>NC_134586.1:98686519-99886519 GCF_037038515.1 Microtus pennsylvanicus
TATAGCTAGCAAAACTTAGTGGTGTCTGTCAGTCCTGAGACTTCACTTCTTTCAGGCCCCCATCTCTCCTGTCCTTGAGCACTTTTGTCTCAGGCCTTTTGGATGCCATGGCTACAGGTGGAGATGAACCATGTGACATAGGAACTGTCACGTGAAGATGAATAAAATGTTCTACCAGGAAGACCTGGTAGTGTGGTAGCCTCTTAGCTGATGGTTGTTGCCCCAAATATTATTTATTTATTTGTTTGTTTGTTTATTTATTTATTTATTTATTTTTGCCAGGTAGGGTTTCTCTGTAGCTTTGGAGCCTGTCCTGGAACTAGCTCTTGTAGACCAGGCTGGTCTCGAACTCACAGAGATCCGCCTGCCTCTGCCTCCCGAGTGCTGGGATTAAAGGCGTGTGCCACCACTGCCCGGCTTGTTGCCCCAATTCTTAAGGATGCACCAGAACAGTGGCTGTGTTCAGGCAGTTGATCTGAATAGGCAGTCTGTTTGGAGAAGAGCCATCGGTCTATGTAGTAATATTGGGTCTAACAAAGATGGTGAACGTTTTTGTGGTCAGGAATTAAATACAGTTTGACAGCCCTCTTTTCTAATAGTATGGTATTTCCTTAGGCATGGGGGTGATAGTGAGTAATCTAGTGTAAAGATAGGCGGTGAAGGAGAGTCATGAACCTGACAGTCTCATCTCACGTAACCTAGATGTTTTGCAAATTTCTGAAAGAAAACATGACTCAACTTGTGGAGATGTTCAAAAATAAAAGGACTAAAAATCCCATTTGTACAAAAAAGTACAATTTCTTTATTTTCTGAATTTTTTTCATTACCAGTGATAAAACAAACCAACCAACCTCTGGAATCAGAACCCATGTAGAATTCTGAGCTCGCACGGTCCTTCTGACCTACGAGGGATGCTTGTGGCTTATGGATGTTCCAAGGTACTGTCATCACTAATAGCTCGTCCTCCTACAGAATTAGAGAAAGCTGTGATGCTCTGCCCAGTGAGGAGGCTGCCTTTGAACTGGGTTAGCTTTGGTTCGATTTGTTGGCCTGTTTTGTAGTTAATGATTTAATTAGTGTGTGGACTTTAGCCATTCATCTTCTTTCCTAAGCTAACTTTGCCTTTGTACATGTCTGTCTGTCTCTGATTTTGAACAACCATGTCCCTGAAGATGGGATGGCACACTGGGTCTAAACAGCCTCTCGCAGGCAGGAACAATGTGATGCTCGGTGCAATTGGAGTGACCCAATCTCTCCTCTTGGTGACCCAAGTTATTCAGAGGAAATGAAGAAAAGATTTTTAATTAACTAAATAGTTTGGAGAGCCACATGTCTACTGCCTGCCAGGAACTATCATAACTAAACTATTTTGGAGTTTCTTGCAAACAAACAACACTGATTAAAAGTGACCAACACAGCATAACTGCCATTGTTTTGTTCACAACCAGGAATGTTTTCTTAGAGAAACCGCAGAGGCTGTTCAACTCCACAGTTGCTAGCTGCCTCTCTCTAACCCTGAGGTCCTGTCTCAGGCTGCAGTCTGAGGCTGGGTTGCTCAGCTCCAGGTGCTTCTGTGAGACCAACCAGTGGGCGAGCATCTCCTGTGCCTGGGAGAGGCTGAGCAAGGCTGAGTGAGGAATGGCCATAGGAACATTCTACACCTGTATTTCTTATTTTTCAAATTATTTTATGTAAAAGAGTATTACATAAAAATATTTGTAAAAGGTAATAAAGATATTATTAAATTTATTTTAATAATAATATTGCATGTAGATATCCCTGGCCCTATTCCCTTCTACTCCTTTTCTCATCCCTTCCCACCATTAGTCTCCTTTGTTCCCTTAAGTAATCTCATTTCCACTTTCATTTAATATATACTTATATGATTTTAAGTGACTATATAAAATCAAAGCTCAAAGGAGGGAAAATACACATTTTTTTCTTAGACTAGAAATACAAAAAAAATTTTAATTGCTTTAATTTCTCCATCAATGACATAACTTTATTCTCTATGGTTGAAAAAATTATATATAATATGTATGTGTGTGTTTGTATGTGAGTGTGTGTAATTTTCTTTACCCACTTCTCTATCATTGGACACTTGTGCTTAGAACCGCCATAGACATGGTGTGCAGGTGTTTCTGTGGCGTGTGGACTTCTGATAACAGTAGAAGGGCCGCCCCACACTGACTGTGTGAGACTCTGTTCCGCTGTGAAGCGTTTCCCCCTGGCACAGCTGTGAGAAGAACTTCAGACATTTGCATATTGCTGGTGCCTTACTGTCCAGAGAGACCTTTCTGTCTCAGCTCTGGAGCAAACCTAGCACTGTATGCTCTTAAGAGTTGGCCTTGCTTTTCCTTCAGTCTTGAAGACCTGTCGCCAAGGAACTCAGGTGATGGTGTAAGGATTTCAGGTCATCAAGTATCTCTGAAAGTCAGCCTCTCTTCTGCTCTGGCACAGATGGGGGCTCCTGCTGTTTTCCTTCCTCTCTGGATCTGCTTCCTGGAGAGACTGCAGCCTGGAGACTGTGCTGGTCTTGCTTATTCAAGAGATGGACAGAACTTAAACAGCTTAGAGACTGTGGCTAACGGGGATACCCAGGAAGCCAGAAATAGCATTTCAGCCTCCCAGTTCTTCCCCTGCCGATAGGACCCTCCTACAGGCTGAGCTATAGATGATGTTCATCTTTTGAAAAGGATCTGTGGGGCCGGAGAGGTGGCTCACTATTCTTCCAGAGAACCCGAGTTTGGATCCCAGCACCTAGTTGAGTGACTTACAATACTTGTAACTGTAGTTCCATTGGATCTTATATGCTCTCTGGTTTCTGTAGATATCCATGTACTTGTGACAGACAGACAGAAAAATCACAGACAGACAGACAGGCAGACACACACAGAAAGACAGGCAGATACACACAGGCAGACGCACACACACACACACAGAAACAGACAGGCAGATGCACACACACACACACACACACAGAGAAACACAAACAGGCAGACGCACACACATACAGAAACACAGACAGGCAGATGCACATACACACACTCTTTCTAAAGGAAAACACAGACCTCACTGTTCCCCAGTCCTAACACGGTAGCGATGGCTAACACAATCTAAAAAAGGAGGGAGCACAGAAATTGCTCGTTCATTCCTGGGATACCTGTCTTGACTCCAGGCTGTGTTCCTGGCTACACTTTCCCACTGACCAGCTGTGTCAGTGGCCACTTCCATCCAGTCTGTCCTTGCTGTTTTCTCCTTGTCAACTCGCAGGGAAGAGAAAGGTCTGAGACCTGAGTGGAAACAGGGATTTGTGGCACCTCCTCTCGTGTTTACTCATAGTGCTACAAACACGCTCCCTGCCCATGTGTTTGAAGTCGGGACTATTAGAGAGAGAATAATAAGCCATGATACATTTGTATTCTGTCTGGCAATGGTGTTTTCTAATTCTGCACTCGGGGAGGGCATTGTTGGATGATTTTCCTTCTCCTAGAAGTTTCATTGTGTTACTAAAGTAATTCCTCTGCCACATTAGGAAGACCAAACACTAGTCTTAAACAGAAGCCTAAAGTCTATTTCATTGACACTTGATACTATGGTCTTTGAAATCAATTATGTTATGTTCTGGCAGCCTGCATGCCCCCCCATGACTTTCCTGAACCTTCAATGTCACCATGGCTGTTCTTAAATACATAAACACAACCAAAGCCCTCTGACCTCTGACCCCCCTCTTTGTCTGTCTGTCTGTCTCTCCCCCACCACCACCACCACATCCAGGAAAAAAAAAGACCTATATCTCTACTTTCTTATCTCTGTCTCCTCTTTAGTAATTCACAATTTTTAAATTTTATCATAGGCATAATATACTTGACGTGGATTTGGGGTACGAGACTCCTAGAGACTGGTGTCCTGATAAACGTGGTATGGCTCCTGGACAAGTCCCAGGCTGACTTCAGCTTCAGCTCAGCCTGGCCACAGTAGAGAGTCTGCAGGTGTTCCTGTAGCAGGGATGCTGACTCCTCCCATGAGCCAAGCTGTGAGTCTTGTCCAGGCTCTAGCTCTCCCATCAGGAAGCACCCCATTCTCTGCCAGCTCTCTCCCCCCACACTAAACGTCCTCCACTTCTTGTCATGCTCTCGTTGCCAATCTTTACCTTGGCCCTTTATGCAGTCTTACACAAGCCAAGTTATTCTATAGGCCCATCAGCATTTACTGCGGGGCTTAGCCCAGCATTTGCCTGTGAGGGAATTTCAGGAAGAAGCCCATGCCTTCCAAGGCTTGGACTGGACTGTGTCACGTGATAGACCTGTCGACTCTGCAGTTCTCTAACAGCCCTTGTTACTTACCCCCCTTTAGAATTCCATTAGCTCACACCCTCAGGCCCTGAATATGGTCTACCTGCACCCTATGCAACACAAAATGCAATGTTTGACATCCCTAACATCAACAACGGAAATCAGTTAACCACTTCATATAGAAACCAACTAACTTCTCATCATTCCGGCTTTTAAGAAGAGAGAGAATGATTTTCATTCCCACTGAGCTAAAACTGAAGCTTGACCTCACTGACTCTCCTTCTTTGCGTATTTAGGTCTCCCTTAAAGACAGCAGTGAAGCCAGTTTCTTGTCTGGTCTGGAGGAAGCAGGTCCTGTGCTGGCCCTGCATGGTGTCTTCCATCTTCCAAGCCTTGAAGATGTCTGCAAGGAGGCTGACTTGAGCATGAGTCACCTGGCCTGTGTCTGTTGTACAGTGGCTTCGGATAAACACTGGCCTGTGCAGGAACGATCCAAAGATGAAAACAAGTCTGTCCTATGACAGGAAAGGAAGAAAAACCTGGCAGTCAGACACTTCCTTCTGGAGGCATAGAAGCCAGAGAGTGAACTTGGGACTCACTCATTCACTTCTCCAATCATTTCCTAATTTTTCAGACAAGGTCCCTCAGTGAGCTTGGAACACACCAGTTTGGCCAGTGAACCTTCACAATTCTTTTGTTTCTACCTCCCCAGGGCTGGAATTACAGCGTCTGCCACCAGAGCTATCATTCAGGTGCTGAGATTGAACCCTTGTCTTCATATTTATGCAGCATATGCTCTATTGGCTGAGCCTTCCCCTTTCCTTCTTATAAGATGATCCTAGAGGTTTGTTTAGTGACCGTGCCCAACTGACAAAACCAGCAGTCCTCTTCCTTTGAGCTGTCAGCCACTCTCTCTCCAGGAACCTAGGAAATTAGGTGTCCCAGTCCTACAGGGGGCTTGGGCCAGCACCCTGACAGTCCACTAGGAACCAAGCAATAAGGGTGATGGTGTCTATATAGACAGTCAGGGGACTGGAAGGAGGTCAGTGACAGATCACCCTGCATAGGACACAGGTCATAGGAGGACATAGGTCATAGGAGGACATAGGTCATAGGAGGACATAGGTCTGTCTCAAGAAGAGTAGGGTCGCTGTCGCTCAGAAACTGGGCAAAAGCAGACAGGAAACATGGGTGGGTTTGCATTTTAGGAGGATGCCTGGGTGTTTCATTTGAAGTTGGAAACTCTTACGTCTAGGAGGGAGAGCAACAGCTTACAGTTGGTTAGAGGACAGAAGAGTTAAGGAGTGGCAGATACTGCAATCAATGAGGAGGACAGAATTATAGAACTGGGTAAACAGTGTTGGCTTACACATATGTGTTTCCTCTTCACTGTGAATAGGCAGCTGACAAGTAGCCACTAAACAGGAAGGGCTGACTTTAGCTCATGAATTTAAGGAAGAGAGCCCACCCTGGCCAGGAAGGCGTGGGGTGTGTGTCTGTGTCTGTCTGTCTGTCTGTCTGTGTCTCTGTGTAGAGCTGGTAGTTGGAATTAAACCTGATACACGTTCAGTAAAGATGGGGCCCGATGCAGCACCCCATGTGCCTACTGAAGTGCATGACGGATTCAGCCCCTGTTACAAGGAAATGTTTGTATAAAGGGGGCTCTGTTTAACAATTCGTGTTGGAGAAGAAAGCTGTTGGAGGAGACACTGGGCACTTGCTGCACCAATTGCATCGTTCAAGATAACCAACTCACTAAATTAGAGTTGTTACTAATTAAGAACAGGTGAATATATTTGAATATCTAAATGTATTTGCAAGGTTCTCTGTTTATTATACCCTGGTCTCAGACTAATAGACAACTCAGCCTCACAGCAGGCCTGTTCTGGGGGTGATCTGGAGAAGAAGGGAGCAACAGAGGCATAGGGAGAGAAGATATGCAATTAATTAAAAGGGCATTAGTTCTTGCTCCTAATTAAAATCAAGTAAAAATAGGAATTTGACAGGTGTTTGGCCAGAAAGAGCATATTAAACAATTTGCAATCCTCAGGGAAAGAGTAGAGAAAGCTCAGAAGTATTTAGAGGACATTTTTAACACTCTTCTGTAATGTAATTCTTTCCGTACTTGTGAGCAGACCACCCTGTGTGGGGAGAACAGGTCCAATGGACAACTGTGCACCTCTAAACAGCTAGAGCCATCCCCTGCATATGTCATCGTAATGTATGCTAAGCAGTCTGACTGCACACTGTCCTGAGTCAGACAGGGCAAAGCATCTGAGCTGTCATTTCAATTATGGGTAAAAATCAAAGGTTGTTTAGTATCTGCCACAAGCACGGGGAGAGGTGGGGGTGGGGCAAAGTTTCTCTCCCCTGTCCCTGGATGTATCTTCTATGCTTCACAGGGGGCTGAGATGAACATGTTCCTTGTTAATCGAACGGGTTGAGAGCGATTTAGTTTTTCTCTAAAATGGATTCAAGGGGTTGGAAGGCTGGGCCTGGGGAGCTGCGCCCTGGTCTGGCTGCCTGTTCTCTTTCAGGGAGGGAGAGGAAGCTTCCTTTCGACAAGTGTGGTAATATCTATTCGGATGAAGGTCTGCTTGTTCATGGTGGAGAAGCGCCACAGCGTGCAGGTGGAAGTCAGAGGGCAGCTTGTACAAGTCCGTTTTTTCCGCTTACCTTAGAGTCCTGGGACTCGAACTCCGCTCACGGGGCTTGCTTAAGCATCTTAACACACTGCGCCCGCTCAAAGGCCTGGTAAGTTCGTGGAAAGAAGGATGGCTTGCTCATCCTTGAAGGCCAGATGAGTTTAATCATGGAGAGGTATAGAGTATTCCAGGCAAAAATAACATTGAGATCCATGTGGCTCCCGTGGGCTTATTATGGTTGGGCTACCTTTAGACTTCCTTTGACTTAAATACTTCAGTTTGCCTTTCTGTGGGGCCTACCACAAATGCATCCATAGCAAGATTGTCCTGTTTCCATGGATGTGTTTCCAGGTCACACAGACCACATGAGTTGATCATGATTTTGTAGATAGGATCCCGTGTCTTAGCCCTTATATACCCCTCTGTTTCCCACCATGTGGAATTCCTCTGGTCTGTGACCAATGCTTGATCATTTACAAAATATAAGAGAAGCAGAGTCGCCGAGTGTGTCAGACGTCTTAAGAGGCTGAATTGTGGGTGATGGGGGAGAATAACTAGGGGTGAACATTTATTGCCCCAAGTGATCATGGGAACTGCTAGTCTACTCAGCCTGGTGTTGGTCATTGTCACTTGAGAAGGAGAGATGAAAGTGAACTAGGTTGTTAGGGTCCTGGAGAAGACCCACAAAAGACCATTCACGTATGCAAATCTGTGAGAGTGTTTGGATTTCAGCGTGCCGGGGCCTGACATTTCACCCAAAGGCAAGATGACAAAGACCCCAAAAGGAACTCACAGACTCATTTTAAGCCTTGCCAAGGAGAGGTCCTAGGACAATTAGGTCATTTTGAATATGATTGACTTAAGGAAGTGTCAATCATATTAGTGCATTCTAATTGGCCAGGGTTAGCAAGGGGGTGGTTTCAGTTTTCCTTTTTTGGGCAAGCCTGGACAAGTTCCAGATCCCTGTCCTTGAAGGCTTGCTGGCCTAGAACGTGTGGACTGGACACCTCAGTGGCCCAGGTTTGGTGCGTCCTATCTCCCTTGTCCCTGTTGTCAAGGGCAGCAGGGATTAATTGCCCTTTGTTTGTGGCCCTTTCAAAACTGCTTCTTCAGTCTCAGGAAACTGAAACTGAGGCCTGATTTCTGAGAGAAGACCAAGCAGCCTGTTAGGGCGTCTGCTTGGTCCTCTCCCAAGTGAGAGAGGGGAGAAATAGGACTCTGAGAGCAAACAGAGATGGAAGAGGAAAAACCGGAACTGCCAGGGACAATCTTGGCCCTAAGTCTGTCTTCACTTTCTAATCTCAGTGGCAAATGTTCAGATCTGCTCTCTCTCTTCGAGGTGGGGCTGCACCTGTGCTGGCTCAGGATGCACAGGGGCCGAAAGGACAGCAGCCAGGGCACCTTGAGCCCAGCTAGCCACAAGCCCACACCCTCAGTATAAATCCCAAGATTGACCATTTTTGTCCTTCCCCTGAGTGCAAAAGCAGCTATCAATTCCCGGCTCCTTCCCATGTAACAGCCTCTCATAGCCAAGTTCAAGGATCCAGGGGAGTCATCACAGATAAATGGCTAATGGTAGTCAAGTTACGTCTAAATTATGGTGGGCTGTGTCAAGGAAGTGACTCAGGAGATGAAGACCGGATACGGACTCGAAAGTCACGCCATCTGGACGGGTTAACCGAGAGACTGCTGATGTTCAGGGAGCTGCAGCAGTTTACATGGGCAAGTTGATGCTCGTCCAGTGGCGGCCACGGGCACTTCTCAGAGCTGTCGTCTGTCTTAACTCTAAATTGCCCGGTCTTCCTTTTTTGTCCAAATGAAAGATTTGTTATCTTAACCCTAAAACTTGTAGGTTTGCCGAAAGGGGGAAATAATTGATATTTTATCATTTAAAAAATCTTAAAGGGAAATCATTATATTTAAAATTTTTGAACTCAGTGACTTGCCATCTTGTTGAATATTAATATCGTATCAATATATTAATACACAATAATATGTATTAATAAATATATGGTGCATTAATATATGAATTATATATTAGTATATATTAGTATGACATTAATGTATTTGAATATTTTTGTGGCAGGGGTAGTTTGCATCCTCACAGCCACCTTCAGGCATTTTACAGATCTCGGCACCAATCACACATTAGCATTAGAGGATACATGGAAACATGCTTTGTGCTCATGCAAACCACAAGACCCTTAGCCAAGGTTCTGGGAGACAATGTAGCAAGCGTGAAGAGCAGAGGTGAGCTGGGACCTACTGTGGGCAGAGGCACCTTGCAGACAGGCTGGAAGGCTTTGCGATGCTCTCAACAGGGCATGAAAGGTGTGGGTTCTCAGTAGGTTGCCCAGATGTGGGGCGACACCATGAGAAAGGGGAGGGCTTGGAAGCAGGGAGAGGTCCACACAAGTGAATTCCTTGTCTAGAACACGTGGTGGGAATTCTCGCAGAGTGAGTTTTGCAGTCCCAGGGCAACACATGGTAATAGTGAGTTATCGCAAGGGCGGAATGCTTCCAGAAGGCAGGCACCTACAACTGAATTTTTTATTTTACTCCTGTCAAGATTGGAACCTGAAAAAGCAGAAAGAATACTGTGTGTGTGTGTTTGTACGTGTGTGTGTGTTTGTGTGTGTTTGTGTTGTGTGTGTGTGTTTGTGTTGTGTGTGTGTTTGTGTTTGTTTGTATTGTGTGTGTGTGTGTTTAGGGGGAATGGGACAGGGGTGGAGTAGGAAAGAGATTGACTTTTTTTTAATGAGTTAAGGAAGCAATTTCTGATAACTTTTGTCCAGGTGCTTTATTTGTATGAATTCTGGAGGCTTTCATTGGTGACAGTGTTTGTCCCCTTTTACAGATAAATAACCTGCTAGTTTGAAGCATCACATCATCCGAGAACCTTTAATTGGAGAAGTAATAGATTTCAGATCCAAACTCACGCTGAATTCATATGAGCGTCTCCTGTTCACACCCGTTGTTTCAAGTTTCTCTTTTGACTTGACTTTGATTTTATTTCCTGAAACTCATTAACAGCTTGGGAAAATCCCTTCAGCTACCCCCTGCTGTGGATCCAATGGGAGGGACACTTTGTTTCCCAACTTAACGCAAACTTGAAGTTATTCTGAAACACAAATCTTCTTAAAGCTCAATAAACAACTTTCAAATTTATTCCTCAAAAAACGTAACACAATTTTTCTCCTCTTTGGAAATTATCATAAAATGCTAATTTGATCAATTTCTCACTGCGATTTCTTCTCAGCGCTATAGCTGGGAGATGTGTCGACATTGCCTCTGATTGTATGACATCGCTTTCGGGACAACAGAGCTAGCACCTAGCCCTGGAGTGCTGGTTCGTTTCTCTTTGGATCGTCTTTGCAGTTCTATTCCTACCTCTATTTTTCTAGCCTCTGTCAGGAGAGATGAAGTGGACACCTTGAGAAGCATACCACATTACAGTTTAGAGATCCTCTGAGATTCTTTTCCCCTAAATTCTTCATTTGAAATTGTAGTTTGATAACTTGGCATTTTATAAGAAGCCATTCAGTTCACTGAGACAAATTGTAACACATTTTTCGAGAGTTAGAAAGTGTAATAGTATTTGCTCATGCATGCATCCATATGTGTATGTATACATGTATCTACTCACCACAGATCAATCTGGCATTCATACATGCATCCAAACATGCAAGCATTCATCCACCTGCCCATTTCTTCATAGTCATATGTTCAGAGGGGCATGCAGACACACATGCACCCATGCATCTATGCATCATCTGAGCATCCATGTCCTTGAATGTATCCATGCATTCACACATCCATCCAGATGTTTGTGGATGCAGCCACACATGTGTGCACCCAATCCTTGACCTAAGAATGAGTAGCTTCTTAGCCTGAATATTCAATTTCTTCTGATTCCACCAGATCTGGCTTTGCTCCAGAACCCACACCTTCTCTACTGTATCATTACTCCCTATTCTGTTGATTGTTCTCATCAGTGGACAACAGTCACGAGGAAAAGAATTTCAACCCCACGCGTCTCTCTGAACACCATCTTATTTGCCATCTATCTCCGATGCACAGTTCTTGGAGAATTCGGTCCACTCTTGCTGCCCATCCCCTAGTCTTTTGTTTTCATCCTATTTGGCACCTCTGGCTTGGTCTCGCCCCACTCCATGGCAAGTGTTCTTGTTGAGGAATCAGTTACCAAGGCCTGTCTAATGGACAGGACAAAGGAGTTTACCTGTTTATCCCTGTAGAGGTGTTGGACTGGAGCTGGAGTCACAGCATCTGTGTGTTGACAGGTATGAGTGCTGGAGGTGGAACTTGGCTCCTCTGGAAGAGCAGCTATGCACTCTTGGTTGCTGAGCTCTTTCCAACCCTGGAACATCACATGTTGGTGTGTTATGCGCTCCTTCACAGTGAGATTCACGCTCTACCTCCTTCCCTGAATGTCAGCTTACACAAAGCTCTGACCTGCTCTTACCCAGTGCTCCAAGATCGGCAAGTGCTTTGCGAACGTCAGGTGAATGAATTACAGAATACCTCTTGTATGGGTATTGTCCCTGGGCCTGCTGGGACAGGCACACAGTGGGGGTATATTTTCTCAGGGAATAAGAATCCTGGATATAAAAGGCCAACTTAGGACAGTGGTTCAAGCATCCCAGAGGCCTGGATCCTAGCTGCAATGCACCACTGTCCTGAGCTGCATCTTTTGTGCTCAGCTTCATCGTGAGCCACATTTACATCCACAGGGAGCCGCCATCCACACTGAAGGGACAGACTCCCATGTGGAAGACTGTGTCTTCTCCTCTGATACAGGGCACTTCTGTCTCTGTTTCACTACTCCGGATTCTAGATAGGCATATTCACAGCTGGAGCTCATTTCTGCTTTGACCAATCGGCTCTGTTGGGTTGGGGGGTTACGGGACAAGCCACCACTGAGCAGTGAGACTTCAACCTGAGATTGGAGATGCTGTAGACATGGCTTCCCTCATGAGATAAGCGCTGAAGTCACCATGAGGAAAACATCTTTCCTGGAGGGTCAGGGGTGTGGCTGACTTTGGGGGATAGCTAGCAAGCAGCTTGCAATAGTGTATCTCAAAAGAGGATCTCCAAGCACAGAAAGAACCTTTGTTGATTCATTTGTTTGAATATTGAGATTAAGTCCAAATATGTGGATCCTAGCTGGCCTAGAACTCCCTGGGTAGAGCAGGCTGGCCCATACCTGACTCGATTCTTCTGCCTCTGCCTCCACAAAGTACAGGGTTGACAAGTGTTCTCTACATCTGAGTTTTTGTACAGAGACATAGCTGTGAATATCTGGGGACCTTTTGATGAAAAACATGAGTTGAGATGGCGGAGGCATGGAACTGGGAGGGAGGGACTTGTGATGTTAGCGGAGTGACTGACAAGGATGCTGACAGACTCGGCACAGGTTTAAGAGCATCAACACATTGATTTCCGAAGGCTCAGTCACCTCTGCTGAGCAGCCTCAGAAGGAGAGCGATTCGGAACGACAGCAGTCATTTGTAGAATCATTTGTAAAACCATTAAACCAATGGCTTTCTATACTCCTGCGAGAGGCTCCTGTGGTCAACCTAGGGGTGACCCCAGGAATGTCACAGTTTCAGATGAAGCCCACAGGGTGGCACCTGGTGTACATTGTCCAGAGCAAATTGAGTTAAGAACAAAATATAAAATGATTTCCCTGCTACCCAAAAAGATCTTTGTGGTTTCAGCTCCAGTTGAGAGGGAATTGTTGCAGTACCAAGGGATGTGGGAGAGGTGATTAGAGGACCAGGGTTTCCACTAGAACCTAAGAGAAGTGGTTTTATCTATATGTGCATGTACACTTGAGGCATGCCTCTGTGTGTGTGTGTGTGCTCACACTGAAGTCTGAGAGGTTATTAGGTGTCCCATCCCTTTTTTCCCTTGGGACAGGGTATCTTCTGAACCTAGTGCTTGTGTTTTTCAAGTAGGCCAGTGGCAAGCAAATCCCAGAAACCCTCCTATCTCCACCTTCCCCTCACAGTGCTGGGCTCATTGGTAGATGTGGCCATGTCTAGCATTGTACATAGCTGTTGGGGATCCAAATGCAGCTCTTCATGTTCACAGAGCAGCCTCTTCCCCCAAGAAGTGATGTTCTACATCCATGTATAAACTGTCTTGATTGGTATTGAGTCCAGGTAAATGGAGAAAGAGATATTATTGGCTAGGAGACTTGTATGGCTGCCCAAACTTCTGCCCCAATGATGGCTTTTGGGTGTCATCCATGGGGCCAGTCTCCCAAACAAGAAGGGAGCAGGACAAAGAAGTTCAGTTTGGTTCATCACAACCCTGGTTTCAAAAACATGAGACCTCAGAAGAATACCCAACTGTTGAAGAATACACAAACTGTTGGTGATGTAGATTGAGCAAGATGCCTTTCTATGCAATATTTAATTTCCTTAATAGCTTCACTGGAGAGCCATTACTGCACCCGGTTTCCAGATAGGAGAACTGGGACGTGGAAAACTATGTAACCATAGCAGGCAGATGTGAGTTTTAGGTTTGAATCGGCTCTAAACCCAACCCGAGCATCAATGTGTTGATATTTTCTCTTTGGTCCAGACAAATAGCAGTTTTCATGAAAATCCCTGTGGATGAGGCCTAAATCTTAATGAACTCTGGGTACTTGTTCACACTCTGGTCGGGAAAAATTGAAGAGACACCTGGGTGTCCCAACCTATCAGACTATTCAAACAATGGATCCCAAAGAAATAGGAATTTCCGTAGGAATCTCCTGCTGGGAGAGGAAAAGGTGCCAGCCACAGGGGAAACTTGTGTCCCCCAAAAGAGATGTCACACAGTCCTAATAACTTCCATTCCATCCTTCTCAGAGGAGACTGAAGGATAGACAGTGATGGGTCACTGGTGGGCAGGACCACAGCTTGGTAGGGACAGCTTGGATGTGCATCATCTTTGGAGCTCTGTTTAAAAGATTGATCTCAGTTCAAGGCCCCAAAGATAGACTTGGAGGGGCCCACTGGATCATCCCTCTTTTCCACATAGCCACAAAGATTAAATCTTTCTCTGTTTTTTATTTTTAATTTGGCTCTTTTAATCACCTTCCTGAGGGTGGGTGGCCAGATCTGACTCGGGACACAAGTACCGATGACACTGATACCTCTGAGCTGGACAAGGACACAGCTTGATGCCCTGTGGAATAGATTGAGACACTTTGTGAGCCTCCTTCATTATGTGTTGGTGTCAGTACTGAACACCAGCCCAGGTTGGCTCAGGTACACTGTTCATGGAGAAACTGTACTGGCCAGGGGAGGTATTAGAAGAAGATAATCAATGACTGTCATCTGACTGATGATTGGCACATCTTTTCAAATCCAGACACTAGTGCTATCCAGCTGCCCTTTTCTCTTTTCCCAACAAGATTTGTGTGTCCTCTCTAGTGTTTTCTATATTGTAGTTTAAATTCAGTCACGCATATGTCTATGGAGTGTATCATTAAATTAAGCATACTAGATTTTAATCTTCATGTTATTTTGGATAGACTCTGGACCAGGGTGTACATTATTTTTTAAGGATGAATACAATCTTAACACATTGTATACATAAAAACAAAAGGAAGCAAAAGATTCTCCCCAAATTAAGTTGAAAAACATTTATTTTCCTTCCTTTCTTCCTCTCGTCTGTTTCTCTTTACCTTATTTCTTTTGAGATAGGACTTCATGTAGCCCAGGATATCCCCAAACCCACACTAGCTGAAGATGACCTTGAACTTCTCTTTGAGGTCCCTTCCACCTCTGTGATTACAGACACGGGCCAGCACGCATCATACCCTGCTTCTCTGATGCTAGGGATCAAACACAGTCTCCATGCACATAGGCAGGCACCCTGGCAGCTAAGCTGCACCCCAACCCCTGTTTCTCCCTCCAGCACCCATCCAAGGGAAAGGAGCCCTTCCATTTTCACTCAGAAGGGGCAGCTAGCCATGGACTGTCTTCTCCAGGGTGGGGGAGAAAAAAAGAAATGATATAGTTCCAAAGCCTTTTCATTATTATTTCTGGGAAAACACAATAAAGCTACAGCTGGCAGGCACTTATTTTTTTCTTAGCATTTAATAATAGAATTAATTGCTAAGTGGAAAGCTCGCAGCCCCCTTCCTGTTGTGCCTTGCCCTCCGCTATCATTATGAATAGATGTAAAAATCAAAGCTAATTATCATTCGGCATGTTTGAAAAATAGACTGAACCGCATGCACAAATCTCATTTTGTCTCCAACCCTGGCCCCAGGTTCGAGACACGCGTACATCCATACTCATGCCCACCTCAACCTGCCAAGGGTAGGGACAGTTCCCTTGAATGATGAACCATTTCTAGGCATTGGCTGCTTTGGCTGCAGACACCGGCTGCGGCTTGAAGTTTGTGTTGAGTTGCATCAAGGTCAGGTTAAATTGGGGACTCGTGCTGCTGTGAGAAACTCATTATAGTGCCGTTTATTTGCCTTGACTGTGTCTCGGTGTATTAAGAACCTCCTAACTGTAGATTGTGTGAGCAGGAGGGAGCCAGAGGCCATTGTTGAACTGATGACTGACAACTCCATCAGAATGGATGTGGACCTTACTTGCCTTGAATACAATGCAAGTGACCCTCTGGGGTACTGAAAAGTCACCCAGGAATGCGTGGTTTTCAGCAAGCAATGAGATGTGAATGCCACTATCAAGTAGAAAGGCAGGCATTTGGGTGTCGACAGGGAAAGATCCCCAGCAGGAGGAAGATCAGGTCCCCTGTTCATACTACAGGATGGTTTGCAAGCATGCAAAGGAAGCAAAGAGCTAACAAGATTTCCTCCCCTCCCTGTCCCGTATGTGGAAGGCCTCCAGGAACAGAGTTGGAGTCAAGGAGGCTATTCCTTTCAATACTGGAAGAGTTACTTGTAAAGCATGAAGGTGGTGAGGGCAACTTCAACAATCTCTTTCACCTGAGCAAAAGAGGCCGATGAGCAATTTTCCAAATGTTAGCCATTATTTTCAAGTAAACATAGAATAAGTCTGGATCAGGCATTCTCGTCAAATCAATCTGTTAACTATGAGTAAACCAACAGGAGGCTAGTTTCCTGGAAGGCAATCTGGAAGCTAAATATGGATGGAAATATGCCGTGGTGCAAAGGTAGCTCAGGTCCACAGAGCCACCAGCCTTCTGAGGTAGGTTAGATCTGGCCCACCAATTGCATATCTAATGATCAACTAATCAGGATGGAGACCCTTTCGCAACTGAGATTCTTTCTTCTTAGATGCTCTAGCTTGTCGTAGGTTGACAAAAACCAAACTAGAATAGAAAGTCCTGGGGAAAAAGTGTGAAATAGCCAGTAAAACACCTTCTCCCGTTTCCCTCTACTAGTGACCTTCCCAGTCGTCACCCCACCTGTTCACTCAAGAAAGCTAAGCCAGAAGTCTTGGCTTCTTGCCGTAAATGACAGAGGCCACCCAGAACTGACTTGGGATCATACTTGACCTTGAAGCCTGTGCTAAGACACTGGGTGAGAAGCCTGCAATGTAGCCAAGGCAAAAGTTCCCTCTTGGATGTAGGAGGAAGATCTTTCAGGACTCCCCTTATAGCTCTCAGAGTCAAAACACAGGCGAGCCACATGCATATCCCAGACCCCAAATTTGGTGGGAAGGCATATTTGGCAATGGTAGAGGGTGCGGTCTAGCTGGCTGGTAAAAGCCACCTTTTCAGGATCTCACAGTCTGGAGTCGGGAAAACAGCTGGAGGAAGTGGGGCTTCCTCTGGAGACTAGAAAGGACAGGAAAAGGGGGTTCAGAGGATAGGAAAGCTGTCTCTCACCCTCAGTGGACATTTGTGCAGGACTGAGGAGAGCAGGTGGGACCCACTGTCCATCCCATTGTCCCCTGGACCATTCTCTATGTCACTGTCTCTTACTAATCATTCTCCATACATGATGGAGAGAAGTCCTTTGATAGTTGTGTGTTGGTAGCAAATACCTTACCTGAGTCTTGTGAGAGACTTTTTCATAAAGCTAAATTAATTTTGATTTATACCAACTTATCATCTCTCTCTTTCGAGTTGTAACTTTTATTGCTGACAAAACATTGCTTTCCCTAGAACAGGAAGACATTTTCCTAGCCTATCCATCAGGGGACCATCTTCTTTTCCCATTGAGTCTTCTTTTGTGGGTGTGTGTGTGTGTGCGATGGACTGAAATAGAATTATGCTTGGCTTGTTCTCAGATGTTGTCGTAGTACTACTGATGGACAGGCTGCCTCTGTGCCCTGCTCGGTGGGTCTACCTTAGATGTAACCAAGCGTGCATATTCAGCAGATCAGTCCCGTATATATCCTGCATTTTGTCTTTCCACATGTCTTTGCCTCCTTGTTAATGACTGTAAATGCAGGAATCCTGACAGCAGGTGAGAGAAGCAGCCCACTTATCTCTTTCTGGCTGATGCTTCTGGGTTAACTGCACTGCCAGAGGTATTTTATTTTTATTGATATTTTAAGTTGCCATAAAAAGATATGGGTCTCATTATGGTATTTTCATGCATATCTCTTTATACTTTCTTCTTGCATGCCACTTCCTGCATGCTGCTGCTTGCAAATGTCACAATTTCATTTTTTCTTTGTGACTAAAAAATAAGTCATTGTGTATATGTACATTTCCTTTTCTCATTTGTTTGAGGATGGATCCTTAGGCTTACTCGCTGATCCCTTCTCTGTGTCTCTGTGTCTCCTTGTCTCTGTCTCTGTCTCTCTTTGTCTCTGTCTGTCTGTCTGTCTGCCTCTCTCTCTCTCTCTCTCTCTCTATATATATATATATATATCATACAAACACACATTTTTTAACCTTAAAAAAAGTTTGTTTTTTTTTATCCATATGCATAATGTTTATCTTCATATGTTGTCTTGAAATTTTTTTACACTCTGTCTGTAGGGATAACATAATTTGACTTTTTCTCCCCAGGTGTTAATCGATAGCTACATAAACTGCAGCTCTTTCATACACAATTTTGTGTGTGGGTTTCAATGGCTGCTAATACACACAGATAAAACTGATCTTGTCTCTTCTTCATATCCAATATGAAGTTCTATTAAGCCTGTTTATTCATTGAAACACTTCATCTGTAGACTCTTGGAATTCTTAAATAAGTAATGATATTGCCTCTGAAGTGGTGTTTTGTTTCTAGATAATAGAGCAACATTTTTCTTTCCTTTTAATTTAAATGAGAAGTCACATTAAAAAGTTGATTAGAATTTCCCTCAGGTCAAACAACACCAATTACCGAGTAAGGATATCATTAATAGCTTACCCTCCCACTTCCTCTCTGATGTCACATTCTGTCATTTATCCTGTTTCTCAAGGGGATCCTTTTGCTTCTAGACTAGTTTATGACAAAACACTGCTATGTATTTTCTGTATTAAAGCAACCTGGCATTTTGAGTAAAGAGGACTTGGCAGCACCACAGTATCAATTTTAAACATTACCTGACTCGCTAGGTGATTATTTAGTATTATCACAAAATATTAAACAGCACACCAACCTATTATTTCCTCATTCTATCTTTGTTTTGAAAGTCAGGTTCTGGTGGCCTTATATAAAACAAACCGAAGTGGTCTCCCATTTTTGTCTCTTCTGATAATTTGTTCTTTTAATTGTCTTGACATTTTTATCTGTACAGGGAGAGTTATCTATGCAGTTCTAATCTCTGCGTCTCTTTGTGCTTTTCCGAAGCACTAACTTTCTATTCAGGATGGCTTTCCTTTGTGTGGAAAGCAATTTCAGTGTTTACATTGATCCACAGTTGTCGCGATAAATGTAGTTTCCCTAGCTGTTTCTTCTTTTCCCCTCAATTGTGGAAGAGTGGTTTTGCACAATAGAGAACTCCAGGTTGGGAGTCATTTATTTATTTTTTATTTTTATTTTTCAGTATTTAAGGCTCTTAGTCCATTGCTTCTTGTTTCTCGAGTGTCTGTTTTCTAAGTTGTCTTTTTAATTCTCATTGGAGATTTTCTCCTTGTCTTTCCTCTCCATGGCTTTGTTGTAGGTTAGACCACCAGGGGACATTGTCTTTATTCTTTTTATAGGCTCTGCTTGAGTTCTCAGAGATCCTTCAGTCTTCCCTAATGTCTTTTGTCAGGTTTTTAAAATTATCTTCAATTATGTTTCCAAATACTGATTTTGATAAATGCTCTCTTTTGTCTCTGGGGAATTCCTACATCCTGGACTCATCCAAATTTTATTTTGCTCAATTTGTTTCTTCTTTTCTATGTTGACTAATTCTCTCTTCTGTGTGACTAATCAACTGTTAATCACACTCATTGAGTTTGTAATTCTGGTAATAATATTTTTAATTTGAATATTTTCTATTTGTTTCTTTTATTAAAAATTGGCCATGTCACTTTCATGGTATTTTGGGTTCCTCCCAGCATCCTTAGTCTTTTTTGGGGTGTGTTTGTTTGCTTTAGCGTTCTCCAACATGATGATTCTAATCATTTTGAAATATGTGTCTGATTGCTCTAATATCTGCATGCTTTGGCATTCTGTATTTGATATGTCCTTTTCTGCTGATTTGGGATATTGTTTGTATAAATTATTTTAGACTGTGAGACCCTTCTTCTACATAGAGAATGTATGCATACTTCCTTACTTTGGGGACTGCTCATTACAGTTTGGCCAAATGATGAGTGTCTTGTCCATATCTGCTCTTGACCTTCAGCCTCCTCCTACCACTCTTCTGAACTGACAAGGGGCACTGTCCCCTGAGCCACCCAATCTGATTCCACCATCCTCAGAGACGGTCAGTGACTCAGTCCCACCTGTGACCCTCTTAGCGACTTTTGTCAGTTTTGACCAAACTTCCAAAGGGAAATGGCTCTCAACTTTGATCATAACACTTCATTTCTCTTTATTAATAATCTTGGCTTGATAGTTTTTTTTATTTTTAAACTTTCCTGCAAGTTTTCAGTGTCTTCGATTGTCTCTTTTGAAAAGAAGAAAAGGAAAAAGCAATCCATTTTTTAAATCTTTACATATATCCATATATGTTTTATTTTACTATGAGTAGTTAAATCTAAATGAATAAATAGGTTATTATTGGGAAGAAGAGTCAAAAGTTGTTTTTGAAATTTTGTGCCCAAAATGATGAAATTGTTTAAGATTTTCTACACACATTCCTGCCCTTCTCTAGGAACACCATTTCAATGCTAGGGACTGTCCTGGGCTTGAGGGCTAATAGTGGCCCCTCAGCATCAGTGTAAAGGGCCTTAGCCTCATGGAGCCTTTTGGATAGTCAGCTTATTTCCATGGTTACCACATTGCTTGTGCACCTATAAACCTAATGCAGGCACCAGTGGGGCACAAACAAAACTAAAGAGACCCATCTGGGGCATGAGGACCTGGAGGTTGGCCCTGTTCTTCAACTCTGTTGTCTCTGTGTTTTATGCGGTTCTAGGACATGAACACAAGGGCTCTGCACACACATAGTAAATGACAACCCGCTTGTGTGACCACTATACCAAAGAGGACCTCATGTTCACACATGACCAAATTGTAAAGCTGTGAGCAGCATTGGAAGGGTCTTTGGGTAGATGTCAGTGGTCAGGGGAGATGAAGCCTAAAGCATTGTTCTCCCCCTGAGGAAGGCACAACTTGCTGGTGATCGGGAAGGCGTCAAGAAAATGAGAAGGTCAGTGTAGGCTGGGAGAAGGCAACCTTTGGTCTCTTAAACAGTGTTTAGGGAGATGTATGAAATCTATACCTCTAGAAGGATCTATAGTGCACTTTGAAACACAGGTGAAAAGACAAATGGTCTGTTGTGATAGAAACGGGGACAGTCAGTGAGTCCCTCAGCTGGAGTGTGCTTGGGTTTGTAAGTAGGATGCCATGTCATTCCTGAGATTGGATTCCATGTAGAGCAAAGGGGAGGAGATTTTGAAGAAATGGTTAAAGTTCTCAAATCAGTTGCATTTTTTAGTTAATCAAAGGAAAGGTAAATCAAAGAGGATGGGGTACTTCCTAGAGTTTGTCTGCTGCCTTAGCATAAAAGCCACTATGGGTGACTTGTTCTTTTAAGATCTAGTAAAGTTGGCAAGCACCATGAACCTCAGATGGCACCTAGACCCAGGCTGTGGCTTGTGGGACCACGCAGAGGACTTGGATGAATGGTGCCCCAGACCTCTAACATATTATGAGTTGATTGATGGTCCTTGCTTTAAGTTGCTAAATCTGTGGTGATTTTGTGTGTACCCGCAGAAAGCCAGCACAGGAAAGCATAGGTAGAATAGTAGATATCAAAAATACCCACATAGAAATCTCTTAAAAACCCACATAGAAATCTCTTTTAAAAATGATACTTAAAAATTAAAACAGCTAAGCGATAAATATACAAGAATATTTCAGAGATGAATAAATTAAAATAGCAACGACAAAAGGGCAAAGCAATAACTCATCATTAGAGATTGTAAAATATGGTAGTGGTCCTCATGGAGCTCCCAGATGAAAGAGGGGTTGAAGCATCTCTTACTGTGTAGAAACATTATAGGATATTATGCAGGAACACTTGAGAATCGTGCGTCATTTACAAGCTCGAGTTAAGAGCTTGTTTTATTATTAAGACAAAATTATGATTAATAAAACATTTAACTTCATAATGAAGGAAACAATACCAAATTTATAAAAAGGAGGTCAAAAAAGCACTTACTTAAGACAAAAGCACCGTTATAAATTAGAAAATGAAACATAAAATATATAAATATCAGGAGTTGTTTCAGCAAGACAATGATGTCTATAAAATGTGTACTCTAACTAACAGCACAGAATAAATATGATGTTAGATAACACCAAGATGTGCCCACTTAGACACACAAGAAAATATGAATGGAAATGTTGAATATTGTGTGTGCTATATTCATATGTGTACAGGCACATGTGGGTATGCAGACACGTGTGTATACAGATGTGCATGTATGTACAGACATGTGTCCATAAAGTCCAGAAGCCAACTGGGGGTGTTATTCCTTATCTGCCATTCATTTCCTACATTTTTACAGTGTCCTTCATTGGCTTGGAGGTAGACCAGCTGGACCATTATCCCAACGATCCCCCCGTCTCTGCCTCCACAGCACAGGGGTAAATACATGATACCAAACACAGCTTTTTGTTTTGCTTAGGTTTTCGTTTTGTTTTGTTTTATGGTTTTCAAGACAGGGTTTCTCTGTGTAGTCCTGACTATCCTGTATCCTGTATCTATCATTCTGTAGACTAAGCTGGCCTAGAACTCAAAGATCTACCTGCCTTTGCCTCCTGATGGGATTAAAGGCGTGTACCACCACCACCACCTGACTAGTTTGCTTCGTTTTTCAAATGTGACATTAAGCTCTGGTCTTCATGACCACAAAACAAGCAGTTTACTGGCCGAATCATTCCACCCAGCCTAGAAAGAAGTCAAAATTTAAATTATTTCCATGTGCATTTCAATAATTTGTATATCTCCTTAATGACATTTTTTTAAAAAAAATATTGCATCTCTTGATTCATCTCTTTGACTTGGTTTGAAAAACAGCAGCAAGACTCCCCAGTGCTTTTGTGCTTTGTAGTTTTTATGACAAAATTTTACTGTTGAATTTCAGAAGAAAATTGTTTCCACCCACCTTCTCCATCTTTCTCTTTTGTCCCTCTCCCGACCCCCACCTCTACCTACCTGTTCCATTTTTCTCCTTCATGTCCCTCCCCCACCCCACCTCCACCATGCTCACCTATCTCCTTTGTCTTCATGCCCACCCCCATGCTGGGTGTGAGGCTGCGCTCTTCCTGTATAAGCTGGGGTGTTTTATGGAGGGAAGTAATCACAAATATCCAAATGGCACAAGCCTTGGTCACCCTGGCCTCTATTGGTGTGGCTGGTGTAACTAAAGCTCAGCTATCTGCGGACGTGTCATTGGCTGTCAATGGAGCCTTTTGGTAGGTCAGGAGCAGAGCCGAAGTGTTGATGGCGCCAGCCCTGCTGATGAAACTCTTCCAGAGTTGAGAAGAGGGAAGAAATATTTACAGTGGGCACCTGGGTGGGTAGCATGGGACATGAAAACAAGATTGCGAGGGACCAGGGAAGGGGAAGCTATGTAAACCAAGGGACCCCTTAGTGCAAGCCACTGGGCTCTTAAGATCTTCCTGTTACATCCTTGGCCTTTATTATACAATCTGCTGTTCTGGTCATATTAGGCTATTTGCAGATCCCCAAATATACCAAGTTTTTTCTTGCATGAACATGCCACATCTTTCTGAGTAATCTCAGGGTGCTCTTTCTTCCTGAAGCAGGGGGTTCCTTGTCCCCATCCAGAGTGGCCAGAGAGAAAAGTGTAAGCCAGGAGCTGAGTCAGGTCTGGGTGGCTTGTAGAAACGAGTGTTTTGCTTCCTGTGTAGACTCTGCAATGTTCAGCCAGTGTCAGGATAATGAAGGCAGAGGAGTCTGTGAGGTAAAGGGGAGCAGAGCAAGGAGAGTCCCCTGCCCTCATCCCTAGTTCCCAGACCTGGGAGATACCATGCAGATAGTACTAGACTTTTAAAGTTGCTGCCTGAGACTCATAGACTGAGAAATCCATGTCTTAGGAGTAAATACTATAGGCTTCTGGCCTGAGAAAGTGGGTCCTGTGGGCAAAAGGATGGACTGGTCTCTGACCTTGAGTATCTCCAGCTAATGCAAAGTACAGCGTGACTGGCAAGGTTTTAGTATTGACGCTGGCTTATTAAAACTCACTGCTGAGAAAGCTGGAGGAAACTGTAGTGCCCTTGGCTTTGCTCTCTGCCCATGACTCGATGCTTGGGCTGCCCCCTTACACCCTGGCATCAGGATGTCAGGCTAGATCTTCTCTATGAGGTGAGGCATAGATGCCTCTGAAGGAGCTGAGCCGGGAAAGGAGACAGACTGAGGGTCCTTGAGCACAGGACAGGAAAGAATGGTTTATAGAAACAGAAGGAAAGGGCAGAGTTTTGGTTTTGAGGGGCTTGCTATGGTGAGCGATTCTCAGACAGCGTGGGGCATGGGTTTACCACACCCCATGGAGAAGCACATGGCTGTGAGTGTGTCATTAGGTACACTGTGCGCTCTGCAGTGCTGCTTTCATGGTGTCCTTCATAACTGCACTTTTGTGCCCAGGTGTCCTCCGTAGTTCACACGTGTCAAGTCTGAAACACTGTGCAGTCCTCTGGGTGTGAAGACACATGGCTCCTCCTTGTGTAAGCACAGGGAGAGGACCCTGGTCTTGACAGCCATAGCACCTTTAAGAGAAGTATCTGATGTGGGAGTGTCATATATCAATCTGTTGATTTCATTGGTTAAGCAATAAAGAAACTGCTTGGCCCTCATAGGTTAAAACATAGGTGGGTGGAGTAAACAGAACAGAATGCTGGGAGGAAGAGGAAGTGAGCTCAGAGATGCCATGCTCCCTGCTCCAGGGCAGACACACGTGATGAAGCTCCGATCCAGGATGGACGTAGACTAGAATCTTCCCAGTAAGCGCACCTTGGGGTGCTACACACCTGATTGGAAATGGGCTAGTCCAGGTGCGAGAGTTAGCCGAGAAGAGGCTAGATATAATGGGCCAAGCAGTGTTTAAAAGAATACAGTGTCCGTGTAATTATTTCGGGGTATAAGCTAGCCAGGCGGCCAGGGTGCTGGGGACGCAGCCCCGCGGCTCCTATTACTACAAGTATCCAGTTCACAGTGTAGCATAGGGACAGCGATGGAGAAGTCATCACTACCTCAGCATCAGGACCAGGGAGGATTCAGAACCAGGAAACAAAGAGCCAGGAAAGAGGTGGCACTGTCCCCAGAGACTGTAACATGCAGGGCTCCATTCATAACTTGTTAAGGGGAGACTCGGGATTGCTTTCAGCACCCAGGGACAGCTTATCTGTAGCAGGGATGAGACATTTCACTTCTAACAAAGCTCTGCCCAGAAAGGGCTCTTATCTCAGCGGCCAGAATGAGGATATTAGCAACCATGCCTGCCTCTCCACAAACTCTATTAGCGTGAGGTAATAGCTTTCCCCGTGGCTTTCAGTCGTCTCTCAGCCTGAGAGACCCACTCTAAAGAAAGTTTCTCTGCAACTGAGATGGATTTATGTTGAGAAACATGACCCAGTCAGGAGGTTGTTACTGAATCATGTTTTTCTCAATGGGTCCTTGGCTCGAGTTTCGTATTCTTGTTCACTTTTATTACAAAGTGAGAGATACGCACACAGATGTGTGTGTGTGTGTGTGTGTGTGTGTGTGTGTAGTATAGATATCTTTACGATTTTTTACAGGGTTTTACTGTGCTAACTATGGGAATTTATGAAGTATTAGCTGTGTTGCTCGCTGCTGTGACAGACAGACATAACGCGAGTGATGTAAGGAATGAAGGGTTGGTTTGGGCTCATGTCTAAAGGTGCAGTAATGTGGCAGAGAAGACATGGCATCAGGAGTATGAGGCAGCTGGTCACTATGTCGACACCCAGGAGTGGAGAGAGAGTACATGCTGGGACTCAGTTCGTCGTCGTCTTTTTATTCAAGTCTGGGATTTCAACCTGAGGAACAGTGCTGCTCACATTTGGGGTGCCTCTTCTTACTCCAGTTAACATATCTAGGAACTCCTTCGTAGACATACCTAGAGTTGCTATGGATACTATCAAGGTGACAGTATTGATCGTCATACCTGAGCTGGCTTCTGAGACTCCCTGAAATTCACAAGTGTATGTATAAGATGTCTAAGTATTTTCTTGTAGAAAGGGATCAGTTTTGTTTAATTTTTTTAAAAAAAATAGCCCTCCAGGACACTGACTCCTCTGACACTTGAGAAAAAACCTGGAAGAGGTGGGTAAGAACCATATTTGCCTTGATGTTGGAGCAAATAGCAAAAGGAGTCACGAGTGTTCCTCAAATATCCCAGAGGGTGGAGAAGGAGTAGCAAGGAGGAGGGTGTAGGCCTGGGGTGAAGGAGTACTCACCGGCCATGATGCTGCCGCTGTGAGGATCTATTTCTGTGTCTCAGAGCAATTGAAGGCAAGAAGCCTTGGGGACAGAAGTGCCGTGAGTGGCTTTCCAGAAGGATTCCACTGACTGCCATGTGGAGAATGGTGCTGATGGAGGCGGGCAGCAGACACTCAGCAACTGAGCAGAAGGCAACCACAGCAACCAGAGAAACGGTGGGATTGAAGTCACAGTGGGGGCTGAGGAGATACACTGTGGCCACTTTCTGGCTGTTACATAGAAACACTAAAGTCTCTAGTTGCTGGGTACTGAGTGTCATTTTTATCTATCCATCTATATCTGTCTACCTATCTATCATCCATCTATCTCTATCTACCTATCTATCATCTATCTATCTCTCTATCTATTATCATCTATCTCTCTATATCTATCTATCTATCATCTATCTATCTCTATCTACCTATCTATCATCTATCTATCTCTCTATCTATTATCATCTATCTCTCTATATCTATCTATCTATCATCTATCTATCTATCTATCTATCTATCTATCTATCTATCTATCATCTATCTATCTATCATCTATCATCTATTTGGTTTTTGCTTTTGTCTTTTTAAAGAGTGACTTCACACTCAGTCCACTCATTACCTTGCTCATTTACCCATTCATTATTCACTCAGTTATTAATTTCTTCACTCGTTCACCCACCCACCTACTCACTCACCAACTTGCACACTCACTTACTCAATCATGTACTCCCTCACACACCCACTTACACCTCATCTTCCAGCCGGAGTCACTCCCAAGCAGATGGATGAAGGGACCAGGATCCTAGCTAAGAGCTTGTACATGGGTCTGTCTTGATAACCTCTTCAGATCATAAGCAAACTCTTTCCGAGAAGCTACCTCCTGTTTCCCTGGTTTATCTGATGCAGAATTAGAACAATGCAGACAGATAGGAAATCACTGGTGCCAAAAGCAATGAGCAGAGCAGATGGCCGTGCTGGACGCCTGGACACCTTCTGTTTGTCTCCTCCTTTACTGTGATGCCTCCGGCTCCACTCACTGTACCCCAGAATCCTGACTCAGGGGTTTTGTTTGTTTGTTTGTTTTGTTTTTGAACTTGAGTATTGAGAAGGCACCAGTTTGATCCTGGGGAAAGAGAAGAGGGTGGAGTCACTGGTTTATTCCCCCGGCCCCGTGTCTTTGCCAGGTCCAGGGATAAATTGCATCCCTTAGCTCCCCTAAGCCCCAACCTCTGTCTCAAGGTGCCCTTGGGCTGCTGACCTACATCATACAGGCAGCAATGGCTGCAAATATCAATGGCTTCAGTGTTTTCCATTCTTGGAAACTGCTCACACAGTCATCTGCACCTTGCCTGCTTCTTAATCCACAAAGTTGATTATACCGATGAGAGCTATCTGATTTGGCCATGCCCTCTGCTTCCAGCAGGAGCCTTGAGGGAAGCAGACATAGGCTGTTAGGTCCTCAGAGGGTGTTAGGGACCAAAGATGAGGGGTTTTAAGTAGTCTCTAAGTAAAGCATAATTGACATGCAATAAAATTAATTGATTTTTAAGTATATAATTTGTTTAGCGTTGCCACATGTAAATCAACATGCTAACAGCTGTGCGGTCAAGATGTAGAAAGGTTGCTTTAGGATGAGACTCATGGAAACTTCCCTAACTCTTCCCTGTGGTCCATCCCCTCCCTCCACACTCCTGCCCCTGCTGCTGTGAGGTTATGTCAGTGGTCCCACTTCTGCACTGTGTCCCCTGGAGTACATCACAGCTGGACAGAAGGGACTTGGCTTCAGGCCTTTTAAATAAGAAGACCTGGCATACACCAGAAGAAATTGAGATGCTTTAGCTTATTCCAAAGTCAGGCTTTATGGATAATATGGATCTTCACAGTAGCTGAGAAGCAGGCAGGGAGGCAGGATGAGAACTGAAAACTGGATTAGAACTGCCTGGAAGGCAGCTTTTAGCCAGAGATGGAGATTTGAGATAGTTAATAGAAACACTGGTCCCTGATACACTCACACCACATGTGGTTATTTGCTTGAAATCTGTACAAGATCAAGGCAGTCAACATTCTCTCTTGGAGTGGATGGGGTTCATGAGCCTCTACCCCTAACTGGGAAGACAAATTGAATCAAAACATTTTTTAAGGTTACAAAGTTTAGTGTTAATGAATAGGAGTGGATCCGGAAGGAGTTAAAGGAAATATAATGACAATACATTCTATAAAACTCTCAAGTAATAAAAGTTGGTCCCCAGAAATCAAGAATTCAATAGTGGACTCTGGTGTCCGATGGTCATCCATCTGTACAGTCTTCATACTTTTCCTCTGTGAAGGTTGGTTGCTAGTGGGCCAGTGACGACATGGATCTGAGATGCTGATCTGAGTTCAGTCTCAGGGACCAACATGGTGAAATAGAAGAGCTGACTCTCACAAGTGGTCTTCTGACATTCACTCATGTCCTATGGCATGCACATGAGCACGCACACACACAAATAAATACAGTATTTATAAAAACACCCACATGGCAACTCATAATAGCTCATGTGTCATTATGAAATCTGAGCTGCGTTACTATACATAGCAAACCTTGGCCAAGATGGAGCTGTATGTTTTTAGTCCACACAAACACATAAGGCACACAGACTTACAGTGAAGTATTGTTCTTATTAATACTGTATATACTTTTAAAGCATTTTTTTCTCCTAGTCTTCTCTTGTCCGGAAGACTTTTATGCCTCTTGCTTTTCCTCTTCCTTTTCAGAATATCGCTAAACTTTTACTTGATCTTGTGAAAAATATCAAAGTTCCATCATGGGAAATCTCAACAAGAGTGACAAATTCTCATAAAAGTGGCTTCCAAATCAGTAGTTCCAACCCTTCATGAGACAAAGGGTCCCAAAAGTCTTTAAGAGGGTTCCTGTGGTCAGGGTCAAGGCTAAATCTTCGTGGAAGTGTTGGGTTCACAATTCCACATCTTTTCCTGACTTACTGTTATTTGACAGCTATGTTCTTGAACCTGAAGGAGGAAAATCTGAGAAGCTAAGAGTGTATTTATGTTCTCAAAAATACACATTTTTTATTGATTGTGTAACAATTTTTTATATTCTTAGTTCAATAGCATAAAATTTAACACTATTTTTGAGGTGGAAAAGAAGAAAACAAAAATAATTATCAAAATGTTCTGATCCTCTGCTTTGGCAGCTCACAGCCCCTGCTCTGAAGACTCCATGTGAGATGGATGGATTTAAGTGTATAGGTATAAGCACATCTCCAGTGTTCTGGGAGAATGGCTGTTCACACTTGACACCCTAATGCCAGTATCTATTGAACCTCTTTACTCTCCAGAATCTTGCTTTGGATAATGAATTATGTTGTCAACCATGCACAAGGTTAGTATGCTTCTACCTGGTCAGGCCTGTGACTCTTCTGCATGAAGACAGGAGCCTTCCTGTTGTGTTCAGAGGTATCTGAGGATTTACAGTGAGGACTGGGCTCACTCAGAGACTATACAGATATAGAAGAGGCAAATCAATCATTCCTGTTCAGGGGCACATGCATTTCTAAAGAAGAGACTTGGGGAGTGGTGAAGTGTCTTCCTTGTAGACATTGGCTTCAGGAGATTTGGCATTTGTACCTGATCTGCAAAGAGCTATGTGAAGACTGATCCACAGAGGGCTATGTGGAGATGCCATACGGCAGAAGAGATGTGGCTTTGGTGGCCTGGGCGGAGGTTGAGAAATGAAAGAGTGTTGAATTTGAATCCTACACCTGTCACTTTTAGCTAAGTGACTTGGGGGGAGGAGTCCATAAAGCCTTTCTGGGGATTCTTGAAATGGGAATATTAATATCCACTGCATTAGCCAGGCTTCTCAATAGAAGACAGAGGGAGAGGTAGATAGGCAAGTGGATGGATGGATGGATGGATGGATGGATGGATGGATGGATGGATGGATGGGCAGATGGATGAAGCCATCTATTATACAGATGGATATATGGATGGGTACACACACACACACACACACACACACACACACATACACACACACATATACACACATATTCCATAAGGAACAGGCTTGTGCCCTGGCAAGCTGGAAACCCAGGGGAGCTGACAGCTCGAAGGTAAGATCTTTGAGCTTGAGATCTAAGGGGTGGGCTTTCAATTTAGTCCAAAGGTACTTTGAATGAGAATGGACCCCATAGGCTCATATATTTTAGTCCTTGGTTCCCAGTGAGTGGAACTGTTTGTGAAGGATTAGAAAGATTAGGAGGTGTGGCCTTGTTGAAGTAGGTGTGGTCTTGTTGGAGGAAGTGTGTCACTGAGGATGATGGGCATTTAGGTTTCCAAACCTAAAGTGCATGATGCATGCCATTCCCGGTATCCCCCACCTACCTTTGCTCCCCACCGTCCTGCCTGCAGATCAAGATATAAAACTTTCAGCTACTGCCCAGTGCCTTGCCTGCCCACCTCCTGCCATGATGATCACAGACCCACCCTCTAAAACTCTAAGCAAGCCAATTAAATGTTCTCCTTTATAAGTGTAGCCTTGGTCATGATGTCTCTTCATAGCAGAACAGTAACTATGACAGCATAGAAGAGCAGTTGTGTCAATGCAGATCTTGACGTGGGAGGAGTCCTTCTTACTCAGGTGCCCTGCTCTGAGTGAAGGGTGCCAGCTGCTTTTTCCACTCTATCAGCCCAAACCTTAATTTCTCCCAGAAATTGTGTAAGTCCCTGGACATCTGGTGACCCAGTCAGCCCAACCCATCAAATCAATATGCACACTCACCTGAGGACCCTTGTGGGTGGGGATTGTGGGAGGGATGGACATATATGGAAAAAGTCACATAACGCCCTTGCTTCAGTTATATATGGGTAAAGGGACTGAATATCTTAGACCATGAATATGCCCGAAGCTTCAGTGCATGGTACAGAATCATCACGAGGCTCGCTGGCCACATTACCATTGCTTTTCTCTAAGCACGACCTCTGTGTGTCCATCTCATTAGGGGTGAGTGGGGTCTTCACCAGCCTATTTTCTTCTTTTGGAGAAAAAGGGTTGGAGCATGCAAGTTTGACCCTTACTTATTTAAACTTTTGTTCTAAAAACACACGATGTTTGCTCATTCAATTCCTACCTTCTTGATGTGACAAGCTCAGCCAGACTTGGACAGAATCTCATTGTTGGTGGCTGGAGAGTGGAAGCTGGATGCACAGAAGGCTCCTCACTCAGGAAAGCTTGGGAAGAGTGAGTGCCTGTGACTCAAAGGGCGCTCCTGCAGGATCATCACACAGGACCACCTGTATTTCAGAGAGGACCACTGTGATGAAATAGCAAAATAGATTGCATGAATAATCAAGACCAGGGCAGGATGCCACTGCTGTTGTGCCAGCACACTTCTTGTCTGTCCTGGAGGCATAGTGACAACTAAGTAATGAACTTTATTCTAAAAAGTTCATTCTACGAGAACTGTATTGATTCTCAATGATGGCAGTTTCCCAAGGGCTCTCTGTTTAAAGAAACTTAACCCTGGGATCAGATTGAAGCCTCTCCCTTGGCCAAGCATTTGTTATTGGAGGGTCAGACTCTTCCCCATGTCTCAACCCATCTGTATGCTCATGGCTAGGTCTGTGGGGGAAACTAAGTCAGAATGCCACAGACATCCTTGCCTAATCATTTACTCTACTGTCCGCACAAAACAACGAGAAAGCAAAGAGGCTGCAACATGCTGGAGACATGAACATACGGGGCTCTGCTCTGTTTTCCCAGACTGCAACTTCTGGTGGAGTGAGGTGCAGACTGAAGCTCTTGAGTATCTTCTCATTCCCCGCTCTGTCCTTGCATGTGTAGCAGAGACCAGGTCTTTGAGAATTAAGAGTTTGTTGATATTGGTACATGCCTTAGTGAAAGCGGTCAGCACTAAATATTATTCTATTCACAAGACCCACTGTGAATCTAGCTGGATAGTTACTGTTATTTCCTGTAGTAATTTATTCTCAGCTACTGTCTATCCATAGTCATAGATTGTGACATGCAAGGTGTACCAGATTCAGGTGACCTTATTATTCAAAAGACTGTGTCAGCATAGACAATTGGAGCCATATTAGTGACATGACAACAAATCCTTCACCAGCAGGATATCGCAAAAATTGGTTTCCAGCATTTCCCATGGGGCAACGGGACACACAGTGTAGGTGCTTGCTTTATCCCATTGCCTCAGAAACAGTAGAGCAAAGTGTTGCACAGAAGTGCCCTGTCTCCTGCATGTCTTTCTGCCTAATCCCTATTGGAAAAAAAAATCTCTGAATGCATGGGTCAAGTCTGCTTTCATCATTGAAATGCCACTATGTGTTGCTGTCTACGGACATTGGCATAAGGCACAGGAATGCTCTGTGAATTTTATGGAAGACAAGGGACCCTGAACTTAAGCACCACAGCCACATAGCCTGATGTCCTGGCTATTCTGTTATTATCAGGGCTGTAATATTTGACTTCCTGAACAAACTTAATATTTCTATTCCAGGAAGCATTTGTCCAGGAAGATGAAGTTACACGTCATTTTAGGGTTTGTATCAGGCAAGTTCTTAAAATTGATTTCTCTGAAGAGTAGAGCAACCAGACAATCTTCACTAACTTCTCCTTGGTTAAGATTGCTTAGCTATATTATTAGCCTTAGTGAGGGCTACCCTCGCTGTGATGAAACGCCAGGGCCAGGGCAACTTGAAGAGGTAAAGGGTTCGGCTTATGTTTCCACAACACAGGACAGGGACTCAAGCAGGGCAGGGACCTGGAGGTGGGAGCTAATGCAGAGGCCATGGCTTATTTCTTGTTCTTACTTTTCTTTTGTACAGAACCTAGGACCACTAGCCCAAGGATGACACCACCCACAATAGTCTGGTCCCTCCCACATCAATCATTAACTAAGAAAGTGCCCTACCGCTGGATCTTATGGAGTCCTTTTCTCAATAGAGGTTCCCTCCTTTCAGATAACTCCCGCTTGTGTCAAGTAGACATGAAAATATCTGAAGGCCACAAAACTAGCCTTTTTTTTACCCAAACAACCACTGACTTTTCAAGACTTCCTTCCCATTCTCCCTTTGCTGGCTCCACCCACCCTAAACTGCTGTGGCTGATTCTTACCTCATCCCACTGTACTTTTATAAAAAAGATGACTTAAAAAAGAACCATATACAACCAATCTCCTGGGGCTACACAGATCTGTCATAACAGAGAGGTTTCCCTGCCCAAGTAGCAGTCTTTGGAGAAGGGCAACAGTTAACAATTCTATCTTCAAGGTATAGAATTCATAAACAGAATCCACATCCATATGTCAACAGCAGTTTACAATCTAAACACCAATTTCTTGGTATGCTAATAGTTCTCAGTCATATGTAAAATTACCAAAGCTTAATATGTAAACTCAGCAGGGGAGTCTGGTTAGCAATGTAGACTCCTGGACCCACCTGGGTGGATTCTGCTTCCTTCTGTCTGGGAAGGGAGTCAAGAATTTCCCATTCCTGCTATGCAGGTAACTGCCACAGATGGTCCACAGATGATATTGGAGAAACAGTCACCTAGACCCACATGGCTGTTTGCAGCCACAGACCATAATAAAGATTTTAATATTATCTGTTGTCTTACCTGGGGTTGCTATAACAAAGTACCAGAGACAAGATGGCTTATAAACACCAGAAGTTTCTTTCTGAGAATTCTGGAGCTAAGGAAGTCCAAATTCACAGTCCCTTCAGGTAAATGTTAGATTCAGGGTAAAGACCCTTTTTCGGGTTTGCAGATGGCATATTCACTACATCCTTGTTTGTCACCAACAGGATGGGGGAGGCAGTGGTCATTTGTAAAGTCATTGATCTTATTCGTGAGACATCTATCATGTGACCTGATTATTTCCCAATGGTTTGACATCCTAACACCATCCAATTGGAGGTAAAGATTTTAACAAGTGTCAGGAAGGGACACAGATATTCAGCTCACCATGCTGGAGGAGCAGATAGGGATATAATCTCTTGCTTATCTAAATTCAATGCCATTTGATTCATACGCAGAGTGGGACCTACAGATCTATACATTTCAACTCACCTGAGAGAAACAATCTCCCACTAAGCAGTTAACAGGAAATTTTAACTCTAGTGTTCCCGGTGGGAGGTGGAATAAGGATGTAAGCTAGAAATCACATCCATAAAACTATCTCTGTGCTGAAGAGAGGTTTGCCAAGCCTATTAGCCTAAAATACACATTAGATAATGGTTACTGCCCAGCTTGATGGCCTGAGCTCAATCTGCAGGACCCAGATGATAGAAGGAGAGAACTGACTCTCACAGACAGTCTCCTGACTTCCACAGGCATTCTGTGCTGTGCACGCACATGCACACACACACACACACACACACACACACACACACACACACACACCTTCCTCTTTTGAGTTTTTCCCAGGCCAGGTAGGTACTTTGTTTTTCTTTGCACTATAACTTAAGAAAGGACGTTGGTGTTTCGCACGGGCCCCCATATCTCCCTGTTCAGCGATCTAATACCTCTACATTCGGTTCAGTCCACTCACCGGCTGCATTCCTGATGTCCTCATACTGAACCAGCTTCAGCATCTGCTACTTTGATGAAGCCATGATTTATTGATCACAGCCTCCGAGTACTGGAACTCGCACAGCCATGCTTCCGTGCCTTTCTGCCCCCACTCATTCTGTCAGGAATATTATTTCTGTCTGAGTGGCTGCTTCCTTCTCAGAGAATGCCTTAACCTTAAATGTTGGGCATCTCTTGGCTTGACAAGGAACACTCTTCTGTCCTTCATATTGGTTATAGGTGGATAACCCACCTCAGCACCCCCATGCAATAGATACTCTCCCCAGTCCCGCAGGTCTGTGATGCATGCATAGGCTGATCACTTAACATTGGACTCTGAGATGAGCACCTTTGCTCTTTTAACTTCTCCATCAGCAGACATATTGGATACAGGCTAGAGAGATACAGCACAGCCAGTAAAGAATCTACCTTGCAAACACAGAGACCTGAGTTGAACTCATATTTTAAAAAAATGCTGGGTTTAGTAGCACATGCTTGTAATCCCAACAATGGAGAGGCAGAGATGGGGACTCCTTGGTGACCCACTGGTTAGACATCTTAGCAAACTTGGTGAGTTCCATGCCAGGAAGAGACCCTGTCTTAAAAGAAAACCAAAAACACAGTGAAAGAGTAGCCCTTGAGGACCACAGATCCTTGACCTCTCTCTCTCTCTCTCTCTCTCTCTCTCTCTCTCTCTCTCTCTCTCTCTCTCTCTTCCTCCCTCTCCTTCCCTCCCCCCTCTCTCTTTCTCTCTCTCTGTCTCGATTTAAGACAAAGCTCACCACCCTGAGCATAGGTTGTGTCAACACACTCCAGGGTATCTAACCCTCCCTCCATCTGGATCCCACATCAAGGGTCACTGGGGATCCCTTTCACAGTGTCTTCTATAGTCAGTTCCCTCTTTTGCTCCTTCCCTTGACTAATATCAGTGTAGACTTCACTCATTTCTCATTCAATTCTTCCCAAACCATGAAAAATCTAGCTGCAACTTTTGTTCACCTGGAGTGAAGAAGACGCCCAATACGGGGCTGCTGCTGTGTGTATAGAACGTCATCTCTGTGACACTGAGGATAGGATTTCTCTTCATTAGTTTGAGCACTCTGCATTTCCAATTCCTCTTCAGAGGAGCAGGGACCTTTGAGCCCTATGTGGTACGTATCTGTATCTGCCAAGCTGTTTTGTGAGTCCTTGGGAATCCCTTTTCACATCTGCAAATAGGTTGTTAGAGATTTATTTGTTTGTTTGACATTCAAAAAATAGTTGATAAGACAGTTCATACTTCTTGGTCAGTCACTTCCTCTAAAGCTGACCCTGGCATGACTCAAATACTAATAATTATTAAACCAGCATTCTCTCCTCAGTGGGGTGTAGTTGGGAGTGAGGAAGGGTGGCTGCAACTGTAGGAACCTGGAACCCTAGCACAAAAACCATTTTAGTGATATTTTCATATTTAATGGGAAATATCAAATGTTGCAACTTATATTTTTCTAAGTATTTCCTTACTTTTTTTTTACTACATGCATTACATATTTGAAGTTTTCAAATTTGTTTAACAATGTAATGGTGTGTCTTAATTCCTCCTTTTGCCTGTGTTAGCATGACTGCACACCCAGTATGATTTTTGGTTTGTTTTTATAGCTTGTACTGTGATTTCCTGTCTATGTGTTCTGGAATCCTGCCCGCATTTCTTCCAACCCCTGCCACGCCCAGTGATGTCACCTCACTTGTATTTTGTTTGCTTTGCTCAGCACTTGGTCTTTAGAATTTGAAGAGTAACTCTGTCCTTGGAATTTCCTCCCTAACATCATCCTCCCTAACAGTCAGGTAGGATAAAAACAAAACAAGAGGAAGCACAATTAAGCACAGAGAACTTTGACATGTCCCTTGGTGCCTCAAAACCGTCGGAAGCAGCCTGCCGGGGGAACTGCTTTCACCTTGAATACATCCCTTTGGCCTGTGGCAGCTGCCTTTCTAAGTTAGGCCCCTGGGTCCATGATTTGATGAATATGCTGAGTGTCTTTAAATGCCATGATGTCCTGCATCTCCCAGCACCTATTTCAGTAAGCACAGAAATGCCTACCAATCCTTGTGCCCCACCATACTGACTGTAATCTGATTTCAGTATAACAGGTATTTGTGGTTACGTCTACCATGGACCAGTGACAACAAAGTACCATAAATTTCATTTTAACATCATTGAACGTAGGAGCAAGACCCATTTATGCAGCAAATCTTTGATAAATTTCTTTAATAGGACACCGGCTATGAGATTTGAGTTTGGTGAGAACCGAAAGCAGATACATTTCCACCCTCGTGTAAATCCTTAAGAAAGAGATACATTAATGGAACATTCACACATCATATACGTAGATAAGATGGCGGGTGGTCAGTGGAAAATGAGACCAACAGCAAATGAGATTCAGAAAGCATTATGTTTAGATTAAGATGCTCACAGGACACTAAACACATTGTGAGCCTCTGTGGATATCATGACAAGGGAGGGGTGGGGCCAGGGAAGAGAGGGGCTAATGATCAGGAAAGAAAGAACCATAAGAAATCAGTGACAGTGAGAAGAGAAGTCACTGTATAGAACCAAAGGCAGGGAGGAAGCATCGTGCCGACACCCTTAGCCTTCCCAGGGGGCTGTTGGTGCCCTCAGGGTGGTCATGTGTGCATTTAGAATGCATGTCTTTTATGATTGGCCAGTTGTTTTGTGATTCTGGAGTTTCCACCCAAAGCCTTGTCCATGCTGGGCAAGTATTATACCTTGTCTTTGAGCTGCCAGCCTGAAAAGGAACTTTCCTCTGGTTCTGGTGTGAAAACATGGAAGGGAGGAGCTCAGAATAAGATACAGGGAGGCTAGTTGGGAGTCTTTCACCAAAGATGGAACCTGGGTTAGATTAAACCAGTTTATTTTTTGAGAATTTCATATATGTATAAAATGAAATAAATCATCTCACAGTTCCTCTGGAGTTTTTCACATTTCCCCCACATACCCAGCAACTGCATGTCTAATTTTTTTTAAAGTAATACACTAAGTCCAGTTAGTGCTATCACTATTCATGTGTGCATGTTTATGCAATCATCCATCTGCTGGAACATGGGAAACCTATCAGTAACCATGATACATTATCAATAAAGATGATTGTTTCCCTTAGCAACTATGAGTTGCCAATAGCTCCACAGTAAGGGATGGGACCTGGAGAGCACCTACTCCTTCCATGTCAGTCTCATGGCTGGCTTGATCTTCTGTGGATCTTGTACAGGCAGCCATAACTGCTGTGAGATCATGGCTTCCACACCCGTGCTATGGCCAGAAGATATTATTTTAGAGTACTCTTCCCCATTCTCTGGCTCTTACATTTTTTCTTTCCCCTAGGCTTGCTGGTGGAGGAATTTATACAGATGTCATATTTAGGCCTGAGCACTGAATCTTTTATTTTTCAGATGCTTGTCACTTATGCATCTGTCCATTGACTGCTCTCTACTGATGGAGAACGTCTATTCAAGGCTGAAATCAAGCCCACATCTGTTCCTTCCAGAATCTCTAGACTAGGATTTTGTTGTTGTTTTGAGCAGGTTAGAAACATTAGTGATGGGAATGGGAGGGGGTGGTTCAGAGGCAAAATTGAAGGAGCTTTGTTAAGTAAATGTGTATGAGGTAGAGGCAGAACAAGGCCTGAGGGTCTCTGAGTTGGAGATCATCTAGGGATTGAGGACATTGCAAGCACCAGGTTTCTACAATGACAATGAGCATGACAATCTTGCTTCTGAAGTTAAATTTGTGATTCCTTTGAGACGTCCAAGTGAACCTACTGAACAGTCACCTAAGGGCAGCCTTTGTTCATTGGCTGTCAGTCTTCCTTAGAAAAAACCTTAGGGCTAAAATAGGGGAAAGGGTTGAGCCACATCACCAGCTTGGTGAGCACAGACTTGACTTCTCTCAGATGGTCACTGCCTTGCTCAGCCCTTCCTGGTAAACCTCCCCTGGAGGGCTGCTTATCACAAAACAGCACACCCCTCTCTGCACGCATGTTCTAGTTTGTGTAGCAATGACATTAATGATGTTTATGTAACCTACTAATTATACCCAGTGGATGGGGAGAACGCCATGTTGAATGGCTCATGCGCTTTAATTCTAATTATTCCCTACTTTTTTTTTTCCCATACTGTAGTTAGTTTTCAGACTGATGGTGAGGATCTTGCTTAGGGCAGATGGGAAATGCTTATTATGCTAATCGAGTTCTGGGTTGTTAGTAGAAATTATTAAACGGAGACGTTGGCAGTGCCTCTGGTGGAATTAAGGAGGTGACGGGGTAAAAAGCAGAGATAAATGATACCGTGACTGCGGGCTGGGCTAGGCTAGAGGCTCCATGCTCAACAGGAGAAAATTCTAATTCAAGAGGTATCTGTTTCCCACGGTGAAGTTTCCTAGAAGGAAGCCGAGGAGATGGGAGAAGAAAGTCATCTTCTGTTGGCAATTCTGTACAAGGTGCTTGCATTCAAACATGGCATTTTAACAAGAGACCATTAGAAATTCCAACAAAGATAAAAGCCAAAGAGTGAATCAAGGGACTTCTAGCCTGAGGTCTACCTAGCAAGGGAAGGAAGGGGGACGGGGTTTCTAAAGGTGGCAAACTGGTGAGAAATCGCTGTACCTCAAACGCTTCCCGAATGCCGGCAGTTGACTCTGTTTCCAGGAAAATACAAACTACAAATAGACCCAACACTGAATGTGTTCACTTTCCATCACTGTGACAAAAACGAAGCCCAGCTTAAAGTTAGGAAAGATCCATTTTGGCTCGAAGTTTCTGAGTTTTCAGTTCGTGCTCCCTTCTCCCTCCTTGGGCATGGAAGTTTGGAGCTCTAAGGAGGAGGGAGGCTTACTTACCCCATGGAAGATGAGAGGCAAAAGGAAAAATGGAGCTAAGGACAAAGTACCTGTCGAAAGCACAGCCCAGTGATCCTCAAGCCAACTCAGGCTCCCAATAATCCATTCAATTATGACCTTATTAGTGGAGTAATCCTTTGATAGAGCCCTCTGGACCCACTCAGCTCAATCTATACCATCAGCAGGCAGCCAAACCTGAGGCTTTGTGGCCATATCCCAACAAAACAGGAAGCAATCTGAATGTCCTAATTAACAAGAAAGGGTTAAAACAATAAAAATTAGCTTTAAAACAAGATAGTCTAAAAATCATGTTTTCTGGAACAAGATAAACAGAATTCAGCTGATTGGCATCTGAATTGGGACTTGACAGAACATCTTTTAATTTATTTGGCCATGTATTGGTTGGGTTAATTGTTCTTTTGGTGTTTAAACTTTTGAATTCTTTATATACCATGAATATTAATCCCCTGTGAAATGATTAGCTAGCCAAAGTTTCCTCCCATATGCCACACTGTCTCTCCACTCTGAGAGTTGTGTCCTTGACCATCTAACTCCCCTAAATCTATTTGTATTTGTTCTTATTTTTTTTTCTCACTCCTTGAGCTTTTGCTGCCTTTAAGAAGCCCTTCTTCTATCCACATCCTGAAGCATTCCCCCCTGTTTTTCTGCAGTAGTTTCAAAGACTCGGGTCTTAAATGACCTTTGACCCATTTTTAGTTGATTCTTGCGTCCAATGAGATCTAGTTTCACTCTCCCACATGTGGTTATCCAGATTTCCCAAAATCAATTTGTTAAAGATCTTTTCTTTCTTTAAAAAAATTCTATATACATATATATATACACATATATATATGTATATATATATATATATATATATATATATATATATATATATATATATACTTGGTCAGGAGTGGAGACTGTGTTGACGCTATATCTCATGCCTGTTAGTGTAGCTCTCACCAGTTGTACAAACAAGGAATGTGGAGAGGATGCAGAGAAGAGGGAGCTTGTCCACGACTCTAGTGACGACATAAGCTGGTGTAACCCCTGTGGAAAACAGTGTGGAGGTTCTTCAAAAACTAAAAATAAAATGATCATGTGACCGTGCTATACCACTCACGGTCACCCAGTGAAAAGAATCAAAGTCAGCATGTTCTGGAAAGGCCTGTGCATCCATGCTTACAGTAGCCCTGTTCACAGCAGCCAAGACAGAGCATCCTCCATGGTGTCTGTCGGCAGGATAAGGAATGGTGTAGTGAGTTTTCACAGCAGGGTTTAAGAACCAAAGGCCCGTGGACTCATGTCTTGCAGGAAAATGGATGGACTTGGAAATTAACATCTTAAGTGAAGTCTCAGTCAGGAAGAGACTTGTACATTTTTTAGCATACATTTAATCTAGAACTCTTTCTCCTAGTATCATGAAATTAAATGGTGGGACCATGAGAGAAGAGGGAAGGGATCATGGGGAAGAGGGAGAGTAGCACAATTAGGGTAATAGTGCAGCAGAGATGATCCAATTATATTCTATATATGCATGGAAAGTTCACAATGTGACCTGTTAGTCTGTATAATTAATATGCAGTAATAAAAACATGTTTAGCAGGTGTGGTGGTGCACACCTTAAATCCCAGCACTTGGGAGACAAAGGCAGGGAATCTTTATAAGTTCAAGGATAATCTGGTCTATGCAGTGAGAACTTGTCTCAAACAGACAAGTATGCCTTTTCTTTTAAACCTCTGGTTCATGCTAAATTTTTACATCAGTTTCAGGAGACAGCCTATACACATAGATATAACATTTACTTATTTATTTTCTTATTTGTGTTTAATAGTTTATGTGCCTGGGTCTTTTGGCCTGTACACCACTTGTATGTATAGGACCTGTGGTGGCTGAGAGAGGTCTTCAGATCACCTGGAACTGGTGTTACAGACAGTTGTGAGCCACACATGAGTGCTGGGTCCCCTGAAAAGATAATGCAGGGATCTTAGCCATCTCTGCTGTCCCAGCATGTGCCGTTTATTGTGATGAAAGCAGCTGCCTGTTAAGATTGGACATGCTAAGTACTCTCGAATTGCTGCACGCCAAGCTGGACCCAGAATGGAGGCTGAAGTCCAGGCCTCCCCCATCACTGAGATGTTCAATACCAGATGACACTCCTCTATTTCTGCATCTCTGGGATGTGCTGAGAAAATGCCATTTCGAGTCCACGACAGTGAGACATCATATATAAAAAAGATGCCCATGGAATCTGGGAGCGAGCTAGCATCTTCTTGGCTAACTCTCATATCTTGCTTTAACCCATATCTTATAATGTGTGTAGTACCATGAGGTGGTGGCTTACCGGAAAGATTCTAACCTACGTCCATCTTGGGCCGGAGCTTCATGGCGACTGCCTGACTCTGCTTTTCTTCTCCCAGCATTCTGTTCGGTCTACTCCACCTATCTAAATTCTCTCCTATCAAAAAGCCAAGGCAATTTCTTTATTAACCAATGAAAGTAACAAATAGACAGAAGATCCTCCTACATCACACACAGTTCCTTGGAGTCTGTCACAGAGGCAGGCAGACACTTCCACAGACATGGTACCTAAGGTCAGAGAGTAAAGTCAAGTCACAAAGTATTTAGACCACAGGGAGCAAAAATCCTGAGAAACTTTTGCACTGGCAGTTGGTGGCAATGTACTTTTCCAAAAGACTATATCTAAAGAACCAAGAACAACCAGCAGAGGGACAGGTGTGCACAGGGTATCCTTCGGCTGTGCTCCATGTGTGATTGGGTGTCCTAGATCAGGGGTGTGTACATCAATAGGTCACTTTCCTTAGCGTCTTTGTTGTCAAACAGTCAAGAGTCAGGACATGTGTGTTCTACACTGATGACACTCAGGGCCTTGAGCATCCTAGGTGTGTCTCTGGGAAGTAGAAGGAAGGGCTCTACCGTGTAGGAACAAGTCACCACCTTAGAAGTGAGATGGAAAGTTACTTAGCGTTCTTCTCCCAGCAAACGGCTAACATGGGTATGGAATAAACGTCACACCTATGTGTGGGCATCTTGGACTCGGGCTTATTTGTGTTTCCCTTGATACCAGCTTGAAATCAGAAACAGGGTACCACTGCAGAATATGAGACCAGGTAGTTTTCAAAGAAGAAATGTATTGTGTTGCAATGGTAGAGGATTGATAAGGGCAAGATCTGGGTGCTGTCAGATACAGTTGTCAGTGATGGCTGCTCTCTGCTTTCATGGTGAAGCCTCATTGTTTATTGTTTTTGTTTTTTTGCAGGGGGGGTGGTTCGAGACAGGGTTTCTCTATAGCTTTGGTCCCTGTCCCGGAACTAGCTTTTGTAGACCAGGCTTGCCTCAAACTCCCAGAGATCCGCCTGCCTCTACCTGCCGCGTGCTGGGATTAAAGGTGTGTGCCACTGTTGTGTGAGCTGCGAGCCTCTTCCCACAGCCTGGCTCCTGGCCGCTTGGCTAGCTTATACCCCAAAATAACAACACACAAATTGTATTCTTTTAAACACTGCTTGGCCCATTAACTCTAGCCCTTATAGGCTAATTCTCATATCCCGATCAACCCATCTCTAATAATCTGTGTAGCATCAGTCTTACCGGGAAAGGTTCAGCATGTCTGACCTAGCAGCTTGCTTCATGGCGTCTGGCCAGGAGAGGGGAGCATGGCCTCTGAGCTCACTTCCTCTTCCTCCCAGCATTCTGTTCTGTTTACTCCTCCCACCTATGTTTTAACCTATGAGGGCCAAGCAGTTTCTTTATTTTTTAACCAATGATCTTCCTCCATCATGCCACCACCACCCAGCTGGAGCCTCCTTGTTATACCCTCTAAGGAACAGGTGCTGTGTGCCTGCAAGGATGAGGAGGGCTAAAAGTTGCACAAATCTGCTTTATCAAGAGTCTTCATCCCGTTCTTTTAGGAGGACCGTCCTAACTGAATCCTCTCTCCTTCCAATACCATCACGCTAGTGGTTGAGCTTCAGTATCTGCATTTTGGAGAGATGTGTCCACCCCATAGCAGAGTTGCCCTTAGCTCTCCCACCCAACAATGAAATGCTGCTGCTTCTCCTAGTCAGTGTCAGCTATCAGTGTGATATGATGTAGTGCTAACTGAGAGAGTCTGAACTGAGAGACTGCCTCATTTGGATTGGCCATGTCTGTGGGACATTTGTTTTTGCTTGGTAACCAATGTAGGACAGTACCGCCCACTGTGAGTTGTGTTACCCTAGGCAGAGGACCTGAACTGTATAAGAAACCTGGCTTGCAGGACCCTGGATCAAGCCAATGAACAATAGCAGTGTACCTCCATGATCTCCACTTTGGTTCCCGCCTCCAGGTTCCTGCCCTAGCTTCCGTCAGTGATGGACTGTGACGTGGGAATACAAAAACAATCAATGCCTTCTTCCCCCAAGTTGCTTTTGGTCTTAGTGGTTATCACAGCAACAGAAAGCAGACTGGTTCAGACGCTCCATGGTCTCCGCCTCTGTGAGAGGTAAGAGCCCTTGAATAGGGGTGAGTGGTGGAGGACTTGAGGGGAAAAGTTGTCCAGTAGACCGCAGAGCAGAAGAAACCCCCCGATGAACTCAGCTGGCACTTCCTCACTGAGGCAAATCTACATAGTCACAGTGTGACTGACAGCCTTCCTACGTGTCAACGGGTACATCGGCATTGCTCTGCTGGGTCCCAGAGTCATGCTGAGAGAAGATAGACAAGTGAGCATGATGGAGGTTTCCTCTTTTCACAGAAATGCATCAGGCAGTCCAGGTTGCTTTTAGCATTTGGCTTGATGATGGAGTCATCCAGGAGGCAGGAGAGTCATAGAAACCATTCCCATCATGCCTTGGTGTTGGTATGTCACCTCTCAGTGTGACCACACTGCAGTCTGTGCTACCTGATCCCAGGCAGGCAAGGGCACCCTCTAGACCTTGTGTCTGAGAGTAGCCCAGGCTGGGGCATCAACTCATTTGGATGCTTCCCATGAGCCCACACTAGCCAGGGATAAGGTGCTAGGTTTTACTATCTTTGTGCTGTCAGGACACAGATGGATGAGCTGCCTTTGGCATTCTTCTGCAAAGCTAGAGGCTCCAGCTCCTGGTAACCAAGGTGTTCTGCTCTCTTCCCTGGTTACCATGGCAGTGCTGCTTCATATAGCATCCACTCGGGAGAACTAACACAAGGACGCAGGCTGCCGCACGTTACATTCCACAGAGTCCTTATCCTGTGACAATCTTCGTGTGCTTCTTGCTGTACGTGAGACTCATGGGAGTCTAGAGCAACTCAAGAACTCAATTGAAGATGCTGCCAAAAATAATACCCCATTCAATATGTATTACATTCTAAAAGGGGGACGCAATTATGTTCTATTCAAAACTGGACATTTAGGTGAAATAGTCATTTATTGTAAGACTTTAGCATACTCATTTCAAATCTCAGTTTTGGCATGTGTATTGTAGTACAGTATATTCATGAGTGTGTTTCCATGTACGTGTGCGTGTGTGTGTGTGTGTGTGTGTGTGTGTGTGTGTGTGAGCAGTTAAGGTCAAGTGTTCCCTTCTCTTGCTCTCTCCTTTAGTACTTGAGACAGGCTCTCTCAATAACTGGAGAACTCCCTGTTTCGAGCCGTTGATCCTGGGATCTACCTGTCTCCATCTCCCAGCTCTGGGTTACAGATGAGCACCATCTCACCTGCTTATTGAGGAGGTCCGTGGTCCTAACTCAGGTCCTCAGGCTCTCATAACAAACACATTACTTGCTGAGCCACCTGCATTCAAAGGGTGTGTGTGTGTGTGTGTGTGTGTGTGTGTGTGTGTGTGTGTGTACCAGTGTGTCTATTGAGGTCTTTCAGAAAGGAAGGGCGATGGTGAAGGCTTCTTGGGGTAGGGAGTGCTCTGAGGGGGGGATATCAGGTGTCTATGGTGAGCTCATGGAGGAGAGGTATCCACATGCCCTGAACTGATCACAGTAATTGGGTGCTGGGATGCTCTCTGGCATGGTTTTTCCAATGTCATTCCATTCCACAGTTTTTACCTTTAGTGCTAAGGATTAACCTGAAGGTCTTGCCTAAGCTAGACGTGTGTTCTTCCGTGGAGTGGAACTCTTAGCCCCTAAATCAACAAGGTTAAGAAGGTAGACAGTAGCATTCCTTTGTTACAGATGGTACCACTCTGACAAAAAGAATTTAATCTTCTAAAATTCACCTATTACCTGACTCTTAAGCCCAGAGTGGTAACACCAGGATATATCATCCATCTTCCTGAGCCACATGAGACCCCTTGGTCTCCTTATTTCCCTACTTGTTGGTCGTTCCTACTTGTGACAGACTAACTGTATTTGTAAAAAATCCCAAGTCATACATGTACTTGATGTAGGTGGGTCTTCTTTCTATGTGTTGCTTTCATTGGTTAATTAATAAAGAAACTGCTTGGCCTGATAGGTCAGAACATAGGTGGGTGGAGTAGACAGAACAGAATGCTGGGAGGAAGAAGACAGTGAGGTGAGATGCCATAGCTCTCCTCTCTGAGATGGACGCAGGTTAGATCTTCCTGGTAAGCCACCACATCGTGGTGCTACACACATTAATAGAAACGGGTTAATCAAGATGTGAGAGTTAGCCAGTAAGAGGCTAGAGCTAATGGGCCAAGCAGTGTTTAAAAGAATCCAATTTGTGTGTTGTTATTTTGGGGCATAAGCTAGCCAGGCGGCCAGGAGCTGGGCAGGCGGCAGTTCCTTCTACATGTACTGAGCCATAGTAATTAATGCTTAGGTCCTTTTTTCCCCACTGTTGAAGCCCACTTACCCCATATACAAACAATGATAAAATATATATGTTCTCTTTCTCCCTCATTCCCTTACCCCAACAACACCCAAACACACAATGAGGAGGAAGGACATCTTTACAAACTTAGACAAGCACTCACGCCAGAAATCAGCCTTGATGTAATAACTACCTTGGACTTGTAGGATGCAAACATTGTTGTCACATCTGTGACAATCACAGGTCACATCTGTGGGATTTCAGTAGAGTGGTCTTGCTGACAATACTTCAGCACCCACTTTAAACACAACAAGAAGCATATGACATCAGTATATACATGTACAGTATTTCATGATGTGCAACATACCTACTTTATAATTGTTGAAAACATGTAAGTTCATAGATACCGTGCTGACATAAGTAACAAAGGCTGAGAAGCTTCACGTACTTTATTCAAGCACGAGGTTAACCTCGATTCCATGCTTCGAATCCCTGCATTTTAAAGAATTAGCACCAGAGAGAGGATGTACCTGGCATGTCTTTGGTCAGCATGAGGACAGACTGTAACTGCTCTTTCTGTATTTTCTCCCTTTTTAAAATCACCATCTTTACATGTAGTCCCAGCTGGGACAATCCAGTGCTTTGTGTCTGCCTCAGGGAAGCCTGGATGTACACGCTCTTAGCTCCTTGCAGACCGGACTCGGCACTGCAGGAGCACCTGTGAACTACTGGCTCCATGCACTTCATGCTCTGCCCGTTCAGCGTGAAAGGGCCACGATGGTCCCAGGGCTGTCCTCCTGTGCCTTGACATGTCCTGTCTCTGGCACTAAAGCCTTCCATTTATCCATGTCTCCTAGAGGCCCTGTCAGTTCAGGCCTCCAGGTACCATATTGATCCTTTCCCTAGAAGTTGTTAAAGACATGCTTAGATACATTTTCAGAAGTGTTTCTGTGCAGCTCCCAAACAACTGCTGCTTGTGATTTATAATTTTTTTTCACATTATCTCAGAACTCCATTGCATACACATAACCCAAACCACACAGACCCAGGAAGGAAGGGGCAGCTGTTTTCTGTGTAGAGGGACAGGGCAAAGCTTCCCCACCTATGGCAGAATGGCAGCAATACCCTGCTATATTTGGAGAAAATCTACATTCAAGCCCTAGCTTTCAAGCCCTACATTCAAGGCACTAGCTGGTGCACAGCCAGTAAAAATAGAATACAAATATATGTATACATATGGACATGTGTATGGAACTCATATGTGTATATGTGTGGTTTGGGGGCATGTGTATGTACAATTGTGTATGTATGCTTACATGTATATGTATGTGTATGCATGTGGGCATATTTGTACGCTATTCTGCATGTGTGTGTGTGTTTCTGTGTTCCTCCAGTTGTTCACTTGCTCACTGGCTGCTGCATGTTTTCTACTAGAACATATTAGAACATACAAAGGACTTCACTGTGGTTTTCTCTGCTTAATCACAGCATCTGTTTGTGTTCATGGCTCTGGACCTGGAATAGCCAGTATGAGAGACTTCTGTTTACTCTTTAGCAGAGAATCTGATGAAATCAAGAATGTTTAATATCACAGTATGTATTGATATATCAGTATCTATATAAAAATTCAAAGTGACATTTAAAGAAAGAGGGAGAAAGAAAGAGAGAGAGAGAGAGAGAGAGAGAGAGAGAGAGAGAGAGAGAGAAATATTGAATGAGGTAGACTTAATTACATCAACCCACAGCCATGGAGCAGGTAACAAAAGCATTTTCACTTTGATGGGAGGTTAGGGATGATTTGAGCAACAGATGTCAGTGTCTTCCCGCCCTGTTCAGATAAGATGTGGGATCTTAAGCTCAAGCTTGGAATTGGCTTTAGCTGTCATGCATGATATATCACTAAATATATGCTAAATTCCATTTACAAATCTTCCCTAGGAGCCATTCTGGTGTTTCCTTACTGCTGCTGTGGCCCCAGGACTGGGCAGCTGGGGGCTGGGCTCTGACCAATTTGTAGGTCCTAGACTTTCACTTTTTCAGCTCCGAGAGATAGAAATCCGTCTCCTTAGAGCTGTGAGACCCTGGTAGGCACATTAGAGATGCCAAATTGAGATGCTGGGCCCTTGGGGGCCTTTCTCAGTTCCGAAGCAGACGGAGGTGGGAGGAGTATGGGCTACACAGGTCTGGGTCAAGTCTGGAAGGAAAAACAAACCTGCCAAAGCCAGGTCTTCTCTGCTCCCTCTTGATTTGTGCAGAGCCCTCTAGGGTGCCCCATGAGGAAGGGAGGCGACTCACAGACAGAAATAGAAAATGCCACCAGACGCTTTTTCTCTCATGGCGAGTGTCTGCCAATGGTTAGGAGTGAACCATGTCCCTGCTGGACAGGCCCAGAACAGGCATTTCCTCTACTGAGGTTCTATCCTCATGAGGCCCCCAGTTTTGGAGACCAGAGTCCCGTTAAAATAGTGCATGTTTGTGCACACTCTTGTGGAAAGAGCCTCCACTTTGATCAACCTGAGCCCAAGTGTATGCAAAATGAAGGACAATGGGGCTCTCTGACCATCAGCTGTGGATTAGCTGCTTTGCTCATTGCTGTGACTCAATTGCTCAGACTCAATTGCTGACGGGAAGTAACTTAAAGGGGCTCATAGTTGAGGTGATACAATCCATCATGGCGGGAGGGCCTGGTGACGGGAGGGTAAGGTAGCTGGTCCTATTGTGTCTGCAGTTGGGAAGGAGAGAGAGAGAGAGAGAGAGAGAGAGAGAGAGAGAGAGAGAGAGAGAGAGAGAGAGAGAAATGCCAGTGCCAAGAGAGCTGCTGCCTCTGATCCATTTTTCCTGAGTCTGGGACACCAGGCCATGGGATGCTGCTGCCCGTGTTTAGAATAGACTTTTCTTCCTGAGTTAAGTATCTCTGGAAACAATGCCGAAGACCCACCCAGAGCTGTGGCTCCTATGTGGTTTCTAATTCAGTTAACTTGGCAATGGAGATAAACCATCACAGCTTGCAGTTTTGCAAAATGTAGAGGTTATAGCCATGGAGAAGGGAAAGGTAAACATCTTGGGTGAAAAACAGAAAAATCAAGTTAACTGAACCAGGAGAAAAACATATGTGGGAAGGTACCAGTGAGAAGAAATTAGAAGGAGAGAATAGACGAAAAGAGGAGAGAAGTTCAAGTTACCTGGGAATGGATAGACCTCCTGGACTCAGCAGTTAAGGGCCCAGTGGAGAGTGTGACATATTGGGGTACAGCGAGATGGTTCACATGTGAGGGGTGTTTAACACCAAGCCTAAAGACTCAAGTTCAGTACCCGGGACATGCGACAGATGCAGAGAAATAACACCGTTAAGTTGTACTCTGATATCCATAGTGTACCATGGTATTCACACACACATACACACACAACTTGTTTTTAAATATAATTAATTTTTTTAAAAGTTTGATGCATGGTGAAAATATCAGAAATAGGGGCTAGCGAAAAGGCCCAACAGTTAGCAAGCACCTTCTCTCATAGTGGATAGATGGATACAATCGCTGCACCTGCAGCTATGTGGGACTCTCTGCAGACATCTGAGTTCACATGCAGTTCACACCACACACACACACACAAACACACACAGGCACACACAGGCACACACATACATGCAATACTTTAAAAAGTAATTTTAAAAAAACTACTTGCGTCTAAAATTGATTCTCAGAAATGACCTGCATTCCTGTAAAAATTCTGGAAACAACAGTGGATTCACTTCAACTGAAGGCACTAGGAAGAAAAGCGAGCCATCACCCTGGCCCCTAAGCAAGCACAGGAAGGCATGCCTTTCTGCAGTCTGCAGCTTACAGGATTGCCTCGAATGCCCACCTTCTCACGTCCTGGGACAGATCTCTTTTAGATGCGTGTGCCCCACACAAGGATTTGACAATAATCTGTTGAGTCATTTTCCTCACTTCTTCAACAAAATATGGATCACATGCAGACGATGTGTAACTAGTCTGGGATCCTGTCTCCGGGCATGTCATACTGAAGTTCATTTACAAATGAATGGTGAGTGGGTGAGTGGATTCCACGTGGAGTTTCGGACTATGGTCTTTAAACTGTTGTTCCCTGTCTTCAGCACCGTCCCTTGCTACGGCTGAGTCTGAGCAGAAGCTGGTGGCCAGCAACTCTGCCTTGAACATCTCCCTTGAAGGCAACGCTGCCCTAGTTTAAGGCTTAGCTGAGGTCACATCTGTGAACGAAGAGAGCTGGTTCATGAACTGCATCCGGATGTACTGTCTCCCAGCGACATCTGGGCATTGCTGCTGAAGCCAGTGGTGATTGCAGAGACTAAAGGAAAACACAACCTGGGTCGAGCCTTTGTTCTCCAGTTCCTCCGCCTGTGGGGCCTTTTCAATCTTCGCGTTATTGTTCTCAGTTACAATCTCTTCTTTTCAACCCCTCGGCTCAGTTTGCAGATGTGGTTCAATTTGCTGCCTTGGACTGTTCTTGGTGACGGACAAGGACACCAGCTAGAAGTTTTCAAGGTTGTATGTGGCGGGGGCTGGGGATGGGCATTAGTTTTAGGCAAAGAAAAGATGGAGACCACGCAATGGACAGTCACCATGCATGCTGCAACTGAAATAAATAAATAAATAAATAAATAAATAAATAAATAAATAAATAAGTAAATCGGATTAGAAAACAGGTTAGATAGACTGAGAATGAATACGTATAAATGAGAGCTTTCCAAAGAGGAGGTCACAGATCCTAGTAGGCCCTGGGATGAATTTAATGGACTAAATATGCTCTATAAAGATAAGTGGAATGGGATAGAAACAGAGTATGTGTGCATTTGTCCACCGCTCTTCAGGCAGAGAATCATGGTAGTTACTAGCTTACTGAAGTTGCCCTCCTGACCTTGTATAAGAATGGCTCCCTGGGTACGCCCTACATACGAGAAATGATCAAAACATCTCCAAACTACTCTCCAGACAAGAAGAGTTCAGATTTACACATTGGTGGAACTCTATAATAGCTGTCAGGAATGAAGAAACGCATCGTAACGTCCTTAAGACATTCCCCAGGTGAGTCCCAAGGGTAAGCCAGCACTCTGACTTCTCCTTCTGGCACTCTACCGAAGCAGTGGGAAGGCGTGGGAGCTGCGGTCTCCACACACTTCAGAGATCTCTGAAGATCTGCCCGAATCCCTGAATGGAGCAGGAATTTCATTGTGGGGAAGGAAATGAAAACAAGGCTGGAGAAGGGAGAAGGCCAGGAGGTATCTTGAGGACAGAGCAGCAAAGCATGCTCTCTGAAGATGGAGAAGCTTCCCCAGGAGAAAATCTCCAGCCGCACCTGTTGCAGGGATGGGCCTGGAAACTAGGGAGAGCGGGGATGGGGTCAGAACCACCTGAAGCGCCACAAAAGGATAATCCCTGAGGAGGAGCTGCCAGGGGCTGCCTGGAAGGACACGGTGGCATCGGGTATTGAGATTTTCAGCTTGAGCTTGATGAGACTGTCACACAACAGTTTCTTTCCCAGTTCTGGAAAAATTCTATAAACAAAAAGAAAGGTAATCCAACCAGCTCAATGCTGAGCCATCAGAAAGGAGACAGTGGTAATGCAGAAGTCAAGAGTAAGCGGTGCCTGTAATACCAGCACGCGGGATGCTGGGGTAGGTACAGAGAGACTTTGAAGACTGTGTGAGCTCCATAGTGAGTTCTGGGCCAGTCTGGCATGCAAAGACCGTCTTATCAAACAAACAAAGGGAAAACATAAAAAAAACAAAAAGAGTATTTGTAACTGGAGGTTTCTTGCCTGCCTGCCAGTTCCTGAGTAACTACCCTGAGGCTTAATATTAATACAAACTGTTTTGTCTATTAGCTCAGGCTTATTAATTAGCTCTTACAACTTAAATTAACCCATTTCTATCAGTTTATATTTTACCATGAGGTGCATGGCTTGTTACCTCATGCTTCTCCAGCTGCTGCTGAATCTCCTTTGACTCTGTCTTCTTTTTCCCTGCATTCAGTTTGGCTTTCCCACCTTGCTCTATTCTGTCCTGCCATAGGCCAAAGCAGCTTCTTTATTAACAGATGGTAATAAGACATATTCACAACATATAAAGGGGTATCCTGCATTAAATATATACATAAAAGGGAGACTATGAGAAGCTTGGCACTCCAGTACTTACAGTAAAAACCTGAAGTCTGAAGCAAATACTGATTAAACGCAGTAACAGTACACAAGGCATAGCAATGATGGACTGGGAGAGGAGAAACCACCACTCAGAAACACAGGCAGAAGAAAGACACCGACAGCTTACAAGACAGAGTGGATCGTGTTAAGCACAGCTTCAGAGCAAAAGCAGGAGCAGAGAAGTGGGAAAGAGCCCAGATATGAAGCTGAGGATCCAGACCAGTGGTTCCCCACCTGTGGGTCCTGATCCCTTTGTGAGCCAGAGGATCCTTTCACAGGGGTTGCTTGAGACCATCTGCATATCAGACATCTACATTATGATTCATAACAGTAGCAAAATTACAATTATGAACTAGCAATAAAAATAATTTTATGGCTGGGGGTCACCACAGCACAAAGGACTATATTAAAAAGTCGCAGCATTAGGAAGGTTGAGGACCACTGCTCTAGACAGTCAGCAAATCTACTGAGAGCCAGGGCTGAGATGTACCAGATGGGGAGGAGGTGGTGAAGGCAAGAGATTGAGATGCTGAAGCAAAGGATGGCCTCGGAGCCTAGAAGAGCAGAATCGGCACTGTGTATTCGTGTCCCTAGAGATCCAGGAAACCATGGCAATACAACAAGTATTTAAAGTTAGGAAGGGAAAAGCTATAAAGATATTTTTCTCTAAAACAAAAGATTTCATCTATGTATGAAAAATCTCCACCTTTTGTTAAGGAAGATGTGTCGCTGTCAACTTTGAGACAAACACTAATGAGCTAGACCATTATAAACATAAAGAGGGAATCTAGCAAAATCACCACCATTGGGGTGGGTAAAAACAATTCATCTTAAGGTCCCCCCCCCAATCCGCAAACCCTTTAATGCAAAGGGAGTGTGAAGGAAGAGACTAAATGATGCCTGAGGGAAATAGGGGGACCAGTGACTTCCCACTTGGCCAAGTCATCTTTCAAATATCAAAAGAAGGATAGATAGCAAGAGGTGAGCTGGGACTTAGCCTGGGACGGGCACTGACTACTTGAGGATGACATGGGAGTCTGCAAAGGTTTCAGAGTGTAAGAAATGCAAAGTGGGTGCTAGAGAAAAGGCTCAGGGCTGGAGTTGTACGCTGCTCTGCACAGGCCCCAAGGTCTATTCCCGGCTCCTGCATCAGGCAGCTCACCACCATGATGACTCCCATCTAGGGGATCTAACACCCATCTGCAGAGTCCAAGAGTACCTGCATGCATGCGGGTGTATGTATGTGTGTGTGGGTATGCACATATACACATAAATAAAAATAATTTCTAGAAAAAAGCAAAGTGGTCTTCCTGGCCATTAAGAAATGACAGTCCAAGGAGGTAAAGTCAGTCTGAGGTTTGCCTCCTTTGAAGTAAAGCTTTTGGATTAGCCTCTTCGCAACAGCTAATTATCAAAATGTATGAGTTAGAGATGAAAAAAAAAGAAACAAGCGATAAGATCACAAGTGTGCACACAGCGCAGAGTGAGCCTTGACCAAAGCTAGAGTGGGGGCCTAGAGCAGTGCTCGGTAACTAGGGGCAGGAGACACATCTGTGCTCCACATTGCTCACGGGCATGAACTACATGTTCATACTGTCTCAAGAAGTAGCCTGCTGTGTTAGTGTGAGGTCTAACACTGAAGGGAAACATCTGAGAAACACTTCCCGCTAAAATAGAACATAAAATGAAAATCATGGACTGATGGATAATTAATAAAAGCTCAGGGTCAAAAATTGGGGTTCAACCTGAAGATCCAAAAAGCAAAACAGCCAGCCACTAGCTCTTACCTCAACCTCAGTCTTAAAAGGTGACCCTACCTCCAAGAATCTCAGAATGAGACTGTCTGAGAGCTATTTCCTCCTATCTTATATTCCTCTCAGGGGCTGGGATTAAAGGTCCATGTTATTGTGGCTACTAGGATTAAAGGTGTGTTACCATAACCTGGTCTATAAGGCTGACCAGTGGGACTGTTTTCTCTCAGATCCTCGGGCAATCTTTATTTATTGAAATAGAATTGAAATGCCACTACAATGGGGTGGGTGCAATGGTGCACACCTATAATCCCAGCACTGCAGAGGCTGCAGCTGGAAGATGTGAGTTGGAGACCACTGTGAACTATATAGTGAGTTCGAAGCCAGGCAAAGCCACAGAGTGAGACCCATCACATAACACAAAGGTAGAGGTACACCTCAGTTGATAGAGGGCTTGTCTGTCACACAGAGCTCTGGGCTCATCCCTGATACTATACGGTGGTGCATGCTTATGGAGGCAGGAGGGAGGGTCAAATCTCCACAACACAGCAAGTTCGAGGCCAGCCTACAATATATGAAACTTGGCGACAAACAAATCCTGAGGAGAGCAGACAGGATGTTTCAAATAGCCAACAGAAAAAAGTACATAAAGACAGAAGTCTGGTTTTATGTGTCTCTACAAGATGGGGTGTAATATTACTCATCTGGATATTGCGGCAAGGTGTGTGAGAGATGAGACTGAGGCCCCTACCTCCATTAACACTAGTTAGGGGGTTGGTACTCAGTGGTAGTGTAGGCCTGTCCTCATCAATCAACAGTCTCCATGCAATGCAGAGCTAAGCCACACCCCCATCTCTGAAGCATTTCCCACCATGGACAGCAGCTTCCCTTAGGCCTTTAGGGAGGCACTCATGCAGAGTGTTTACCCTGAGAGCCAGGCTACACGTTTGTACCTGCTGACGCCTAGTAGCAGATATTATTATAACAAATATTACTAGTGTGTATCTGCTACCAGTCTTGTTTCTCTGCTTGAATCCTGACTGATACAGGGTCCAAGGTCAGGCAAATCAACTCTATCAATTAATGCTAATGGTTATCTTAATTATTATAAGAGAATATTTACAGAAAGGATCACAGAAGCAAGTAACAGGTCCAAATGCATGTTGAATTAAGAAGACATGTGAAACAGCATTTAAGGGGGTTTATTAGCTACTGATGAAATGAACGGGCATCAGAGAATGGCAAATTCAAGAATTGTATAATCACCAGTAATGCTATAAATATCAAAACAGAATGAAATTCACTTTATAAACTGCAAAAAGCTGAAGGAGATCGCTTTTCTGCTGTTAAAATCATTAATTCCATGCTGAAGCAATGTTTGTCTCGGAGTACCCAGAGGTTTTAATCACTTCGGTTAACTGTTTTATCCGGAGACCTACACTAACTCCTGACAGCATAATGGCACAGGAAATGACTTGTCAAAACACAGGAGCAGTTCTGAAAAATCTATCTACAAACACAACAAACTCAACATTTGTAAAATAGATGACACAAGAGAAGAGGAAGGAAAAGCATGTTCTCTCCCGCTTCTGTCTCACCGTAGCCAGTTTCAAGTAGAGTTTGAAAGGACACGTGAGACTCCAGCCTGCTGATGCTCTAGAAGGATGAGGGTTTGGTAGCATGGGCATGAATCGAGGAGGATGGGGACAAAGGCAGGATGATGACGCTACTTTGAAAATGACTGCAAAAGCACAGTCATTCAGGTAGAGAACGTTCTCAGGGAGAAATACAAATCCATACCTTCTGAGAGGAGAGAAAGACAGGCCATTCGTCCATGTGCTGGGTGGGCATCAAATGATCAGATTCCACCCCTAGGAACTCTGGGAACTCATGCTTCTGGATTTTCATTACCCAGTAGGCCAAGGGCTCCCCAAAGGCAGGTCTCATGCACCCCGCCATGGCAACCAGAGTAGGGGTTTCTAGCTGGTAACTGCAGCCTTTTGTCCACAGAAGATGCCAGTAACCCACTCTGCTGAGTGTCTCCCCAACCCTGCTGAGCTCCTTCGCCCTCCTGCATGTTTTCACCATTGTTGAGGAGCCACCAGGGTTCTGAAGGTCTGTGACTTCATTGTTTCCATCCTACAGAAAGAAACAGCCAGAGACCTCTGGGTCTCTGAGACCAGCAACTACTTGGCCATCGATTGAGGGGAATGGACCAGAAGATGGGGAGTCCTGCTTTCATTTCATTCTCTTCTACCTGGTTGATGCCATTAATTTCTCACTCTGAGTCTGTTGACCGCAGTGTTCCTCCCTCTGGGCAAAGTTATCAAAATGTGAAATGTGTCTCCCATTTACTGATGTCTACACTGACAAACTCCATAGAACTGTGTACTACAGTCCTTACCCCCGAGCAACTCTAGATGGCCAAGAAGCAAACCCTGGAGAGAGGCTGAGCCAGTGGAGAACAAGGGTGTACATGTATGTGTCTGTATATGCATCTGTGTGTGTGCGTGTGTGTGTGTGTGTGTGTGTGTGTGTGTGTGTGTGTGTTGGGGATTGGCATTTTGTACAGATGAACCACATGGATTTTTGAGACACAGGCACAATGCTGTCATTTCCCACAATGCTTCACTGCAAGCACTGGCTGCCAAGTGTCCCCTAGAACAACAGGTAGACCTCATCCATCTTTCTTGACCATTTAGCTGCACCCCAGATCCAGAGACCCTTCAACTCTCTGTCAGGACAACTCATCCCCTGGCCCTAGAACCCAACTTCATGCCCACAGGATGGAGGCACAGGGCAGGACCAGTCTTTATTTCTTCAGAATGGTTTGATGGTATTTGATGGAGACAAAGGGGCTGAGTTCAGTGATGCTTTTAGAAGCCCCTTCTGGCACTGATCTCACAGTTCTGAGATTCCATAGCACTCTGAAGCCCACTCTACAGTTGACTTAGGGGTAACTTGTGGTCGAGGCTTAATTCAGACCATGTTTCATTGAATTCACATTTCATGAGTCTAGCATCTCGCATCTCCGTAACGCTTCAGAAAAGATGGAAACTCACCCGGCAAAGCTCAGAATGATCGACGAAGAAAATCTGAGAGATAATATTGATATCTTCAGGACATGTTTTCTTAGAAGAAAACAGAGAAGTAATGAGAGGGAAATTGAAGTGGGAAAAATCAATTTTTCTGTGGGTCACATTGGAAGCCCATTGGTCAGGACCTTTCATGAGTAAATTAGTTTAGTATGTGTAAAGGAACTCCCTGGCTTGAGGTTTCTTTATGTACAATTATAATAATTCCATAGGTTCAAATTCCCTATTTTGCAAGTAAAACAATAAAATGGAACACATGTAACCTTTTAGAGAGGAATCTCTCAGAAAAAAAGCAAGCCACCAAGTCAGTTCTGTGCTTTTTTTTTGTATGTGTGTGTGCATGTTTTGGACTGTAAAACAAGACTATCTTCCAAACTCCCATCAGCCAGAGCCTGCGGTGGTTGAGGAGAGGAGGCCAGGAGACAGGGCCCAGGGGAGGTTATGTTCCTGGCTGTTGGATGATCCCCCAGCTTGTCTGACTAATGTTCCGTCTTCTAGCCCACTGGGAGGTCTCAGCGTAGTCACATTCTGTGGTGCTTGAAGGTCAGGAACAACCCCGAAGACTTGAGGTTATAGCAGGAGTGATCCCGACAATACTGCATGAGAGTGAGCGGCTTGTTCACTTATTTCTTCCTCATGACCACGCTCACCCTGTAACAAAACTTAAGATGGCTAAAGGAGAAGAGAACATTACTGCTCACAGTTCTAGAAGCTGAGATTTTTTTGAGAGCAGAGCATTGAGCGGTAGCATGCCTGGTCATAGATTACCAAAGGAAGGCCAGGTTTGCCCTGTGGGGTCTCTTTCAAAAAGGCATGAATTCTGATGGTGAGAGCCCCACCCTTACAACTCATTCCTCCTCACAGTCCCCACCGCCTCAAAATATCACACCATACTGAGTTTTCGATGTATTTTAGCTAGACCCAAATAGCACTTTTCTACAATGCCTTGAGGTGACCTGCAATTACTTTGAGATAAAACTGTATTGAAGCTCATGGTGAATGATAGGTGGGGGCAGGAGAAGGGAACCAAAGGCAAGGTGGGATTTTGAGGGTCAAGGAGCCAGGGGGAAAGTGAGCTTTGAAATCCAGGAACTGGGCTGTTGGTCTGGCAAGGCTGGTCTCTATAAGGGTCCCCTTATTGTTGCAGGTTATATTCAAACAAAGAAGGAAGAATGTAATCCATATGGGACAAGATGTTCCATTCTCCATGGCAAGCCCTTGCCAACTCTAACAGGTGGCTAATACCAGCAGTTCCATACCTTCCCCTGTGTTTTCTTCTAGGCATCAGCCTAGCCATTGGTGCCATGTCCCTGGGAACATCTTTATTCCTGAGATCCTTTGTGTATTTCTCTGTGTAGACAGCTTCAGACATGACCATGTAGGCTCCATCAAACCACTCTTGGAGCAGGCCAGGGAGTCAGCTAACAGTACTGACCTACTAACGCATGTGGCCCTTCCACTCCCTCCTAGGCACTGACACAGATCCTGATGACAGCCTAGGAGTGCATGTTCGAAAGAGACACTTGTTTCCTTTGGTCTGACTATCAGACCATTGACACAACAGACCGCGAAGGAACGGGAAGAAAAAGTTACCAGCCATAGGGGGATCTTGCCTCCCAAAGATTTCAGACTGTTCCACTTGTCGCTTTATAAGATGATGCTGGAGCCCAGATAACAATGGGTGGAGGGGGGGCAGGATCACACCTTAAACAGGAGTGCTTGGCTGTGCACGGCATTGGCTCTCTGTTTAAAGCATGGAGAAGACAGACTTAGGGGGGGCTGCTGGAATTGTCTCTCTTCTCAGTGTGGCTGTGTCGAATACTCTTCCTACTTTCTACTTCTTATTTTGCTCTTTTAATTAGATTATTGAGGATATGTGGCTAGAACTGACTTGGGGCACAAGTTGTGCCCCCGACATTTCATAACAGAAACAGACCCCTGTTGCACAGGAAGTATTTGAACAAGTGAGAGACCCCCCTCAGTGCTGCAGATCGACATGCAGAGCAAGGGGGAGATGGGGATTGTGTGCTGGGTGGGGGTGTGGTAGGACACATGTTGTCTTTGTTTTTATTGTGTTTGAGAAGAACCTCCCATGAAGTAGGGAACCCTGAAGACAAATGCAGAGAGTGGATTCTAGGCAGAGTAAAATCCAAGGCTCCTAACTCGGTGCCTCTGGGCAGGTAGAAGATCTCAAGAAGCCCAAAATGGCCAGAGCACTGATCAGGGGATCATACTGGGCAATGACTCTTGATGAAAAACCAGCTTGTAGATGGTAGTGTGTACAAAAAAAAGTCATTGAAGAGGATGTATGAACGATTCGTCGTCATGCCAATAAGATGTATGGAGCTGGTGACATAGTGCCCACCTAACACATAAAGCTCTGAGTTCCATGTCCAGAACCACACACATTTTTTTCATGCTAAATTAAGTGTGAAATCATAGACAGCAAATTTGGAGATCACACAAAATGAATCATTTCCAAGTCATCATGGAATTATTTGAAGAATGGAGGCGAGATAGAATGGTACACGCAGGCCCGATACCCAGCAGGAACCCTCACCAGGGCTGCTCGCTTCCTCTGGGAGTCAGATCCATCTCTGACCTGATGGAGGAGGCAGAATTCCCCAGGGCTGCTTTTAAAGGGAATGCAGTGAGAGCTTTCTCCATAAAGGGTTTGTGCAGGGTACAGGGGCTTGATACAGTCACCCATAGTCTGAACCTACCTTGGATCATGGCATGAAGACACCAAAGGAAGACGACCCCAGACTCTATCCCTGAAGGTGTTCACTCTACACCCACCCAGCCCTAGAAACAATGGCCTCTGTTGGCCTTGGCCTGGAGGCTAGAGACCACAGGCATTACAGGCACCCTGCCTGGAGCTGCCAGGACAGCTACAGCTCTTCTGTGCCAACTACTTGCTATGTAGAGAGTCACGGATATCAATGATCTCATTAGTCCCCAGTTCCCTCCCCTCTTCCTGTACGGGTTTCTAGTGCCCTTGTGCCCATGATCTAGCAGTGTGCCCTCACACTCTGCCGCCGGGGCACCTACCCTCCTCTGCACTGGGATTTAGACTCCAGCTTGCTCCTTACCATCCAGTTCCAGGCCATACTGAACCTTCCCTTCTGAAGTCTGATGCCTTCCCAAATCTTTCTCTTCTGTAGAATTCTCTTTCAGTTCTAGGAGACTGGAGTTCTATTGTCTATTACTCTTCAACTGCGGTTAATAATGCTTTATTGAACTTCCCTCTGTATGTTTTGTTCAGTGCCCAGACCACTGCCAAGATCAGTCCAGGTTTTGAAAATGCCTTAACTTACCATCTCTTTCTATTGTTTTACTTTGTTAATGACGCTGGCCTAAAAACGTAAAAGATAATAAACACAAAGTGACCGACAAGCAGAATATTCTTGTGAAAGTTGATGCCGAGACACGAAAGGAGAACAGGATTCATATTTGTACTTTAGGAAGTGCTGTGGTGAGTGCCATGTGGCAGCTGGTCCAGGCTGCAGGGTCATGATACAAATACTCACATAGGTGTGCACTCATTTACAGTATGGCTAACGTCTGCTGCTCAGCCTTGGACCAGGCAAGTGGACCTAGGTTGTAAGAACGTCCTTCAAGCCAACCACAAATGGCTCTGCTTTCCTTCTGTGATAAACAGGCTGTCCAGCGAAATGGTCCGCGTCTTTCTAAGGTTTCCCTGGGTTTATGGATTCTTCTATTTGCACTGACTGCTTTTACCTTCCCTGGCTGAGACAGTGAGAAATGAAACTCATCCATCTTTCTCTGGCAAGGTCTTTAAGGAATCCTAGTCCCTTTCCCGTGCATCCCCACAGCCCAGGATGAAAGGTGACATCACGGCGTTTGGGGAAGTTCTACAATCCTTGGGCCATAGGGAAATAGCAAAGTGGGTGCCACCGACTAGGAAAGAGAAAAATGTCTCGTAAGTGAGGTTTAGCTGGAAAACTTGAGTGTACCAGCCTGCTTGGTACAGTGACCTGGGAATAGCAGAATTGAGTAGCTATGACCAACCAGGGTCCTTACCACCTGACCGTCATAGAAAAAGTCTGCCAACTCACCTAGGGACCAGGATAAACATTCTTTTAAGTATTTGGACAAAACAAATAAGCAGGAAGGATTCTGTCCGTCAAATCAATCCTCTGACTATATCACAAGGACCACAGGTGTGGCATGACACAGCCCCCAGCAAGACAAAAATGGCTCAGACACCTCACGGAGCTCACAAGGGGAAAGAAACAACACTGTGGTTAGGATGGGTTTTGCGATCCTTAGGAATGCTTAACTCGGATTCAAAGAACCATTTGTGGAGGAAAAGGAGGCAGCCCACCAAGGAAGAAGAGATCCGTCTTCTTAAACAAAAGGGTTTCACAGAGATACCTGAAAAGAGGCCAGTGACACAGGACCCAGCAAGCTGAAAAGTCGGCTGCCCATGAACAAGGGACTCTGGGATAGAGCTGCAGGAACTGGAGGTCTAGGTCTTTCAGGAGTGTAGCTATCAGCCGGGGCAGACTTGACTTTGAACAACTTAGGTCAGTGTCTCTTAAGTCTCCTGCTCTTTTGGTTTTCATTTGTGAAATCAAAGATGGAAACGAGTCACTAAGCTGCTGTGGGCCCTAGGAAAATCCGGGCACTTCTTTAGAAACACTGACTCTCATCTGTCTTCTTTGAAACTCCAGGTCTCCATCCGAGTGGAAGGGTTTTGTAGCAATTTGACTTATGAAGAAGTGAAACCAGACTCTTGGTAAGCCATCCTGGGATTACTGACTCCTGGGTTGGCAGGTGGAAGCCTCGGGTTTAGAATCTGGAATATTCCTTCCAACTTGCTAACTCCAGATAGGGCCTCCACCTGGCCTCAAACACTAGGCATAGCCAACCTCCACCTCCATTATTCTAGCTTGCATTTATTCCTTCTCTGTCAGTCTGTTTGAAACCACTGAACCCCCACGTGTCTGGTATTTTGCTTTCTTCATCCATGGGGTTAGCCGACATGTTTACTAAACTGACTTGTGCTGCCAGCCTCTGGTCCTGGCCCCCTGGGAGACACCTACCCTGAGTTTCCCTCACTGGCATGGTTCACAATTGCCAGCAGCTTCCTCCTTTGTAAGGCACACGCAGTCCCTCTTGAAGAGGAACTTGGGATGGAGCCAAAAGGTGCCTGAGAACGGCTGGGTTCCTGTGCACCTGTGTTCAAACAACTTCCAAAAGCTTACTTTTTCTTAAGTCGGTGAGCAACGTGAGGTCTCCATTTCAACTCTAAAACTTGATATTTTCCATTAATTCTTTTTTTCCGTTGCTGATTTAAGAAAGTGAATGATTCGGGGTCGAGTTTGGGATTCCAAGGGGTGGAGAATCAGCCTAGAAGATCGCCTGCCATTGTTCTTTAGCAGCTTGAAGCAATTTGACAATTGCCTAATTTTAAAGTGGGATTAGCTCGTGTTCCTTTGAACAGATTGTCATGCATTTTGGTAAGTAGGTAGAGGTTAGAGACACACGTGATCACGTGGGACGAGGGAAGAAGCATGTGTAGAAGGAGGTTTAAACACCAGACGCGCACCGCTTCTGCTGCACCTGGGGAAAGCCTTGGAACATGGAGCACTGCCTCCTTCATTTGCAACAGCCTGTCTCTGCTTCCTCTCTCTCCGGCTTCCTCTCCCACTCCCTTCTCTCTCTCTCTCTCTCTCTCTCTCTCTCTCTCTCTCTCTCTCTCTCTCGTGGTTACCTTAAAACTATAAGCTATTTAGCTGAGTCAACCTGATTTTAATAGCAAGCTGGTTCCATAAATTAACTCTATTCCAAGATGGCTATCCGAATGTATTCTTAAGAGGCCTCTTTTAAGGTCGTTTGATATATTTTAAGTAGTCCAACCTCAGCAGCCCTTAGCATGTCCTCCTGTGGTCCTCCTTTGCCTTGGATAATGGTTCAACTCTGATGTGTCACAAAGACAAGAAAGAACACGGAGGCCCCCAAGGGCAAAGCATGCTCTTCTGTTTGTTTAGCTTGGTCACCTATAATTGCAGGGCCTGCTCACGAGGCAGCAGGAAAAGACCCTAGGCATTCACGCTCCACTTTCTACAGTGCCCTGACTTGGGTCTAGAGGGCAGAAAGGTTAGGTATGTTGTACTTGAGCCCTCCCAGGCCATGGAAACATGGGTGTGTAGACATTAGGCAAATGCACACATCTAAAATGCTCTACTCTGTACAGTTATTTTTAGCATTTTTTAATTTCCATTATTTAGTTGAGGTTCTCCCCCTTCCCCCCACCCTGCAACATAAGTGAGTCCTGAAGATTGTACAGGTAGCAGATCTATTTTCTTGCCAGAAACAAAACAAGGAAGCAGTTCCAGGGTGGGGGAGGGGAGCAGCTCAGAAACACTGTCCTGCTATAACAGTGGTAACAGGTAACACATAGGACATACAGTCAGACAGACAGACAGACCATGGGGCGTTCAAACTTCTGCTCACCACACAATGGGCTTCTGATTCGTCAGACGTGGTTCGCTCAAGCTATCACAAAAACAAAGCGTGCTACCAGAATGACTTCAGATGACACGCACCACGTGGCCAACATGTCATGCCTACTCAGTAACTGCTGGGCTTCTTTTTGTTTCAAAGTAAAGAGCAGATGTCTTCACTGCGGTGTTCACGTTAGTCTTTGAGACCAGGCCTGAGAATTGGAGAAAAAGAACATAAGAGGTCTCCTGCCTAGAGCAACCAGTGGGGTTCAGCTCCAGTCATCCATCCCCATGAGCTGAAATGTGAGCTTCCTGGGCTTCAGCTTACCCAGGTATAAAACGGGAACATAATCTACTTTCTCTTCTAGCGCTGTTTGTTAGGCGTATGAAAATGTCTCTATACCAGAGCGGTATACCATTGGTGACTGGCAAATGATCTCCTTTCCAGTTGTTCCTGTTGCTACCCTTGCAGGCATCTGTGTGGCCACATATTTTGGCTGCAAAGCATACTGTGCTCTTGGGGACTTCAGTGTGGATTCTTTCATTTGTGACACACCAGAGTAGAGCCATTATCCAAGGCAATGCTGAGCTGAAAGCCACGCAATGTTCTATTTTAAATATTTTAATTAAATTGGTTCTCATTAACTGGGTTTTATGCCATTTCTCTTGGGATAGAAAGGCATCTGGATACCTTAGGGTTACCCTCCATCATGGAGCCCACCATAACATTTTATCAAGAGTACGGCTTTGCTCACCTCTGCAGATAGGCAGGGCAACATGTCAGGACCAGAGACTGATCACCGGAGACAAAGGGTGGGTGTTTCACACATGTTCTATTTAGTATAGACATGCACATGTAATACACAACACATTCAAATCGAAAGCACTCCAGGAGACAACCTGTCTATGCCTTCATTTTATAACCACCGAGTGAGAAGTGATGTTGCATCTAAAAATGACAATCTCAGGGCTCCTCAAGACCCACCTGTACTGCTCTTCTCAGGGCACAGTAGGTGGCAACCCAGTAAATGCAAAGACCTTAACCGGAGATTCGGAAGGCTGGGGACAAATCTGGGCAACACTGATGGATGATCTCCGTCTCCAGGTCACTTAAGCCTTAGGAAGCTCACCCTCTTTATCAAGTGAATATAGGTATTAACTTCTTGCCTATAGCATTGCTGTGGGGATTAGCAAGGCGCTGTGTGTGAAAGCACCTGGCTCCAGGCAGGTGCTTACTGAACGTTCGTTTCTTCCCCCACATCGCAATAGAACTTACATATTTATTGATGCTTGGAGGCAGGAGAGAGACCGGAATGAACAAAGACTTCTGAGGGTACAGCTGGCCCAGCGCCGGCACAAGGAGGTGTACACAGGTGAGTGCCTTTAGGCGTCGACCTGGACCGGATACTGAGCGCCAGAGCAAGAGAGCAATGGGAGCTTTCTTTTCTGGGAACACAAATTAAAGTGGCCAGGATGCTGTGGGCAAGAGAAGGGAGGTTGTGAAACCCACAGGTGGGCCCGGAGCATGGCAGTGACCAAAGTCCGTGTCAAGGCTGTTTTTCTCTGGGCTATACTCACTGCCAGGCTGGCAGGGACCACAGCCAAGTCAAACAGGGCTGCACACACTCAGCTCTGCACTTGCTCCAGGCTCTCCCAGGGATGGCTTTGCCAGGCTCTGTGGGTCAAATGTTCACCTCATGTCACCAGGAGGCAGTACACCTGTACGACCATTATGTGCCTGCTGAGAAAGCAGCCTCTCTGCACCCCCCCCCCAAACAACCCTCCTGGGTTTGCCTTTCTTTAAAACACAGAACTCTCACTGACTGGGACTTGTCAAGCTCTCCGCCAAGCCTAAACATTTGCTTTGGCATGGGGCCATCGGAACACAAGGAGTCAGTGCCGTCCCGGGCTGACGTGTCTTAAAAAGAGCTTCACAAGAGGCAATGCAGTGAGCTCATTGCTGTACCACGTAGACAGTTGACTTGGGAGATTCAAAGGAGAGGGCGACTTGTTAGAACCAAGAAGTCAAGGAAAAGGCCAACTCATCGCACAGCGCCCTAGAGCTTCCTTAGTGTTTCCAGCACTGCAGCCCTTTACTCTGTGCCAGCTATGTGCCAGGGCTCCCACACATGATGGCCGAACCCTGCACACAAGGGTCTGCTATTTGGTCTATTCTGCAGGGGCATAAACAGAAGCTCACCGCTGTGACTTGCCATGGGCCCATGGGGCAAATTTGCGATGGGGTCAGAGCTCAAATCGAAGGAGGTTTCACTGGTTAGGAAGAGATCAAGTGGCTCCAACTCTACCACAGTAGGGACTAAAGCAGACAGAAAAGTCTCACGAGATAAAAGGCTTAATACACACGTGGCTATGCACGTTGGTAGCCTGCAGGCAGCGGCCTTGGGAAGGCAGAAGGACCACAGGCATGTATGGGCAGGTCACCTTCTCTGTAAGGGTCCCCAAGGTGAAGCGCTTACAGTTGTTTCTTTTTACTTTTCTGCTTCTTCTGAAGTGTGTGTGTGTGTGTGTTTCTGTGTGTTTGTGTGTGTGTACATTCATGCCAAAACTAGTGCTAGAGAGAGAACAGCCTTGGCTTTGCTCCTTAGGGTTTTTTTTTTCTTTTTTTTTTCACCTTGTTTTTTGACACTTTCTCATTGGCCTGTACTCTCCAAGTATCCTAAACTGTGTAACCTCTCAGTGACCCCCAGAGTTCTGCCTGTCTTCACCTCCTCACCCTGGGATTTAGCACAAACCAAACCAGTTATGTTCTGTTTTAACATGGCTTCTGGGAAACAAACTCAGGACCTCAGGCATGCTTGTCAGGTTGACGCTTTACTGACTTTACTAATAACCTCAGCTTTTACTATTTCTTAAAATATTGACCATTGTTAATTCTCATGCTATTCAGAAGGACTTCTGGCCTTCCCGATTCATGTAAAGCACTGAACATTTGTTTGTTTTGGTGCAGCTTACAGTGCATGTGTCTGAGTCTGGTCTCTAAAGATTCGCATCCCTAGGCCTGGAAGCATCACTTTTAGTAATGTTTAGAATACTGGCAGAAGATGCCTGGACCATGCCTTGGGGATACAGGCACAAAGTTGCAGATTCTCTGCCTTAAAAGCTTGAGCATTCTGCTCTTCTCGTCTTTATTTCTGTGTGTGTTTTCATCATCTTAGGCTCCAGACAACATCTGGTCCTCACTTGGCTAGGTGTGTGTTCTTCTGTGTTTCCTCTTTAGAAGTCCCTTCCTTTGATGAATGTAGGCATTGTCTATGCTCAGGGTAGGTCAACAGATGCATATATTGTGTGGAGTTTCCTTAGACATTTACCTTTTTTGTGTTAAAAGTGTTCAAATTCCTTTTGGAATACACATCCAAAACTGTTATCTAGGGTCACCTCAGTGTTCCACATGCCACTGTGTGCCACGTACTGATGGAGGAGGGTCATCTGTTTGTGTTACTTTCACTGGTTACTAAAGAAACGCCTTGGTCCTTTGATAGGACAGAAAATTAGGTGGGCAGAATAAACAGAACAGAATGCTGAGAAGAAGGGAAGTGAGGCAGTCGCCATGATTCTCCAACCTGAGATGGACGTAGGCTAGGATCTTTCCCTGTAAGCCACTACCTGTGGTGCTACACACATTATTAGAAATGGGTTAATCAAGATGTGAGAATTAGCCATTAAGAGGCTGGAACTAATGGGCCAGGCAGTGTTTAAAAGAATACAATTTGTGTGTTGTTATTTTGGGGCATAAGCTAGCCATGCAGCCGGGAGCCAGGCAGCAGGAACACAGCCTAATGCCTCATTACTACAATGTACCACTGTGTGCCACGTACCACTGTGTGCCACGTACCACTGTGTGCCACGTACCACTGTGTGCCACGTACCACTGTGTGCCACGTACCACTGTGTGCCACGTACCACTGTGTGCCACGTACCACTGTGTGCCACGTACCACTGTGTGCCACGTACCACTGTGTGCCACGTACCACTGTGTGCCACGTACCACTGTGTGCCACGTACCACTGTATGCCACGTACCACTGTGTGCCACGTACCACTGTGTGCCACGTACCACTGTGTGCCACGTACCACTGTGTGCCACGTACAACTATGTGCCACGTACCACTGTGGGCCACGTTCCACCATGTGCCTCCATGTACCATGTACCACTGTGTGCCACGTACCACTGTATGCCACGTACCACTGTGTGCCACGTACCACTGTGGGCCACGTACCACTGTGTGCCGCGTACCACTGTGTGCCATGTTCCACCCTGTGCCATGTTCCACTGTGTGCCATGTTCCACCCTGTGCCATGTTCCACCATGTACCATGTGCCACTGTGTGCCGCATGCCAGAGCTCCTTGTCAAGCTCCTAACATCAGAGATCAAACTGGGACTTAACTATTTGTTGAGCTCAATATGTTGCCATGCTTTAGATTCAATAGACAAACATTGGGGGAGGGGAGCTATTTTTCTATTTTTAGGCCGTTCCCCTCCAGAACAAGCAAGGGTAGGGAAGGATTTGGATGAAGTCAGTGGCAGAATGGCAGGAAGGAGCTGAGAGAGCTGAGATTGTCCCACAATATTATACTTACCTGTTGGTAGTGGGATAAGGTGACTGTGGCACCCGTGGAGTATTCTGGAAAGAATCGGGCTTCTCTGCAGGGTAAAGATGGGCCCTTCTTTGAAGCACACCTGGTAGTTCACAAGTCAGTCAACGTGGGGTTAGAGATGCGGTAGCCTGAATCCTGAGTCTCAATGATCTGACTCAGCTGCCCTTTGAGAGAGAACCTGTTAGGTTATACATCCTTAATTTGAGAAATATTGATCCAGAGAAGACTTAGATAAGGTAATTATGTTTTGTTCTCCAGCTCTACGCCTCTGAAAGTCCATCCATTTTTAAATTTACTAACTTTCATGTTCATAGGGGATTCTACAGAAGCAAGACTTAGTAGAATAAGACATTGTGTGACTTAGAATCACTTAGTATCTTACAACTGGGGTTTGGGAAAGAAGCCCGAACCACTCATATAGCCCACTCCTATCCTCACACACCTTTAGACTATGACGCTGGGTACTCTGTTCACACCTTACAGGACCAGAATTGTTAAACCCTCCCTGGAGACAGAATAATTTCCTCTATTGACACAGTGGCTTAGTTCCCCTCTTCCCATTTTCTCCTCTCTTCATTCTGGAGTGACATGTGAGAAGCAGATTTGAATCCTTTTATATGCCATATAATCATTCATATAGAGGTTTGTGGGAGACAATTGCTAAGAACTCATCTATATTTATGGACTGAAGGCATGTATGTTTTCCGTGGGTAGGCCATGTGTGTACTATGTTTAGCCTATGCTGTAAAATACCACACAATACACAACTCAATCATTTAAATAAAAGGACCATTTTTACCGAGCAACTCATTCTAACCAGACACCAGGGATGCATGGAAGAGACGAGAACACTGTCTTTGACACTTAGACCCTATATCCCTCCGTATTTGCCCTTAGATTTAGCGAGAGAATCACAGTTATGTCATAACCAAACGGATCTTCAACCTTCTGCTCGTTGGTCTGAAATAGACAAAACTCAGGACTTGTTATCCTCCAGGCTTCCCACAAAGGTTTGGAAAAATGTGACTTTTTGCCCCTTAAGATCTCCTATCTTTCCCCTAGGAAAAGGACAAAATGGAAGTGGACAATGTTGATAGATCCAGCCATTGCTACACAGGGTGAGCAAACTGCCCCGGCTGTTTAAGGCATGGACACTGAGCATGGACTCCTTGAATGGTCTCACCTTGACCAGAACCTCTTTCCTCATCAGGGAACGGAGGTGAGCCTCAGCAGATACCAGCTGGGGCTGGATGAGGTTCCCATGAGCCGAGATCGGCTGGATGCCTAAATGAAGCTACAGTGCACTTGAATTCACTTTGTCGCTGCGCAGCCAGGCTAGGTTCCACCACACCTGTCAACGGCATCGCATACGGCTGACACTGTACTTCACACCAGCAGCTCCTCAGTCTTGGCACGAAGAGAGTATGAACAGCTCTGCCGAGCAAATATGCAGATGATCGGCACTAGGAGAATTCTCCCCTTCTTACAGTTTGACATTTATTAACTCATCACTAATGTAATAAGCACCAATATTTATTATGTGTGCAGTATTATGCAGAGAGTTAAGGCAACTAAGATTACCAGGAACAAGGGGATGCTGGAGATGCAGCAAGAGAACTCGGCGAGTTCAGAGTTCAGTCTCCAGCACCTTCCTGATGGCTTAATACCATCTGCAACTCTAGTTCTGGGGGATACAGCATCCTCTTCTGGCCTCTCTGGGTACCAGACACACATGGGGTACACATACATCCATGCAGGCAAAACATTCTTGCACATAAAATACAAATAAGTCTATAAAAAAGATCAGGGGAAGCAGGGAGGCAGCGAGATGTCTAGGTGGGAAATGATGTTTCCACCCAACCCTGATTATCTCAGTTTGATCCCCATAAACTACATGGTAGAAGGAGAAAACCATGTGCTTCAAGTTATCCTCTGACATCCATACATGTGCCAAGGTGTGAGCACATGTAGATTACACACTGGAGGTGGGTCTTGTATCTTATCTGTTGCTTTCATTGGTTAACTAATAAAGAAAACTGCTTGGCCTGATAGGACAGAAAATTAGGTAGGCGGAGTAAACAGAACAGAATGCTGGGAGAAAGAAGCAGAGTAATGCAGTCGCCATGATTCTCCCACTCCGGACAGAAGCAAGTTAAGATCTTTCCTGGTAAGCCAGCTCGTGGTACTACACAGAATATTAGAAATGGGTTAGATCAATATGTAAGAGCTAGCCAATAAGAGACTGGAACTCATGGGCCAGGCAGTGTTTAAAAGAATACAGTTTTTGTGTAATTATTTCGGGTAAAGCTAACCATGTGGGCGGCTGGGCCCTGGGGATGCAGCCCGCCGTTCCTCACAACAACACACACACACACACACACACACACACGAGGATAAACAGTTACCAAACACAGGGAATTCTCACATCATGAGGAGTTATCACAAAAACACACATCAAATCCAGCCTGAGAGATTAGTAATTACAAATTCACAATAGCAAGTGTTGCTGGCAGTGCCAAGAAACCATACCTCTTAGCCATTGCCAGCGGGGGTGTGTAAAGGATCAGCCCCTTTGGACGACAGTTTAACCATTCCTCAAACCCTCATTGTGAAGTTAGCATGCATACAGTAACCAGCTTCTGGGTACACAGCTACCTGACATGACAACAGGTGCCCCTTCAGAATCTTGAAATGGGTGAATCCTACAGCTTGTGAGATGTATCTCTATAACATTGTGCAGGTCAGTTTTCTTGCTAACAAGACACAACCGAGAGTCACCTGGGAAGTACCTGAATACTTGCCTCCATCAGACCTGTGGCTGTGTCTATGAGAAGCTGTCTTGATTGATGGGGGTGCATGATGCCACCCCGAGGTGGGTGGGCTTTGGCTCTATAAGACAGAGCTAAAGGCGGGGAATAAGCCAGTGAGCAGCATTTCTCAAGGATTTCTGCTTCACCCTTCTGCCTTGAATTCTGCCTTAGCCGCCCTTAGTGATGGACTATAAGCTTTAAGACGAAATGAACCCTTTCCTCCTCCGAGTTACTTTTGGTCATGTTACCTACTGCAGCAGCAGGCACCAAACTAGAGCAAGTGGCATTTAAAACATGACAAAACAGGGCAAATTTGTGGTTTGTTTGTATGTTGAAAACGAAATAGGAGTGAGAATGAGCAAGCTCATACATGAAACATGAAATGTCTTACAGAAGTAGTGATGAGTTGAGCCAAGAGAACACAAAGAGAACACACTGTACCATTGCATGGCATGGACACATGAATCCGCAAGCTGGAAGTGGGGTGAGTGAGTACACAGGGAGGAGGTGTGTGGGCTCCAGGCCAGGGCTAGCCTCCTCTCCTGCCAGAACAACTCTGGTTCATGATCTGAGTACCAGGTATTTAGATGGGCTCAGCTTGTGAAATGAGCTGAGCTGAGCCCTGCTGACTCTGTACATTTTTCTCAAGGTACGTTGTAATTCTAGAAAAGTTTAAAACTCTCTATATGCCTACCACTTTATTGTATCCCCTTGTTCTGAGCTATGGTGGAGAAGCAGCCAGATGCACAGGATTTTAAGTTTGGCGACACATTCTTTGTTGATTCAGCATAATATTTAAGAACTGCATGCAAAAGCCTCTGAAATCTGCCCAGATTTCTGGATGGAGAAAGTGGACTGAACATTGTAACTGCTTCTCATTCCGCAAGTACCCATTGACTTGGCAGAGAACACATAACTGTGCTTAAACATAAGGAAGGGAGCCAGCAAGGAGCCAGATATTTTGAGATATCCTGGGAGACAGAATGCAGATTGGATTGGATCAGATGGATGGGCAAGGGGGGAGAGAATGAGAGATCACATCCTACCACTGGTGGTGAGTGCATCCCTGTCCAAGGAGTCCCAGAGAGCCCCAGGACTCTGGTTACAGAACCCACAGGATGCAGAGATCTACGGCGCTCGTAGGATGCATGAAAATCATTTTTATATGACAGGGCTAGGCCGGCTTGCTCCTGTCCTCCCATTCTGTGCTAAGTCTGTGGTGGTCATAGCCAACATCCTGTTCTAATTTGCATTCAAGTTTCTCCGTTAGCAAAGGTGGCTGTGTGTCCTCTATCAGATGCCTTCCAACCTTAACATGCTATGTTTTAGAATCATCTAGATGACTCACCTGTGATGGAATTGGCAGGTCACCTGGCCCAGGTGGCCTTGCCCTTTCACTCCTGGTGTTTCCTTTATGAGCAACAACCTCAAGGTTCTTCTGGACACGGACTCTGAAGAGACCCTTGGATCCTGAAAAGTCCCCTAGAACATGGACATGCAAGGGGGAGCTGGCTGAAGGTCCCTGGCCACCCTTCTGATGTCAGATTTTACTCACTGGGGTGGTATCTTCCCTATATTCCATGGCTCATTGGGCTCAGATGTCTGTGTTTCCACATTGCTTTTGCAAAGGCTCTCACAGTGTCCCACACCTGTTCAACCACACCCTCTCATCCACAGCAGGGTTTCTGACTCAGCAGGAACCTTGTAGTTCTAAGCAAATCCCAGGCAATGTTGGCAAAGTTGGTTGGGACATTCAGGGAGACTTTGTGGTCTTGGAACCCTGAGTGAGAAGTATGCAGTGATTGTAGACCAGGGTCACAGGTCCTGGGCTGAAAGAGCAACAGGTGTAGGTGCTGGAGGGTAAAAAGTGAGGTCGTGCCAAGTCAGACCTCAAGGCCGGTCTCACCTCTGCCGAAACCTTGAGCTAAGTCAGTGCTCAGATGGCCCAGGGAAAAGTCGGTTTTTATTAGTCATTGGAACCAGAACTTTCCTGATTGTGGGAACCTCCACTAAGGCTGAGCAAAAGCGCTTCGCATAGCTGGGAAGCTCACCGGTAGGAGTCCCGTTCCTGAGGAAAGCTAGCTATTTGTAGGTAACCGTCGTCAGATGGGAGATGAATAAGCTAGCCTGAAAGCATTCATAGGCAAGCCCTCCACCTGGGTATTTATGGAGTAGATTTCCCTTAGTTTCATAATGCAGTCCCCCAAGTGAAACAAACAGCCACCTTCAGCAGACAAACTAGGCCTACTGCAAGAGCCAGTCACAATCCAACTTGGTGATAGTTGCCACTTCCTCATCGAAGGAGGGCTAAGGAGGCTCGTGGGACCCTCACCTGAGGTTCCAGTCAGCGCTCTCTCCATTCATTTGTATGTAATTCTGCCCTGATGTCTCCAACTATGTGGACCTGGGTAAGCCATTATCATTCCGGGTACAGCGTTAGTGACCCTCCACCCCAGTTCTCCTGCCTGACTTCTGGGTGAGCACTTTGTAAGTAAGCCTAATAATCTAATTGGTTACCCGGAGTGAAACTGGCCTCTGGTTTGTTGTTGTAACCTTATGAGGAAGTGATAGACACAGTTTGTGCCTCCTTGGGATTCTCATGTTTTTATTATAGCCCTGGGCTGGGGGTGAAAGTTCATAGGATAGGTAGGGATCATTGTTTTCCATGGACTTTTCTGTTGTTCATTGTAGTTTTCTTTGTATTTTTTTATTTAAAAATTTTCCTTAAAACTTCACTGTCATCACTGCGTTTTACCTAGTGAGATGAATGTAAATGCATCATGAATGTTAGATGTTTCTGCTCAGTCCTGTTGACTATGGGCTGTGGAGTCGCTGATGGTTAGGAGAAATTGCTACAGAGTCCGGGGTTCTCACTGTTCTCGTGTAGTTGATTATCTCCACCGCAGCCTCACTGTGGGTCTATGGTTTGTTTCTCCGTCTTGGCGCCAACAAAAAGAAGGGCAGATGTAAAACTAAACCTTTCCAGTCATCCCCAAGCCAGCTCTTTAGCAAGACCATAAAACATCTCAGTTTTGGCTTCCAGTGTTGACCTCCCACACGGATGGGGAAATTGACAGTAACTAGAGAGCTTGCTGTCACATGATATGTGTGTGTACACACACACTCACAGACGCGCACAGACGCACACACTTATACACACAGTCACTCTCACGCACATACGCACACAATTCACTCCCATAAGTATACACATTCCCACACACTCACTTCCACGCTCCCACAAACACCCCCCCCACACACACACACATACCCCAGTGTTGCATGGGCAATATAAACAGGGACTATAGTAACAGACCAAGGCTCCATCTCCCTTAGTTACCTTCTCCCACCTGAGCTTTCAGTTAGTGTTTTTTTTTTTCTCTTATCCAATCTTCCTGTCAAGCAAATGCCTGAAAGTATTGCAGTCACTAAGGATGATCTATCCACTATCTGTCTCACCTTCCGGATAAGCTTCGAGAAACTACCCCAGAAAGACCAAGTGAACCATGGCTAGCTGGGGACAGGCATAAGTAGCAGAAGGTGACTGCTGACCTGAAAGTTGGAGGTTCCTTCCGAGGAAGCCCCTGGGAGGGTAGCCCCACATCTGTGACTGGAGGTCTTTGAGAAAGCATCTGTGGGACTTGGCTGCAGGCCTGTGAGCTTCCAAGTAACCTGCATCTGTGTCCCAGACCCCTTTTGACAGTGCGGTGACCCCCTCTGGGGCTTTCCCAGGCTGGGCCTGCACTTTCTCAGGTAAACACACCCCATAGACCAAAGGCCAGCTGGCTACTGATGGTTGCCAGGCCGGCTTGACACCACCGGGACTAATTTGGTCATGGGAGTGATGCAGGGCAATCATTACCAGACCTAGAGCCAGCTCACAGAGACACAGGCGGGCAGGAGGAAGCTAGTGTGGTGCCAAGAGCCTGTAAGGGTGGGGAGCAGTACCCCAGAGAGAGCTGAGGTTCTCAGCCTCCAACCCCTCTGCTCTTGCCCCACTTGCTCTGGGCAGCACGCCTTTCCCTGTAGTCAAGTTGCAGAAGAAGTCCCCAGAAAAAGCTAATGGGAACACAGGGAAGATGCAGAATCCTTTGGAAGGAAAAATAAAAAATAAAAAAAGGCAATGTGCCACCTTTGGTTAGACCAGAGAAGTGCACTAGATGAGTACCATGTTCCATTCCTGTGACCAGTTATTTAGCTAGATCTTCACTTCATACAATTCCCTTTTTAAAATTTAGGGTGGCGGAGTTTCTCTCTCAATGGCGAGACAGCAGCTAGGGTTTGTGAGGGATGCACACATGCAGGATCTATGCGATCCTTCATCTCCGCCACGGGCATGGGCAGCCATGGAGAATACACAGACCCATGTCACCGCCCATGCTCCTCTGAGGCTTAGTTTACACAAACAGACTTCTGTTTGGACTCTACTCTTCTGGGTGCCCATTAGTCAGTGAATTCTTGCTCACATGGTCCAGGCCCTGCAGATAAAGGGATGGCCGTGAAGACAGACTTAGGATTATGCACAGACATGTAATATTTCAAAGAAGAAAGTGGACCAAACTCGGCGATATGCTAAGTGACTCATACAGACAAGCAGGAAAGGAGGGTGGCTGGAATGACCCTCCTTGATCACCATAAGTTCCAACCTTGGATTTAACTCCAGGGGGAACAGGGGCGAGAACTCTAGTTTGTTTTGGTTGTCAGCAGCTATGTGGTTTTTGAAATCCTGGATAACGCAATTGGATAAGAGAAAAAAAATCCATTATGATGTCAAAAGAAGCAATAGTAGGTGTTTGTGGTGCTAGGAGCATGTTTTTATATGAAATATTACAAGCAGCAGGAAAATAAGTTATTAAGTGGAGTCTATAAAATATGGGAACCTATAGCTTCTACATATAAAAAGATATGCAAGGAAATGAACAAAATGTATTAGCAGAACAAAACAAAAACTAAGGGCTAATCAAATATATGCATGCATAGATGATCTCAAATGTAAAAATATTTCTAAGATGCAGAAACTTCTGAAATACAAATTACATTGTGTGGGGAGAGAGAAAGAGAGAGAGAGAGAATGTGTGCAGGCACACATTTGTGGATATCAGAGGTCAACCTCAGGTGTCTTTCCTCAGGTGCCTACCTTGGTTTTTGAGACAGGGTCTCTCACTGAACCGAGGGCTCACCAAACAGGCTGGATCAGTGAGCCCTGCTGCTTTCACTTGCTAGCACGTGATTCTAAGCACACGTTGGGCCATCATGTCATCGTGTTTGCCATTTCCATGGGCACTGGGAATGGAAACTGTGGTCCTCATGCCAGCATGCCAGGCGCTTGACTGTTTTTCCACCCCCGCATTTTACATTTTAGTAAGCAGGTTTATTACAAGACTTATCTATTTGAGCAAACGTTCTTCCTCAAGGGCAGAGTTGAGACAGTAGCACATGCATACATGTGAACATACGTACATGTGAGTATAGGATAACATGCAAAGAGAGAGAATGAAGTCAGGATAAGGAAAGAATGAATGCAGGTGATGGACACAGGCTGTCAAAGAGGATACAAATCCATTTGATTTTATAATTGTAATTTTTCCATGGGTTCTTTTTTTTTTTTTTTTTGCTTTGTTTCGATGGTGGATAGTGTATAAAAATCTATTCAATAATGAAAGTGTAAACTCCACTGAGATGTTCCATGGCTTCAAATTGGTATTCAAACGATATAGAGATTCATTGAGATGTATAGAGTAAGTCTCATTAATTTCGGTGTGTGCTTTTTTTTCTTTCTAACTTGCAAGGTTTTTTTAAAAGATGATAAAGCTTAGAAAACTAAAAATATAGGCTATAAGTAAAAAAAAAGCTCCCAAGAGTAGATGGCTGTCTGTCACTGTGACAAAATACTGGAGACGAATAACTTGCATGCAATAAAACGTTATTCAGTTCAGAGTGAATGGCCATGGTGAGTTGACTCGGGTGCTGGTGAGCCTGTGGGGAGGCAGAATGTGATGTGGGGGGTCATAGTGAGTGAAGCCACTGACCCCACGGAGTCTGGGAAGCAAACAGAGAGAGAAAGGAGCCAGAGGCCCAATATCCCTTCAAGATCCAACTTCCTTCCAAGCTCACTCCTAAGGTTCAGCCACTTGCTGGCACGTAGTCCTTCGGACAACATTTAAGATATAACCCATAACACCAAGTATAAATAGCTGTTGTGCAAGCCCATACTTTTGAAGAGAGATGATTCCAGTTTGAAGAGCTTCCTTCCTTGGAGGCCACATCATGAGCTGGTGACATGAAGGACTGGGCCCTTTTAGCTCTGTGCTTTTTTCTTTTCTGTTATTCACTATTTTCTTCTTTAATTCAGACTCTGCGTTCATACAATACTTAATTTGACAAGCAATGTCCCTGGAGGGAGAAATCTTGGCGATGCCCGTGATTAGGTTAGTCTTGAAAAATTGTTTCACTTTGAAAGAAAGTTACATGAATTCCATCGATGAAAAATAGACTAGAAATCCTAACTATGACTTCCATTTGGCTTTACCTAAAAATGATCAAATTGGGTGTGTCTAAGTGAGGCATTCATGGCTCAATACCAAACTTTTCTCTGGTGGGAACTGACGTGTTAATGATTTAAAGAAGATAATTGCTGTAGCAGGTGCAGAAAAGATTTCAAAGTCTTTTGAGCATTCTTGACTTAAATGTTGCGAAGAAGCTGGAAGCAGAATATGACTTCTTTACCAGAAAATCCATTGACACATCTATATCTGTATTTTGTGATAAATTATGGGGTCAGTTCCATCAACTCTAAGAAAAATAAAACTTTTCATTATCACCTGTCAAAATTCATATTTTTCCTTTGGATATCATAAATCTATTGTAATACAGACAGAAGAAAATAATATGAGTCAACAAAGTCATAACAGACATCTGCAAATAAATGTTGGCTCCATACAAAATTCAAAACAACCTAGAAACATACTATATAAAATTAATAGTTAATCAAGGCTGCTGGGTGCAGGAGTTTCCTTAAAAGTATGTTTTCATGGTGATTAAAACAGCCAATAATGTGCAATAGTCAATGACTGTGGCAGCGATATAATTATAAAATATGCAGGAATAAATCTAATAAGAGGACTTCATCATAATAATTTTTACATACAACTTATTAGAGATCCAGTTCTACAGAAGGCAGGTGAGGTATTTCAAGCAAACCTTCTTAGAGGACAATAGTAAAATCATTGGATTAAATAAGAGAAAACCTAGCGGGGAAAACTTAAGAACTAGTGACCCTCGGGTTGCCCAGGATATGATGTCTTGAGACTTAGGTCATGATCAGATACTTTTAATAAATAAAGAGCAGCAAGGTAGAATGAGTCATAAAAGCCTTTTGTCACAGCCCGTCTTAGCCTCAGCCTCAGCTACTCTTCTGGCTGGTATCCAAAATGACTGCACAGAGCTTGAACATGAACCTGAGGCTGACTAGTCCCCTTTGGATTTTGAGCTTCACTTAACATCTGACCTACTTGGTAAAAAACCCTCAGGACTAGACTGAGAAGTTCTAGAGTATATTCCCTAAACTCAGAGAAAATAAAAGGTCTTTTAAGAGGTAGGCGCTCAAACTAAATGTGCAGTATTACTCCTAAAGGTAAATACTTTTAAATAATATATTCATCACTGCAATATGATCAGCAAGATGATGAAACAAGAAGGAAAAGGAACCTATATAGTGGTGTTTCATTTGTATTTTAATAAGTAAACCTTGCCTGAGGATATGAAAAGTATAAACAGCCACACTGGCCTGCCTCAAAGACCAGGCAGCAATGACACACACCTTCAATGCCAGTAGCCACACTAGTTTGCCGTAGAAACCAGGCGATCACGGTGCACGCCTTTAATTCCAGCACTAGAGAGGAATATAAGATGGCAGGAGACAGCTCTCAGTCTCAGCCTCATTCTGAGATTCCTGGAGGCAGGATCACCATTTTTGGACTGAGGTCAAGGTAAGAGCTGGGGCTGGCTGCTTTGCTTTTCTGATCTTCAGATTGAACCCCAGTATCTGTCTCTGAGTTTTTATTAATCATGCTTCAAACCTATATAGAGATTGGATGTGTCTTAGATCTTAAAAGACAAATATATTTCAGATCTAAAATGAAACACGTGGAATCACAAATTTTCTGGGTCATCAGGTATGATGATAATAGTTTAAAAAATTTAAATGGGAAATGGATATATCTCCGGAAACTAAGAATTTAGTTTCAAATTTCAAGTTAAAAGATAGAAAATATCTTGAAATAAATAATCAATATAACTATGGAATAACTTGTACAACCCAGTGGAGGAATGTTGAGGCGAAATTTATCCTTAAAATGGTAGAAAAGAATAAAGGCCAAAGGCAATTCATCACACACAAAATGGAAGAACTGAAAACGAATGATCGTATCAAGAACAAATGATCATATCAAGAACAGCAAAAGTGTCTGCATCTTGTATTTCACAGCAGAGAAGTGACCATTCCTGATCATTAGTAACCACGCGATTGATGTCTTCAGCAAAAGGTTGTAATTATAAAATACTGAGCTTTCTCTTTGAGATTCTGAATAAACATGGCCGACCACTCACTTACATTGACTGTGCACTGGAGATAGCATCTCCATTAGTCACTCTCCTGGCCACTGTGAGAAAGTACCCCAGGTCCCAGATTGTCCCAAATCAGTCATGACTGAATGAAACCATCTCACCATCAGCAACTCACTTGTTCAAGGGTATCTTGGCAAGCTTTTCATTTATATTCTGAGACTAGGTCAGCTGTGGAAAGCCATGAGAGGAGCTGGTCACGTCCCTGTCCAGTCACTGTCTATATGAACATATATAGCAAGGCAGTAGGAAGTCCAGAATCTCAGGTTGGAGTCAATGGAGGTGGTGTGGTAGAATCAGTTCACATGAGGAACTGTGTTTAGGACTGCAGACTTAGAAGGTTGAGGACTGTTGTTATAAATTATATCTCTCACTAATAGTCATGCCCTTCTTTGTTGTCTGTGTCTGTCTCCTTAAATAGTATTTCCAGGAGAACAGAGAGAGTCTCGTGGGAATGTTAGGTGGCCAAAGACACCGGTCAGCAATGGGAGTCAACAAGCCCATGATCTGCAAACACCTGAGAAGCTGGCCAACTTTCATGGGAAGCAGGAAGGCGGCCATCCCGAGAGGAGGCCGCAGAAGCCGGTGCACGCATCGACAGGTGCGGGGGCAACGAACCGGAGCGCTCTGATATACTCTGCAGCAGCTGTTCTTTCTGTTCTCTGACCTCTGTCCTGGGGACAGCAATTTAGAAAATGAAGGGGTGGCAGCCCAGGATACTGCCACATACACTTATTTAATTGAAATGATCTCATTTGATGATGGGGATGGCAAAGCAGGAGGGAGAGCTGAGTGGCAGCTGCCGTGTCTGGTAGGCTTTTCACCTGGACTCTGGGTACCATTCATCCATTCGCCTCTTTTATTTTCTACCCATCCAACATAAAACATTCTCTTTGATCAGCTGATTCGGAAAAATAGAACTGGCTAGCGTCTGTAGTAACCATGAGGCTCAATCGCCAGCCTAGTTGTTTGGACAGTAATGTTTCCCTTGGATTTATGAAGAGACGTTCAGCTTTAGTGCCTTGGGTGCCAAGGACTTCTAAACTCTGGAACAGAAGTAAAAATTGCTATTCCTCTCTTTCCTACCCCAAAGAGGTGACGACGTCCAACCTTCTAGTTGATTTTTCTCGTCCAACCTTCTAGTTGATTTTTCTCAAGGTCATTACACACACACTTGTATAAACAATCCTTACCCTGTCTCTTCCTTGATATTTTCATATAAGCAATATTAGTAGCTCTAAGATATAAGACACAGGCAGCATTCGTCAGTGGCCACCCCCTTTGCAGACATTCATTCATTATAGAAAGGCACACACACACACACACACACACACACACGCACACACACTGTGAACACATGCACAACACTCTATACACATGCGCTCTACACTCACACATACACACACTCTACACACTCATACTACACATGCACTGTATAGACATTACACTACATATACATGTACAAACACTCTACACTCATGCATTCAGGCTACACACACACACACACACACACACACACACACACACACACGCGCGCGCGCGCGCGCGCGCGCGAAATTTCTCCTTTGTTCCAAAGCGATTATTCCCATGAAGTGTGATTCTTGTGTGTTTTGTAGAAATCGTTCCCCTGGAAGTGACATAATTTCTTTGTATTCATTTAGGCTTCTAAGAAATCTTAATTGATGCATGCCTTCTCTCCCCGACAGAAGGTTAATCTCCTCTGAACATATTGAAATATTATTTTCCTGCAGACACCCATTAGGAGTCTTCTGTCTTCCTCGTCTAATGAGCTGGGCCTGTGAACTGCTGTTCTCATGGGGTTTGCTTCAGAGCCATCCTGGGGATTTGCTTCTTCACATGGCTTCCCTTCTGGGTTACATATTCCTTTCCTGGAATCGCTGGCTTCCTCTTTCTCAGCTGAATTCCTCGTTTACTGGAGGGCATCTTCTCACAGAGACTTCATAGGAAGCAAATTTTTCAAACCCTGTCTATATAAAGACATTCTTCTGCTCTTCTGCATGATAAAGGATTTGTGTACACATGGGATTAAAGGTGAAACATGCCTTTTGTACCCTAAATTGTGAAGAGATCACTTACCTCTGCTAGCTTCTCCATTGCTGCTTTAAAGCGTTTCAATTACCTGTTGAAGATCAGATCTTGGTTTCACTTAGCATCCCTAAACAGGGCTGGGGTGTTTGGCGGTGATCTTTCTGGGTTTACAGAAGACACTACACATGCTGGTGCCCAGCTGGAACAGAGCCAGGGGCAGGGAGCATTCAGCAACGACACCTTGAGGTGGCTGGACCCTTCTCCCCTTAAGGGTTTCAGATACAATGAGACTCACCTGGACCAGGTTTCCACACACATGCACCAGAATTCCAGAGGGCAAGATGCAAATATAGAGACGGTATGAGAACTTTTTTTTTCTGCCATCATAATTACTGATTTGTATTGCTTAGGACCTTTGTGCATGACAAAGGCCGGTTAGATGACTGTATGGGACAGAGGTGCAGGGAGGTGTGACCCACCTGGTGGCTTTACTGTAACATGGCCACTTTGGCATATAGCTCTCTACATGTAAAACACACCTGTGTTCTAACAAGACCTCTGAGAGCTCATCAGTGGGCAACATTAACCTGAAAGTCCCTGTTCTTACGATCTACCTATTGTTACCTACAGTCAGGCTTTGGATGCTTCTGCTCTCGACTCGGAGGTGTGAACGCTAAAACAAACAACGAAACAAAACATCGTCTCTGTATCTCGGTAGCTTCTTGTGTCTTAGCAGAGGAGATGTGTCTTGATTTGTCCCAGTTCTGTCCCTGAGAAGTCACGGCCCTCTTACTCATGGAGTTCCATGTTTCTTTGATCCACCCACCCTGGGATTTTTCCTTCGGAGGCATCTTTTCTTCCTCATAAGAAGTAGGTCATGTTTTCTTCTCAGCCTCTCTGTAAGCCTCTTGCCTTTGTGCAGAAAGCAGCAAGCCTTCCAGGCATTGTTCCCCTCTCAACAGTTTCTGCCTGCGCTGGCTCCAACTTGGGCAACTCCTTCACAAACCTTGGGTGTGTCCTACTGTCTGAGTCCCCCCGTGTCCCCACAGTTGCTGTCATGAGTCTTCTTGAGAGAACCGTGGGCCACGTGGACAGCCCCGATGAGTTTAGATGTTGTTCTTCAAACTAGGAGTCTTCACTGAGCAGGGGTTCTCCAGGGTCTTCCAAAGGACCACGTGACCCCATTCTTGTCTTACTCTGTACCACGAGGTCTTCTCTTGCTTGAGAGTCTTTCAACTGCTGAAGAATCTAAACATATCCCAGTTCTGCTTCCCACCTGGCTAAGTCAGGTCTAGAATTTGGGCTTACAGAGTGGAGAGTTCTTTCTTTAGCCTGTCTTAACCTTCCCATGTGGCACCATGTGATCAAAGTCAATCAGCACTTTCAACATTCTGCCAGAAAACTCATGTGTATTTGTAGGCCAACCTGGTAGAACTGACTATGGTCAAGTAGTTTGGCTGTATGATTTCTTACAGTACAGCAGGAGATGCTATCACTTAACCCCAGTGCGGTTATCACAGCACTCAACCACCCACTAGCAAGCTCCTCACCACGCTGATAGCCCCCACTGCGGCACCTGCCCAGTGCCAAGGGCCCACGGCTTAGGGCTCTGTGACAGCAATGTCCTATTTCCAGACCACTTTCTCTTTCACTCATCTATTGCTGGAACAAAGCACCCTTGAGTGGGATAATTCATCTCACTCTGTAAAAGCACAATTGAGAAATCATATTGCCATTATTAGTTCAGAGGATATTGAATCTGAAGTTGTCATAGGCTCTGTTTCGTGTGAATGGCGGGTAAGAATGAGCACCAATCTATGAACATCATTCACTAAATTTTGGAAATTGGACACTTGAGAGTTCAGTTCATTTTCCAGTGTCTTCTCTCTCAAGTGTAAGGCCTACTGCCACAGCGTAGAGAACACTGTGTTCTTGGAAGCAGTGTTTCTAGTTAGAGAGCTGATGGAGGGTGCATGTATCTGAATCTTGGCAAACATGGTTGCCTGGTCTCTGCTCCTATAGATGGATCTCCATAATAAATACGAAACAGAAGTTCTAGTTCCAACTGTCATTCTGACACCAGTAACGTGACCTTTGTGGCAGAAGCCTACTGCAATGTGGTAAAATTATATTATTCCTTTATACCCTCTCTCCCAATCTTAATTGGGAGATTAATCTTAATTGCAGGATTATCAGAGTCTTTCACCAGTTCATCTCGCATTGGGTTTGCTCTTGAGAGACGATGCATTGCTAGGGGAGCAACCTGCACAAAAATAAATGGAATCACTTCAGGTAACTCCTCTTAACCAATACCTCTGCTTCATTGAGATCCTTCATTTAATTCTAAGGCAAACCAGTAGGGCTAAATGACTTCCCTGAAATTCAGCAGTCACTCCTCATGGATTAAAGTGGTTTTGTTAGTCACATCAAAGTGAATGTTATATTGTTGGTTGTGGTTGAAGAAAATGGTCATCTGGTAGGCACAGATACAGTTTACACAGGGCAAGTCAAGTGCCAATCAGTATCTTTACCTACTTAACTTCATTTTCAACAAGAGCTTGTGAGCATGCCAACTAGAACATACCTACCAGTAACTGAAAATCTTTCCAAAGACCTGAAAATAGAAAGCATCTTTCCACTATGTGGTGGTTTGAATGGAAATGGCCTCCATAGGTGCATCTAGCTAAGTGCTTAGTCACCAGTTAGCGAAACTGTTTGGGGATTAGGAGTTGTGGCTTTGTTGGAGGAGGTTTGAAAGCCCATACCAGGCCCTCCTCCTCCTTCTTCTCCCTCCCCCTCAGAATCATGATCTTCTCAGCTACTTACTGTTCCAGGACCATGCCTGTCGGCTTCCTGCCATGAAGTAAGCAAGTCCCCAGCTAAATGCTCTCTTTGATCGTAGTTGCCTGGTCACTGTGTCTCTTTACAGCAATAGAACAGCAGCTGAGCCATGCTACCAGATGGGCCCAGCTCTTCAAAGGGCATCTCTGTTCTGAGATCATGTGATTGAGGACAGTAACTTATCAGATATGACCCTCAAAGAACCTCTAAGGTTTTTCTAAAGCCAACATCATGGTACAACAAGCAACTGCTGGGTTCCTTTAAGGATGCCTGTTGAAGATGATAATCTAGGTTAAGTAACTTAAGTGCTCTTAGTTTTATCTCTGAGACTACTCAAGGATAAGAGATAGTGGGTGGGAAGAAACTTTGCAGTCCACAGGCTTTGATGAAAGTTTAATATTGCTTTTGTTTTTGATTTTGTTTTTGTTTTTTTTGCGCGACTAGGTTTCTCTGTGTAGCTTTGGAGCCTGTCCTGGAACTAGCTCTGTAGACCAGGCTGGCCTCAAACTCACAGAGATCTGCCTGCCTCTGCCTCCTGAGTGCTGGGATTAAAGGGGTGTACCACCACCGCCTGGCAAGAATGCATTCTTAATTCCTGGCTAAATTTCTCTTTATGGATAGCCCCTAAAAAGACAACTAGGTCCAATGTTACACTAGTTTTGTTATTCCAGGTATTTTTCCTATTTGGAAATTTTCTTATTTGGAAACTACTCTAAAATTAGTAGTTTATTTTAATAGTTTATACATGGCATATTATATTAGTAACTAAATTAAAGAAGTATGTTCATTAACATACAATTCATAATATCATCAATAACTAATGTAGCTATTTCTAAATGAGCACATAACATAATCACACATGTTGATTTATTATACTGACATTTGTGATACAGTATATTCAATATTATATGACATTACATTTTACATATAGTAAATGTCATACGGTATGGCATATTAAATAGATAACATACTTTACGCTGATAACTGCAACTTTTTCAAATTATGCTATCTTGAAAATTTTTTGCAGTTTAATGATTAATTTTTCTAATGTATGTACTTTAAATGTATGTAGAAGAGTTAATCTTTGACAAGTACCCATATTTCTACTTTTTATTCATTTTGTTAGCCATTTTTTCCTAGATGTTTATTTGAGTGTAGTTAAATTATAAATCAGAATCAGACTTAGATATTTCTTTCCCCAGCAGACTCTCTAACAGGGGCAGAAGAAAATATTTCCAAAGATCTTTTGAATTCATAATACAAATACATTCCTGCATTCCTTCAATGTACAAGGATATCATTAAAGAGTTACTATCAAAGGGAGGCTGCTGCTTCCACACTCCATAAATTTAAATGAACTGAAATCAAATAGAATAAGAAGTTCGGTCTGCCTGTTTCACTAGGCAAGTACCCAGTGCTGAGGAACCATGGGACGGCATGGCCCTGGGCAATACAGGGCAGGGAGTTACCATGGCTGCAAAACTGGGATGCTGTGGTATCCAAACATTACTGCTTTGGATTGGCTAGCTGGCTATGACTAGTCTCCTGCAGGTACAAAGACAGATGCAAAACTGCGGCTAGATATTTCCTCATCTCATTGATGAGCAATCAGTGTGGCTGGTAGTGCCTGCTTTAATACATAACTTCAAACAGTGTCCAACCCTTCTCTATTCACTCTGTCTACTGATGTAGAACCCTCAGATACGTCTCCAGAACCATGTCTGCTCATGTGTTGATATGCTCCCTGTCATAACAACAAAATGAACTAAACCATAAATCAATGCCAGTTAAATGCTTTCCTTTATAAGAGTTGTCGTGGCCATGGTACCACTTCTTACCAGTAAGAATAGTGATGAAGGTACCACATCTTCTCTGCTTGAACAGAGGGGCTGAGCCACTAGGAGACACATGCAGTTATTGAGAGCCCTGTGTAGGACTGTCCATCTGAGGGCAGCTCATGAACATCTGGGCTGGGTCCCCTATGCCCCCCCCCCACATTCATACTTTTCATATAGAAGAACTCAGCCACAGAGAATACTGTTCATGACCGAGTGCCTGCACAGTGACTGCTTGACAGGCCTGCTCTAGACCTCAGCGAATTTCAGGCCCTCCCTTCCAAGAAATGTCACAGTCTCCCAGGCTGTAGACTGACCTTCTAGACTTAGGTCACTTAACATGTGACTTCATGTTTACCTTGAACTTTTTATAAACTAAAATGTGAACTTGACATGGTACACAGTTTGTTCTAGGGTCGAGTCAGAATTAGGATCGGTAGACAGACACCAAAAATGAGACCTTACTTGAGTGTTGGGTTTGAGGGGAACTTTTGAAGACCCAAAACTAGTATAAAATGTTTAGCTTTATGACATTTTTTTAACTTCTTGGGTTATTATTTTTATTGGTAACCTTGCCACTGTACCCCTCTTGGGTACTTCTAACCTGCGCCAGCTTCTTGGGTACATGGAATTCTAAATTCATGTCATGGTGCATGGCGCTCCCTTAATTCATGTTGGGTTGAAGGCATTCGGAGTTCCGTTTGGTATCTTCCAATGGGCTAACATCTTTGATTATCGTGAAGAGGCAGGGTAACGTGTAGACTCACCTAGGCCTAATGTTACTGTCTAGTCCACACAACAAGCCATACACTCTGCCCTATGAGCTGCGCTCACTGCCTAGGTTCTTGAATATCAATACTGCAAGATATCAGCATCAAGGGTTATCATCCATAGTCATTGATCAGGGCCCATTGCCTGTTCTTTTCTAGCCATCTTCAAGCTGGAGTCTGTGAGTGAGAAGGCTTGACCAGCAGATCGTGTTACTCAAAAACCTGGAAGACTTCAATTTGGTATGGAAGGTCATTTTCTTCCCAGAGTTCAGGGCAAGAGCATCCGAGTGGCTGCAGGCGACTCACAGAGGTACTGGCGATTTTGTCTTATTTGTTCTTGTTTACTTCATCTCCTTTGCTTAGTGTATTGTCTTGGCTCATTTTGTAGTCAGCACAAGTCTGCAATCCCTCTGAAAATTCAAGAGTTTCCTGGCACTTTTGGAGCCATCTTATTTATTTTGACATGTGGGAGAGAAAGTGAGATATTTAGTCCAAAAACACACTTCTTAGTACCTACACACAACACAATTTATATTTGGGAGCACTATCACCCTTTACTGAGTCTCTTGGTTTGCGTTTGTCTTTGATATACTCTGTTGAGCAATTATACTTTAATATGTAATTATGGTAACTTTAATGAGAAGTGACCTTCTGTAGTAAGTAGAAGTCTTTAGTTTGTTGAGTAACATGAAAAATTGGTAGGACCTTTATTGATTTGTAGCTTTCATTTTCTCGTGGGAATTTGTTGCAGTTTTACATATATCCTTTAAAACCAAAACACAAGAGCAAGAAGGAAAAAAATAGAAAATTAAGTAACTGTCATTTTTGTTGTACCTAAAATTGGTGTATTTCAAAGCCTGAGATCCGTAGTATTGATTTAATTTGATTGACACAGATGGTGAGACTGGAGCAACCTTGGCCTTGGGCTCTGCTCCAAGATGTCATTTGCTCAACAAATATTTATTGTGTGCCAGACTGTGTAGTCATGATTAGGATAAATGGTGAGAAGGGGGCTCATCATTTGGAGAATATACCTTCGTGAGAGGAAAGACCAGACCAAAAATAATATAGCCATACCAATTGATTAAAAAAAACCCAGCAAGTTGCATTAGATGGAATAAAATAGTTTGGGTTTTTTGTTTGTTTGCTTTTAAATTAAGAATGGGGCTGGAGAGATGGTTCGTTCAGTAATTTAGAGTGCGTGTCGTTCTTCTAGAGAACCGGACTTCAGTTCCCAGAATCCACACTGGGCAGCTTACAACCACTTATGACTCTAGTTCTAGGGCATTTGATTACCTCTTCTGATCGCCTCAAGTACTCACATGCATCCTCCCACCCCTAAAAAAAAAACCACTAAAATAAACCTTTAAAAGATGCATGGAGAAGCATTCTAATGTGGACTGTTTAAGGAATGTTTCAATTGAGAGTCTGGACATCAAAATATAAATAGTTACTTGACAAGTAGATAAGATCCATTATTGGTGGTTTTCATATCAGGGCTCATACAAATCAAGAGGAAGGGAAAGAAAACTGAGTATGTTTCAGGGTCAGAAAGTACGTTAACTCTGGGGGTGCTGTCACCCAATAAGAATGTGTCAAACATGCCGTCAGAAGGTTCCACAGATCTGAAGATGCCTGGTATTCTGGTAATGGCCAGAGAAGCACAAAAGGATGGTGTGGAATTGATGATGGTCGATGGTCAGAAGAGCAGTGGGGAATATAGACAGGGCAGTGGCAGGAAGTGCGTGGTTAAGAAGGGTAAACAAGTAATGTGTGGTTAAATAATACACTAACATGATCCTACTTGTGAAGATGAATTTAAAATAAGTTAGGAGTTCTGGAGACTGATACAGTATAAACAAAGGAATTGAAAGCTAATCTGGATTATGATTGTAGAAACTGAGAAGACCGAGAACAGAGAATAAATTTAGATTATATTTTGAAGACACAATTGGTCAACTTGCATTTAGTTCAGTTTTAAAAGAAAATGTAAGACTTGGCACAATCATAAAGGGTCCCCAAAGATCTAAAGAAAGAAGAGAGATGGTCTGAGATCTGGGACACTCCTTGCCCCAGACCTGTAGTAGAAGGAAAATACCTGGTATAGGAGATTCTGGGAAAATGACCAGACAGGAAGTTCAATAGCATAATATTGAAAGGAGACAGTAGTCCCCAGTCTTGGATTATTGATCTGAGTAGAGAAAATGAAGAATGTGCCTGAGAATTACTCTCAGGACCCATGGAAGCGAGGACAAGAAATGGCATGTGAACCCAGAACTGTCTGGTCAAGATTCTTGTTAAAGATGGAAGAGTCTAAGGCAATATTAGAGGCTGCTCAGAATGGCCCGCCTGGTCGATAATGCTATCCGAGATTGAAGGAAACTATTAAGCAGGTGACACGCTTGGGAAGGAGAGCAATGATGAGCAGTAAGTCCCTGAGCCAATCTCTACTTACTGATGGTCAGGAAGAAGTTTCAGTATCTGCACAGGGATTAGTAGCAAGGAGGTAAAGGATTTTCTCTCAATCTTTCCTCTGTCTGGGCATCTTAAGGCATACGTGGAGTGATGGTGTGCACTTTATAATAGGAGCAGGTAGGAAGTTGATCCTGGCAAAGCACATTACTCACGGCCCATTACATCTGTTTAGGTATGATGCCATGGACTATGTAAATCTATTTATGGTGCCTGAATCCTATTGGTATAAACTTAGACCCATCTTGGAGTATTAATATCAGGACAGCCAGTATGACCAGGAATGATTCTTCAACTATGTCGGCAGGAAGGCCAGCTCTCTGGGCACCCCCCAACAGAACACCTGCCTGAGCTTTGTCTTTGTTGATGTTGCTTTCATGCCCCAGTACTGCTAGGCTTGGCCCTTGGGTATGCTTACTCCCGAACTGTAGACCTCATCATCAATATCTGGGTACTATTTCTCTAAGAACCTCCTCATCCGCCCCAGATCCAGATCATACCTCCTCCTTAGAACTTGTTCTATTAACACACCTGTGGGACTCTGCCACAAGTCTCTACATCACCCTAGGCCATGTGGACTTTCTCTTCAGGATTAGGTCATGTGATTTCTTATCTAAAGTATGCACCACATGATTCTGGTTCCTTTACTCGAGGTATTTTTTACTTATTTTATTTTATTGTGGTTAAATATCACACTAAGCAATCATCTTCCTTAATGCTTGCTTCATACTAATTTTTGTTTATGCTCAGAAATAGACCTTGAAGCCTCTCCATTTCTCACCCCTTGGTATCGCAGGGCCTAGTCTTGTGACCCACCTTTACAATGGCATGTCTGTAGAAGAGACTTTTGTCCCATACTCTTTTCATCGCAAGATCTTAGATGTATGTGTCAAAGGTGGGCTCATAGTCTAAGTGTAGACCCCTGGCCCTCTGCAACAACAAGACACCATAGCTTATCGACAGAGGACACACAATGTGTTCAAGAAACCTTTAAAAAATTGTTTTGTTGTTTGAATGTATAGGTTGCTCAATCCCATGGTATGGCTCATCTTGGTTGATAGAAACTGGTGCCAAAGAAGGAAGTTTCCCAAACAGTTACTTTTAAGTATGTAGCTTTGACTGTAGAGATGAGCATGAAACACAAAGAGCATCCATGAACAGAGGGTTTTTGCAAGCACGTGGCTCTCTGTGAGTGTGTAGTGAAGCGAATTAAACCGCCCTCCATGATAATCCTGAAGACAAACACCATGGCTTTGGATAAATGACTGGGAATGGAGACTCTGGTGGCATCAGCTGGTTGCTAGTGGTTACGGTTGATGAAAGTCTCCGAGGAAAGATGAGTTCAGAAGGGAGTTGTCCAATTTGAAATCAAGGAAGATGATAGCAGGTCCATAATGCACTGACTTGCTGCGGGGTGAGAAAATGTAACTGATTCCAAAAGTCCAACCTGTTAGACACAGGTTGATTAAAATTCAGTCCTGTGACAAGGACCCAATCAAGGGGGTCACTACACTCTTTGTTAAGCTTCTACAGTCCCCCTGAATTACATTCATTGGGAACAATGATTCAGGTAAAAAGAGGTAAAAAAGACTGGGCTGTTCCATGAAATCTACGAAGCTCAAAGTACCAGTAATTAAGTCTAGTAAAATCAAAATCTGTGCCTAAAAAAAATTTTTTTTAATATGGCTGTTGAAATCAAGTGAATTTGAGAGCTGTATTTTCAAAGATACAACAGTCTGGACTCAAACTGGGGTTCAGAGCCTCCATTTTTACAGAGTGCATACTGAGAACTAGGCTAGCCCTAAAGGTGGATAGTCTCTGCTGTCCTCTTGACAGGTGGCTAAGGAGCATATGCTGAAGGAAGGCAGAGCCGCCAAAGGAACAGTTTGATTCCTGGGTAAAGAAGGAAAACAGGGTTTTGGAACAATAGCACTTGCCAGTGGGAATCCAGCTGTTTACTGAAATAATACAGCCCATCTTCACTGTTTTGTTCCTAAAGATGGAAGTGGTTGTCTGGTTTGCTTATACTTTTATTTATTTATTTAGTTAGTTTATGTTTTGGTCAGGTAGTGGTCCCGAGAGCGACCTCTTCCACAAGCCAGGCACGAGGGTCAGCTTTAAGAGTTTAGACTCTCAGCCTGGCACCATAACTTCGCTCTGGCCTTGTTTCCCCTGTGGAAAGAACAGCATATTTGGAAGTAAAAGGGTAGCATTGACTCCATATGTGTGATGGTTAATCTCCATTCTCAGCTGGGTTTGGAGACTCAGCTTCCTCAATCCATAAGGGCATTTCCAGGGAGGTTAATAGAAACAGAAAGATCAACTCTGCATGTGGATGGCGCTGTCCCTGGGGCCGGTTTCCCCAACTAAATCAATAGGAGAGTGAGCTGAGCATCAGCATTCATCAATGGGATCGGTTACCATAGCTACAGTCACTCACACCCCCATGCCACCCCCACTAAGGTGGACCATATCCTTAAGCCATGGGCTCAAATAGACCTTTACTTTTCATGTTTGTTGGTCAACTCTTTTGCCACAGCAATGACAAAAGTAACTAATACAACACGTGACCACAAAGCCAGACTGTGGACACCTGGGCCGTAGTTTGCAGCTATCTGCTATGGAATTTCAGTGAAGAACGCGTCCGTCCTCATTGCAACAAACAAACATGGCTGTGAAAGTGGGGGTTGCTGGGGTTCGTGAAGACGGAGTAGGAACGACAAGGGTGGACATTAGCCCTTCCTCAGGCCTAGACTTAGCAAACCCGCTCCCTTATGGTGACGCCGCCCTCCCTTTGAATGGTTCCCTTTGCCACACCCTAGCTTCCCTGTCTGCTGCGGTCCTCTTGTCTGGTTTCGCTTTTGGTGCCTGCGTCTCTGGTGCCGCAGTCAGACGCTCGTTGCCAAACTGTTTTCATGTCGCTCTCTCCCTGTGTTTCCTCCGCAGAGATTTGCCGCTTGAGTTCTTCAGTTCGTCCTGAAGGCATGTTGAATGTATTTTTTGTGTTTAGTGTAAGACATAGGTCCAATTTCATTCTGTTGCATATGAATATCCAGGTTTTGCGACGTCTTTCTTGAAGAGGCTGTCTTTTGCTCATTGTGTATTCTTGGCACTTGGGGAAACATCTACAATACATAATAAAAAAAAAACCTGACAACTCTATGGAAAATAAAATCTCTCTGAATATGGGACAAGGGAAGTGAGTAGGCATGGATATTTCTCTATAATGGACAGATAGACGAACAGGTGTCAAGTCAGTCAGTGTCTAGAGGGCCCAATACGATAAGGGATATATAGATAGATGCAGGTACTGATGTAGTCATATGAGAAGATTTACTAGAAATTTAAGAATTGGCTTGTGAGTCTGTGGAGGAGGAGAAACCCAACCGTAGGCTGAAGGATGAGCAAAGCTAGCAATGTGGCTTGGTCTTGAACCAGGAAGGAGCCTCTTACTACGGAAAGTCTGGGCCTAGAGAGATGACTTGTTAGCTGAGAGAAGCTGCGTACTCATAAAACCTGAAGTTCATATCTCAGTATCCACATGACAAGTTGTGTCACCAGTGCGTACCCTATTACCCCAGCTCAGAGGAAGGGAGGGGCAGGGTAGCCCAAACTAGCCAAGCAGACATGAGCTCCAGGTTCATAGAGAGAGAGAGAGAGACCCTATGTCAAAGAGATCAGCAAAGGGTTGTAGAGGCTAAGACCCAACACTCGTTCTGGCCTTTCTATGCTTGCAGACATACGCATGCAATCCCACATACACGCATGGGTACACACACAGACTGAAAGTCTGAGAGTCCGGGAAATTTCTGAGTCAGTTCCTGGTATCCAAAGTTCACACAGCTCAGAAGCCTGTGCCCTGAAGAAGGTATCTGCGCCAGACGGGAGAGCAAATTCACTTAGCCTCTGCCTGCTGTTTCTCTAGGGGATCCTGTCTGACCCACAATGGTGAAGATGGCTTTCCCTCACTGTCTACTGATTCAAATGCTGATTCTGTTGTTGGCTGTGACCTGGGAGCCAAATCAAAATTAAGGTGACACGACCCAGGTTGGAGGACATATCTTAGAGAACCAAGGGTGTATCGGCCCTTGGCAGGAAAGAGGTCACAGACACAGGTAGATAGCCGCTACCCGGGCACCTGGGCTGGGGGTTGTAAGTGATGGGCTCTCAGGAAGGACCACGACAGCCCATGAAATTCGGAGATGAAGATATGGGATATTCAAAATTAAAGGGAAACCTACTTTTTACCGTTTTGAATCCCTTGATTTGGAAAGTATACTTATTGAGCCCTGTGCTCCATTTTGGAGATAATGGTATGGCAAGAAGGGATCAAAGGAAACAAAACTAAAAGAAAACAATGAACTTGAATTTCAGGATACAGGCTTGTGCTTGCTTGAAATATTAGCTCCCCATGTTTTGTGGGGTCTGGGTCCAGAGTCTGCAGAGACTCAACACATTTGTCTAACACAACATGGTATTTGTCACACAGTGCCTATGCAATTGCCCGTAGCCCTTTAATTACCACACATACTTACAAAGTCCAACAGAGTGAAGGGGGCGTGGAAAGGGTTGTGATGCCATATTGTTTAGAAAGCAAAGATGGAGGGTGACAAAGATGACAAAGATGGAGGAGACACTTTTTGTAAAACATATTTTTCAGTTCGTGGTTGAATCTTCAGGTAAGGAGACACTGTAGGTCAGCTGAATTTGCTCATCTTTGGGTTCTTTTTTTCTTAAGATTGATTTTTCAAGTGTATCTGTATGAATGTATGCATGCATGCATGTGTGTATGTATGCACATATGCATTGTAGGTGCTTTCAAAGGCCAGAAGATGATAGCAGATCCCCCGGGAGCTAGAGAAACAGGTGGTTCTGAGCTATCAGATATAGGTGCTGGGAGCCAAACTCTGGTCCTCCAAAAGAGCAGCAAGCAATCTTAACCACTAAGTGATCTCTCCAGCCTCTGCACTTCCTTTTGTATGATTTATAATTTTCTCTTTGTCCCGACCCCATTGAAGCTAGCAGCAAATTCTCTGTTGCCCATTAAGGTAGTAGCATCAACCTCATTTTAACTGATATTCAAGCTCTTCCTTGGCCTGGCATCTGCCTCTACCCTCACCTTTTGCTTCATCTCCTCTTGTCATCTATAATCTTGTCTCATGAGGAATTACCTGCATGCTGGGAGAGCAATCTGATTTTCTCCACATCCACCTGCTTTCCTTTACAAAGAGGCAAATTTCCTGCTTACCATTAACACTTCACTGAGGGTTTTCCTTCTCTGTGTCAGTCATGATCCTATACTTGTAGACCTTAATTGTCCCTCAGTCCTGCCCTATGACTGTCCCTTCCTACCGCATCACAGTTTCTACACATGCTTCCTTTGCTGCCTGTCCCTTATTTGAAGAGAGGGCACCAGTCCGTCTACTGATGAACTTCCATGACTGGTGTGAATGAAGCACCTTTAGAAGTCTGTGGGTGTGATGATCTTCAATCATTAACAAAGTTGGTGCCCCAGACAAAACAATAATGGGGGAGTAAACAGCAAAGGGACCAAGAAATGGGTATCCATGGCTGACATATCCTGATTATCATCAGCTTCTCTATCGAGGCTACCAAACACTTGAATGTATTGTAAAGGAGAATAATTTCAAGAGGCATTGTTCATTTTCTCCCTACATCCAAAGCAGAGACAAAAGCTAGTTAGAAGAGCCGAGTCAAGGGAGACTGTGAGACAGGCGTGACCTTGGGCAAGCCAGCAACTAGGCCTGGTGAGTGTCGAACAGCTGGCAGAGGTACAGCTGTAGACCTCAGTGACTCTGGGTCCAAAGCACATTGAGAGTGATGAGTTTTGGGGTGCATTGCAAGTCAGGGTGGCCATTTTGGATGCCAGTGACATTAGCAGTCGGGTAAAAGAGTATACCCTTCTATGGCTCTCCCGGTTCATTCCTAAGTGAAATCCACACCACTACCCTTATCTCCTTTGAGAATGGTTTATTTGACAACACAGAAGTAGTTTTTCTCAATGACCCCACTAACTCTTACCTGCCCTATATTGTCACCAGTGAATCCTCTGCCTCGGTTCTAACCCATCAGAGTTTGGCCAAACGGAGGCTTGCTACAGCCATAGTTGGAGAATCCATGGCTGTTCACTCCTGACTCAGTCTTGGTAGAATTGCCTTCAGGCTGCTCAGATACTAACTATGCACCCACCCTAAGACATACATACATCCTCTTCTTTGATCCTTAACCGCGGAGCACAGGGAACTCATCCAGAGCACAGAACAGCAATCCTCCCAGACATGAACTCCTTCAATCCCATGCATTGCCTTTCTTTCACTGTGAGAGCAATGCTGACATGACCTAGCTTTCTAAATTTTAATCCCAAAGCAAGAGCAGATTATGCTCATCTATGCAGCCTCTCAGATGGAACTGGAAAGATCTCCCAGCCTGTATTGCTCTCCCAGAGGAACTGAGTTTGATTCCCCATACCACCTTCAAATGACTCACAGCCCTGTAATTTCAGCTTCAAGGGGATTTGATGCCTTTGGTCTCTGAAGGCATGTTCACTCTTGTGCACATAACACATATACCTAATTAAAAATAAAATTAAGACAAAACAAAAATCTCTTTGTTAATGCATAGTGTCAAACCTAGTCAAATGCCACTTTCATAAGGAAGTACCAATTGACAAAGCTCATTGACTTCTCTCTCTCTCTCTCTCTCTCTCTCTCTCTCTCTCTCTCTCTCTCTCTCTCTCCTATCCCTATCTCAAGTGCAATGAACTTTATTGATGACATTCAAGAAAGCAGGGGTTCCTAAACCTCTGCCACTCTTTTGGGCCCGAGGGATGTAAACTGTGAGAAGAGATGTTCAATGTTGGGGGCTGAGTTGGGAGAGAAACTCCTCAGCAGCTGAGAGCCTCTGTCTTGCTCCCATGTTCTTGCTGGGGTGGTTAGTCCGAAGCATCTTACTCCTTGGAGGCCATGTAGGTCACGAGGTTCACCACCCACCCTGTTGCTGTTGCTGTATTCATTGTCACACCAGGAAATGAGAGCAATGCCAGCCCCAGAATCACTGTTAGAGTTGCAGGAGAAAACCTACTCCTCAGTGCAGCCCAGAATGCCCTTTAGTGGGCCCTCTGATGCCTACTTCACAGGCTTCTTGATGTCCTTGTACTTGGCAGCTTTCTCCAGGCAGTGTGTCAGATCCACAGCAGTACACTGAGGGCAGAAACACAGAGTTCGTGCCAGTGAGCATCCCATTCAGCTCTGGGATGACCTTGCCTACAGCCTTGGCATTGCCAGTGAATACAGGGATGATGTTCTGGGAAGCCCCATAGCCATCATTCCGGAGCTTCCCAGAAGTGTTATCTACAGTCTTCTGTGTGGCAATGATGGCATGGACTGTGATAATGAGTCATTTTACAAAGCCAAGGTTGTCATGGATGAGTTGGGATGGGGGGGGGGGCTGAGCAGTTGGTACCTCAGTATACATTGCAGACAATCTTGAACTAGTTGTCATACTCCACATGGTCCATACCCATCACAGACAAGGGGGCATCAGCAGAAGGTACAGAGATGATGCCCCTTGTGGATCTACCCTTCAAGTAGACCCTGTTCTTCTCCACAGTCGTGAGAGCATCAGTAGACTCCACAACATACTTGGCACTAATATCACCCCATTTAATGTTGGTGGGATCTTCCTCCTGGATGATGGTGATGGTTTTCCAGAATTTCAATTTAGGTGACACAATTTCAGTGATCAGCAATTCATATCTTATGTAATGGTGTTTGCTCCCAACATTAGATTTCTGAATGAAGCTATTTTGTTTAGATGAGCACTTTCCTGTGAAATGCTTTAGATTATACTTAGGAGAAATGAGTGAGTTGGAAAGTTGTTTCTGTAGGAACTATTTATTGTTCTCTCTTCTTTAGCAAGCACTCTAGACTTTCCTCCCTCTGAGGTCCCTTAGGTCATGATGAAGAGGTTACATCTGGTCCTAATGGTGATGAGAAATACCTCTGCAAGTTGTAATAGGTGAATAATCTGGCCAGGCTTCATTTTCAAAAGACCTGCTAGTTAGAAAGACAGAGAAGGTATTTGAACAAAACAAGTCTGGAGGAATCTTCCCTTTGAGAGTACTGTATGGTTTTTAGAAAGACTTCTCAGTCTAGTGAAGAGACTTTAACCCAATGTCTGGCATCTGCCCGCAGCTCCTGGGAAGTCATTTCTTAACCTCGTGTTTAATTTCTGATAAAGTAATTTTCGTTTGTTTGGGGCTTTGTGTCATGCACACAGAACCTAATAGTGTGGTTTGGAATGGGGTTTCTGCTTCTGCAGTATCAGTTGGGACCTCCGGAGGGAATGGAAACTGAGTTTTGAGGTCAGGTTCTTTACTCGGTAGTTAGGGTGATGCTGTTGAGCTTCAAACACTCTCAGAACACTAAAGGCTGGAGCACATTTGTTGCTGGTGCTTCTTGGTGAATAGCAAACCACACCTTGGTCCATAACCCTTCCAGAGAGGAGACCAGGCAATTCAATGTTTGGAACTCTGATGGGCTCTGCCCTGGATACCTGTATCTCTCCCCTTGTGTGACTGTACTGTGTGTCCTTTATCTGTTAATACAGCCTCCAGCAATGTCTTTTGAGTTCCTTTTGTGAGCTATTAAAACCCAGTGGGACATGGAAACTTGGAGCACGTAGATAGTGCTAGAGGATAAGGTCATCTTAGGCCACAGCTCCTGAATTTGGTGCCAGGAAGGAGGCCAAACGTCCCTTAGGATTTCACAGGTGTCCCCAACAAGGAATGGAAGTGGGAATGAGTGAGCATGGACATGTTGCTGCGACTTTTATCAAGAGCTATAGTAAGGCTTGTGGACAGGCCGGACAGGTTGGGTGGGTGGAGGAGAGTGTTTAACACAATGGCCAGGTCACAGCCAGGCTGAATTGTTAAGTAGTTTTGTTTTCTAGATTTTTTTTACCCATAGTGCTCAGAACAATCTGGGACATTTTAGATACATAACAAATGGTAAATGAAGGACAGTCTGAGACCAAGGGGAAATGCAGACCAGGCTGGGAAATGAGAGTAGAATCGAGTGGTGGTTAGCAGTTTAAATGCCTCTGGATTTTAAATTCATCCAGGAAACCATTTTGTTTTAAACAGAATGCATATTTAGAATTCACAAATGGCTTGTCCCAGTTGGTTTGTCGCATGCATACAAAGGTGATTGAGGTGGTTTCTTGGCAAAGAGGTTAAAGTCTTTGATCATTGGGGGTCAGGAAGCATCAAGCTGAGCTGGGAGCTCTTGCTCCTTTTCAAAGTTGCATCGGCTCCACCTGTGGGATAGGCTCCAGCTCTTGGCTCTCTAGCATCTGGGACCCCCACAGACACCCTGAGCAAAACCTCCTGCCAGTGCCAGCTCCTTGTGTTGTGGCCTGCTTGGACCACTGGACTTGGTGACCGCAGGAGTGATGGAGCCCCGCCCATCAGGCTGTTTTGGTGGGCTGTATTTCAACACCGGTCAGGACTCCCTTGCCTACTGACAGTTGTCTCGTTTTCATGCTCTTTACTCTGCAAAGTTGGAACTATACAAATGTCCCCTTGACTCGGCTTCTGTGGTCGCCACTGTCTCTCCGGGACTGCACGCACTCCGTCATTAAACCGACAGCAATAGGCAGGGGTAAAGTTTGCCTCCACCTGTTATCTGAGAGGCTCCTAAAGCTGCAGTCTAGTTAGAACAACGATAGGGCTGGACACATTTAGTGACTACTTCTGAGGGAGGGCAAATATAGTGCCACGTGACAAGATGCAAGGCCCGGGGTAAAGTCTCTGTAACTGACGGCTACATTCATGTCTATTAGATGCAGTCTTGGTCACTGAAGTAAAAATCTACTGTTGTTCATCTGTTGAAATCCAATTTCAGAGGCTTTCCACTTTAAAAAAAATAACTCCTCTGCCTTAATTCTATGTACACATAACAAAAATCTCCTAAAATAGAGAGCATTACAAATTCTGTGAGGATAAAGTGGCCAACAGAGAGATCGTATGCTTTATACAGGGTGGATACAGCTACAGCCGACAGAGAAAGAATGGAAGGAACTTATTAAAACGGAATTCCTGTTCATCTCAGGGCTGTGCCACACGTGGTTCCATGAAAAACCTGCTTCAGCAAGGCCACCATGAAGCCCTTCCCACGGTTTGCTGCATACGTTATTTTAATGGGGCTCTTTATGTTTGCCTGCGCTTCGGGTCTCATTTATAGAACCCAATGGCAGGATGTGGGGCGTGGACTCCAGTGTCTGCAGAGCTGTGGAGGGGCTGAGACTGAGATCAAATTCCTTGTGAACTAAGCAGGTCTATGTCATTGTCCTTGCAACCAGTTAAGAATCTGGATATCTGAACAAAGAGGGAAAGAAAGCCAGTGAGCAGGGCTTTTAAAGCCAACTGCCCTGGTTTGGAGTGTTTAATCTCACAAAGTCTCTCCTTCCCTGAACTTCTGCATTTCATCCACACACTAGGGCAACAGGGCCACACCATATCCCCCTGGGGGCTACAGAGGTGGTGCCTGCAGCAGCCCGGCAGGTTTTCTTCCTGGGATGCCGACTGCTGGAGAGCAGCCTGCGAAAGGCGGCTCCTGTGAGTTTCTTCTAGGCAATCCTGCTGCTTGGTTAGCACTTCACACAAGGACGACTCAGTGTAAAAACCTATTCTTTCTGTCATTGGGGACAGATGTTCGTAAGGGTCAGGTGGAGCTGAAAAAGGAGACTCAGAAGCAGGGCTGAGCGCTGGCATCTGAGCAAGGAACAGCACAGCCGTTTCTGGATTTTGGCTTTCTTCAATGCTCCCAGAGGCCAAGGACATTGTTCCATCGAATTCAGATGCTGAAGCATCATTGAGCAAATAGCAAAACCCATCTTGAGTGGGTTCATTACTGTTACGTCAGTTCCATTTAGTTAATGCTGCATTTTCTAAAATCGTATTTTCCATAGAGTGATTAGGAGTCAAAGACAAAAGGAAGAGAAAGTAAACTAATCAGTGCCCACATAGTAAATGGCGTACCTAAACAAAGGCTTACTGGCTCGGCGATGGCCCAGGCAGCAAGCTTTCCAAGCATGGGTTCTGAGTGAGCATTACTCATGCTGGCAGCTCTTTGCTGGGTTCTCTTCAGTCCCTGGGCGGAGCTGAAGAAGTTAGTTGACTGCATCTGGACATGGAGATCTGCATTTCACATAGTTTCACGTTTCCGTTTTCTGGTCAGCAGTGTGGTCTGCCTCTGGGTCTTCACCAGGGCCTCAGCTGCGAGGGCTTGGCAATCTGGCCAGCTCATGTTCCTTCATACCCCTGGAGGATCATGGGACACACTCACAGATGAGCTGTGGCTGTTAACTTTAATGGGAGCTGCGAGAGCTTCTGTGGTGATTTAGATCCACATTAGAGACCCTGATAGTTTTGCTCTGACTTCTGAATTAGTCGTTTCTTGAATTTAGGCCATCAGAGCTTCAGTTGTTCCTCAGAGTCATATACCAAATCAGGCTAATCCACTTGGCTGAGTGGAATACTTTCATGGCATCTCCCTTAATCCAAAACCTTTGCATAGGCACTTCCACGCACCAGGCATCTGAAGGTTGGTTTCCCCATATATTGCCTCCGGTACCTCTCAGGGAAGAAACTGCCATTACTATTGAGAGCAGCTTTACCTGTCATGGAGATAAAGAAGTGAGCCCCAGCTGGAGTCTTGGAAACAAATTTCTCTGTATTCATTTCTTCTGTGCACACCACATTCATTCATTCTATGCACACTGCATTTATTTCTTCTGTTTCATTCATTCATTTCTTTTGAGCTCACTGTATTCATTTCTTCTGTGCACATGGCATTCACTTCTGTGCACACTGCATTCATTGGTGCACACCACATTTATTTCTTCTGTGCACATTCATTCATTTCTTCTGTGCACATTCATTCATTTCTTCTGTGCACACCACATTTATTCATTTCTTCTGTGCACATGGCATTAATTTCTTCTGTGCCCACCTTTGGGAACACCAGCCATTTTCAGAAGCTTGTGTCATTTCATCTGTAAGATCTGTCTACTTTCTAGATGGCTCTCAGGATCGCCACCCATAACAGATGGCCTGGCTCCTTCCAACAGTTCAGTCCATACCGCTATTGTCCTTCCACCAATTCAACGGGGTCCAGGGAGGTGACAAGCACTGAGTGATGTTCCTTTCCATGTACTCCAGGTCTCTTCTAAACAGTCATAGTATTGTGTATGAGTTCAGCCTTCAGAGTAGACCTTGTTAGGCACACCTTTCTGGTGACCACTCTCAGAGTTTCTGTAATCTGTCTTCACAGTGAACTTGGGTATTTTCTATCTGGGAAGGTTCACTGATATTCTGAAATTAACCTTAGTCTGATATATGGCCATGTAGCCAGAGAGAGAGGCCAGCCAGAAGCAAGTATTGAAGGTCCTGAAGACACTGGACTGGACACCCTGATCCACTAGTCATCCAGATAGTCTGAAAGATACATGAGGACCCCAGAGGCAAACTCAGCTAGGTGTGGAAATGTACCACACACAAAAACCTAATGAAAATATGCATGGTTCTGCACTCCTCCATGGGACTGCCATCACACAGGATGACCTCAGGATCCTCCCAGCATCCTGGTATGCTGTGATTTATGCATACAAAATATTGCTACCTGTTCCTCGTGTCTTGCCTGCAAGCATGTTATTCTTATCCTATAGAAATGCTGCCTACACATCCATGTAATAAATTATATACTGCCTTCATGCTGTGTTCCCAAGTTGCCTCTCATCCTATTCAGGTGTCCCTCTCCTTGGTAGAGTATTTGCCAAGCATGTACAGGCCACATCAAGGCAGGTTCCATGAGATGCCTGTAGGGTTTCAGGAAGGCCATCTATTACAGATGACATCAGGATGACATTCATGAGGAAAAGAGTAGGAAACAGGAGGGACAGAGGGGAGAGTTCAGCTTCAGGAAGGCGCAGGGGCCATCCTTGCTTATTATATTGATTGCTTAGCAAGCTCAACTATCCCTTCATAGGGTGATCCAAGATGGCTTGAGAGGGCCAGACTTGCATTAATTCCAATCTTTAAGCCTCAACATGGAATAATCATGAATGTACATCTTTCCAGAAAAGACATGAACTTGAGCCAACTCGATATATAACAGGCTGGCCCTAAAGATTCTGCCCACCAGTGCCTCAAGCCCCAAGCAGCTAGGTAGCCTGACAAAGAAGGTCAGCTAGAGTGGTACCAAGTCTTTGAAATCTATTACATGTATTAAGATGATTCATGTAGGGCAGGAGGTGTAGCTCAAAGAGTATGTGCCTAGCATACAGTACATGCTCTGGATTACATCCCCAGCACTGCAAAAACTGGGCGTAGTGATGTAAGTTTGTAATCCTAGCATGCATGTTATGGAGACAGGAGGGTAAGAGGTTCAAGGTCGTCCTTGCCTTGGCTGTCAACCTGGGTCCCATGAGTTCTTGTCTCAGGAAAAGACAAAAGGGAGGAAGGAAAAGACAACTCAATTCCATTCCTGTCTGATGTCACAATGAAAGCCACCCCAGGAAATACACAAAGGCATTTGGTCTTTGGGGTTGTAGAGTTGGTTGGGGGCAGGATCAAAGGAAAGAGATAAAGGGGGAAGGAGTAGATTGCTTGTTTCAGGGCAAAAGGGAAAAGTGAGAGGAGAAATTGAGAACAAGAATAGAACTAGGCATCGAGGTGAACTTGATATTACCTTGTGTCCTTCATGGCTCTGGTGTCTCAGAACTTCACCAGCCTGCTTAGGAAGCATGATGTGTGGCCAGTTACCCTTGACAGATGATGAGTCGGGGGCCAAGTTAGGCAGTACGTATACTAAATGCATGAACTTCAGTCTTTTAATTTAGTGTGCATCTCTGTGACTGCAGCTGCACCCGCTGCAGCCCAACTGCAAACACACAAACTATCAACCTGTGGAGGCCCCTTCCTCGAGCTTCACCAGGTCCCCTGCATCCTCCCACACTCTACTTAAGGACTTAAAGCCCAATGAGCCTGGCAGGCACTCCACCTTTGCTGCCTGGTCCTTATGCATGAATGCGTACGTGAAAGCATGTTATTCTGGTCCTATGGAAATTCTGCCTGTACACCTTTGTAATGAATCTTCTTGCTGAAAGCCCAGATTCACAGCCGTACAGTAACCACTTAGAATAGGGCCTTCTGTAATACTGTGCACACTCACCTCTACCAGACATCCCGTGGTATAACTGTGCCAGAAAATGCCCGCTTGTGGGGTTGTGGAGGCCAGTCTAAAGGGCTTGCAGGTTGAAAACAGTGTGTATTTGTCTTAGAATGCTTTACACATACACGATTCCATCTCTCTCTCTCTCTCTCTCTCTCTGTCTCTCTCTCTCTCTCTCTCTCTGTGTGTGTGTGTGTGTGTGTGTGTGTGTGTGTGTGTGTGTGTGAGAGAGAGAGAGAGAGAGAGAGAGAGAGAGAGAGAGGCACATGTACACAGTGGTAGCTACCGTTCCATCCCATTATCCCTGTAAGACACAAATTGCCCCTCCTGTTTCAGAGACACAAAGAGATGAAGAAATGTGCCAAGTGGCAAAGCCAGGTTTCACACGCCACCCCCAGCACTTTTATGCAGAATCTTCCTCTGATGCCTTGGCCAGCCTGGAACTACTTGCCATATAAACCAGACTGGCCTTGGACTTGCAAAAAAAAAATCCTCCTGCCTCAACCTTTTGAGTGCTGGGTTCACAAGTGTGCATCATTGAACACGGCTCTTTCACCTCTGATTATTTTAGACTCTTGACCTTTGAGTTTAACTGTGCCAAACCAAGCTACATGAATGCACACCCACATACACAAAAACACACACATACACACACACATACACACACACATGCACACATATGCAAGCGCACACACATACACACACACACACACACACACACACATTCATGTCCCATTCTGCATCCTGTGATGTAGGTAGGTCTTCTACTTATCTGTTGATTTCATTGGTTAATTAATAAAGAAAACTGCTTGGCCTGATAGGTCAGAACATAGGTAGGTGGGGAAGACAGAACAGAATGCTGGGAGGAAGAAGGCAGTGAGGTAGACACCATGAAGCTCTGACCCAAGATGGATGTAGGCTAGACTCTTTCCAGTAAGCCACCACCTCGTGGTGCTACACAGATTATTAGAAATGGGTTAATCAAGATGTGAGAATTAGCCAGTAAGAGGCTAGAGCTAATGGGCCAGGCAGTGTTTAAATGAATACAGTTTGTGTGTTGTTATTTTGGGAGTATAAGCTAGCCAGGCAGCCAGGAGCTGGGCAGCAGGAACGCAGCCCATGTTCCTTCTACAATCCTGAGACTGTCTTATGTGAAGAAAATTATGTGGTGGGAGATGGCTATTCCATTTTATTCTCTTTTCTAGATCAAATAAGAAAATGCATTGAAATCATCCTGTAAACCATAAAATATTATATATCAAGTGTGGGTATAAATGCACACATCTTTATACACATGAATAAGAGCTCATCCCCCAGAAATCCTACCATCATGTGCCTCCTATTAAATACTTGGCATTTCTTGAGTGTCCCAGATGGTTGGAACACATATATGTATTCATAAGTTGTTAGTATATTTCGTTAATGTTTCATAGAAATAAACAGGTCAATCACCCGTGTACACACACACACACACACACACACACACACACACACAAAGGCTACTGTACCCTTTTGGGGGATGTTTACTCAAGAGTCTGAGCTTGGCTGAGCTTCTGCTGTGTCTTGGGGCAGCCTTGCACAGGTGTGAGCGTGGGCAGGAACCAATTTTCTAACGAATGGAGAAAATGATAAAACAAACAGAATGAAAAAGAAACCACAAAAGCAACATTATTTGATCTTGGTTCCAAAATAATAGCTTGATCAGAAGAGGGTGAAAGTGAGGTGCTTGGGAGGCTCAATGAATGTTGGGAGAGGAGAAAGGGGTCAAGACAATCTAAAATAGAGCAAGGGCTCTGCACCACCCACCTCTCAACACAACGGGCTGTGCTTGGCTCACAGCTAGTCTCCTAACACAGTGCATATCAGCAGAGTGAGGTACCGAGCTGCCTTGAGAGGTGTTAGGGCCCTGCTCCTGCAGAAGATGCAGCCTAAGCATTTTGCTCAGAGCAGACCTGCAGGCCTTCGCTGCAGTTTGTTTACTTCACCTCTATTCCCTTCAGACTCTAAACTGTTAGAACTGGAGCCCAGAGACTGCTTTTTCCACATTGGTGGCTCAGTTTCTGTGAGCTGCGTGCCTAGAATCCACTTCCGTTTTGCTTGTCAAACCACAATTAGCTTCTATGCTGGGCTGATGGGAGAGAGAGAAGAGGAATGTGATGGGCTGGATTACCCGGAAAAGGAAGAGAAATGGGACAAGAACCTTCCCAGGTCAGGAGTGCGAGAACACAGCCAAGGGTTTTGGGTGACCTCTGAAGGTCTCTCCTGCCTGCAATCTCTAATCAATTAGCTAACTAGCTCCCCCTCTCGACTTTTGCTTACAGATAAAAAGTGCACAGCACTGTGTGAAGCAGCAGCGGTACAGAGCCAGGACAGAAGTCTCTGCTCATTGTTAGGAATGTTTTCTTAGAAAATAAAACTAAAAATCAACAACAAAATTAAAAACAGAACGATACATTAAAACCCATCTAAATGCAAAGTGTGTAGAAGTCATTGTGTTAATGATTCATGGTGCTTTGGAGCCATCTTTTTCCTTGAAAGAGCCTACAAAAAAAAAAGTAACAGTTATCCATAGAACTAATTAAAAGTCACTTCTGACCTAAAGAATTAAGGACAGCAGCCAGGTGGTGGTGGCACACGCCTTTAATCCCAGAATTCTGGAAGCAGAGACGGGTGGATCTCTGTTAGTTCGAAGCCAGCCTGGTCTACACAGCAAGTGCCAGGACAGGTGCCAAAGCCACACAGAGAAACCCTGTCTCAAAAAGCCAAAAAAAAGCATTAAAGACAGCAAGAACGTCAGTCATAGATTAAACCTCACCCCACCTACCTGAGTCATTTATTTTGCTATCCGCTGAAGTCCTTACATTATTTATTCTGGCTACTGAGTTTAATTTTTTGTTTAGTCTACTTTTATTGCATTTCTCTTAAACCAGAAGCAAAGAACAAAGCCAGAACAACGACAAGGAACTTTTGTCTTCACAAGCAGTCGTGATTTTGTGTGGTTTATTAGGCTAAGTACAGAGCAAGCCACTGTGTGGTGCTCCCATTTCCGAGGACCAAAGGACAGATGAAGTGTCCCGTTCTATGATGATGTCTCAGCTCACTGTGAATAGGCTCCTGGTTGCAGGTTTGAATCATGAAGAACATTTTTATAAATTCTTGGTGTTTGTCCTCCATCAAGGTCTCACAGCTGATACAAATGCACAGGTAGCCCTGGGGAGCCAGGAGCCAGCTCACTACGCATGCCTGCCCCTGCACTCAGGCCATCTTATGGCTCTCTTTGTTCTGATGTAGGTTTCACCCAACTGGATCGTCCTTGGCCTCCATAGTCTCATATACACATGTAGCTAGCACTGTGTTTGCTGAGCTTAGCAAGCCAGGGCCGGCATGTGATGGCGTCAGTGCCTTCGTCCTTTGCAGGCAATGGAATAAAGCTTCAGTTCTGTTAGCAGTACGACAACTTGGGGCAGAAACAACAAACATTGATTTTTCTCATAGTTCTAGAAGCTGGAAGTCAAAGATCCAGCGTAGGCAGGGCTGTTTCTGGAGCCAACCTCCTTGGCTTCTAACAGCTGCCCACCTGTCTTCACATGGGCTTTGCTTTGGGAGTCTACATCCTGATGTCTTTTGAGAGCATTTGCAGGCACCGTGAGTTCAGATATACCCTACTGGAATTGTTTTACTTCACACCTGTCTCCGTCTCTGTCTCTGTCTGTGTGTGTGTGTGCGTGGTGTATGTGTGTGTATACAGGTGAACATGTGTATGTAGAGACCAGAACACAACCTTAGATGTTGTCTCTTGGGTGTCATCCACCTTGTGTCTTTGACGCAGGGTCCCTTACTGCCCTGAGGCTGAACTGGCTGGCCATGAAGACCCATGTATCTTCTTGTTTCCTGAGTGTGCCACCATGCTGGTGTTTTTATTTAACTTGGGTACTGAGGGTTAAATGTGGATCATCGTGCTTACAAAGGATGCTCCTTCTCCATAGAACCATTCCCTACTCCTTAACCACCTCGTTAAAGACCCCTGCCTTCAGGGGCACTCGCATCCTCAGGCACTGGGGGTTAGAGCCTGACCTTGTCAACTTTGAGAGTACAGTCAGCCAGATAGAGGAGTGTCTGCATTGGCAGCGTGCGTTAGTGTCCATGGCAACTCTCTTAGACCTCATAGGACTGGAGAAATGTATTAGAGAAATTGTCTTGCCCAAATCACAATGAACCATCTTCCTGGGCTCGCTTAGTCAAATAATCAAAATAGATTCTGATTTCTAGCTTGCCCCTCCTCTGTAGCTAAACCCTTGGGGATCACCAGCCTGAAGGGTGTTCCCAAAATCTAGCTTCCATGCAGATGTCCCCAGCATCACACTGCTCTTGTCCAGGGCCTTAGGACGGGGGAAGCCCCTTCCCCATACTTCTGGCAGGTTGAGTGAGGGCAGCTGCTTCTTCTCTACCTGTTTTCAGGGAACTCATTCTATTTGTCCTCAGCTCTCCAGACCACATGGGACTGCTAAATAACACACGGCGATCTTCTTGTCACTGGGAGATTAGGGTTTTTTTTCTCTTTGTCTCATTTGCCGCATCTTTGTTTTTTTTTCATTTTTTCTTCCTTCTCCAAGTTTGACTCAAAAAGCTCCCTGGTGTTTTTGCTTTGGAATTCTGTTCCCTACATGGTTGCCTTGGATGCATTCCCAGTCTTATTCCTATAGGAAACGTCCTGGAAGATTCAATCTCTCAATTTCCAAAGCTTCCCAGACTTTTCCCACACTCCATATTTCAGGTGCCACCCTTGCCTGGCTAGCCAGGTTAGGTTTGGGACTTCGATTTTGTTTGGCTTTCCTTTGCTTTCTAGAAATTTTCATATAGGCTGATTGAATTCGCCAATTAACTAGTTCTTTAGAACACAGGCTTGAAGTTATCTTCAAGATAACTTTATTCTTCTAGAAATCTAAGCTTGACATCAAGACTAAGACTACCACATCAACTGCAGCAGTAACAAAGCTTCCTTCTGAGCTCTCTGGGGACAAGGGCCATATGTCAGTTTCTGACATTTGCTAGCAACACATTCAAAGTCCCATGAATGGCACCAAAGGGCCGCAATTGCTGTTACACTTTCCTGTCATTGTTGGAAGGGATCTGAGACGGTTTCTAGTTAGAGGTGACTCAAACGCAGAGGACCAAAATGAATAGGCAGAGGTGACATGTGTGCTTGGGCACAGCCAGGGTTAGCATCGATACCTGTGTGTTTTCGTCGGGCTGCACACGCAGGCCGTATCTCGTTCTCTTCCATTTCGGTTATCTGGTCATAACATACATTTTAAAAATGAGCAGAAGTCTAGCTGTTAGGGTTTTTAAGCACCGTTGCTTTTAAAACACAGTCCTCAGATGAGAACATGTAGTCTGCAGGCAACAGGGAGAAAGTCTCCCATATAAAAGAGCTGGATTGAGTTTCCTGATGGCTGGCCCCTCTCGACTCCTAGCAACCATCTGGACGTCTGCATGGAGGCCAGATTGCCTGTTATGTCCACCAAGTGAGTTGCCGTGCCCTGGAACGGCAAAATAGAAAACAGCAACCCGAGAAGCCTGTCACCTCCCTGTCATCCCCGTGGCAATCAGCGTTCTTCCAACTTTCAGACATCCACTTCATCTCTGTGAATTTAGAGAGTGACAGCTGTGGGGAGCATGGGAGCACAGGGAGGCGCAGGGAGAGGGTCAGGCAGGCAGATGCATTTGGACAAGATTCAGATGAGGTAGCGATGGGGCAGGGCTCCAGCTGAGGAAGCCACAAGGTGCCATCTCCAGGGTTCTCTGTACACTCACTTAAGGAAACAATACCTGCTTATTGGTTGAATAATAGTTTTCTTTTTCCACTATGCTTTATTAAATAGAAAGTGGGAGTTTGGGGCCTTTGTCTGCTGTTCCAAGCTCTGCAACTCCTTCTCTTTTGTTTCCGAGAATCAGCAAGTCATGGGAAGTCTGCAAGGATCTTCCTTTAAGAAGAGAGAGGATGCTGGCACGATTTGGCCTTTAATTGGGGCTTGTTGTCTGTTCTGGATTAGCGGGTCCTCTCTTTCTTGGAATGTGGGTGTTGTGGCTTTCAAGTTTCTTCCTAAGTTGTGATCATTTGCTGTGGGTTGTTCTGCAGCACGAGCCTCTCTAGAACAGAGAGCTTAGCTACCAGCTACGACACAACAGCACAGACATTTCCCCACATAAAATGGCAGCTGGAGTAATTTTGTATCACAGGCCTGAGGTTTATGCCTGTTCATAACCTACCCTTCTCAAAAGCACACGGTGGAATAGGTTTTATACACCGCTACACAGGGGAAACATCGAGTGCATCATTTCATTTGCCTGAAAACTTATTCTTTAATTTGCCATTGGGATGACATGTTACCACGAGTCACTGCAGAATGGGGATGGTGCAGACTTAGATCATTCAACAGTCCTAAAGATCCCTAATTGCCTTCAGGACTTGGCTTGCAATATACTTTATAGTTTGAGTACAGTGTGTGTGTGTGTGTGTGTGTGTGTGTGTGTGTGAGAGAGAGAGAGAGAGAGAGAGAGAGAGAGAGAGAGAGAGAGAGAGAGAGAGAGAGAGAGAGGCATACAGACAGAGAGACAGAGAGAGAGAGAGACCTTATGCTGACATAGAAAGACTTTATGGGTTTCTCAGATAAACTTCTCATGGGGTAGGATTGCTCCTCCTCACCGCTGTGGCAATGTTTCCTGACAGGAGCAATATGGGGAGGGGGCGTCACTTTGGGTCACCATTTGAAGTGACAGCCCACCCCACGCGCAGTCAAGGAAGGTGCAGAGGCAGAAGCATGAGGTTGCTGTCAGCAGTGGATCTGTGGTCGGGGAGCAGAGGCCGTGGGGATGCTGGTGGTTCTTCTGGCTTTCTTCTCGTTGAATTCAGAATCCCACCCAGGGAAAGATGCTGCCTGCACTTAGGGAACACCTTTACCTTCCAGCTGTCCTATTCAAAAAGCTCTCTCATAGATACATGCAGAAGTTGGTTTCTGAATCCCACCAGGTTGACAAGTTTAACCCTATAGATGGAATCTAGCTTCCTTATAGGATGGACACCTACTATCCTGTAAAAGAATGCCTGCGATCAGGGTCGTGGGGACAGTGAGTGAGAGGTGGGGGTTATCATGGAAAGAGAAAGCTGGGTGGATACACGCAGGGGATTGGCAACCAAAGGCACATTAAAAAGCTGAGGTTTCTGTTTGGATGGGAGAAGACTTAGTGCAAGATGAGGGCTGAGAAGCTCCTCGGGGAAATGGGAGATGCCCTTAAGCACGAAGGGGAAGGAAAATGTTCTCGAACACGGACCCGAGTATTGTTGGATACAATGTAGTGGGTTACTAAAGTAAATTCTGATGCTTCAGTAAGAGCAAATTTAAGTTCATTTACTAGTTATGTGAACCAGGGACCAGGTCCGTCCATCACTTTCCTTGTCTCGAGAAGGAATCCAAATGACTGCCTCCCCCAAGGGCTGTAATATGCAAAACTATGCAAAACATTGGGAATGATGCCTGGGATCTGAGAATGTACTGTGAGAATTTGCCGATCATTGCCTCGTCCTCACTGCCAAGTTCTTCAGTTCTTAAGATGCGGGTTTGGGGCCAGGGGGGGGTGGGGGTGGGGACAACACAGTGCATTTTCCAATATTTCCACCAAGTATTAATTGTACTAACTCCTCTGGCCATGAAGAACACACCTAGAAAAAAAAATAAGGCAGTGGCAAAAGAGCCATTATTTCATTGTTTCTAGCTGAAGCATGTTATGTGAAATCCCAGAGCTGGAATACTTACCTTGCTATTATAATTATTTATAATTATGCACATATTTTATATATATACATATATATAAATTAAGTTGACACTAGGAATCATTTGAATTATTAATGTAAAATGTAATAGGTTAATTGGGAGTGAACATTACTAATGTGATACTAGAGTGGATTAATTAGTAAAGACTGCTATTACTATATAATTAAAATGCAAAATAAATAGTTTGCTGAATTCATAGAAAATCAAATAATAATGCTCGATACAGGTTTTGACTGATAGAAAACACTAACATATGTACTTAATACAAAAAAAATGCTTTACCACTCAGCTAAAACACAAATCATAAACTATTACCATAGATAGTTAAAAGGTGTGGGGTCACCATTTTCTCCGCTGCTACAGGCAAGGGATAACCAGGTCATTGTGATAATCCAGTAGTGCTCAGGGCCAGCCTGTAGCTTCGTTTTTATAAGCATGGCTTGGATGTTTGAAATAATGTCCTAAATATTCCGTGATGAATTCTCAGGCATTGAGAACGGTTTTCCTTCTATTTAAAATGTCATGGCACAGCAGATTTGCCTACATAGTTAGGTTGATGAAAGGAGTTAAATTTTGAAAGAAGTTTTACAAAATCTTTTCTATTCTGTCTTAATATTGAGGAAGTCTTCAAAGCAGCCTTTTTCCCCCTAAGACAATTAATCCATAAAGCTACATTTTCGTTTAAATATTAGTTAAAGTGCATTGACGTGTACTTAAATACCATTCAAAAGGCAGGATAATGTAGGAGGACATTTGTAAGAAGAGGAAAAAAACACCATCCCACTATTGAACAAAATTCTGATCCTTTTGGCATGTTTTCTCCAATGGGTTTTTTTTTTTTAAATGGAGAACCTGTTTTAGGTTTTAGTATTTATAGCATGAATAGCATTTCTTTGGTTTTTATGTTGAAATAATTGTGACATAATTTTAAAGAATTGGAAATACCTATGCTGACAGTAGAAAGATCTTTGCCTTCTCTCAGCCCCGCACCCCCCCCCCCCCCCCGGGAGGTGTCTCAGGGCCTGATGAGCAGAGATTCTCATTGACCTCCAGGCATCTGGAAACCCTCATTCTAAATAATTAAAGTGCAGACACTTGCAGGTGTATATGTACCTCACACTGCATCCGCTTCCAGTGTGGTGGGTCCTGTCCCCTTCAGGCTTGTGTGTGTGTATGCTTGGTTCCCAGATGGTGGCGCTATTTGGGAAGATTGCGGAACCTCTAGGAGGAGGAGCCTTGCAGGAGGAAGTAGGGTCCTGGAGACTGGCTTTCCGGCTTTGTATCTTGGTATTGGTCCTCATTTACTCCCTGCTTCCCATCTGCTGATGCAAAGTGACCAGCGGCCTTAGGACAGGACACTCCCCACAAAAGGTACTCACATTTGAAAAAAGCAAGAAAGGACTCAGCACAGGGCCAATAGCTTGGTGTTGGTTGTACGGGCTGATGAGTAGGGAACCTAGAGTCTAGCCACACGCCCTGGCTGTCTGTGATGTTCTCTGGCTCTGCCACACCCCTTCTTTCTCGCCTATTTCTGGCACTGCCTGTCTTCCTGCTTTCACCCGGTTCCTATACTTGCTTCTGATTCAGGTAGAAGCAATGTTTGGCCCCTGTGCGACCTCTGAGACTAAGGAAAGCAAAAATCCTGCAGAGGTGCCGAGTGGAGATCAGGTACCAGCAGAAGGCTTACACATTCATTCCTAAGTTTGGCTTGGCTCTAGGAGACTTTGAGGAGACAGAATATCAAAGGGAATAAAGATTCATTACTGAAAACTATGTTATGATGAAGGCTATGTGTCCATGATAGACCCACAGTGAATATATGAGTTAGAAGAATTTATGTTTTAGAAAAGGCAGATTTGTCCTTGACTGGACATTTCAACCATAAGAGTCAGGAAGGAATAATTATTCTTTTAGCTATGAACATAAATCCCTAAATTAAGAGATGAAAAACAGTTTGCTTTTAGGGAGTTTTTAAATATGTTTCCCCAGGTAGCGAGTAACTTGTTTTATTAGCTACTGCCTTGATTTCAGTGTTCCGTCTTGTTCTGAGTTCGACTCACCGATGTCAGGGATACCAGGATGACAGCCAACGTGGAAAGGGCAGATAAATGACCGATCTGTGCTCAGCTACTGCCTTAGGATTTCTGTTGCTGGGATAAAATCCCACAGATGAAAACAAGTTAGAGAGGATAGGGTTTGTTGGGTTTATACTCCCACATCACTGCCCGGCACTGAAGGAAATCAGGACAGGAACTCAAACATGGCAGGAACCTGGAGGCAGGAGTTTGGAGTCTAAGCTAACACATTATGGCTAGATATAAAGTCAGTTCTTTATTAATGACAAGAGCTCCCAGTCAGAGAGGCCTTGGCAAGCCCCTCTTCAGTCTGTTTAGTAGCCCAGTGTAGTAGGCTTTCCCCGTGCCCTTCATCTGCGCCTCTACCTGTCCAGCACACTCTGTATCTGATCCCATGCTGCGTGCTCAGAGCTACATATTGGAGCCAAACCCACCATTCCTTTCTCAACTGACGTAGACTAGACACCTGTGACTCTACTAGGAATCTTATTTGACCATCCCTCTTGCCGCTCAGCTTCTTAGAATGCCCTGGAGATTTCATTTCCCTTACAGTGTTCTAAGTTCACCATTCTGAACTCGGAAAACCAGTGGGATTCTGCAAACACCTAGGGCTTAAAATAGCCTAAGATCCTTAGGGTCCCAGCTAAGAATGGGAATGGCTTTCTGCTGGGCAGTGGTGGCACACACCTTTCATCCCAGTACTTGGAAAACAGAGGCAGGCGGATCTCTGTGAGTTCGAGGCCAGCCTGGTCTACAAGAGCTAGTTCCAGGACAGGCTCCAAAGCTACAGAGAAACCCTGTCTCAAAATAAATAAGTAAATAAATAAATGAATGTTTTTAAAAGCTAGGCCATACACACCCCCAAAACAGAAAAACAACACATACACAAACGAAACAGAGAAACAAACAACAAAAGCTCCTGAGCAGTGTCTGCCTGTGGTCCCAGTGCTAGGGAGGCAGAGATGTCCTGATCTCTGCTGCTCATTGGCCAGCCAGCCAACTTGACTTGCTGAGATGTAGGCCAGTGAGAGACTGTAGCTTAAAGTAAAAAAAAAAAAAAGAAGAAGAAGAAGAAGACTGGCTTCCAAGAGAGAGCACGTTACCTTACGCTGTCTGCTGGCCTCTGCATAAATGTATGAACACACACGTGTATACGTGCTCATATACACGTGTGTGCCTCCCAGACACAATCCCACACAAGTGCCTCTCCCTGCTCCTTGGGTTTGTAATCACACAGCAATGTCTTTTCGCTTTAAGGGTCTGTTCATGTTTACATCTTTCCGAATATTTCACAGATATCCTTTATTTTTTGTTGGTGGATAAATACCTGCAGGTTTTCACACCTGTTTTCCTTTCAGGAGAACGTGCATGTAAAAAAAAAAATCAGGTTCTTTACTGACAGGTGGATGTTTAGCAAAGCTTTATGGTAATTAAAACCATATTCTAAATATTTAAGTAAGCAACATAAAATATGAAGGTAAGTTTATATTCAATAATTTGCTGCGTATTATTCAAATACATCAACTGTTTCTTCTAAGCCTTTTGTTTTGTGAGGAAGTTTGTTAGACTTAAAAGAGCTGACTTAGAATGTAAGAATTTATAGGATATTGGTTTTTCTGTTAAAACTACAGAAATATCATACCTTAAAATGCAAATAGCATAATATCAGCCACTGGTAATTGTCGTCTTTAAAATTTATACAAGTGTAGCTGGGCGGTGGTGGCGCACGCCTTTAATCCCAGCACTTGGGAAGCAGAGATGGGTGGATCTCTGTGAGTTCGAGGCCAGCCTGGTCTACAAGAGCTAGTTCCAGGACAGGAACCAAAAGCTACGGAGAAACCCTGTCTCGAAAATCAAAAGAAAAAAAAATTTATACAAGTGTAACAGTTCAGTATTTCTGACTTTGTCAAACAGACAGTGCCAATGAGTCCATAGCAAACTGAGAAGAATCTATGGAGGATTACAGAGGTAGAATAAGATGAAGGCTTGTTTGGGAGCAAGGGTCTGCAGACAGGACTTAACAGGCTGTCTGTCTCCTTATGTGAACCGTAGTGTTCCATGCCTAAGTTCTGAGGGGAGACACAGCCCTCTGAGGAAATAGGAACACAGACATTAACTGTGTGTCTTTTCTCTTCTTCCCATTTCTCTCTAGACATCTTGAATATTTATCCATCTATTTCTGAGATAGAAGGCATGGAGATTAGATGCCCTTCCCCTTAACTACCCAGAACAAAAATGCCTCATTTCAATTGTCCGGATCCCTTAGCCATGTGTGCCACATGCAAGTCAACCCTGACTTATAAAATAAGATAAAATAAAACCCTCCTCTCCCTCTGGTATCTTAGTGAGCAGAGTTTTAGCCTAACTGATCCTAACAATTACTGCCTTCTCATATATGACATGGAACTGAGCAATGGCTCAGGAAGGACATGCCACAGACACTGTCCCAATGCCCAGAATTAGGAGGCCGAGCTGCCAGGCAGTTGTAATTCTCACTGGCAGACTTGGCCATACCAATCTTGACATTGGGCAAATTAGCCAGGCTGGGAGCAAATAAAGAGAAGAAACAGGTGTGAGAGGACCTTCCTGCCTCCTGGGATGAATGCACCATGCGTTGAAGGGCCATGCACCTGCTCTATTGTTTCTGAGGGGGAAAAAATAGCTTTTAAGAGCAAATGCTCTCAAGCCTCAAGCCTCGATGGAGATGAGAGACTCCTGTGTAATTTGAGGATAAATGAGCCTTCCCCCCTTTTATGATGGGTTATATTCTATTAACTCTTTCAGGAAATGGCTTTAAGGCTCAATTGAAACATTTGACTGCAGCTTGCTTCAAACAAGAGACGGGAAGGGACTGGAGGGGGATGTGGTTTCTGAGCCGGCTACCTTTGTCTGGGTGCACCTGCACTGGGAGTCCCCCTCCACAGAGCTGGAGGACATAGCCCTGTGACAGGGACGCTTTCTGGAAGTCCTGAGGGCAATGGTGTTGAAGCAGTATGCATCCACTCTCCTTGCCATTCTGGGATGTTTCTGTCCACACGAAACCAGGCTACACCTCAGACGGCTGAGGCCTGGCGATATGAGCATGGCTACCCTCCAAACAAAGATGTTAATAGCACAGACAGGAAATCCCACCCACCTCCCCCCCCCAGGGCCTTTAAAAATAATGACTTGTACCAGAAGCATACAAGGTCACTTCCTATTGGACAACTAGGGCAGCCCCAAATCCAGGTCCCCCCATCCTCTAGCACAAAGCACCCAAAGTCCACCCAGTCTCCCACAGTTCCCTGCCTCCATTTCTCCCCCAACCTTCCCTCCATCTGGCCTGAGCAGGATCAAGCACCTACACATTCATGCATACCAAGTCAACGTCAGCCTGCAAGACCTGCAGTGGCTGGAGATGGTGCAAGACACGCGAAGGCCTGGAATGGCTTGCAAGTGATTGTGTTTTCCTTCCGACCTCTGTCTCTTTGGCCAGGTCTCAGTTTCTGTCTGGGGAATCCTGCTTTTATTTCTTCCTGACTGCCATCTCACCGTCCTTTAGGTAAGTCCTGCTGAAGTTTCACTTATAAAACTCCTCAACTTCCTGAGAGAAAACAGAGCAGCTGTGTCTGCTGATTGCAACTTGTATGCGAATCCTTTGCAGATCCTATGCTGCACTTGAAAACAATTATTGTGCCCCCTCTCTCCCTCCCTCTGCCCATCCCTCCGTGTGTGTATGTGTGTGAGTCTCCCTCCCTCTTTCTCTCTCTCCCCCTCCCTCTCTCTTTGAGTACATACATGCAGCTTGAGTGTGGGTAGATAACTTGCAATGTTGGGTCCCTGCCCCCATAATGGGTTCCAGGATTAAACTCAGGAACTCAGGTCATCAGACTTGGCTCAAGGCTCAAATGTCTCTACTCCCTGAGTCATGTAGCTGGCCTGGTCCTGAGCTTTGTGAAATCTTGAGTTTCTGCTCACACTTCCTAGCCTAAATGGCAATGCCTTCGTTGGCTTCTTTAAACTTGCGGCAATAGTGTCTCATGTATTCGTTTGGTCTTGGCTGGCCAGGCAGACACATTGACCTCACCCTCATCCTATGGATATAAAGGTGTACAGCAAATGAGGGTTTTCCTGTAGGATCTCAAGGTGGTCACGGTTATGGACCATGTCGTTCTCTTTAGAACATTCTCCTATTTAAATGGAAGCACTGGGCTCACGCTTTCCCAGATGCTTTATCCATGAAAGCTCCATGACTCCACCCACTATGATTGATGTATCCTAAGCCTCTAAGGGCATTGCCGCTGTTCTCTTCTGATGTGTCTGTGATGATGGGCACATCCTTTGCCTGATCTAGCTCTTGTGTCGTTGACTGACCACCTGAGGCCCTTGCGCATGGGAAATGTGAAAAGGGACATTCTGGTTTTTATTGTATCACTTTTAATTAACTCATACTCAAGTATATGGCCACACGAGCTGGTGGATTCCACATGGCCTATTGCAAATTTAGAGGAGAAAACAAAAGGGATTATTTAGTGAGGGCAGCATGGGGGCGACAATTTAACATTTGTTACAGAGATTTTTGACAAGGACTTTGGGGAAGGATACTGAGTTTCAGGCATGGGTGGGAACAGGGACTGGAGTAAAATGTTTACATTTTCAAAAGGATCTTTATGATCCTTGTTCAAAGAAACAACTGACTGATGGTGGATTTTATTGTTAACCTGGGAAGTAGTGATTCTATGGTAAGGTCCTTGACACCATTCCCTTAAGCAAGGTATTGAGTTCACAGAAAGGACTTTCTTTAAAGAAGCAGCATTGTTAACCTAATCAGTGACACCTGTCTGTATTTCTAGCCATGTACATGTAATGGCCCTGCAGAGTACAGGGCAGGAAGCCTGCTGTCCCCTGTCCAACCTTCAGTTTCAGGTCATTGGAGTTTCTGAAGGTGGAACAGAATTTGTATTCTCTGGACCCAGTTTTATGGTGGGTGGAAAGAATGCTTGCTTGGGTTGCTGGGGATGGGGGTAAGTGGGAGACACATAACTTTAACCCGTGTCTCCAAGCCCTGAGAATATGCAGTTTGGGGTAGCTGTCCTCAAATGTGTATTTCCATTCCAGCTTACCTGCTTGAGAAACAAGGATCTCTGGTGTCTTTTGTTAAATGTCTGTGCTATCAGAAACACTTTTCTGTTGGGGCCAAACCGTTAGTGCCTCTGACCCAGGGGCTGTGAATTCAAGACTCAGGGCTCTCCTCAGTCTGGCTTCCATCACAGGAGTATTCTAGAGATGGAAGGTATTACCTTTGAATCAGAGGTCACTGTGACCGACGGGAGAGCCCTTCACTGACATCATGTCCTCAATGCAAAGTCATATATGATGGTCCTCAGAGAGGTCGGAAAGTCAACAGTTGAGTGGTGTGATGTGTGGGGGTGTGACTATTTAGTGCATGGCTCTCCCGTACCCTGACCTAGGCAAGGAGGCTTAGCATTCAGTGACCTTTCAAAATGCTGAAGAGCCTTGCACTGTAAGATTTGGGACAAAAACAGTGATTGATAAAAATCTAATAGGATTTCCCTAGACAGAATTTATGTCAATAAAGGTTTTCAGTTTTGTTCATTTATCTTTTGATATGTTTGCCATGAAGACAGAGTCTTGCCATGTAGCCCAGAATGGTCTTGAACTTGCCATCCTCCCAGCTCAGCCTCCAGCTGCTGGAATTCGTGCTATGTTCAGTGCTTCTAAGCTTGGTCTCAGTTTAAAAAGAAAAAAATCATAGAAGGGGTTTTGGTTGTAGCTTAATTCACTGAAAGTTTGCTAGCACATACAAACTTTGAGTTCAACACTAACCCCATCTAAACTGGGTGTAGTGGTCCACACTTGTAACCTTAGCACTTGGGATGTAGGGGCAAGAGGATCAGGAGTTCATTGTCATCCCTGGTTACACAGTATTGATGCTCTGAATCAGTTCATCAGATAAACAAATCTACCGAAGGAAAAACACTGCAGTGTTCTTCCCTTTCCCATGTGTTTGTAATTATGTATCTGAGCGCTGAAGATGCTCATGGGCACCATTTTATCTTTAGCCGGCTTGACTGTGTAGTTGAACCAAAGTTACAGGGAATCCTAGACTTGCCTCCTGGAATCTGGCAATTGCCCCAAATTCTAATCCTACAGCTTCACACGTACTGGCTCTGCTTGCCTGTGTGTGGAGCCAGTGGAGGGAAGGTCAGACAGAGAATGTGCACCCATCTTGTTCTCCTCTTACCAGCCCATGTTGGGCAGAGCCCAAGGCAGAAGTCGCTCTAACATCCTCTCTTTTTAGAAGTCAAGATGGCTCCCTCAGCTGCAGGCAACCCTGCCGCATTCCTTTTATCCCCCCCCCCCCCCGGGGGGAAGGAGAGAAAATTGAATAAAGATACAGAGGGCAGTTTCCATACTTGTGTAATTTCCCCTGAATGGCTCACAAAGTGACTATTATTCTCCTCCCATTAAACACGGGGCCATCTGGGGCATAGAGATGCTGGGAGAGTTGAAATGTGACTGCACAGAACCCATTCTTTAACCGGATTCCCGCTTTTGTGGCGTGCGGACGGGAAGATATTCAGAACTTCTGCGGGAGCGTCCCGGCGTCTTTATCGCCTTCACATCTGCCGCTGCAGGAATTGATGGTAATGTTGGTTATTATGGTGGTGTCTTCCTCCCCTTAAAACAAGGCCATCTGGGGTTTGTGTGGTATCAGATGGATTAGCATTTATTTTTTTCAAGCACTTCTCTGCTTTGGTAAATATATTTTACAGAAATTATTTCAGAGAAAGGATTCTGATAATAATGATGGCAATCATCATAATAGGTTATTATGTGAGCTACCCTTTACGAAAGTCCCTAGCAAGCATATTCCAGGGCAGGCAAGGCCTGGAGTCCAACACCTGGGCTGGCCTCTGGGAACAGCTTGAAGTGGTTACAGTGACTCTGAGGGCTGTCTCAGAAAATGGCATGGGGCTTGGAGGCAGAATTCAGGGCATGCAGGGGTGGAAAGACTATTGTATATGGGGTCAACCAACTGGCCAGAGTTCTAGCCCCACCAGTGCCTGGCCAAGGGGTCTTAGGGAAACTTACTAAATGCCACAGTCCCCTATTTGAATAATGAACTAAAGAACTACTAGTTCCTTCTCTGAGAGAAGTGAATCAGGGCGCATGAGTGAGAGCCACATGTGGTGCTTGGTCTGCTGACTTCATAAGAGCTTCAGGGAAAAACTTGAGAAGCTCGGCGGGATGCTCCCCTAATCCCAGACCCAGGGCCTTTGCAGTTTCTTCCTCTCTTGACAAACTTGTACCATAGTAATTCATATTAAAAAGGATATTTAGCATTATCTACTGACTGTAATTTTAGCTTGTGTCATATAGTTAAGTTCTAAAAATTTGAGCAAATCCATTTAATCCCAATATGTGACTATAAAATGATGATAAGACTGGAATTGGTAGTTGCATGAAGCTGGGTTTGAAATACCAAGATCCAGCCACCATATTCTGTTATCTGGATCAGTTTCTATAGTATTTCCATGAGAAAGGCATGACACGTGTTTATAAAGAGCTGCTACATAATTCATCCAGTGCAGACTCTGTTAGATATTGACAAATTTCTGAGTATATGTGTGTGTGTGTGTGTGTGTGTGTGTGTGTGAGAGAGAGAGAGAGAGAGAGAGAGAGAGAGAGAGAGAGAGAGAGAGAGAGAGAAAACAGTATTCACTAGAAGGGTTTATAGTTGTTTGAGGACACTGAAATAAATAAAGATAGATTGTTTCCTAATAACATATGCTAACATATATTTTTACTTAATGGGAATTTTTTAAAGATTACAAACCCAAGTCTGTCTTTTTACACAAATATTTATTTTCCTCTATTATGGAGGCACGTGCCAAGGATACTATATTATAGCATCATCTAGAATAGCACACTTTAATCTGCTTAGTAAGCTTAAGAATTAAGGACTCAGAATCCCATAGTCTTGGCATCTCTTGCAAGATGAAAGACAGTTGGCTTTCAGAAATGGTGCTGTGGACTACAGGTCTGACCGGATGTGATGAGAGATGCAGGAAACGTTAGCACAGGATGGAGAGCCACAGACATGAGAGAAGGTCTTGGAGTACTTCCTCACAAGTCCCTCTTCCCTCACTCTGCTCTGCCACTGTGGACTGGAATTCCCAGGCTCCCTGGTCAGTTGGCCTCCAGCCCAGGTCTTCCAGCTGACCTTCCCAACAATTGGAAGACCTAGAGGGAAATTAGAAGTGGGAGGAAGGGAGAAACTAGGGTTTGTTTTGACTTGTAGTTCTAGGGGGTACAGCTCCTCATGGCTCGGTGGGGGGTGAGGGGCAAGGTAGGAATTGCAATAGCGTGGGCAGGTAGTACACCTAGTCTGTATCTAGGAAGCACAGTCCAGACAGAAAGTGGGCACCATCTGAACTCAAGTTACACCCCCAGTGATTCACTTCCTCCTGACCTTTCTACAGCCTCCACCAAACAGCACACCATCTGAGGACCAAGTCTTCAAACACCGAAGCTTGTGGAGAACATTTTTCATTTAAACTATAACGAGGCTTCTCTCTCCTTCCTCTTTGGAAAGCAGTCCCCATCGCCTGCCACAGATGGTCTTTATTAATTGAATTTTCATTGGGTAGCATTGGCTCCTGGGGTTCGCAGCATCCCCCTTTCCTGTCCTGACTGCTTGGTGACCTGGTCTCTCTGGGATCCCATCACTCCTATGGCCTATTTGGTCAGTTTCTTGCATTGGGCCCCTCTGTTTGAAACATTGAAAGTGACGGTTGTCTTCTTATAGCCTTGACTGACACCACAATCATAGCACCCTGTGGCATGCAAGTCCTTCTAAATACTAGGGTGACCAGAATTACTCAGGGCTTGCTGATGGCATGGGGACAGTAAGTAGTAGAGCCATATCAGCTTTGAAAACATAGAAAACATTGAGTGGCCCCCGAATTTGAGACACCCCTTCTTAAGATCAAATAACACTAACATGTTTTGAATCTATTATTGTTTGTGTTTGGATAAAATGTGGCCTCTAGTTTTGTCATCTGTGGAGTCTTTTGTTGGTTAAATATTGAATAAATGAACGAATGAATCAATCAATCAGTCGAACACCAACCAATGAGCAACAAATACGGAACAGGCAGATGAATGAACAACAGATGAGGATCGAAGCATGTCAGTAGCCACCGGCTCTTAGCTGGTCCCAGCTATTGAATTGTAGGTTTCTTTGGGAAAGTCCTTTTCACATCTTTGGTCTGCATTCCCGCCTCTTAATGAAGAATTTTTACTGGGAAGACGGGGTTTACCATGAGTGTGGATAGACCCGTGGAGGATGGCCTCTATTTATTCTGATGGGAAGGAGGCCTGGAAGTACTGTTGTTACGGGCATGCTTAAGGAACGCTGACCCTTCATGTCATCCTGGGTGAGCAGACAGGGTGTGGTGGCCAGTTGGGGTTAGCTTATACACAGTTGCACATCAGCCCTGCTCTGCACCGAGCAGCAATGGAAATGAGAAAATCAAGCATGGTTATAATTACTGAATTATAAAATCAAGACCCCTTCTCTATTTTAACAACCAGATCCTCTCCAGCATCCAACTAAAGTGGGATCTGGAGGATAATGGTAGCTGCATGGGAAATGTCCTCCACAGGCTCATGTATTTAAGCACTTGGTCCCCTGCTGGTGGTGCGGTTTGAGGGGTGTGAGGAAATGCTGGGATATGGAGACTTGCTGGAGGAAATGTGTCACTGGTGTCGGGCTTTGAGAGTATATGACCTCACCCCACTTCCAGTTGTTTTCTCCGTTTTCCACGTGTGACTGAAGATGTGATCTCTCAGCTTCCTGCTCCAGCCACATGCCACCACACTTCCCTGGCATTACACACTCTCCCTCTGGAACCCTAAGCCCACCTAAGCTCTTCTGTAAGTTGCCTCCATCACCGTGTCCTTATCACAGCAACAGAAAGTTGCCGATACAGCTCCTTGCCAACTGAGATGGATGTTATGTGGGGTAAATTGTGAAGGCTTCTGGGTAAGCCTGATGCATGGACCACATACATAGGCTTCAAGACCATGTAAGCTGGGATCAATGCTAAACTGAAAATGTCAGAGGCAGAGAAAGCTAAGGGCGGAGTTCAAGATGGAGGGACGGCAACAGGTCGTTAGGTTTGGTTTTCTGCCTCTTGAAGGTGGAAGTTCAGAAATGGGGGGAGGGAAATCTGTGGAGTATTTTGTAGGGAATGAGGGTATCATTTCAATTTCACTTGGTTGGGGAGGGCTCAGCCAGTTGGTGATTGTTAGTGTGACCGTTGGCAACAAAAGTCAAGAGAGAACGGCTATTTCCAGGGGAATCCAAAATCTTAGTCCAGTCTAAAATCACAGCATGAAACTGTGAATGTGATCTTGTGAATAGCAAAGAGTTCCTGCCTTTACCATTAAATATTCTCAGGGACTCTGATGGCCACTCTGGGTCCAGTGTTAAGTCTACATGAATATTCCTCAGACTTTTAAAGAAAAGAATTCTCGTTTCAAAGGAGCGTGGGAAGGCTGGTAAAATATAAAGCAACTGATGAGCTTTGGAATTTTATCAATGCAAATGTGTTTGTTTCACTAGCTCGAACTTACATTCTTTCCATAACACCAAGTAATTCTAAAATTGAGGTTATGTGGGCATCATTCCAGTCAGGATTACGGATGGTTCTCCATTCTTACTGTTTCTAAGTCATTCTTGTTCTGTTAGGACTGCGAGAGATTAAGATGTCTTGATTCATATGTGATTAGGAGTGAACTTTTGTGTATGTATACGTGTGCACGCATGCACAGGCATGCTCTTGTGTTTGTAGTTGTATCTGCAGGGTTGCTTATACATGCTGGGGTAGGTGCAGGTGTACAGACATGTAGGAGCCAGAGGCCAGTGTTGAATGTCTTCCTCCATCTCTTTCCCAGTTTCTTGTGACTGTATTTTTTTTTGAGACAAGGCCTTTGGCTAACCCTGGAAGTTATCAGTTCAGCTGGACTGGGGGCCAGGGGATGGGGTGGGGAACAGGATCCTCCTCAACTTGTTCCATGGGTACTGGAGATCTGAACTCAGGTCCTGACACTTGTGCAGCAAGCTCTTTACTGCCTGAGCTAATCCCAGCCCAGGATTAATTTTTTTCTTTTAAATGTGGTTCGTATTCTCAAGACTTAATTTAGGAATCATTTGCGAAAGCTTAACATGCAAATGAGAAAAAATTTATTTAAAAAATTATGCAACTTGTCAGAAATATCTTACTTTTCTTGCAGCTAACCCAACAGATCTAATTATTGTCATAACTAAACCATAAATTTAAAAGGTAGACAGAGAGCACAGCCAAGTAAAAAGCAAATTGAAGCAAAGTAAACACAAATTCATCACTTGAAGCCACAAGATTACCTGCTGTGAGGCAGAATCACACACACACACACACACACACACACACACACACACACACACACACACACAGGCTGCATTTTCTCTCCCTGTTTTGCAAACAGAAACAATCCTGACAGAGACTGTGCACAGCCATGGGGCAGCTGAGCTAGCCCAATACCGACAGAGGCGTGGCCATGCGAGGCTCTGACAATAACCAATACAAAACTGAACTTCAGGTAGCACATCCTCTTGTAGAGCCCTGGCTCTTGGGAAGGTCGTCAGACCTAGAGCCTCATTGGCAGGATGCATGTGATGTGAATTTTGTGTGTTCGTGAAAAAGCACTTTAGCAGTGGTCCCATCTATTCCACAACAGGTGAGCATCATACCAACAAATTCACTGGTCACTCCAGTGTGTTGGGGTTTGGTAGAGGACTCAACGTTTCAGCTGTTCAGTATGTGTGTCAAAAAGTACATTCTGAGGTACCATTTGTAGAAACAGGCCCATCTCTCGCAGCATCTGCCCTACTTGAAACTAATTCTGAAAAATTTCCATCTTCAGCAACTGTCTTAAATTGACTCTTTGATTTATCTGTGATTTTTTTTGGGGGGGGGGCTGATACATGGGATTGAACCTAAGACCTTGTCCATGCTATGTAAGTAGTCTGCCTACTGGGGTTTATCTCCAATCCTAACCTGCATTTTGAAGGAAAACTTAAATTGCAATGCACAGAGAAGACTATGAGTTGATAGAATTCATGCCCAGCAAGCCTTATGTGTTGCTCTTCCTTCCGGTCCTTTTATGCCCCATTATGACACTGATCACACTTTCCTACCAAATGAGGTGGCTCTGAGAACCTCCCTTGATCTGCATTTTGGTAAAAATGATATTGTAAGAAATTCCTAAGTCTGTAGGAATAGCAAAGACAGCAGCCTTGTAAACAAGGTCTGTGGTTTTGTGTGCTCACGGGGAGACAAACAAGACTCTTCTTTCTGGAGAGAAGCCCAATAATAAGACAGCATCCATAATAAACCTCAAGGTGTTTTTCAGGTTATTACATGCTTGCCCAGGGAGCATCAAGTAGTACTTAATAAATCAATTATTTCCTAAGGAAAAGGATGTCACTGTCTCCACAGTGGCTCATAGACAACACATGTGAACAATTTGAGTATCTCCCTTGGTCACTTTTATTTTTGTATTTATATGTTTACTGCAAATCATAGCCATGTTTTTGTGTGATTTTTTTCGTTTCAGTGTTTTATGGTTGTGTTGTAACAAATATTTTCCCCTGCAGAACTGTAGATTTTTATAACTCCGACTTCAGGGTAAATAACACACTGTCTTGCAGGCAACATATCTGACTTCTGTCTCTACCTTTGCCCCTCTCCAACTGTCTTGGACTGTTCATGCAATGCATCTAAGTTTAAAAATAAGGAATGGTGGCTTTCTGGAAAAGAAAACCCTTGAGATCAGCCAATAACTATTTATGCAATTGCCAAGTCTAAGGTGAGAATTTCTGGGACACCGTAAGCCTTCTCATCAGCTATATCCAGTACCCAGAGATTTACATTGGATGGCTATGGCCTACTCTGAGAGGCTGTCCTGAAGCAAAAGCCTTCCCCCGAGCCTGGCTCAGGCATCCACGGAAAGAAATGTGGTATTCGTATATCAAGCAAAGGCTTCTTCCTTAGCACTGCAGCCATAGCTCTGTGATGAGAAAGAGGAATCATCATCAGAGAGGCCTTGATTATATCATCTCCAGGGTTAGAGTAGGGGCAGTCTTGCAGAATCATGACATTGGTGGTCTGCTCCCCAGCTTGTGAGAGGCCATGGGAAGGGGTGGGTGGACCTAAATTCATGTTATCTGAGAAGAGGAGAGTATAGACACAGAGGACATCATCAGAGGACAGCCATCTCCTGGCCAGAGAGAGGCCGTCTGTGCCTAGCACAGGGTTGTAGTGATATTTTGTTTATGCATTAACAAATAAAGCTTGCCTGAAGATCAGGGTGCAGAGCTAAGCCACTAGAGGCCAGGGAGCAGTGGTACACACCTTTAATCCCAGGAGACAAAGGCAGAGGGATCTCTGTTAGTTCAAGAGCACCTTGGGCTACACAAGATTGAATCTGTCTAAAAGAGAAAGAGCTCACATAAAGGTGACCCCAGCACTTGGGATTCCAGGCCTTTAATCCCAGCATCAGGGGAGGTGGAGACAGGAGTGATATGGCTGGGTGGAGAGAGGAGTATAAGGCTGAAGGAGACAGGAGCTCAGTGCAGTCTGAGGTTTCGTGGAGCCAGACGGAGTCTGGAGATACAGTCTGAGGACAGGATCGTCCCTTTGATCTGAGCATTGGTAGGGGTAAAAGAACTGCAGTGGCTGACTGCTTTGTTTCTCCAATCTTCAGCATTAACCCCTATATCTGACTCTAGGTTTTTATTATTAAGACTAACTAGAATGTGTGCTACACAGGGCAGCTGGCCAATGCCTTGATCTTGGCACTCCAGCCCCAGAAACATGAAGGAGGTCATTCCTGCTACTCAGGCTGCCCTGGCAAGCAGACACATGTCCTCACGAGTTAATTAAGTTTAGACAGAACAGTATTAGAAAGGGTACCTAGGACACACTTGAAAATCATTGCCACGTTGTTAGTGACATTAGGGCTTTGGTGCCGTAGCTCAGCAGAGCACTGGATGGGTCTCCATCCAAGAGCAAGGTGTTTGCATGAGTGTCCACATGTATATATGTGTGTTCACATGTATGTGAGAAAGCAGTGTAAATTCATGTGTATGAATAAAGTATATGTGTGTATAGATATGTATGCAGGGAAATGTTATATATGTGTATATATGTATGTGTGATTATATCTATTTGTGCACATATGTAAAGTGTACACACATGCATACATTTCTATAAGTATATTTTCATGTCTACAAGTGTGTGTATGTATTTTATATGTAAGAGTGTGTATTCCATTGGTATAAGTATGTGCTAATGTGTGCACATACATAATGTTCGAGTGTATATATGTGTATGTTTGTGTACATATATAAGGAGTATATGTGCAGATGTATAACTATATATATATACATACATACATGTGTGTTTGGTGTACATGTATAATCTGTAGGAAGGAATATGTGTGCATATGTATGTGTGTGCCTTTGTATGAGTGTACACATGTTTAAGCACATAGATGTGTGTGTATAATGTGTGTTTGCATGTGTATATGAGTATGCTTGCATATATATAAGTGCATATGTTTACGTATGTATAAGTGTGTGCAGATGTATATGTATGTACTTGTGTTCAGATGTGTATATATGTATGGATGCATGCATGTGTATTAGTATGTACATATGAGTATATTTGTGCATATGTTCAAGTATGTGTCATCTGTATGACCAAGTGTAGGTATACGTGTACATGTCTATGTGCCACATGTCATCTTTCCCTTTCATAGCATTGTGCTGGACTCTTAGAGTTTTCTACTTGACTGAGGAGCCAGGGACCCCGGTCCCATGCTTGTGTGGGTCTCTTTCCGCTCTGGCAGTATGTCTAGGATTGTGTGATCAGATGGTGTTTTCTCATTGGTGCGGGACTCCGTTCTCTCCTGGCAGCAGCAGAGGGTACTGAACCTGGAGCAGAAGCCCAATATTTCACAACTGGAGCTCTTCTCGGGTAGGAGAAGGCTTTTTCTAGACCTTTGCAGAGCTTGGGGTTGCCAAGCAGAGCCCAGGTGTTGAGAAGTCCTCTGAGGACATATGACAGCCTAGGGTGCTGATGGCCTAGTGTCTGTGGCACAGTGGCTTCTCTCTGTGGGTGGCCCATCTTGCTGAACAGTGTACTGCCTCTCTTATGGAAAAAGTTTTTCAATATAGTTTAATCATCCGCTGCCATATTATTAGCATTTTCAAATGGGTCTGAGTTCGCAGAAGCAGATGGTTTATCTCGTCGAGCGCTCCGACTTGGACATTCTATCATCTCTACGTCTCGCTCTGTCCTTGCAGCGCTCAAGAAATCGTCCAATACCGCACAGCGTGTTTTGACTTCTTTAACGTGGATGACTTTCCTGCAGTAAACATGATTACCAAATACTTTATCTCGAGAGCTTCTGCCTCTGCCTCCTCTCTGGTGTTGTCAGTCACACAGCGCTCTCTGCACAGTTAGGGGAAAGGGAGAGCGAAACCTCTGCGCACAGCATCTCACGAGTGTGACTTACCAATGCTCCAGCTGCTGACTCCACTCCTCTGAGTTTCCAGAGTCAACCCCTTCACAACTGTGAGAAAGACTGACACTTTCCCGAGCTATGTCACATGATCACACAGTCTGCAAGGCAGAGACGGGTGTCCCAGGCACAGACTGACTTGGTCAAGAGAGACGCTTTGGACACTGAAGGGCTTGGAGTCTACCTCTGGATAAAGGTCAATGGAGCATGCTCCATGGTCAGACACAGAGGACAGACAGGGACAGGGATCACAGGGTACCTGGCCGGCTCTCCACACACTCTTCTGCTCCCCTTTCTCAGTAGCTTATATGGGACCCTGAAGTGGGAATCTACAAATCCAGACCCAAAAAATGCTCAATATGACCCATGGGTGGCTCCAAACCCACCAACACCCTGGCCAGCCAGCTACAGGGATGTAATATCCTTGGGCACAGCCACCTTCTGTGCTCAGTACTTAAGCAAAGCGAGCATTTCCCTTCTGTCAAGGAGGGAGTATTCCTTTTCTGCATGCCACTACCCACTCTCCAGTGCTTCCAAATAAGCATTCATACTTATTCAACACACAACACACGAAACACACACAAACTCACACACAGTGTACACAGAACACACACACCGAGCATATCACACCAGTCCCCCACACAAAGGTACATTTACAGGTAGCACACACACATATATGACATCCATACTCCACATAACATGCTACACACATAGGCATTCACATACAGAAGACAACATGCTACATACACATGTGCTTTCAAAACACATACATTATATATGTGTGTGTATATGTATATGATAACATCTGGTATCGGTATCCCACACAGCACACAACATTTCTCTCTCTCTCTCTCTCTCTCTCTCTCTCTCTCTCTCTCTCTCTCTCTCTCTCTCTCTCTGACAAACACACATACACACATGCATTCACACACAGCATATATGTAGACATGTGCATGCACATGTAACACACATTGCTTAGGAACATATATGGCATCATGCCCTTTCTGCATGCTAAGCTAGAGTAACCCTTTCTTATCCAATGAGGCAGTTTGTGCTTAGATGTCTCTGACAGAGCCCTACTTTCTTCATGGTAAAAGCCCCAAATACTCTCAATTGTCCAGGGCCCTATGTGGTTGACCTCCTCCTTTACTGCCTTAGTTCTGATCTCCTTCCAGTTAGATCAGTTCATTTCTGCCAACCCTCACTCTACCAAACTTGTGTCTAACACTAACTTAAGGCATTTACTCAGTAGACTTGTCACCTTGAGGGCCCTTATTGGATCCCTTAGACTTCTAATAAAATGTTGAGTTTTTCTTTGTCACCTTGTTTTAGTTGAACTTTATGACATTTGATATTAGAAAAGGCAACAGGGTATGGAGGAAGACCAGAAAAGGGATTCCCAGACACTGAGGCACCGTTTGGAATAGCCTCGTAATTTTGTTGGTGTTTTTATTTAGCTTAATGGGTTACAATGTATGTCTTCTGCTCTTCTTTTGGGCCTTAATACTAATCGTTTTATATATTTTATTGTATTTGCTGTGTGTCCCCCTGGTCTGAACAATAAGAATCCAGAAGGCAGGTCTCACTGTTGCTTGTTGCTTAATTCCTAGCATCTAGAACTATGCCTGGCTTCCAGCAGTCATTAAATCTTTTGGGAATAAATGAGTGAGCAAGCAAGTAAATTGGTGGATGAGGATGATGACTTAAGGATAAAATGGGCTCGTATTCCAAGTTCAAAATATATAACGTACGTCTTTTAAAATTGTTTTGATTTACAATTTTGAAATTTAATCTAGAAACACAGTTGGGAGAATTAATACTGGATAGAGTCCCTTCGCTTTTTCCTTCTTTCTATCTTTTTCATCATTTGGCATTGGATCAGATAACATATCTACAAGCTAGAAAATCTGATACCATAGAGGCTTGAGGGGCAAGAGGTGCTAAGGTGGGGACTGGGTCACATAGAGACAGAGGAAAAGTTAACAGGATTCCCAGATCTCTGGGGCCAGTTTACAAATCAAGTATTTCCTCTTGTGACATTTCTTCAGTTTGAAAAAGCTGAAGTCGAGAGGCTGAAGCTTTAGATGAAAGAAATCCCTCTTCTTGCCTCCCCGAGGGCCCACTGAGATGATGTAAGACATGGGTCAGCCTAAAGTACAGGGAGATTAAACAAAGGAAGTTGTGGAGTTATGAGTCACCCAAGTTTATTTGAACATCACCCCTGCTACCTATTAAACTCTACAATAACTAAACAAAACCAAACCAAAACCACTATGGAGATAGGCAAGATGGGATTCATTTCCTTTAAGATGCTGCAGCCGAGGGAGATCAGTGTGTGAGCACACACCTATCACCCACCAAGGCAGATGAGATGCTAGACGGAAACAAGGTGATTAGAAGATGAAAGCTTGGGGGTTCCCAGTTGTAGCCCAAAGAAGGAAAGCCTGCATAAATCATGGGGAGCAGGAGCGATAATGACAAGCTGGGAAGAATCATACGCCTTGAGTAGATTATGGAATAGTAGGTGGAGCTGCCCAACCATGGGAGTAGAAGCTATGGTTTGCAGATGAAGTCTCCTCTAAAAAGCTAGAGTACTGCAGACTTGGTCTACAGTTGGAAAGCCCAATCATGGAGAGGTGATTGGATCATCAATGAATTGGTCCATTTGTGTATTTATAATTTAACAGTGTGACTAGGTGGTGCAGAGAACTAAGAGACTTTGGCCTTGAAGAGTACCAGGCCTGGCAGAAGGAAGGGGGTCAGTGGTACTTGCCCTTGAAGTGTGTGTTGGGATTCCCCATCTTCTCTGTGTTTCCTGGCTGCCCTGAAGTGGGTACCCCTATCACACCAAACCCTTTCCACCATGATGGTCTCTGTCTCTGTGTGTGTGTGTCTGCCATAGCCCAGGGCAATGGGATGGGATGACCAAGGTCTAAAATCTCTGAAACCATGAGCCAAATGCTTATTTACTGTTTGAAGTTGGATATCTCAGGTATTTTTGCTACAGTGACCAAAATCTAACAGAATGGATGATGGACAGTACTCCCCATTTTGGAAAGTCACAGAGACTTCTGGGAAGGGACTGTGTTTAAGAAGTATTTGGGGAGCACATGTGTGTCCCAGTTGGGGTTACTATTGATGTGATGAAGTATTATGACCAAAAAGCAAATTGGGAAAGAAAGGCTTTATTCGGATTACATTTCCACATCACTGTTCATCAACAAAGGAAGACAGAACAGGATCTCAAACAGGACAGGAACCTGAAGGCAGGCGCTGATGCAGAGGTCATGGAGAGTGCTGCTTACTAACTTGTTCCCCATGGCTTGCTCAGCCTGCTTTATAGAAACCAGGACCACTAGCCTAGGGATGGTACCACCCACAGTGGGGTGTGTCCTCCCTCATCAATCACCAATTAAGAAACTATTCTATTGGCTTGCCCACAACCTAATCTTATGAAGGCATTTTCTTAATTGAGGTTCCCTCCTCTCAGAACATGTTATGAAAAAGATGAACATCTTCCTACATGAGACAAAGACAACAAGCTTGGGTGGAGGCTGGAAAAACTATGATACGTCCACACCACAAAAGCAACCAACTCATACAATACTGGGGTGAGGGAGGATTCCTTAGTCATTGAAGATGCCTAAAGCTGGACTGCATTCTATGGGTTATGAGATTGTGAGGTGCCTGACACCGCCCAGTGGGGACATCATGCTCTGCAGATACTGAAGCATTCCAACCCCGTTTGGTGCACAAGAATTGTCTGCATTCTGTCAATCATACTTTAAATAAATGCTGATTGGCCAGGCAGGAAGTATAGGTGGGTCAACCAGACAGGAAGTAGAGGTGGGGTGAGGAGAACAGGAGTATTCTGGGAAGAAGGAAGCCCATTCCCCCAACTCCTGCCCAGATGACCAAAGCAGCATGATGTGATCTGCCCCACTGAAAAAGGTACTGAGCCACATGGCTAACAGAGATCAGAATAATGGGTTAATATAAGCTACAAGAGCTAATAAGTAGCCTGACCTAATGGGCCAATCAGCTTTATAACTCATGGAGATCTCTGTGTGATTTTCTTTGGGACTTGCCGGCTGTGGGGTACCAGGCGGGACAGAAACCCCAACAAGCTGGCCCTCGTGTTACACCTGTTTGCCTGTGATGGCCCATGTGAGAAGGAAGTTGTCTGATGACTTTGACACTCACCCAAGAAAGAAAAGTGAAGTCTGAGAAGGGAAATCTGAATTCAGTTCTAGGACCTACTGGGAGTTCTCTGAAATAGCCATGGGAATTCCTCCTCTGCTGAAGAAATAGTCAGGTATCAGGAGTTCATGAGAGAACAGGCATTATGGAGACCTGACCTGGGCACAAGAATGGACATGGTTTCACTTCTGTTTCTAAGCTTAGGCAGGAGATGCGCTGAAGCCAGCAGGGTTGGCAGCACTTTGCTATTACACCCAAAGGCACACATGAATACACAAGGAAGTTGAGAGAGGCTCAGCATCTCCAGGACCCATTGGCGGTGACATGAGGGTTCCTTAGTCATAAAGGGGCCAGCCACACCCAAAGGGGAACTGTGTATGGGCTGACTTTCTCCCGAAACAGACACGGCCTTGACCAGGGACATCTGCAGTCAACCTGATGTTTGGTACCTGGACTGTGGTTGGAAAGTAGATGTCACTGCTCCTGTCTCTGCTTCTGTCATCTGTGTAGAACTCTCAGTGTGGGGATGTCTGGGTTTTGATTTAAAGTGTGTTGCCGCTTTCCCGAGACTAGGATCATCTCTGGGTGACTATGTTGAGATGATCTTCTTTCTTCATCATGACTTATTAGGTGTAGCAGCAGAAAAAAAACAAATACAAAGGGAGGAAAGAAAGGGAGAAGGGGGGAATGAAAAAGAAAAGGTAAGAGAGGGAGAGAGAGCAAGAGAGGGAGTGAAGAACTCAAACAGGTAACGAGGGAGACTATGCGTCCAGGGCCATTAGGCTCAAGAATTTAAAACCCAACAAACAATGGACAGAGTGAGATTGGGTTTGAGAGATGAGCCAGTTTGGTGAGGGAACTTGCCACTTTCAGAATCTGACTCAGGTAGTGATTGGCTCACAGCCAGTCATTCATGCATAGATCCTCTGGGACACTTGCCATCCTTTCTCATCGCAATTGTTGAAATAAAGGGTCAGTGACAGTTCACCTGCACACCCCTGTGAAGGTAGGTTTGGGCGAGGATGGGGTCAGACTTTAAACTCACCTCCTGGGATTCTAAGCTTTCCTTTCCACATGGCCCCTGCTCTTTCTGTGATACTCTTCAAATGGAGAGCTTCCTATAACTGCAAAAGTTCCTTCATTCCATGGTTCCTATGTGGGAAAAGGTCTCTTTGGAGGACTCCCAGGTAGAAAAAGTTCCATCTGGTATACCTTAGTATCCTATTTGTGTTTTTTCTATCATCTGTCTGTCTGTATGTCTATCTACCTATCTTGTATCTACCTATCATTTATCTGTCTGCCTATCCATCTGCCTATCATCTACCTATTATCTATTTATCATCTATCTTCTATCATCTATCTATCTATCTATCTATCTATCTATCTATCATCTATCTACCTATCATCTATTTACCTATCATCTATCTATCTATCTATCTATCTATCTATCTATCTATCTATCTATCTATCTATCTATCATCTATCTACCTATCATCTATCTATTTGCCTATCTATCTATCTATCATCTATCTATCTACCTATCATCTATCTATTTACCTATCATCTATCTATCATCTATCTATCATCTATCTATCTATCTATTTACCTATCATCTATCTATCTATCTATCTATCTATCTATCTATCTACCTATCATCTATCTATTTACCTATCATCTATCTATCTATCTATCTATCTATCTATCTATCATCTATCTATCTACCTATCATCTATCTATCTCATTCTTTTAGAAGCAATGAGACTATGGGGAGTGGATAACATAGTGAGAATGACAAAGCTGGAGCGATGACAGTGGTCTGTGCAGGGTATTCCAAGCTCCATGTGACCAGTGCTGTCAATACTCTGCAAATGTCTGTAGAGCATTGAGCAAGGGTGGGACAAATCCTGACTATGAGAACAATGGACCATGCCCGAAGGCCCTGTCTTTGCCCCTCCTCATACCTTTACTCTCACTACTATTTGGAAGCTCTCTTTCTTCTCTCATCAATGAGAGACATCCTATCATTTTCTGTTTTCCTAAGCAAAAAAAAAAATTGTAAAAGAATCAAGGTCCACAAATTTCTTAAAGAAGAAACTGTTCATTCCTCACGAGGTACACACCAAAAATGCTGGCTAACATGTGAACAATGGTTTCCCATGGTTTGTCAACTTCATGGGCTGGCACATAAATAAGAACAGGTAAATAGTTTTCCAGAAACTGTCCAAATGACCTAGAAAATCCTCAGACCATTCTGGAGATCCAGGTCAGAAATAAGGCCATCTTTGCCCCAGGTAATCATACATGGGGTTTAGGGTTTCCCTTCTTACCCTATCCCCCAGAAGAGTCCTTAAGATTCTCAAACATCCCTGGGTCTGATTCTAAACAGCATAGAAGTGAGACAGACAGCTCGAGGCTGAGAAAGAAGTAGGAGGGAGAACAAAGAGGAAAGAGAAGACAAAAGAGAGTTGAAGACTTCTGTGATGAGCAACCAGAGACCTCACACCTAGGGGCTCTAAAGACTCCCTAGTGCCTGTCCCCAGGAGGATTGCATTATGTCCTTTCAGAATGAGGGCACTGACATGCTCACTAAGAACGTGGGGTCCACTTCAGCCCTTGGACACCATTTGTGCATGCCATAGAAACTCCTCACGTGATCCCCATAGTTAGCTAAGTGCCCCGAGACCAGTGGCAGACAACTTGTCTTGAATAGCTCTTGAGATGCCTTCCTCCAGAAGAGCCACAGTGTCCTAGCTTTTCCAGAGGCCTCTGCGGGCTGTTCAGCCAGAGTCTCTGGGAGTCTCACTTTCCCACAAGTGATCGCTTATAGAGCTGTTGTCTGTGTCTTCCAGGTAGCCGATCCTCCCCCCACCCCACCCCACACACACACTCGCTTACAAGTCTCCAGTTTGTGTCAAGGCCAAGAGACAACCCATGTGTCATTCTGACTCCTGACTTAGTTTTTTGACAGGGTCTCTCACAGCCTGCCAGGTAGGCTAGGATGGCTGGCCGGAGACCTCAAGTGGTCAGTCAGCCTGTCTTCCTCCCCATGTCTGGGACAGTAAGTACTCACCACTCCCAGCTGTTGAATTCAGGTCCTCATGTTTGGAAGGCGAGCATTTTATGGCCTAAACTAATGTCTTCACTTCTCTTCTGTTAACTATCATCATCATTGTCATCATTATAAACAGGATCTCACTATGTAGCACTGGCTAACCTGAAATGTGCGATGAGCTTGCCTCAGACTCAGATTCTTCCCCCTGCCCAACAAATGCAGGAATTAAAGGTGCATGCTACCACACTCTGCTCTTCGTTTTATTAAGCCCCCTTTATTTTATATTATCTGTTTGAAAGATGTCTCCTGCCACTCCCCCATTATTCCCTTTGTTCCATCTTGTTATCCCTCCTTATCACAACCTTTGACAAGTAGAAGCTGCTTCTAATGAGACCTCCCCCTGGGACTGAGCGGTGCCGTCCCTGTTCGAAGCCCAGGCTAGTCCCTGTTGCTGCTCTGAGAACTCTATTGACTTTGCTTGTTTGTTGGTCTTTTTTCCCCTCTCTTGGTGACTTCAGCAGGCATATGCAAACAGTGGATCTAAACACAAGGCACAGCTGCTGACAAGAAGATGGCCAATGCTTGTTACAAAGAGAAAAGACAGGAAAAGATCAAAGCCAGAGATACCAAAAAGAAGTGAGAGGAATCGAGGTGTGTTGGTGTTCTAATAAAGAGGCCTCTGCACCCTCACCCGTAGCTTTCCGTGTGGAAACAAGAGAGGCACAGAATGCTACCGCCGACCTCTTGCCTCCTGGGGCTGCGTAGGAACAGTGCTAACCTCAGCCTCAGCAAGGCGACAGATCTTCCTGGAATAACCAGAACCAGCGGGGCCGGGTGTCTCCTGCCCACACCCAGTGCTGCGTTCGCTTTCTCTGTTTCCTGTCTGCCTACTCACGTTTGATCTGGTCGCTTTCTCATCAGCGAGGCTATTTTCTTTCACAACATATGCTTATTTTTCTTTTATTTTACCCATCCTTCTGAAATGCTCACATCACTCTGACATTCGTCAAAATGGTTGTCAGTGTCTTTTAGTTTATACATTCACTTCTTTAGAGGCTATCTGTGCAGGGAAGACTTGCCCTTGCAATTTAGGGATACAACCACCAGGTGGCAGGATGGTGCTCAAACTACAGACTCAGCCTATTGGCTGAATTTTGTGCTTGGCCAGGATCTACCCTATGCAAGAATAGCAGCCCCTGCAGGGCACTTCCAGGGTAAAAGGCTCAGGGAGAATAGGCATCCTACTCCATGCACCAGTTGTCGTGAAAGTGGAGTAAAAAAAATATATCCTCTGTGGAGAACCCCCAGATCAACACTCTGGGAGAACTGATTCCCAATCCCCGGTGGCCTCTCTTCTCAAGAACGCAAGTCACCCAGTGAGTTTTCCATCAACCAAGTGGGATGCTGTCTTGATTCCACTTGGTTGTGATGCTCAGTCTCCAGGATAGCTCTTTCTAAGCACCCTTTGGCGCTAGCGTGCAGCTGATGTCTGTCCTGGTCGATCTTAAAGCTACTTCCTCCTATTTGCCCCTTCCCCTAAGAAGCCTGTCAGAAGAAAGCAAAAGGAAATAAAAAAGGCTACGGTGGCTCTGTTCCATGCAATGTTTTGTTCTGTTTCCACCAGAAGGGAAAGATTCGAAATGTCCCACCACCTGGGTCCACTTGGTTTGCCTGAAGTTAATTCGCTCACCAGCTGTCAGGGCTGCTTCTGTCCTTGGGTGAGATTTGGCTTGCTCACCCACTCTTCTGGGCTGCAACTGGGCCTGGCCTCATTAGAAGCCATGTGGCCTCCATAGCTGGCACCGTCGCTGTCCCTGGAGTCAACCCGGATTACATCAGCTTCCTCTGATGGCCCAAGGCAGATTTCACACTTTTTTCCTCTTTCAAATGTGTGCTGTTCGGCTACTGCCTTCGCATCCCGGGGAGCTGCTGCCATGGTCTGCAGTCAGGGGTGCCGTCACAATTCTCAGTGGTCTGGTCTTGGTCTTCCAGCTCAGTTCTGGTTCCCCAACCTAACACCCCAGGGGGGTTAAGGCTGTGGTGCGGGGGAGGGAGGGCTGCTTACAAAACTCTATCTTTCTGCCTGAGGCTTTTACTGAGTAACTCAGGCAGATACTGTGGATGATGGGGGTTTTGGCAAACTTACACACTCCATCCTTTCTAACAGATGCATTGGAGAATCCCGAGAGCGTGCATGGGAGGGTTTCTGTGTTGGAAAGGCTGAGAAGCCTGCTACTGACTTGACCTGCACTATGTGGAGGACACACACACAGGCCTTCTCAGGGAGGCAATGAAGCTGAACAAGAAGGTACTTGGGTCTTCTATCTCATTCCTGGGTATCATTTAGATGGAGAGTTGGTGAGAAAAGTCAGTTGCTGTCTCATGGGCTCATCCATTCCTCACCAAACTCCTATAAATATCCGTGTCCCATTTAGGAGATATGAAAATTGCATGCTGAAACAGGAATAGCCATGGCCCAACAGGTGATGGAGACTCAACACAGTGAAATTCTAGATCTTTCTAGATACAAAACTTGATTGTTCTCCTCCAAAGCAGTTTATGTCTTTCAAAAGTCTGATTTCTTTTTTTTCTGTTTATAAAAGTAAAACTTGCTTAGTTTAGAAAATGCAAAGATGTAAACAAATGCAGAATTATCTTTGACCCCTCTATGTTGTTGTGTCTCCTTCCAGTGGTGAAGGTTGGAGACACTTTCAATAGATGGGCAAATAGATCCACAGGTAGACCAAGACACAGATAACTCTTTCTCCTCTGTTCTAAATTTGAGTCTTTTCTTACACAAATAACAGCCGTGGGGTAGAGCTTGGGGTCTCCCATCCAGGACTATCAGCACTCAGGATATTTCTGTGCCAGGGCCCACAGTGCAAGTTAAACTGATTTGTATGCTAGTGACTTGCCGTCCTGTGTGAAGACACCCCTCCTCGTCCACCCACAGAGACCATGAGAGGAGATGCATGGCTGTGTTTGCACATTCTGGGAAAACATGCCCTCTTGCCTCCTTAACTATATACCTCACAGGACTGAGCGTCTTCCATTATGGTCATCTGGGCACAGGCTTTGACTATACTTACCTTTCTAGCCAGTTACATAATTTATTTCCACTGCTAGAGATCTGACATTTCTATCTTCTGAATTATAGACCTGATTTTCTTGCAGATGTATAATATACTTTATACAGATCTTGGAGTTATTCCATCTTACCCCAAGCCACAAGAAGGTGGATTCTCCTCTCCTCATTGCTGTGAAGAGCTGTCTCTTCCCACCCCCTTACCACACATGCTCATCAAGAGGCTTTGGTCAAACAGGAAGTCAGTGGAATGCCAAGTTAACACAAAGAAGTGAACTGTCAAGCGAGCATTGTCTTGACCTTCTCTGGTACATCCCTCCTCTTCCCTCTCTCTATAAACTCACATTCAGAAGAAAATGGCAGATTTTAATCTCTACCCACATCCTTTTCTGAAGGTTTACTTATTTGCTTATTATTTGTGTGTGTGTGTGTGTGTGTGTGTGTGTGTGTGTGTGTGTGAAAAAGACACAGCCATTGGCCATGAGTATATGTGGATCATGTGTGTTCAGGCGCCCAAAGAGGCCAGACAAAGGCGCGGGGACCCCTGGAGCTATGGTTACAAGCAGTTGTGAGCCACCATGTGAGTCCTGGGAACTGCACTTGGGTTCTCTGCACAGGAAGTGCACTAAAGCCACTGAGTCATCTCTCCAGCTCCTGTCTCTACCACCTTATAAACAAACTTTTGATTATTCAAAAACTCTTATTGGCCTTATTTCATAAAATCTACAAAGATACAGTACATAAAGAAAGTGCTGTTGTTTTCTTTTAGAATGTGTTTTTTCACAATTTTTTTCCTATTCTTTTGCACTCTCACAGGCATCCATCAGGCAGGCTCACCACCCTCACACCCAGCCCCTCTCATCTCTGTACCACGATTTTACACACCCACTCTTCCTAACAAACCTCTTGGGCATGTTTAATTCGATTAGGTTTGTCTTGTGGCCTACTGACTTTAGCCAGGGTCATCTGTGCTACTGAATGTTTGGAGTTACACTTTGGAGCCTGGAGGGCTCAGCAGTGGGTAGACAAGATAGCAGTTCTCCTCCCCCAGATTCTATCCTGGCCAATCAATGTTCACTAGTAAGTAGTAAGGCCCCATGTGCCCTTCCGCTTCTGGGACTGATGGTTGACATTGCTAGAATGGAATGGTCCAGTGTGGGATTGCGATGGTTGGGTTGAGTCTAGAAAATGGAACTTGGCAGCCCTTCATCACCTTACCACTCTTCACACTTCCTCTTCCCTCTTCCACGGGGTTTCCCAAGCCTTAAGAATGGCACTTTATGCATCTTGTTTAGAGCTAGACCTTAACTAATGCCAATTAACAGCTCCTTTGGCAGCCATGGGCCTCTGAATTCACCACCTTTTGCTATAAAGAAAGGCTTCTGTGATTAGCGTGAGAGTCACATGAGCCTGGGGTGAAAGCTTGGAGGCCTGTAACGTGGTTTGATGCTGTGTCCACTTAGATGAGGAGGATGGTGAGTCCCTCACTTGGGCCTCCACTTCCCAGGCTTGGGATGCTAACCAGGCTTTTAGTACCAGGCCTGAGTTCCCCCCTATGGAACAAGCCTCAGATCCATCTGGAAGGTGGCTGGGTTACCTGCCCTCCCCCCCAGCAGTCTTGTCACTGGGACACAGGTGGGCACATTTGTCCAGCAGGTTTGTCTCCTGACTTGCAGAATTCACAGCTGTGTAGCACAATTGGGGTCTCCTCTCCTCCAGGAGCCTTCGTTGCACTTTCCGGAACCCTGACAGCCAGTCAGCAGAGATGAAGCACCCAGCTCAGTTCCTGTTTGCTTCCTCTGCATTGTGCAACTGAAGCCTGCAGATGTCATCAGCAGAGGGTCTAATCCTCTACTCTAGTGGGCAATGACAAGGGCTGACAGCAGGAGCCTACATTATTGTGGGGGGCCTTTGGGGTGGGTGGGTGGGTGGGTGCACCTGTCCAAGAGTAGTTATTTTTTCAGATCTATTTTAGAATGAAATCATTTTAAGTAACACCTTTTAGATTTATTTGGCCTTCTCCAGTTGCTGAGTAGTTGAAGACTTCCTTTGGCAGAACTTTGCATCTTTCAAAAGATTTCATTGTCCAAAATTTACTGGGTGGTGATTAGCCATCAATACCTAAATGTTTTTCAAGCCAATAATGAAATGCCCCTTTTCTCATCTCCGTCTCTCTAAATCTTAATCTAAGTCTAAGCCTAGGCCCAGCCTCTTGCTTTGCTCTGATTACCCTAGCAACAGAAGCTCTCGCTTTTCTTATAGGCCATGTTATCCTAGTAAATATTCCTTGGCATAAAGCAGGAAACCAGCCCAAATGTCATTAAGCTGTCCTTGGGCCAGCATTTCACTTTTCTATTAGCGTCAGTATGGGTCCGAGCAACTCAATTGTTCAGCATTACATCAAGCGCCTTGTAAGTCAGCCCCGATAAGTTCATGCTGTTGTGTGTATTTATAGGCACACATCTGGGATGTGACGGCCATGCTGTCGAAGAGAGGAGACGTGGCAAACTGGAAGCAACTGGGGGTCAACAGAAGGCTTGACTCACCTTCCACCAGCCTGCAAAAGCTTACTGTTCCATTTTCAGGAACTTGAAGCTGGGTGTTAAACATGGCCATTATTAAAAAGTCAAATGCGGTTTTGTTCATCTCCTTCCAACTTTGTATTCGCTGACAGTCGATCCCACGGTTCGAATATTTATCCTGTAGGAATTGGCAGCCACCATCAAACACAGCTCATCTTATTTCACTGTTGATTTACTGGACTTAAGAGAGGATGGAGACAATAATGTGGAGTAAGCCTAAGCATATGTTATATGCGTACCCCCACATTCTGAACAGTAAGGCATATTAAAAAATAGTGTTCTCATATTTAATACTTTTATTCAAGTAGGTCAAGAAGCCACTTACATCAGTGAATGACATGACATGCACAGGGATGTGATTCCGATGGATGTGTAGCGAGACTGAGAGGTTTTGATTTATTGGGTATAATTTTATGTAAAAGCAGGGGGTGACTCAATGATAAATAACAGACCTCATGGGATAAGTTTAATGAGAAAGAGTTAACAGAAAGGAGTGCAGTTTCATTTCCAAAAAGTGACTACAGATAGAAAAGTATCAAACCAACGAGAGCATTCCATAAGGACTGATTGTATGGATGGAATCAATCATGAAGCATGTGGCCTATTTTATTCTTTGTAAATCAGACACCATTCATTCCTTATGTGAGTGGACTTCACGATGAACTGTTGTGCATGAGTGTGTGTGTGTGTGTGTGTGTATGTGTGTGATCAGCCTGAATCCTCTTTGCTGAGCTTGCTCTGAAACATCTACCTGCACACAGGTATGCATAGTGCTCACAAGTCGCAATCATGAATGTCAAGTACAGGTATGGACGGCTCAAGCTGCACTGCTGGCCGGATCTCCCCACCTTCTCTCGGACCTATATACTTTTGTTAGTGGTCTCATTTTTTTAGAATGAAGGGTTCCTCGCAGTGACCTAATTTCTGTTCTGTCTATAAAGATGCCGAGGCATGCTTTCCTCCTCCCCCGCCCCGAGGACATGAAAGTACAGCTGCTTCTTAATCCCGAGCTAGGAGAGGAGACATACGCTCCATAGCTGCCCCTGGGAGCCCCACACAGCATTTTTCAACTTCACCTACTATGGTATCCAGCCTGGGCTTTCTCATGTCTCTGTGACAAACTCCCAACTTTCCTCCTATTGACAAGCCTGGAACATGGAATTTTGTCCCCAAACAGAAGATAATTACAGAAAAAAACTAATTGATATTTCATAAACAAATAAATCCTTCAGTGTGCCAGAAAGCTATTGTTCAACCCTCCCTGTGAAGGGCCACCACTGCTATCCCAGGATGCTGGTCAATGTATCTTCCAGATGAGCATCATATGTTGGAAACCTTCATGCCTGTGTTGGGGCAACATGCTCCATGGTCACTGTCTTTGGATGAAATCACAGAGCATCAGAGCTCAGCTAAGCAGAGCCTTGAGCTGTGACAACTTGCCCTGTTGCCACATGTGGCCTTACTTTCAAACACAGCAGCCCAGAGGAAATGTTCCCTGAATTACCCTTGGACAAATGCTTGCTGGAAGGACCTCCTATCACCTTCTCTGCTCTTAGACCCAAACCCTGATACAGTCCTTTAAACAAGATGCCCATTTTTGATGGCTAAAAAGTTTTCCACAGAGAGCAAGATGATTTGATGTAACAAAGAATGGCCCCGATGAAATTCGTTTATCTTGAGTTAGTAGGTTTACACACAATGGGAAGAGGAAGGCATTCATACCGGTTATGCATGCGCTAATGAGATAATCAGGCTTTAATGAAAACCAAGTTATTAGTTAATCAGTTTAGCTTGATAACTACTGGTGTGCTGTGGAAGAGCAAGGATAATTAAATGACACTTAAAGGTACGAGAAGGGCGTCAGTCAGAAATGGATGTGCCTACAGAAGGCTCCAAATGGACGACTTTCATGGTCCTCTCTGCGTTGCCATGGCAACTCACTTTGGTAACTTGCGTATCCCTGGTGCAGGAAAACAAGGGGCAAGTGTTCTTAGGAAGGTGCAATCCCCTTTAAGCAGATCTATAAGCGTCACAGATGAACAGAACTTTCAACATTCCTCCATGAATATTCATGAAGTAAGTTGTTTTTTGTTGCCTGCCTAGTCAGCAGTCAGAAAACACATGGTGTGTGTTGGCAGCGTGTTTCCTAGGTAGAGGGCTATGGACTGAGGCAATGGCAGGAACCAGGACCTGTGAGGCTGACTGACATTTCCATCTGCAGAGAAGGCTGGTAATTAACAGGAAGGAGTGTGCCTGCAGCATCGCACCATCTGCTAGGGAAACGGCTCAATAAGAAAGGCGCTGGATAGCATCTCAGCAGTGGCGCGATCTGGTTCCGACATGAGGCCGGGCATCTGTTAGCGGAGGAGACAGACTATTAGGAAATTCGACTGGGAATGAACAACATGGAAAGAGTACTCTGACCTAGCCCATAAAAGCGACTCTGTAGAAACAGCGTCTTTTTTATCTTACTTACACAAGTCTTTTGAAAACGGTTTGCTGAGGGGCCGTTACGGATCTGTTTGAACTCACACAATGGATTCAGAAATGCTGTTTGATTCCAACATGAAATTCTGGGAATCGGGATACAGCTGTCATCTTTTGACAATAGAACTAATTTCCGAGCGAGGATATGAGGTTAAATTCCTTCTTTTGTTGTTTAGATTGGGGAGCGGGGGAGGGGGCTGGGGGGGGAGAAACAGAATGATCATTTTTTGAATGTCGTACAATTCAGAATTGAAGAGGCACAGACTCAGGATGCCCTGACAGAAAGTGAGCAGGTCAGAAATCACCCCTCATCCCGGGGCATTTTCCTATTGTGGTTTGCTTTTTCTCTACTGTCAACCCAGTGCAAGTCCTCCTGGTCCTGGAGTCACAGCTCTCCCTGCAGCTCGGCTAGATGCTGCTCATACGTGCATTAGCACTTTGGGAAGGGGTGTCAGATTCCGGGTCTAAAACCAGATGTAGGTTCATGATAGAGATGGGAAAATGGCATATGCTTGGCTCCTGTGTCACTTCCTATACGTCCCAGGGCACATCAAATTTTCAAGTTTTCTTCTCTAAGGGGTCAGCATGGACAACCCCTTTATAGCATCATCTTATAGACAGATGCCATTTTCAAACTATAAATGTGCTCCTGACCACGGAGAAACTTCTGAGCCTAACTCTCTCGAGCAGGTGAGAGATCGGACTTCATAGACACCTTCCCATTGATCAAGACCACAGACTCGTTCCCAAGGTCCAGCAGATGGTGGGTGACTGGAAGATGTGTCTTTCTGTGTGTGTGTCTGTTACTAAATCAGAGCCATCCGATGCGATATGCTGAGACCTCGTGGCACCATATGGAACCGAAGAACACAAAGACCTTGGAATTTAAATTCATCCAGAAAGATGGACACATGCTTCAGATTTTGAATGTTAGTTGTTCTTTTTTTTTAAGGGGTCCTCTTGTGAATGGCACCTACCTTGCTAATGCATTCTAATATATAAAGGGCTGGTAACAAACTTTTGAAATGTCACTGGTGTTAGAAGAAAGACATAGATTAGCATGAAATGTAATAAAATGAAAATATTTTATCTAGTGGTGAAGACTTCACATCAAGCTCTCCGGAGAGTGAGCAAGAGGAGCTGATTGGTGTGTCACATGTCAACTTCCATGGTATAAACAACTCCCTGTGGCCAATCCAAGCAGAAGGTGGCTACAGAAGACAGAGTTGAGAGCATATGCTTTTAAACCCAGCATGCGGGCTTATGAAACGCCTTGATGTCATCTCCGAGGGCCGCAGACACACGACTTGGTAACATCAGTTACTTGATCCCCTTTCTGTGCACCAAGAACATGCCTAGGTACTTACAGCCAATGACATCTATCCATGTGCCCCGAGTCATGGGATCACCTTCATAACCCTGATGGCACAGGCGGAAAATGAGACGAAGTCTAATGCTACGCTGTAGGCTACACCATTGAGTATGTGGGGATTGGATTCTGTTTTCACGCTAGTAGGTCTCTCACATTTTAGGGATTTGTTGCTTGACCTGAACCTGCTTATCTTGGGCCTGGAACTAGTCACCACGGAGAGCCAGGCATTCCTTTGTGTTCCTGCTTCTCTCCTGTGCCTCCAGCTGTGCTTGTGCTTTCAACCCATCCCTACACCGTTGGAGAACCATCTCCAGGTCTTCATTCGGAATGTCTCCTGACCGCCCACAGCTGCATCCCCGGCTGTCTCTCTTTGTAGTGAGGCTGTGGGCCTGGCTTGCCCTTTGTTGCACCGCTACAGGTCCCTGGGCTCCAATCCATACCCTGGGAGCCCCAGCAACACCACTTAGTAGTCACAGTCTATGCTGGTGAGCGAGAAGAGTCAACTGAATGACTAAGCCTCAGAATGTGCCCTGGCCACATGGGGAATCAGGTCGCTTTGTAGAAAGATTGAAAAGGGCAAACTCCATTTCTAGAACCCTCATTCAGTTATTCAGTCATGCAAGACATGAGCCAATATCACTAAGTCTTACTCAGTTTCACTATGTAGCAGAGAAACGGCGTTACTTTCAGAGGACTCTGACTATGTATAGAGCAAACAATTCTGGTTAAAATGCTGTACACATAAATCATTGTACACATACAACGATAGTGGCAGCCATCCCAAAAGAAAGTCACCCAATAAGCCAATAAGTAGGAAGGTGGCTTCTTGGGGACAGTCACTTGCAGGCTTCTTGAAAAGGAAAAGATGGTTTGGAAGGGTGAAATGGCAAGATGGGCAAGATGGAACCCAAGGTTCTGAACGACTTCCTCAAGCTGGGGATGGCTGCTGTATTAATCACTTTCCTGTGCTGTGATAAACAGCATGGCTGGAGTGGTTCATAAGAAGGAAGAGTGTATTCGGGCTTACATCCCGGGATAGGAGTCCATCACAGTGGGGAAGGGTGGCAGCAGGCAGAGACAAGAATAGGAAGTTGAGAGCTAACATCTTAAACCATAAGCATGAGACAGGGAAAGAGTGAACTGGAAATGGAACAAGGCTTCCTCTCCAAGTCCACCCCCAGTGACAAACTTTCTGTAGCAAGCCTGTCCCCTTTAAGCCTCCACAAACATCACCTCTCTTCCCCAGAGATGAAATGTTCAAATGTCTGACACCATGGGAAACTTTCTCACTGAAGCTGTTATGGTTGTGTTACTGAATCTATCATCCCACAGGAGCCTATTCCCTCTCCTGGATGAAGGCAAAAATCAACATTTTACCTTGATTGTCGGGTTAAGGGCTTGTATCGACCACCCAACTCTCCTACCATGCGGGCCTGATGTTGAACATCTATGATGTTGATGGGACAAAAGGAGTGGCCTTCACTTTGACAGTAGCAGGGATGGGTCCTTTTAGTCTCTGCATATCAAATGCAGAGGACCCAGGTCCTCAGTGAGAAGCCAGGAGAAAAGCCAGCCTTCATCCAGATGCACCCTTGCCCTGCACCCGTGCCAGGCTCAGTGGCTATAACGTGCCAGGCCTTCCTTTATGTGCCACAACGAAAGCCAAAGGGAATAGGCTTTCCCTTTGTAGCCATCAGGGATAGGGTTGCATGCCTCCCGGATTTCTCCTCTCTCTGTTTCCTCCTTACCACTCTGTACAAAACCTAAAAGCAACTTCAATGTTAAGATCACTCCTACAACAAAGAGGTATACCTTGGGGCCTAGGGAGATAGCTCAGAGGTTAAGAGCCCCGGCCACCCTTGCATAAGGGCACACGTTTACTTGTCAGGATCAATATGACAGCTCATAACCATCTTCCACTCCAGTTCTGGGGCATCCAGTGCCCACTTCTGACCTCCACAGGCATTGTATGCATGTGATGTACATACATACACAGATATACATAAATACATGAAATGAAAAAATCCATATTCCACTTCTTCACTTTTGATGAGCCAAGTCATTCTGTAATTCACCGAAATGTATGCACCTAAAATATGCCACTGCCATGGTGGCTATCTAAGGCAGTGACAAATCACAACCTCTGCACGCACGGAGAATGCTGCACGGAGAGGAATTGCGGGTCTTTGGGGACACTGGTCAGGGAGGGATCGCCCACCATTTCTATTTGGCTTGGGACCTAGGTGTGAGCCAACAGAAGTTTTTCCTCAGCTGTTTGGAGGAGGAGCACCCTTTGCAGGAGTCACACGCCCTAAGGTGGTACTGTGGCAGGACTTCAGCTGATGACATACAGTCTGGCACACCTCCCACTGCCTCGGTCAGCACGTCGTGGCTGCTGACAAATCCTCAGAAATGGTTCTGAACTGTTCATCTCAGGAAGACAGGAACAAGGGCTCAGAGAGAGCTTTGGGCTGTCTGCTGATAGGAAACAGGTTCTTGGGAAATTTGATGCTGCCTATTCCTTTGCCTACTTGCAGTCTAACCCAATCTAATGCAACCCCCCGAACCCCAAGTCCTCAAACATGTGGGAACGAGCTTGTCCTCTGGCCTCCCACTCTGCTGGCTCGATTCTTGCCTTGTTGGGTGGTGGTTCTGTTATTTCTTCTTCTAACGTTACATCTAACTTATGCAGGCTTTTCTCATTCTTGAGTTCCTTTCTTTGCTGCCAATTAAATGGTCAGTAAGAGTGTGAGAGAGGGGTGAAGTTGACATAGAAAGACAGGCAAAGAGAAATTATCTTGCTTTGTTCAAAACCACAGTCAAATGATCGAACTCTTTCCATCATCCCTGACGTCTGTGTATATACTTGTTTAGCTGCTGGGGACCCAGGATTATAAACATACAGTTTAAATCTCTATTTACTCTTTACCACTAGATGTTCTAAAACTCTCTCCCTTTGCGGACAGTTGAACTTTTCCCATGTCATTTTCTATGCCCTCATAGTATTTCATTAGGAAGCCAATCAGATTCTTAAAATTAGACCTCCGATTCTAAACTTGCTCTTATATAAACAGAGGTCTGATAAATGCTACTTTAGTTAAATTTCCTGGCAACTACGTGCTTCCTTTATGGTATTCTCCTAAGAGTGGAACTGATAACTCTCTAGGCCTTTGATGTCAATACCCCGCCCACACCCCTCAGAGAGTTATTTTATTATGACGTCATCAGTCTAAGCGCTGCTTATCAGTGGCGCGGTGGGACATGGTGCTTCTGCAACAGGCAATGAGGGGGATCTGTCACAAGGCTCACCTCATGTAATGAGTCTGCTTCATCAACACAAAGCTGCAATCTCCTATTCTTATTGTCCTCTGTATTCCTATTGGAAAGACACGGTCTACATGTATCTCTTTCCTACCAGCTCCTCCCCGCACTCCCACGTTATATGATGGAAACTGTCAGCACCCAGCTTACAGCAGGAAGAGCAGGTCTCTGACCCTCTTAGCCTTTGTCGACAGTGTGGAGTTGGGGAGAGGGCTGTAGACTGACCTTTAAAAACCTGGTCTTTATGTCTTTAAAGCAGGAGGTTCATCCACTCGCCCCTACCCCCTTTCTCCCCCCCAAGCTGAGCAATTTTCACACTTCACTGTGCTCCAAGAGATGTTTAAGGTCTCCGGTTGCTTTTGCACTGTGGCGTATTTTGTAACCAGAGGTGAACAGTCATGTAATGTGGAGCATGGCCAGGCGTCCCATGTCTTGCAACCATGTTCTGTAACTTGATGGGAATGAAGTCTTGACTGGTGTATGGAGGTTCTCTCGGGAGATGGCAATGCTGTCTATGGAAGGCGATCACTTGTTTCAGGCTGAGTCTTCTCCTCTCTGCAGAGGGTGATGCTAAGAACAGCCTCTTTAAAGACTACTAGTTCTCTGACTATGGGACGAAGAGGAAGCACTGTGGTTCTCTGGGCCCCTGTCAGATCTCCCATAGGGATAAAAAATGAAATAACTGTTGTCAACTCAGAATATAATATGCTTACATCTTTAGAAGTCAGTGGATTGCAAAGCCCCAAAGCTTGGGTTCAGAGGTTGTTGGTGCACCTCTATCCTCTCCTGGCATGCCCTCTGGAGTCTGCAGCCGCATTGCCCAGGACCGACTGTAGCAGGAGCCAGTTACAAAGGCTTGTTGGAGTAGATGTGCGTATGGAGCTTAGCTCTGGGAAGCCATAAAGCAAAGGTGGCGAGATCTCCCCTAGGGATGCTCATAGGGCTGCATTTCCTACAGACAACCCAAATTCACCCTCCCAGTGCAGTTCGCCGCGGATGGACGGGGAGCGCGTTCTCCACAGCTGGCAAAATGGGCAGATGTAGCTCCCCCTGCCCCCTTCTCTTTCCCCTCTCTCTCTTTCTCATTTCTATTTTTCTGCCAGCAGGTTCCCTTCAGCATTCAATCAAGGGCAATATGTCCTCAATCAACATTTTTCGTTTTTTATGCAACACTGTCCTTTAAAGCTTTTTGCAGCTGGTTGGCAACTGAACTGCTGCCAACATCCTCCGGGAGCATCCCCCGTGCATGTGCGCATCCACCGCTTTCCCAGGGCTCACACAGTGCCCTGGAGGTGACTGGACTGGAGTGCATCTGAGCCTGTCCCCAGGTTGCAAGAGCTCAGAGTTGATTGCATCTCTGAGCCCAGTCCATCTGTGAGGCAAACATGGGGCAACCAGCACACAGTGTGATAGAGCCAGGAAATGGGGACCATTTCTCCAGAGAGAGAGAGAGAGAGAGAGAGAGAGAGAGAGAGAGAGAGAGAGAGAGAAATCTCGGGTCATTTTGGATTCACCAAACATTTTAGAGGCTGCAGAAGAACTGGGGTTAGGGTTTCTTAGAACTGTATCTAGCCATGGAGTGAACGGGTATGAGCTGGTGTACTAGCCAGGGTTCCTAGAGACGCTGATTTGAGAGAATGGATGTGTGTTAAAGGGAGATGGTAGACTAGCTTCCGCAACCTGGTCAGGAGAGTCCAACAATGGCTGTCTTTATGCTGGAGTCCCAACTCGGAGCTGAAGGCTGGGGGAATTCTGGGGAGCCACTGCTTTGCAGTCCACATGAGAAGCTGCAACAACTTGTGTGCCGATACCTGAGAGAGAGAAAATGACAGCAGTGTTGGAGGTGACCTCACCTGAGAGGCATGAAGGGGAGCAGGCAGAAAGGAGAAGCTCTGCCCTCAGACCTCCTTTTGCCTGAGCTGTCCTAGAAGGTGACACCCACGTGTAGGGTGGGCCTTGCCACCTCAAATAACCAGATAAAGTCAATCTCTCATATGTGGGCCCCTAGGCTGGCTTCTCAAATTGTCAATCAAAATTAATCAGCACAGTTAATTTTATCTCTTCCTCCCCCCAGGCAATATACACCTAATATTTATAGTCACTTTTTAATAAATAGAAATTTGGATACATTTCTCCATATGTGTTGCCTACCTTCATAGCCCTAATGTTTCCACCATGTGCTTTGGAGTCATGGCAGGGATTATGAGACTCTGTCAGGCAAGGGCTGGCTGCCGTGTGACATGTGACTCCATTCTGTTTTCAGTGGACAGAGTCCTGGTTAGTGAGCTCTAACCTGATGTGCTTGAGAGACCCCATGAACCCTGGGAGCCACCCATGAGCCCTGGGAGACCCCGTGAGCCCTGGGAGACACCCGTGAACCTTAGGAGTTGCCTGTGAGCCCCTGGAGCCACCCGTGAGCCCTGGGAGACCCTGTGAGCCCTGGGAGACCCTGTGAGCCCTGGGAGACCCCGTGAGCCCTGGGAGACCCCCATGAGCCCTCTACACAGAAAGCTCTCTTAAAGTACCTGACCAGGCAGATTCTTAGCATGAGACCGCTTGGGACATGAATATTGATTAACTCAGCACTAATAAACCTGTGCTTTCTCTCAAACACCGTTTGTAATAGGCCCCATGAATCTCCTAACTCTGCATCTCTCATAGGACTAACTGCCTCAGTGCCACCTAAAGCGCCAGAGTCTGATGTGCATCTTCATGCAGCCTGGCATCAGGAAAGGTCAGAGGGTGACAGGGCCAGCGGACTTGTAGCAACCACAGGACAGGATGTCAGAGCTCATTCGTGCAGACCTTTGGCTGTGCTGCTCCGAATCTCAAGACTTGAGGGAAGGTACAGCAAATGCTGCTGGCCTCATTAAGGATTGTGTAAATGCCAAATATATAACTTTCTACCACAAATTCTTACTTTGTAGTAGTTTTTAATCAGTTTTCAGTAGGATATTTAAGATGGGGAGAAAAATCCTCACAACAAAAACAGGGAAACAAATAATAAATAACAACAATTCCATTCGTACTTCATTCCTCCCCCTGTCCTGCTCCTTCTCCATCTTGGCACACACAAGCAAACAGAGGGCAGCTTTAGTTTTGAAAAGAAACCATGCTCACTTGGGGAATGAACATGGGGAAAGTCAGATGGCCCCACCAAGTTGGACAGACAGACAGAAGAGCAGGCATGCTGAGCCCTGGGTTACTGCTGGATGCTGACAGTCTCCACTCCTTCACCCTGTTCTCACGTTTACAGTTGTTCTGAAGAAAAGGTCCCCCTGCCTAAAAAAAACTGGTTACTGATTGCATCTACTGATTGCTGAAATGGTAAGACTTACAGGATCACCTAAAGTTCTCACTGTGATGAAGTAAGAAAGCCCCCAGGAAATAGAAGATGGGAAATTCTCTGTCTCAACGACCATCAGTCTGAGCCTGATTACATCCAAACAGTTTCAAAGGCTGAGAATCTGAGAGGTAGGCTAGCGCCCTGGAAAACTCAACGTTTTTTTCTTGATGTCTTGTGACCCTGCACGCTGCTCTGTAGGATAAGACTGAAATAATCAAAACGTGGTGTTGATGGAAATTACCCAGAATTGAGGGCCAAAAGATCTTTCTCACCAACTGTGAGAACCACAGTGGCGTTTAACTCTCTGATCTCCAGATTTCCCATCCCAGCCATGGAACTAGTAACTCTGGGTATACTAGGGGCCCAACATTCTCAGCAACAGTTAGCTGCATGGGATTGAAGGTATTTTAAAATGGTACCCAAAGGATAGAAATGAAGGTCGTGGCTGGATTTAAAGACAGAGATTGGTATTCTGGTGGCTTTGGTCAGCGTCGTATTTGGCGTATCATAAACTATGCAGACAGGTGCAGCAAACACATAGAGGTGAGCCCAGCCGCAAAATCCTTTAAGTAAAAAGCAAGTAAAGTAACAGGCCATTTAAGAAAAATCACTTGATTCTCTGACGATACCTCTCGGTGTTGGTTTTCTAGCGAATTTTCTCTTGCCTGGGGTGGGGGTGGGGCTTTTGTTTGCAACAGATCAACTACACACCATTTACCACTGCAACGCTGTGCTTTTCCATCTGAATTTGTGCAAGAACTCTAAGCTTGTCTTCCTTATTTCAAGTTTATTTTGCTATTTTGCTGTTTCTATGGTAGATAGTGGACTAGAAGGACTCAAACTTGACCCATCCACAAGATTCTTCCTGGAAAGCATTCCCTTGAGCCACAGACACCTCTCTAAATATACACAGATAGCATTTTGGTTTTTCTGTTCTTAATGTCTTTATGTTTTCCATCCGCACACATGCCTGACTTGATATGTGCAGTTGCCAGCCATTACTGCCAGAATGGCCATGCGGTTCCCTCATCTTCAACAAGATAACACTGTCACATGGGTGCAGCTCCCTTGTGGGTTCTTTTTAATTTGTCCCGTTCTCCATTCCTAGCTCCTCTGTCACCTCTCATCCCTCTGGAAGAGAGACAAGTGGTTGCCTATCTTCTGCCTCTTGATTTCATGCTCCCAGAAGGTAGGATCCATAGGTGACTCGTGTGCTCCAGTGTTCTCAGGCTAACCACTGTCATGTGGTGGCTTTGGGTAAATGAGTATTAAATCACTGTCCAAGCTGTACCTCCAAGTGCATGTCAATTGGCTCACAAACTTGTCTGCTACCAATGTGACATCTCTGACCATCTGTGACCATCTGCGTGCAAACATCAACACTGAATAAGTTTCTCACTTGTCGGCTGCTGCGGTAAAAGACCATGAACAAGGCAACTTAGGAACGGAAGACTATTGTGACTTATGAGTCCAGAGGGCTAGCATCCATACGGCAGGGACAGCATGGTGGCAGGCATGCCCACTGAAACTGGAAGCTGAAAACTGAGAGCTATTACCTTGAACCTCAATCACAAAGCAGAGGCTGCATACTGGGAATGGCAGGAAGCTGTGAAATCTCAAAGCCAGCCCCCAGGGACTGATTTGCTTTCTCTAGCAAGGCCTCGCCTCCTTAACTTCCCCAAACAGCACCACCGACAGAACACTATCAAGTGCCCAAGACATGGAAACTGCCCCAGATGCGTCCCTGCAGCTTACTGGTCAGAAAAATGAAGATGGCCCACTGTGACTCACCACAATAAGAACAATGAACTTGAAATTTGAAAGCAAAGAAAAAGTTTAATTTGGATCCTATAACTTCCTTTCTTTTTTTCTGAGCATTGATCCTTGGAAACATTTAGAACATAGTTCATCTGGATAGAGCTAGCAAGTTCTGAAATTGGAATTTTTATACATACACAGGCACCAAAAAAGCTGTTGGAAACACTCAAAGGTTTTCCTACATTGGTTAATTAATTTATAATTTAATACCATAGTGTGTAGTATATGTGTTCACATGTGTGTAGGTGTATGTTTGCATGTGTTCTTCTGGATGCCAGAGGTTGGTATCCAATATCTTACTCCAACACTCTCCAGGTTGCTTACCTAGGCTGGGTCTCGCCCTGGACCCCAAGCTTGCAGATTTGTCTAGCAGAAAAAAGAGCTTGCTCTGGGGTCCCCTCTCTCTACCTCTTGAGCTCTGAGGTTACAGATAGGCTACCATGCCCATGTGACTTTTCTGTGCACTCTAGACATCTGAGCTCCAGTCCGCAAGCTTACTCAGCAAATGCCTTATCCACTGGTCCATCTCACCAGCTCTCTTCTGCACATTTTAACAGCACAGAGATCACATCTGCCCTTGCCTTTGAATAGATGCTGCTGTGGGAATTCTCTGAGCATCTACCCAACCTTCCTTACGTTTTATAATGATCCCTTTCACCATCCGCATGACAGTAGCTGACATCAGTGTTTGATTACAAAGATGGTGCCCATCTTCAACCAAAATCCATCCATGGAAGCAGAAATCTAGTATGGCTGCCTACGGCAACCTTGACTGGCCCAGTGGCTGGCTTCTGGCAGGAAAAATTAGTACCAAGAAAGTCTTTCCTGCCCATCTATGAAAGGAAAGGGGCCCTGCTCAGGAACTGGCTGCCTCCCAGAAAGAGGCACCTGATGGCTCAGTTCTTCGGGAACACAATCAGGTATGGCTGGCAGTTCTCACTTGGGACATTGGAGACTTGAAATGATGAGCTTCCATCTGTGACCCACATTCAATGTTGTAGTTGCCTTGGCAAGTGCATGTGCCTAGCTGTGGTCGCCTCTTGTTTTCTTCCCTGGTAGAGATCTCTGAAAGCTGTCATCTGGGGACTGTTATTGCGTTCTGCACTTCAGGTTTCAAATCTAAAAGTCACAAGCTCATTATAGACATATTTATTCCCTACGAGTGTTTTTTGGACCTAAACAGATGGTTTGGACACCACCCAGGCTAGTTTAGTCAGATCTTTTTTATATCCAAACAATATTTTATTATCATGATGAAATTGTGGAACACAACAAATAATGTAAATGCTATTTTTTGGCACTTAGAAAATTTCCATTAAAAAAAAATATAACCGGAATTCTCCATCATTTTAATATGAATATCAACTGCTTTTTACCGTGCCCTGACAAATATAAAAAGCAATAACTTGCTAAGGTATATTCAAGAGAATGGATGAACCTTTCCATGGACTGGTAGCATCACTGGATGCCACTTCCTATTTTTAGTCAGCAAATGAATATTGCAGACAGGAATGCAGTTTTCATAACAGTTCCTTCCACCAGAAACTATCAGAGAGCATAGGAAGGAGAAGATGAACTCATTTATGGTTTTGATGCCAAACAGAAAGGCATGAAGACCATTACAGGGGCTCAAAGAAGGGGCAAAGGGAGGCAAAAAGTTGCCAGACTGACACAGAATTCTGTGACGCATTGTAAGCGTTCTTAGTCCCACCACTATCTGAAGAGACTTCCGTTCTCCCCTTTGACTACATCATTAGTGGCTAATGTTCACAGAGAACTGTAAGCAAAGATGCATAGACAATGAAAAACAGCCGCTCACACATCTGACATTGTCTCTCTGTCCCCATGCTATGGTTCAACTCATGCCAGGGCAAATTCGACATCATTCTCAGATGAAGAACACCCAGTTTCAACCAGGGACACCTTTGTATCAAGATTGCTCTAAAGGTTTTGAAGTTTGTGATTTCCTTTCTCCAAGAGGAGAAGAGAACTCTTGAGATTGCCATGGTGATGTGGGTCTCTTCCCAACACGCTTAGGGTACATGTACATTATGGAAATAGAACACCTTGAAGAGTAAGGGGAAACAGCACATGCCCCATGTAAAACAAAGCAAAGGCAAGTCCATCTTTTTTTTTCCTTCTACTTTTCAAATGCTATGAGGTAACTTAATTGGGCTGTTTCCATTGAGTTGGTTTGATGCACGTGACAGTTCGCCATCTTCTCTCTGGAGCTTGACGAGGCTGCCTTCAGTGGCCATAGCATGGCACCTACCATGGCCCCCTGCATCTCTCACTGTGCATCTAGACTAGCCCTCCCCTGCCTCGGGCAGGTGCCTCCATCGGTGGAGATGCAGCTACAGCTCCCACCCTGTTCACGATGGAGTCATCTCTTTACATGCTCCCAGATCTACTCATAACGCTCTTCCTTCCCAGCATGCCCCTTGGCTCAGGATCTGTGCATTACTGGAAATCTCATGCTATTGAATTTCTAAAATATCTTTCCTCTTCCAGGAAAGATCTCCCCAAAAAACCATACAGACCCACAAATAATGAAAAATTTAAATTCTTCACTTTTTTTTTTTTTTTTTGCAAACTCTCATTTCTTTGTGCTATTTTTTTTCCCCACCCAAAATGTTTGTGAACATGAACAATGTTGACTGCTGGACAAACAGCTTTGGGGTAATGGTAAAAGGTCAATATTGATATTCTATACTACTTCTTAGATGAGCGTCCTTATGTACTTCTGGGAAGAAAATATAATGGAGAACAATTTCAAACGGCATCTTAAAGATGGGCGGCTAACTGCGGCTCCATTTCTCATATGATGCTCCAAGTTAATTTGGGAGATTAGAGTAAAATATATGGCAAAGGGTTTGGAATCTAACTCAAGATGCAGATTCTAAACCAATGGGTATAGTAGCTTGACAAGATGATCCCTGGGACATTCTTTTCCGTCAACCCAGCCTACCTGATGAGCTCCAGGCCAGTGCGAGATTCTGCCTCAAATACAGGTAGATGTCACATGGGTAATGGCATCTGAAGCTGTCCCCTGACCTCTACGGTCAGTGGCACACACGTGAGCACATGTGTACAGCACAGATTATAAAAATTCACTCAGAAATACTGGATTCTGAAAAGCAAACTTTCACAACTCAAATCGGGGCATCACTAGCCTACCAAGTGCATTGCTTCGTGATGAAATGTGTGCTTTCCTGGCATGGTTTCCTTCTCAAAACCAAGTGCAGAATAGCAGAATGTCGCTGCCCGACTGCGGAGGCTTCATGGTGCGACGGTGTTAGGATTGTTCCTAGGCGGCATGTCCTTAGTTCTATGGTGTTGGCAACTTTTCATGGTTATTAAGGATGTATATGTGTGTGTATGTGTGTGTGTGTGTGTGTATCAAGAATATGTCAGTAGCCCAATTTATTTTCCAAGCATGCAAGCATTAATCTACTTTTGAGGCCATGCCCTTGGCAAGATTGTATTATTTCAAATTCAGTAATGGTAAAAATGAATTGGATCCTACATTTCTTTCCCTTAATTTCCTTGAAGCTCTGCAGCAGAGGCAGCCCCTCTTGCCACTTAACCATCCTGGCTTAGTTTGTATTTTCTCTTAGCTCTTCTTTTACATTTATACCCTCCCCCATACATTATAATCATAAACCCTTACTGGGTACTGTGGCTAGATGTGGAGTTGTTCATACCATATGTAAATCCTGTTCCTGATGTGTGCATCCTGAGGGTACACAGACAGATAGTCTGCTAGACCCTAGTCTAAGACACACAAAACCAGGAAATCCATCACAAACGCAATGGTTAGTCTTAACTATCTGGCATGGCCCCTAAAACTGAGCTGTACAACAATGCTCTTCTGGAGCAGGGTGTCCCAGGCTCTCTATAGGGAACTGGTCAAGCCTAGTGAAAGACCAGCACTGAAGACCTTTGATGGCAGTGGAGCTTGGGCTGCACTGCGCTGCTGAATTAACTACCGTACCCATAAGATTTCAAACCTCTATTTTTTAACCACTATTTTCACATGTGTGTATGTGCATAGTGTGCATGTGTATACACGTAGATTTCAGAGTGTTTAGGCTCACATAAGTCTGTAAGTGTGCATACACATGGGTTCCCATGCAGACCTAAGGTGGATATCCTGAATCCTCCTCCAGCACGTCCTCCGTCACTCTTCCACCTCGTTCCAAGAATCTCTCAGTCAGACCCAGCGTTCACCCATATAGCTGGTCTACCTAGCCAGCTTGCTCTGGAGATGCCCTAGATCAGCTACCTTGTGAGTTTGGAGTTAGAGCTGGACCCCTTGTCTTCCCCAAATTTGTGTAGGCTCTGAAAACCTTAACTCCCAACCTTTCACTAAACTGCAAGCGCTAAATTGCTGGTCCATCCACTTAACTCTAGACAATTGAATATCCAAAGTCCTGTAGATATTACCCCTGACTTTTAAGGAAATTATGTCACCATAAAAAAAATCACTCGGGATTCCATAGACACCTTCCCTTTGCCAAGTCAAAGGTATTGTGCTATTATTTGTTTTGACCATGAAATGGTATCAAGGAAAATTTGAAAGCTGTGTCAACCAAGCATGTAATTCCAGAACTGGGGAGACTGAGGCAGGACATCAGTGTGAGTTTGGAGCTAGCCTAGGCTACGTAATGATTTATAGGCCTTCAGGTCTATACAGCATGACCATGTTTCAAAAAAAACAAAAAGAGTAACATCAAATTTCAAGCTTTAGAAACACATAAAGTAAGAGTGAAGCTAAACAGCCTTAGATCCAGTTTCCACCCTATTGGTTGTGTGGCTTGGGAGCCCTTCTCAGGACAGTCCCATCCTGACCTGCTGGAAGATCCAGCCAAGCTTTTGTGATGATGAAGGTGGGGATGTGAGGAAATGCACCGTTTTCTAAAATCTTGTAGGTGTAGATTATCCAGAGTGTCTATATTACAGGGACATCCCCAGGTGTGGATTATCCAGAGTGTCTATATTACAGGGACATCCCCAGGTGTGGCTTATCCAGAGTGTCTAGATTACAGGGACATCACCAGGTGTGGATTATCCAGTGTTTCTATTACAGGGACCTCCCCAGGTGTGGATTATCCAGAGTGTCTAGATTACAGGGACATCACCAGGTGTGGATTATCCAGAGTGTTTGTTACAGGGACGTCACCAGGTGTGGATTATCCAGAGTGTCTAGATTACAGGGACATCACCAGGTGTGGATTATCCAGAGTGTCTAGATTACAGGGACATCACTAGGTGTGGATTATCTAGAGTGTCTAGATTACAGGGACATCCCCAGGTGTGGATTATCCAGAGTGTCTATATTACAGGGACATCCCCAGGTGTGGCTTATCCAGAGTGTCTAGATTACAGGGACATCACCAGGTGTGGATTATCCAGTGTTTCTATTACAGGGACCTCCCCAGGTGTGGATTATCCAGAGTGTCTAGATTACAGGGACATCACCAGGTGTGGATTATCCAGAGTGTCTAGATTACAGGGACATCCCCAGGTGTGGATTATCCAGAGTGTCTAGATTACAGGGACATCATTAGGTGTGGATTATCTAGAGTGTCTAGATTACAGGGACATCACCAGGTATGGATTACCCAGAGTGTTTATATTACAGGGATATCACGAGTGGAAGGGAAAAGATACCAAGATGGTGAGCCGAGCGATTTAGGCTGCATATGCTGAACTTTGAGTTTATAGGATGTTCTGGATCCAGAATCATTGAAACTTTGGAACATAGTGAGAGAAAATCCTTTGTGGGAAAGGTGTTTTCAGTCCCTAGTCCCAGCCAAAGACTCTAAAACATAGATATGGAGAATTAAACCCACAAGTGAGGAAATGGAGCAGCTAGCATACCTTACCTGAGACTGTACACATTAATCATGCTCTAAATGCTTCAAATTCCAGGACACTCATCCCTCCCAGGTGAGCTAACATGGGATCTGTAGAAATTAAGATTATACTTCATATTACTGGGAGATTTTCGACTGAGTTGATGTGTCTACGGCAGCAGGAATGCATAGCTGGTGTCTCCCTACAGCTCATTTCTTTTACATTTATTTTTAGTTGTTAAAATGTATGTGTTGTCTGTGTGGGGTATGTGCAAATGATTGCAGTTTCCTTGGAGGCCAGAAGAGGGAGTCAGATCCTATGAGCTGAAGTTACAGGCCTTTGTCAGCCACCCAACAGGAGTGCTTGGAACTGAATTCAGGTCCTCTGAGAGAACAGTATATACTCTTAACCATGAACTGTTGTCCGGCCTCTCAGCTGAAATATTGAGCATAATAAAGACATAAAGGAATCGATAGAAACCACAAGAGCACTCTGGATATTTAGCCCTTTGAGTCCAGACTGATACTGTCTCTGAGTGAAGTGAATTAGTAGAGCAATCTCACCGCCGTGGTCATCGACCAGGGAGTCATCACGTGTCCCTTTCCCTCATGAGTTTAAGGCTACTTCTCATGTCACTGCAGTTAAGGGAAGCCTGCCTCGGCGGTAAATGGCCTCCTGATGACTTCTGTGTGGAGTAAGGATTTGTGACCCCAAAATGAATCTACCTTGTTCTATTTTTACTCATTTTTATTGATGACAGTCTGTCATTTTCTTTTCTTTTTTTTTTACTTCTATAAAATTTTTATTGTACATAAGCTGTCCGATCATTGCCTGCTAACAATGGTCAGAATTGAGACAGCTGTTATAAATCATTCACTAGAGCAGTTGGAGATTTAGTTGTCTGCAGAGGCCAGAAAAACAAGCAAATTCTTGAGGTACACTGTCCCAGCTCAGCTCGAAAGAAACACTTTGGGTAAAATTGGTGCAGAAGCAGCCAGGGGCTTCAAGACTACCCCAGTGTGTTGGACAGCTCTCTCTGGGTTTTGTTGAACCAATGACAGAAACCAAGCCATACTTTATGGCCTATAGGTGCCAGTGAATTATCAGTGGCTCAGATCCTTGCATCTTCTCACTAGGGTACCCAGGCCCAAAGAGCATGTGACAGGAGCAAGAGCATGTGACAGACAATAGAAGAGGTGGACAGTATTACACAGGCTAAACTCTTACTTAGGGCTTCTATTACTGCAATGAAACATGATGAACAGAAAGCAAGTTAAGGAAGAAAGGATTTACTTGGTGTGTATTTCCACATCATGTTCATCATTGAAGGAAGTCAAGAGAGGAAGTCAAGTAGGATAGAGACCTAGAGGCAGGAGCTGATGCAGAAGCCATGGAGGGGTGCTGCTTATTGGCCTGCTCATCTTGGCTTGCTTAGCCGGCTTTATTATAGAATCCAGGGTTGGTTCTATTATAGAAAACACATGTGCGTGCATGATAAAATATTTTTTAAAACTAGTTTGTATGTCTGTTGGGAGAACTAAAGGACATGTATGAGATTGGCTTTAAGAATGGTGCTTGAATATGTATTCCCCATGTCTCCCAGCAGGTTTTTTGAACAAAGCAATTAGACACCTGTAAGTTGTGAATTTTAAGAAATACCCCATTGACAGGACAGTTTGACCTGGATCTGTGAAGTACCTAAAAGGGATGAATGAGTAGGAGGTGCAGTTTGAGTAAGAGTAAGAGCTCCATTCGGACCTGCAGATTGAGGTGGGTGGGTTAAACAAATGGAGCATTTCTGGTTAACTAAGTCAAAAGGGCTTCCCAGGACTTCTAGGGCATCAGTTGCTCAGTGGCATCTGAGTTGCCTGGGTGGGCACCGTGTTCCCCCTGGTTGGGCACACTACTGCCATCTGCTGAGCCTCACAGCTTCCAACTGTAAAGAGGGAATAATTATGGGGAGAGCACTAAGAAAGCAGCTGGCTCCTCCCTCTTTCTATGAACCCTGGGACTGAAAGCCTTTGCCTGCAGAGACCTTTTGAGTTGCTTCCCAAAAGGTTCTCAGAAACCATGCTATAGAAGAAGCTAGAAGGCCTATCCTTAAGTCCACTCCTATTACAGAATGATTGAGGTACAAACAGGGGAAATCTTTTTTTCCTTCTTCTTCTTTCTGAATTTTCACATGGCTAATGAGGGAAGAAACTTCTAGGAAAACTCTAGAACAATTCATCCTGCCCGATTACACTACCAAAGTGGTTCTTCCAAGGTAGTTTATTCCCCCACAGCCTTGGCCTTACTAAGGTAGCAGCTTATAAAGGAGTTTGAAAATTCCCAGGGTCATTTTAAGATGTCTAAGGCAGGCTTCATTCGGGGTGCACACAGCCATCACAATAAAACATGTTGGGGGGCACACACTGTTCTCTATTTCTGACTCATGGATAGTACTTGGGATAACAAAAGTATATGCATGGAGGGAGTTGAAAACACTTCTATAGACAAAACAAGAGAAGAAGATAGTGTGTGGGTCCTTAGGGGGCAGAACTGAGCCCCAGCTCTAGGGCACACTAAACTTGGGATGCTTTCTAATTTTGAACCCTAAAGCTGTGTGTGTGTGTGTGTGTGTGTGTGTATGTGTGTGTGTGTGTGTGTGTGTATATATATATATATATATATATATATATACATAGCCTCAGTCATACCACTAATTATTTAGTGGTCTTTCAAACCTTTTGTAATCCCTACTGGAGAAAGCCCTGAAAGATATTAATTCTTAGCCATGTGCTTCATAAATGAAGGCCATTCTGCTATACTTAATGACAAGGCTGAGGCAGCAAGATGTCATTTGCTTTTTTCTCGGTTTTTAAATTGCTTTCTAAATGAACTACAGCTGTGAGGGCCAGGTGCTGTGATCCCTTTAGAAAGATCAGGAAATGATGAAATCCAAAATTTCCAAGTGTGATGGATGTCAGCTCCCGATTTGGTGTGTGTGAGGTCACCCCGTGCACCTGGTCCCTTCTCCACAACAGAATTACTTTTCTGTGGAGGAAAAAAAAAGAAAGAAAAAGAAAAGAGGGAAAGAGGGAGGGGTGAGAGAGAGGGGAGAGAGAGAGCAAGCTCGGGAGCCGGAGCTGGATGCACATGTCGGGCGAGAGCGTGACAATAAGAGAAACCGTTTCTAATTATCTCTTTGTTTGCTCCATCTCTAGATGGGGGTGGTGAAATGTGCCTTTCTCCACCCCAGCCCGCAGCATCATAGGTACCCATCATGACTATTGTAAAGACAGGATTTGGTCAATCCTAGGGATGGCGTGGTGGCAACCCAGAAGCCACTGGGGAACAAATCGCGTATGATCGTGATGGATGTGTGGAAGGGAGTGTCAGGTCGGGGGTGCCAGCTCAAGACTCCTTTTCAGCTCCAATACTACTTGCTCTGGGATGTCTGGGGCCAAACGTGGGACTCGAGTGTACCTTGAACAGTCAGCAAAGGGGAGACACCGCTGTCCACCGTGGCCCAAGGGCAGTGAGGACTGTGACTCTCTTGCTTCAGTCATCACTAGGTATACATTCTTTAGGGATAGCTGAGGTCCTGGGTGAAATCTCTGTATGAGCCTGGTTCTTACAGTCACTCAACAGAAGAAATGGGGAGAATCTTGCTTACTCTCTGTGTGTGCAGCCCCTCCCCCCATACACACTAGCACAGCTGGATGCTCCTCGGGCTCATTGCTACCTCAGGAGGAACAGTGACTCCTCCAATTCTCATAGCTTTCCTCCAGAGCTCCACTTTTTAGGACTTTGAACTCTGCCTTGTGGTGCAAATCAGGAGGCAAGGCTGATGGGAAATCTCTGCCCCTAGAAGCTACCCTGGAGAACTGTATATTTTAAGCCTTTTTGAATGCTGGCTCCCTTTGCCTCCAAAAATGGGGACAAGGGCTGGAAGATAGATCAGCAGATAAAGGTGTTTGCCACCAAGCTGGACAGCCCCAACTTAAGTCCCAGAAGCCACATGGTGCTGTAGAATGGACTCCCATGGCATGTGCATGCATGCAGGCATACACACTAAATAAGCAAAATGGGGGGAAATTAGTCTAGTGCTTCATGAAAAAAAAAACCCAGATGATAATGTATCAAGGGAGAGCCCTAGGACAGGATTTTGCATAGATCTGTTGTTGCTGAGAGACATCTCTGGGGTGCCTGCTGCCATCCTCAATGCTCCAAGCTGCAGAATGAAGAAATTTCAGGGAGTTAGGCTCAAGCAACAGTGGTTAATTCCCAGCTCTGGCATTTTCTAGACAGCTATCTTTCTGTTACCATCTTAACCTCTGATGGACTTGGCTTTGGCATTGGCGGCACCACTATCTCTATCAGAAAGGATATGACTGGATGGCAATCTTGTTACTTGTGCTAAAGGATGCCGCCTTAGCAGAAACTCATGTATCTGGAATCATACCTGGGAAGCAGGCATTGAAAAGGTACTCTTCCCTTTCGTCCCACCTTCCACCTCCTCTTCCCATCACCTCTAGATCTGTGGCATCGTTTGCATTTCTGTAAACAGCCAAACACAAGGACAGCTAAGAAGGAAAAGTGGAGACAGGTGGCAAGTAACTAAGGTAGCTTTTTGCAGAGCAGGTCTTTTCTGGAACAATAAAGTATGAGGACTCGATTCTTGGACTCTAACACATTCCTATGAGGGTGTGTGCAGGTCCGAGCATGCTCAGTGAAAGATCACAGCTCGTGGAGGGTAGGATGGGAACACACCTTTGAATGTACTGTGCCCACGGTCGTGGACACAGGCTCCAACAATGACAGAGGAAAGTCTCTGCACTCACTCCCCTAGCAGCTGACGGTTCTCACTGCTTTCATCTTCTTCTTCTCCTTACTGGCCTCTTACACACTTTGGAGGGGGATGATCTTCAAGTCTGTCCACCTCTCATCCCACCTGTCCACTCTTTCTCTTCAGAGCAAGCTGTCCATCTAAGAGCCTGCAGGGGGCTACTGATGTAGGGCTGAACCACTGAGAGACATGTCTGTGGGGACCCACTGCCCCTCCACACTGTGGACAGATGATAGCCAGGCGGTTTCACAGTTCCGCGAACCCTAGATGAAGTGACCCATAGAAACTGGCTTTAAGTTTTACAAACCATTTTAAGCATCCAAGCAGTTGAAGGGCCTCCATTTGTCTTGAATGCAGATTTTCTCTGCTCTTGAAAAACCACCCAAAGGACCTTTAGTTATGCAAATGCAGACCAAAGGCTCTTCCAGAATGGGTTTAAACTGCTGTGGATAACACTTTGGATGGCCCCTTCAAGGGGTAGGGCTCCATTTCTGAGGACCATTTTCTACTTAAAGAAACACTTGTTTCTGAGTTCAGAGTAAGGTGGAGCTTTGAGTAAAAAACTACTGTAGATTTTAAAGAATGATATATTGGTGAGTGAGTGTGTGTGTGTGTGTGTGTGTGTGTGTGTGTGTGTGAGAGAGAGAGAGAGAGAGAGAGAGAGAGAGAGAGAGCGCATGTGTGTGTGCATGTGTGCTAGTGTGTACACTTGTCTGTGCTTAAGTTTACATATATGTGTGTGTGTTCATGTAAGTATGTAAATATATATGTGTATACAGGTATCTATGTGTGTTTGTATGTATTAGTGTATGCAGGTATATAGGTGTGTGCCTGTGTGCATGTATATGCATGCATGTGTATATATGTATATGAATGTATATTTGTAGTATGTGTGTGTATGTGTGCAAGTGTATGTGTGCATGGGTATTTGTAAATTGTGTATGTGAATGTGTGTGTTTGTATGTGCCTGTGCATGTATATCTGTGTGCTGTGTTGTTCATATCTAAATCCTGGCTTATAGGAAACCAAGAACCTAAAGCTCTCCTAAAAGACACGACACTGCAGAGAACATTCTGGGGCTAGGCAGGGATGAACGCTAACATGAATGTGGAGCTGAAGTGCTCTTGCAACTTTTACAACCCTAGAGTGTACTTTGGCATAACTGGCTTCCCTAGCCCTATGTGTCAGCGAGTGTTTGTAGATTGCACTGTGCTGTGCTCAGTGTTTCCTCCTACTGCTCAATTTCAAAGCCATGTAAAGAAAAGTGTAGGACTGCATACCCAGCCCAAGCTTTAGCCCTGTCACCTCTGGACTACTGTCGAGATACTATTTTTATTCTGTTAAGTCTGAAGGAGAAAATGTCAAAGGCTTGAAAAGAGGGTGGAGACTCTTAGGTGAAAGGTCTTTAACAACACAGGCCTTACAGCAGGCTCCGAAGTAGACAATTTGGGGCCAGAAGTGAGAAGGCAGAGGTGTATTTTTAAGGTTTCTTGGAAGAAGGAGGCGGTGTTAGATTTAAAGGATGTAGACTCAGTCAATTTATGGCTCAGCAGTTAAGAGCACTGCCTGCTCTTCCAAAGGTCCTGAGTTTAATTCCCAGCATCCGCATGGTGGCTCACAACCATCTATAATGAGATCTGGTGCCCTCTTGAGGAAGAGACCTGGTCAAATTCAACAGAACCACCATATACAGGCTGCCCATGCATGCTTCAGTATTGCCAGGGCATAAATTTCATTCATGTGACATGGCTTGTTCTTTCTTTGGATAGGGAATTGGGACCTGTTTAACATGGGAGTCTTAAAGTGTGAAGTCAGTCGTATGACTACATATGACCCCCAAATCCCTTCCAGGCAGTGGCAGTGGAGGAATGGGAGGGTGAGGACTGTGGGTTAGAGAGCTGCATGTGAGATCTTCCTGGGGAAATGTGAGCAAACATCTGCTCACCCAGCGACAAACCAAAGTTCCAATTTCACCAGAGTCCAGCTTGGCAAACCAGTGAGTTTTCTGAGATCACTTACAGAAGTGGGTAAGAGGTTAGGATAACAGGGATGGCTCAAAGGCATATGTACCACTGAGAAGAAGCTCAACCCACAAGGGGACCACTGGGTAAGCTGTAACCCTGTAGCTCTCTACATGATTTAGTAACTTTGTGGAGGTACCTCTTGGATCTCCAGTTTCACAAACCTTCTGAGACTTGGAGTTCTTTACTCCACAAATCTCCTAAGCTTTTTTCTTCCCACCAGGATGGAAGGCCTCAGTTTTGAGGAAATTGCTATACAACTTGGGGTAGAGAGGTAGAGCGATGGTTTCTTCCCTAGTTCCAGCTATCTCTACTTAGGGCCCAAGGGGCCTTGGGTGCTTTAGTATAGCTGATAAAGATATCATATGTCCTGGGTACCACATTTTGATATTGACTGAACTCAGGACAGACTCTTGAGTTTTTAATAATTTCTTAGAATCAAGTATAGTATATGTATTTCTTTCTATTGTCAATTTACCATCTGTTCTGATCTACTCATGACCCAGAGCGGGGCTAGAGGACAAATCTCTGTCATTAACAGTCGTACCAGGGTTGACATTGATCTATTGATCTGCATCTTTGGGGGCAGAATCCTTCATCCAGTGATAAATTCTGTCAAGTCTTCTATCACCTAGAAGATGGCATAGATATTAAAAAGCTTTGGAGACATTCAAACTCCCTTTTGAAAAATCATATCCATCTTTGTCCTCAGAAGACCTGTTTAAAACTCTAACAAAATTAAAAGTACAGTGACTTTACCTGGAGAGAAAGAGAGAGAGAGAGAGAAGGGATAGATATATGATAGAAAGATGATAGATGGTAGATTGATAGATGATATAAATTGATGATAGAACGATAGATGGATGGATAGGTAGATAGATAGACAAATGAATGACATAATTTCTGTATTCTGTCTACTCTCTTAAGGCCCTTGTATACACATTCTTATCCAGAACATAGATTAACCCAAAAAAATGTCAGGAAGATTGTCTTTGTTACTACTGTTCTAATGCTGTGATGAAACACCATGACCAAGACAACTTACAAAAGGGAGCATTTCACTGGAGGCTTGCATATAGTTTCAGAAAGCCCATGGACATCATGGCAGGGACTATGGTGGCAGGAAGGCAAGCATGGCACTAGAGTAGGAGTTGAGAGCTCACATCTGATCCATCAGTGGCAGGCAGAGAGGGGACAAGACTGGGCCTGGTGTGGCCTTTTGAAAGCTCAAAGACACACTTCTCCCAACAAAGCCACACCTCCTAATCCTTCAAGCATTAAAATATAGGGCCTATCGGGGGCATTCCCATGCAGAGCACTACAAAGATATTCTCTCCTGTTTTACATGTGAGAATCTTGACTTTCACCTCTATCAGTTTTGATGAGAATCACAATGTTGGGACTCATATACAACCCACAGCATCAGCAATTTGAATGTTCCTAGTTCTACCCTCTGCCTATAACTCTGACCTAAAATCAGCCTGCAACTTGGCTTATACTAAATTGTCCCATCTTGGGATCTCAGTGTTGAAAAGGACTCAAAATTCTACCTCCCTCAGTACCTACCACTCTCCAGAAATCCCCACTGCAGATCAACACAAAGGTGCCAGTCGCTCTGTTCTCTGAATCTACCTGGACTGTGGAAGGGCTCATGTCTACAGAGATGAGCAGGCCACAAGGGAAGCAGGTTGATGGTATCTCTTGGTAAGAAAAAATGGCGTCACAGCTACTTCCACTTCTGTAGGTTTCTAGGTAGTTTGTTGTAAGGAGGCTGCTAGTTAGTTCCTGGCTGCTTAGACCCAAAATAATCACACAGAAACTTTATTAATTAAATCATTGCTTGGCCCATTAGCTCTAGCTTCTTATTGGCTAACTCTTACGTATTAACTTAACCCATTTCTATTAATCTGTGTATCACCACGTGGCTTTGGCTTACCAGCTAAAGTTCCCAGCATCTGTCTCTGGTGGGCTCCATGGCTTCTCCCTGACTCCTCCCTTCTTTATCCCAGCATTCTGTTTAGCTTTCCCCACCTAGCTCTGTTCCCCTATAGGTCTGCTGTAGGCCCAAAGCAGTTCCTTTATTAACCAGTGGTATTCACAGCATACAGAGGGGGAATCCCACATCAGTAGTTCTCTGATAGAGATGCAGACTCTATCTTCTCATCCTTCTGGGGGTGTGAACAGTTGCTTTTATCTCTCTTTTTCTTCCAAGCCCCTGTAGCACATCTTACCAGTATACTAGCAGTCACATCTGCATGTTACAACAAAGCTCTCTGTCCCTCCCTCCTGTGCTCCAATTGTCAACAACTTACCATGTGACACCCATAATTACACAGAATGCTCCAGATGTGGCTTCACTGGCACAGAATGATTTCGTCTTTTGTTCTGGACCTTGTTTCCAAGCTTGTGCACTGCCTTTTCTGTATGACTTATTTCCTCCTGGAGATACTTCTGATCCCCAAAGCCCCAAACCTGAGACCTTTTCTTTTCCTACATGGAGTTAATAGCTTATTTTCCCTTGATCTTATCTCCGTGCTACTGATTGCACTGAGTGGAATTTCATATTTATCCTACTTATATTTCATATGCAGTTTGCCCCGTAATTCAGTCTATTGGGCCCTCTTTGATATATTTGTTCTTTAAACTTTATTTATCACATGGAGTGGCTTAATGTCAACAAAATTCTGTTTGTCTGTCTCTTGGTGGATAAGGAATGAACCCAGACTCTCATACAATCTAGGCAATTTTTCTGTACCACTAAAATCTGTTAAATCTGTTCCTATCCCTATACCCTATCTTTGCCATTTCTTTTGTGGCCAGGTATTACTAAATTGCACAGGCAAGCTTTGACCAACTTCCATCTTATTGCCTCTAGGATTTAAGGCATGTGTCACCAAGTTCAACTTTCCCCAAGTTCTTGTTGCAACCAGAAGGATGATTCTTTGTGACTTCCTGGTTACCACTGACTACTCCTACCAGCCTTTCTACTCTTTGTAGTAGGACCTAGTGAGATTAGGCCATTCTGTTTCTCTGGGCCCCTGAGACATAGAGAAACACAATAAGTCCTTTATTTCTAATGAATGAAACACGTCTAGCACAACAGAAGCAACCAGTAGAGGAAAACTGGATAAGATCTTGCTTTAGAGATGTTCAAGATTTAGAGAAATGCGGGCCTTTCTTTTCCTTTTTGAGAAGTAGGTAGAAGTTGAGCCTGAAGTTGTATATAATTACAATGCAATGAGTTAGGTATCAGAACACACTTACAAATAAAACTTCAGTTACTGAAGAACCAAGAGTATCACTGCAATTAAGAAAATGAGAGGTGAGTTCCCGATAGAACATCCACATTGTCTCAGTGTGTGGGTGCACTCCTCGCGGTCCTGAGTTCCTTGCTTGTGCTCTATCTCCTTCTGCTCCTGATTTGGACCTTGAGATTTCTGTCTGGTGCTCCAATGTGGGACTCTGTCTGTGTCTCCTATCATCACCTGATGAAGGTTAATATCCAGGAGGATGACTATATGTTTTTCTTTGGGCTCACCTTCTTATTTAGCTTCTCTAGGATCACAAATTATAGGCTCAATGTCCTTTATTTGTGGCTAGAAACCAATTATGAGTGAGTACATCCCATGTTCCTCTTTTTGGGTCTGGCTTACCTCACTCAGGATAGTGTTTTCTATTTCTGTCCATTTGCATGCAAAATTCAAGAAGTCATTGTTTTTTACTGCTGAGTAGTACTCTAATATGTATATATTCCATACTTTCTTCATCCATTCTTCCATTGAGGGGCATCTAGGTTGTTTCCAGGTTCTGGCTATTACAAACAATGCTGCTATGAACATAGTTGAGCATATACTTTTGTTGTATAATAGGGCATCTCTTGTGTATATTCCCAAGAGTGGTATTGCTGGGTCCAGGGGTAGGTTGATCCCGAATTTCCTGAGAAACTGCCACACTGCTTTCCAAAGTGGTTGCACAAGTTTGCATTCCCACCAGCAATGGATGAGTATCCCCCTTACTCCACAACCTCTCCAGCAAAGGCTATCATTGGTGTTTTTGATTTTAGCCATTCTGACAGGTGTAAGATGATATCTTAAAGTTGTCTTGATTTGTATTTCCCTGATTGCCAGCTGGACTGGGTCTGAAAAAGCATGGGATAAAACCGGACTCGGTGAACATAGCGGACAATGAGGACTGCTGAGAAGTCAAGAACAATGGCACTGGGTTTTGATCCTACTACACGTACTGGCTTTGTGGGAGCCTAGGCTGTTTGGATGCTCACCTTACTAGACCTGGAAGGAGGTGGGAAGTCCTTGGACTCCCCACAGGGCAGGGAACCCTGACTGCTCTTTGGGCTGATGAGGGAGGGGGAGTTGCTTGGGGGAAAGGGAGGGAAATGGGAGGCAGTGGCGGGAGGGGGCAGAAATCTTTAATAAATAAATAAAAAAGAAAATGAGAGGTAAAGAGAAAAGGCGCCCAATAAGTGGCCTATGGGAAATGGAGAAGGAAGATGGGGAGGAGGATGAGGATGCTACTGAGTATGAATGAGACAGCTCTGGACTCATGCATAGTTCATTTATTCATTCAACAAACACTGTGGCCCCTCTGCTCTGTGCCAGGTGATTGTGTGAGAGCAACAGACAAAAATTCCTCCCTCCCCAGAATTTATAGAAAGGTACTGAGAGTGGGGAATGGGTGTCAGCCCAGCATGAGGATCGGGTGCTTGAGGTATCTGAGGAAGGCCAGTGCAGTTTGTGCACAGATAAGAGGCAAAGAAGTGGTGCCCGTGGCAGGGTGTGTTTGGGACTAGTCTTATGGGCTACTCTGAGAAGCTTGGCCTTTCCTACAAAGAAACGGGGATTGCACAGAAAGTGTATCAAAAGAAGAGGGATCATGTGATTCGTGTTTTTAGTAAAGTTATCCTAGTTATTGGGGAAGTTGGGGAAGCAAGGGCAGAGGTAGGAAGAGCAGCTCGTGTGTGTGTGTGTGTGTGTGTGTGTGTGTGTGTGTGTGTATTGATACATAGCTACCCTGAAACTCAATGGCATATAACATCAGATACTGGCCACTGCTTTGCAAGTCAGCTACACAATTCTAGCTTGTCAGTGCCCACTCTGTTAGCTGCATAGGTAAAGTGCAGGACACTTCTGATGTCCTCAGCAGGTTTTCTCTGATGTTTTCTGATTAGATAACAGTGTATGGGTCTAGAATGGCCTTGTTTAAAACCACAGGGTTTTGCTCTAAAAGTCCAGCCTTGTCTAACTGAATGCAATGATGGGATTTTCAGCAAAGCGAGTGGTTAATTATAGATTCAGAGTTTATGTCGAAGTCATTTGAAGAGCCTTGCACACCTGGTCCAGTTTTGTTGCAAGGGATGACAAATTGTATGTCCTTGTGAGGTCTGAATGGTTCTGTCATTTCCAAATTCATTTGTTCAGACATGTCTCCCAGTGCAATGGAATGAAAGAGGTGAAGTCTTTGGGAAGCCATGAGAAATTCATGTTCTCATAAATGGACTTGAGGTGACCTGGTTCCTTCTGCTTCCTTGCCAGGCAGGGACACAGCACAAAGGTACCATTTAGAAGGAATGGAACTATCTTGGCATTAGCTCCGTCTGTTCTTCATCTTGCATATTCCTGTCTCCAGAACCTTAAGAGACACATTTCTATTATTTGTAATTCGCAAAGCTTAATAAATCTCATTGTAGATGTCGGACAGGACAGGGCATCTCTCTGAAGCACACACAAAGACACTGAAATCCATAGATTCATCTGGAGGTGCTGACTGTTTTCGAACAGAGGTTATAGGCTTCATTGCTAGTCCAGGATGTTGAGAGAGGCTTTGACAAGAACAGTGTCAGAAAAGAGAATTAATTAAGGTCACAGAGCTCTGGACATTGTCTGAAGGGAATGACTGTGTTCAAGGGAGGTCTTAAGGTTGATTTTATGCAAAGTGGTGTCTGGAAGACTAGAAAGATGAGCTGCTGTCTACAAAGTTAGAGAATGAAGAAAAGAAGACCCATTTATAAAAAGATAGTCAAACTTAGATCGGTACTTATGGAGATGGGAGGCTGGTTAGATATCCCAGGGTATTGTTTTGTAGGATGTAGAGCGCATGTGTATGAAATGCAGGGAGGGAAGACCTATGCTCTGTTGACTGAATTTGTAGATATCACATCTAAAGGATGGTGGAGGCTGAGGTAGTTCTGGAGATCCACAAACAAGAAAAAATGATAAAACTAGGACTAGATCCAGGCATGGGGTCCTGAACTCTCCAACAGGCACTGAGAAGGAAGACAGCATATTAAGAATTAGCAAAGTGGGTCTATATGTGTTTTTCTCTGGGTTCATGGAGCACTGGACTGAGCTTCCGAGGTCCAGCTGAAGAGTGGAAGGAATGAGCATATGAGCAAAGAGGTCAAGACCATGATGGGTTTGTTCACTGAAACAGTTTACCTGAGCTAATGGGAGCTGACCAACTACAGAGGGACTGGGAAGGAACAAGCATAGGACCAAACTAGTCCCTCTGATTATGGTTGACAGTTGCATGGCTGGGGCAGACTGAGGGGCCACTGGCAGTGGCACCAGGATTTGTCCCTACTGCATGTACTGGCTGTTGGGGATCTTAGTCTCTTTGGATGGATATCTTTCTCAGCCTAGATATAGTAGGGAAGGGCCTTGGACCTTGCACAAAGCAGTGTGCCTTATCCTCTCTTAGGATTAGATGAGGGTGAGGTGGGAGGGTGTGTGGAGGGAATGGGAGGAGGGAAGGGAATGGGAATTTGATTGGCATTTTTTTTAAAAAAAACAAATCTAGTAAAGTAGAAAAAAGAATTAGCGAAGTATCTAGAGATAATTCTAGGTAGGAAGCCAGAAATAAGTCTCTAGGTAGAATAAGAATAAGAATATGAGGTCAGATAATAAGGTTTAGATGGTGACAGGAGATGACAGTCATCAAAGAGACAGAATCACCATCCAGGGGAGAATTTTAAATTCTTAGCTGTCTCTATAAAAACTGATAGGTTCTGTTGAAGGGAAAACTGTGTCTATCCATGGTGTTCTAAGTGCAACATGTTTTAAATCTCTGGCCTCATGAACCAAAAAAAGATAGGCCCCATCTTCCAACCACAGTCCTCTCCAACAGAAACATTCTGAGCAAAATGTTCTGGAACGGAAGGTTTCACAAGCATCTTGGACTCTCAGCGTGCCAACTCCAGGAATCTTATGGCATCTGGTTCTAAAAGGATCCACGCTCAGCAGCAAATAACCAACTGCCAAGGGGCTATGCCTGGGCCTTCATTTGCTGAAACTTGAGTTTCTGCAAGTCTCCCGGCATCGCCGTATTTGAATGGCGCTTCCCATGGTGTCTAGGATGGGGTCCTGTGCAGAGGCAAGGCCACTCCAGGGGATGGCCACTTTCCTTTTCTATCGAGGAACATCAGTAGCTGAGTTCCTGAGCTGGAGAACTGAACAGCTGAGGGTTGGAGAAACAAATCCTCTGCAAAGGACCAGCTATTTAATTTTATTCCTCCTGTATCAAGTTTCTGCATCTCACAGTTTGGGCACAACAGGAGGTGACACTGTTAACTGTTGCTCTTTTCACTTCCTTTTTTTCCCCCTCACTGAACATAAACATATCATTACACAGTTACACTCCACTATATTTAGAGTTGATTTTTAACTATCTATTAAACCAAACGAGGATGCCTGGCTGCTCTACCTGGAGCCAGCAGAACTGCCGGGAGATGGGCTCTCTAGTGTGAGAGGAGGAAGAGACTGAGCCATGTTTCGCCAACCACCACAGGCTGCCTGGCGCTCCTAGACAGATCACTTCATCTGGGGAGGGCCAGTGTCCCTAGGTAAGAACCATCCCAATCAGCTCTCAGTGACCTGTAAAATGAGTCTCACCTTCAGTCTGCTGCATAGACAGGAAGGACTTAAGAGGTGTCTACCTACAGGGTCTATCATAAGCACTCCATTCATTAAAACCATGACTGGGAGTTAGGTCAGATGCCAGAGACCTGAGTGCTCGGCAAAATCACAAGTTTGTTTATTAAGTAACATTGGTCAGGGCTACCTGCCAGGTCATCAGCTGCTGCGCTGATGGGTGTCAGCATGGAAGGGAATGAGATGTGTGATGTAGGAATTCACCCAGCATAGATCATCCCCACAGTCTTGCCCCATTTCAACCACAGGATCTTTTATTGTTGATAAGACCTGTTAACCTGAGCACATGTCCACACGGTCGCGATTGTGATCATTCGCAACAGGTTTCCAAACATCGACTGGGAACTGTTTGAGACTCGGCAGGATATTTTCTTCCATCTCCTGATGGGAGAAACTGAGAACTGGGGAGAGGGAACAGCTTCAGTGTTGAAGAGATAAAAAAAGATGGAGCGCTTGACCAATGAACCAACTTGGGTGGGTCAGTGCCACAGACCAGAGAAACTACCCAAGATAAAGATTGGGAATTGGAATCAGATATGGCTGATGAGGGGCTTTAGGCACATATAGAATAATTTGGAGGCGGTTGGGACCTATGAGGGTTCAGGAGTTACATCACCAAGTTGCTACACCATGTTCATCAAATTCTTCATTATCCCTTTTGATGAAATTTAAATAGAAAGGGATTAGTGGAACTATGGCTGTGAGGCCACAGTAAACTCTCATAAGCAATGCCATGGGGACATGGTTATTTACTGAATTCCTTCCTTTCTTAATTAATTTCTCTCTTTCCTTCCCTTTTTAGTTCCTCCCTCCTCTGTTCCTTTCTGTCTCTCTCCCTCCCTCCCTCCCACCTCTCCTCCCTTACACCATCTCTCTGTGTAACCCAGACTGACCTCAGACCCAAAATCCTATCTCAGCTTCTTGAGGGCTGTGTATTTTGTCTTATTTGAAATTTAATATTCTTTCTGCCATTTCATTCTGCTGTATATTTCCTTTTCCTAGCCCCCAAATGACACGTTAGAAACTTCAAGTAGTGGCAAAGACCTAAAAACGATGCAGAGCTGAGCAACACTCTTATTTAGAAAGATATGTTTAAGTTTACACACTAGACTTTTTATGAAATGTTCTGGTCTAGAATGGAATCCTGTCAAGCTGGTGAAATAGCCCTAGAACTCCAAATCTTCAGAGCTTTCTTACTGGAAAAAGCATAGCGTCTGGATGAGAAGAGAGGCACCGCAGGGAGGGTTAGTAGAACTTTGCTTCCCGTTCCGTGTGGTAGTAAGCAAGTCTATTTTAACTTGATGGGCTGAGGGCTAAAACTTGCATCCTTCCTTCAGAGAGCATTTTTACAATCCTTTTAAGTTGAAGTGTTTTTATAGTTTTTGGTAATTCTGGGGAGGTGTGTCCATACAATGATCTATAAACTTTATTTTTAATGTGTTAATTGAAATAGTTACCTCATTTCCCCCTTTCCTCCATCCAGTCTCCCCAAGCTACCCTCCTTTGAGCTCCTCCCATGTCTTTTTAAGTTGGTAGCCTCTTTTTCTTTTATTGTGACATATATACATGTATTTACATATGTGTGTGAATGTGCAAATATACATATAAATATGTGGGAGGGTCTTTGGTTTTGTGTTGATTTCATTGGTTAATAAAGAAACTGCCTTGGCCATTTGATAGGCCAGCCCTTAGGTGGGTGGAGTAGACAGAACAGAATGCTGGGAGGAAGAGGGAAGTGAGGCAATCACCATGCCTCTCCTCTCTGGGTCAGATGCCATGGAACCAGCCACCAGGTCCGACATGCTGAATCTTTCCCGGTAAGCTACCACCTCATAGTGCTACACAGATTATTAGAAATGGGTTAATCAAGATGTAAGAATTAGCCAATAAGAGGCTGGAACTAATGGGCCAGGCAGTGTTTAAAAGAATACAATTTGTGTGTTGTTATTTTGGGTGTTAAGCTAGCCATGTGGGAGCCAGGCGGGACAAAAAGCAGGCCTGCTCACCTCCTCACTACATAAATACAACCTGCTGAGCCCATTTGGTTGTTTATGTGCATATGGTGTCAAGGCTGACCACTCTGCAATGGACAACCAGTAAGGGGGCTCCTCACTGGGCGAGGTTGTCTCTTCCTCCCAGCGGTCATGGTCTAGGGGTGGGACCTCACAGTTTTCCCCTTCCACATGAATATGACCATGGATGTTGACATTGTTCCTGTTTCCAGAAGAGACTTCACTGCAGACTTTTTGGTATTCTGGCTCCTATAATCTTTCTACCTCCTTTTTTACAGTGTCCTCTGAGCCATGGATGGAGGAGCTGTTATGTAGATGTATTCCTTGGGGTTGGGCTCCCCTTGGTCTGTGGATCTCTGCATTGTGTCCAGTTGGGGTTTTCTGTGAATGTCTTCATTTGCTGTAAGGAGAGGATTCTTTGATGGTAGGAGCTACAAGTGTCTTCAGGTAGAAGAGTAAGATTTACAATGTCGTAAAGAATTATGTTAGTCATAGTAGATTCTTTTCTAAGGCCCATGACCCCACTGGTCCCATGAAGCTGGGTAAGTTTTCAGTTTCAAGCATAATTTCTTTTCTGCTGAGTGGACCCTAAGTCACAGTAGACAACTAGCTGTGGCTGCCATTGGCATTTGAGTGCCTCTCCTTGCACCTTTATGCCTATCTTGACATGCTGGTAATTGTTGTGGCTCTTGGCTGTTGTAGCTAGCTAATTAGGGCTATTCAATGTTTACTACTTTTGGAAATTGCATGTCTTTTTTTCTAGAACCTGGAGCTGGGCTTCAGGAAAGAATCTCTCAGGTCAGATCTAGCTCTAGTCACCCCAGTCTTGTGTCCTAAGTGTACAGTGTCTTCAACAATAGAGACCCATGCTCAGCTCCCAGGAAGTGACCACAGGCTACATGCATATTGTTTGGGGAATCACTAGACTACCCTGACCTACCTTTTGGGAGGAGGTTTCTCATGCCTGGTGCTGGGGATTTTACCTTTCTTAGGTTCTTGCTGAGAGCATTGTCAGTCAAAGTAGCTTCATTTCCTTTAATATTTAAAATATATTATATATATTTATGTGTATTTACAAATATACTTATATATTATATATAATTTAAAGTAAATATAGAATAATATGGTCCTTGAGGCTTTATCAAACAACCTTGGTGCTATTTGTCCCTCATCTCTACTTCTTCTTTTGTATTGACACCTCCTTCCTTCCTCTCCAGTAGGAGCCCTTCTGATGTGGGATTCCCCTCTGTATGCTGTGAATATGTTTTACCACCACTGGTTAATAAAGAATCTGTTTTGGGCCTATGACAGGGCAGAATAAATCAGGTGGGGAATCTGAACAGAGATATAGAAAGTAGGCAGAGTCAAGGAGATGCTATGTAGCTTCCAAAGAATAAGGACATGCCAGAACCTTAAGAACCTTACCTGTAGGCCATGGCCTTGTGGCGATACACAGATTGATAGAAATGGGTTAATTTAAGATGTAAGATCTAGCTAAGAATATGCTAGAGTCATTGGCCAAACAGTGTTGTAATTAATAGTTTCTGTGTTATTCAGGTCTGAGTGAGCAGGAAATGAATGAGTAGTCTCTACCTACACCCCTCTTGTTACTTCTTTCCTATTCATACCACCTGGATCCTGCTAGTCTCTTTCGTATACCCACCAACAGTGACACCTATAGATCCCTTTATACTTTGCTGGTTTCTGCAGTTACATCTGAAGATTTGGAGCTAGGAACTGGAAATTAGAGAGAACATGTAACATTTATCTTTCTGGGGCTAGGTTACCTTTCTTAACCTTTTCTAGTTTCATCCATTTATCTGCAAATGCATGCTTTCATTTTTCTTTTCAGCTGGATAGTATTCCATGGTGTATATGGACCACATTTTCCTTACCCATTCATCAGTAAAAGCATATTTAGGCAGTTCCCATTTCCTGGCTATCGTAACTAGGGAAGCTATGACTATTGCTAGGCAAGTATCCGTGGTGTATGATGACAAGTCATTAAGTATAGCTGGATCATGCAATAGGTTTATTTTATCTTAGTTAGCTAGTTTGATTCTCCATCTTAGTCTCCAGAACAGCTGTACAAGTCTGCATTCCCATCAGCAGAGGGTCCCTGTGCCTCTATAACCTTGCCATCATCTGCTTTCAGTTGTCTGGTTGAGCTTGGCCACTCTTACAGGGATGAGATGAAGTCTCAGTGTTGTTTTAATTTGCATTTCCCCAATGGCTGAGGATGATGAACACTTTTTAGCAATTTCTTACCCAGTTTTTATTTCTTCTGTTGAGAACTTGCTGTTTAGATCCTTATCCCATCTTCTAATCACATTAGTTTCCTTTATCCTTGGTTTTCTTAGTTCCTTGTATATTCTGAACATTAATCCTTTGTCAGATAGAGAGCTTGCAAAGATTCTCCCTTACTCTGAGTTTCTTCTTCACCAGCTTCATCGTTTCCTTGGCTGTTCAGAAGTGTTTTGGTCTTATGAGAATCCAGTTATCAACTGTTGACCGTAATTCCTTGACCAATGGAGTTCTGTTCAGAAAGTCTGTCCCTGCCCATCATATAGAGTAATGCCCATATTTTCTTCTGGAAGTTTCAAAGAGAGGTCTTTAATTCACTTGGATCTAATTTTTATTCAAGGTGATAGATGTGAGTCTAATCTCATTCCTGCATGTGGACATACAGCTTTCCCAGCACATTTGTTGAAGATGCTGTCTTTTCTCCAGGGTATGGTTATTTTCCTCTTTGTCAAATATTAGATGGCTGTAATTATGAGCCACCTGATGTGGGTGCAGGGATCTGAACTCAGATATTCTGGAAGAGCCGGAGTGCTGTTAACCACTGAGCCATCTCCTCTGTTCCTAGAGTATATTTTAAAGACATAATCACATCACTCTGTGTCAAATATTTTGTGTCAAGGACTGAAGATTCAGCCATGAGTTGTAATTACTAACTTCTTCACAGTTTATCAGAAGAGCTCAAAGATTTGTGGTTTCCAAACTTCTGATAGATGTGGGCAGTCACACTTAAAACTAAATGATGGATGATATCAAATGCATTCTAATTTAAGAGATAACAGCTAATCAATAAACTGTATCTGGTATGGAGCATGACCACATTGGAGAACCCGAGCATACGCTTTAGTCCCAAGATGCTGACATTTTGTTGGCAAAACGCTAGTAAAGAATCAAAATAGCCTAAATTAAATATAAGGATGGCAGATATGAAACGAATAAGCAAATTTACCTTTGCTCTGCAGTATCTCATAAAAAGAAGGCTTATGCACTTGAGAAAAAGCCTCCCCCCATATTTTAGATAAGGGGTTTTCACACAAGAAGAGGAAGAGGGCTGAGAAGAAAAATTACTGTGAAAAGGAAGAGAGAAAAGGCTGGGAAGAGGTGGCATCAATTGCCAAGCGCCAGCACCAACCATTGTCAAGTAGATGACTGAGATGGGCTTACCACATCACCACACTTTCAGTGCCCAACACTGCTGCATAGATCCTTTTCCACCTGCATTCTATGCTCAGCAACCCTGCCCTTCCTGGTTCACCAAACTTCTTTCTTCCTTTCCATTCCCTACACTCCTCTCTGCTATCTTCATGGCAGCTTTTATTGTCATTCATATCTAGCTCATCAGAAGATCCTTCACTACCCAATACATCAAACCAGCCATCCCTTCCATGGCTTTTGCATGTCCACCTCTGTTCTATTAGCCTCCATTCCGAGTTAACTCGACCAGGGGCCCTTCTCACACTCTCATGTTTCTACCATGTTTACTTTTGGTTGTGAACATCTGCTTTCTGCCTACAGAACTACTACTGACAATAGAATAAAAAAAAACAGCTGTGGCTAGAGAGATGGCTCAGCAGTTCAGAGTGCTAGCTGCTCTTCCAGGGAACCAGGTTCAGTTTCCAGCATCCACATGATGACTCGCAAATATCTGTGATTCTAGTCCCAAGGGACCTATCATCTTTTTTTTGTTTCCTTGGGCATTGCATACACAGGCAGTGCACAGACATACATGAAGGCAAAGCACCCATACACTCAGATAAATAATATTTTTTAAATATCCAATCATTTATACTTAGATTTACAATAGCTAGACTTAAATAAAACAAAAAATTCTATCTAAATTCATGTACTCAAGAATTCTGCACTTAGTGATTATATTCGACATTGGAGACAAAGTATTCTCGCCTTTCTAGAAAGTTCCATTATCTACTATCTCTCATAAAAGACATTGTTTTGTTTGTTTTGTTTTAGTCTAACTAGACTGCATCTCTAGGGCTCAAGAGGAATACTGGAAAATTAATATTTACTCTGTGAATGGGCTAGCTTCATGAAGCAGATGGATTATATACGGTAGGAGAAATAATGAGGTTGAATCCAATATTGGAGCAAAATACTGAAAGAATTGAAGTCAATAACAAGTGATATGATACTAGTCATGGCAGGTCACATGGATTTCTGATGCAGAATGGTGGAACTAAGTCTCTACCTTAGCGTGATTCTCCCAATAGCAGGAACGAGATGATCAGGTTAGGAGAGCTGGAGGAGAGATCTTCAGGCTGCCCATGTAAGCCAGGAGGACAAACAACCTAAGGATCTCATTGACTTCAGATACCACCACCCACAGTGAGACCAAGTTTGACTTTTGGCCCACATTGCATGCACACTGTGACTCTGCTCCATGTCATCAGTCAGGAACCCAGGGATCTCGAGATTCCTGTCTAGTGGCCATACCGTCTGGAACATGGGACTGCCCCCTGGTAAGGGCAGAGGAAGACAAGCTGGCTGGTACAGGTTCATGTTTCATTTTTTGCTCTATTTCTATGAAATGTCACCCACTGGTTACATTGATGTACTAAACTGAAGGAGTTAAGAGTAGCAAGGGTATTTATTTACTTACTTATACACTTTCAGACTTCATCTTGAAACCATGAAATTGAGTTTGGAAAAAGATGTAAGGAGTCACAGACATCTCTGAACTTTTCTGCTTGTATACAACTACATCCTCTATAGAAGTGGACTCTCTGGAGATCCTTGTGTCTGCCTAGAAAGAATTAAACCCACTATAGCACTAAATAGACTAGGTACAGCATCCCAGGATGTGAGCAATAAGGAAATAATATCAAAATGTCCAAAATGAGCATGTGTCAAAGTGAGAAGGGTGGACATCATCCATGCTGTGTGTCCTCATTTTCTAATGTGTGAGACAGTTAACAAACTGATATCACAACTTAATAATTTTAATTTTACACCTGCAAAATAACACACACACACACATATCCATACATTCAGTGGGGTATTTGTGGTCTGTAGAGCTAAGTAATAAGAATTTGTTTCCATTTCTTCCTTTGTTCCTTTAAGATGTCCTGTGAGGGTCAGCTTGATAGGACTTAGACTAAGCATGAAAACACACCTCATAGTGTGTCTAATGAGAGTGTCTTCAGGAGGGTTCAATTGAGTGAGGAAGACCTACCCTGAGGATGGGCAACACTCCTCCATGGGCTTGGGTTCTGTACTGAACAAGAAGGAGAAAAGGGAATTGGGCACCAGCATCCATCTCTCCCCACTTCCTGGTGGTGGCACAATGTGACGGCCGCTCATTCCTCTGCTGAGGTGTCTTTTCTTCCATGTTGGCCTGTTCCTGCAAACTTAAACCCTTCCTCCCTCAAAGTGGTTGGTCAGGTATCACTCACAGCAACAAGAACAACTAAGACTTCTCCTTTTGTACAAACTGATGACATGACTTCAGCATGGCAAGGTTGAGGATAAGGTTTTTATTATAGATATGGGCAGGGCAGGCAATCTGTAAACGTCCAAAGCAGAAAGACATAGACTGAACATGGCCAGCAAACTGACATGACCAGGGCTAGCTGTGAAAGGGGGGATAATAGTAAGGGACAGAGAAAATCAGGAGAGAGTAGAGAGGGAACATAGCAAGAATAGCAGGGCTGTGAGGAGAATGAGTAGCTGGGGTGGGGAGGGAAGCCCATGACCTATGATCTGGGGGGAGTTTAGGGGAGGAGAGGAGGCAAGAAGAGCTAGGGTGTGAGTATGACATGTGCAATAGATACCTATGATGCTGAGGGACCCTGGAGGACAGCACGGGCTTTGATATGCTAATAGACAGCACAGGTAGCTATATGTCCCTTCTGCCAGAGGTAAGGGAAATGACCCCTTCTCGGTTGATGGGAATCAGTTTCACAAGCTCCCAAGGAATGCTGGTTTTTGTCTAACTGCCAGAAATGCTCCTATGGTCGGTCCAGTTTGAGCAATGAGAGTTTCCTTTGCCTCTCTCTCTGAGATTTTCAATTACTCATTAATGGGGTGAAAAGGGCATGAAAATTAGTAAAGCATTGGTTACATTTCTGTTGCAGTGATGAAATACCACAACAAAAACAACTTAAGGAAGAAGGGGTTTATTTTGGGTTATGTTCCAGAGGGATGGAATTGCTCATGCATCATGATGGAGAAGACATGACAATAGGAACAGGAAGCTGGGTGGTCACATTTCATCTGCACACAGGAAGCAGAGCAAGAAAACAGGAAGTGGGGCAGGACTCTCAACCCTCAAAGTCCATCCCAAGTAATGATCTTTCTCCAACAAGGTTTCACCTCCTGAAGGTTCCATGACTGTTCCACACAAAGCCACAAGCTGGGGACCAAATGCTCATAGACACAAGGGTAATTTCATTCAGGCCACCACAGACAGTGTGGTAGGAACTGGTTACCTTCAAAGCTACTTACAGGTTCACTACCACTGAATTTGCTTCAGTTTTTCATTTTCTTCATTAATTACAGACCCATGAGGTAGTAGGGATCACAGTTCTTCTGTGTTTGGCAAAATGCTCCCAGTAATGTTAACATTTGAAAACAGGCTATAGATGGTTACAAAGTGTCCCAAGAAATCTGCTCCGAACACATTAAAAGTAGCTCAGTCTTAAATCTACATGCCTCTGGCTTTGCAGTTTGTGGAACATTATCAATACTTTTTCCCGTAACTGATTATGAAACTCTGTGTAGAAGTGACTGGCATCTTAGCTCATGACTTTAAAAATTAGGCCATGTTCCTCTGTCAAAGACATAAAGGTCACAATATAGATTCCTCTAGGAGTGGTCAACTAGAATCGATAGCAGTTGGACATCACTCTTGTTGAGTTATTTGGAGATAGCGACACCGGGCAGGGCTCACCCACCCCAAAGTGCTCTACTCTTCTAAAGTCAAACCTGCTTTCTCTTTTCTTCTTTCCTTTGTGTGTGAACATGTTTTCCGTTTAATCCCTTTCTGGCAAATGTCACTAGAGGTCCGAGAAGTATCTGTGGTTATCCAGTGGGCAGATCTAGATATCAGCTCTGTATCTTGCCTCTAAGGGACAAAGAGCCCAGATGCTGTTCCCAGCCCCTATAAATGCGTCCCAATGGAGAGGCAATGAACTCTGTGAGCCTGTTGAGTTTTACAGAGCTTAGTCTGTCTCCTCATCTCGTGTCTTGTGCTCTGTAGAGACTCCACTGCCCCAGGCTTGCATGACCCACAGAAACTGGGCATAAAGTGTATTCTCATCTAACCAGGGAGGAAAAATGGCCCTCACAGCGATGCTACTGTGTCCACTTCCCTCCTTGTTCTGTCTCTCTTCCTGAGCAGCCATAATCGAGCCCCATGCTGGAACTGGCTTCCATGAGAGGGTGTGCTGTGGCCAGCATACTGCTGGAGCTACAGCGGCATTTCCACGATACATAATGTATTACCTAGCAGTGGGGGCCCGTCTGGCTTCAACCGGAGTGTCATGGAGTCCAAGATGAATTTTCTTTCTCTCTTTTTTTAAAAATCTCTGCCTTATACAGAAGCACAGTCATCATGAACATGGTTTTCGCCAGCCATCATTCACACGATAGTGGCACTCTGATGATATTAGGGGTGTGTCGGGGAAGTCGATGAGCTGTGTGGTCAGTCAGGCAGTGCTCAGATTCTCTGGGTTGGCGCTGTAACGGGAGAGCACTTGCCATAAGATGAGCTGCCCAGATTTTTAGCTCTTAGCCTAATGGCTGATTTGATGACTGTTTTACTTATTTTCAAAGCAATTTGGACTCCGTGCTCACAAAGGGTCACCACTGAGTGTCCATTTCATATGGTGGAGGGGGGCGCGTTCTTGGCTCTGCTGTGTGGAAAAGTCTGTGTAGATTCTGCACTGGAGAAGTTAAAAAGGAAAACGCACAATTCTTTTTCTGTCTTAGTTGGGGGAGTTGAAATCTTGGCTGAATGTAAGACTTGGGTGTCAGACTTGGTTTCTCAACAGTGCTGTGGGATTGCCAGTGTGGAGCTGCAGAAGAATAAGGTTTCCAGGTCACCTTTGCAGGCAGGAGCACAGGGACATGGTCCAAATATGCCTGCTTCCCTGGTCAGAAATTAAAGGGACCATGCAGCTATCAAGTAGGATCAGCTCAGCATATGCTGCTAAGAATCACAACAAATCACCAAATTCCTTTTCGTGTCGTTCAAAATCAAACATTTGAAATATTTAAAATTCTTTTTATTAATTAAATTTGTTCTTTGAGAGTTTTATGCAGGTATATAATGCCTTCTGATTAGCCTATCCCTGGCTCGTGCCTCTATTTTTCCCAACTCCATCAACCCCCACTCCCACCAGTTTCTCCCACCTCTCATCAGCTTCTTCCCTTGCCTACAAATTCCTTTCTCCCATTCATGTTTCTTTGTTTTGTTTTGTTTTATGATCCATGGGTTTGGAATGATTCATTGGAGCCTGGCGCACTCACCAGTGGATATACAACAGAAGCCAGTCAGTAGCCAAGAGTTCAGCAAAGAGCAATTAATTATTTAAAATTCTTATCTACCATCAATTATATTGTTCACCATGCAAGAGGACAGCAGAGCTTTGTAGCTAGACAGGACGTGTGCTTTACACACAACCACTGGATTCATGCTTCTTCACTCCCTTAGCATTCAAAGCCAGCCCTGGAATCTTCTCTCTCTCCCTCCCTCCCTCCCCCCCTCTCTCCATCCATCCATTCTTCCATCCTTCCTCTCTTTCTTTTTATTTCTTTCCTCCTCTTCTTCTTTGTCCACCTTCTCCTCCTCTTGGTCATCATCATCTTCTTCTTTCCTCCTTGCAAATGATTGAAGCCAGGGTCCTTCGCATGCAAGGCAAATACTGTACCCAGAGCTATGCTCACCCCCTTTTATTCTGAGACAGCTCTAAGTTGTCCCACTGACCTAGAACTCTGTGTTTCATGCAGTTTTGAAATTGTGCCCTTAGTCCTTCCAGGAGCTGACATTATAAGCCCATGCCACCAGGCTCAGCCTTCCTCTTTACTTGTTCACTAAGGACCTATGTGGAAATGCCCTTGGTTCACTGTCAACAGTGAAAGCAGGGAAGGGACCCTGGGGAAGTGAATCTGTCCCATCCCTGACACATTCTCTTCTCAGTTTGGTTGTTATCTCAGCATGGAGCAGGTGAGGCAGTGGTTGAACTCTCAGCCCAGCAGTCCTGGGTGGCTCTCCTGTCTGCCCATGGGAGGGTGTGTCTCAGTCTTGATTGATGCAAGATGTAAGAGAGGTGACAGTCCTTTCCAGAAAGAAAACTTAGTTTGCTGTGTGTGTGTGTGTGTGTGTGTGTGTGTGTGTGTGTGTGTGTAGAAAGAGAGAGAGGGAGGATTAGTGTTTGTCTTCTCATTTGGGAGTCATACAAATATGAGGAGACATTTGGGTTTTAATTTTATAGAAGAGAAAGGGCTGGCCTTGCCCGAGGCCATAGTGCTGGTGAGAAATAAATGTAGAGGTGCATTTGAAACCAGTGAAATCAATCGTTCTCATTCCCCTGGTTTTTTCCCAACCCCACCAGCTTCACCTGCACAAATCCCAAAGAACTGTCCTCATAGTCTCAGGCATAGTCTTGACCCCATTGGATTGAGCTGTTTGGGAGGGTTAGGAGATACGGCCTTGTGGAAGAAAGTATGTCCCCGGGAAAGGTTTTGAGAGTTTAAATCCTGACCCTCCTTCCAGTTCACACTCACATTGCCTGTGTTCAATGATGTGAGCTCTCAGCTTCTGGCTCCTGCTCACCATAATGGACTCTTCCTTCTGGAACCCCAAACCGAAGAAGGCCCCTTCTTCTATAAGTCACCTTGGTCATGACATTTTATCACAGCAACGAGGAAGTAACTGAGACAGCACTATTCCAGCTCAGAGTCTTAATAAACCATAGGAAGAACAGCTTCCCATGGCTGTCATATGGATAAGGTGACAAAGTGGTATTGATAGTTCACTGTCAGTGCTGCCATCACTTGGTACTTTGGAGTGTCCAGTGAAGTTCCCTGATTCAGCCACACCCATGTGGAAGATCCTGCAGACAGTGATTATCAGGACTTCCTCTCTGTAGAACACTGGGATGCTGAAGATCAAGAGTCCGTCTTGAGTTATCTTTAGCTCCCTTTACAGCAGTTTATGGGTAGCCTTTGACCCTGACCTAACTTCCTTTTGACCATCAAGTAAACCTTTGAAATATGTTACCTTAGCAGACTATCAGCCTCTACGGAGCCCACAGCTAAGAAGGTCATCAGGAAACATCTGAGATCTATACTAGAGACTTCCCTGCTTTGATGTAACGTACCTGCCTGCCATTTTATACCAATGTATTTGGTAAACACCATGATTTATGATTTTCTTTTGTTCTGGAAATATAAAAATCACATGTAATTACTTCCATGGTAGACTATATCATTTGGGGTATCTTAGGTTATGGCCACTGACATTCCTCTCAAGAATATACCTTCTCTTACTCAGTTTGGAGAAAGAACCATGTTTCATATTGACACAGGCAGAAGGGCCTGACCCCTTTTCAGTTCTGTATCGAACAGGTGAACGTTTTATGCTGAGATCATTCTTTGGGTCTATGATCACAGAGTGATAAATGTAATTTAAAAAGTGACATTCGGCCCTTTTCTCTTTATGGCATTTGATCATAAAAGTAACTCGTGGTACAGAGTTAATGAACATTCCTCTTTGGAATAACTTTATTTTGTTAAGGGGAAAAAATCAGTTAAATTTAAAATTCTGTGGAGAAAAATTCACTTATTATGGAAAGAAGAAATCTGCTGAACCACCCAAAAATAACTCAGGCAGTTAGCGTCCTCCAGCTTGCCTGAGCTACTGATACGCTTAGTTTACTACCTCGCTTCCATCTGCTAGAGATACCTGCTCTCGGATGGGGTGGGATGGGGTGGGATTTGCTAGCTGAATTAATGAAGAATATAGCATCTTTGGAAAAGTACACCACTTTTGATGCATTCTTTAACTTGGGTTATTCGCTACAAATTTTAGAGTTAAATACACCAAATAATACTAGGCTCTTAGGCAAGACGAAGCAACCCCACAGTGCCTGACATGCTGTAACAGAACATGAATTGTTTGAGCACCAACTTCTTTGTGAGCTAAATGAGATTCATGGGGCTAGGAGTCTAGACTTTAGTGAAAAGGTAGGTATCTTTCCAGTAGAGCAGTGAGTCTTATTGTGTATCATTTATTCAAAACCTATAGCTTAGAAAAAAATTAATGCATTTGAATATTTGAATGCTTTTACAATGAAGTGTTTAGGTGCTGTCTGAATCTATGCAGTGGAAATGGTTAGTGTCCTTGCTGGGTGGAGGTGAAGATGGCACTATGTTGGGTCTCCTTGGAACTCTCATCTAATTGTGCAGTGGCCAGATGTGTTGCTAGGATTAGTGGAAGAGTTTGGGTGTGAGCATGTACCTCTTTTAGTTGGGGAATGGCGGTACGAACTTCCTTGAAGATTAATTCTGTTAAATGCGTGGTGTCCTGACAGTCTCCTTGGAGTGTGGCCACAGGCACAAGCAGTTAGTTGCGGCAACCCTTCGGTGTGGGAGAGCCTGCAGTCTTCTATCTTTCTACAGTTGTGTCGGAATAGATGAGTTTTGGGAGATATACTACTCAGGCTCTATTTTAGCCCCTCTGATTCTGTCAGCGACCACAGCTCCCAGACCGAGAGAGATGGCACAGAAACATGGCTGCCCTGGCTCAAGTTTAAATACGTTGAATTCACTGCTGCTCCTGAAGAGATATTTTTCGTTTTGTTTTCACCATCTTAGACTCATAAAGAGGACATGGCATGGAAGGGAACCCCTTTGTTCGTGGCATAGAAAAGGAACAAGGAGCTCAGGAGGCAGAAGGTCATGGAGCTAGCTACAATGTAAGATCTGATGTTGTTGCTGCCCAGACTGAACTGGAATTCTTTCAAGTTAGGAAGACCATATTCTTCCACTCCTTGGCTCTATGGCATGGCAATTAGCAATGGCAGGAGGAAATATTGCAGGCAGAAGTCTTCGTCCTAGCCCCTTTCAATCCACGGCAAACCTCATAGTGCTATTCCAGTGTACAATGGCAGGAGGACAACGGGAAAGGAGATGGACCCAAGAGATCCAGATAGGAATGACTTCCTAGAGTGGACTGCAAAGGCACTGATGGGATAAGCTCAGGGCCTCTCCTGGGGTACAGCAGAGTTTCAAATGGAGCTATGCCTAAGCAACACCTGGGTACCATCCCATACTGTGAGCATTAGACATCCTGAGGAGCCAGCCTGATGGACTCGGGAAGGCTACTGAGGGAATCCACCATGGCAACAGATGCAGAGAGTAACGTTAGTAAGGGCAAGTACTTGACTTTTTAGGACAAACTGGGGAAGCAAAACTAACGTGGTCTTAGAAATCATTCTCTAGCCAGCTTAACTTTCCTTCCTTGTTCATTTCTGTTTGACTTCTGTAGGGATTTTAAGATTTTTTTTTGCACCTTGTCCTTGCTATAATTCTTATGGCTGAAGCAATTGCAAGAGAATCTAAAAAACAGTCATTGTCTTTGAAGACACTTCCTCCACACAGAGGCAACAGAAGGGAGGGGACCAGTGTCTGTACAGAGATCTGAAGCCTACTGCGCTACACTGAAAACCTAAGTAGCAGGCTCTGCCTTCACGGGCTGTGCCAGTAGAAGGCCACTGTGATGCCTGTCTACAGCGACAGAGGGAAAGCAAGAGGTCTGTAGCACAGTGCAGCACCTTAACATTTATCTCCCTTTGGGTCCTTTGGTGCAAAGGAAGGTATGAAAACCAAAACCCAAGCTGCAACTCTAGGTTTGAACTGGCACGTGGAACCATCATGGCCCACGTTGTAAAACTGGACACCTGAGGAAAGATCCTGTTTTTTTTTAATAAATAATAAATCATTCAGTCACTCACTCTACATTCAGCCACTTATTCATTATTTCCCACCTTCTGACAGCTAGAGTTAGAGTAGCCATTCTGTGATTTTTAAGGCTAGAAGTCACTCAGAATAAGAGCAAAGCGATAACGAGCGAAGAGGTGCAGTTGTGATCAGAGTGTGTTGCATGTGGTGTGTTGCACGCATCTACAAAAGCATCACAATGAACATCGCGATTTCGTACAGATCATATTTCCTGATGAACACAGAATGACAGCAGAACGTGTCAGGGAGTAATCAAAGAGGACTGGGAATGCCAATCCACCGACATGAGTACCACACAGTGGGATGCGTATGTTCTGGGGACTCATCCCTACTTTAGATTTGGATCCTCTGCAGGTTGGGTCCAGAGGATCTGGCCCTCTGTCAACCAATTTCTTTCCAGGGCTTGAAAGACTAGCATGTGCCTTCAGGTTTCTGTTTTTTGTTTGTTTGTTTTTGCAGTCTGGGATGGAATGCTTGTGCTAGAGGAAACTTTGGATTCCATGACTTGACATTCGAGGAAACTGAGGCTCAGGAGGAGGAGACACTTGAATGGGCAAACAGGAACATGATCTCAGTGGCTTGGTTGACTCCTGCCCATAACTCCTTCTCCCTCCTATAGGAAAGGCAGAGAATGAAGCTTTTGACTGGGGCTCCCAGAGCAGCTGCTTGCCCATAGGCAGCACTGGGGAGCACGGTCTCTGCTAGGGGAAAAAAGGAAATCTGGGGCAGTTGGAATATGAGAGGGGGAGGCCGGAGAGGGCCAGAAAGAGTCAGGGAGTCTCTGGGATGCAACCACGGGCAGTCAGGGCCACCCCTGCTTAGCGAAATCAGAAGCACAGCTTAAGGAAGGTACACTTCTGTTACTTTTAAACGTAGGTTGTTAGCACACGGATATGAGAAATAAGAGCAGAGACAGGGTGTGGCTGATATTCCCGGGAGCAATGTAGTCGAACTGGGGGAGGACTTGACATGGGTAGAAAGAAGAAACACTGGATTTGGAGAGATTATGCTCACCATGAGAGTGTGTAGTGAGGGAGAGAGAGGGGTGGGGCTGGAATGTCGGAGGGCATAGGGAATCAAGACAAAAACAAAATCAAGACTGTGTTCCCAGGTTGGAGAAAAAGCTGAACCTGAAAAGTCCTCCTACCTTCTAGTCTTTGTTGCGAAGGAACAATAGTCTCTGCCCATGGCTGTGTGGCCTGCGGTACCTTCCAGACGAAAGAACACAGGCCTGAACCCCATCAAAAAAGCACTGTGCCTATGGCTCAGCCGGTGGCTCACCTCTGCCAGAAGAGCAGAGCAAGCGAGTCAGTCCCTAGCCCCCCACCCACCCCCGCCCCGAGGATGCCCTGGAAGACTGGGTAAGAAGTGAGCCTCCCAGAGTGTTCGCTGCTGAAGTGTGGGGCTCCTGGCTCTCCAAACCACAACACGTGGAACCCTTTCAGCCCCCTCTGCTCTTATTGCCCAGATGCCCACCCAACTTGACTCAGAGGTTGAAGAAGACATCCCAGTTCTGATGGTGACTGGGGAAAATCTTCAGCCTGGTGGGAGAGGACCTCAGGCCCTGCAGGCAGGAGGCAGGGCAGGCAGAGTGTGTGAGCCCTGTTCTCTCTGGATGGCTGTCTGCGCCCGGGCCTTGCCTCTCAGTCTTCTCTGTTTCTCTTTCCTTGCTTTCTCTCTCCCAATCTGTCCCCATGTCTAAAATGGAAGACTATCCCTAGCCAGCCATGCTGGGAAGATGTAAAGCACAAGGAGCTGCCTCTCAGAGCCGGTATAAATACTGGCTCTAATTATAACATTAATATGGCTGGGATCATGAAACCAGAGACAACCGACATATGGCGAAAGTTGCGGGCCCCAGAACTGCAAATGAGAGATACTTTCTGAGAGCGAAAGCATGTTGCCCCGGAAACCAGGCTGCCCTGCCTCACCCACAGGAGAGCACTGGGCTCTGGAGTGCCATGTGGGTAGGCTGGAAAAGGGGAGCAAGGAGAAGCGGGCAAGGACTGGCCCTACCTTGTGACTCTGCAAATGGTACCCCATTAACTTAGTCCTCAATGCAGGACCCCACACACGGAACACGGGAAGCAGAAGGCACATTTCAGCCTCAAGGCATTCAGAGCCCTTTGAAGGGGATGCAGCATGAACTCTAGTCAGCTAGCTGGCACGACCAAGGCCGAGCTCTAGGCACAGCTGGCAGAGGAGACCTCTTTCGGGGTGTTTTGAGCCTCAAGGGCTGTGATATTGGCAGGAAGGTGAACTGAGACGGTGTACGGAACTTCTATCCTCTGTAGGGCACCCAGCTCCAGGACTATGACTTTTCCCCCAAGTTCTACTGCAGCACTTACAGCCTCCGCAGGGGAGGACTCAGAGTCCTGAGCACAAGTTTGAGGGCTCTCTCATCAGCTTCAGAGGCTGCCAAATGCCACAAACTCCAGCTGTCCCCACTGGGATAGCTCCACCCTGGAATCCCCAAAGCTGATCTAGGAAGAAGAACTGCCCTTGAGAAATTCAAATTCTCACCCTAGAAGGGTTGCTCAAGACAGCAAACAATTGCTTCTGGTGTTCAGGCTGGAAGGGCTAGACCAGGTCTCCCACACATTCCAGAAAGGCTAAAGCGACAAGATGCTCTGGAAAGTGATGGAGTGAGTGGGGGGGTGTGTGCATATTCGGAAAGCACACACACTTCAGCCAACGTATCACTCTTTGCCCCACAGTCAGAAGCAATAAAATAGTCACTACCTGGAGCACCCGCCTTTGACAACGGGGCTATCTCTGCTGCCTTGTTCACCATCAGAGGAAAAGACAGACCTGTCAGGCTGCATGTACAGTAGAGAGGGTTATTCATTTTCAATAACAATACAATACTATGTGAGGCGCAAACCCTCTGGAGCCGTATCTGTGGTTTTTTGTAGCAGGGCTGAAATGGTCAGGTGGTGTACCATTTCACTCTCTCTGTCCCTTTCTCAAATTTTCACATCGATCCTACAGTATTAGTAATCAGTAATAAGCAATGAGCCTTCATTTTTAGTGAGTCAGTTTAACCACAGAACACGAAGAGAGTCACAGTTGACACCCCACCCCCACCGATGAGCCAGGTTTTCTTAGATGAAGATGGAGAAAATGTGAGGGAAAGGATCAGGGTGGGGCCAAGTGTAGAGTCAAGCTTATCTCTTGGGACCCTTTCTGGCACTGAGTAGGCTCATTATTCTTCTAGCAGACATGAACCAGGGACCTACTGTGTGCCAACTAAAGAGTTACTTCCAAATGAAAAGAGCTTGGTATTGGCAAAAGAGAGAGAGAGAGAGAGAGAGAGAGAGAGAGAGAGAGAGAGAGAGAGAGAGAGGAGAGAGAGAGAGATTGACCAATGGAATCAAATCAAAGACCCAGATATTAATCCAAACACCTATGAACACCTGATTTTTTACAAAGAAGCTAAGATTATACAATAGAAAAAAAGTGTCTTCAACAAATGGTGCTGGCATAACTGGATGTCAACATGCAGAAGAATGAAAATAGATCCATTTCTATCCCCATGCACAAAAGACCTCAATATAAATCCAACCACTCTAAACCTGATAGAAGAGAAAGTGGGAAGTAGTCTTCAATACATGGGCACAGGAGACCACTTCCTAAATATAACCCCAATAGCACAGACACTGAGAGAAACAATAAATAAATGGGACATCTGAAATTGAGAAGCTTCTATAAAGCAAAGCACACAGTCAATAAGACAAAAAAAAGCAGCCTACTGAGTGGGAAATGATCTTCACCAACATCAGACAAAGGACCGATCTCCAAAAACTATATAAAGAACTCAAGAAACTAGACATCAAAATTCTAAATAACCCAATTAAAAAATTGGGTATAGAGAATTCTCAACAGAAGAAACTCAAATGGCCAAAAGAAACTTAAGGAAATCATCCTTAGCCATTCAACATCCTTAGCTATCAGGGAAATGCAAATCAACTCTGAGATACCATCTTATACCCGTCAGAATGGCTAAGATCAAAAACACCAATGATAGCTTATGCTGGAGAGGATGTGGAGTAAGGGGAATATTCATCCATTGCTGGTGGGAATGCGAACTTGTACAACCACTTTGGAAATCAATATGGTGGTTTCTCAGAAAACTGGGAATCAACCTACCTCATAATCTAGCAATACTACTTTTGGGCATATACCCAAAAGATGCTCAGTCATACTACAAAGGCATTTGTTCATCTATATTCATAGCAGCATTGTTTATAATAGTCAGAAACTGGAAACAACTTAGATGACCCTCAACCAAAGAATGGATAAAGAAAATGTGGCACATTTACACACTAGAGTACTTCTCAGTGGTAAAAAAAGACATCTTGAATTTTGCATGCAAATAGATGGAATTAGAAAACATCCTGAGGTAACCCAGACCCAAAGATGAATATGGTATGTACTCACTCATAAGCAGATATTAGCTATAAATAAAGGATAATGAACTTATAGTTCATGATCCTAGAGAAGCTAAGTAATAACGTGAATCCTAAGAAAAACATATATACACCCACCTGGGAATTGGAAACAGACAAGATCTCCTGACAAAATTGCGAGCATGAGGGTGGGGAAAGAAGGGAGGGTGTAAGGGGAAAGGAGAAGGGGAGGGGTGAGGAGAACTTGAGGGAATGGGATAGTTGAGATGGAGAAAGGAAAGAGAGATCTTGACTGAGGGAGCCATTATAGGGTTAGTGAGAAACCTGGCTCTAGAGAAATTCAAGGGAATCCACAAAGATGACCTTAGCTAGAACCCTAATCAAAAGAGGAGAGGGGGCCCGATCTTGACTTGTCCTGTAGTCAGACTGATGAATATCTTAATATCATAGAACCTTCATCCAGCAACTGATGGAAACAGAGGCAGAGACGCTAATTGGAGCACTGGACTGAGGTCCCGAGGTCCAGTTGATGAGTGAAAAGAAAGGATGTGAGCAGAGGTCCAGACCATGATGTGTTCCTCCACTGAAACAGGCTACCTAAGCTAGCGGGAGCTCACCAACACCAGTCAGACTGAGAAGGACCAACCAAACTGGTCCTTCTGAGTGTGGTTGACAGTTGCATGGCTGAGGCAGACTGAAGGGCCACTGGCAGTGGCACCAGGGTTTATCACTACTGCATGTACTGGCCTTTTGGGAACCTATTCTCTTTGGATGGATACCTTGCTCAGCCTGGATATAGTGGGGGCCTTGGACCTTCCACAGGGCAGTGTGCCTTACCCTCTCTGAGGATTTGGTGGGGGTGGAGTAGGAGGGGAGGGAGGGAGTGGGAACTTGGATTCCTATCTGTAACTTAGGATCCATTTGGTCCGAAAGTAACTTCCCTTCCTTCACTCCAGCTAGAGATGCCCACTAGCCTAACATTCCCACGAACTTCTTCAGAGGCCTGTCTGTTGGCTGTTGCCTAGACCTCCCCATCAAACACACATCCTCCTCGTCTCCACACGCAGATGGAGAGACTCTCTCTCTCTCTCTCTCTCTCTCTCTCTCTCTCTCTCTCTCTCTCACTCACTCACTCACACACACACACACGCACACACACACACACGCGCGCGCACATGCATGCAATGCAGGTGTGTGTGCGCACAGCACAGGCATCCTGAGCTCGCGGCCTCCCTGGCGAAGCTCCCTCAGCCATCAGCTGCTGTTTATTTCTTCGCCTCCTCATTTGGCTCCTGGGAGGATGTTTCAGCAGACTCTTCAGAGAGAAAGGGAAAAAAATACAATAGCTCATTAAGCTAATGACCCTTAGCCAGGCTGGCTGCTAGCAAAAGAAGGCAGGCAGGGACAATTGCTAGCTTTCCACTGAATTGAGATTGCCTCCATGGCGGGCTCATTTGTTCTCCTCTCCTTTTGTTCCTCAGACTAAGAAGCATGGGGAGGGCAGCTCTACCTGCATCTGTGGGTAAGTTTGAGGCTCAACTTGTCACCCGAGAGTCAGTTTCCCCTGGAAAACAGCCACGGCAGAGATTGGGGTAGCAACAAGGGAGCTGATGTTCAGGTACTGTGCATTTTGATGCTCGAGGCTTTGTCCTTGATTGGCTCAAGCCCTGGTGTTAGCATTTCCAGAGAACTGGGGCTTAGAAAAGGAGAGATCAGTTGATGGTCTGAATCCTGGAAAGGCTCAGGTTAGACCGCACTGCCAGATTCTGACTGCATGCGTTTGTCTGTATGCCATCACAGTCCAAGCGTGTGGCTCTCTGAGGGCATCCCAGGGTAGCTGGTTTCTGTGCAGTATCCAGAGACACGAGCTCCCCATCTCCCTCGATTCTTCCCAGTGATTCAACTGCCTGACACATCTTTAGTGTTTCAAATCTTCACCTGCTGTTCTCAAATAGTGATGCCCTGGGCCTGGGGGAAGAGGCATGGCTGAAGCCTCTGCATCAACTTTGCTGCTTCTGGAGGATCTTGTCCTTCAGACCCTTCCCACTGATGAAATGAGAAGACAGGGCTCTGTGCCTCTCCCACCTGTTCCAGGACATTCTAGAACAAACACACACACACACTGCATTCATTTCCTTCAGAAAATTTGGGAGACCTGAAGAAATTTGTTTAAAGGGACAGTGGGGTGGAGCAAAGACTTGAAAACACCAAGTCAAAGAAGAGACTAGCACAGAAACCTATTAAAATCTGTTAACCTGAAGGCTTGCCTATGGATTTCCTCTTTGCCAACCCCAACAAAGAAGTTGCATGCATGACATTAACCCTTTCTCATGGCTACCTATTGAATGCCATGCTAGAGACTAGGTCCTGGCCTATGCACTTGGCATGTTCTGATTAATTTATGTTTAAGAATACCTTACTGGAGGGGGCGGTAATTATACCATATGTCAAATGAGGGAACTGAGGCAATCAAGTGACTTATTCCTCATTGGGCTAGTGCCAGCATTTCAGCATGTGTCCTCAGACTCCAGAGATGAGATGAGCTATACCTTCTAAGGAAAGCATCCAACATTTACCCTACTGATATAGGTATGAATAATTTGCATTGGTATGATTTTAAGGTCAATTTTGTTATATGTATAAGTGTTTCTGATTTTGATTAAGGTATTGTGATTGTGTAGTTCATTTAAATATTTACTGTATAATTAAGAAATATAGGTTGTTAATGGATAATCATCAGTAATAGTCAAGCTTGTAGTCATGTTAGTTAGATTTTATATATATATATATATATATATATATATATATATTAGATAGACATTCTTCATGTCTTTCAAAGATTACAGAATAGGACATTTAATGTTTTAATAACTGAGGACTTTTCATGACAATGAGACACTCTGCTCCTGGCAGCACCAATCTACTTCAAGAGGAAGATGGACATCGAAGAGGATCCTTATGGAGTTTGATAGCCATTTGGGCAAGAAACTGCTCTTGCCTGGACTGTTGGATAAACTGGACACAGAGAACCCACAGAGAGAGGACTACTGAACTTGCCTAAGGTGAGATGATTTTTCGGGGTTCCTGATTCATGAAAGAGTCTACAAGACATTATGCAGGACACAACAGATAGTGACTGAACTGACTTTGAATTATCCTGCTTTATGGAAATGTCTGCTGGATACCATGGGCCTGAAGGCTGAAGATGGATGCCCCAACGGTACAGAGGAACTTTGGGTGACTGTCCAGGCAGCGAGATGTCTCTGTCATTTCTAGAGTTTTGAAAGTTGCTTTTTTCTTGTTTGCTTATGTAGGATTGTATCTTTCTGGAGTCTTTGATGGAGTTAAAAATAGTTAGTTATAGTTATAGTTTTCCTTAGTTATGATAAAGATTATTGTAACTTTTACTTGATAACTGTTTCGTTATATGTAATTTTGCTATGTTAAAGTTAAAGCCTTTCTTTTTTGTTTAAACAGAAAAAGGGGAAGTGATGGGGGAGTGTCATATCAATCTGTTGATTTCATTGGTTAAGCAATAAAGAAACTGCTAGGCCCATTTGATAGGCCCACCCTTAGGTGGGAGGAGTAAACAGAACAGAACGCTGGGAGGAAGAGGAAGTGAGGTCAGACTCTGCAGCTCTCCTCTCCTGAGCAGATGCTTCAGAGAGACGCCATGCTACCTGCTCCAGGGAAGACGCACGCTATGAAGCTCCAACCCAGGATGGACTTAGGCTAGAATCTTCCCGGTAAGCGCACCTAGGGGCGCTACACAGATGATTAGAAATTGGCTAAATTAATATGTGAGAATTAGCCTAGAAGAGGCTAGATAGGAATGGGCCAAAGCAGTGTTTAAAAGAATACAGTTTCCATGTAATTATTTCAGGTAAAGCTAGCCGTGCGGGCGGGGTGCTGGGGATGCAGCCCCGCCGTCGCCCCTATTACTACACCCTACTTTCCCAGAATCAATGGTATATCCATAATTCTAGCATATGAATTTGAAAAAGTCATGCATATATGTGTACAAAGAGGGAAAACATCTCTCTACCATGAACAACACCCCGAACAGCATTTCTCTAGCAGTACAGTACTGATGCCCCTTACTAAAGCTCCAGGATATACCCTATACCTCACTGTATCTGAGCATGACTGGACACACCAGGGCATGTCATCATCGTCGTCATCATCATCATCACAACAGTTTGCGGGCTAGAAGAGCAGGTCTCTGAGAACAAACATGCACTGTGTAGGCACCCAGCACATGATGAAGGAATCTCACTCATTAACATATTGCTGAAAGGCTTTGAAATGTCAGGGCTGAGGGACTGAGGGAGGGGAAAGGAGATGGTTCCCATGATTTTGCTGTGCAGATATGCATGCTCCATGCCAAGCCAAGCTTGGACATGACCTGACAAAGCCAGAGGGTGGGATCTACCATTCCCCACTTAAAAGTGGGCACTAGAGAAGCAGAAGATCTCCAAGCTATTTACCATTTGCCTTAACAGAAGCCAAATCACCCATACTTACTTCTTGAGAAGTACAACAGAGACCTAAGTACCATAAATAGGAATAACTGAATTCACTTCAAACCTTTAAGTGTGCACACAGCCTCTTGATAGACCATCTCTAATTATTTTTTTTTTTTTTGGTTTTTCGAGACAGAGTTTCTCTGTGGCTTTGGAGCCTGTCCTGGAACTAGCTCTGTAGACCAGGCTGGTCTCGAACTCACAAAGATCCACCTGCCTCTGCCTCCCGAGTGCTGGGATTAAAGGCGTGCGCCACCATCGCCCGGCCATCTCTAATATTTTGATGGGCATGAAAAACAAATATGGGTATTTTGTGCTTTGTAGCATGTGGCATGGGGCTGTCATTGGACTTCCATTCTGAGAAATAGAGAATCCCCTCATGTCATAAGACTTGATCATTCATGCCCCTTGTGTAGAGTTTCCTGTCCTGAACTTTGGGACCAGTGAGTCTCAACCACACCATGTGACACGAACACTGGCTGCACAGCCAGCATCACACATATTGGCGGGGTCTCTGAAGGGCCTTCACCCTCTAGGATGCATCAGTGCAATGCAGTCTGCCCCTTTTTGCAGCTAGCTAGCTACCTGGGCTGCTTGTTTGCTCAATGAAACCTAGCAAGTCTGGATTGGGACTTCTGTCCAGTTGGGTGCTGTAGTCCCCAATCTACTTCTGCTTCTATTTCTATTAAAAACAATTCTGAAAATGCTATAATGAATCCCCAGACACTCAACACTGAAATGAGAAATGCTGACTATCAAGTCAGTCTATTTTAATTAGAAAGAGACTTCATGGGTAAAGCTGAATGACTTTTGTACGTTCAATGGGTCCAAAATACAACAAAGTTATTGACTGAAAATTGAAGCAGAAATTTAAGACATTGACAAATATCTAAAACTCACACATCCCTTGTTTAAATGGTAACAACTTGGATATTATTTTCTGTCTTTTCCAAATAAAATTATTTCACATATAAATTACTGTAATCCTGTCTTAATAGATTTTGGTTTATCCTTTTTTAAAAAATCACATTGGATAGGACTATTGGGGTATCATGGTACATCAGACAGTGTTATCTGGCTCCAAATAAAAATGCTTCTAAAATTTTTACATGTAGCTTAACATCTGATTTATATTTTGAATAGTTAAAATTTTTTTCAGAGTAAAGTAATTTCCTTGATTACTATCAATACTTCTTTAAATAAGTTTTTTTTTCTGAAATGTTTTTCCTTCTTCTACCAATTGGATCATATTTATCTTATCACTCTGTCAAAAATGTTATGAAGTGCATTGGTAATTTTGCTGGTGTCAAATGATAACTGTATTGCTATGGGAAAGAATTTATATGTCAAAATTTAAAATGTATATATTTCTGGTTCATATTTGCTGGTATTTTAAGATCTATTTTACTTTTAAGTGTGTGTGTATGCATGCACATGTGAGTACAGGCTCCTGCAGAGGCCAAAGGTGTCAAATCCCAATAGAGTTGGAATTACTTGAGGTTGTGAACCACTCAGCATGGATGCTGGGAACCAACCCGAAGTCCTGTGCAAAAGTACCTAACCCCTGAGTCATCTTTCCATCTCCGTCAGTAATATTTTACATGGTGTCTTTCTGCAATTTTTATCTATTGTCATATATCCATCTATGAGGTGACCAGTAATGTGGGCACAAAAATAAGCAAGGCGCTCACCTTTTACATTCTAGTGCAGACATAGGACTATAACGATCCCAGCACAAAATGTTTGACAAAATGAAGGCTCTATACTTTAACTGATGAATAGACATCTTGTTCCCCAGTTCTTCCAGGTATTAAAAGCCAGAACAATTCAGTTCTGGCCCTTGACCATATTGATCCTGCTATATGCCTTATAGGTCCACAAAGCTCCCAGGTTATCAGTACCATTCTAGACATGGCTACAATGGGTAAATCTACCCTCATACTCACGAGGCCAACTGCCTTCTTGGTATTTTAGCTTAGGCATTTTAGTTATCTCAAATTACAAGTGCCTAGAGTTGAGCCCAAGACCTCTTAGGTAGGTTTCCTGATTCAGTAAATATCTTCATCATAGAGCTAGTTGCTCAAGATAGAAAACCAAGTTTAAGATTGACTTTTAACCCTCTTCTATGCATGAGCTGTCCAATTTTCCAACAAAACATACTAAATAGGAGCAATATGTAATACTTCATAATCCAAGAAGTATCATCATTTTTTAGCATATACCCAGAAAATAAGTATAAGGGAAGAAAGTGAAGAAAAAAACCTTAACCACTGTGGAATTTGTAAAGTAAATGGAAAATATATGCAAAAAGCTAACTGGCTTTTGATCAAATCTACTATATATATATATATATATATATATATATATATATATATGACTGAAAGATTTTAAGGTGTTTTGAAAGCAGCAGTCTGGTGTACTATGTAGATGAGTATGGATGCAGAGCCTTGGGGCTTTTACATAGTGGACTGGGGAGATACATATGTGAAGGGATTAATGAATGAGTTCATCGTTAGACAGTGACTTGGATCTTCTTGTTCACTCTGTTCCAGTGAGCATTTGCTACCACATTTTAAACTGACTGTCCATACTATTTGAGCATGCAGAGTTGGATATTTTGGTTATTACGTTTTCGTTATTATAGGCAACACAACAATAATATCTATGTGTCTGGATTTTATTAGGTATTTCACGTCTGTTTTTAGAATTGATTCCTGTAACCTAAACTAATGACGGTAAGAGGGCATAGATTCCTTAAGACTGCGTGTGCAGAGCAAGGGTTCTATACAGCCCTGGCTGAGCCCTGGCACCTTTCTTCCGTCTACACATATTCACTCAGGAACACTGTGACCAGGATCATCCGACCTGGAAACAGAGACGATATGAGATCTGGGGAGTGTGACTCTCTTCTGCCATGGGGCTGCTTCATTTCTAAGCAATTCCTAGCTACTTGTGGAAACAACAACTCCTGACAGGAAGCTACAGAGCACCAACCAACAAACAGTTCACACAGAAATTGGGTTTACTGGCCACTCTCAGAATACCAGACCTCTGACTGGTAGACACATTGTGGAATGTCTGTTCTTTGGAAGTCTCTTTGGTGGGTAAAATATAAACATAAAGTCCCCTTACTGTCCTCTGTTGCTTTGTAGATAATTGCAATCTGATTAATGAAAATATACCCACGAGTAAATTAGCCATCTAAATGTCCTTCTACTCTGGGAAGTTAGAGTCGCTTAGAGAGAATGAAATAAAAATAAAAACAAAGACCAAAAAACCATACGTTCCACCCGAGACCAATTAAATCCAAACTGCTGGAGGTGAAATGTGGGCTTCCGTTCTCTTTAAAGTTTTCCAGTCAACTCTTCTGCAGCCCGAGCTGAATGTTCCTGCCATCTGCCCTGGAGTCCTTATTCATCACGATTGCCAGGCCCTTAGAGGCGCAGGCTGCCAAAGAAGGCTTCACGGGGGCAGTGCGACTTGACTTGGACCTCAGAGGAGATGTAAGTTGGGCTGAACACAAGGATGACGTTACACATTACAGGCAAAAGGAATGGTGCTAGCCAAAGTAGGTCAGAGAGACAGAGAGGGGAGCAGATGTTGCTGTAGGCAGGAGGGCTGGAAAAGGGATGACTTCAAACCAAGTGAACGGAGGGAAAAAAAATGAGAAGAGACAGTGTGGGGCCCAACTTGACTTGAAATGCTGGAGTGTTCAAACTGGTAGTCCCCAGCCCCCACCAGACCCATAAACACATCGTGTGCCTCATACCGTCATTTAGCATCCCAGGCAACGCTTCTATTGGAAGAAGTTCACATAAAAAGTCAGACCTGCCAACTGTAGGCTGTGACAGGTAGGAAGCTGAGTCCTTTGGGTGACAGAGCACTCCTCAGTCCCACCTGGGGTGTACTGGATACACACACACAGAAACCCATTGAGTCCTCTGGATCCCTTCCTCCTGTTTGGCACAGATTGTTTCGAGGAGGCACTGTGCGCAAGACAGAGGAGCAGGCGATTGCAGACCCATGACTGTCATTGCAGTGGCTCGTGGTGGTGACCTTGGACAGCTTCCCTGACCTTCCAACTACAGTGTGGAAGTGTGGACACCAAGAATAGGAGTCTTGTGTCCTATGAAGGCGAGGTGAACCCTGAGGTTTGATGGCTCTAACTGGAGATGGCTTAACCCTGCCAGCAAACTGCATGTCTGGCAAGCATGGAAGAGGTAGGTATTCTATCCCCATAGGTACCTGCCCTAAGGAGAAGACAGAGCATTAGAATGGGAAAGACACCTAGGTCATTAAATTCTACTTTGTCACTGTTAAATAAGTAAACAAATATCACATCCATACAATCAAACAAATATCACATACATACAATCAAACATGTAGCTTTGGCCCAATATTTAGTCACAAAAATGTCTTCTCTAGAAAGAGCTGCTGACCTCACCCAACTACACCCTACTAGGAAATAAACTTTGCCTGAGGAGCCTGGAGTCAATCTTTAAGGTACTTTCACATCCCACAGATTCTGAAACAATGCTGTGTGCTCCACTGACCCGGACATCCATCCTTCCGACTGCTGACTTTTCCCTTTTCTTGACAATGTAGTACTTGCAGCCTGGAGGTCTCCAGAGCTCAGCAGAACAACGATGTAGTAATTGCTGGTATCAAAACTCAGACTCCCCAAGTTGCTATCTTTGGATGCTAAAATTCTCATTAGGACACACCAGGGTCTCTGAAAGCCTGAGGAACACTGGCTAATCTCCCCTTGGCTTGGTGAGAAGAAGTAGTAAGGGAGGGTAGGGGGGTTATGCCAACCTGGGCACGGTTTCATGATAGATGCTGCAAGTTTCACCACCCAGAGACCTAGTGTGAAGACAGACAGCCCTGTGTCCCACCCATGCCTGGCATTTTTGCCCCACTTGGGCTGATTCAACACTCAATATGTCCAAACGGTTTCCAGCCTGTGCTGAGTACTTTGTCCTAAATCCACACTTGGAGAACCACTGTTCCATAGCACTTAGTCTAAACAAAACTAACCCTCCAGCATGCCTGGTTGCTCAGACCACAGTGGGGGCTCTTATTCAGTCCCCTTTCAGATCTCTGTTGCTTCCAGCCATGGGCGAAGAAGAACAGGTAATATAGCCAGCACCTGGAACTGCGGTCATCAGGCAAGAGGTTCCTGCTAGAGTCAGCTTTGGCATCTGTCTTTCTCCTCACCTGCAAGTCCCAGCCAATCTCAGGTAGAATGCCTCCCCCCGTGGGACAGCTTCCCCAGATCTCCTCTCCGACTTGGGGCTCTCCCAAACCTTACAACTGGAACAAACCCTGACCACCATAAATCACCATAGCAGGTACCTGCCTTCCTTCTGGGCTCTGATGTTCTACCCTGGCTTACCAGCATCTCTGGGCATGCAGTATAACATTTGTATTACTCACCTGCCACACCCTGGAAGATGAGGAGTCTGCAAAGCAGGGTTAATGCAGGTCATTTGCAAAAGCATCTTAGAATCTCTTTTTAGGGCTGGAGATTTAGCTCAGGGCTGGGGAAATACTTGCCTAGGATGTTTGAGACTCTGGGTTCTACCTCAGCACCACCAAAAAAGCACCACACACACACACAAAATAACCTCTCAGAACCTCCTTTTAATTATGTATCTGCCTCCAATGAACACTGAAGTAAACTATGATCTTGCCAACACACACACACAGAGACAAAGACACTCATGTCCATTTGCGGTACTTTGAAAGAAAATGGCTCTCAAAGGGAGTGTCACTATTAGGAGGTGTGGCCTTTTTGGAGGAAGTGTGTCACTGTGGGGGCAGGCTTTGAGTATCATACAGGCTCAAGCATTGCCCAGTGTCTCAGTTCACTCCTGTTGTCTTGGGATCAAGATGTAGGACTCTGAGATACTTCTCCAGCACCATGTCTGCCTTTTTTTTTTCCATGTCCCACCATGGACGATAATGAACTAACCCTCTGAAACCACAAGCCACCTCAGTGAAATGTTTTCCTTTATAAGAGTTGCCATGGTCATGGTGTCTCTTCACAGCAATAGAAACCTTAACTAAGATACCATCTACATAAAAAAAAAAACAAGAACCAATCTCCAATAGGTAATCTGAGAACAGAGTAACCAGAGGCTCTAAACACAACCAGATTCTGAAGGAACTTTGATTCAAAATGGAGGAAGCATCCCCCCCCAGGTTTCTCTTTTGCTTTGAGTTGTGATGGTGTAAGACTCAAGGTCTATGTGAGTGGTATGCATAAATGGTGTCTGTGTGCACATGTATGTGTGTGTAAGAGATAGAAAGAGAGGGGACAGAGGTAGGAGAGAGAGGGGAAGAGAGGGGGAGAGAGGGAAGAGAGGAGAGAGGGGGAGGGGGAGAGAAAGGGGGAGAGAGAGAGAAGGGGGGAGAGAGAGTCCTACATCTTGATCCCAAGACAATAGGAGTGAACTAAGAGAGAGAGGGGGGAGAGAAAGGGGTAGAGAGAGAGAGAGAGAGAGAGAGAGAGAGAGAGAGAGAGAGAGAGAGAGAGAGAGAGAGAGGAGAGAGTGTTCTGCTTCTCCTTGGCTCTGACTTCTGTTTTGTGTTAGATCTGTAGTAAGTCCATTTGGCGTGATTCTTACAGATGGCAGGAAAGGGCATTAGTGAACCCGTGTGCCTGATCATCTCCAGGGCACCAACATTACAGGACTAAAGTCTTGCATCTCATTAAGTTAGAAGATTAGTTATCTGATAATGGGGTGCAAGAACTTCTCTAGACCTGTGGACCAAACACATCACAGGCTTTCAGGTACCTGACCTGTGATTTTTCCAAGACTTCTATAAATGATCGGTGCTAACATATTGAGAAGAACTTGAGCTGCAAGCATCTTGTTGGAAGACTCTGCCAATCACCTCCACTGTGCTTAGTGTGAACTCTATCTTATTCATCTGTCTTTTTGGGGTACACTTTTTGAACCCTTCAGGGATAGATATAAACGTCAGAACACATCTATTAGCACTTTTAATTCCGTGGTGCATTTGCAGTTGGATAAACTAGAATAAAGTCGCAGCCTGTCCATTAAACAGGAATGAACAAGGGTCACCTGTGTCCCATTAAATGTGATTTGCTACTTAGTTCCTGTGGTAAAACTGGGAATATTAGGCCCAGAGGTGGAAGGGAAAGAGATGGCCATGACAAGGTTGATTGACATGCTAATTGCTCAAAGTTTGGGCCAGGTTTATGTCCACCAGTTGAAGTGTAGTAGTGCTCGGAGAACACAGAAAAACATTCATTCTAGAATGTTCATTCCTCCTAGGAATGACGTCACTTCTTAGGAAGAATCTCTTCTCATATACTTGTGACCCTATCCCTTTGCACACGCATAAAAGTGCTTAATACGTGTTCATGGCACTGAATACAAAACCTATTCCACTCTTCACCTATGATGGATTTCTACAAACAGTTGTATTAAGTAATGCTAACAGTTGTATAAGCTCAAAAAAATTGAAATTCTGACCTTGGTTGTTTACTTAGTTAGCTGACACTTACTTAGTTTTTTGGGGTTCTTGAATTCCTTGAGAAGACAATGAGTCAAATATGCCTCATATTAGAGGAAAATGATATTAATCCCCAAACTGTGGCAATCCTACTGTAATCTTAGACTACATAGATGATGCTAAATTTGTTATATTTGCCTAGAGGGGTACAGTCTATATGTGTCTTGCATGCTTGAGAACCATTGCTTGATTCCCCAGAACCACATGAAAGCCAGGTCTGGAAGCACATATCCATCATCCCAGTGCTGGGGAGGTAGAGACAAGAAGATCCTGAGTCTTCCTGGAAGCCCATGCAGCTAGATCAGTGGAAGTCTCAAAAATACAGTGGAGAGTGACAGAGGAAGACACTGGACATGGCCCTCTGACCTCTAGATGTATGCATGTGTAGATGTGCAGATAGACACACACACACACGAAGAACACATGCAGAAGTGACTCTCAAGAGCAGTAGGAATTTGGGGATGCATTGTCAAGGCTCAGCAGTGCTAAAGAATGCATCCCATCCTAAAACACAGCTGACAACATGTTTCGAGCAAATCCCTTCCTGCCACCCCAGCCGCTTCATTTTCATTACCTAGTATTTTAAGAGTCATTATCCTTTAATATGATCCCCTAATTATCCTCCAAGCTAAGGTAAATGCCGGCTGCTTTTGCCATTTGATTTCTTTATAGAGCCACATAGCTAACGGCTGCAAAGCCACCAACAAAATTGGTTCAGAAGCACAGAACAGAAAGCATTGTTATCAAAACCAACCTGGTTCTTTCACTTTGGTGGCCCAGTTGCAAACAGAATAATTGACAATTATGAGCTAGAGGTGGGAAGACTATAAAATCTTTCACTTCGACTTCCTTTGCCTTCCCTCTTCAACTTCGGTTGTTCCTTTGTAAACTTTTTTTTTTTTAATTTTTAGTGATTACTTCCTCGGCTGACAGTCCGTGGCAGATGCCAGTCAAACGGCAGTGGTTTATTGGGTAGTTACGAGGGTGAAATCAAGTAGCCATTCTGCTAATCCCTTTACAAGGAAATAACTTTCCACATAAACAGTGGAACTTATGTGGCCATTAGCAGATGCTCCATCAAGCGACCAAAAATATACACATTTAAATTCTTAAGCACAATCTATGAACACCACGCAGATGGTTTCCAAGAAACTGTACCTAAATTGATTACGATAAAAATGATCTGCTGCGATTGTTTCTGTCAAAAGGGAAAAGAGAATCTGTCCCAATGTGTCGCTCTGCCCACTCATGCAGAGAACCCAGCTGCTGGGACAGATGTTGCTCTAAGCACTTTATTTTAGGGTCATTAAAATGGTTACAGGGGTTAGTCATTCAGTGTTTTATAAATTGTGCTTACTAGCTGAGCTCAACAGATGCGACGAAACTTGTTTGTGGTGGATCCGAGGCAGAGTTTCACAGCAGACCCACCCTGGGCTCAGATGTGGGGAACGAGGAACAAATGGGAAGGAGCAATTGAAACAGAGAAGAGCACAGAAACCCTGGCATCTCTGATGTGGCCCGCGTCTTCACGCGGATCTGGTTATAGTGCTGGCTGGGGTGTGTCCCTGACTGTCCTGGTGAAGCTGTCTCAGAGCCATGCCTGTGCTTACCCACCTAAGGAGTTTGGGATGGTGTGTGTGTGCTGTGTAACTACAGAGTTTAAGTCAGCCCCAGCCTGTGCCGCTGTCCCTCCAATTTTACTAAGTAGCAAGGATGATCTTCCTAATGCTCCCGGAACCTTCTCCTTTGAAGATGATGGTTTCTAAGCTTTTCGGAGAATATAGTTCAGCTGTCCCCCACACATCGGGTCCTACCCATAAAGCTATGCTTTCTCATCATGATGACACCTAGTACACCAACCCAAACTCAGGTATTCTGCCTAAGTCAGTCTCTGTGCAATGGTGGCTTAGACGTGAGACTGGGAGGGTAGCTATCATCATGAGAACTGTCAGCCCCTTCTGACCACTCTTTAAACAAGCAGTCCTACCTCCCCTGAGAAGGTGGGGCTCAGCTCTGACTTCTCCTTAGAAGCTGGAGTACAGGTCTGGCTTCCCCTTAGAAGTGGGGGTACAGGTGTGACTTCTGAGAAGCTGGGATGCATATCTGACTTCCCCTGAGAAAATGGGGTGTAGGTCTGGCTTCCCCTAAGAAGCTGGGATACAGGTCTGGCAAATGGTACACAATAGGAAACGCACATTCACAGAAGACAATCTGATTAAGGCTGAAGGGAGAGAGGTTTAAGCTACAAAGGACGGGCTGCAGGTGAGCCCAGGAAAGTTGGCTTTCTATAGTAGAAAAGCTGGAAGCATTGTGGGGGAAGTTGCTGTTCAATGAAACTGAGGCAGGTAAAGGCAGGGGCTGTGTGACATGTAGAGGCTCTGCAGAGTTAAAAAAGAAATAAAAATTACAGCTATACATGAAGGCGGATGAGCAGACAGTACAACGCAATATTTTCACAAGTCATTTGGGATGGAGTGGGGAGATCCCTATAAGCAAAGAACATATTTGACAAGTTCAAATTTAGGTACAGTGTCTCCACACCCTCACACAGTTGAGATCCCTACAGCCAAAGCTCAGAATTTGGGGTAATAAACATCTGATTTTGAGGATTCAGTGGAATGATGCATACTTCTTCCCAGTTAATTAGTGTGTGGCCTACTTCATGTTTCTAGAAAAACTACTGATTTCTGTGGTAATACTGGGAATAACAAATTCCCATCCGGCAGCTTCTATGTCAGGCTCTTCAGGAATCAGCAGGGAAATCTCATTGATCTGTCCTTAGCCCAGGGTCACCATCAGACAAACCAAGTGAGAGTTCTACACCCCATGCCCAGCCAAGCTCTCAGAAGTCACGTGCCTGGAGGACTGAGAACCTACAGCAGGGAATCTATGGAGTCTAAGCTAATTCAACTTGAGAAACAATGCTAGAGGCCATCTGGATTAAATAGCCAGACCTTAAGGGTACAGAGAAAAAAATCTGTCACTTCTGGTTGAAATACTGAACTCAGAGATGGAGACCTGTTGGCTTCTGTACTTCCCATATCAATACCTTTGATGTTTGCTTCTGGGATTGCTAAATTCTCCTTCTTCCCTCTCCCTGTCTTCAGTACTGGGCATCTGACCAACAAGGGTTTGTGGGATCCTGGTCTGTGTTCTTCCAGGATCACTGTTCCACTGTCACTGTACATCAGCTTCCTCTCTACAGGTTGACTATTTGCTATACTCCGTTCCTTTCCTGCCTCTTCTCTATAGCACTGCATGAACTTGGCAGGCCAGGAGGAAAGTGGAGATCCCTGACTACAAGAGTCCTAGGCTTCTGATCGTGAAAGGTAGGCGAACCTTCAATAAGACCGAGTGAAAAGAACTCAGGGGAGCTCAGATGGACTGAAGAAGAAACCAACATGGGGAAGATGCTGTGTATTGGGTCTAGGTATCTTCCAGAACTTGAACCCAAAATGAGATTTCAACCAGGAAACCTTTCTTAAACGATCTCTCCATCCTGTTGAGAGACTAGGAATTAGACAAAATCCCTGGTAGGCACATAGGGAGAGAGGCCATGACTAGGTAATAAAGATGGTGAAATTCCAAGATGGCTGGCTTCTTCCTCACCCTCCTAACTTGAGATCAAAATCTGGCCACTTCAAAGACTTTGTAGGCTTCTGTTTCCCACCAGCAGTTTCTGAAGAAGGAAATTTCTTCAGAGGCTTTAAAACCCCAAGCCCTCAAGAAGAGACCAGATCTTTTAGCTTCCTGGGTCTCCTCTTTGCTTAACAGAGGGTTTTTGCTCTCTATGTCTGCTTCATGGGTGTGTTTCCTCACCCCCAACAAATACATTTTTTCAACTGCTAATTTTGTCTGGGGTGATTGGGGCTTCTCTGTTGCTACCTGTTTTGCTTCAGTTTTTTTTTCCTGCCTTTTAATTCTTTAACTGGAAGAGCAAATGAATCCAATCAAGACTCATAGCTGGTATCACTTTCTTCCTTCTATTTCTCTCATTTTGTTTTCTTCTGTGGCAGAGAGACTGGACAGAGCAAATTCTATTCTATGAACAGGAGTGATGCCCAAAGGCCCATGGCTGAGAGGACAGCACTCTTTAAGTCCACATATGGAACAGGAAATGGAAATTGAAAAGCAAGGATTATGCTGCAAAGTACTAGATCCACCCTAATTTCTGGGAAAAGGAGAGGATGATGAAATCCAACCCCAGAATGAAGCTGCTGTGGAAATTAGTGCTATAGCTGGCTACTGCCCTGGACAGCTGAATAGGAATCAGGGTTTCTGGTATCTCTGCTCATGTTGCTGGTATGTTTGAATCTAACAAGGAAGCAATTCTCAGGCTGTTCTAGAAATAATCTGGGCAGATGTTGGTCCCTCACTCAGAACAAAATGGTGAAACAACTAATAGGAGCATTTGTAAACATCTTACCACATCAACAGGTCTCCGGAATGGGTCTCTGTAGGGCATGAACTGTTGCCCTACTGGTCCTGCTCCATGGCTGGTATGTGATGGGACACAGACCATTTATCCACATTTACCAGGCATTGTAGAATCCACTTAGCATGTCTGAGTCAGAGATTCTTCCTATCTAATTACCATAGAGTAGGCAATGTGTCTTCTCCCCTTTGCTAAGAGTCTATTAACTTATCTAATCATGTTGACGTTGATGTGGGAGTTGGTTATGAGTTTGTGAAACAAATAAATACAATCCATTTACTACTCATGGCATTTGTGACCACATGAATGAAGTAATTTAAAGAATGGCTGGTGTGGGATACCCCTCTGTGTGCTATGAATATGTTTTATTTCCATTGGTTAACAAAAAAGCTGCTTTGGCCTATGGTAGGGCAGAATATACATAGGCAGGAATAAAGGAGGGGGAGTCAAGGGAGATGTAAGCAACTGCCAGAAAAAAGTGTGAAGTAACAAGTACAAGTCTCATGGTAAAATTTAAACTAATAAAAAATGGGTTAATTGAAGTTGAAAGAAGTAATTAATAATAAGCCCAAGCACATAAGCAAAATAGTATGTAATTAATAGTAAACCTTTGAATGGTTATTTTAAATGTGGCTTTGGTACCAGGTGGGATGAGAAACCTCCAGTTACAAATGGCACCCAACGTGGGGCATGGATCCACAGAAGACCTAAAAAAGCTTTAAAAGAGTTCGAAATGCAGAAAAACATAGCCCTCTGGGCTTGTCTCTCCTGCTAGCCACAGTGAAGAGATGCATCTTTTAACAGCTGTCTGCAAGATGGAGCCGGCCACCAGCTGTTATGAGCTAAGTTGCCTGGTGGGTTTCTGCAGTCTCATACAGGCCGTGGTACAGAGAGGCTAATCGGTGTGGCAGATTTAACTTTTGTTCACACAGAAAAGGTTGTGGGCTGGCTGCATGCTACCTAATGTCATCATTGGAGGCATGCTACCTCTGCCATGTTAAAAAGCTGAGCAGGACAGAACCAACAGCCAAAGCAGAAACTCTGGTCCTAACCACACCCATTTGCACAGATATGCAATAAAGACAGATTCAGACAAAAAGAAAACTCTCTAAATAGGTTGCACTGTGTTTAATAAATGTACGTAGGTCTTAAAAAGAAAGAAAATGGGTATAGGAAGTTATAGAAAGAAAAAAATTATTTAAAAAATATAACCAAGTCTTTAAAGAGACAGCAAAAATAAAAAATAATAAGTCACATAAAAATGGAAAATACATAAGAGAGTCTGGGTTATGTATACTATTGTGTTTTCTTTGAATTTTTGAATGTTAATGATCTAACTGCAGAGAGACATTTGATTGTGAAGGTTGCTAAGCTAAAGCAACATAAAGGCATCTTAACTTCAAAATTTGAGTCTAAGGATATGTTGCTTTGGAAAAGAGGTTCTGCTTTTGTTTCCACAGAAGATGAGAAACCGGGGATTCCTTCCAGGCTAATATGGTTTGATCTAGTAAGACTCCCTGAGAGGTCTTCATGGAACAATGGCCCAGGTGATCTAACATCCTCAACAGCTTCACAGCAACTGACTGAGGTGACGCAGCCTCATAGATTACTACAGCTAAGATTTAACCATAATTCTAAATTTTCTCAGGATCCTCATAAGATTACCAGTGCCCCCAATCAGCAGGAAGTAGTATTGAAAACTACATCCAAATTCCAAAAATATTGTTTATAAATATTTCTTATTTAAAGGGGGCTGGTTATAAATGGTTAATAGTCAATTTCTTTCTAAAAAAAGAAAAGGGGATATGATTTAGAAATGAAAAAGAGGTAGATTATTGAATATAAATCAAACTGAAAAACAACTGTTAATCTCAAAATGCTTTATATTGGCATAGATTTTGGTTTATCAATACAGATATAAGGTCAATTTTGTTATACTATATATTTCTATTCTTGTTTAAGGTATTATGTTTATGCAGCTCATTTAAAAATGTCATTTACAGTTAAGAAATACAAAGATTAATAGTCATCTATAATAGTCAAACTTATAGTCTAATTAGTTAGGTTTTCTAGATATGCAGAGATATATTTAAATAGATAGGTAATCTTTAACATTTCAAAGACCTACAGAATACGGCATTTAAAATGTTTTAAGAACTTAGATTTTTCTTAACAGTGACAGATGTCTGCTCCTGGCAGTACCAATTACTTCAAGAGGATGATGGGCATTCAAAGAAGCTCCTTGTGGAGTTTATTTTCAATGTGGCAAGACTAGCCATTTGGGCAAGAAACTGCTCTTGCCTGGACTGCTGCTTGACAGTCTGTTGTATAAATGGGACATGCAGGACTCACAGAAAAGTAACTGCTGAACTTGTAAAATTAAGATGGGACAGTCTTTCAGGGTTCCTGCTTCATTGAAGAGTCTGACAGATATTCTGCAGGACCTAGAAAATAATTGACAAACTGCCAATATATGTGGGGCAAATTTCCTGCTTTAATGAGATGTCTGCCAGACATTCTAGGTTGAAGATGGATGCCCCAATGTTACAGAAGAACTTTGGGTGACTGTCCAGGCAGCAAGATATCTCTATCATTTCTAGAGTTTTGGAAGTTGCTTACAAAGCACTTCCTGTTTACTTGGGTAATATTATATCCTTCTGGAGTCTTTGATGGAGTTGAAGACTAGATAGTTATAATTATAGTTTCCTTAGTTTTGATAAAGATAAATTAGATATGAAACTTTAGATTCACAAAAACAGAATAGATGGTAGATTATTTTCTTTAATTTTGCCAGATACAAATATACTAAATACTGTAACTGTAATACTTGCTTAATAACCAGTTTGTTATATGTAATTTTACTATGTAAAGTTACAACCTTCTTTTTTAATTAGACAGAAAAGTAGAGATAATTTGGGATGCCCCTCTGTATGCTACGACCTATGTCAGGGCAGAAACTAGGTAGGCAGGAAAGTCAAACTGAACACAGGGAGAAAGAAGGCAGAGTCGAAGGAGATGCAAGCAGCTTCTGGAGAAGCAAAATGTGAGGCAACAAACCACGAGCCTTGTGGTAAAAAATAAACTAATAGAAATAGTTTAATTTAAGTTGTAAGAGCTAGTTAATAATAAGCCTGAGCTAATAGGCCAAACAGTATGTTACTAATATTAAGCCTCTGAGTGGTTATTTTAAAAGTGGCTATGGGACTAGCTGGGTAAGAAACCTCCAGTTACAAATGGCCTTAGAACCTCATCCCTTTTATATTTATCGTTTGGTAGGATTTTGATGACTACATATATAATTGTCTCATGGAGTCACATTGCATTTCACTCTCCTGTTAATACAACATGGAAACCAAGCGACAACAGCAAAAGAACCTCAGTTTGCCCAAGAATTTGGCACAGTGTCTGTGCTAGGATTTGCACAAGAGTCTGTACATTAGACATATGTAAACTTCAACTTGGGAACTTCTGGAGATAACCTGATGAATATTCATGCTTTGGGACAACCAGAAATGGGGTGCCAGTGGCAGCGGAGATGACTACTCGATCATCAAGCAGGAAGCTAAAATTATCCCTGCCTTCCTTAAGACATTTGGTCAGGCCTTTGCCACAGCAACAGAATAATGACTGATAGAAAAATTTCTAGATACTGAAGTGGGAGAAAATGGCATAACTTTTAGCTCCTAGAATCTGCAGCTCATAATTAAATACCATACTGGTCACCAGGTTCAGCTTCCTAATTTTTATAAAGAATCTTTGTGAAGAGAAATAAAATTAATTTTTTTCTCAGTATCTTAACCCCTGAGAGAGTAGTCCATGTATAACATACAAATATTGTATGCACACACACACACACACACACACACAGGGTTAGAGTAGATACACTACTACAAATCAAGCGCATTTCTTTTATCTTAGCCTGTCTTTCCTGCGGTCTACCCATGGATATGCACATGCTCCATGAAATCTACTATAGATGTTGAGGCCAGAGTCGACGGGATGTATCTGAGTGGTCAGCTCATCTCCTTTCTGTTGCCAAATAATGATTTCAAATTCAAACTTTTCAAATTCTGGTAGGGTACAAAGAGTGTGGAACAAGCCTCATCTTATACGAGGAAAGCATTAGTCCCCAAATAGGTTAAAACCACAAGGTCTGACATGTTATAGTCACTTAACACCAAGGAGACTGATTCCTTCTCCAGTTTTCTTTATTCAGTTTTAGGCAGTTCTTTCTGGATGTTAGGATCCTGTTGAATCATGGGCTTTCCACACAGCTGGACTGGCTCATATACATATATTCATACATACATACATATATATGTATATGTGAATATATAAAAACTTTTATTATATGAAAGTTTTATAAATATGTATATACAACATGTATATTATACACATATAAAGTGGCTTATTATATAAAATTTATATGTGTGCATATATGTAATACATACTTTCATAGTAATTTAACAGGACGTTTAAAATTAGGGAGCGGTGTAAAACACTCTCAGTATTATTTGGGTGTTCTGAGTTGAAACTCTTCAGCCTTGAGTTATCTACACAATAAGGGAGCTGGATTCATCAAGAAGTAACTACAGCAGAGACTAAGCAACCCTCCTTGAGGATTGATCAACAGTTAGTGGTAGCTAATGTAATGGAGAAGACATTATGAGACACCCACCTTCCCCGAGCATATATAGGCAAGCTAATGGGTGGTGGTAGGAGGGGAGACATTTCCTTCAGTGGCATATCCATTGGTAAAGTGCCCATGCTCCTGTAAATAATTCCAGACCCATGTTCCTCTAAGTAATTCCCATTAAACCCATTGGTTCACAGACAGAAGAGAGGAAAGGGCTCAATGGGAGTGAGAAGGAAACAAAGGAGGATACAGGCATGGGAATATGATCAAAATACATTTATATGCCTATATGAAATGTAATAATGAAATCCACTATTATGTATAATTAATATATACCAACCAAAAAAAATCTTTTTATAAAAAGAAAAAGGAACCTTCATTATGATGAAACTGGGGCTGGGAGACAGCCAAGCCTGAAGACCCAACTTGAGTTCAGTCCCTTTCAGACAGGAGACACACGCTGAGTGAGTTTCACAACATTGGTAGGCTAACAAGGTATATGTGGAGATGAGCCATTAGTGTGTTTAGAGTCTGTGAACAGCGTACCAGTACTGGAGTGCTCAGTGCGGATGCTTCTAACAACCTTAGGGTTCCCAGTTCTTCCCATGACCTCCAGTTGAACTCTGCCACACCGTGCTCTTCTGTACATCCCATCTCCCCTACGAACTCCAATTTTCTCAAAGGCGGTAACTGAGTTCCACTTTGCTCTCAGTCTCCTCTCCACGCCACAGCACAGTCAGTCTTGCCCGGTAGGCGCTCAATCAACAGCGAGCGAATCGCAATCAAACGAGATAATTGCAGCCTTCGCTTTGGAGGGAACCATGGGCCCGAGATGAAACAGCTCCGGAAAACAAATCGACACACAGAGGTAACAGATGGTAGTGGGGTTTAGCTTCCGCATATGACCCGTATTCAAGAAATATGGTGGCATCAGGGCATGCGTTGAGATTATTCACTCTGTAACGGTGTGAAACCAACATAAAAGAGTACACAATCCAATTTATTAGCAAAAGCGTTACACTTCCAAAAACATGCCCCGCTTATGCAGAAATAGGTAAGTGAAGCGAATTTGAGGGATAGACCACCAAATTATGGCCCATTTTCCCCACACCCTAAGAAGGTGTTATGGTCTCCATTTGGCAATACCAGAATATCATGCAGCCGTTATTTTTAGTTATAAAGAAAAATCTTAATTTAGAAAATAATTGATATGGTTTCTAATTGGAAGAGGTCACCAGGGGACTTGATGAGATTGCTCACCAGCAGTCCTCACAGGCAGAAGTGGGGACAACAAGGACGAGTACACGTGAGGACCGTGACTGTGTGCCCTGCCCCAGCCTTTTCCTGATGTCATGGCTTCTGCTGACAGCCTTCATGATCTGTCCAAGAAGATGATGGAAAGGCAGGTTCCCTGATCCTCCTTCAAGACCGGCGTGGTGGGTGTTTGAGTGAGTTGGAAATGTTACCCATCTGTACATGCGAGTGTGTCACGGCTTCATCTGAAGCCCTAAAGTAATTGTGAGGTATTGAGTGACAAGCATGCTGGTCCTTTACAGAACTTTGGCCTAGAATATTTTCCACCACAACAAAAACAAAACACACATTAATAAATGCCCCCAGATAAAGAGATCACGGATTTAAAATTCCCATGAAATGACTCGGTTCCCAACCATCTCATTATATTTTCTTCCATGAGTTTTGAAATACAGTGGAAAAAAGTTGTCAGGAGTCCTAATTGAATAATAAATAATATAATAAATGAACATATGCAATGCTGAAACACTCATAAAGAGGGTTTTTTTCCCTAGTTCAAAATACCTTTGTTGTTGTTGTTGTAGATGACCTTGTAAAAATCTAGAATAAACAGAAACCAGCGTAGGAAACAGTCACTGAAACTTTTCACTGGGGGCTGCTGCTTGTGACAACCACGTTGGGACTCCCGCAAGTCACATGGACAGTGTCAGGAAGCACATGGCAAACGGTTCAGAATTAAACCAGCCCATTTCTCTGATCCCCGAAGACCTCCGGGATTGACAACCAGAGACAGATGGTCTGTTGCGAGGGCTCCGGTGTGAGGCCAGAACCTCCACGTAGGTGAGCCCTCTCCTTGCCAGGCCTTCATCTGGGCTCCTTGCAATGCACCCTGAGAACATCTCTGCCAAAGGAACTCTGATGACAGGAACTTGGGGTTGTGGCTGGAGGACAGCTTTGAGCCTGGCATGGTGACCTTGACGTATGACCTGGGGACAGATCTGGATGGAATGGAACTCTTCCAATGGGTTGTGTGCTGTCTGAGCCTGGTAGGCCTGGCTGGGGGGGAAGGATGGCTTCTGTTTCTTTGGCACAATGCTCTCTGCTTCAGCATTTCTTTTGCCATTAATCACATTAGAATGGTCTGAGAAGCATCATTTGATTTAAAAAAAAAAGGTTGATAATAACGTAGGGGGAAGTTATGGGGAAGGTTGTTAGAATGATTAACAGAGGAAAGCTATGAAGACGATCAGTTTTTATGTTTTATATAAAGTCCTAGGTGTGTGTGTATATATATATATATATACATATATATGAAATGTATGTTATATATACATACATATAATTACATACATAACCTATAATAGCCATTATAATTCTACACACTGATGACATCAAATAAAAATTTATGAATTTTCAACATCTTGAGATATAATAACATAAAGTCTTTTAATATCTTTTAAGAAAAATGTGATAAGGAAGTTTGGGGAGTTGCCATAAGTCCCCAAACTTCTCAAGTGAGATCAGCGAGGCAGTCAGATGCTGGAGTGATAACCCAGAAAATCTGCGCTGTCTATGTTTAGAAGAAGTGATATTTGTGAATATTTACCACAGTGCTTATGTGCACTAAGTTTGCAATAACTGACTGACAGATCACACGCTGAACTCAGAACCAAGGGACCACTGGGTACCATCCCATTTCTGCACTCTTGCCCGTGTGGCTTGCACACTGCAATTTCGCATCTCTTCCATTTTTCCTTTGGCTAACTCCTGAACTTATGCAGAATCCTTTTTTTAAGTGAAAGTAAAGCTGTTTTATTGAAAATATTATAAACCACCATATAGATCCAGTGGAATAAATTTTATAAGGCATATAGTGCACAACAGAACATCCAAAAGAGTATGGCATTATCTGTGTAGACTAGGAAAGTCATCTAAGATGATAATGTAGAATGCAGGATGCAGGGTTCCAGACATGTTTTGGTAGCAGAATGCTTGCTGGCATGCTCTTGGACCATGAGTTGATGAATAGCACTGCAGTAGAACAAGACAAGAAGGCCCGGGGTTCTAAGGCTGGTTACAGAAAGATGTGTTGTTGCAGCATGTGTATTTCACAGTGATGTATCTTTCTGTAAAGGTCTGATTGATGCACAGGTTAGAACATTCCTGGATTGTATACTGGATCCTGGAACCTGTAGAGACCTCCACCATAGCACATTGCTGGTCACGTTCAGTCTCACAGGTGCTTTCTCCTTTCTCACAAATCCCCTCCGAGTTCAACAGCTCACACTGGAAGCAAGACAGTGCTGAAAAGATGAACGCAGGCATAAGAGGCTCGTTCATCAGACAGGAACTGATCATGGAGCTCTGGTCAATGCACAGAAAACATCCAAAGCTGACCCCTGTAGGGAGGCCCATGATCATGGATCCTGTAAAGGGATGGCTTGAGATGTAGAAGTGTCATATACTGGAAATGGACAAGGCTGAGTGGAGGAGAAGGAAGCTCTGATGTTGGGTACCTGAGTCAATAACTCATGACCAGACAAACCCTTCTGATACCTTCTTCTTTGTGCTGTTGAGGACCTTCTTTACTCCATTTCTAATCCAAATTTAAGCCCATGTACATGAAGGTTTAGGAAATAAGAATGTGTATATGGAAGAAAAGAAGAGAGAGGGGAGGGAAGGACCAGAAAAAGAGCACCAGGGCCAGGACAATGAGATGAGGGTACTGAGGATGCTACACTGTGCACAACAGTGGGAAGGGAAGAAAGGGATGTGTGGATATGAGGTGAAAGGTATAGAGGTGAAATCTAAAGGCTGTCAGGTCTTACCATGTTCCATACCTTCACAAAGCCTAAGAACATTTGACAACATGACTGCCAATCAGTTCTTGTTCCCGACCACCTGCCAGGTTCTCACCCACCTTGCAAGAAGCCCAACAGTAAGGAGAAGCTCAGCAGGAGCAGCAGGCAGTGCTTTCCCATTGTTAGGATCCTAGGACCAAAAGCAACAAAAAGCAGGACAGAGTCCCCAGGGCCCAGCCCTATATAAAAGCCCAGGCTGGAAGAGGAAGCCAGTATCCCAGTCCAGGAACTGAGCAGATAGCCTGGGGTAGTCTAGATTCTCCAAGTGTCACCGTATCTCTCATCTCGCCTCCACCCTTCTACCCTCTGACAAAGGCTCTTTTGGATTCTCATCCACAGAGTTTTATTAACTTACAAACAGGGATTAATAGCTCTGGGATTCAGACACATTGTTGTTACACACTTGGCTATGAATTTCCAGACAGAAGCAAATCCTACCCTAAACCTGGACATCTGGATATTAAATCCCCTGGCTTTTTGGGACATAGTATATGTGTCTAGACTTGTGTTTACTTGCTCATTAACCACTAAAACAAAGACAACAGATTAGGCTTATCTTTAACAGAGTCTGCAGTCATTTTTTCTTTTTTTTTCTTTTTTTTTAGTTAGGTTTTTTTTTTAATTTATTTATTTATTAAGGATTTCTGCCTCCTCCCCGCAACCGCCTCCCATTTCCCTCCCCCTCCCCCGATCAAGTCACCCTCCCTCAAAATGGGGCACTGAGCTGAACAGAGAATTCTCAACAGAAGAACTTCAAATGGCCAAAAGACACTTAAGGTCATGCTCAACTTCCCTAGCGATCAGGGAAATGCAAATCAAGACAACTTTAAGATACCATCTTACACCTGTCAGAATGGCTAAAATAAAAAACACCAATGATAGCCTTTGCTGGAGAGGTTGTGGAGAAAGGGGTACACTCACCCATTGCTGGTGGGAATGCAAACTTGTGCAACTACTCTGGAAAGCAGTGTTTTGGTTTCTCAGGAAATTCGGGATCAACCTACCCCTGGACCCAGCAATACCACTCTTGGGAATATACCCAAGAGAGGCCCTATCATACAACAAAAGTATATGCTCAACTATGTTCATGGCAGCATTGTTTGTAATAGCCAGAACCTGGAAACAACCTAGATGCCCTTCAACGGAAGAATGGATGAAGAAAGTATGGAATATATACATATTAGAGTATTACTCAGCAGTAAAAAACAAGGACTTCTTGAATTTTGCATACAAATGGATGGAAATAGAAAACACTATCCTGAGTGAGGTAAGCCAGACCCAAAAAGAGGAACATGGGATGTACTCACTCATATTTGGTTTCTAGCCATAAATAAAGGCATTGGGCTTATAATGCATGTTCCTAGAGAAGCTAAGTAAGAAGGTGAACCCAAAGACAAACACATAGGCATCCTCATGAATATTAACCTTCATCAGGCGATGAAAGGAGACAGAGACAGAGGAGCACGGGACAGAAATCTCAAGGTCCAAATCAGGAGCAGAAGGAGACAGAGCACGAGCAAGGAACTCAGGACCGCGAGGGGCGCACCCAGACACTGAGACAATGGGGATGTTCTATCGGGAACTCACCAAGGCCAGCTGGCCTGGGTCTGAAAAAGCATGGGATAAATCCGGACTAGCTGACCATAGAGGACAATGAGGAATACTGAGAACTCAAGAACAATCGCAGTGGGTTTTTGATCCTACTGCACGTACTGGCTTTGGGGGAGCCTAGGCAGTTTGGATGCTCACCTTAGGAAACCTGGATAGAGGTGGGCGGTCCTTGGGCTTCCCACAGGTCAGGGAACCCTGATTGCAGAATCCTTTTAAAGAAGCCATCCCTGCTTTGGCATGTCCATCTTCAATTTGTTCACAAAGCCTTTCAGACTTAACAAATCTTTCCGCTCTGGTGATCAAACCACTGATTCTTTGAATCCTGCTAAGCTGCAGTCTCACTACCCTGTCCTGAATCCATTCTCCTCCTGATGAGGATCTAAATAACAGAATTCAAGTACAGTTTAGGATAAAAAGTGGGGGAGATCTGGTACAGCTCTTGACAAAATTATCCAATTTAACTTAAATTGTGTATATGGTACGAGGTAGGTGAGAAGTTTTTTATCTTTGACTATCTGGAAGTTTTAGTACCATCTGACATAAATACATTTTATTATGCAAATCACACTTTCATTCAAGTAAAACTCAAAGAGAATGAAAAATGTGTATCTGGCCTGCCCATTTGCTAGTATTTGCCATTGTTCTTGGGCCCCTTTTGTGTTTATGAGTAGAACAATATATGACTTCCATGGTGTTGCCCTGTCTTTGCTTAGAACAATCCAATTTCATCCCCTGAAAAATACATAAATAAAGTAAAAAAAAAGTATTTTTGGAAAAGGAATCGATCTAACAATTATATGTAAAGAGCAAACAAAACCAAAAAACCTTCTTGGGGTGCAAGATAGAGAAATGAGCAAGACAGAAAAATGCTCCTACCAGGGCACTGTGAACTTGGCCATGTGTGAAGGAATTTTATTATTTTACAGCCATATTGGCTGACTTATTCTCAATGGAAGTGCCAAACACGTTTGAATTTTAACTTGAATGTGAATTATCTATTTGTCTAAAACAATTTTAGAAGGTGCTATATAATAAGAGACGTAAGAATTTTAATGCTGACCATTGAAGTAATGGGAACCAATTTGTCACACTTCCACCAAAACATGTAGGAAAATGAACAAAATACGTCCAGACACTTTTTCCGATGTTGGCCCGTGGTCTGTATCTGACTGTGGTGCTTGCGGTGGGAAACACAAGTAAGCCGAGTCTTAGGAGTAACCAGATCTTCTTCCTAGAGGTGCCTAACCTTTTCATTGCTGTTAGTTTTGTTTAACAGAGAAAGCCAAAGGGAGGTGGAGGTCTTCATCAAGGATGCGGAAATCACAAAGTGTGATTGATGGCTGTCCAGGAAAGGAATCCCAGAATGAGTTTTGAGGAGTTCACAGCTATTCCAACAAAAGTGCCACAAATAAGTCCATGTGCATGTGTGTGCACATGTGTGTATGGGTGTATCATTGTATGTTCATGTGCCTGTGTGTACATATATGTATGTAAATATGTCTATGTGTGCATGTGTTCACTTATGTGCATGCATTGGTGTGTTTATGTATGTATACATGCATATATCCACTCATGTGTGCATGTGTGTGTGTGTGTGTGTGAGTGAGTGCACATACCCCATCGAGTCTGCCGCTGAAGTCAACTCTTCATGTATAAAGTTTGGATACAGCAAAAGACAACAGCTATAGACTGATGGATCCCCAGAGCACATACAGAGCTGAATGTCCAACCAACCATAGGCAAAATGAGCTGATTGATTACCCGGAGCATCCAGTAGAGACCGAAATACACATGTTATGGAAAGAGCTAAGTTATCCCTTGAATAAAGCTTGGTATATTTTTTGTATGTTCTCTAAGAAAAATCAAAATTAAGTCCAAAATAAGCATGATATTTAAACACACACTCACACACGTCTCAACTGTCTCACTAAACAGAGTCAACCAGCTTTAAAGGAAAAACACAAATAGACATCTGATGCTCATGACTTTAACATCACATTGTGCCATCCTTGAGTCCATGGCACACAACTTTTTTTTTTAATTAGCTAAAGGAAAGAGTTGGTCCAATCAGCTGTCATCAGACTATCTAATCAAGATTGTCAAACTGTTAGTATAAGGATGCTAAAAGACGTAAAGGACAACATGAACATAATCACTTAATAATTAAAGGTTTATGATAAAATCTCATGGGACGGCCGGGCAGTGGTGGCGCACGCCTTTAATCCCAGCACTCGGGAGGCAGAGGCAGGCGGATCTCTGTGAGTTTGAGACCAGCCTGGTCTACAAGAGCTAGTTCAGGACAGGCTCCAAAACCACAGAGAAACCCTGTCTCGAAAAAAAAAAAATCTCATGGGACGTCACATCCAGAAAGTTATCTAAATGTGAAATCTTCTATAGGATCTTCATTTCAAACTAAATGCCACGGAAGAAAATATTAAAGTTCTTGAAATCCAGGTAGAAGTTATACAAACTGAAACACAAAAGGAGAAAAAAAAGCCCAAATATAGTAAGGGAATCTTGATGTCCTGCAGGCAAAAGGAAATTATCGAAGTAGGAGAGAACCATGAGTACAGATTGGGGACCTTTCTGTCATGCCCCCTCCTCCAAGGCTGAGAGGTCAATGTGGAAGATGAGGAAGACAGAGTATAGGAAATAGAAGCTGTGGGTGATTTCCAGACACCACAGGGCTGCTGCACACAGGAGTTAGCATGTGACAGAACACACAAGATCTGTGTAAACTGTAAGCAGAGAAAATTCCAGCTTGAAGAGGGGAGGTGGGCAAGCAGTTCCGCCACCAGCTGTTGGAATTGAAACCTGTGGGCAGACGGAGTGTCTTATTTATTTATTTATTTATTTAACTAATTGTTGAATGTATTTCTGGTAGATCAAGCAGCAGGGCTCTCCTCTTGGCTGAAGAAAGTGAAGAGACATGCCTTCTCTGATAAGTAGTGATGAAGTTCCTACTACTGTTCAGGTTGAGGATCCAACCATCCCCAAATCTAAAATGCTACACATATGAAGGCTCGAGATGTTTCTGATTCTGGATTTTCAAATTGTAGAAGTTTAACTGATGAAATCTGAAATATCCCAAATTCTAAAGACTCCAAAATTTGAAACCCTTCTGGTCCCTTGCATTTCAGATGAGCGTCACTCATCTCATATCTGAAGAATCTAGGGTAGTATTGCTATGAGATTTTAACATCAGATGAATTGATGTCCATTTAATTTCAATGCATAGTCCAAGTGTCTGTGTGGTGATATGTTAAGCCCTAGAGATCCTGGACTTTTCAGAACAGAACAACTATTCATTTCATTCCAAATACAGTTTGCTGAGGGCATTGTCCAATGGTAGGGTACATGCCCCACATACCTTGGGCTTCATCCTGGGCACTGTAAAATCATAAGATTTAACTCATGGGACGAATGAATAGAGAAAGATAATGCAGGTGAATTGCTTTGTTCCCAGAGAAGTCTTTCCCAGTCTAGTTAATTCCAACGACCTCAGTCAGAGTGTCCAAAACTCTGAAGTAGGAAATTTCCACTGATGTGCCTGAGGATCACTTTGTAGCCATTTTATCTGAATTGAAACATCCCCTTCCAGAGGAGATTCACGGGGATTCATAACGAAGCACAACTTACAAGACTTGGGGACACACACAATTCATAAATTTCAGGAAGTTCCCGAAATGAATGAACCTCACAAGGCCTCTTCCCCAAAGATGTATCAGTACTAGTACTGGATAGAGGAGACTCTGGCCTGTCTAGTTGGCTGCAAATCCTGCAGGAACTATCAAGAATGCAGCATTCACAAGTTCTCTCTCCTGCTGGAGTGAGGTTTTTGGCTTGCAGTGGCCTTGAGTTATCCATGCTCCTGTAAACAGCCCCTCACCAATACTCTTATACTTAACCACAATGAACTTATTAATTTGAAAGGCTGGATTTTGACATATCATCAATGCCATAGCTGGGTTAAGTAGACATCTGTTCACATTTCCCCAAGAAGTCACATGATAAGAATATGCATTAGGAAGTGAAAATTGTATTGAAACCCTGATTAAAGGGAGGTACCATCCAGTCTGAAAGAAGCTCCTCAATGGGCCTCATCCTCAGAAAGCAGAAAACTGCTCAACCTCACTCAGTGTAGGTTCCCTAATTTGTCAGAGCACAACAATGATGGGAACTGGGTTTACTAGGAAGTTAATGGTGGTAGCTCAGAGACCTATGTCTGTAACCCAGAAGATGGATTTCCCAAGCCTCAGCAGGCAGGAAATCCTCTGCAAACAATTCTTTTCCGTCTGTAGCCACATTACAATCATTTGTCCCATTGTTGAAATTCAATTTGAGAGCTAAACAAAGGAAGAGGGGAGAAAAGCGGTGGATCACCATGCACAGCTGCAAACACTCCACTAGGCAACTGCCCTGCATCGCCACGGGACTATTTCAATGTCTGTTTCTTCTTCCTGTTGTCTCAAATCAATGGGGATAGTGAACGACAATTGTCAACCTGCTAGTGTCCAGAACGATCAAAGAGAAACCTATGGGTCTGTCTGTCAGGGAGTTTCTAGATTGGGTTAATTATAGTGAGACCCTGAATTGACTTGGAACCAAAATGTGGCTCATCCCATGGACTTAGGTTCCAGACTGCATAGAAGTCAATGACCAGAGGCATTCTCGCCTGTATGTATACTGTCTGTGGGCACAGTGTGACTAGCTGTGGACCGTGCATCTAAGAACTGTAAGCCAACATAAGCCCCCGCCCCTTAAAAGTCACCCTGGTCAGATATTTGATCCGCCAATGAGAAGAAATAACTAATACAAATTATCTAAATAAATTGAACCTATGAATTTCAAATCTGGAGCTGATTTTATTATTTTTTTATAAGTTGAGGATATTTCTGACCACTCCTTTATAAATGGATACATATTGCAGCAAAGAACTAGATAGATTTCATATGAATTTTCGAAGGCTTATATCACCACAGAATAAGAACTATCTGAATTCTTACAGACATACACGACCCCCCACCTCCTCCTGTCATAGTATTTGCGTTACCTCATTGAGTCTGTAAATGGGTTTCTGCCCTCAGAAACTTCTGGAATGTCAAGACATCTGGTCCACTGTCAAGCCTTTCAGAAAGAATGGATGGCGAATACCACTTCTCCCCGGGACCTGAACTGAGTGCTACTTGGAGTCAGGGACACGTGCAGAACAGGATGCTGGACTGTGGCCGTTAGGTTTACATAGCCGTGTAACCGCTGCAGAAACATCCCTCTTGGCATAAGGACACCAAGCTGTGCCAACTCATTGGCATTTATTTGGTGGTATTTTTTAAATCTTTGTTGCATGAAAAATGTTTTTTGAGTTAATGAAAAGCTGAAATGCGTTAAAAATAAAGATGTTCATGCTTAGTTTTCCCCACTGTCCCCCATTATGGGACTTGCTAGGATGGGCTAGAGAACTATTTGGCTAAAGGAGTTTTATTTTTATTTCATGGAAAGAGTTTCTACAGCTGAAAATGTCATTTTAGAGTCAGATGCAACCATACTTACTTTATATTGTTCTACCTGACATTGAGCACGTTGCTGAATCTCTTTCCCCCTAACTTTTCCCACCAACAAATGGGAATAATGATCTGCATTAAAGCCACCTGACAGAGAATGACACACAAAATTTACCTGCCTACTGTGGAATTCAGGGGCTCCTAAATATCCCTGTCCTTATCACTATGTAGACATTTTACCTCCACAGAGATGTCTGCCAACTCAGTGAAATGATAAATGAATATACAGTAGTGATAGCAACAATGATTACCAGTGAGGCGAGGGTCTCTGTGGCCTGTTCTCAAGATCAGGAAATATCAGCTAATAGTCTAATCATAGACCTCTCTGAAGTAGCTAATGTCAACCACAGTAGAGATGATGGGGATGGAAAGTAATGGATTCAATACAGATAAAACCAGTAATTTTGTTTTCAATTAGCTACTTACTAAGTGCAGAAATAAACACTAGTCTTGAAAATAAGCCTGCAAGGGGCTGTGGAGGCTGCTAAGGTGGTCGTGTGTTTTCTACATACTTGAGAATTCATTAAAATGTGTCAGGGTTTGGGGTGTGCATTTATAATCTCATGGCTGGGGAGTTCGAGATAGGTGGATCCCTAGGGCTCACTGGCCAGCCAGCCTAGCCATGCTGGTGAGCTCCAGGCAAAAACGAGAAGCTATCTCATAAAACAGGGTGGAGAGTAACTGGAGACACCCCTAATGTTATTAGTCTGTGTCCTCCACAAACTATACATACAGCTGTACCAACACAGACAGACAGACACACATACACACACACACACTGTATATCTGACCAGTACATCTGACAAATATATCTAGTCATTTAATTCAAAGGGTGTGTGTGTGTGTGTGTGTGTGTGTGTGTGTACAGGCAAAACATTCTACAAGGAGCTGGCTTTTCCAGCACTGGAGATGTTTAAGAAAACCACTTCATGGAGAACATTAGAGTACAGTGCAACCAGTCACATTATGGACAAGAAGACTCAGCTGTGCAGGCAGCAGGTAACAACCCTGAACTCTGGTCTCAGGCACACACTGCTCCACATGGAGTGGACCTTCTAATATATGGATAGATTTTTGAGACAGTCTCACGAACCCCAGGTTGACTTTTAAATTTATAAAGTAGTCCAAAAGTCACTAAACTTCTGGTCTTCTTGTCTCTAGCTTCCAGAGAAACTAGGACTCAAGACTGGGCCACCATGCCTGTTGTATGCAGGGCTGAGTATCAAACCCAAGGCTCTGTGCATGCTGGGTAAAGGCTTTCCCAGGCGAGTTACATCTCCAGCCCTTGGTTCACTTCTCTTGACTACACATTCCACACCATTGTGGTTTTCCTTATAATCTTCCCCTCCCCCAATTAAACAACATCCCTCAGTGGATGAATGAAATATCGAGACCATATGCTAGTCAACAGTTTAAATTAACGAAATTGTACTGTAGGAATCAATACCACAAACCTCGCTCAAACATGTCGTTTTAACAAAAATAAGACAGGAAGAAAAAATATATATGCAGTGTGATATCGTTTCTAAAACATTTTCAAGCCTAAAAAAATTTCACTTAAAAATTTCTCATGATAAATAGGAACCATTTTAAACAGTCGCCTAGGAACACACACGGCAAATGCGTAATGGTGCTGACTTCTAGGGATGTGTCAGGGAAGTGGGAACTGGGAACTGGGCGACACTCACAGACCAACCAGCAGAGGAACGCGCGCGTGTTCTTACAGAGCAATTGAAGGAATCTAATGTAGGCTTCAAACTGACCCGTGGGACTGATACAGAATTGTTTGATTATTTTACTCTCTATTCTTATCAAAATGCTTATAATTCTCTATATACAAGCACATGGATGAAGAATATTACTTGGAATAACAAAAACTCTGGTTTTATCTTGGCTGCAACAGAAAAGGAACAGTCTCTTTCTGTTCTAGCCCTTTCTTGCTGTCTGCTCTCTCTCATGTCTAGGAAACATTGAATCATGCATTTAGGTAGGCTGACACACGGCTACCTTCACCTCCAGAGGGAATATCGCCCGAGAAGTTCATTGAATGTAGTTGTTGAATTCCATGCTATTTTCACACGGCATTTGGGGTCCTTTATGCTCTAGCTAGATATCCCTGGTAACAATCCTTACGTGGACCGTCAGCATATGCCCCTGCTCTGTACCATGGGTCTCATCACCACCGTCCCAAGCCATCCTTGACACCTATGTTCCGTGGTCCAAGGTTCTAAGTATTCTATTTCTTTGCCAGCTGAGTATCGACCTGTGGATGGCAGCCTGATATTGCACAGTGAGCCCCGATGATGAGGAGAGGCTAATAGTGTTCCCTCCCAGAGTGTCTCCTCATCAGGCTGATGCTCCCGGGGTACTAACACAATCCATACTACATGTTTTTTGCAAGTTTTGTGGCTATATAAAATATTTTGTTGAAACACACCAGGCTGGCTTTGAACTTATAACTTTCTTGCCTTGGCACTGCAAGTGCTAGAATTATAGATGTATGCCCCTTGTCTAGGTAGATGTGTTTAACATCTCAGTGGGGACACAGAAGTTGTAGTCCATTATCCCTATGTGACAGAACAGAAGAAGACAGGAGAAAGGAGTTGCTTCCTCTACGGTTGAAGGAGATTTTCTTTAACTGCACTGCCTTCTGTGAGGTGTCCTCCAACCGTCTGCTCCAGTGTCATGTCTCTGATGACATGACTTGTCACTTTTTTTGCTTGTTCACACTTCTGTTGGGACTTCCATCAATGTAGGTTAGGTGATGATGGCAGTGGGCAGGACTCCATCTCTCCACAATGTGTCCAGAAGAACATCCACAGGGCAGCCCCTAACCTCCACAACAGCCCCCATGAGCAGAGATTTGCCCACTGGAGATTATTACAGCATCATCTCTCCTTGGCAAAACTGTGGGCCTGTACATCCCGCCCTGTGCATTCTAGACACCACAGTGGGAGGGAAACCCCGTTCTTCTGCCTCATAAGGGTGGGGAATCTACACATGCAGGGAGGGGCTCAAAGAGCTCAGATGACAAAATAGCCTTCCCTCCCCCTGGTGCTTTCAGAACTGCTGTCATGGCCATTGGTGTTAGGAGGTCACCCAACCCCCACCCCCTGTTCACATTCTGGGTCAGGTAGATTATCTGTCCTCTTTTCAAAACAAGTATTTGCTTTGTTAGTGTATGTACAGGTGTGTACTATGGTACACTCAGAATAGACAGGGACTTGCAGGACCCAGGTCTCTTCTTCCACACTCTGAGTGCCAGGGTATCAAACCCAGTCATCAGATTTGACTGAAGACACGTTCATCTACTGAGCCATCTTACCAACTTTCTCTCGGCCTGCATTTTCAGGAAGAATCATATGTATGCATGGTGGGCATTCGCTCGGGTGCTAAGGAGGCCAGAGATATCTTCTCTCCCTAGAGCTGGAGTCACAGGTGGTTGTGAGCCACCTGATGTAGGTTCTGGGAATTGAACCTGGGTTCTCTGGAAGAGCAGCAGCCCCGCCCCATTCCTCCCCATCCCTGTTTACTACTGAAGGACGGAGCCTTTCCAGAAACGGAAGAGCTGACTCATGTTCTCTATGGGGTTTTCTTTAATTTTCAATTATCATATAAAACATTAGGTTTCAATGTGGCAATTTCAAACAAAACTTGTTATTGATATTCTCCTCCCCTCACTTCTGTCGCCTTCCTCCAGCCTCCTCCACCTCAGTCACGTCTTTCTTTCTTCATATCGTATGTGTCACCTTCTCTTCCCCTCAGCCTTCCTCAGAACCTCTTCTCCCTCTCAGGGCCCTTGTAAGATTCTTATATTTCACTTCAGTTGGCACCTCAGATTCAGCCATCCTGATCTTTAATGTCCCTTCTTCATGTCACTACCCCCAAAGCGGCATGGCCAGTACCAAAAGGACTGAAAACAGAAGCCAGGCAAACCCTTCTTTATAATCTGATGATCTCAGATGTAGTGTTACAGACACAGAGAGATGACTCTTCTACAGAAGGGTAAGAATGCAGTGGTCTCTTGGTACCTTCAGAATGGCTGATATACTAAGGTTACGAACAGACCCCAGTGTCAGTCTGTCCAACTGTGATGACACCATGAGGGTGACTCAGGGTCATTCTGAGGAACAGAATGAAGAGAGTGACACAGTAGCCAGGCTGACCTCTGTGTGGACAGGGGATGTTCCTCGCCATTTAAAAGACAAGCATGGCCTCTGGAGTCTGTGCTGAGCTTGGATGGAGGAGTCTGGATCAAAGTCTGACCTCAATCTAAGGGTCCACATTTTTGTAGAACACTCAGCTTTCTGGTATTGTATCAAGATACCTGAGGTTAATGCATATTATGAGAAGGGACAAGCTGGTTTTGGCTCCTGGTTTCAGTCCCATGATTGTTGGTACTGGTGGTTGGAGCTGTGGTAACAGGAAGCTGCTCAGACGAGGGCTGAGATACAGGAAAGAGACAAGGGAAGACCATTAGACCCCCCTCCTAGCTCCTACCTTGAAGCCCTCTTCACTCCCCTCCACCACAGGGTAAGAAGGTTTGCAGCATAAAGTTTGCAGCATGAAAACCTGCAAGGGGCGGGTGCTTCACATCTGGGGTACCCAGCTTCCTCTCACTGTTAAAATATAACAGAAGACGCACCTCTCAGAGAGGCTGTAGAGTTTAAAGGCGTGTGTGTGTGTGTGTGTGTGTGTGTGTGTGTGTGCGCGCGCGCGCGCGCGCGCGCGCGTGCGCGCACACACACGCGCAAGAACTCATAGAAGCAGGGCAGGTCCTCCAAATACCAGTAGGGTTGCCGCTGCTAGAGAAGCACCTAGGAGCAGGTACGTAGTGCCCATGGGCCTGATATACAGTACCAACCTGGGATGCAGACATTTGATCTTCACCTACTTGACCTTTAGTCTAGATGCCAACTGTTCAATACTTCTACAAAGGATGCTTTCAGTTAATCCTAAACAAATTTCAGACCTGGTAATGAAACCGTCATTTAAAAAGAAGCCAGAGAACAACAAGAGCAAGAGATGGCACATCACTAAGTCCGTCTGAGTGCCTCAGATGGCACAGATGAAGGATTAAGAGAAACTGAAGATGCAATGGCATATTCAGAGAGACAAGGACTGTTGGCAGTCAGGGTGTTCAAAAGGAACTGAGGTGTATTCTGGCTTCTCTGTTCGTCTTCTCTTTCTTGGACAAGAGACTTTCCACATGTGAAGATACGTCTCCTTCTCAGTGGGATGGAAACGATGAGAGCAAAGGAAATCGTCCCTTGGAGTAGGCACTGCGCATGCCTGCTCTTCTCCGTGCCCCAGCCTGATCACTCCAGGTAGAACCATGGAAAGGCAGGCTTGGGAAGGCAAAGGGAGTAGGCATCTGGCTGCTGAAATCAGCTAAAGACTCCTTGGAATAGTAGATTGACAGAAGCTAGGAAACTTCTAGATGGGAAGGAAGTTAAATTCTAAGTGGACAGACCAACCTGAAGTGCTCTCTTTGTGTCCCTGAGCTTTTATCTGTAAAAAGCTGGCGGGCGCACGTGCACAAACACCTGTGATTTTCCATGAATAAAAACTGGAGCTGGCGGTCTGAGTGAGCCTTCCATCCCACACTAGGAGCTGTCTGAAGCAGAGGCAGGCAGCCAGGACTCTCCACCCCCTCCACAGGTCGGTTGCTCCTGGGACTGCAGGCTGCCTGCACCCTGCACCCCCCCCCCACACACACACACAGGTCAGCTGCACGAGGGACTGCGTAGGTGTGTTTTTCTCCTCTTGTTGATTCGGTTACTGAAAAGAACTTTTGATGGAGACCACATCCTTTGACTGAGTATCAGGAAAGTTTATTAAAAGCACTTCAGAGAACACAATGAAAGCATGCCTATCTGATCTGACTGTGTCTGCCTGACGCCTTTCTCTGTCCTGAAGCTATAAACACACCTCCGCCATCAGCCGTACTTTCCCTCTTGAAAAGCCGGCTCAAGGGTGCTAAGAGAGAAAGCAGGCCCTGCTGGGATAAATCATGATGGAGTTCTTTACCGTAGATAGTCTGAGTTCCCCTTCGCACCTCCCGAAAGCATGCCTTGCCGCTGGTCACGCATCCCATGGCACGGCCCAGCCTCTGGCAGCTCCCAGGAATGTGTCCCTCAAAAAGAGCAAACAGCTTTCAAAATGTCCTTGCCTTTGGTCAGACTTTCTTCATAAAGGTGTACAGCTGACCCTACTTCGTCCCTGGATTATCTCATCTTCTCCTCAGTTGTTAGCGTGAACGTCATTTCCATTGGGCTATTGCCCTTAAGTTCAAAATCTGAGCAAGGAGCTCCCTTCAGGCCTCGGAGAATCTCTATAACCTTTGAGCTCTAGCTTGGCAAAGACCCCATCATAGTCACCAGGCTCTAGTCCTTCTCAGCAGTGATAGAAGTCAGGTGGGGTATGAGAGCAGTGCTCCCTCTCTCGCTCCCTCTCTGTTGTGTTGTGTCTGTGTGTGCGGTGTGTGTGCAGGATGTCAGAATACACATGTTCTTATGAGGAATGTGGGTGCACACTTGACGATCTGATTCTCCCACCACCAGCTCGGGAATGCCTGGATTATAGGTATGCACTATCACAGCTAGTTTGTTGGTGGTGGTGGTGGTGGTGTTTTGTTTTTGTTTTTGTGCTGGGGACCAAAACCAGGGCTTCATGCATCTCAGATAAACACAGTTTCTCGACAGAACAGTCACAGATAAGGACCAAACATTGAGACCCAGGAGCCTGGGGGGGGGGGGGACATTTCACAGTCGCACCACAGCCAGGAGCTTTGTGACCAGCTTAGCATAGAGTGCCCAGCTCATCAGTAAAAATGCTGTTTTGGGAAATGTCATCACTGCGCAACAGCTCTCCCACAGGAGCCAAAAACACCAGTGATGCTCCCTTTGTAACTAGAGTTCCCAAAGACCTTTCCACCACTGACCTTAGTCAGGAAATGTGACCACAAAAGGACCAATGGGGAGGTTCCTAGTGCTCATCATCACCAAGTGGACCAAAGGTGACCTCATTGGCAAAGCAATTGTTAGGAAAGGATGGTCTAACTCTCCAGAGACCGTGTATCTTCAAATTCAAACAACTGGGAGCCATTTAGATTTTAGGTGCTTATAGAAACATTTCCCAATATTTCTTCCAACATGAGTTTAACTCGGATCAAAGAACAACAATAAAAACCAGCCTAGGGTAGAATTGTAGTCAAGAAGTAATAGCATAGCTCTTTTCTCATTGTCGTGTGAGTGTGTGTGTGTGTGTGTGTGTGTGTGTGTGTGTGTGTGTGTAGTATACACACTAGTCTAATTGTTCATTGAGCTCCCAGGATCCACCTGTCTCACGTGCCAACACCAGGGTTATAAACACACATGGCCATGCTGTTTTTACATGGGTGCTCCGGATTTGAACTCATGACTTCTTACATTTACACTCTTATCCTGTAAGGCTCTTTTCCTTTATGATTTGCCAGAAATGTGTGAAAGGAAAAGCAACTGGGATCTAAGCGTGAGTTTGAGCAAAAGCCAGTTTTTTCACTTTCATTTTCTTAAGAGTTCCTGCAGCTACAGAGGTTAATACCTGGGAAGGTATTTAGAATCTCTGAGCAGCAGCAATCCTGTGGAAGAGAGGGAGGCCACGATTCCAATTCTTCTCAGAGCAGCAGGAGAGGAAAGACATGCCTAAAGGGATTAGATACTAGTTTCTAAAGCCAAGACAAGTGGACTGAAGTCCCTCCAAAGCCTGTCTGGGATGAGTAATTTACTTTCACAAAAACACCAAGATCTCTTGCCCTGGACAGAGCTGTCTCTACTGAGGCTAAAATAGGAATATTATTAAGATGAAAACAGAGTCCTCAAGGGGCAAACAATTCAATGGGTAAAATATAAAAAACAAAGAATCACCCTCTCTGATAGAAACAGGAAAACTGAAGGAGATGGTTTTGACTTCATATATTCATTTACTTGTCTATTCTCTAAGCACTCTGGAATAGCCATTAAACTCAAGAACTTTATTCTGTGTTGGGACATTTCTTGGATAAGCAAAACCTCTGCCCCATGTGGAAGAGCACAGGTGTGGGTATAGACTGTTAACACAGTGGCAGAAATGGAACACTGGAAGTAAGTACCCTCTGTGTTTTGATAGCTAGATAGGCTCCGTACCTCTCATTATTGGTGTGGTAACCACTGACATGCCTACTTTTATGTCAATTTGACAAAGCTAGAGTCATCTGAAAGGAGGGAACCCCAACTGAGAAAATCTCTTTGTAAGATCCAGATGTAAGGCGTTTTCTGAATTGGTGATTGATGAGGGAGGACCCAGCCCATCCCAGGGCTGGTGGTTCTTGGTGCTATAAGAAAGCAGACTGAGCAGCAGGTCATGGGGAGCAAGCCAGTAAGCAGCACCCCTCTTTGGTCTCTGCATCAGCTCCTGCTGCCAGGTTTCTGCCCGGTTAGATATCATGTCTTTATTTCCTTTGATGGTGAACTGTTATATGGGACTGCGAGCCAAATAAACCTTCTCCTCCCCAAGTTGCTTTTGGTCACGGTGTTTCATCACAGCAATAGGAACCCTGGCTAGGACAACCACTGACTTAAATTTCTTGAGATGTTTTTTTCTTGCTTGCTAAATTTAAGATGTTTTCACTGACTTCATAGGACCAGCCTAATGCTATCCCCACAGTACAAAGTGGAGCCAGGTAACTGGCCCAATTCTAAGTACCCGAAGAAAGTACTAACGCCAGCAAGAAAGTGGTGGCTTTGAGTATGGAAGAGAGAGCTTGTATCCCCATCAATGCCCCTGTTGAGCCAATGCTGGCTTCAAACCCTGATTTAACATGTTTCCTTCCCTGGGTGAACTTCATATCCAGGACTATTCAGTTCACCCTTCTGGCTCCCTCCACCAGACAAAATTTATCACAGTATCTATGATATCCTACTGCTAACCAACTGAATATCTTCCTGTCCTATTAGCATAGGGTATTAAAGAGATAAGGAACCATGCCTTCATAATCCCTGTCTCTAGACTGTCGCTCATTTGCCATAGTAGGTTGTTAAATCAAGAAAGAAAGCAGCAGGACTACAATGGGGCCATTGGCTTGAGACGGGAATGCCACATACAGTGGATGTGACTCTTTTGGCGCTATGAAGAGTGTGACAATGGACTCCATGAAGGCACTCCGCTCATGGTGGATGCTTCCCAAATGATTATGTTTCCAACTGGCTGTTGTTAGCATGTTAGGGTTACAAAGAAAGATTTGATCAGGCCACTGCTTTTTTTGAAATTGCTTATATGGGATCAAACGCAGAGTGCGTCCATCTATGCTAATTTTCCAAATACACTGTGACCTCTTTAACCCCACTGCCTATGGCCTCCCTGGAGTCTCCAGATCTCCAAGCACTTTCGAGAATAAAGCCATCTCGAAGGTGTAACATGGTCTCTGCTGGATAGATTATCATTTGGTTTTCACATTCCATTCACAGGCAAATCTCAATACATTCTTCATGCAGCCTTCACCCTCCCCACTCCAGACACCAGAGCTTTTTCTTTTCACATGATCTTCTGTGTTGTTCAAGGTGATGTCTCTTCTGTCAGCTGTTCTTTAAAGGAGACATCATCCCATTTGGCTTTTGATTACCTTCGAATTCAGAGAAATGCATGACTCATACTAGATTACCCCCCAAAAATAATACAGAGAAGAGAAAGATGAGGGTGAAGAAGAGAAGGGAGGAATGGGGGAATGCAGAGGGAAGAAGAGAAACAAGGAAATGGCAGTCATCCAGGCTAGAACCCCCTCCCCCATGAGTCCTTGATAATAGCAATTGCTGTAATGTTCTAGTCTAGCTGTTGCAAACTGGGTATCTGGCACCACATGAGAGTTACCTGCAGCCTCTTGTTTGCTACACACACACACACACACACACACCCTCACTTAAAAGACTGCACTTAACGTCTGTACCCACGTTTCATAAAATGGAGGGACTCTCATGCAACCGGCAGAAAAGTTATAAAGAACCGAGTGAATGAGCCACTGTCATCTCATGTCCTGTATACACAATTTATTTCACTTTTATTTTTAAGTGTGTGTGTGTGTGTGTTTGTTGTTGTTGTTGTTGTCTGCATGTAGACATAAAAGTATAGCATCCAAGGAAGCCAATGGCATCAGATACCTTTAGGCAGCATGACAGACAACTGCAAGCCAGCTCATGTGCCTGCTGATGGTTGAGCTTGGGTCCTCTGCAAAAGCAGTACGTGCTCTTTACCAGTGAACCATCTTTCCAGGTTCCTGTAATTACTTACTTTTGAACTGCATAACCATGAGATAAATCTCAACTAGACGGCTAGCATTTGAAACACCACAGTGAGTCTCATTGTGATGAAGTACGGACAGGTTTCCTACCCCTAGAGTAGTGATGAGCCCCAAGATAATAGAGTATTTATGAGATTAGTGCCCATATGTAGGTATATAACATTACGTATGTCTATATGCATATGTATGCACATATATAAATTTATATGGATTTTCCTATTCAGCTAGATATTTTCATCTGGGGTATATGATTTTGTTTGTGTGTTGGGTACATGTGGTCACAGCATGTATGTGGAGATCAGAGGACAACTTGCAGGAACCAGATCTGTCCTTTCATGCTGTGGGTCCCATGACCAGACTCAGATCATCAGACCCCACAGCAAACACCTTTACTACTGAGCCATCTCTCTGGACCTTTACTGTGTGACACATTTCCATACATAGAATTACTATTATAGCTATAAGTAATTTTAATATAGGGTTAGGGCCTCTCATTAAATGTTGTGAATAGTGAATTACTGTCCTGCATATGCACAAATCCTTGGTGTTTTTAAGGTTCAAGGAAGAACGCTTTACTTAAATTTACTTGGGTCATCAGTTATCAGACAAATCATGAGACAAATGACACTATCATTTCAGGCTTGTCAAGCAGGCACGTTTTCATTTCTCACAGTCTGTTGTCTTTTATATATGCACTGTCCATATTTATATTATTGTGTTTCTTGTTTTCATCATCTATTTTGAATTTGGGGGATGTGTAATTTTTAATTTTCATCTCAGCTTGTTATTTAATATTGTATATGGTATTTTTGACATATAGGTGGATCTTTTAAAAATAGAATCATTTCTATCATTGCATGTGATATTATGCTTACAAATATTGGATTGATTTAATTATAGATGGGATGATACAAAAGGCTACATTAGAGGAATAATCACCTACTTTATTTTGAGATGAAATTTTGAGCTGTTTGCCTGTGTCCAATTGCGACAAGGAGTGTTGATTTGGAGGAGCTCATGAGAAGGCAGGAAGGAAGGAGCATGCCGAGGTCAGAGTCTGAGCAGGAGAGGTGCAGGCCACTCTGATTCTCAGTAACCCTTTCTTGTCCTTGGGAATTTTCTCCATTGTCTGTGAGATTAGCAGATGTGAGCCTATAGACACTGGTATTCTGAAGAATGCGACTTATGAGTGTGAGTATCCTATCTGCAATATCCAAAACAGGGTAGAGAAGTAGAAATCTGGAAATCTAGTAATAATTTTGGTTTTAATTTTTACCTGATATTGGGCTTCATATTTGTGTATTTCCAGCCAAACAGTCAGGTTTAACTGTTTCCTTTCTGTTGCTGGTCAGAAAAGGGTCTACTGAATCACAATCATCAATGAGGGGAGTCAAGGTAGGAACCGGAAGGCAGACAATTATCTGGTAATCAGTGCATTCAACCAATTAAACCAGACTTAGGAACACAAAGGCCAGTCCTTCCTCATACATAGATTCTGCATGTAATCTTATACATCTCTATGCACACCCATCATCATCCTCATTACCATCATAGTAAAAGGGAATGAGGATAGAGAAGTGTTGGAGAAGGTTGCTTATTCGTCCTGGCCACCCAGAACCAAAATAACCACATAGAAACTATATTATTTAAGACACTGCTTGGCCCATTAGCTCTAGATTCTTATTGGCTAATTCTTACATATTAATTTAACCCATTTGTAGTAATTTGTGTATTGCCATGTGGCCGTGGCTTACCAGGTAAAGTTCCCAGCTTCTGTCTCTGGTGGCTCCATGGCTTCTCCCTGACTCTGGCCTTCTTTCTCCCAGCTTTGTTTAGTTTTCCCCACCTAGCTAAGTTCTGCTCTGCTATAGGTACAAAGCAGTTTCTTTACTCATTAATGGTAATCACAGCATAGAGAGGGAAATCCCACATCAGAGAAGAGGATGTCTACAGGGAGTCAGGGGAGGGAACCTAAGAGCATAAGTGGACTATGTGTGATAAGAAAGCTAAAAGAGGGGCTGCGTGGAGGAAGAAGACCAACAATGGGAGGATGGGGAGATCAGGAAGGGCAGTGAGTGAAAAGTATTGAAGTAGCATGTATGTGTGTGTGTGCATGTTTGTGCAGGTATGTGTGTGCATGTATGTGTGTGCAGATGTGTGTGTGAAAATTCCACAGTGAAACCCATTGCTTTATTTTGTATGCTAATTGAAACTTAATCTTCAAATGAGTGCTATGAACTAGTGAGCCCTTCACAAGGAACCTAGTGGATTCTCCACCTGCTGCCCAACTCCTGCATCCCCATCATGCTCTGCTTCCTCCCTCACCAGGTAACCAATTCCCTATTCACCTTGTGTTTACACCCTCTACAGTAACTGGCTTCTGCTGCTGAGAAGTCAGGACCTTCCTTACTTCACTGATGAAGCAGAAGAAATCAAAGGAAAGCTAGTTCATCGTTCTGACTTCCAAACCTGTCTCTGTGTTTGACTGTGCTTGCATTTACCATGGGTTTTTACCATACGTTGCTTCTCTCTTGCCCTCATGTAAGGACACCTCCAAAACATTCACTAGACATCCTGGCTAGTTTTATGCCAATTTAACAAACACTATATGCATCTGAAAGTTGGTATCCTAAATTGAAAAAAAAATGATCTCATAAGATCCAGCTGTAGGGCATTTCTTAATTAGTGATTGAGAGGAAGAAACCAGTCCATTGTGGGTGGTGCCATCCCTGGGCTGGTGGTCCTGAGTTCTGTAAGGAAGCAGACTGAGCAAGCCATGGGAAGCAAGCCAGTAAGCAGCACACACTCTGCATTGGCTCTTGTCTTCAGGTTCCTGCCTTGCTTGAGTTCCTGTCCTGACTTCCTTCAGTGATGTGGAAGAACAAGCCAAAGAAACCTCCTCCACAGCTCGCTTCTGGTCATGGTGTTTCAACATAGCAATAGGAACCCCAAGTCATTGGGCCAGACCTTAATACAGATAGTGTAACACTGTGCCTCTTTCTTCACACCCCTCTCATCTTTGCTCCATGCTACCTCTCTCTCTCTCTCTCTCTCTCTCTCTCTCTCTCACACACACACACACACACACACACACACACACACACACACACAGAGCCATTCCTTCACCTTTCACGCTAATTAAAATGTATTCGTGAATCTCTGCTTACCATTACAGCCATGTCCCTAGAAGAGGCTGTCTATCAACTCTCCCTGCCCTTGCCAGCTATCCTGAAACCATTCTAGTCCAAGCTCCTGGCTGGTCCAGCCACCCTTGACCCTTCCCTCCTGTCTGCACTGCTCCCGATGTCCTCCAGACTCTGCAGTTATGCTGGGAAACTCTGCAAATAACATGTTCACAAGGTAAATCAGACTTGAAATGAAACTGACCATCCTAACCATTTAGAAGCCTCCTCTCACCAGCATTCAGGACATTCCTGTGGATGTCTGGTCATTAGCCTCCACCCACAGACCCCTGCTCCTATTAAACAATCATCATTCACCTCATGCTGACACCTGCCTCACTTCTTGCCACGTGAATTTGACGACTGGGATGCCACATGGAGTGGGAACATGCGGTTCCTCATTCTTGTGACCGGCTTTCTGCATTTATGTTTCCTCTCTTAGGGTTTCACTGATGTCATCATCCATAGTGTGTCTACGAGGTTCATCCTGCTTCAGCACATATCAGAGTTTATCCATTGTAGGACTGGATCATGTCCCACCATATACACACTGTATATAAGACTAATCAATGCCCCATCATATACATATACTATGTGAGAAGAAACCATGCTCCATCATCTGTGTACACTGGGCAAGACCAAATCCTACTCCACGCTATGTGTGCACCATAAGAAAGAATCGTCCCCCTGGCATGTGTACCCTTCATATAAGGGCACATTATGTCCTGTGGCATTTGTGCATGCTAGGTAAGAGTGATTCCCACCCCAAGTGTGTGGACACAGTACTGGGCTTGTCTATTTGTCCATCTCTGATGCAGCTTATTCCTGTGATGTGGGTGCACACAGCAATTCTTTGACACTTCACTTTCTATTATATTCCAAATTATATTTCTTGACCATGGAGTAATTCTATTTTGTTTTTGTTTGTTTGTTTGTTTTTATTTTTGGGCTGGTTGGTTGGTTCTGAGCATCCACCCTTGAGTTTCCCATGGCGGCTACATCACTGTATGTGCCCAATCACGAAACAACACCAGCGGTTTACAAACTTCCAGCCCGTTCACATCCGCCCCAAGAACAAATGATGCCCAGATGTGTGACTAACTGAGTCCACAGAAAGCCTGAGAAAGCTTGGAAAAGAATAGAGTAAAGCATGTTTCTTATGGCAATTTCTTGGGTCTGCTCTGCTTGCTAGAGGCAAGCAAGCGCTCTCATATAAGAGAGGCTTCCTGACTCAGCTTCAGCTGCAAAACCCTGCAGCTCTTAAGAGGTCCTGCCACGAAACACTTAAACAGTGTTGACGAAAAGCTGAACACATGCTTTTCGGTTTTCAGCCATAGCAGGAAAAAAGCTGCACCGTTTAAAATGCCGGCTTTCTGGGTCATCCTGCCAGGGAAAACTCTGACTGTTTGAGGCAGGAGGGCTGGCTACCGAGAGAGGACTTGAGTGTTGTCTGTTGTAGCTCGCTGGCTGGCAGGGACCTTGAAACGCCTATTGTGGCTATAAACATGGCTACAGCCAGTACCTCAGCCATGAGGCTGGAAAGCTAAGGATCCAGCCGTCAAAGCCACAGCTTTAGTCCTACTGATATTGCTTGGTACATTAAAGACTCATGTGGTCAGAAAAACAGAGATACAGTAAAGAGAACGTCAAAGACAAAGAAAAATTTTAAATGATTTACAGTGTTAAAATATATGCAGACTAAAAGTTAAAATTCTTAAAGTAAACCTCTGTGACTTCAAGGTGTGGTAGCACACGCCTTTAATCCCAGTGCCTAAAAGGCAGAGACAAACAGATCTCTGTGAGTTCAAGGTGTAGTAGCAAACACCTTTAATCCCAATGCCTGGGAGGCAAAGACAGGCGGATCTCTGAGAGTTCAAAGACAGCCTGGTCTACAGAGCTATTCCAGGTCAAAGATATATGCTCAAAAAGCAAAAAGTTAACCTAGGAATGTCACAGCTTAGATTCTTAAGCGCCTAGTGATTTAAAGGCGCAAATCAAAAGTGCTCCTGGATAGTAAAAAATTGCAGATTCACAATAGGACAGATTCAGACCACTAAATGAGTCACACTGTTGGATGAACGTACGTAGGCTTGGGAGAGAGAAGAGAAAGAATATAGAGAATAAAGTTAATGGTTTAAAAAAAAGGTAAAGTCTTTAAAGAGACATAGTACAGATAGTTAAGAGATTAAAAGAAATAAAGAAAAATAAGCCACGTAAATATGGAAAATTCACAGAGAGTCTGGATTATGTACATTGTGTTTTCTTTAAAATTTTTGACTGTAAAGGAGCTAAGTACAGACAGACATTTCATTATATGGGCTGCCAAGTGGAACCAGAACGGATATCATGAGGGTATGATTTCAAAATTTGGGTCTAAGGATATGATGCTTTGGAGAGGGTCTTCTTTTGTTTTCACAGAGGACCAGACCCTTTGGATTTCTTCTATCCTGATTTGGTATGATAGACCACGTCCTCCCGAAAAGTTCCTGTGAACACCCTCAAAAAATTACTGCACTCAACTGCCAACTGAGATGACCCTGGCACACAGGTTATACCATGAAAGACCTAATTAACGACGTCCCCATTCAGCAGGACGCAGTTTGGAGAGAAAAAACTGCGCCCATGTTCCCAAATATGGTTTATAAACGTTCTTTTACATTTAAAGGGGGAAATGATATAGTTATGAATAATTTGCATTGGTATGGATTTTAAGGTCAATTTTGTTATATGTATAAGTGTTTCTGATTTTGATTAAGGTATTGTGATTGTGTAGTTCATTTAAATATGTACTGTATAATTAAGAAATATAGGTTGTTAACGGATAATCATCGATAACAGTAAAGCTTGTAGTCATGTTAGTTAGATTTTCTAGATATATAGAGATATATTTTAGATAGACATTCTTCATGTCTTTCAAAGATTACAGAATAGGACACTTAATGTTTTAATAACTGAGGACCTTTCATGACAATGAGACACTCTGCTCCTGGCAGCACCAATCTACTTCAAGAGGAAGATGGGCATCGAAGAGGCTCGTTATGGAGTTTGATAGCCATTTGGGCAAGAAACTGCTCTTGCTTGGACTATTGCATAAACTGGACACAGAGAACCCGCAGAGAGAGGACTACTAAACTTGCCTAAGGTGAGATGATCTTTCGGGTTCCCTGATTCATGAAAGAGTCTGCGAGACATTCTGCAGGACACAACAGATAGTGACTGAACTGGCTTTGAATTTTCCTGCTTTATGGAAATGTCTGCTGGATACCATGGGCCTGAAGGCTGAAGATGGATGCCCCAACAGTACAGAGGAACTTCGGGTGACTGTCCAGGCAGCGAGAATGTCTCTGTCATTTCTAGAGTTTTGAAAGTTGCTTTTTTCTTGTTTGCTCAGGTAGTATTGTATCTTTCTGGAGTCTTTGATGGAGTTAAGAATAGTTAGTTATAGTTATAGTTTTCCTTAGTTATGATAAAGATTATTGTAACTTTTACTTGATAACTGTTTTATATGTAATTTTGCTATGTTAAAGTTAAAGCCTTTTTTTTTTTGTTTAAACCGAAAAAGGGGAAATGATGGAGGAAGGTCATTGGCTAATAAAGGAACTGCCTCGGCCCATTTCATTGGTTAGAAGATAGGTGGGAGGAGTAGACAGAACAAAACGCTGGGAGGAAGAGGAAGTGAGGTCAGACTCGACAGCTCTCCTCTCGGGAGCAGATGCCTCAGCAGAGACGCCATGCCCAGCTCCCAGGCAGATGCACACTATGAAGCTCCGACCCAGGATGGACAGAGGCTGGAATCTTCCTGGTAAGCGCACCTAGGGGCGCTACACAGATGATTAGAAATGGGCTAAATTAATATGTGAGAATTAGCCTAGAAGAGGCTAGATAGGAATGGGCCAAAGCAGTGTTTAAATGAATACAGTTTGTGTGTAATTATTTCGGGGCATAAACTATCCTGGCAGGCGGCTGGGGTGTTGGGGACGCATCCCCGCTGCCCTTGTTACTACATGTTTTTATTTTGGGGCTGGTTGGTTGGTTCTGAGCATCCACCCTTGAGTTTCCCATGGCGGCTACATCACTGTATGTGCCCAATCATGAAACAACACCAGCGGTTTACAAACTTCCAGCCTGTTCACATCCGCCCCAAGAACAAATGATCCTTTTAAAAACACTGAGGCCAGTGAGTGTTGGACACAGGTACCCTAACCCACTGCTAACTATATCACATACACTTCTGTCTTAGGGTTTCCATTGCTGTCATGAAACACCATGACCAAAGCTACTTGGGGAGGAAAGGCTTGTTTGACTTACACTTCCACATCACAGCCCATCACTGAAGTCAGGACAGGAACTCAAGCAGGGTAGCAACCTGGAGGCAGGAGCTGATGCAGGGGCCATGGAGGGATGCTACTTGCTGACTTGCTCCCCATGGCTTGCTCAGGCTGCTTTCTTACAGCACCCAGGACCACCAGCCCAGGGGTGGCACCACCTCTCCATCAATCACTAATTAAGAAAATGCCCTCCAACTGGATCTTGTGGGAGGATTTTCTCAATTCACGTTCCCTCCTCTCAGTTGACTCTAGCTTGTGTCAAGGTACAGTCAGGACAGGGTCAAGGCAAGTGACTTCACCTGTGACCATCTTCAGTTCTGGGGTTTCTCTCTTTTCTCACACTGAAACCATACTGGTCTTTCTTGCAACCTCCAGTTATGTCTTCTTGTCTGCGCTCCTTGCTGTGATAAAAGTCTTAATAGAACAGAAGCAATGACACACCAGGACGTTTGAATTCATGGGACCCTTTAAAATTCACAACTACATGCCTCGTGTTAAAAATTACATGAAGAACTGGCCTTGCCCATACCTCTCATAAGATGACCAACACACAACTACTGTGAGCAAGGAGAAAATGGTGGTGGCAGTGAGAACATTCTAGCCACATCCTCTCATTGCTTTGGGCAAACAAGAGCAGTGCAATCATTCCCTATCCCAGCCTCAGATCTGAACTTGGAAGAGAAAGAAAACCAACAGGCTTTCCCTGCCCCTGAATGTGATAGTTAATACTATCACCTTCCCAGGGTGCAGAATCACCTAGGAGACAAATCCCTGGGGATGTCTGTGAGGACGTTTCTAGATTGGGCAAACTGAGGGAGGAAGATGCATCATAAATGTGAGTGACGCTTTTCTGTGGGCTGAGGTTCTGGCTTGAATAAAGTGAAAGCAAGCTGAGCACCAGGGTTCACCTCTCTCTGCTTCCTGCCTGCAGATGCCATGTGACCAGCTCCAGGAAGCACCTGCCACCGTGCTGTTCTTGCCTTGATAGACAGTGCCGCCTAGGAGACTCAGCTCAAGCAAACTTGTGCTTCTTGGGTTCCTATGTTGTTTCTAGTTCAAAAGAATGGTTGCAGTGAGAAAGAAATCCTAATAGAATTGTAATGATTATGTGCACCTCGGTGGGTGAGAGATAAATACACCATGCAGACAGATCTTAAGTGGGTTGATTGAGATAAAGGGAGTTGGGAGAGAAGAAAGGGAGCAGAGGCAGAAACCTGCTGACTCTCCAGAAGAGCAGAAAGAGACTGGGAATGGGCAGAACATGTCTCTCTTTTTTGTTTGTTTGTTTCTTCATTTGTTTGCTTTTGTTTTTCATGACAGGGTTTTTCTTAAAGGGACCTTTTGCACCGGTGTACAGACTACATAGTTACATAGCAGCCATAGGACCTGGGGCTGACCAGGGTGCTACCTGAGTGCATCCTGTCAGGTGACAGAGGCCAGCATAATGTCTGAATCCTAACAATAATCCTTCATGTATTCCTCTTCTACTTAGAAACAGCTAAGCACACAGTTTGAAATAAATGTGAACTTATAGTCTTAATAATGAAAACATAATACCAGCTTCGATCACCACTAGTTGCCCAGACTGATAACCTGAGTTCGAAATCTGGCATGTACACAGTAGAGTTAACCAAATCCTGAAAGCTGTCCTCTGACCGCTACATGTACATTGTGACATGCATACACACACATGCATACATGAATACACACACACGTAAAAAATATTAAAAAAAAATAACTAGAAACAATAGTAGCTTCTAAATGTGTATGCTAAGGAAGGCAATGTCACTTTTAGCCCTGAGCTGAATCGAGTCCGCCTGTGGCACTGTTGCTGGAGCGCCCCAGGTCTGATGCACCTGCTGGCTACCTAATGGAGTCCAGCTGAGGTGATGATTGCCCAGGCACCGGGCACATCCAAAAGAACAGCCTGAGCCTGGCCATGCCATAAATCACTTCCAGGCCTTTGCAGGTGCAGCCAGGCAATTTGATTGTGATTACTCTTGCACTCTACTACTCAGTAAATAAAAGTCGTAAAATTAAGGGGCAGCAAGGACCGGGGATGCTAATACAGAATTAAGCGCTGGCATGCTCCTGTCCTTGTCCCATTCCCTTTCCACATTCTAAAGACATCAGCTCAACAGCATCTTGACCGGTAAATCCCACAATGGCATGAGAGGAGCAGAACAAAGCAGATTCAGCATCCCTCGGAAGGATGAGCGAGAGTTGTGTGCACAGCACAGAAATCATTATCACCACTTCTGTCCTGCTTCATTTCTGCCGACTCTGAAATGTCCCATTTATACGGAAAGGAGAGAACAGGAATAATTTGAGGCAATTTAATTGCTTCTTAATCCACTTTTGATACCATGTTACGTCTTTGGCTATGTGGTCTGGGGAGCCTTCAGCAGAGTGTCTATTAGCCACATGTTGCCCCACACTTGTGAATGCCTGCTGCTGCGTAAGGCAGTGTTGGAATGTGTGGAACAGAGGAAGAAACCAGATCCCAAGATTCCTACTTTGGAGCTCAGTGCATACACAGAAACACTAACAAAGTTTTTGCCATGCTTGGAATCAAACCCAGGATTTCGATGTTATGTAAGTGCTGTGCCACTGAGCTACACCCCAGTCCTGAAATTTGAGAGGTACTTTTTTGTTGTTGTTTTGTTTTTATTTGCAACCAAGGACTTTCATACATCATAAAGAGTATTCATTTTTATCCTGCACAAATAACATCATGCTCTCCACCATGGAACCAGAAATACTAACCAAATAATCCAAACAATTAGGCAGAACACGCAGAAAACATCAGAACATCAGAAAAGAAGACGCACAGATACCTCTTGTGACACAGCGCACCATATCATATTCATAAAACCCTAAAAAATTTATAATAAAGCAAGCATAATAATGATTTTATACAGAAAATTTGCAAGGTGCAGACCAACAAACATCACTTCATTTCGAGCTACCACAAAAGAGCAGCTGGATTACAAAACATAAGAAAAGTTTCATTTGCTATAGACTATAAAGAGAATAAAAAAGGTAGAAATAAATTGAACCAAGATGGCAAAAGACTTACTTGTATACTGAGACGTACTTTAAAATTTTGATGAGATAAGTTAAGGAATTTTAAAGACAACCATGGTTTTGGATTGGAAGAATTCATATTGTAAAAATACAAATACTACCCAACTATCTGAAAATTCAACATACTATCTATCAAATCCAAACACCCATTGGCAGAAATATAGTAGCTAAGGCAATATTCTTAGGGAATTCTCAGCATTGCTCAGTGAGAAAACTGAAACATGAGAGAAATGGTCATTTATCCCCAATTTCTCTCTTGGGCTTAAATAGCTCAATTAATTTTAGATTCATTAAGTGAGATGCAAAGTGAAAAATTATTGTTTCACTTATTAAAGATCTCAAGAATCAAGAAAAAATTAGTGTAGAAGTATACTTTCTCTTAAACTATCTGAAAGTGTAAAGAGCTATTTAATCAAACCTATACTGAACTTAAGATATGCAAATACATGTAAAATTATGCACAGTCTATCTCAAGAATTTATCATAAACATAATCTAAAAGAAATATGTTGATTTCATGTACAATAGCAAGAGACTACCAACGCCCACACCATTTTTAAAGAGAAAGCAGCCAGAGGATTAATCCACACTATGTGCTACAGGTCTCAGGACAGACAGAACTGAGAGCCTATTAATAGCGCACGTGTCTCTAACAGATGTTTATGGGAACGGAATAGAATTGTTTGTTGTTGCAAACAGTACTGAAATTGAAATTCACATCTATGAATGGTTCCATGTTATCAATAAATAGCAAAGTTCATAGACCGTTTAGGAAAAAAACCCAGGAGTCCTTCTCCATAACCTTTGATTTGACAGTAGATTCTTAGCTATAACACCAAAAGTGTGAGGTCAAACAAAAAGGGGCAGCAGGCATCATGCAAAGGCAGAATAACATGGTGAAGAACGCTAAGATACAGAAAAGATATCAAAGCTCTTTCAACATACTTTTATAATGTGAATAGAAGTCTTTCTGAAGAACCAATATATGCTATGATTCCAACTATGGTACATTCTGGAAAAGCAAAACCAGAAGCAGTAAAAAAAAAAAAAAGAAAGAAAGAAAGAAAAAGAAAAAAAAAGAGTTGTTAGGGCCAGGTGGTGGTGGCGCATGCCTTTAATCTCAGCTCAGGAGGCAGAGGCAGGTGGATCTCAGTTCAGTAATTGGGCGTTTGATATCAGCCTGCTCTACAGAGAGAGTTCCAGGACAGCCAGGGCAACACAGAGAAACTCTGTCTCAAAACAAAACAGAACAAAAACAAAAAACAAAACCCCTAAAACAAAAAACAACAAACAAAAAGAGTTGTCAGACAGGGGAGGTGAAGGAGGAGATAGATGTGCCTGGGGGAGGTGGGACTTCTCACTGCAATCTGCAGATGCAGATTCTGTTCCTACTGTGACTGTAGCAGATGCTCATCAGGTGGAACTTGGGGGACAAAGCCCTGCCGTGTAAGAAGGCATGGGCATTCGCTAAAGGTAAATAACAATAAGGTAGTGGATAAGTTCATCAGTTTTGACCAGCACAGGCCACCTCTGCAAAAGGTTAATGACACAGAAGCCGTGCTCAGTTTCTTTTCCTGCTCATGTGGTAAAATACTGAGAGAACAACTTTAAGGGAGAAAGAACTTGTTTGACTTACCTCTCTCGGGGAATGCAGTCCTTCACAATGGGGAAGGCAATGGGAGGACAGTGGAGGCAGGAGCAGAAAGTCGGCTGGTCACTCAGGAAATAGAAACAGGAAGTGAGGTCAGGCTGCAGAGCCTCAAGACCCTCCCCCAGTGATCCATTTCCTTCTGCAAGGCTCCACCTCTTAAAGGTTAAACCTTTCCAAATAAGAACCTCCACCTGGGGACCAAGGGTTCACACGTGAGATTCTGGAGACATGTCAAGTCAAACCTCAGCACTGTGGGAATCAGACTCTACTGATTCATTTTTTTTTTTTTGGACAAAACTAAAATTACGTTAAGAAATAATGTCTGGCAATCAAAATCCAACCAAAACATAACGCAGTGACAGAGCTGAGGAAGTAGAAACCTTATCACAATCATCTTTTTAAATGTTTTTGTAGTGACCCTTTGAACTCTCTCTCTCTTCTCTCCTCTCTCTTCTCTCTCTCTCTTCTCTCTCTCTCTCTCTCTCTCTCTCTCTCTCTCTCTCTCTCTCTCTCTCTTTCTCTCGTGTAACAATCTAGGGCTTCATCTTCCTTCAAATGTTTGATATTGCCCATAATGTGTGAGCTCACTGTGATCTTCACTGTCCCTTTTTTGCCCCTCAAAATATCACACCACAGCAATTGTTACGAATATCAAAATGAAACAAAACCAATTAAAAAGGGAGCCAATCAAATGAGAGTGGTTTTCAGCCCAACTCGATCCACATGTTGGTCTCTTGGCGCTAATCCCACTATGGGCTGGGGGTTGCATATGCCTTTCATAAAACTGATTCTGATCAAATTCTTTGTTTAGTTTAACTCGCTGCTGTGATCTGTGGCTCTATCCACTCGTTCCCCCAGAACGAAGCAAACCTCTGCTTCTTATTACACTACATCTTTGCGGCCCAGAAAGTCATTTTGTCAATAAGGGATTGTTGCTGAAGTAAAGATTTATGTATTTTTCCAGGGCAAGTTCCAGTGAGGTAAAACTCCAGTTGCTTTCATCTGTGGACATTGATTTGCAGAGTCGGGGATCACGTTAGGGATCACAGTTCCTCTTTGTTAAGAGGTTGCTAACAGTATTTTTTTAACATTTTGTGGTATCAAAAATGTTCTGTATTTCGACTAAACCTACCTCCCTCAAACCTCCCCCTTCTGTGGCCTGTTTTGGGTTATAGGACACAAATATGCAAGTGTCTTCAGCAAAACTATGCTCATATTTCTTTTAGGATTCAGCCATACAAAAATGGGAGAGCATATCATAAAACCTTTGTTTTATGATTCCTGTGGTTCTTTAAGGAAAGTCCAGTATTTTCCAAAACTGTTTCCTGGATGTCTGTTTAATGCTGAGAACCGCACGAAGCACTGGAAACAGCATGAACTTAGAAGGTCCTGATGTTACCAGGAGATGGACAATAAGTGCAAAGCTAAGGGTGAGCCAACAATAGACTCCATGGAAAAGAAGGAACATTTGCAGAGAAAGGGAACTTGAAGGTGAGATGCTTATTATCCCTATGGTGGTAAGGTGGTAATATTGTTTTGTAATTTGGTATGCTCTGTGTGTGTGTGTGTGTGTGTGTGTGTGTGTATGTATGTATGTATGTGTGTGTGTGATGTTAGGATGTGTGCATGCCATGGTATACATGTGGAAGGCAGATGACAATTTTATGGAGTTGGTTTTAGTCTTCCATCTTTTCATGGCGTCAGGGGATTAAACTCAGGTTGTCCGTCTTGCTGCAGGTGTTTTGACCTGCTGAGCCATGTCACCAGCCCCAAAGTCAGCAACTGGATAATAAAGCAGTATTGAGATGATGAAGAGATGTCTCTGGATGGTCGAATAAGGCACAGGTATCTAAAGACATAGCCTGAGAAAGCTAATTTCTTACTTATAACGCCCGTAAGATTAAATGATCAAATTTCTGTGCACTTCCCCAAGCCAGAATTCTCCAGAAGAAGGGATCGAGCATATTCAGGGGGTTGGCTCATAGGTGGGAAACTCCAAGGGCAGAGACTCTCCATCTCTGACAGGCAGAAAACATGCTTGGCCTTGCTTTTCTCAGCTTTGCCCTTCAAGTGTTTCCTGTACACATGTTCCTGAAAGATATTCTCCAACAGCCTTACTCCCAAGATAGATAGACACCATTCTCTAGGGAGAATTGTCCTACATTGGCCCAACCTCTCATGTCTACAACTGAACATTCGCCATGTTACCTGAGGGACACGCAGCAGTACACCTGAGGCTCCTGGGAAGATGGTATGTTAGAAGGTCTAAGTAAGACTTCTATCAAACTGCCCGGTGTGGATTCAATAGTTGGCCTTAATGATTTTCTCTGGACCCACTTGGAAGGTGCAAACCAGTGTGCAGTATTTTATTTGCTCACACTACCAGAAAGATAAGTATGGCATGTGTCTTCCTTCCAATTGTTGAGTAGTATCTCAAGGAATAGGATGGGGAAACAGTCATAGTTTTTATGACAGATGCTCTGCTGGCCAGAAACCAGGGTAGGATAACTCTTTATTATTTATAATTCTGTTCTCAGTCAAGACAGAGGAGGTGCCAGCTTTGAGGACATCCAGCAGTAGAAGACCTACACCTCCACACAGACTGTTTGGGGGGAGGCTAAGCATACTTGGGGAAGGTACAGGGCATCGATGTCTTCTTTCCTCCGTTATTTCTGGGGGGTTGAGTTAGTGGTTGTTATTGTTGTTGCTGTTGCTATTTTTATGGTGGTGGTGGTATAAGTGTGTGTGGTGTTTTGTTTGGTTGTAACGATTTGACATTACCTAGAAGAAAGACCAATTAAAAAATTGCATTGATCAGATTGTCCCATGGCCATGTCTGCGATACTTTGTCTTGATTGATTATTGATGTGAGAGGACCCAGCCCACTGTGTGTGGCACCATCCATGGCTAGATGGGCCTGAGCTATATAAGAAATCTATCTGAGCAATGTAGAGAACAAGGCAGTCATGGGTGCTCCTCTGTGGTTTCTACTTCACGTCCTACCTGAGCTCCAGCCCAGCTTCCTTCAGTGTTGGACTCTGATAGAGAAGTGTAAGCTAAACTCTTCCCTTTCCTAAGTTGCTCTGGGTGGTGGCATTTATCACAGCAACAGAGGGAATCCAGAATACGTCCCTTCCACTGTCACCCACACATGCACAATGGGTAAGCTCCAGGAGGCACAGTTGCTACTTCCCACTAAAACAGTTGGAGCCAGGCCAGCCGCCGTCTTCAGAAGATGAACTCCACGTGTCAAGCAAAACCTATTCGGGCTTTCTTTTGTGCTTTTGCAAAGAGTTCCAGCTCAGTCAGTATTCCATTTTACAGGATGTGGGATTTTGTCTTCGTGTAAGCTAACAGGTTTATTCAGCGACAGTTTCACGGATACTATGAAAGCAATTGGACAAGCATATAAATAAGTGTGTGTGTGTGTGTGTGTGTGTGTGTGTATGCGTGTGTGCATATGTGTGTGAACAAAGTGCTTCTGAATCACAAAAGAAGGCTGTGCCAGAACGTTGGCAAGTCAGGCCTGTTGCTGAAGCACTAGCCCTTACGTAGCCATACACAGAGTCGGGTGGCCCCTGTCAATATCACACTTCCATTTATAGAGTAACCTCTTGCAAAGGCCATCTGAATGTTTGTGGACAGTGAGTACGCATTTAGCTCCAGAGAGAGATGGTGTCCCCATTGCCCAAGGTTGTTTACTGTATGCATGTCCTTGAGACAATGATCTGAAGCTCCACAGACCACCTTGCTCATAAAGCATGAAGAAACACAAAGAATCGTGGAAAACCGTCCCTCATCAAACCGCGTGGTAGAAGAGACGTCAATAAAATGCATCTGGAGGCCCGAGGTGGACACGCTTGGCAGAGTTCGAATGATAGAAAAAAGCCAACAAGTGTGGAGCTAGAAGGGAAAGCAGCAAAAGACGAGGCAGGGGCCACTTCGTTGTCTTTTGAAGCCTCACAGTCAATCACAAAGAAATTCAATTTTCTGCTTTTTACTTTGTGAGGTGTAAGTACCAAAAAGGATTCACTTGATCATGCAAAATGCCATTAATTTAAACACAGGTGCCATTCATGTTTCACCGCTTCTGCTCAAATCAAATCTAGGGTATTCTACCCATTCTGTGACATAAAGAGCAATGATTTTCTCTATTGTAGAGGAAGTAATTGCAATCAAAATTGAGATTCCAGGACTCAGGTTCAATAACATGTTGATGATATCACCTGCTTTTCATTGCAGATTAATCAGCAAGACAGGACTCCAGTGTCACCAAGATGGGGGTGATGAAAGCAGACCTTTACCTTGGTGCTAGGAGGAGACTGTCTCTATTACGCTGAGGGTTGGCCTTCACTGAAGACCTACCTACCTCCACCTCAGAGCTGAGGGAAGGCTGATGCCACAGCACTGAGGATAAACCTCTTCCTTGGTGCTGAGAGTAGACCTCCATCATGGACCTAAAGATACACTCCATCACAGTGTTGAGGATAGACCTCCCTCCACCTCAGAGCTGAGGCTAGACCTCCATCATGGACCTAAAGATACACTCCATCACAGTGTTGAGGATAGACCTCCCTCCACCTCAGAGCTGAGAATAGACCTCCATCGTGGACCTAAAGATAGACTCCATCACAGTGTTGAGGATAGACCTCCACCTCGGAGCTGAGGGTAAACTGATACCACAGCACTTCAGGAAATGCTGGCTGAATTGAAGAAACTAAGTCATCTGTTCCCCCACTTAACTATAGCTATGATTTAAATAAAGGGTTAATCGTTATTCCTTGGCACTTCCAAACCAATAGCTGCCACAGTAATTTTTGGGAGCAAGAGTTATGGCGCCTCAGAACCTGCCTGAATGACGCTGTGAGTGAATAGATCGCCTCTGTAGTTTTCAACTTTGTACTCGCATTTCCACCCTTCCTTAAAATAATGATTGCACTTCTATAGACGAGATGCAAGGCACAGAATGCTGTCTGGGTATTTCCAGAGAGGAAAACTGGTCTCAGCTCCGAGTGGCACTGTGCCTGCGATGCCTGTGCAGTCCCAGCCCCACCAAAGATTCAGAAGGGCAACCAACCTTTAGAGCAGAAGTGAGGTCTATTTTTGTACTGCTAAAGTCTTGGTTTTATGTTTATTTGTAAAATTCTGGCAGCTATTTTGAGATGTTTCTGAGTTGCAATAAGAAACATTATGTCCATGAATTTGGAAAAAGAGGGAAAAATTAAAAATAAGAACGATTTTAGCGTATGGATTTTTTTAAAAAATTCAAATTCATTATCAAACAGATTTTGATATTCTTGTGTGGGTTTTGTGTAGGGGGATGTGTCTCTCCTTGCTGGCTGTTTCTGGAAGATGCTTAAGGGGGAAAAATAACAATCTTTTTAAAAGATTCTGTGTTCTAGTTTTACAAAGTACATTTTTAAACTTGTTTTTAAAAAAGTTTGTCTGCAAAGACGATGGCTTCACACTGACTGAAAAGAAGAGAGCTGCTGGTCAGTGGGATTCTGGGGTTAGATGCACCCCAAGAACAAAAGGAAAGAGTTTCCAGAGGCTTTGGAGCCAAAAAAAAAAAACAGGGGAATGGCTGACTTAAGTTCTTCAGTACAGCCGACATTTCCCATCAGTGCTGTAGTAGAGGTCTAGCCTCAGCACTGTTGTAATGGTCTAGCCTCAGCGCTGTAGTAGGGGTCTAGCCTCAGCACTGTTGTAATGGTATAGCCTCAGCAATGTGGTAGAGGTCTAGCCTTAGCACTGTTGTAATGGTCTAGCCACAGTGCTGTAGTAGAGGTCTATCCTCAGCACTGTAGTAGAGGCTAACCCTCAGCTCCATGGTGGAGGTCTGCTCTCAGTGCCAGGGCAGAGGTCTACCCTCACAGGCCCCTTTGTGATGGAACCAGAGGCCTTTCTCACTGATTAATCTGAAACAAGAAGCAGGTGATACTATCTGTGTGATATTGATATTCTCTGGATCTAAATCTAGACGGGCCTTTGTATGGCTTCGAGGGTGTCACTTCGTCTTTAAAGAACTAGATTAGACTTTAGGTTAAGAACCCACAGTGAAATTTAAAAAAAAAAAGAACCCACAATGAGTGAGTCGATATGTATATGTCAGAGGGATTGTTTAGCTAGTGAAGCTGTTGTTGGGGAGGCATGGGAACCATAGTCAACTCCCAGTACAGGCAGAAAAGCCTGTCACAGTGGTGGTATACACCTGTAATCACACCACCGGGGATGTGGAGACACTGAGTCCTGGGGGCTTGCCAGGCGGCCATGTCTCAAAAAACAATTCCTACAGCTCTAAGGAATGGTATACCTGAGACTGACTTCTGCCTTCCACAGGCACACATGTACAAATACACACACACACATACAAATACACACACACACACACACACACACACCTGCACTTAGGACCATGTACACACAGAAATCAATATCATTCTTAAGGACCCTATTGCATTCAATGGGCATATCACCTTTTATTTTAACTAGTACTATTTTACCTGAATACAGGCAAGGTACCAAGCTTCAAATCATCCCCACTTAAGAGAGCTGTGGACAGGCATAGGAGACATATTTTCTCATGAATAAACAGATAAAACAAAGAAACACCATTTCCAAACGAACGGGGCTAACTCCAAAATTAGTTCTGTCTGGCTTCTAAACCTTCTCTTGCTTTGTTATTCTGCTGCACATCTTGGCTGTCCTTGATTCATCCCTACCCTGAGTTCTTACAAGGAAAAAAGAAAAGAAAAATGAGAATGAGGTCCTGACTAGTAATTCCTCTAGGATCTGTAGTTTTTAGAACCACATTGAGAAGCGCCTTCAATATCATCAGTGTGTGATGCTGTATAAGGGGGAGGAGTGTGACATAGTCCATGTGGATGCATTGCTAAGGGACAGCTTACTTTGCATCCCTCTGCTGACCGGCGAGTTGCAAGGCAAACACCATTTGGCATGCTGCCATGACCGAGGTACTTAATCAAAACAAACCTTTTAGCCCTGTTCTGTGATTGTCTTGCTCTCAATACTCTCAAGACACAATTTGGCACTGGTTTACATGTTGGATGCATGTACATTCTGAGCCCTGGTGAATTTCAAATGATCAGAGAGAATGCTGTGTGTTGATTTCATATCTGTTTGGCATTTTCAATAATCAACTTTAAGTACCGGACACAATGCAGTTGAACTCAACACTATACCTACCTGATGCCAATGATCTTGAAATTTCAGAGAGGATGAGATGGTGTAAATGTGATCGTTGGTGCCCACGGTTAACTTGACAGCATATGGGATCACCGAGGTGACAGGTCTCAAGGCATACCTGTGAATGATTTCACAGATGAAGCTAACTGGAGGGGAAGACCCACCTTAAAGATGTCCTTGCTCCATGGGCTGTGGTCCCTATAGGAACAAAGAGGAGAAGGCAAGTTGAACATAAGTACTATTTACCTCTTTCTGTCTTCTATGTTGGGGACATGAGACCAGCTCCATCTGCTGCCCTGCCTCACCACCATGGTGGACTGTGTGCCTTAGAACTGTGACCCTTAGAACTGATCCCTCCCTCCCTCCCTTCCTCTCTCCTTCCTTCCTTCCTTCCTTCCTTCCTTCCTTCCTTCCTTCCTTCCTTCCTTCCTTCCTTCCGTAGCTTTGATTAGGTACTTTGTCCAAGACAAGACAAATCAACAGAGGATTTCTGTGCAATCTGAGTCTGTAAGCAAAGGCACTCGGACTTGCCAAACATTCAGCCCTTCTGTGGCAATCTCACTAGACCGCTTGAGGTCAGCTGACTGCCCAGCTGTTAGCTGGGGAAGGCGTGTTAGCAACAAATCCTTTTCAGTGTTGCAGAATTCTTTGGTCAAACTCAGGGTGTGTTGTGCTTTGAATCTAAAATGATCCTGAAGGCTCCCGGGTTAAAGACCGAGCTGCATCTAATGGACTCAAGGATGCTTTTCCATTATCTTTTGTCTCACCACGGGCCCACAGAGATGAGCCATCATGGTTAAAGTTTCTGGAACATTTGTCCAAGATAAACCTTAACTCCTTTAAAGTGTTTTCCTCTGGCATTTTGTCACAGCAATAAAAACCAGACTAATGCACTGACCCTTCCCACTTCAAGACATCCCGAGTACCCAGTCTTGCAGAACCTCTGTCAGCTAGCAAGTGGGTGTCACTCTGAGCTACTAAGGTGGTTCCAGTTTGTTATTGGGGAAGAGAAAACAAATATCATCTCCAGCAGTCCTCAGCTCATAAGAGAAAACAGAATTCGCCCTTATTAAGTTCATGCACAGGCTACCGAATGGTTTTGGATGCTCTCCAGGTTATCTGATTTTTGAGTCTTAATTCCCAGCCATCCTGTGAGGTCAGCATTACCATCCACATATCGCAGGTTGGGAGAACTGAGACCGAATACTAGTATTTCACTTAAGGAACTCGGGCATAGGCTGGAGTTGGAAACTGCTGCTGGGGTCTCATCCCCATCTTGTCGTTCTACCTCGTGTTTGTGAATGCCACGGTCCAGGTGCTTATGGTACGATGATCACATGGTTTGTGCACAGAAAAATAGAGATATGAACATCCAAAAGTGTTTTCAAGGGTCATGTGGCTAAAGAGTATTTTTAAAACAAGATTGCATTCTGTAGGCAATTGTCCTTTTATTTCTCATTATATATACACATAAATTCTGTGCATATGTATATACTTTATATAATATATATAAAATATATATTATTTGTTAACATGCACCCACAGTATCAGAGATGAATTCTTAGTCTCAGGATGGTATTATTTATTAACATGCATATACACAATTTTAGAAATGAAATCTTAGTTCTCAGAATGGTAATCACTGTACAGACCAGACTCATCTGAAATGTATAAGTCTCTTGCCTCAGCTCCTCCTGTGCTGAGGTTAGAGGTTCACAGGGCTGACTGCCTGGCTGCCTTTTATACTTTATTGGCCCCCTTCCCAGCAGGAATATATAGAAATTGTGTTAAATGATCATTGCACAGATGAGAAGACTGAGACTCTGGAGTTCAAGCTACACAAAACTTGATTAACGGGACTCTTGACTCTTAAATAGATCTATTGAACTCTTTGGGCACACCGGTTCTCCAAAGTGGGAAGTCTGGGCTTGCATTTCTTGGAGATGGTGCCCAGTTTGGTGAGTTCTTTTCTTAGCCACACCTGAGGGTGACATAATGGCCAAGGTCTGAAGAGGGACAGTGAGAGAGGGAAACTAGTGAGTCTAAAACACAGCTGCAATGAGGGTCCCTTTAAGGCTAGAAATAGCCCTCTCACTCTGGGGTCCTGCATGCTGTGTAAGGGAAGGGTGCCCAGGCGGAGGTGGCGTCTGGCTGTGAAGAAGACAGCATCCTTGATTAAATTACCATCAGGTCACTTTCCAGAGCGCAAATGAAATACTTTGCCTGGCAGTATTCATAGTGTTGTTATGGAAAGGTTGGTATAAAGGCGAGGTGTAGAAAAAATGGTGTACCGTATTTGTCGAAGGACCGCGTGAGCCTCGCACAGTTCAGGAGAGGTCCTGAGGGGATGGGCCTCCCTTACTCATGGGAATGCTGGCACCCAGCAAAGACCTGGCGTGCGGGCTGTTAGACTCGGTTCTTTTAAATGGCAGAGTAGAGGGAACAATGAGCACGCATGCATTGTCGAGGTGGAACAGGTCAATGCGAATGTGGAGGCCACAGGAGGCCATTGCGCAGCTGCAGAAGAAGCAGGGCATACTCCAGCTAAGGTTTCCAGGGAGCAGCGGGGCCAGGAGGGCTCAACTGGGGCAAAGCTGATCTTAGGTTGGAATCTACATATCAAGAACTTATTATTCTTGCGGCTCTTAGTATCTGTGGTTAATTGATAGCAGCTACTTCCAAAGATGTTCATGCCCAGTTCCCAGCACCTCTGAAGGCAGAATATACATTGCAAGAGCCTTTGCAGGTGCAATCAAGGGATTTGTGTTGGTAGGAGAGGCCTGGACTCTCTGGGGGTATCCTTGAGACCACACGGACTTCCACAAGGATGGCAGGAAGGTCAGAGAGGCCCATGTGCCTCTGGAATCAGCAAATGGAGAGGCAAGACCAGAAGTCAGTGGATGCTGCAGCTGACAGAAATGGGAAGGTACAGAAACAGTTTTCCTCAGAGCTTCCAGAACATTCTGCCAAGACCTGCCAAGACCCAGCTGGAGCCTACATTTATTATTTTCCTCATTGCTGCTACTAAACACCTGAGAAACGCAACATAAGAAGGAGCTTGTGTTGGCTCGTGGATGAGGATGCAGACATGGCTGGGGAAGCATGGTGAGGCAAGCTGGTCACATGGCATCTGCATCTGGCTGGTCACATGACGTCTGCAGCTGGCTGGTCACATGGCATCTGCAGCTGGCTGGTCACATGGCATCTGCAGCTGGCTGGTCACATGACATCTGCAGCTGGCTGGTCACATGGCATCTGCAGCTGGCTGGTCACATGACGTCTGCAGCTGGCTGGTCACATGGCCACTGCAGCTGGAAACCCACGAGGCCAATGCTGGGGCTCAGCTCACTTTCTTGGTTCGTATACAGTGCTACTCACATTTCTATTGTGTCTTCCCTCCTCAGTTAATCCAGTCTAGAAACTCATTCATAGACTCACCCAGAGATTTGACTGCGGGGTGACTGTAGATTCTACCGAGCTGTTAATATGGACCATCACTGAGGTCCATAGGTTTCCTTTATCTTTAATTACATCATTTAAATAAATACTTAACTAATTTTTAATTGATTTCAGACTTCCAAAAGTTCATGGGTAAATGTATGTTGTGTTAGGCCACTAAATCTAGGGTAATATGATTCAGAAGGAACAGGAGCAATGCCGCTCCCCAACTTTATCCCACAACGACCCAATCTGACTTTATTTTGTTTTCTTTTACCTGACTTGAAACCAAAAGAAAAATCAAGTGAGGGGCTAGGGAGAGATAGCAGAGGGTTGAAGGTAGGAAGGAAAAAAAAATGGGAGGAAGAAGAAAGAAGAAAAGTGAAAATTGAGGAGTAAAAACAAAGTAAAACACTGCTCAGGAAAACATCAACCAAACAAAAAAGCATATCACTCCCACAGGTTTTATTTTTAAAAAGGTGTGTGTGTGTGCGTGCCTGAGTACAGCTTCCAGCAGAAGTCAGAAGAGTGCACAGATGCCCTGCAGCTAGAAGTACAGGTGGCTGTGCACTGCCCAGCAAGAGCTCTGAGAACCACACTCATATCCTCTCCAAGATTAGCTTGTGCTCTCACCTGCTGAGTGACCTCCCCAGCCTCTCGACCCCTCAATGATTTGACCAGAGCACTTCTCTGTACGGCTTTCTTCAAAGATAAACAATTTTTGTTTGTGGTTGATATCATGGCAGATTGGGAAGGCAATGCATCCCGACATGGTACTGATGCAAACTTCATACCTTCCCCAGTAAATAATACTGGCTTTACTCCTGAGTAACACCTACCCAGTTATTTTTACCAGCTCAAGCCTTCCAAGTGGCCCACAGAGCATCCTCCATATAGTATGGATGCAGAGAAATGGCAGGAACTTGTTCACCTGCTCCCTGTCCTGTCTCAACCCTGCTACTGCAACTGCCCACACAAGGATGGACATTCTCTCAGCTCTAGTGCCCAGTGTCATTTTTACATTGGCTACTTCCTTAGTGCCGCTAGCAACAGTATGGCATCTCTCTTGGCTTCTCTGTCCTTTGTAATACTATTGTGTGCCTATTGCATATATATATATATATATGTGTGTGTGTGTGTGTGTGTGTGTGTGTGTGTGTGTGTATAATGAGATTTCCAATGAATAGGCCCTGGCTCCTCCCACTTCCTGGACCTCTACCTGATGGTCAGTTTTTATCCAATGGGTGGTACCCTTGACCTTGATGAGTGGGCTATCATGTCTACCTTTTTCATTCCCTCCTCAGATCACAACACAAGCACTAGTCCTGTCTAGCAGGCTTGAGAACACCAGTTTCCCTAGACACCCCCTTTTCATCCCACTTCCTCATGATCAGGTTACGGAAGTCAGCGGCACAGAGTAGGTCATGGCTGGGTTGTGACTGTGTCATGACTGAATGACGGATGTGCCTCACTTTTTAGTCTCTCGCTGTCTAGGAGGAGAATGGACCCGAAATGGCTAGAGCCTTGGGGATTCTAATCGTCTGAGAACACTACCCTCTGCTCATCCACCTTTTTATTGGTTCCTGTGATCAGCAGAAGGTGAAGGGATTGGCACACATTGACACATACACCTTCCCTAATTTGTTCATTTGTCTTGGTTTCTTAAGGGCACAACCTCCAGTGAATGCTCAGTGATGCTGGGAGCCATCATGTCATGACAGGAACAGATTATTGTCCCAAGAAAATACTCTAAGTTATAATGAGAGTCATCAATCCTCACCTCAAAAAAAAAAATGTTGACATGGGAACCCATTTTGCCGAGGGACCTCGACTGGGGTTACTAGATTTGGTGAACAAAAATACAAGGCACCCAATTAAATTTGGATTTCATATACATAAAAAATTATTTTAGTAAAAGAATGTCTCATAATATTTGAACATACTGATGCTAAAAATTATTCTTTATTTATATGAAATTCAAATATAACTAGGCATCTTATTCTTTATCTGCAGCTTGAACACCAACTTCATAAACAGCCCCATGACATGGGGATTGGATGATGAGGAGATAAGTGAAACCCATTGGCCTTCCCCAGGAAATATGCTGCATAGCAGAGAGGGGACATGGTCCATGGGAGGACATTTGAGTGCTGGCTATTGGGAACTTTTTTCAATTGGGTACTATGGCAATATTGGTCATGTAACTCTCAATTCTCAGAGTACCCAGAAAACAGCCTTGACTGTTACTGTAGTTTGGACCCCTCTTATCCCTCAAATGCAAAATTCTCCACAATTCAAAACTTCTTGGGTGCTAAAAGAACACTGCAAATAGATCACTTCACACCATAAAACTGTTCCATGGATAAAATTTTTAAAAATCGTGGCTAAAATTCCCTTCAAGATCTATGTATAAGATGTGTGTGAAGCAAAAATGAATACTGTATTCACAGAGGGTCCTGTCCCCAAGACACGCAAATATTCCAAACTGATCAAAACAGCCACATGTCTGAAACACTGATTGTCCCAAGCAGTTAGGATGGAGGGTCTACAACCTGTGCAGGTAAGGACAGTGGCAGGAGAACTGAGCTCCTAGGATCACATGCCTAGCTCAGGTCTGAGGCAGGACTCAGGCCATGGGGTCTCTCAACCGCTGCGCACTGCAGCTCCCCTCAAACTGCTAGAGACTGCACACAAAGCTAACTTGGCTCGTGGTGTTCAAGGGAGGTGGGGAGGCAGAGGTAGATGGACCTCTGCGAGTTCAAGGTGTGGTGGCACACACCTTTAATCCCAACACTTGGGAGACAGAGGCAGGCAGATCTCTGTGAGTTCAATGACAGGCCTGGTCTACAGAGGAAGTTCCAGGACAGCCAAAGATACACAGAGAACTTGTCTCAAAAAGCCAAAAGTTAAAAATAAAAGAAATAGAGTTTAAAATAAAGTCACGTAAAGAAAAACACACAGAGAATCTAAATACTGTGTGTTATTATGCTCTCTTTGAGTTGTTCGGATGCTGAGGAAGGAGCAACAGTTGCTAAAAGATATTTGTTTATAAACGCTGCTGAATTAATCCAAGATATGTATTTTGAAAATACCTTGACTTCAAAATTGAAGTCAAAAGATATGTTACTTTTGGAAGTTTTCCACATAAAACCTCAGACAACAGGAGGAAGTTGGCATCCTAACTATTGGATCTTGAAAGATAAATGGCAATTTGCACATGGGTAGAAGATTGCCTAAGTACGGTGAGAGAAGCATGAAAAACAGTGACATCAAAGGCCCAAGGGGTGAGAGACATCATAGTTTGGGGACTAGGGAAGAGATATGTGGAGAAGAACCAACCCGGGCAGAGAAAGCTAGCAGGTGACACTCACGAGAGAGATGAGAGAAAAACAAAGATGTAGAAGCCCAGCTCTGGGTGCTGAGAGTTGGCAGTAGACACAAACAAATTCTCATTTAATGGACTGCTCCAGCTGTCGTGGGGAAAAAAGGTAACCACAGAGGACTAGGCCAGAGTCAGAGAGAGGCCCTGGGCAGTGGCTATGAATGCAGAGAGAGGCTTCTCAGGTGAAGATTTAGCAGAGACAAGGCCTGAGGACTCCTCTGCTGAGTCTGAGTGGACCCTTGCCATTGCTGTCAGCAACCGCCCTTTGGGGGTAGGAACCATAGAGGCCACCAGCTTAGAGACTCCTGATCACCCCGCCCCACAGGAGAGCAAGCTCAGTGTACACATCCCTATCTATGGTGGAGCTTCTGAGGGCATGACTCTGGCGGCTTTTCAGATCTCTACCAAAATCCCTCAGTGACCTTTGACAGCTTGAAGGAACTCTCCGGGAGACAGAAGCTAAAATGAGAGTCTCAAAGACTAAATCCTAATTCTGGAGAAAGTCAACTCTCCGTTAGCTTTCTTGTTTGCGATGACTAAAAGCAAAACTATGACAGCTCATATTGTCACTGAAATAAATTACAAATTGGTGAAACAGAAACACAACGGATAGAATCTAGAGGAATACAGCTCCAATTGAGATGCTCACAAAGCAGTCCCTGTCCGCCCCACTCCTTGGTGCCAAGGGCCAGCCAAACACAGCTTCTGCCCTCCTTTCCCACCCTGCACACGTACACCAAGGCCACGATGAAGCACCATGGACTGAGTGAAGCCAGGTCTTTCCTTGGCATCATTCCTGAGTTCTTCCCCAAACTGGAGAAGAATCCACACCGCAAGCCAGCTGAGTGCTTTTTAATAACTACTATACAGAGTTAAAAATACCCAGCCGTTGCCCAGTCTCCTCTTCTTGGAACAGTCCTGGCATTAAAATATTGCTTTTGTGTGGTGTTTTTTTTTCCTTTCTGGGTACTTTTCAATCAAGCAATTTAAAATTTTCTTCTTAATATTATGCTCGCCTTGTATCTGAGCATGGGGATGAGCCTGCCTGCAGGACTCTAAACGAAGCAGGTCGGTGGGCATCTGGGATGACGGTGGCTCTTCCCTGAGGCTGTCATTCAAGCCAGCTTTGCAGAGCCCAGGTCTGGACTTGCAGTGTGCAGGAGGCCTTCTGTACAGCACACCTGAGTTTTGTTCTTTGCTGCAAGTGGGGCTTTGTGCAACTCTCTTAGGTCAAAGATTTTCCAGGAGTTCAGTCTACAGAGTGGAAGCCTTTGTTGTTTGTGTTGAAGAAGCTCTAAGGCTGGTTGAGAGGTTTTCAGAGAGTCTAGAAGATAAGACTCACATTGCTCACTGCCCCTAGAACAGGGACAGAGAACAGTCTGGGGTCCACGCAAGGACTTGTTGAGAGATCCTCTCCTCCTCCCTTGAACTTCTCTTTGAAGCCTGTTCCTTGCTGTCATGAACTGCAGGAAAGAACAAAAATAAAATGAAAAAAATTGGTCCTCCATGAGCGCTATTGAACCCCTAGCGATTCCAAATGTGGATAAAAGCAGCACTTTGGAGTAAGACCCTTTCAGCTGATTCTCAGGGACCATGATGCTCAGCAGTCTATTGGTTGGTTGTAATGAAACAGCTCTCTCTGGGCCTCATGGTGAGGAAATTGTTTAAATCATCATTTTAAAATACCCAAAATGTTTTAATTACTAATCAATACTATGTCAGTGTAAGTTATGGCAAAGAGCTGACTGGAATTCATGCTTGATACTTTTGAAGTGGTATTTCACAAATCTCTAGGCATTTGACCATGAAAAGCCGTGTTACTCTGAGCGTTTCATTACTGATTCAACTATTTTTTCTCAGTTCAAAGTCATCATAACTTCCCTCTCCCTTCCCCTGGGCTTAGAGCTTCATGAGGCAGTTAGCGAGTACCATCTGGAATCACTAAGTACTCTTGGGGAGCGCTTGCTCTGGCCACTGAGTCATCTCTCTGTTGACTGAAGTTTCTGTCCCTTCCGGTCCTGCAGTCATTCAGCCCCAAAGAATCACACAGAGGTCTACATTAATTATAAACTGATTGGCCTATTAGCTCAGGCTTCTTATTAATTAATTCTTACATCTTAAATTGGCCCATTATTCTTGTCTGTGTTAGCCAGGTGGCTTGGTAACTTTTTTGATGAGGCAGTCACATCTTGCTTCCTGTGTGTCTGGATCACAACAGCAGACTGAGTTTTCCTCTTGCCAGAATTCTCCTGTTCACTTTGCCTTGACTCTACTTCCTGTCTGGCTACAGGCCAATTAACATTTTATTAAAAATAATACAAGGATAAAAGACCAGTGTCCCACAGCATTTCTTCAGTCGCTGGGTACTTTCTCCAGCCACTGAGTCATCTTTCTGCTTCCCTTCCCTGCCTTATTGCTATTTCCCTTTGTCTCTGGACCCTGCCCACCTACCTCTCTCTAATGTCCAGGTGTCACCAGCAACCTACCTGCTGTGTGCCAAGGTCAGCGCTGGAAGACACCCTCAGAGTCGTGTTCTTCGGCCTCATGCTTTTGTCCTCACACGCTGCACACAGCATTCTCATTCTGCTCACTGCCTCTGAGCAACATGCAAGGTGTAAAGACAGCATTCCCTGGTTCAGACACTTGCTCTGCACTTTGTCCCAGCTCATAAACGAGGCAAACATCTTTCTTTGCCTGTCCTGAAACCAGGATTTGGTCCCTTGTACACAGAGACTGAACTCATTCACAGATAATGCCCAATTACTTCCCAGAACTGACACCCATGTCACCCATGGATATGAAGTGATGTCCAGGAATGCCAAATGCAGCATCTGTGGCTGCGACACACTTGGTCTGAAGTTGAGCCATCTCCTGCTGAGCCTCATCAACAGGCCCTGGATCCATTGCAGATTGTCTACCTGCCTTACAGCCCCACCAAATGTTTTCATAAGCCTCCAGACAGCTCCTCATAATTTCTCCCGGCTTTCCCTCCTCAAAAATTCCCTAGGCTGTGGGCTTTAGAAAGGTGAATTCCTCAGTCACGTTCTAAACTGTAAAAGCACCGCTGTTTAATGAAGTTAGGATTTGTAAACCTGGAGTTAAACTAGAAAGCTTGGCTCCCGAAGCAGAAACAGACAGCAAGAGAATGTAGCCTAGTTTGAGGTGTTCTCATTGTCAGGGTGTTGGGACTTGAGTCTTATTTTTTTAATTAATTAAAAATTTATTTTAAATCATACATTTCCTCACCACCAGCCTCTCTCCTGAGCTCTCATCATACAGTGCCCATGCATGTTCACACGGTTATCCCAATGCTTCACCATCTTCCCTGGCTTCCAAGCACACTCCTTCACCTACTGACTACAACATCCATTCTATCACGTTGGCTAAAATCACGGTCATCTGTGATTCTTCTCACATTCCTATTGTCTACGTTCAATCAATAACCAATGCTTCTTACATTCCTATTGTCTACATTAAATCAACAACCAATGCTCACTTCTCCATAGCTTTTCATCTTTTGAAGATTAATTTGTATTTGTGTGTGTGTGTGTGTGTGTGTGTGTGTGTGTGTGTGTGTGTGTGTGTGAGAGAGAGAGAGAGAGAGAGAGAGAGAGAGAGAGAGAGAGAGAAGGTGTGGTGATGTGATTTGTGTTCAGGTATAGGGAAGGACATTGAATTCCCCCGAGTTAGAGTTACAGATGGTTGTAAGCTGCCCAACATGAGCGCTTGAAACCAAACTTGGTCCTCTGGAAGCGTAGCAAGTGCTATTTAATACTGAGCCATCGCTCCAGCTCCTAGATCTCCATTCTTGATAGTATTGCTTTCCCTCTCCATGTTGTTTCTTCTGGTATTATTCAAGCCTGGTGACTGTCTCTAACCTACACTTTCATAAGGAGATGGTCGTGGACATTCCTTCTTCCCATACTACTTTCAGTGCCAAGGTCCGCCTAGAAACCTAACTCCCAAATAAAGGCTAGTGGTACAATCAAGTGCATTCTTTTTAGAAGGATGCGGTAGGCAGAAAGATGGTGTTTGCTCAGCTGTCTTTCTGTCTGTTTCCTGTTGCAGAGTTCATAGAATATTTCCTCAGCATTGTTTCCTCTAGTGACCCTGCCAGCCCTGTGAGCTCCGCGGCATCTATGACTGGGGTTTATCATTCGGTTTCACAAAGGAGAAGAGTCACTCACAGAGGTTACTGAGTCAGAGGCAGGAGCTCCTGTTTGACTGTCTCCCCTGTGGAGCTGTGTGTAGAAGGGTGGACATGAGCATAGTGCCTGTGGAAGCCAGAAGAAAAGCTGGAGCTGTGGGTAGTTCTGATCTTCTCACATGGGTGCTGGGAATCAAACTCTGGTCCTCTGCGGAGAAGTATGAGCCCTTAACCCCCGGGCCATCTCTCCAGCCTTCCCTGGGGATTTCAAGACACATTCAATACATTAAGTCCCTTGGTTAGACAAAAGAAGTATTCATGTCCGTGTCATCCAGTCGTGATATGTGTGGGAGATGGAGCTGGGCTTCTCTGTTTGCTTCATGTTTTGTCAGCAGACAGCATCAGGCTGGTCAACAGAACGTGGGACATGATGAGTATCCACATTCTACTTTTGAGAAGTCTGAGACACGAGCTGACATCCAGCAAGTTATTCCATCTCCACATACTTCAAGGATCACAGTCTCAAGGTGGTTATGACAACGATCTACACACAAGCGACGGCTGTTATGACAGAGACAACGCTGTATACACAAATGTCAGTCTTGTAAAACCCAAGCCCAGCATTTACAATGACAAAAATTCAAGTGGTTTGTTGTAGCTGTAAAATACAAAATGAAGTGCGTATGGCTAACTCATCTCTTGCATGAGTCACAGGGTATTAGGCTTAAAATCATGTCTGGGTTTGAGAGAACATTCAAATTCTTTCTCAAATGCCTTTATTAGAACTTAGCTATTATAGAACATAAGCTCTTCAAATATTTAACAGGAACTGAGCCATAAATTTAACCTCTGGATGGTACCATAAAGTTTCTAAGCTGGAACATATTAATATTGTATGAGTGACTAAGTAACATCTTGAATACGTTTGCGGGTAGAAGATATATTTAACAAGAATTACAACAGGCAATCTGAAGTTTTGCTTTTTGTTGTAGTTTAATGTGCTTCATCCCTCAAACATCCGGGGGAAAACGGAAAGACAATAAGAAAAGAAAGCAATGAGCAGGTCTTGAGCAAAGGGATCAAGGTTTGTGTAAGGGCTGTGTGTACAACCTCTCGGAAGGCAGAGGTAGGCAGATCTCTGTGAGGTTGAGACCGGACATACATGGTGAGTTCCAGGTCAACTAGGGTTATGAAGAGAGACCCTCTCTTAAACAAAAGAAAGAGAATCGTGTGTAAATTATAGCCATGTGGTTATACAAAACATCTCTTTTTGGTAAGGGTTAGAGAGATGGCTCTGTGTCGAAGAGAACAAAATTCCATTCCTAGCACCTATATCCATCAGTTCACAACCACCTGCACCTCAGACATTTGTTAGCCAGTTAATTGTCACTTCTGTGGTCTTGTGGTTGAAGGACTGTGCAAAATACGGGATGGCTTATAACCCATCAAAGTAATGGTTTCTTATCATTATCAGAATGGTCTCTTGGGTACTTACAAAGGCCTGAGCATGTAGCGATGACCATGATGCCATAGATGTTTTCAGGAGGAGTTCATATTTTACTACTAAACTTAATAACCCTAGTGTACCATCCCTCACCATTGGTCTATTACGGTTTGTTAGCTTGCTTGAGTTAAAGCCAAGTATTGAGGAGTCCCTGCCACAGGTCCAGTTACCTCTTCCATGTACCAAAAATAATGGGCTTGGAAAACACCGTTATTTTTCAAATACTGGCCAACACCAACTATGTTTCCTCAGCACTGACTCTGTGGGAAAATATTACATTAAAATATAGATGCTGGATAATAAACATTAGACATAGTTTCTACCTGCCTCCTAAACTTAACTTTCTTCATCCGACTAATTTAGCTCAGTTCATCTTGCCATGGCATATCTGATGTCAGATCCCCGAATCCCCTCCCTAATTGCTGCTCACGCCCTCAGGTCCCCAGCACTTTTAACTAATGTGATTTTCTGAAAGCCCATGAAAGGTGCACTAGACCAGAAACACAAATTAAGGATGCAGAAATTGACACTGTTCTTCCACCTGAGGAGCTGCAAGGAAGAAAAGAAAAAAAGACAAATACACTAACAATGCTGTGATGATTGATGCCTATCCTCAATTGCACTTGGCATCACCTAAGAGGGACATCTCTGGGCCAGTCTGTCAGAGGTTTAAGTGAGGAGGGAAGACTCCTGATGAATGTGGGCAGAGCCACCTCACGGACTAGGGCTTTAGACCGAATAAGGAGGAGGAAGCCAGAAGAGTACAAGCCTTTATCTCTCTCTGCTTCCTGATAGTCCCAGCTGTGAGCCAGATTCCACTGTCAGAGCTATGAGCACCTCCTGCCATGGAGGACTCTAGGCCCTAAACTTTGAGCTGAGGTGAACTCTGATGTGGCCTCTTGTTAGGTATTTGGTAACTGCAATAATGATGGTCAGTAGACATTCTTCTCATTGTCTTTACAGTGTGGAACCTTCCAACAGAGGCTCTCAGTCCAGGATGAAGAACAAGGAAAGGGTAATTCCATGGAAGTGAAAGAACAGAGGTGGGGGCTTTGGTGAGGACAGCAGGTGTTCGAAGCTCAGAGTCAATTCCTCCTGGTCTTTCCTGAAGAAACTGCATTGTGATGCAAGAAATTCCCAGCTGCCCCTGAAATTCCCATTTTACACGTATTGTCTAAGCAAACTTCAGTGAGGCCCTGACTTAATTGCCAAGTAATAATTCTAATGTTTAGTTGTAGGGAAAAAAATAGAGTTTCAATGTCATGTAGATATTTATAACAAACAATAGTGCTTGATGTAATAGACACCAAATTATTCTCAATTGTCCTATTGTGTGAATTATTTATGAACTTTTACACATCTGTAAACTCAGAATAAACCACTTTTCACCATTCCATACATAAGACAAGAAAAAAAATCAGTAAAAAGACCAAGGATTTGCCCATGGGATCCATTCAAAACGTATCTACTTTGTCCAGCATAAGGTGTCACATGAACACAATGCAGTATTTCGGCTGACTAAACGTTTAGCTCTTGGATAGTCATGTTGTGTTTATTCATTGGTGCCTGCATGGAAATTAAAATTGCTTTAGAATTACCAAGTAGAAGTTGACTACCAGACAGATGGGTGTAGCTTAGTTTTCCTATTCCCTCAATGTTATTTCCCAGACAGATAGCTATTATGTTCTTAGAATAATGAAAAAGTAGGAGATGGCTATAGAGGCAATATATATGTTTCGTGTCCACACTGTACAACTGTCTTCTGACCTCGAAATGTCAAAGTGAAGAACGGTTAGTCTTCTTGTCATCAGTAAGGACCTGCAGATATTCATGGGCTAGGACCGCACAGAGAATCTACGACCTCAGTAGCAACATCTTCATCATCACCAAACTGCATCCCAGCAGGGAAAGAACAGAGTGAAAATTCTGCATCTCTTCCTTCTTCCCCTCCAACCTCTCGCTGACCCCCTCCACTGTCTGAATCTTAAGGAGCAGCTGCAGTGGGCTCGTTTAGTTCAGACAGTTCAAAGAAGTCAGTTTTCTGGACCATGCAGAGGTAGGGGAATGAAGGAATGAGAATGAGCTTTAAGCAAAGTCAACAAATCTCTACCTTGGCAGGGCCTATATTCTAGAACATGCAATGACTTAGTGCTGACCTCCAGCCTAATAGTTCAGTAGCTGTTAAGCGTCAGCAGTGTCTTTTGTATCAGTAATACCATGGAGTACATTGTAGGGCTTTTCTAGCAAATAAGATACAATTTTACTTTGTTAGACAAATAAAAGATTTCCATCAAGTAGGTTTTTATTTACTCCTATTCTGTAGAGGTGACTGAGACTCATCCAAGTTTTGCTGCTCAAGGTCCCACGTGAATAGCAGGACAGAGAACCTAATGTCTACTCAACCTCCAGATAAACTCTACAGTTTGTGCTATACACCATTTGCCCTGCTGGAGAGTGGATGCTGCTACCCACATCCATGCTGCTGACTTGATACACACAGTGGAAGCACATTAGAAACCGTGTGCTAGACTTGACCTTCCTAGGGGAACACGGGTGTGGTTCCGTACAACAGCTCTGAAGACATCTATACCAGATACCTGTAGCTGAGGTGTTGTTATATGATAAAAGGAAAATATGTGACTGTGATTCAGGCTATAGATTTTAAAATTAAAATGTCTTAGACTATGTGGGTCTGTTCAATGCAAGGACATATACACATATACTTTTACATGGTGAGAATTTGGGTGGGAGAGCAAAAGTTGGGGCCACGAGGAAGTCAGAGAGAGCTCTGAGACATTGGTGGCCACAAGAAAGGGCCAGAGAGGGGGTTCTAGAAGCAATGGCAGGTTGCCAACAGACTCATCTGAGAAATGATGTCCCGAGTCCTGAATTTAGAATGAGATGGATTTTGCCAACAGTGTGAACATGGGATGAGATTCATGTCATAGCTCCTAGAAAGTGTCACCAACCAGGCCCAGGGATCCAACATGAAGAAATTAGGAATGGGACATTGTAGTGAGCCAGCAGTACGTGAGACTGTGAGGTGGCTGTTTGAACTGGAAAGTTTGATCTCAACTAATCTAGACCATATGATGTTCGTCCATCTTAAGGGTTTAATGTTATACAGTGATTTTCTATTCTTTGTTCCCTCACAAGACTTTGAATTATTTCCTGTTTACATGTATCCTTTTCTTTGTTGTTCCTTTGTCCTATGTCCCTGCTCTCTATGACTAGATCCCTGGTAACTTAAACTATCAGTGAAGATTTAGGAAAGAGAGAAAAGCCACATGGTAACTCTGACAGAGGAAGCGCAACATAAATAAATATTAAATATGCAGGCAGGGGTGGGAGGCACCAAGATGGCTTAGTAGGTAAAGGTGAGTGTTGCAAACTTGAGTTGGATCCCCAGGAATGAGTCTTTCAAGTTGTCCTCTGATCCCCATGTGTGTGCCTTGCTTGTACAACCGCCCCCCAATAGTTGCTGAGATGCCAAAGTCATTTGGTCTAAAAGAGCAAACCTATACTTAGGTCCTGAATAACTCAGTGTAGTCCCAGCAGTCTGGAATTAGGATTTTCGCTTGACTATAAACTATGCCTGAGTGGTCATCTCCAGTGGGCTCCCTGTAACAGCAGGGAAGTGGAGCAGTGTGAGCCCATGTTTTCCACCAGTAAGACCCAGCATAGACGTCATTACTTAAGCATTCCATCAGCAAAATTTGGCTATTATAGGTGAGTTTGTAAGTAACTACAAACATTTTCAGGTTCAAGATCAGAAGACTATTGACATTGATTATTGATATTTACAGTATTAATATATGGAATTAGATGCCATTCATATACCACATAGACTGAGGCTGTTAGCCAGAGTAGCTATAGAGGTAACTGCCTTGACAATGACCCCGCCCCCCGACCTCTGGGAGCAGGTGAGAGACCCCATCAGAATGTACGGACACTCGCCAGATACATGAATTCTGAGTTCATGGGATTTGTGAACTCTAAAAAGCAGCAATCTGGAAGTCTTAATTCTAAAATGTCAAGATAGAAACTGAGTTCATCCCCCAGTTGTTAACCTAAAAACAAGTCTGTTGGCATCTGCCTGTAATTCCAGGACTCAGGAAGCTGGAACTAGAAGATCGGAGGTACAAGGACATCATCTTTCACTACTCAGGAAATTCAGTGTCAGCCTGGGCTGTGTGAGACCCTGCCAGAAAACAAAACAAAACAAACAAAAACAAACAAACAAGAAGCCTTTACAAATTACCAACACAACAAAGAACACAAAGAGATGAGATGGAATCAAAGCCAACCCTTTCCTCAAGTGTGTGCCCTGCTGAGAGAGCAATGAACTCCAACCTCACAGAACTCACAAAGCTAAGGCTTCAGGAGAAATACGAAAGCTCTACCGGAATTCATCAGACAGAAAGGGCACAGAGATCAGAAAGTGAAATGCAGATTGAAGGAAGGGGTTTGACATTGGCCACAGTGAGGGCGCTAACTAGTGTGAAGGCAGGTATGCAGGAACTGCGTCAAGTTTAGCAGAGTGTGACAAAAGGAGACAGAGATAAACACTCTCTCAATGGAAGGTTGTCCTGCTGCATCCCAGAGAAGCCAGTAACAGAATGAGTGGGGCGAGGCAAAGTCACAAACGATAAGGACAGAAGGTTTTCAGACTCCAATTTCTCTGTAATTCTCAAAGGCAGGAGTCTAGCACACACCAGAAAGAACTCGAAGAAAAGGAGAGCTTCTATAAGATGTATGTGCTAAGCAAATGCAAAGGATTAAAGCAAAAAGCTTGCTCAACATTCTGAAAACAATGGGGAAACAGACAATTCCGCTCCTCGGAACAGCAGCTTAAACTGATAGCTGTCTACCAGCCACACATGAATACTAGAGAATGTGTCTTTCGAATGGATGAGATAAAAATACCTACGTAGTGAAATCATACAAACAAAACTACTGAAGAACAGAGCAAAATGGGAAAATATGAAGAGAGCTATTTCAAATAAATCTTATTTTTAACAACTCAAAAACCAAATGTGATTTTTCAGTTTAAAAAACTGATAATGGTTATCATTTTATTAGAGAAACCCAAAAGAACGCATTTCAGCAAGAAAGTTTATTTCCAATGAGAGGGCTTCATATCAAGAATGAAAGGCAAAGAAGAAATAACTATGGAAGGTAAAAATAAAATCTTCTCATGACTTAGTGACAACTCTGAGGAAGTTGTATTTGAGACAAAGATGACAAAATCTTGAGATGGGAGGAAGATGGTGGAGCTAAAGTGTCAGAGGTGCCAAGATTTCCTTTGTCCTTGTTAAGAGAAATATCAGAGTGGACTCTGGTAATTCTGTGATGATTATACTGCAGACCCATGGAAATAAGATAAAAGGGGTAAACCCATGCAGAGGGAGCAGAGAAAAGGAGGGGATGCAGGCAATCGGACCCTGAGAAGCAAGACTGTGCAAATCAACAGGAAGGAGTCAAAACTGCACTCCAGATAAACAATGGAACTTTCCAGTTGAGGCATAATTGTGCTGACTCTATAGCACATACACAAGGGTTGGCTTTTCTATTTTACAGAGACAAAAGAATATAGAATCATAAAATGACAAGCAGCAGCATCTTCAGATTTAACGCGGTCAACTGCTTTGGTCATTTTCTTCCCTGGGACTTAGAATAAGGCTCAGTATTTGCTGTGTAAGTTGTGATTATACATGTATATATGCATGCATACATACATATGCATGTATGCACATGCAAGCATATAGACGTACAATAAGTACACATGCTACAGTCAACACTTTGCCATCACACTGAACAGCCTTCTTTTCTTTCCAGATGTCTTGAGTGAGACCAAACAGATCCATTTCTAAAAGGCCACAGCAATAGGAGTGGTACAGAATTACTACTCTTCGTGGGCAGCACAGCGACTTGGATTTCTATAGCATTGTACACCTGCTGGCTTTCTGCATATAGCATCTCATCATGGTAAGTACTGTGGCTAAGGCATTCTCCATCCATCCGTCCATTCGTCCGTCTGTCTGTCTATCCTCTACCTTTCTATCATCTTATGTTGAAGAGATGACTCAGCAGTTAAGAGCACTGGCTGCTCTTCCAAAGGATCCCAGTTTGGTTTCCAGCGCCCACAAGGTGAGAAAGAACTCTGTAACTCCACTGCCACGGATTCTATGCCTTGTCTGACTACTAGGGCCAAGATATACACAAGGCACAGAGACATATATGCAGGTAAAATACATATACATACAAAATAAAAATGAGTCTTATAAACTATTGAAGTCCTGAGCTTACTTTTACAGCATTAAGGTAGATTGATGTTTGTTTCGTAACTTTGGAATTCCTCCACACTTGGGCTAATAGCTTTCTCTGTGGTAGAACCAGGGAGGAGTAAGAATTGTGTGAACTGGCTAGAAGAGGGGTGATTGTCCCAGTGCAGGGGACTCAGAGTGAGCCTTGTCCAGACCCTGCGAGGAAAAGCTCCTTATAAAGTCTCCCCAGGGACTTGGACACTCAGGAAGTTCATGCTTTGCCACTAAGGCTGATTTAAATGAGCTACAGAACTTGTTAACTCAGGACCAATCACATCTCTAAGCTCCATCTTAAATATTCAGTTGTTGGATAAAGTAACACGTATTCTCTGGAGAACGCAGGTTATATTTTTGAATTAAGATCAAGATTTCACAACTCCACAAATCCTGTGAATATGTTGCTCTCGAGTAAGCCACGAGACGCGCATTGCTTTTTTTTTTTTTTTTTTTTGGTATCTACTGAGACACTACTGTCTGCCAGTGGGAGAATTTTCTGTATTAATAGTAAGTCGGTCGGTACTGTATTTCCCATGTAGATACCTTCTAAACCTCAATAGTAAAAACAAAAGAATTAACTCTAAGCTAGGACCACCACATTGTTCTAAGGTCCCTGAGTCTCCCCCGCCCCCCGTCTTTCTGTTGATTTCTTTCTTCCAGGTTCTTGCTACCTCATCCATTGGTGCTCCCCCTTTCTCTTATTCTCCCTTCACACCCCTCCTCCTACCTCTGTTTTTTGGTAGAAATTCCCGCTACACTTGGTGCCAAAATAAAAGTCCGGAAATCTAAAGACTATTAGCATGTTATTGGTAGACATTCCTTGCACACAGTACCGGTTTTCATAAATATCTTCTCATTCAATGTACAATGTACATTGAACACACTCCCTTCTGGCCCAGCCCTCTCTTTTCTCATTCCTTTCCTCTCCTGTTAGTCCCCTTGTCTTCCTTAAGACAGTTTCACTCGGCTTTACTGAATAAAATTTCATTGTGCATGTACCCTGCATTTCCTCGGCCCAGCCCTCTGGTTTTTTTATTTATTTATTTTTGGATTTTCGAGACAGGGTTTCCCTGTAGCTTTTGGTTCCTGTCCTGGAACTAGCTCTTGTAGACCAGGCTGGCCTCGAACTCACAGAGATCCGCCTGCCTCTGACTCCCAAGTGCTGGGATTAAAGGCGTGCGCCACCACCGCCCAGCCAGCCCTCTGGGTTTGAACATGAAGGTTAGTTGCATAACTTGGCTCTCATGAATAGTGATGCAAAAAACATGGACATTCAAGTCTGTCTGTGATCAGACCTGGAGATCTTTTGATAAATGCCAAAGAACACAATTGCTAGGTCACCTTCTAGACTTATTATAAATGTTGCTTGTTTCGTTTTGTTTTTTTGAGGAACCTCTATAGTGATTTCCTGGTGGCTGGAATAGTTTGCATGCCCACCAGCAGCATACAAGGGCTTCCTTTTCTCCTCATCGCCTACAGCCTTTGTTTTTGTTTTTTTTTAATGTTTATAGTGACAGTCATTTTGACTTGGTTGAGATGAATTCTCAATGTAGTTTTGCATTTCTCTGGTGAGTGTTAATACTAAATATTTTTCATGTTTGGGGCATTTATATTTCATCTTTTGAACTATATACATTTCACTGATTGACTACTTTGTTTCTTGGTGCTTAAATTATAATTTCTTACATACTCTAAACAGCAGTTCTCTATCAGGTGTATAGTTACCAATGTGTCTCCCCATTCCACAAGCTTTAAAGACAACTAGCATTTTTATTGCAAAGCAACTTGGCCCTGGGGCTTTAGAGAGGCTCTTATGCTAAATCTCTGTCTCCATACAAAGATCAGGTATGCATGTCCTTTATTGGAAGAACTTCGAAGCTAGAAGCCCATCTCTTGAAAAATAGAGTCACAGCTTTATTCCTTCCTCGATCCTTGCATCCAAGTATTCTTCCATCTCTTAATTTCTTCAACATTGTTTTTTATTATAAGGTATTTACTACCACAAAAACCACTGCATGTCGAATGTGGTTTCATTGCTGAGGGTCACAAAGTGAGCATGTACACAAGCCTATCCTCTCCAAGGTCATCATCCTACAAGCCTGTAGTCTTATGAAATTCTTCTAGAATACTGAATAACATAGGGGCATGCCCATCTAATTAACAGTACTTAAAAGGTGAAGAATCACGAATGCGTCATTTGTGGTAACAGAGGATGGCTATGGGAACAGGGAAGGGACAAGTCCTCTGCAGTTGACTGTCTCACAGGGACATAGGTCTGTGATAAGAATGACTAGAACTTAGTGGTCTGAGACTTGCGAGCTGTCTTATGCAGATGCCTCAGGAGAGCCCGCCCACAATATAGAAATATTAGAGTCGGCTAGCTGTCTAGTGCCCTCAGTGAGGCTGAGGATGTGGTACAATGGCCTCTGTATTACCTCAGCATCTACTCGCTGCATGCAGACACTTCTCGTGCCAGGGCTGGTTCTTCCTGCTAAATATATCCCTGTTCATCTACAACAGCCACCTTCGCAAATGAGATGCAGAGCGTTCCGAAGAACATATGTCCAGCAACTTCTCAGAAACTGTGCGTGCATCCTTCGCTATCCCTTTCCCCTCTTCTGCTTCTCAAGCCCCTTCATCCCTTACCAAAAGCCTGCTGTATGCCTACAGGACGGCAACATTCTTTAGCTGGGGTCTAGAATTATAATTCTCACATCCCACTGAGCACATTGTAAGGCCCAGGAAATTTAGTAAAAAGGATTTGCCACAGGCAAGTGACCAGCGATCTTTGCAACTAAACGACTGAAGGTGAGCCATGACATGGGCACACAACGCACTAACGAAATTAATGAACAAGAAAATGGCTGACCATATTAGTCTGTGACTTGCTGGGAAGCTTGGAAGAAAAGCTAAGGAACTCCACTTCAGAAAAGCCCTCGGTTTCCTATACTGCCATGAGCAGTAAGAAAATGGCATGAAATTGGAGAGAGAAATCTACTTAGTGAGTCAGGGATGGTAAAGGACCCAGACTCTAGGGACGGCTTCATTTCTAGTGTAAACGGTGCCTTGAAGTGAATCCCATCCCATCTGTATTAATACTCTGAAGCCCTTCCCTCCAATTCTCAGACCACAATCTTATTGAGGGACAGGGTGTCACAGGAACAATTATCTAAGACAGGATCCAAGATCACCACAAGCACTGGCCTGTTGCTTCATCCAGTTCTGCTGTTATCTTTCTGAAGAGACATAGAATGAGCCACAGGAGAACAGTAAGGAAGTAAAGACAGAGTCTGGTGTGGTTCTTTACTGGAAGAGAAGCAGACTGCCCACTACCACGAGGGAGGCCAGGAACAGTGGGCCTGGAGCTTTGGGAGACACCAGCCTCACCAGAGTGCTGAAACAGCACATGCCAGTTATTTGGGTGGCTTCGAGAATTGTGCTTTGAACACTCACCCCTAACAAACGATACTGATGAACTCTGACACCTGTACTATAGTATGTTAGTATTTGTTAGGGGTAAGTGTTCAAAGCACAATTCTGGAATCATCTACAACAGAGGACTGTCTCCTTTAATAAACTGATACTTTTTCAGAAGTTGAGAAAATTAGCACATTCCAAAATTCTCTTGAAATAGGTATTAAATATTATTAGGGAGCCAATCAAGACTAACCCAGAATTCTGTGCACCTCATTAACACCTTCAGAGAGCCCATTAATTAAAGCCTGGACATGACAGGATTTTGAGCAGTTGGAATTTATGCTTTAAAAATAGGCAATTTCTGCTTCCTCCCGGATTTGAAATGTGTGATTCTGTGTGTGACACACGTGTCACCCGAAGAGCTTTGTCTGTTAGCTCTCTAGAGCTGAGACCGGGAAAAGAGGAGCTTTGTCTTCTGGAATGGACACTGGAATGGTCATTGCTAAAGGTTCCAATAAAGTGGAAGGGTCAAACGGCTTCTTGCTACTGGTTGGATCCGCCCCAGTCTTCTAACAGAGGAGGGTACTGCTTTTCAGAGCAATTCATTAAAAAATGTTCTGTAAGCGTTAATGCAGAGGATGTGGTTATGTGTGTGTGTTGATTTCTATTTGTTTTTATTTCTCCAGTACACATGGTGAAGAAGGGATTTGAGGTGACCGGTTCTGCTACTGGTCACTCAGGGGTGTAGAGAGCCAGCTGGGCACTCTATGGTGCCATGTCCCTCCTAACGGCAACTTTGGTGGTCTTGCTCTTCCTTCACAAACTCTTGCTCTCTAAATGAGAGAAAATAGAGGATTTTCCAGCCTTCTTTAAAGCCACATTAAGAAACCCAAATAAAGCCAGGTGTATCCGTCCTGGTATTTACTGTAAGCTTAATTCTGGGTTGTAAAGATTATCCCTATCATTGTTTATTTTTTGAAGTTGAAATCCAGGAATATCTGCTATCTATGACTTCTTTAAATGTTGTCATCCTGCTGGTTGCTAAAGGTGTACAAAAAATAGTATGTGCTAACGGAGTGGCTTCATCTGCAGGGGAGGGTATATAGGAACCGCCTTTGGCGTCTCTGTGAGTTCTGTGCTGACCTCAGGCCTCTGTGAAGGTGCAGCTTTAGTGTTCCTCAGGGCTTGTGTGCTACCTTACACCAAACAAAGGAACTGTGGAATGGATATGAAGAAGTCTGCAGAGTCACTGAAGACTGAAAGATAGATGAAAAAGAAAGTCACATAAGAGAGAACAGGCAGTCTGCAAGCTCAACAGAAGTGGTCAAGAGAGGGCAGGGTGCTGCCACTCACAGACAGAGCACATTGGGCATCCTGGGCTATCTGTGATTGTGGACCATGACATCAACACGTACACCTCTTACCTCATAGTGGCCAGTAGTACAAGCAAAGAGGAGGGAGCTGGGGAATCTATGGTCCCTTCACAGGCATGCCCCTGTATTTGGCTTACTCCACTCACACCCCACCTACCGTATAATAGCACCATCAACTGAGAACCAAGCCTTTAGCTCACAAGCTCTTGAAGCATGTTTAAGACTCAAACCAGAACAGCCCTGACCCTTTGCAAAGAAGTCACTGAAGGACACACTTTGCTGAGATGGGTTAAAGTGGGTGCAAAATTTACAAAAGGGACCATGGGTAATGGGTAAATGGATAAGAATCGATTTAATAAAAACAGAAGTTCTGGAAATCCCAAGAATCTTCTGAAGATATACGCCAGAGCAATCAAGGAAAGATAGTTGACTAGAGAATCAGAGTCAGAGAAAGAGAGAGAGAGAGAGAGAGAGAGAGAGAGAGAGAGAGAGAGAGAGAGAGAGAGAAGCATGGATGAGCAGGTTGAGTTCAGGTTTGAGTATAAATCTCTTTAGGCATACCATGGGAGGTGACTCAGTCCATGCTTGGATGGCCCTGGTTTCTCTACATTGAGCTATTGTGTGTGTGTGTGTGTGTGTGTGTGGAGTGGAGTGTTGCACACTAGCTCACACGGGGAACACTGATCAGAATACTTAGAAAAATGTAATCTCTGAACTCAGTCAGGGGCAAATGATAGATTCTGAGGATCAGGAGCATGCCGGTGGAGCTAGTGTAAGGATAGCCGAGTTATAGATTCTGAGGATCAGGAGCATGCCGGTGGAGCTAGTGTAAGGATAGCCGAGTTATAGATTCTGAGGATCAGGAGCATGCCGGTGGAGCTAGTGTAAGGATAGCCGAGTTATAGATTCTGAGGATCAGGAGCATGCCGGTGGAGCTAGTGTAAGGATAGCCGAGTTATAGATTCTGAGGATCAGGAGCATGCCGGTGGAGCTAGTGTAAGGATAGCCGAGTTATAGATTCTGAGGATCAGGAGCATGCCGGTGGAGCTAGTATAAGGATAGCCGAGTTATAGATTCTGAGGATCAGGAGCATGCCGGTGGAGCTAGTGTAAGAATAGCTGAGAGACTCTAGGAAAGGAAGAGAGGCTGTGCGTGTTGTGAGGGATGGAGAAACGTTGATGAGGCTGTATCATATCAGGGTGTTGAAGTCAGTGCACCAGGAAGATGGGGAGTCAGAAAAAACTGAAAATGGGATTCTTCAGAACATGTGTGTATATACACTGACGTGCATGCATATATGTGTGTGTGTGTGTATGTGTATACGTGTGCACTGACTAGATGCAAATGCATATATGTGCATGTGTGTGCCCGTGTGTTCATGCATGTATGTATATGTGTATGCCTATGTGTGCAGATATACGGACATGCATACAATCATGCATATGTGTATGTATGCCTGTGTGTGTATACTGACATGCATGCAATCATGCGTGTTTGTATGTATGCCTGTGTGTACTAACATACACGCATATATGTGCATGTGTATTCTGTGTGTGTATACTGAGATTCACGCGCGCGTGTGTGTGTGTGTGTGTGTGTGTGTGTGTGTTTTATCTAGCAAAGCCTCCTAGGGAAAAAGCAGTCAGAGTAGGCAGAGACTTGCACTCCAGGGGGGTTGGGACTTTCACAGGTGGATTCTAAAGGAGGTTTGCCTCAGGAGCTGCAAGAGACCCGAGTCATTATTAACAACTCTTCTTCGCATCAACGAGGGGGAAGCGTGAATATGAAGATTTCAACATGAACGCCTCTCCAAGCCTGAAAATGTCGACTCCTCACACAATGAGTGCTGCTGGTCATTTCAGTGTTTGCCACTTTCATGTGCCGGGTGGTCTTGAAATTGAGGGTTTCAGCTTGCTGCCTGACCACCTCGGGTTCTTGTCTTGCCACCTCAGGTCTTTCCAGCATCTCCCCAGTTGTACTGCACCTTACGAGATCGTCAAGAATGCTTCTACATTATGAAGTTAAGACAAAGCTGTCATCGTCGAGAGGATTCTCTGCTCTGCAGATTATCCAAGTTTCTATAGTGTCAGATGCTGAACAGACCATCGCTTGCTCAGTCAATTTAACTTTTCTTAATCGCACAGTGTCCTAAAATTTTTATTTGGGGGAATTTGTGCATGTTTGTGAGAGAGGGGAACTAAAGAAAGGGTCAACTTCAATGTCCCACAAATATTTATATTCTTAAGAAGCTTCTGGAAATAAAAACCTTTTCCTCAGGTATGCCTCCTATTTGCAATAATGGCTGTGCTACCCAGTGCCCCCTGTCTGTTCTTGATTTATGTGTGGCCTCTCTGGGGCATTCTTCTCGGGAGAATATTCTGTTACAATAGGAGCGCCTTAGAATATTTTAATATTTGAGAGGATACATCCACCTCCACTGTGCATACGTTCCACAATGTCCTTGGCAGTGTTCACACATATTCTTCCGTATAAATTTATATTCGATTTGTACAGTTTCCAAATATGCCCTAATTTGTAAAAGACATTTTATTAGACTTAATTATTTATTTGGGAGCCTTGATATTTTAATTTGGAATAAAACTCACCATTCTTAATTGTTTTCTTTGTGTCTTTCCATGCAATAGAGTTGGCTTTGTGTGGGATTTACATATTTATCATTGTATTTGACACCATCTACTTCCAAGTTATTCCGCTATGCTAATAAGCCTCATTTGTTACTCCTCTACTTAATTCTGTCACTGATTGTTGGAAAGAAACTGATTCCATGTTCCCCCATATCCTGCACCTTATGGAAATTATCTTATCTGCCACAGTCCTTTTCTGTTAAGCAATTCTGTTCTCTGAGTGAGGAGCAGTGTCTGTAAGAAATGCTTACAGATGCTCACCCCGAGAGCTTGCATTTCACAACTGTGTCACACAGACCTCCCAGCCTCGCAGATAATCACCATCCTTGCCTTCGCGCCTCATTTTGGTGAGATTTTCCGTGCGGTAGAAGGGTTGCTGTGGTATTTGGCAGATACTCTTTTTAAGCTCCTGTATTTTCGACTTACTGAGGTGGAGTTGTCATTAAAGGCTAGCACGTGATTTCAATCAGTTTTGCTTTGTCCCTGGGTCTGTTCAGGTCAAGCTGGACAAACTCCAATTGGGTCTTCACTCACTCTTTTCCGTACTGTCCTCGGCTGGGTTCTCTGACTTCCCCCATCCTGTCCGTGTTCCCTATAGCCTGCCCATTCCCACTGGGGCTCCGCTGTGGAGCAGATGTGAAGAGACGCCCAGGCCTATCCTGCAGACACCTCATCTCAGAACTGAAGAAATGTTTTATCAGGAAGGACTGTCAGAAACTCTTGTTTTCCCCAGAAACGGGAGATACTTTTCTCAGAGCTTGGGGAAGCAAGTATACTGATCATTCTTCAGTGGAGAACACAAAACGCCCGATCTTTGTGTTTCAGAGTGACAATCACTTGAGTCAGCAGGCATGTGTCTGTCTTCTTGTCATACTGCTTTAGATACAACTGGGGCTAGGGAGGGGTGAGCTAAGAATTGTCTAAGCTGCTCACTTCTCAGGATTCCTCACTTTTCTAGTAACCTCGGTCAGATTAGGAAACATCTACACTTCCGGGGCAAGGCTCTCCGGCTCTGCTCATGGCCACACTGGGACTTCGGTACAGAATTAAGACTGCCACTGGGCATCCATGCAAAAGGTAACCAAAGCAGAAGCATAAACTGTCTCCACATTTTAAGATTTTATTTATTTTTATGCGTATGAGTGTTTGTAGTGACATTGTATTTGTATTTTAATAAAGACTGCCTGTAGATTACAGATCAGGTTATGGTAACATGTACTTCTAATCTCAGTAACCATAATGACACACACCTTTAATCCCAATAGCCAAACTAGTTGCCATAGAAACCGGGTGGTGCATGCCTTTAATCCCAGCCCTAGAGAGGAATATAAAACAGGAGGAAACAGCTCTCACACACAGTCTCATTCTGGGATTCCTGGCAGCAGGATTGCCGTTTCAGACTGAGGTCAATGTAAGAGCGAGTGGTAGACTGTTTTGCTTTTTAGATCTTCAGGTTCAACCCCAGTTTCAGATCCTGAGTTTTTATTAATCGTGCTTCAAGTGTTTTGCCTACATGTCTGTGTGTGCACCATGTGCAAGCTTGGTGCCCACGGTGTCCAGGAGAGGGCCTCAGAAATCTTGACTTAGTATTAAGTCATTGCAAACTGTGAGTCACCATGTGGTTGCTGTGAACTAAACGTGGGTCCCTCTTCAGGAGATCGTTTTTAACTGCTGAGCCCTGAATCTTTCCACATTGTAAAGAAACAGTTAGAGGAGGCTTGGATCACACTGTAAACGCCACATACCCAATGGTCTTACATACCTTATTTATCTCAGAGCTTTGGAGCGAGAAATACTCCAAATGGTTCCTCCCTCATGAAATGCAATGTGTTAATTCTGCTGAACAAAGTGTGTTACATCATTCCAGAGTTTCAGTATTGGCCAGGGATGAGGGATGCTCAGGTTCTGTGTTTTATTTCATGCCTTCCTCCATTCTCACTGTCACTCACTTCCTGTGCTGCCTTCATGGGCTTCAATGCTACCTTTACTATCCATTACCTTTGTGGAAATGTCAGTCATAATTAAATCCCGACACTTGTAAATATGGATCAAGCAAGAGGAATAGCTCCCTCAGCACCTAGGCAAGGTTTGGTTCTTCTCCTGTTGTAAGTTTTGTTGTTCCAAGGCTTGGCATACAGTCAGCTCCTAGCAAAGAACCACCTTTGGAAACTGCACCCCACGTCTACCTGTGGCAGGGTGGCAGGTTGATTTTAACTCTTGAACCCTGGAATGATGTGTCAGAGAAGATAGAAAAGGGGCTTTGGAGGTTGGTTTTGATGTTGTGATGTGAGTTTGAAGCAAGCAGGGGTCAGGGAATGGGGGACTGGGAGTTACTGATTTCCTTCCACTGGGACTCCACCCGCGTTGGTCCTATCACGTGTTGTTGCGTGGCGTCCGCGTGAACGTGCGCACCTCTGCACATGCGCTACCATCTAGGAGTCTGAATCTAATCCCCAATCAAATGTTTTCTTCTATAAGTGGTGCTATGGCCCCCGTTGTGGCCTCACGGCGGTAGAACTGTAACTAAGCCAGGTCCTTTCTTTATCTCCTAGTCCCTCGCATGAGCGCAGTGGACAGCGGTTGATATCGGGTATCTGCCTCGATCGCTCTCCCCATGCTTCTTGAGAATGGATCTTTTCCTGAACCCAGAGCACACTGATAGAAGCAGCTTTGGGGTTTCTGTTGCCTCTGTTTCCCTGTGCTGGGATCCAGGTGCATGCTGCTGCTACTTCTGGGGGATCTGACTTAGGTTCTCAAGCTTGTGAGGCAAGAGCGTTACTGACGGAAGCTCTCCTTGGGGTCACTGCTTTGCCCTGACCTCGAATCACTTGGCCTGTCCCTTTAGAGCCACTCTGCTTCACAGTGAGTCACGCTGTAAAGCTGGTCCTAAGTTTCAGTTGATTACATATACTTTTTACTTTAACGATAAACTGTTTTCTAATGCCTTTAAGCCTTTAAAACAGAATGCCAATAAGAATTGGGATCGCTGGTCTGATGAGCTTGCTGGCTCACCATCCAGGAAAGTTTTCTGGATCTAAAACTGTAGGAAAAAACACACTCAACAAGAATTCTTGTCTTCCGTTTGTTCCGAATGGTGTGCGAGGGTATGTGTGGATTCTGATAAGCACTGTGCCCAGTCAGGTTTGTCCAGGGGCAGAGTCCCTAAAGATGTCCCTTTCTTTCAGAAAGAGCATCTCATCAAAGGCAGAAGTAATGGGTCCGAGGGGTGCCCTGACACCCTTAAACACTCAGGTCAGCAGCCACGGCTTCCAGGATGTTTCCCCTTAGGTCAGCGAGAATCCTGTTGTAAGAGAACGGCCCTGGCAATTCTCTTATCTCACTATATTAAGAGCTTTGAGCCAGCTTCTCCACTTGGGTATCACAAACACCTCCCTAAGCCATAAATCTTCCAAACTCATCTCCAGACAGAGCAAGCACTGCACCCATCAGCACTTTGCTGGGCGTTTGAACTCCTCATTACTGACATAAAAATAGGAGAATCAGGAAAAAGGGAAACCGATTTGGAATTCAGAGCCTGATAAAATGCCACTGGGGGAAGCTTGAGAGAACAATGGCTGCTTTGTCCTTCCTCGCCCCATCATAACAAGCTCAAGAGGGACACGGGAGCATTTAGATGAGAAGTGATCTCCCAGGGCCCATCCCCTGGACAGAGCTGGGAGATTGGAAAAGCGGAGTGAGTTCCAGTGGGCTAGCCTGCCTTGTTTTCACGGGTCCCACTGAAGTCTTCATTGCACGATTCGCACACTGTGGGTTCTCAATAAAGGATGGGCGAATGAAGGCGTGCAAAAGAAAGGACAGTGCGAAATGAGGCCTCTGCGGCTGACTGTGAGTGAGGCTGCGATAACAACTAATAAAAATAGATGTCAAAGTTCACTTGAAATGACATCCTTTTCCGATCAATCAGTGCACCTGGGACCACCAAGGGAGCTGAACCATCCCATGGATTTCATTTGTCTTTGAAGCCACTTTGTCCTCTACTGGAAAGGTAGCAAAAAGACAGCTGCCAACATTTTTTAAAGGCTTCTGCTACTGCCTGAATTATATTCTTAAATGAGCCCCTGAAGACATAGTCTAATGCATTGCTTTCCCTTGCTAAGGCATGCATCGTAGTCTCCTTGTGCTCCTGAGGAAGCCATAGCTTGATCAGCCCGAGAGCAGATCTACCAGCTCCATAGAATCTCTGTGGCAGGTACAGCTAAATTGAAGGACAACCTCTCTATGGTGACCTACTTGAAGGTAGAGAAAAAAGACGCAGGACTGAGCTAGAGATGGGAGAGCAAGGGAAGATCCCTTTACACAACCAGTGTGATGTATGCAGCCTGCCTCCTCACATCTTCTGTGATGTGTCTTATTGGAAAAGCTGCAATGAGCAGCTTTAGGCTTGGGTTAAGGTGGCATGGTCACTGATGCAGCTGTTGCCAAAGTTTAGACCTGAGGTAAGAAAAAGTGACCTGCTATTTGTTATTGTTGGAAATGGCGAGACACTATGTGTGCAGTTAGTCCTTGTGACCTTAGTTCTGTGCCCAAAGAGTCAGCCAGCTGCGATAAAGGAGATGAGAAGAAGAGAAGGAGGAAGAGAAAGAGGAGAAGCAGAAGCAGCAGCAGCAGAAGAAGAAGAAGAAGAAGAGGAGGAGGAGGAGGAGGAGGAGGAGGAGGAGAAGGAGGAGGAGGAGAAAAGAGAAGGAGCAGGAGGAAGAGGAGGGTATATGTTATTAAGTATAAACAGCTCAGAAGGAGGACCTTTTCCACAGGATTCCACAGTGCATTCGGTATTGAAAGTCATGTAGAGAATGAGGAATATACTTGAGAGGAAGGATGCTCACAGCTTCTATACCCATGCTGAATCATCTTGCTTACTTGAGCATTTGTGAATTCGGGGTCCTATAGGGGTCGCACAACAAATCTCCCACAGATACTGAGACAACTTAGCCCGGTGATGATGAGAATTACTTCTCAACTTTCAATAAAAAAAATGTCAGTTGGGGACTGTTAGGATGACTCAGGGGGTAAAGGCCCCGCCTCCACACCTCAGAACCTGAGTTCAGTCCCCAGAACAAACGTGGTGGAAGGAGAGAAGCGACTCACACAGGTGGTCCATTAACCTTCACCTATGTACCCACACACATACACATCAAACAAATAGACGAATATTCTAAAACATTTAAAAAATTGTTGGTCATGAGGGTAAATGCTGAAACAAGACCTTTGACCTCTGGAAGTCTGTGCTACCATCTCAGGTGCTCATCTGTGCATCCTGGTGGTTGGTGTGAAGACCAATGGTTCACTGGTTGATTGGCTATGAGCTCTGAACGATTGGCGTTTCCCTGGGTCTAAGTTCTTCCCCCTCTGGGAAGTCTATAACGTGGTGATTGTGTGTCCACAGGAGGAAATTCCTGAAGAACCAATCTCTACCTCTTCCTGAGGTTTTTCACCACAGGCTCCCATTCCTTCCTCAGGATGCACAGGCTAAAAGCTTGGCAGGGGTTGGTGAGGAAGAAAGGACTGGGGAACCTTACTCACTGTTTTATAGGTAAGATCTGGTCATCAACCTCTGCTTAACAGCTGGGGGTCAAGAGCCATGAGAGGAAGGTTGAACATTTGCTGAACATCCCTTGCAGGCATTCTTGACTTTCTCCCACCAAAACCTTTCTTGTGTGCTTCAACAAAAACATAAGGGTCACTTAAATACCACACCTGAATCCACTTAGTGACTATGACATAACGTTGATTATAATTTAGGCATCATCAGCGCATCTGTACCTGCCAGACCTTCATTCAGTAATGAATTTAAAATAAATTATGTCACCAGATTTCAGCCCAAAGTTAGGAACTACCTTCTCCTTGTGAAACAGATTAGTCTTTGCTATTTGAGGGGCTTACCGGGTATAATAATCCGATTCTCACCAGATACTTGAAATATAAAAGTAACCCTCATGAATTGTTTGGTGTTTTAGGTTTGCGGAGAACTGGGGCTGAACAACATGGCACTAACCTGTGGTGACAAGCAGCATCCCACAGGTGGCTTACTTTGCCACCTATTATTATCTGGAGTTTACTGCATGCCTTTAAACCCAAAGAGCTAGACTGCCAACTCTCTAGGGGTGTTCTATCCCCTAATACACAACCATTTGGCAGCAGTATTTCTGGGCAAGACATATAAGGCTGATGGGATTTGCTTTGCTTAACTTCAAAGGTGGTTTTGCCCTGGGGACTCCAGGAGACAGCCACTCAGAGTCTCTTTGCATTGAGCCCTCCTGATATCTGTGATGAGGGAGCAGAGAGCAGTGGCTGGGGACAACATTTACAAGTTTAAGTGGGTTCAGTCCTGCTGACAACCCAGCTGAGTCTTGTCTTTCACATATCTCGGTACCGGAAGCTGTGTTTTGCTTTCTTGCTCGGTGACTCTTTTTCTTTAAATAGAACCCACCTGTCAGGTGGATTTCTGATTGTCACAGAAGGAAATCACTCCGTTTGCCCAGGGAAATTGGAGCGTGTAGTCTGTCGACCAAAACATCTCAAGGTTTTCTTGCATTGGGCTTCATAGTGCACAAAGGACATGGAGGTGAACCTGCTAAGCTTCTCAAGTAGAATAACCTTTCCCTCTACTCTCAGTCAGACAGATGGGGAAATAGGTAAGAATGATGTAACACATATAGACATGGGGGAGGAGAGCAGGCATGTTTTGAAAACAGCCATGGAGACACACTCCTGGCCAGGTTTGGGGTCTGACTGAGTACAGGGAATGAGGGAACCAGTTTGCCTCCTGCTGTTCCCTAACTCCCTGCATCCTGCCTTTCTGTTGTCTCCACACTGTAGGAGGTGGTAAGGATGCTCTCCAGCATTCTCCATTCATAAAGCAGACAGGGGAATAGCTAAAGTGAATTACAAATTAACAAGCTTCTCCTCCTATGCATAACTGAGACATCCTTAGGGTGACAGCTTGCTGTTCAGGCTCTCTACTTTCTTCCTTTATTAATTCACGCATCCCCCTCTTCCTTATCTCATACCTCTGAAGAGTCTAGAACTTCCCACGCCATTGTGGTGACTGCCCCTACCTAATACCATATTTCAGCTTCTTCTCTCCAAGAATTTCCTCTTGGAAAAGTCCTCAGTGACACATACTAATAAAAACCACATCTAGTTAAGTTTGTGGAAGCAGAGTCCCCTTAGGGGACCAGGCCACCAACACTATCAGGTTGAGCTCTGCCCTGACATTTCAAGGGCTTGCCGGTGGGGTTAAAAGGCCTTTCTCCGCAGGCATGGAGCTTTCTAAAGCCCAGATTCCGTTATCAGGAGCTACTGCAGCAGACATAATATGTATCCCTGGAATGTCGATCCAGGTGCGGGAAATTGCAGGCCAGGAGGAAAATGTTGTAATCTGTGATTCCATCTGGCCCATGAATTTCCAGTGGCCTTGCTTATAGATTGTCAGAACTGTTCATTAAGTTTGTTTTGAAACCAAGGGCTTAATATCTGTAATTTAGAGGGCTCAATAGGCAGTTAAATTGAGTGAAACTATTTTTGAATGACGACTCCAGTTTCAGAGAAAGAGCGGACATAGCAGCTCAGAAGAGAGCCGCATTTTGAGGCGGCAGCACCAGGAATTCAAGGTTATTTATAGGCCCTTTAGAAAACGAGCTCCGCTATGCTAAGTTCAGAAACTTTTCCTCCCTTCTATTAAAAAAAAAAAGCTCACAAAAGCCACACACTGACAAAAGGAAGCATTTCTAACACAGATAGGTTATTGGCCACGGGCCACAGAACACTCAGTGGCTAGAGTGGTGGTATGTTCTGTCTGGCTGATTTGAGGCCACCTTTCTAGGCATAAGCTATCATAAGAAGATGTTTTCCACAGTGCAGCATACACAAAAGAGAGACCATTGTGTGATGAGTCTGTGATAAAAACAGAATCCCTCATCTGGTGTGCTTATCAGCACATGCAAGCAAGCCTGGAGCCATCATGTTACCCATGGGAATGACATCCACTTCTCAAACCAAAGGGAAGGTCCCTGGACCCAGGACGTAGCATCAAGCTACAGGTGTAAATGATGACATTTATCCTGAGGAGTGACAAGGAGAGGGTAAATCCCAAGAACAAGTGAAGGATGTCAACAAGTCCATCCAAGGGAAAATAGACACAAAAACACAGACCTTAATGAGCCCTGGGTGTCCCAAAGCAGAGTCCCCATACACAATGAGGGCCAGACATGGACAACTAGTGTTCGAAGGGTCATAGCCATTGTCATCCACAGATATTGTTAGCTACTTGTCTTGTGTAGCCAGACAGATGACAACAAGCTGCTTAAAGAAGGAAGGGTTGTTTTGGCTCACAGTTTGGTGGTATCATCGGGGGGAGGGGGAGTGGATGGCGGCAGTAGCTTGAGGAAGCAGAGAGCGGTGCCTCACACTTTCTCGTCTCTGTTCAGTTCAGGACCCACAGTGTGGAAGAACGCTGCGGAAGGTCAGGACAGCTCTTCCATCTCAGCTAACCTAATCTAAGTAGTCTCTCACAGGCATTTCCAGAGACATGTTTCCTGGGTGAGTCTAGACCGTCAAGTTTGATGATCACTACTAACCACGCAGACATCAAAGAGATCTAACCTGATAAATAAAGGATCACTTGGTTTCTACCCCAAATCACTCTCCCCTCCTTTGCTTAACACTGAGGGTTTTTCCCCCTGATGGTCACGTGGTGAGACAAACACAAAATGGCACTTATAAGATCTGTCCTGGTGGCTTGCTGACTCTCTTAGGGCTGAAACCATGAATGCATAAGTCAGCTGGGGATTTCTATGAAAGTTTGCTTTCCTGGAATGAATGCCACCTCTTAAGAGAAAAAATAAGTGTTTTACTTTTTTTTTCCACTTTCATTTTCTTCCTCCCTGAAATGAGAGCCACTGAGGTTGGAGACGGAGCCTGGCTGTTTTGCTCATGAAACCATTACTCAGGATGAGAGGACAGATAGGACGAAGAAACCCAGAGCTGACACTGTGTGGACCGGGAAACCAATGCAAAGCCGACTGCGGGAATTCATCTGGAAGGGCCCCCGTGAGATTGTAAGCTCCAAGAACCGAGGAGTTCTAAGAACATGCTGGGGAGATGACAGGGTGTATCAGAGTTTAGATCTCCAGGTCCATGTAAAAGCTAATGCAAGGGGCAATCTACCCCATGATTCCAACACTCTGGGGATAGAGGTAGGTGCTCCCCAGAACAAGCTGGCCAGCTCGTCCAGCTGATTCTGAGGACTCCAGAGTCACTGAGAGACCTTGCCCTGGTAATTAAAGTGGATAATGACTAAGAACCAGGCTTTTGCTTCTCTACATATTCATGCCCACTACACATGCAAAAAATAAGGAAAACACACATTTGTCTTATTATTAAAACATTGGTCCATTTCTACATGTGCAGTGTGTATGTACTCACACACACATATTTTTATATGTACATGTTTGTCTATGTATATATGTGTGTATCTATGTTTGTGTGTCACAGGACAATCTTGGCTTAATTTGTTGATTACCATACTATACAACATGTATACTTGCATATCAATATGGAAGTTACACACCTGTGGGTGGACTGACTTTGGTGGATCTCATGGGTACTGTGACCACACACGTGGACTGACTTTGGTGGATTTCGAGGATACTGTGACCACACACGTGGACTGACTGTGGTGAATCTCATGGGTGCTGTGACCACATAGCTGGCAAGAGGCAGCCTGAGTCAGGAGGTGTTTATTTTCACTCACATGGTTCATTGAATCATGGCTATATCATAGTAGCAACACAATATAGCTGGTCAGTCTGTACAATCTTTACAGTCAGGAAGCAGACACATAAGCATGCTGGTGTCAGCTCACGTTCGGATTTATACTCATCCTGAGTTCCTGGCCTATTTAGTGGTAGTGTTCACATTAGGTAACCCTCTCACAGATATGCCCAGATTCTAAATTCAACTTGATAGCCAGCACTGCCCATCACAATCACATATGCTAGAATTCTGCTTATTAAGTGTTATTGAGATAACAACGCTTATGGATGCAAAACCAGCTAAGTTTTTCCCGGGGCCCAGGGTTGGAGACCGTGAAGGAATGGGGATGGGGATTAGGATGGGTGACCCTAAAAGAACCTTTCATGGAGCAAAGGTCTTCTGTATCTTACTGTTCAGGTTGTGGGATGCAGGATGAACCACACACAGAGACTTCAGATGCTGGAGATGTGTCGTGTTCTGCTGTCAGCATTGGACAGCACCTCCTGCAGCTCTTGGATTATTTCAGACAAGGAGCCACTGACAAGCGGATAGTAAAATACATGGGTGGCCGGAGTGATGTCTCATGGTCAAGAGGAGAGCACACGCTGCTCTTGCAGAAGACTTGGGATCAGTTTCCAGCACTCGTATCAAGTGCTTCACTACCACGGGTAACTCCATCTCCAGGGGATCAATCGATGCTCTTTCCTGGCCCCTAAAAGCACCTCCATCCATACGATGTGCACATACTCAGGCCAATGCACATAGGCATAAAATAGAATGATAAAATAAATCTTTCAAAAGAAAATAGATGTGTGGCTGTATCCTGAGGCGGCAAGTACACTCGGGCTGGGCTTATGGACAGCCTCTCTGGATGTTCAGCTCCACACGCTGTCTGCGACTTGCCCTGGCTAAGCTAAGACCTTCACGCCTGGGTGCTTTAGAGCCACGGCCAGATGCACATCTCCAATTACTGAGCCTGTCTGTCCACTCAAAGGTGCCTGTGGGAGCAGAGCTGCTGTCAACAAAACACCAGATTCCTGGTCGGCTGCCACCTGGGCTGCTGGGGCATCCATCGCCTGTTTCTTTTTAGCTGGAGCTCACTCGCATGTCTCCTGTTTATCTTCAGTTTAATTTAGTTCACAGCCATTGGACACCAATTACACTGGGCTGAGCACCGGGCAAGTCCTCAAGTGTCCTGTGACCACTTGCAGAGGCAGTCAGCAGATGCCTAGTGGACACTGACTGCCTCTGGCTTGCCTTCAATTTCAGGTCTTCCCATCTTACTGGAATGTGGCTAATCAACAATATAAGACTCTTGGGGGGGGGAAAAAAAACAAATCAACATACACAAGAAAACTACCATGTTTGTGCAACTCTTTGAGCTTTAGTTTTGGGATCAAACTATGTGCAAAGATGGCCATAATTAGTAACAAATATCAAGTGCACACTAAGTATCATCAAAGAAGGCCATTACAAAAATTGCATGTGTGTGTATGTGGGCGTGGTGTTCCTCTCAGTACAAGGTTTTGCCGGTACATATGCAAATGTGTGTATGTCCATTTGGAGGCCAGAGGTCAAGCTCCTTAGGAGCCACCCACCTTGTTGATTGAGGCATAGTTTCTCAGTGAGCTTACTGCGAGTCCCAGGGATCCATCTGTCTTTGCCTCTCAAGGACTGGATTATGCAGTGATTACAACTGTATCTGGTTTATATTTGTGTAGGTTCTGGGTACCAAACCCAGGTCCTCATGCTGTGTATCCCTGCACTATCCCTCCATTGCATATATTTTAACTTATCCTTAGTTATAGTAACTCGGCAACAATACATTTAAGTGTGGGCTGAAAAGAAATGAGGAAATCTCTGTGTACACCATGATTATATCCATATATGTGTCTCTTTAGAAAATAAAAGACAGGGGAGATATGTGGATAATTTACCTAACTTCTGTTGTGGTGTTAAAAGTGTGAGCCTCCCACACCCTCATTCTTCTGACTGATATATTAGAAGTTATACAGTGAACACCCTAGTAAATATATACATCATGATGAGGATTTTAAGCATAACAAGGTGACATCATCTCTCTTCCAAATCTACAAATATCCTAGGGCAAGTTATTTCTCTATTTTATGCATTTATAATGTGTATATATACATGGTTATCGTCAATGGAGCATTAGGCTTTATTCTCTCACTCTCATTTGTATGTGTGTGTGTGTATGTGTGTGTGTGGTGTAAGTATGCCTGAGGCTACATTCATTCTTAGAGGCATGCGTGAAGGTCAGAGATTGACAGCTCTGTCTTGTCCTGGAGCTTACTATTTTGGCCAGACTGGTTGACCAGTTAGCTGCCAAGATCTGCCTGTCTCTACACCCTAGCTGTGGGGTTACAGAATCACTCAACCAAATGTGGCATTTACGTGGGTACTGGAGATCCAAACTTAGGTCTTCATGCTTCTACATCAAGCTCTTCAGCCCTGAGCCATCTTTCCAGCCCCAGGCTGTTTTGTTTCTCCACAACTGTTCTCAAAACTATGACTATAAAACCATTTCACATCAATATACTTTATACTGATCTTTTTTACTACATATCATTTCAAACCCCATTGATTTTTACCATTCTTCTATTTGACATTGTAATTGTTTTGTTATTACAAAGATCTATAATAAACACTAAAGTAGAATCACTATTGGCTTTTCAGAAACCTTTGTAATGCAATTTTATTGATTTTTTTTATGGCGGGAAACACATTTGTAAACAAAATCATGATCATGTCAGAAAAAATAAATTGATTATGATTTCCACAAAACATTAAAAAGAAAAATGTTTTTTGGAAAGAAAAGTCTAATCATTGTATATTGAATATAAACTCAGATTATTTTCAAATGATTCAATACTCTTTAAACACATGTTTTTCTTTGTTTGTTTTGAAATCATATTTCATGTACCCTAAGACTGGCCCTACTGATGACTCTGAATCCTGATCTTCTGGCCTACACCCACAGACCCCTGAGAGCTGCGACACCAGTACTGTTTTATGGGGTACCAGGGCTTGAACCCAGGGCTTTGTCCATGCTAGGCAAGCATTCTGGCAAATAAGCTGTGTATTTATTTATCAGCTGGATGGCCCTTCTCTTAGCTGCCTTTGCCCTATGAGCCCTCTTTCCTGAGTCACAAAGCCATTAATCTCTCTGGTCGTCCTACCTCTGTTGGGAGTGGTCAGCTGCCCCACTGGCCTCAAGAGCCCAGTTCTCACCTGGGTCATTGCCATCATCACCCTCCCATTTCTTGGGTCCAAGGAATTGCAATCCATTGCTTTGAAACCTAACAGCAATAACAAGTGCCTGACATCCAGTTACAACTATAAAAACACATACTGAATAAATGAATGAATCCATAAAATATAAAAAGTCTGGTTTCATATGGATGTGAGAGCTTTGTGGTTCATTCTTTATTTTTCTCAGGAGTCTGGGCCTTTAAGGATGCACCTGGCTGACTTCACTTTTTTCCTGCCTTTGTTCCTACTTTGTCCACCAGTTTAGCAGGGAACCTTTGGGAGTAGAGTAAGCCATGGCTTTCTTACTGGTAACTTAGAGTTAGCCATGACTAGAGTCTTTACACCAAGGAAGCTGGCAACCCCTTATTCATAAAGGTTTTGTGTGTTTGCTACCTTTGCTTTTGGCAAGTCAGCTATCAAGCTTATCAGCCTGTGATTATGAATGGGTATATCCGTGTGCTTGTGTTTATGAACACACATATCTATCTCTGCTTTATTTGCATTTTGTTCCCATTCTGGAGATACAATAAGATGCAAATGACAAGGAGCACATTTTCTGTTTTCATAAGAAAATAATTTTTACAGAATATACTTTATCTTTTTCAAAAATGTATCAATTGGATAAAATACTGACTTCAAAAATATAAATGTACAAGAAAAACAAAAATATTATAAGAACTAAAGAAAAAATCCATGCACTAAACATTCCAGTTTAGATATCCACTGTGACTGTGGATGAAGCATCCACACCAAGTCTCCCCACAGCCACAGGAGAAAGGAAACAGCTTTTGAAAATTCAGTTTGTTATCTGCTATTAAATACTGACTAAAAAGATAACATCCTTTGGCACCAAATAAAAGCTTAACAAGAGATTTCATTGCACAGTGACCATGCACACTGTGTTATGTATCATTTTTGCTCTGGTTTCAAGAGGGTGGGAGTTATTATAGTCTTTGAGAGTGGGATGGAACCAAGAGTGAGCCAGAGCCCAGGGCCTTGTCACTAGGTCTTTCCTGTTAGTCACTAGGTGAGGACCACAGCCCGTTTTCCTTCCTTCGATACACTGTTCCTATGTGCTGTGTTACACTGCTAGCCTTGGCTACAGTGGTGAGGTCTAACTTGAAAGTTTCATTACATTTATTGACTGGTTAACATGGTGTGTGTGTGTGTGTGTGTGTGTGTGTGTGTGTGTGTGTGTGTGTGTTGTCAGTCTGTCCATCTGTCCTTCTGTCTGTATGCCAGAGACTAATTTACAGGAGTTAGCTTTCTCTTACCACAAGAATGCCAAGGACTGAACTTGGGTTGCCAGGCTTGGTAACAATTACCTTTCTCCACTGAGCAATCTCATGAAACTTGCATAAAGCAGACAACAAGAGCATGGATATTTATTTACAAAACCCTGAAAAAGTATAGGCCTTGAACTGCAGGAGTAACCAAGGGACGGGAGCCTATTGAGGCTCATCAAAGTGCTACATCCTGTCTGTGATTCAATGGGGTGTGTGGTCGAGGTTTTGGAGCCCTGACCATGAGCTCTTGAGGTCCATGTCTATCACTAACTTCCTCAAGTGTTAGTTACCAACTGGGCTTTCAATACCCGAGTGAGGGACTGGTCAGGTTCAAAGCCAAACTCTTGAACACTAGTCCACAAAGTTGGGCTAGAGTCATGAAAGGTCCCAGTCTACAAACGGCAAGAAAGTTTCCTCAAGATGTGTCTTTTGAGTCAAATAGGGTTTTAGTTGAATGTATTATCCTAGCCTCTTGCCGCCCTCCTGGGCAACATAGAGAATTGATCATACAAGCTCAGAGTACTGGGTTTGACAAGTTCAGATGACTAGCAGGGACCTCCAGGCCTCATCAGAGAGAGAGCAGCACACACTGTGGTAGGCTCTGGGGGAGTCTGTCCAGGGTATTGTGCAAGAACAGGTTCCTGGCAGCAAGCTGGTGGAGGAAGGGGAGACAGTGTACAGGGAACCTGGGAAGCTATGGTGACATTTTTATTAAAGATGGGAACAAAGCCTAACTGGTACTTATTTTCCTTATTTCTGTGTACAAATGTCCTCCTGGTCGTTGGTAACAATGTGTACTGATACAATAGTCTCTGTAACAACATTCTAATTCTTATCATGCCAAATGAAGCAAAAAAAATGAGTGTGTTCCCTGTGAGTGGATCCCCTGATCCTGGGAGTGGAGGGGAACCTCCAAAAGGACTTCTGGAGGAGATGGCACCCCATCTGGCCTTAAAGAGGAAAAAGAAAGCCTTCTTAGGGATTTTGAGAAATGGAAGAACCAGGGACATGTTATTCTAAACGGAGCTCAGAAGAGTAAGAAGCCAGAACGGTAACTGTGGGATGAGATAGAAGGTGGAAGTGGTGACGGCCGTGGAAGAATTCCTGACCATCAGATTTAAAGGTAATAGAACCACACATAGCTTTTGGCTCATTTCCCCATGGCTGACTTTAAATCTCATATCCTGTCCTACCTGAGGGAAGACACCCTCATTTTCTCTCATTTTGTAAACCAAGTCATTTTGAAGTGGCTACTTCCTCTGACAAGCCTGAGCTTGGAGATGATGCTCTAATGTCCTCAGAACCGAACAGTGTCTGACTCGTGGTGAGTACCTGGGCCACGGGGTTGTTTGAATACAGTGGAATGTCCCTTGCTGGGTGTATTAAAGTCCGTGAAGACATATTATGTAAATGTATGCAAATGTTAAAGAATAAATAAAACTATTAGTTTTTAAAAAAAATGCTTGCAGGTGTCCACCACCACACAGTCTTCCTTAATGTCGTTAGAGCTGGCCCAATGTGGATCCTAACAACGTCTAAGTGACTATGAATGAAGCAGTACTTGGTATAAGGAGTAAGTGATTCAATTAGCTTGTTCATGGTGAGAACATGTCTGAAGAATTCTGACTGTCCCTTTCTGACCTTCCCTTCCTTCAGGGTAGGTGTGAAGACATCTGAAGAACGTCACATCAGACACCTAGCAGACCCACCCCTTCAGGGTCCTTGGCGGCAAGGGTGCGGAAATACATAGAGCAAGGTGGCGCTTACTGCCACAATGCCAGCTACCACACTCCTTTTCCTGAGTCTGTCTTTCACATCACCCACACCTGGACACCACCACATCACTCCCCTAGACCCAGGACTTTGCCATCCACTCATCCTGCCCTCCTGGGTCCTGGAATGTGTCGGGCTGTGTTGGCATCGTGCCTGGCTCCAGGCACCCTGAACGTTGCTGCTGAAGACCGAAATTAGCTGGGACGGGTCCATTTGACAGTCACCAGGGCCAAACTGGCACCTGCAAGCTGAGTCACTGACTTTTAACTGTTTATTAAGTGGCGACAGTGACAGCTAAATAGTGCAGAGGAAGGACCCCTTCTCTGCGTGTTCCGGGAACGTAGGACTTGAGAGAGAAGGCAGAGGCTTTACCAGAATGGGAGGCGCTGTGGGGGAGGGGCGCAGGATGAGCACCCACCAAATTGCTCTTGTCTCCTTTCCATCTGTGCAGATGGTTCCTTGGGAGTACATCCAGCGGGTGGTCGCCTCTGTAGCTCTGGCCTCCGGCTGTCCAATCACTAAGAGTTGGGAACTCCCAGCTCGTGTAGCAATTTCTAAGAAGCACCCTTGAACCCAATAGATGCTGGGTGTGTGTTCAAACATTTCAACGTGAGTGGGCCTGATGACTCTAGAGAAGAAAACAGGTCTCTGTGAGACCCAGCGTGCTCCCAAGATGCCCTGGTGTTGGTGTGGTGTTGATAAGCCGAGGAATTTTTCCAGTTAGCTTGCTGGTTGGCAGAGGCGTGGAAACCAGTATGTGCTATCCACACCAAAGATTGGGTAGAAGTGAGCATTCTCAGACAGGAGATGGACTGATCAGGCAGAAATGTCTTTCCCAGGGTCAGCCTTGACACACACAGCAGGATAGGGTGGTGTTAGCTTTGCCTTGAGCTAAGAAAGTCAACTCTGACTGAGTCCTATGTCCATTTTTTTTCTTTTTAGAAGTTTGTAACTATCACCATAGACTGGTCACTCACACAGATGTATATGCGTGCGCGCACACACACACACACAGAAACATGTATACACACAGACATACATAGTTATAGACCCACATATAGACACAGACATACACATGGACATTGATACAGAGACACACATGCATAAACACACATGTACACGCAGGTACACATACATGCACACCCACAAGCACTCACACACACACACACAGGCATGTGTGCTTTTGTATATCATGTGTGTCCTACAGTAAATCAAGCAGAACGTCTTGTAAAGGCCTAAGCCAGGGTGGAAGAATTCCTCTGTAAAACCTGAACTAAGCCTGCAGTCCTTCATTGTGTGCCATGTGCCCATCCTGGGTGCCATGCATGGAATAAAGGAATATCATGACGGCCTTGCTTAGGGACTGATTTCAAAGATCAGAAAACATCAGCCAGCAGCAGAGAAGCTTCCTCCTGCTGCGGATGGACACAAATCCAGAGACTAATAGCCCGGCAATATATTGAGAGTGAGGGACCTTGGAAGGCTCAGCTCTAAACAGCAACCAGGGAACCCCACAGAAGAAGAGGCAGAAGGAGTCTAAGAGTCAGGGGAGATGGAGGACACCAAGGAAACAAGGCCTTAAACACAACAGGACTGATGATGAACACAAAAACTCAGAGAGGCCGTGGCAGCATTCACAGGGCCTGCACTGGTCTGCACCAGATGGGGTCCTAGTGAAAGGAGAAAAGGACACAGGTCCCACGGCTAACCAGAAGTGTCTCCAAGTGATAACTACTTGCAAATGGAGAGTTAGATTTCTCTAAGGGAGGCTCTCTGGAGAAACAAACTATTCTTGTGTCAGGCTGCACGGCCAGCATGGCCAACAGAAAGTGAACTCAGAGGCATCTTTGGAAGTCCCTTGTCTCATAATGTCAGCTTGGGGCTTTTTCTTTCTTTCTTTTTCTTTTTTCTTTTTTTTTTTCCTTATAGGTCCCTGCTATATACATACATATGGCTTCTGGTTTTGTGTTTATATGGGATACCTGAGTGCATAAACAAGGGGTCTCTATATCTATATCTGTTTCTTGTTTCTTTTCTTGGCCTCTTTTTCCTTCTGTTTGTCTTGTCCCATTCTGATGCTTTTGTTTTATCACTATATTATGTTATAACCTCTTAGGAACCCGTTTGTTTTCTAATGAGAAACAGAAGGAGGATGGATGGAGGGGAAGTGGGGAAGAACTAGAAGGAGTAGAAGCAGGGAAAACTCTAATCGGAATATATACTACATGAAAAAAATCTATTTTCAATCAAAGAAAAATAAAAAGGTCAGTGAGCTGATGCTGGGTCTCTCAGCCTCGGCACTGGTGACATTTTGAGCTGACTGATTCCCAGCCGTGGAGGAACATCTGCACCAATGGGAAGCCATAGAACACTGTCCTCTGCAACTGTAGCACTCAAAGGTAGCTCCAGGCTCTCCCAGTTTTCCCTGGGTGGGGGAGGGGGAAGATTTAATCCCTTATCAAGAACTGGCCATTGTATAGAGTGATGAGACAGGAGAGAGAACAGGAGTCTTGCACAGAGGCCATGACGAGAGGCTAACATTTACAGACAGCCCCAGAGAGCATTCCATAGATGAATAAACCCAGGCCTGCTTTCAGATTTATAGGGTGGGAAATGAGACTAATCCAGCAGGATATATTTTGGCTCTATGTTGCTGTGAAATGCCGTATTAAATTAAACAAATTCTGTTGCTTTCTTCTGAGTCAAGGGGAGGGTAAAAAAAAAGAAAATGAATAACACATTAAATTGCAGGATATTAATTATACGGAGCTCCATATTGGATGTTATACATCGAAGGAGCTAATTTTCTCCACAATGTTATTATTATTTGTTGCTTGTGTAGTGCCGCTGATGTAAACACACCACTTTATAAATACTCCTATAAAGCTTATTACTCTTACGTGAGCACGCTGTGTAATTATGCATTTACCTTCTAATAAGTGATATGAAGAACATAGCTCACTCTCAGCAAAAGCCATGCATTCGCAATCATCCGACTTTCTAAAACTCTCTGGGTAGCAACCAAGCTGGGTGGTTCTAGAAACAGAACCGATATGATCCTGAATAAACAAGAAAGTTCTATTTTTGTTATTTTTTTCCATCTTTAAAGAAATAGGCCAGTCTTTCTCAGAAGGTTTCACACTGTGGGGCTTGGAGGAGGGGTATTTTGGGGTTTTTTTTGTTTGTTTGTTCCTGTACAGGGCTGATCCATCCCTGTGAAGTCGGCAAAGTGCGCTGTGTGTGGGTGGAAGGACAAACCACACAGAACCGTTTCACTGCCGCAGCTAGGTCACCTCAGAGCCAGGCAGCTCTTTCCAAATGGTATAACAAGAAGGAAACACACATACACACACACTCACTCCCACTCACACACACAGTCACACACACACACTCATGTTCAGACTCTCACACACACACATACTCTCTCTGTCTCACACACACACACACACACACACACACACACACACACACACACACACACACACACACGTTTCTCAGATCTAATCACCAGAGACAGGGAAAGGCCCCCTGGGCTGCACAGGGATGGGGGAGGGGTGTAGGTGGAAGGGAGCTGGGAAGGCAGGCTAGCCCTTGGCCCCAATAGCCAATGACCAACTCCATGGAACTGTCCTGAAGGCTCCTAACTCAGACACACTAATACAAAGCCAAATGGGGAATGTGATTCCATCTCTGTGTCGGTCAGAAATGTTAGCAATTTGTTGGGTTTTCTTTTTTCTGTTCCCCACTGTCTGGAGAGTTCAACACCCAGGTGTCTAGAAACAGTCCTTTAAAAATGGATGTCTTGTTTGGGTAAACAAACTTTTCATGACAAACAAGTTTTCATTTCTGCGAACAGGCCTGGGGTGCTCAACTTACAAACCTTATGGCCTCCTCACTGACTTGCTAAAGAAAGCGGTTCTAAAATGACGGCCAGGTGTCTGAGGGCCCAGAATCCACGAGAACTACCAAGCAGGTGAACTTCCCTGGGCCCCACCGGCTCCTTTGCATATCCCAAAGGTAGAATCATAGTAATGCCAGTTATCGACATGTAGAAAACAGCAGACAGCTCTTATTACAACGTTGGGCACCATTCTGTAGTAATAGGAACGGTGGGGCTGTGTCCCCAGCACCCCAGCCGCCTAGCTAGCTTATGCCCCGAAATAACAACTCACAAATTGTATTTATTTAAACACTGCTTGGCCCATTATATCTATCCTCTTCTCGGCTAACTCTTGCACCTGGACTAGCCCATTTCTAATAATCTGTGTAGCATCAGTCTTACTGGGAAAGATTCTAGCCTACATCCATCCTGGGTTGGAGCTTCATCGCAGGTGCCTCAGAGAGCAGAGATCTCACGTCCACCCTGGAGAGGGGAGCATGGCGTCTCTTTCTGAGCTCACTTCCTCTTCCTCCCAGCATTCTGTTCTGTTTACTCCTCCCACCTATGTTTTAACCTATCAGGGCCAAGCAGTTTCTTTATTGCTTAACCAATGAAATCAACAGATTGATATATGACACTCCCACATCACTTCCCCTTTTTCTGTTTAAACAAAAAAAGGAAGGCTTTAACTTTAACATAGCCAAATTACATATAACAAAACAGTTATCAAGCAAGAATTACAGTTACAATATTTATATCTATTTTATCTTTTATCATAACAATGGAAAACTATAACTATCTATTCTGCAACTCCATCAAAGACTCCAGAAGAATACAATATTACCTAAGCAAACAAAAAGTAACCAATTTTCAAAACTCTAGAAATGACAGAGACATCTCGCTGCCTGTACAGTCACCCAAAGTTCCTCTGTACCGTTGGGGCATCAATCTTCAGCCTTCAGGCCCATGGTATCCAGCAGACATTTCCATGAAGCAGGAAAATTCAAAGTCAGTTCAGTCACTATCTGTTGTGTCCTGCAGAATGTCTTGCAGACTCCTTCATGAATCAGGAACCCTGAAAGATCATCTCACCTTTAGGCAAGTTCAGTAGTCCTCTCTCTGTGGGTTCTCTGTTTCCAGTTTATGCAATAGTCCAGGCAAGAGCAGTTTCTTGCCCAAATGGCTATCAAACTCCATAAGGATCCTCTTCAATGCCCATCTTCCTCTTGAAGTAGATTGGTGCTGCCAGGAGCAGAGTGTCTCATTGTCATGAAAAACCCTAAGTTATTAAAACATTTAAAATGCCATATTCTATAATCTTTGAAAAATATGAAGAATGCCTATCTAAAATATATCTATGTACATCTAGAAAATCTTAACTAACATGACTACAAGCTTGACTATTATGGTTATCTATTAACAACCTATAAACATTACATTTTTAAGTGAACTACACAATCACAATACCTTAATAAAGATCAGAAATACATATAACAAAATTGACCTTAAATCTCTATCAATAAAGCAAAATCTATACTAATGCAAATTATTCATATCTATATCATATCCCCCTTTAAATGTAAAAGAACATTTATAAACAATATTTGGGAATATGGGTGCAGGTTTTTCTCTCCAAACTGCTTCTTGCTGAATGGGGGCACTGTTATTTAGGTATTTCAGAGTATAATCTGTGTGCTAGTTTCATCTCAGTCGTCAATTGAGTGAAGAAATTTTTTGAAGACATTCACAGCAACCTTCAGGAGGACGTGGTCTATCATACCACATTGGGGTGGAAGCAATCCACAGATTCTCACTCTCTGTGAAAACAAAATAAGAAACTCCTTTCCAAAGCATCATGTCCTTAGATCCAAATTTCAAACTCAAGGCATTTTCAAAATATCTATGTTGGATTAGTTCAGCAGCATTTATAAATAAATATCTTTTAGCAGCTGTTGCTCCTTCCTCAGCATTCAAACAATTCAAAGAGAGCATAATAGCATACAGTATCAAAATTCTCTGTGTATTTTCCATCCTTGTGTGCTTTATTTTAACCTCTATTTTGTTTATTTTTACTTTTATTTTTTGCTTTTTGAGACAGGTTCTCTGTATCTTTGACCTGGAATAACTCTGTAGACCAGGGTGTCCTTGAACTCTCAGAGATCTGCCTGTCTCTGCCTCCCAGGCATTGGGATTAAAGGTGTATGCTACTATACCTTGAACTCACAGAGATCTGTCTGTCTCTGCCTTCTAGGCACTGGGATTAAAGGCGTGTGCTACCACACCTTGAAGTCACAGAGGTCAATCTCCCTCTGCCTTCCAAGTGTTGGGATTAAAGGTGTGTACTACCACACCCAACTACCCTCTTTCTTCCTTTTTTTACTTTTAAGAACTTTTAACTTTTAGCTTGCATATATTTTTAACACACTGTAAACCATTTAGAAATTTTCTTTGTCTTTGAATCTCTCTTTACTGTATATCTCTCTTTTTCTGACCACATGAGTCTTTAATTTACCAAGCAATCTCAATAGGACTAAAGCCGTGGCTTTGCAGGCTAGATGTAGCCCATTCCTTAGCTTTCTGCCATTCCAACCTTGTGGCTGAGGTACTGGCCAGAGCCGCATTCAGTGCCACAAGTCTACAGTGTTTCAAGGTCCTTGCCATCAAACAAGCTGCAACAGACAACACTCAAGTCCTCTCTCTGTAGCTGGCCCTCTTGCTTCAAACAGTCAGAGTTTGCCCTGGCAGGACGGCCCAGAAAGCCGGCATTTTAAAACAACACATGTTTTTTCCTGCTACTGCTGAAAACAAACAAGCATTCAGTTGGATTTATCAACACCATTTAAATGTTTCGTGGCAGGACCTCTTAAGAGCTGCATGGTTTTGCAGCTGAAGCTGAGTCAGGAAGCCTCTCTTAGATGAGAGCACTTGCTTGCTTCTAGCAAGCAGAGCAGACCCGAGAAATCGCTGCTACCAAGAAAACATGCTTTACTCTTTTCCAAGCTTTCTCAGGCTTTCAGTGGATTCAGTTGTCCACACGTCTGGGCGCCATTCTGTTGTAATAAGAGGACAGAGATTTGACAAAGAACCCGCATCAACTAAATGGTTGATTCTTTTTTAAATACATCTAACGTTTTTCTTACTAGGTTCACACTGATGCTTAAGCCTAAGGAGGAATTCACTTTAGGCACTCTCTCCTTATACTTCCTCCTTGATGCTATGTGCATAAATCATTCTTCGTAGCACAATTTCCCTCTCTTTCTTTAGCAGTAGACTATCTTGCACACTGAGGGGATCCAAGCTTCCTGTAAGATAGGATGTATCTTGACCTGAAATGGTCAGCAATTCTCAACCACAGAAGGAGAAAGATGGGTATGGTTGGATGTCAAGTCAGTGAAGATGGGTCCTCCTCCCTTCCTGCCTTAGGCAGAAGACTCCAAGCTAGGAACCCCTGCAGTTACTCTACATCAGCTCTCTCTCTCTCTCTCTCTCTCTCTCCCTCTCCCTCTGCTGAGAGTTCCAGGTGGGTTTCAAGAGTCTGGAGTAAACACCGCAGGAATTTACCAGAAACCTGATCACCTCAGATCCAAGATGAACTAATTTAACACATAGTATTTCAAGAAGTGGGCTTGTATAGAAAATAACGTAAAGTGAACAGTTTATCTACAGCTGAGTCTGGCGGCACTGGCTTGCATTCCCAGAAGAGGTAGGGTGGTCTCCAACTCAGTGTCTACCTGGGCTATGCATGGAGGCATTACCTCAGAAAAAGTTTACCAAGCAACACCTTCCGTGAGAAACAGAAAGTCATCCTAGTGCTTTAAGAGTGTGACTAGAAAGGACGGCTGTGTGCAGCATGGGCGTTGATGGGCGGTGATGCCTCATACGAAGAAAGCTGTAATCTGAGCCGCGTCATTACAGAACTGCCAGATGCCTTTTGATGCCGAGTCTTTCCTTTCTGGAGGTGTTTGCTCTGCCTTCCTCCCCCACCCAAATTTCTTTGCCTTAAGGGTCCCTCAGACACAGGCTGTTCTCTCCGGAGTCCGTTGGACACATCGGTAGGAAAGTCCATACTTCTTAAAACTTATCTTACGTTGACACAAACCTCGCCAGCCTGCTCTATTCTCAGCAAATTGAGAATGAGTTATCAGAGTTACACTTCTATTAAGCTTAGCCTAAAACTGCTGCCGTACATAGTTTAACTGTGTTCTAAAGGTGTCTCCAACTCACAGAGAGCTGTAATCTAACCTGACACAAGCAGACTTCAACCTCCTCTTGCAAGCCACAAGTCACAAGTGAGTGACTTATCTAAACACTAAACAAGACAGCCTGGAGCTATAGCAGAGAGGGCCAAGGGTTGCCTCTGCACCCACTTCCCCCTTTGCTGGATGACTTCCTTATCTCTAGCTATAAATGGAACCTGTTCCTCAGACAGAAATGCATCCTGAACCAACTGATCTTGACAAGGCCTCCCTGCATAGCACAGAATGACTCTGAACTCCCCAGGCCCAGCATCTATGTCCAGTCTCTGAATCATTCTGCTTGGAAACTGTGAAGGAAGGGATTGCACACAGATCAATTAGGAGCAATAAAAGTGGATTTCGCAGAATTCTGCCTTTGATACCCTGTAGGCGCACATCGCTGGCCCTTTCCAGGGCTGTCTGTTGAGGTTGCCCTGACAGTATAGTGAGGGCCGAGATCTCAGTGAATGCTAAGAGATTGTTCAAAAGAGGTTGGAGAGAGTGGTCAGCTTGTTCATACAGGGAATGAAATCACAAAAAAACGAGGAGAGTAAACAGCAAAGCCAAGGGGCTTCAAGCAGTAGAAAGGAAATGGCGGGTGATTGTTGCTCTTTTTTAAAAATGCTGCAAGATCCCCGTGGCAGTAAGCAGCAGAAATGCTGTAGGTCCCAAATGGTGGTGGCGGGCCATGTGGTGGCAGACAGCGGGCTCTGGGAGCAGCCAGTCCCAGGCAGAAATAGCTGCCGGTCCCAGAGCGGCGGCCCGAGCGGTGGTGGTGGCAGGCCATGTGGCAGCAGACAGCGGGGCCCTGGGAGCAGCCAATCCCAGGCAGAGACGGCCGCTGGTCCCTGAGCAATGGCTGGTTCCAGGCAGGAAGACACATGGCGGGCGGGCAGAAGACAGAAACATGGATAGACAAGACATGCAGGGTGAGGTTGAATGTTTATTCAGGGGGTTATGGAGGAGGAAGGGTGAAGGGGGGGACAGAGAGGGGGAGAGACAGAGAGAGAGAGAGAGAGAGAGAGAGAGAGAGAGAGAGAGAGAAGAGGAAAAAGAGACAGAGAAGGGGGGAAGCAGAGAAGTGGGGAGAGAGGCAGAAGCGAAGCTGCCTCTCCGAGAGGAAGATGGAAAAGAGAGAGAGCTCTGGCCAGAAGCTGAAGATCAGCCTGCCTCAGCGGATGGGGAGGGGAATGGGTGTGGCTTGTCTCTTAAAGGGACCAAAACCATAACATTCCCAGGTCTTCCTTATAATAAAAAGCACGCATGTCAAGGAAGCAGAAAAGGAAGGGCCCAAGATGGCGGTGGGCAGGTCAGAGGTAATGAAAGTGGGCGTGGCTTGTCCCTTAAAGCAACAGGAAAGCACAACAGTAATGAACTCTGGAACCGAAGGGGGCTTAGAGCACTGTAGGAGCAGAAGAACGGCAGTGTGGTTCCCCTCAGGTTCACTGTCTCAAGGTGGGAGCTGTCCCAGTTAAGAGCAAGAATGGTGTTAATGGTGCATTCTTTCAGTCACGTGACCCCAGAGGATTAACCAGGAACTAGCTCCTCAGGATCTGATTGTTCTTGTTTACATTTGCACTTTATCCAGGTGGAGCCTTCCTAGAGTAAAGGAGTACCCAAGAAAGAACAAGTAGGTCCTGTCCTGTGAATGAGCGACCCCAGAGGTCACAGTTTGACCTACAGTGACCTGTGGGGCTCTTAGCTTTCTCCAAGACCCTGATGTCCATTCAGACTTGGCTATCAAATGATTTTAATGCCAAGATGCTAATTAATAAATCTAACAAATTAAGGGTGCTTAAAGGGAAGAGAAGTTATTTGTAGTGATGCCAGATCCTTTTTTTTTCTTTTGTCTAGATGATACCAATATATCAGTATAATGTCTTTTACTTCTTTTCAGCCTAACATACAGTTTTAATTTTAAGTCTGTGTATCCCCAATTATCAGGAAGTTGCCAAGAAAGAAAAACAAAATGTTATTCATTCCATGGGTCTAACTTTAATAAATGCTAGCAAATACGTACTGAGTTCTCTCTGAGGCATTTCTGTTCGCGCGTGGGCGCTTCGCTGCATTGAACTCATATGATGTTCAGAATTTGAATCCTATTTTTCCAGATAACTTCATACCTCAGAGGCAGCTTTCTGATTATTAGAAAGATTTGGTGATCATCATGCCATCGGAGAAGGACATACTTCTTAAGAACACAACACTATAGTGGCCCCCAATTTTGCTGTAATACATCACCCACACATTTGTGTATTCTTGTTTGTCTTGAGACAGGGTTCCACTGGTTGACTTAAAACTCTTTCTGCAGGCCAGGCAAACCTCAAACTCAAGTAGAGATCCACCTGCCTCTGCCTCCGAAGGGCTGGGCTCAAAGGTGCATGCCGCCACAGTTGCCCTTGTGATGATAATGACACACTTCATTTATTCTGTTCCTGCTGTCTTTTATTTCTTCAAATGGATTATAGCAATCTATTCCCAGACCCACTGTCCCACAACCTGAAGCTCCTGAAGCAGTGGCCGCGACTTCTCACCTACCCTTTGTCCATAAAGCACATCTCAGCCCCAGCCTCAGCAAGGCTCATGCTGGCACTGGGTAGTAACACTTCAATTGTGTTTTAATACTAAAGCTTGCCTGAAGATCAGAGAGTAAAACAGTCCCACTGCTCAGCTTTACAGACCAGGGAACACGCACCTTTAATCCCAGTAGCTATATAGTTACCATAGAAACTAGGTGGTACATGCCTTTAATCCCAGCCCTAGAGAGGAATATAAAACAGGGTGGGAGTGGTGGGAGGGGGAGACAACTCTCTCTCTCTCTCTCTCTCTCTCTCTCTCTCTCTCTCTCTCTCTGTCTCTCTCTCTCTGTCTCTCTCTCTCTATCTCTCTCTCTCTCTCTCTCTCTCTCTCTCTCTCTCTCTCTCTCTCTCTCTCTGTCTGTCTCTCTCTCTCTCTCTCGTACACACACAGTCTCATTCTGAGATTCCTGGAGGCAGGATTGTCATTTCAGACTGAGGGCAAGGTCAGAGCCAGCAGCTGGCTGTTTTGCTTTTCAGATCTTCAGGTTGGACCCCAATTTCTGACCCTGAGTTTTTGTTAATCATGCTTCGGCACTGTCCACCATATTGGCAAGTGTTCAGGGAGAGCAAATTTACACGCGGATATCAAGGATGTTTTCACAGCAGCCTTGGAAGCTAGTGCTGCCTCAGGGCAGACTGTGGGTACATCTTCTCACCAGCTTAGCTAGGGCTGTGCTGTTGTTCACTGCCTCCCAGGTAAAGACAGAGCATCACCACCAGACCCTCCTAGTAACAGAACTTTGGGGCACCCAGTGTTCCTCAACTTTTCACTCACTGCACCTGACAGTGGTACAGCTTCACTTCTGGATTTGCTCACGTGAGATCAGGGAAGGAAGCTCCTATCAGCTCCAAAACCCAGGCAGTGGACTTTGACGCCACCCCTGCCGGGCCTGCAGTTTGTAACTCCCGACTGACAATCCCCCATATGCAGGGCTGTTTCTTAGTAGCAGAATGGTTAATGTTTTATTCATTGTTGAACTGCAGTGGGACATAGTAGTGGGGTCACCAGCCTGCCTTATGGGGTCCTGAAAAGGGACCTGCATGCACAAAGACTTCAACAGGCTTCCGGAAGCTGAGCAGCAGATGGCAGGGGGAACATCTTTATCTTCCTCTCGAGTCCTTGCCGTAGTGGTTGAAGGTATTTTTTTCATTCTGGAAATGATTCTTTCTGGGTTTGCTCGAAGGCCTAACCCTAAAGGGTGAGTCTCCTCGAGCTGGAGTGGTTAGGGCTGAAACCGAGAGTTACGATGTACACAGCGACTGTTGGGAAAGCTGTGCTGTGCGTTCTGTGAGAAGCCACCAGAGAACCGGAGTCGTGAAATGACAACTGCCCACAACCCTTCAATTTCCCAAGTAATTGCTTGATGATTTCTGGAGCTGAGCAGCCACTTTCTGCCAGTTTTTTTTTTTTTCAAATTAAGATTTCTATTTGTAAATTCCACCAAGATCTAGACATGATCAAAGAGGTTGACATCAAAATCTGGGGACTTTACAAACATCAGGGTAAGAATAAAACATTAAAACAGAATTTGGAAACTTTTCTTAATTTCAAAAACTCTCTGTGGCCCAAGGTGACAAACCATGTCTTGGCTTTGTAGAGATCTAAATGGTAACAGTTCCAATCTGACCCTTTAGGCATGGCGTGCAAAGGCCGTGGGACAATGTCCTGGCCTTGTGTTTCGAATCACAGTTTCACTGGCACACAATCGCACCCTTTTGTTTATGTCTCATCTGCGGCTGCTTTTATCACTGCAAATGCAGAGAAGAGGAGCTGCCATGGAGGGGAGGGCCACATGGTCTACAGAGCTTAAAATATCTGCTATCTGACCCTTCTCCATCGTTTAAAAACCCTTTCAAAGCAAGTATTCTATTAGCCAGAGTCAAGCATTTGCAGGTATTGAGAACAGAACTTCCTCTAGTCCTTAACAATCTGAATATCCTTTCATCCTTAGACTGTAAGAACAAAGTTTCCTTGTTTTCTTTACCTCTTAAAACTACACTGAAGAGCGCCTGGAGAGTTAGCCTGGTTGGTAAAGCTCTGACATCAAATTCAGGAGAAGCTGAGTTCAAATCTCCAGAACTCAAGTATGTCAGGTGGCCACGGTGGCCCTCCCACATTCCCAGCCTGCTGGGCAAAGACACAGGAGCCACAGAGCAAGCTCTCTGGACACAATAGTCAAGCTACTTGCTCTGGCATTAACTGAGAGACCCTAACTTGAAGACTAAGATGGAAGGGTGGTCCAGGATGACTCAGCATCCACCCTGGGCCTCCATATGTGTACACTTGCAGCCACATCCACACACTTGTAAACACACATAGCTGTATGGACGTGTCTACACAAAGAGAAAAGAAAAAGAATGAATGTGAAACCTGCATTGGAGAAAAGGAGCAGATCAGATGACCTCTGTATAGAGAAATGTAGGACAGACTCGTTCGTTAGCCTCAGAAAGTTTGGTTGTTGTTGTTTTCAAAAGCAAACACTGCTCAATCAATTCCCTAGCAACACAGTGGCGGAGTGTAGAATATGGTCAAGTTCCCACTCCCTGGGCCAGGAAGGTCTAGCACATGAGGGGCTGTTAGGAGGTGGTGCAAAAGCAGGATTTGCATCCATGGTCACACAAGAAGAGCGCTTGGAAGTTCAAGAAGGTCTCACACCCAGAATAAATACATTAGAGCATGCGGAACTTCTGAAGAACTGCCGAACACCCCAGATGGTTCCACTGTGAAAACGAGGTTGTAGCCCCCAGGATAAAAGACACTGCAGGGGGAAAAGCAGCTGTTAACGTTGACGTCCTTTCCCTTTCAATCTGTCAGATGAAATGGGTGAGATGGAGTTCAAGGTTCATTCGCATTTGTGACTCCAGGTTCCCTTCAACTGAATTAATTTCCCCAGCAATGGACGCATGCAACACTGTGGCACCTTCTCTTTGAAAGCTACTGCAGATGGAGAAGATAGGAGAGCAAGAGCAGGCTCATCACTATGGGGACCTGGGAAAGAAGGCTGGCTTTGCAATGCTGCTGGGTGGCCCAGGATGTCCGACCGGTCAGATGTCCTGTTGTCCCTTCAGCCTTCCTGTGTGACCCCAGCTCTGCTGTCTAGCTTCCACCTAACAGACAGTAGCTGAGCATAGGCTCTCAGTCATGCTGTTCAGAGAGAAGAGGGAGGGCCTAGAGGGAGCTTGTTTTCTTGAGGAAGAAACGATGTCAGGACAGATTTGGGCTCTCTCACTTAGTCGCTGTGAGAGACGGGGTTTATTTTTCATCTCTAGGCATCAGTTTCCTCAGCTGAAGCAGGGCAATGTGTCAAGTCTACTTAAGGATCATGGTAAGGCCACAATACATATTAAATAGAAGGTAAACTTTCTAGTCATGTTTGTTATAATTGCTATTTTTTAGGTGTGTGTGCATATGTGTGTATATGCATATGTTTGTAGATATGGGATTCCATGTTTTACAGTGTGTGTCTGCATGTGTGTGTGGATATGGGAGTCCATGTATCACAGTGTGTGTGTGTATGCGAGTACCCACGTGTGTGGATATGGGAGCTCATGGATCACAGTGTGTGCAGTCGGAGAATAACCCTGGGTATTGCGACTCACTTTTTCACTTCTGAAATAGGGTCTCTGATGTCTAAACCAGGCTCACTGGCCTACGAGCTTCTGAAGTACCCTGCCTCCCCTCACCCTGTTGGGACATTGGGATTGCTAATGCTTGCACTGCTGTATCCAGCCTTTCTTAGAGTGCTGTGGGAATCTGAACTCGGGTCCACATACTTACATAGCACGTGCTTTTACCTGCTGAGCGGTTTCCCCAGCCCTTATGACTATTTTAATTATGAGAAATTGGCAATACATAAGTGAATATGGGCTCCCAATGGTTTTATGATGCTTTTTCAGCAAAAGACAACTCATTGGATTTATATTAGTATATGAAGCTTTATATCAGTAAGAAGCTGTCTTAGTTTCCTATTGCACTGAATTAATACTATGAGCAGAGAAACTCTTATAACAGAAAGCACTTAATTGGGGCTGGCTTATAGTCTCAGTTTAGTCCATTATTATCATGGCCGGGAGCATGGCAGCACACAGGCAGGCGTGGTATTGCAGATGTAGTTGACAGTTCTACATCTGGATTAGCAGGCAGAGGGTGAGAGACTAAGTCTGGCATGAGTTTTTGAAACCTCAAAGCCCATTCCCAGTGTCACCCTTCTTTCAAGCCCCACACCTACTCTAACAAGGACAATCCTTCTAAACCTTTTAAAGAGTTCCACTCCCTGGTGACTAAGCATTCCAATTCTTATTCAAACCACCACAAATGCTAAGATGTCCTTTAACATCAACCATTTCAGGAATCCACATTAAGAACAGAGGGACCCCGTGTATCCCTGTGCACACATACTCCCCAGTCCTTTTCTACACCAGAGCACACAGCATTTCACATGCAAGTCACACTGGCATCACACAGGCACATGCCCATAAGCAATAGATGGCATCGCTTCGTGAATGGTTTCAAATACCATTTAAACAAAAAAGAAAGGCTTTAACTTTAAGGGAAATGATGTGGGAGTCTTCTGTTTGTGTTGATTTCATTGGTTAATAAAGAAACTGCCTTGGCCCTTTAATAGGACAGAAAATTAGGTAGGCAGAGTAGACAGAACAGAATGCTGGGAGAAAGAAGCCGAGTCAGGCAGATGCCATGCCTCTTCTCTCTGAGATGGAAGCAAGTTAAGAATCTCCCTGGTAAGCCACCAGCTCGTGGTGCTACACAGATTATTAGAAATGGGTTAATCAAGATATGAGATTAACCAGTAAGAGGCTAGAGCTAATGGGCCAAGCAGTGTTTAAAAGAAAAAAAAAGCCAAATACCATTTAAGCAGTAACCTATTAAATGCATGACAGAGGATCCTATTTATTCATGTTTAGGTTATGTTTTTTGAAATGCATTCATAATGAACACACTTGCAGCACAAGTCCATCCATTTCTGTCAAATTTCACAACTTATAATTGTGATCAATGTTATCCTATCATATGTCACTAGACATCTGGTTCATTTCAATCATACTGCATCCTAGCAAAAAATGTTCTGCCACTCAGTAATGGACATTCCCATACATTACCTTGTGTACAAGCTAGAGCATGTCAGGATGTTTATGGCTAATGTAGAGAGAGCCTAGGAGTGTCTTTAACTTTTGCATGTTTTCTTGGCTCTTTCCCACCCTCTAGATTTCTAAATGCTGCTGTGCCCTGTATCCCAGTCCTCCCATGGCTTCTTTTCTGTCTCTACTCAGGGTTTTGTGGGTTTGGGTCTCCACCCTAGACTTAATCTTGGCCGTCACAGTCATAGAAACACTTGCTCACCCTCCTATCTCCTTGAAGACAGCCACCTGTGAGATCAATCTCTACAAATCCAAACAGGTGCTCAGTGCTCCTCTGGACCGTTCCACAGTCTGCAAGGACCAGGATGATGACCAGGATGATTGAAGATGACATTCATCCAGCTAATAAATTAGAAGCACGAGACACCCCACATCTCTCACAGCTAGTCTAACCTCCCCCTTCAAATTGGAATCATCAGCTAATTCTGTCCCCTCGGTCTTGCACCTGGCCCAAACCTCAAACATCTCCCTCCCAAATTTTTGCAACCGTTTCTTAATAATTTTCAGCACTTAACGTCCACAGGCAACAGGTAATTCTATATTATAGCACTCTGCTCTCCCGACACCATCTCACTCCAAGAAAAAGTCAAATCTCCACGAGTGGCAAGGCGACATGAAGTATGGAAGGTGTCGCCTCCCCCACTTCACCCCTTACCACACCCCACCAGCCCATAAGTATCTGCTATCCCCGTTTCCAACATTGCAGAAGTTAACTTTCTGCATCTGAGAAAATATCTATGGGGCTTCGTCATAATTAAGATTTCTGATGCTTGGCCATCCTCAGGGCTTTGTAATCCTTGGGGTAAAATTAGGTGTTTGAAATCTCTGTCAGAACACAGAACTCACGAATGACAGGACACTGTCTCAATGGGAAGAAGGACCTGTGGCTGCTTTGTGGGGAGAGCTGTGTTTGTATCCGTGCTGCTCCACTGGCAGGGATCCTAAAACTAACCCGCAAAGCAGTGGCTGCAGAAGCCAGAGAGAGACTGAGATTGAGCAAACAGGGTGAGAGTGGAGGCGAGCATACGAGAAATCTGCACAAATGGCTATCACCCTGTGGAAATCAACTTCCTGTCTTCCAGATCACACGGCTTGCATCCGCAGAGACTGAAGTCTGCATTTTAAAATGTTAAATAGTTCGATATTAAGTGTTTTTAGTTAATTCAAATTAGGAAAGAAAGGAGATCTTACTAGTTCTAAATAAAACACCTCCAGGTCAGGTTGGGACGTTGAGTCTGCAGTCACTGGCACAGGGGAATGAACTTGTGATCTCTCTGTGTATTTTAGCTTCTTCATGTCAGTTTCTGGTTGCCCTGCTGAGCTGGGTTGAAACTATGATTACCCCTGGCTATATGATTCTAGAGAAGAGGAGAAGATCGGGGTGACAACTGAATGCGAGTCCACAGAGCCTGAAATAGGTCAACTGTGAAGGCCGATGAAGAACCAGGTCAATGCCAGCAGCCCCTAACCAGTGGGAGCTTGGCTTCAATTTACCTCCCCACCATCTACGACAACCGAGTTCTATTACACATCTCCTTGTCTACGAAAGCCGAGGTCTATTATACATTTCCTTGTCTACAACAACCGAGGTCTATTATACACCTCCTTACTACTACAATCAAGTTCTATTATGCATCTCCTTGTCTATTGCAACTGAATTCTATTACACATCTCCTTGTCTACTACAATTGAGTTCTATTACACATCCCCTTGTCTACTACAATCAAGTTCTATTATGCATCTCTTTGTCTATTACGACTGAATTCTATTATATATCTTCTTGTCTACTATATATTTCCTTGGCCGGAAGGGCCAAGTCAGATGAGTGGCTAGGAGTGACTAGGCAGATGATCAGAACTGGGAAGCTCTCTTTTATATCACACAACTCCAAAGTCACACTATTTAGGGGCCCCTGAGATGAAAGATCCCAGGGTCCAGTCTCCGCAGGAATTCTCATCACAGAAGGGGACCAGGGTACATCTCAGACAAGGATGCACAATAGCGGGAGTGGTGTGAGGGTTAGTTTACTTGGCAGCAAGCATTGCCTCATTAGCTTCATCTGCAGTGGGAAGTCCTTGTACCCTGGCTGCTTGCATGGACACCGGGCATTACATTTACCTGGTATGGAGGGGAGTGAGTGAAATGAAGCATCTGACATTTGCTGAACACCTGTTAAGGCTGGCAAAACACCACAGAGGAGCATCATAGCTGTCCAAAGAGAGGACAGTTCAACTGCAAGGCTGGACAGATCAGACCCTGCAGACCAGCCCTGAGGAAAGGGATAAGGTATCCACAGGCAGGGACACTCATGGTAACATGAAGTTTTCCACACACAGGGATGGGGGTGTACAGATCACTCTGGACGCTGAGATGCATTGAAATGTTCAAGGCGAAGCTGCACTGCTTCAAGCCATCTGGGCAGAATGATGCACCTCTTACCACATCTAGTGCGAGCATTCTGCTGTCTCCAGGATTCTAGCTGCCAGTGTATGGGTCCAGGGCCATGCTCCTTGCAGCTCACTCTAGAGAGCTGTGGGCTGAATACAGGCAGCGCTAACATAGGCCCTTGGGTGTCTGGGTTGGAGCTGGGACCTCCAGTCCACACCTGCGTTGACATCACCAGGCCTCACCTGCCCGGAGCGGAAGGCCTGAGGATCTTGAGGCGCTGGGGGCGGGGGCCATCTGCTCCAGCCCCACAAATGAGTCCTTCTCCCAGAGAGTGAGAGCCCGCTGATTAAAATGCAGCCCGCTGCCAGAGGGCGAGGCGCGCAGCTGGACAGCAGCTTCTCCCGAGCATTTGCAAAAGCCTCCTTCACAGCTGGAGCGACAGTTGCCCCTGCGCCACTGGCCGGCCATTGTGAACTGCAAAGAGTCCTTCTTTGGGCGGAAGCAGAAGTTCACCCAGCTGTCAAATATTTGAAATGTAAAAAGCCCAGGGCCCTGGGGGGAGGGCAAAGACACAGACCACGTCAGAGGAAATGCAAGCTGCCCAGGGGTGGAGGAAGCCGTGGGCTGAGAGTTCACTTTGAGCAATCAATAAGGCCTTAGAGTCAGAAGAGTACGACAGTTCCGGAGAGGGTAGAGCCGCCAGGGGCTCAGGATGGCAAGAGCCAGCCGGGCCTGGAAGCCGCTCAGATCGCCTCAGCCCCAGCGGTGACAGTCCCACTGAAGGGCAGATGGCATTTCCTGGACCCCACTTGGCTGCTCCCCTCCTGTCGACAGGGTGGATCCTCCGCAGGACACCTGCTCTGGCGTCACACTCTGCCTTCCCAGTCTGTTGTCCTTGTGTGGCTGGGCCCTAAAGCATCATTTGGGGTGTGCAGCATCCCCACCTCCCTCCCTGTCTCTGGGTAACATCTCTCCTTGGCTTCCCCTGTTCTCTGGACAGCCCTCTAAACAAGCTTGGGGTCCATGTCTCTTTCTTGTTATCCCAGGGCACACCATAGAGCACAGAATGGTTCTGCTTCCATCCTCAGTGCTTAGCATGTACAAGCTACATGTCAACTACCTTGTAAGCATCCTCACGCCATGAGGATGTATGTGGGGTGGGGTGCCTGCTGGTTAGACTCTCCCAAACACGGGGTCTGGGTCTAAAATGACTTTAGTCTTGTCTCTTCACTAGAAATTGGTAAAACTGTCAAATGGATGGCGTTCCCGGGTCCAATGCAGGCAGGCTGGAAGAGCAAATGTGGTTGTGCTCACATCTGCCACTCCAGGTTCCCGGTCCCTAGGAGCACCTGCACACACTCTGGGCCAAGCGGAACACCCTGAGAAGGGCCTCACAAGCCAGCTTCCAGTGGCAGGTTCTCTTACTGCCATACCTTTAGCCGACCTGTCTGCATTTGCAGCCTGCTTGGTGAGTTAGACTTCCTTCTGTCCCTACATGGAACCCAAAGCAGGCCTCTTTGCATTTGGGGGCTTTGCTATGTCTAAATAATCAGATTTCTTTTTACAAAAAACAAAAACAAAACGAAACAAAACCACAGTTTTCCTGTTCACAAAACCATCAGCCCCCCAATATGACCAGAATTCCAGAGTGTTCTAGCTGGCATATGTCTCCATCCCTTTCTACTGGGAGCTGCTGCTACCCATCCCTCCCAGACTTTACTTACAACTCTCACACCAAAAGGAAAAGGTTGGCATTCAGGAGGAAAGCGGGGAGGGGGGGGCGAGAGCGGTTTACCTGTCTCTGCTGAGCTGATGCTCAGCACATCAGGCCCGCATAGTGGACCTCCCCTCCCTTGAATGCTCTCATGGTCTTTACGATGTCTGCACCCAGGAGAAGCACACCTGCCGTTCTCTTGGGAATGCAGCTCATCTTATCAGTGGGATTCAGACAGCAAAGTAGAAACACACACCCTCTTTTCTTCTAACCGGAGAACGTGGAAGTTAGAGGATGGTGGCCTGAAGGCATTGACATCCCACAGCAGCGAGGATGAATGTGTGGGGAACACTGGACAAAAAGGGGGTGCAGAAAGTGTGGTTCTCAGTGAACTAGAGCCCAGGCTATGGGACGGGAACCTGAGTAGCATCTACGCCAGAGGGAAGGGTACCATGAGACTGGGGTTATGACTTCTAAGGAGAAAGAATGATACACTTGGCTTAGAGATGGGGAGACCCTCGGCGCTGAAAGACTGGTTCCCAGCAGGTTCTTCAGGGGACAACGGTGCTGCCTGACCACAAGAGCAGACAAACCCATCCTTTTATCTCTGGAGCCTCACATTCACACTGTAAGCAGAACTAATCAGAGTGCCGCAGAGAAGAAGAGAAAGAATTTCCTGTCTCAAGCATCCCAGGGTTCACAAAAGCCAAGCACAGAGAGGATGCGGAGCTGAGACTTGGTAGCTTTTCTGGTAGCTTCTCTTGTCCTCCCTCAGAGCCTAAGCCATAAGCTGGCATCCATCTGAAACCCAGCATCAAGGACTTGTCCCCCATTCTGGAATAGGCCACTCACCCACCAGTGAGTGTCCAAGTGAACTTTACAACTCACTGCTTAGTTAATAAGCTGGAGAGTGGAGCAGAATTCTCTACTACAGAAAACGTGATTTATGTGTCCGCTTTCCTACTGCATATGAAACACTGTGAAGTCAACGAAGAGAAAGAGATGCAAATCTTTTCCATGGTGTTCAAGTGACTCACAGCGAAGAAAAGAGCCTGGGGCTGGGGGAGAGAAACCGAGTACTGTGTGCAGAACTTCACAGGGAGCTGCAAGGGACAATGGAGACTCAGAAAGTTAGAGCTGGGCTTTGCAAAACAAATCAGACAGCTAGGAAATGATAGCAAGTGAAGATACCCTGCTTGGGGGTGTCACTACCCATAAAGACTTGGGGCTAGAAAGTAGGAGAATGTGCCTAGACTCAAACTACATAGGTGGCAGAGGGCAGGTCTTGTTTCACTTTGCAAATGTTGAGAAATGGCCTCTAGATTCCCAGATTCCCAGCCAACAGTATGTGTGTGCGTGCGTGCGTGCGTGCGTGTGTGTGTGTGTGTGTGTGTGTGTGTGTGTATGTGTGTGTGTGTGTGTGTGTGTGTGTGTATGTGTGTGTGTGTGTGTATGTGCGTGTGTGTGTGTGTGTGTGTGTAAATTGAATAGCCTCTTCCTGGAAGCTGTGAGAAGGCACCATGATTGACAGGTTTATAATGCCCTTGGGACTCCTAGATGGAGAGTCTCATTGGTGGGATGAGAGGGCTAGGAGTTGGGTATAGCTCAGGAGAGGAGCCCCTTGCCCATGGGGGCATTGCCCCTTTGAGCATTTAGTCTGCATTGCTCTCTATTGCACAGAGCAAAACCATGCCAAGATGGATATTTGAGCATCTTTTATGTGTATTTATTTAAATACAACTCCCCAGGTGATCAACAAACCTTAAGACCTGTCCCAAAGGAGCGACTCAGAGACCCGAGGGTGCTTTCTGTAGAGCGCTCACCTCATCCCCCCTCCCCAGAGTCCCTTATTCACAGCCACATAAAATGCACCAATCACCTGAATTTTGTTGCAACGCAGTGACATCTAGTGTCCAGTCTAGCTAACACCAAGCGATTGTTCCCCAGGGAAGCATCCACTCGCCTAGGAATCCCTTCTGGGCTGGACAACCAGAGCTTTGGAACAGAAACCAAGTCTCCTGACCTCCCCTTACTCCGGCAGGTGGAGAAACTGCATGAACAGAAAGACAAGAGCCCCTAAACACAGACATTTACCAGGGACCATGCTCAATGGAGTCCAGACTCAAGTGGCCCCCAAATTCCCATCAGAGGGCTGTGCTTAGAAACTAGAGGATGCCTATTCTTCAGGATGTGAGAGTCTTTGACAGATTCACACTTGACTAGGAGTTTGGCCAAATTGTAGTACAATTAGAACTTTGATTATCAGTTTGCCTTAATTTGTCATTAATTTTTTACAGATAAATATAATTATTCTATAATACCATTCTGATCTGAAATTGCAAGACTAGTTTGTAGACATATTCTGAATGGTTAGATACAAACAGACAGAAATGAAGAACGTGACCTGGCCTCCAGACACATCCACCCATCTTGCAGCCCTCCTGAGCGTGAAGTCGGACATTATGAGTAGTTTACGGGAGGTTAGGTAACCCCTGATCCTGTCACTGTTTTCATGTATCTTTGATGGCCCCTTCAGCAGGACACCTGAGCCCATCATCCACTCTGAAACCACGGCATGCTGCCAGGACTCCCCGGCACACGGTGAGGGTTTTACATGTCTCATCCTGTCCACCTTTGCAGCTCGGCTTTCAGATATGCGTTGCTCTCTGTAGCCTAGGAATGGAGAGAGGAAGACAAAGAGAAATGAAAGTGGCTATGTAAGTAGTCGGTTTGGACACGGAAGCCCTGGGGGTCAAGAGGTGAGGAGACAAGGCCAAGGCCCTAAGCAGGCTCTGGGCAGACACAGGGGCTGTTAAGAATGCTGGGCATTGTCTAGATGCTACATACACTGGCAAACACACTCTAAAATACATAATCCTGTGCCTTCAAAAAATGCAAAGCAAAACAATTTGTTATATCTGTCTCTATGTATGTATGTCTAACTCTATCTATATTGGTGTCTGTCATCTACCTGTATTATCTATTACCTATCTTCTATACTATTTTTATCATCTACCTATAATCTATAATCTATATCCTATCTACTTATCATATATAATGATGTATAATATATGATATATATAAAATCTCTCTGTCCATTATCCCTCTATCATGTACCTCCCTATTATCCGTTGTTTTATCATTTATTTTCTGCCAACTATCTTTATCTTTTACCTATCACCTATGTATGTAATCATCTATCTATCCATCTATCTACCTACCTACTCAATACACCCTATCATGAAGAAACCATGGGTTCAACAATACTGGCATCTAGAATTCCAGCGTTGTGATTATTGAGTTTGACGGAGTCTAGCATGGAAATATGAATTCTAACTGCTGTATTCAAACACTTCACTTCCCATCTCAGCTCACTGACCATGGGAGCTTTCCAATTTTTCTATGATAAATTCTGTCTGAAATTAAGACAAATGTACGTCTCCCCGACACTCCCCCACCCTGCACTTGGCTCACGTGGAGCAATGGGCTTCTGGAACTTCATTGGTAAACAGTGACAGGCTGGCCTCTGAGAAGTAAGTCGGCCCTGCTCTATGACCAAGATCATAGATCTGCACCCCTTTAATGAATAGCTCAGCTTTTCACCCGACAATGTCCCCCATTTGTGTAAGTACAATATGCGCAGTGGTTTCATCAGCTCTGCAGAATATCAACCCTTTAAGACATCAACTCTTTTCCCAAGAAGCTTTTAGTATATACTAGTCTCTCCCTTCCATGATTTACAATCTCTACAACTGTGATAAGATCATGTCGTTTCTGTGTCTTGGCCCCTGAGAGTTGGAGTGTGTGGCCCTGTGGGGAGCAGTTCTAGCCATCTCTCCAGGGTATATGATGAGCATATCTGTACATCGGTTTGTCATGCCAAAGACAGCAGTGTTTGCCTGCTTACCTTGATCCAGGGGTTCACAGATGCCAGCCCCTCAAAAAGAGAAGGTGCAGCTGTTAACTCTCTAGATGGGAGTGTCTTTGGGGTGTGGCTTAGGGGTAGCACTCCCTCAGCACCCTAGCACCGGGAACCCCGCATTTAATCCCAGCACTGCAGCAAACAGACAGACAAAAGAGTACCCAGTGATGCCAGGCAAGGTGGCTCATGACTGCAATCCAAATGACGCAGAGTCGAGGCAGGAGGATCACAAGTTCAAGGCTAGCTGAGACACATAGGGAGACCTTGTCACCGTCAAAGTTCTCTCTGCCTCTGCTGTTCTCTTCCCCATCACTGACCTATGTTAGTGAAGTTTCTATTGCTGTGAGAAACAAGGAAGGGTTCGTTGGTCTTAGGCTTCTTAGGAAGGAAGTTAGGGAAGGACTCAAGGCAGGGGCCTAGAGGCAGGAACTGAAGCAGAGGCCATGGAGGAACGCTGCTCACTGACTTTCTTCTCAGGCTCTTGTTCAGCCCTGGGTTGACACTACCCACAGCAGGCTAGAGCCTCCCACATCAATCACGGATCAAGAAAATGCCATGCAAATCTACCTACGGGACAATCTGATGTAGACATATTTTCTACTGAAATTTCATTTTTTCCCCTGTGATCCTAGTTTGTGTCAAGTTAAGAAAAATCTTCTCCTTCCCCACCCCTATGCCTCTGTTCTCTCTCTCTCTCTCTCTCTCTCTCTCTCTCTCTCTCTCTCTCTCTCTCTGTCTGTCTCATACACACACAGACATGCACATACTCTCTCTCACACACATTCTCTCTCATACTCTTTCTCTTTCTCTCTCTCTCTGTCTCATACATACACATGTGCACAAACACATACACACACACACATTCTCTTTCTCTCACACACACATACTCTCTGTCTCATTCTCTCTCTCTCTCTCTTTCTCTCTCTCTCTCTCTCTCTCTCTCTCTCTCTCTCTCTCACACACACACACACACACACATGCGCCGTGGTGTCTACAAGGGTAGCAAGCCTTCAAAGCTTAATTCTTGGGAGAGTGAGAATTGCTGAGGTGGCTCAGGGGCCATTTGCTCTAACAGAAACTTAACAAGCATTTTTAATTTTTATGTACCACCTTAATAAATAGATGGATGTTTCATTTTATTTTCTGTCAAACACGACAGAGATGCTTCCAGGTTGTAAACTCTGTCTTGGAAATGCTTTGAATCCTTGAAAACAGCACGATTTCTCCCCACTTGCTCAGTTTTACACAGTGCTCTGCAAAGCTGCCTGGGTCTCCTGAAGCATTCAGGGAGAGAGGTTTGCAGCCTGCAGGCTGCATGGAGCACAGGGATTGCTGTAGAACAGAGGCTCTACCCTCAGCCCTTTCAGCTGTCAATGCTCTTTAGCCCTTTAGAAGGGCTCACAGAGCTCCAAACAGCTCCCTTGTGCTCTCTCTCTCTCTCTCTCTCTCTCTCTCTCTCTCTCTCTCTCTCCTCTCTCTTGCTCTCATTCTCTCATCTCTCACTTCGCTCTTGAATCCCAACCCTAGCACAGAACCCTCAAAAGCAACAAATCCTTTTCTTGACCCTAAGAACACCACACTGGCCTTCGGTTGTCATCTCCTGGGCAGCTGCCCTTAGTCAGGATGGCCAGCACCCAGGGCTCCAGGACCATGCCCCAGCTTGTGCTCTCTCTCTCTCTCTCTCTCTCTCTCTCTCTCTCTCTCTCTCTCTCCCTCCCCCCTCCCCCCTCCCTCCCTCCCTCCCTCTCTCTCTCTCTCTCTCTCTCCCTCCCTCCTTCCCTCCCTCCCTCCCTCCCTCCCTCCCTCCCTCCCTCTCTCCCTCTCTCTCTCTCTCCCTCCCTCCTTCCCTCCCTCCCTCGGTTTTCTGTAGACAGGATCTCTCTACATAGCCCAGGCTGCTGGCCTCGAACTCAGAGAGATCTACCTAACTGTGCCTCCCAAGTGCTGGGGTTAAAGTCATGTGCCGCAATGCCCAGCTACTCACATAGTTCTTAATATGTAGTCTTTATACTTTTGCAAATGTCTCTAAGCCCCTTTCCTTCTTCATTTGATATGGCCCCAAATAATATTTCTTCCCTCCTCACTGCACTCCCTGCCCTCTGTGCCTGCTCTGGCCCACCATGATGCTTCCTCTTTAGCTCTGGGTTAGCTCAGCCTTTCATAGTACCTGTCACCTGAACCATGGTCACAAGCCTACTGTTTCTTAGACTGACCTAGAAACCCTCAGAAACGAGGAGCTGCTCTTTCCTTGTGTGCTGTGGGCTAGATTCCAGGAAACAGTCTTCTAGAAGGGCCGTGAGTAGAGACTCTATCTGGGCACTCCCTTGGGGTACACCATGCAGAGGTGGCCATGCAGAGAAGTGAAGGTGAAAAGACCCCAGAAGAGGACCCATTGCAGGGAAGACAGAACTGAATGCTGGGAGGAAGAAGGGCGGAGTCAGAGAAAAGCCATGGAGCCACCACAGATGCTGGAAACTTTAGCTGGTAAGCCACTGTCACCTGGTGATACACAGATTAATAGAAATGGGTTAAATTAATATGTAAGGGATTAGTCAATAAGAAGCTCGAGCTAAGGGGCCAAGCAGTGATTTAATTAATACAGTTTCTGTGTGATTGTTTCGGGTCTAAGCTAGCCCGGCAGCCCTCCCTGCAACATTCTACTCCTGCAGGAGTTCTGCAACCAGAATGGCCCTTCATTGGGGAGAGTTCTCCAGGCCTTTATCCCTGCCATCTAGGGACATGGCATGATGTTGGGTAGGATCCCATCTGATGACACATTCAGGCCGGGGACAAGCAGAGCCACCAGTAAGGAGACGCTATCCCAGTCAAGTTACTATAAACTGGGCTCTTGAGTAAATGGAAACACCAGTCGCAAGCGCTATAAACCTGAGGATGTATCATATTCTAAAGACAGACAGCCCAATGTGGCTAGACACAAAAAGGAGATGCAGCTATGTAAAGCATGCACGTCCCCCATGGCCTGCACTGTGATGCGGTGGCCACCGTGCCCTTGAGAGGCCATGTGGCTTGTACAGAGGCAATGTAAAATGATGCTGCCTATGGAAAAAATGGGTACCAGTGTTTCACCTGCTTCAGTCCGTGATGAGATTCTGTGCTCTGCTTTCACATGTCTCATTCAATCACTGGAGGTCACGGGAGTGGTGGGGGAAGTCACAGGGAGGTCACTGGAGTGGTGGTCAAGACATGGGAGCAATGGAAAGCAGAGGTGAACCCTGGTTATATGGAGCAGCAATAGCCCCAAGACGGCCAAATACCCCTTGCAAACTCTATGCTGCCCCCGCCCCCAGGAGGAGCCTTTGGGGGAGGGGCGCCTGTTCAAACCCTAACACAAAATCAGTCCTCCTTAGCCAGATGGCTTTAGTCTCCTAAAGCTTATTGGCTCCTGGGCAATGGCCCTATTTGTGAACATCTGACAGCCCAGAGGGGTTCTCATCTATAGACCACTAATGAGATTAAAGTGCTAATTCAAAAAGCGCTTATCTGGGACAGTGAGGCAGCACCAGCCTCGTGCGACCGTGACTGCAGTTTTGTGTTGTTGCTGGGCAGGAACCTGGCATTCCCTTCCACAGCTGTGGATCGGATCAATCACATTAGCTGGGCTTGCAGAAGCAATCACAGGCTCCCCGGAACAGACGCTAAGGAACTGGCTGGGGCCAGGCTCTCTCTCTTGTATCCTATCTGCAATTTGGATGCCTTTTTGCAGGCAGAGATAATGCCCCACAGGTGCCCCGTTCTCCCGGCTCCTTGTCCTCAGGCATGACATGGGGTTCCACCTTTCCCGTGGAATGGAAGCATTTTGATACAGTCAATTAGCAAGAGGGAACCGTAGCTAATTCAAGGGGAGCAACTTCTAATAAAAAAGGTAAGAATTGGCTGTCCTCAAGAAGGCAACAGGGTAGAAATCACACATTGACACTAGCTGTTCTGTCACTAAATTATCTCCGTGGGGCAGGCAGACCTGATAAAGAGAATTCATTTCACACACGCCTCGGCAACATAACCACAGAACTCGAGATCTCTCCAAGTAGAGGAATTCAGACTCTAAAGGAAAGGCGCTCACGCATACTTTAAGTCTCCTTCAAATCGTGGCAAGGTCATGGTCCTTACAGCATCTAGGGGCAGGCAGCCTACCTGACTATAGCCTCAGTGCCATCCAGGTAGCGGTGAGTGCTCTCCACCAGGCACCGCGCTTCCGTGGGACACGAATTTGTGCCAGGAAGCAACATGAGCACACGGCTCTGTGCGGTCATCTGTAAGGTTCAGCACAGTTCACCCCTGTGACTCGGTTAAATGGCGGAAGGCCCTCACATGTTTCCACAGATCGAGATGGAGTTATATATTGAGCAAATGAAAACTCTTTTGCCTTTGTATTAAGTTCCCGCAGTTTATTTTCTAATCAGGCCTGAAAATCAGCAGAAGGAAGAGAGAGAAGAGAGAAGGGGGGGGCAGTCTACCTCACGGGCTTGTAGGCTTGTACCACATGCAAACCACAGCACCCCATTTGATGCTTCAGATAAAATGATGAGACGTGATTGGGGCTGGTGAGATCAGGAGGAGCAAAGGCTAAGAGGGCAGTGGCCCCAGAGGTCATGACACTTAAGTAGCATAGAACCAGTAGCCAATAGCTGGCCTCTGCTCTGATGTCATTACACCGCTAATTATGCAGTATTAAGATTCTACGGAAGTGCATGGAGGAGCTCTCAGGTGCTCCCTGTCAGCAGGACGAGGGCCTGGAGCAGGGTTCAATTGACCACTCCAGACCCTGAGTGTGGAAAATCACACCTCAGCATCCTCACATTCGCCTGCTGATCTTCTCACCTGTTCACTTCAGTGAACTGCTCCAGAGTCCAGGGCACTGTTGGTGGGGATGGCTCCATGCTTGGTGAGCAAGCGTGAAGACCTGAGTTGGGATCCCCAGCATTGTGGAGGCCTGATACAGGAGAATTGCTGGTATTGGCTGTCCATCAGCCCTGCTCCAGGATCCAGGGAGGGCCTTGTCTCAAAGGAATAAGTTGGAGAGTGATAGTGTAGAACACTCTAGGTCCTCTTCTGGTATCCTAATCTCTGTGTGCACAGAGGAGTACACACACACACACACACACACATCACACACACACACACATATACACACATCACACACACACACATCACACACACACACACACATCACACACACACACACACACACCTGGAAGTTGGGGCGGCTACACGCCCAAACACCTTCAAGCCTGACCTGGAAGCCTGACCCGGTGATACACTTCCTCCAGCAAGGCTGCACCTCTTAAAGGTTCTGCTTAAAGACCTCCCCAAACCCTACCACCACCTGGGGACCCAGTGTCCAGACACCTGAGCCTGTCAGTGGACATTTCTCATCTAAACCACCGCAGCATGCTGGAGGTCTCCATAAGGAGTCAGATGCACCCTCTTAGCTTACACATCTTCTAAGCAAGGGCCTCTAATGCCCCCAGCAAGTCAACTCTAGTTCCAAGCTATGGGAACCCACTTGCTAAGGAAAGTCACAATTTTAACAACCAGCTATCGGGCAGTTGTCCCCTGAAATAACTAGCATACGCAAGGTCCCATGCTGCTCGGGGACTCTCCCAGCATCCTAAATAGTCTACCAAACACCCTACAAGCAGAATAAAAATATCTTTCTACCCATAACACTACTATTAATTAATACTCTGCCTTGTTTCCAAACAGACTTTAAAAAAACTCTATTTATATTTCTACAAATCCTGGTGGAATTTGGCAACATTTTTTTTTGTTGCTCTTTCAGAAAAGATAAGCGATCCTAGAATCTTTTTTCTGAAGTTATGATTTTCTGCTTGCTTTATTCGGCTGAGTTTCCTTTGGAAAACAAAAGCTTTGAGTACTTTAATTCTTCATTAATCTTTAGAGTTGGCGGGCTAGGTTTCACTGTGCTATTTCCAAACACGCTTTGCTCGTACTTGTCCCTTCTCTCACCCCCCTCCCCACCTGGTGCCCCTCCCTCTTTCAGTACCCCCCTTTCTATTTTGCTCATATCCCATCCTCCTTTCTTGGCCCCACCTTGTCCCTAAGCCCTATCTATTCCCTCTCACTGTACCTTTGTGGATTCTGTACATGCATGCATGTATACACATTTACATACACATTCCACAAACATACATGCATATATGTACATACATATACACACACATGCACATACATATTCACTTAAGTCTAAGGTCCACATATGAAAACACAGTATTTGTCTCTCGTTTAACATAATCTCGATCCCAGTTGTACCCGTTTTCCTGCAAATGTCATGATTTTCTTTTTCATGGTGACTAAATGAAACTCCATTGCCAGACTAGAGAGATAGCTCAATCAGGAAAGGGTTTGCTCTGCAAGCATTAAGACCTTGGTTCAATCCCCAGAACCTTTATTGAAATACAGGGTGTGGAAGCACAGGCCTATAATCCCAGATCTTGGGAGGTGTAGACAGGCGACTGCCTAGAGCTCTCTGGCCAGCCATCCTAGCCTAGTTGAGAGCTCTGGGTCAGAGGGAGTCTGTCTCCAAAGACTTTCCTCCCAGGACAACCAAGGCCAGCTGCTGGATTCCTCATACACAGACACACACGTATACACACCCCATTCACATGAATGTTTGCAGTTCTTTAAACATTCTAGATACTATTATCCTGACTGGTAGTTAACAAAGGTTGTTTTTATTTCCTTGTTGTGGTCTGTTTATCTGTTTGTTTGCTTGTTTGTTCGTTTTTATTCTGTCAGCTATCTCTTAACTTTGATGATTACTTCCCTTACCGTGTAAAAGCGTTTCTGATGGTATAAAATCCAAAACAGGAGGTAATCGTGATGACCTGAGTTCAATGATATTTCAGATAGAAGAGCAAGAGCAAAATCTGTGACAGAAGCAATTAATTAAGCTGCACTTCACTGAAGTCGGCTGCTCCTGCTCCATGAAACACTATCAAAATTATCACTAGCCTGGGTGCAGTGGTCCAGGCCCATGGTATCACAGCCCCTCCCCCCCCCCGTGCAGAGGCAGAAGGATCAAAGGATCACATGTTCAAGGGTAACCTGCACTACAGACTGAGTGCAACAGCAATCTGGAAAACTTAGTGAAACCTTATCTCAAAATAAAAAGCAAAAATGAGCTGGGGATATAGGTCAGTGTTAGAGTTCTTACTTTGCACCCAGGAGGCCCTGTGTCTAACCCCAGCACTGGTATACGAAAGGGAGAGTGAGATAAGGAGGGGGGTGTAGAGAGATAATATACAATCCACAAATTTGGAAGCAAATATTTATAAAATAAATATTTTATAGATTTTATATATTTAATAGAATGCACTGGTACAAAGGATTAAAGGAGAATATTGGGTCAGGAAGATTTAAGGTGGAGTGCGAGAGCTGAGGATAGGGTAGAGGAGTAAGTACGGGGAGGAATAAATAATGCTAAAGGACTTTTGAAAAAGATGTATTGCAATGTACTACCATAGAAGCTTGCTTACACACACACACACACACACACACACACGTATATGTACATTGTACACACAAACACCAAGGCCTTGGGGATCTGTTGGTGTCTAACCTCAACTGATTCATATGTTCCAGGGTAGGAGTGTGTGGATTAGAAATGTCAGGCAGAAAAAACAGACACAAAAGTAATAGACAGACACAGGATAGTCAGGAGGGCAACCCAGTGAATACTGAATCTGCCCACATTTCTTTTTCACAGGCTTTATATACCCCAATCTAAAGAGGAAAGGGAAGGCAAAAGACTTCTTCTTGACCAAAATGCAAGGAGCAAATAAAGTGATCTCTTCTCAAATACCCAAAGCATCAAAGAACCACATCCTAGGTCAAAACATCCTGTTAGGAGCCACAACCTGGGTTAGTTTTCCTAGCATAACCTTGAAGGAGCAAGAATAGAACAGTCAAGGTAGAACAGAACCATATCCATGGCCCGGCAGGGACCACTGCAGAAAAGGGAGCAGAACAAGTGTAAAGGGCAGAGACTGTGGATGACAAGGGAGCACCATCTTCTGGACACAGCAGGGAAGCTACATACATGAACTCACAGTGGTTGTGATAGCATGCACAAGGCCAGAACAAGTCCAAGACAGACCAAATCCTAGCATGGAGAGGGGAGATGGGCACACAATCCCACCCCTAGCCACGGAGCTATTGACAACTGTTATACCTTCCAGGAGAGGAGAGATAATTTTATTTAAGTGTGTAACCCTTATACACCTATATAGTCCTGTCATCCATGCTCCCATGGAAGACCACCCCACCCAAGAATATTTGGGAAGCATAAATTGGTCTTGAAGGATTTGTAAAAGAAAAAAAGGGGCACACAGCTAGGTGAATAGGAAAAGTGGGTATCTTGGGGAATAGTTTGGGGGGGGCGCTGAATATGATCAAAGCATGTTTTATGAAACTCTCAAAGAACTAATAAAATATTTGAAAAGGGAATATCTAATAAAGAACCGCTATCTGAAACATATAAGAACCCTCGAAACCCAAGGGTATACTAAGGAACTACGCAATGAAAGGACATGCCAAAGTCTTTAACAATCATCTTACTGAAGACAGGAAGTAGCATGTAATTGTGAGAAGATGTACACACCATTAAAAATGCAAATCAGGACAAAAGGGAGATACTGTTCTCTGTGCACTAAGTCCAGCATGATCGCCAAATCAAAGCCTGGAGAGAGTATAAAGCAACAAACAGTAACTGTCTTCCCCACTTGTGGGAAATCAAAATGGTGCCCTGACCTGGGTAAACTTAGAAAACTGTAGACACTCAGACTGTGGGACCTCACAATCTTCTTCTTGGTACTGACCCAATAAGATGAACAATGAAATCTCACAAAATTTTGCAAATAAGGGCAAAAGTTGTGAGCATGGGGGTGGGGGCAGGGGTGGGGGTGAGGTTGGGGGAAAGGGGAGAGGGGGAGAGGGAAGGGAAAGGGGAAAGACTGGCAACAGCTTGGGGGAGTGGGAGGGTGGAGATGGAGGAAGGGCGGATATAGGAGCAGGGAAGAAGATACCTACATTAAGGGATCCATTTTAGGTTTGGCAAGAGACTTGGCTCTAGAGGGGATCCCAGGTGTCCATGGGGATGTCCCCAGCTAGGTCCTTGAACAGCAGAGGAGAGGGTACCTGAACTGTCCTTGCCCCACTATCACGCTGCTGATTATCTCCAATATCACCTTAGAATCTTCGTCAGGCGACAGATGGAGACAGAGACAGAGACCCTCATCAGAGGAACGGACTGAGCTCCCAAGGTCCAGTTGAAAGACAGAAGGAGGGAGAAGACTAGCAAGGAAGTCAGGACAGCGAGGGGTTGGTCCACCAACTGAGGCAGTGTGCCTGTTCTAATGGGAGCTCACCAAATCCAGCTGGACTGGGACTGAATGAGCATGGGATCAAACTGGACTCTCTGAAGGTGGCTGACAATGGGGGCTAACTGAGAAGCCATTGTTAAGGCACTGGGTCTTGTTTTTTATGGCATGTTCTGGCTTTTTGGGACCCTAGTCTATATGGATGCACAGCTCCCTAGGCCTGGATGTAGGAGGGAGGGCCTTGGACTTCCCACAGGGCAGGGTTCCCTGCCCTCTCTCAAGCAGGGTGGGAAAGGAAGGAGGGGGTTTGGGGGAGCGGGAGGGGATTCGGAGGAGGGAAGGAAGTGTAAATAATTGAATGGAAAAATAAAAAAAATTGCAAATAATATTTGTATAAGCTTTACTCATGGTTACCCAAACTTGAAAATGACCCAGACAGAGGTCCTTGATTAAAAGATAGACTAGGTACAAAGAGATACTGAATATTATTTTAGATCAAAAATGAATGAGTTATCAAACTGTGTCAGACACAAATGAAAGTTAGATGCATTTTACTAATTGAAATAGACATGTCTAAAGCAGCTACATATTATTGGGTTCTGACTCTATGGCAATGAGAGAAAGGGAGATCCCTGGAGACAGTGGAAAGATGAGTGGTTTTCAGGATGGAGGGAAAAGATGAGAAGAAGCCCCAGCACAGAGGATTTGCAGGGCTGTCAGACTCTGCGATGTGGTGTTACGATGGTGTGTGCTTCACATTATCTCTCTTGGTTACTTTTCTATTGCTATAACAACATACTACAACCATGGTGACGTCTTAAGAAAGCATTTAATTTGGGGTTTACAATTTGAGAGTTAGAGTCTATGAGGCCAGAGCAGCAGAAACTTCAAAGCTTATGTTCACAGGCACAAGGCTGAGAGGCCTCACTGGAAACGGGTTGGGGACTTGGAGCCTGCAAGATCATCTCCAGTGACATATCTTTTCCAAAAGTGTTACACCCAGGAATCCTTCCGGAACAGTTCCACCAACTGGGACAAAGAGTTTAAACATATGAAATTATGTAGGGGGCCATTTTCCTTCAAACCACCACATTATATATTTGTCAAAAGCAACAGAATAAATAGATTGGGGGGGGGGTGTAAAGATGTGTCAATATAGGTTTACCAATTGCAAGAAATTCACTGCTGTGGTGGGAGAGGCCCTGATCCCAGAAGATGTGGGGCACTTTGTACCTTCCAATTTTCTGAAAACCTAAATCTGCTCTGAAAAAAAAATTACCTTTTTTTTTTTTAAAGTAGAAATAAGCAGGTTGAAATGGATGACAGGGACAGTTCATAGACACAAGATAGCAGGTAAGCAAGAGACAGCAAAGACCCCTACACAGTAGAAAATGGATTCCAAGGGTAGAATACAGATATTGACAGGGCTGCCCTCCTGGGATTGAAGCAGAGTGTTCTGTGTGGGAATATGGAAAGGAACGTGGACCCCAGCATGGTCCCTGGGCTCCAGGACTCTTGCTTGCTTGGACTCCTGAGACCTTTTGAACTTCACTAGCATAGAGGGGACCAGCATGAATTAATTCGTGAGCACAAGGGCAGCTTTTGAAAACAACATTCTCTCAAAGCTGCAGGGCACAGCATGCTGGGAGTTTATTAGCATTCCGTATAACGCTAATGCAGATAGTTCTCAAAGGAGAAGAAAAATGACGTGCTATGCACAAACATATTTGATTATGAAATGTCGTTAGAGATTTAGAAAATTTTTCCAGAGCCTTCCTTATGTGCTGCATTCTAGCTACCACTAACAGGCCTGAAACTATCCGCTGAAAGTTGATGTTCTCACTTGCTGACTTTACATATGCCTGGAGGAGGACAAGCCTTTCCCCCATCTTAGACTCCAGGAAAAGTGATTTTACCAACAGAGGAAGGAAAGGGCCAATCAGAATCTTGTATTCAAATGTGTTGTTCACCTCTTGCCACAGTGGGATGTGGCTATCAAAAAAACTTGCTCCCTAGCAACTGGGGCTGCATGAACTGTGCTTCTGTGAGGGCTCCAGGATGCCTAGGCTCTCTGGCAAAACTCCTGAAAATCTGCTTGTTAGCTTTGGCGATCAGCACAACATAGACTCACTTGAGAAGAGAGCCTCAACAGGGGACTGCCTTCATTGGAATGACAAAGCAGGTACAAACTGAAAGAGGGGCCAAGAAAGAGGAGCATTGCTGACAACAGGATGGCTGCTGGATCACCTGACCGCCCTGGAACCCCGAGCCAAGCAAGCACCGCCTCTCTGACCTCCTGCTTGTAGGACCTATGGTGACCTGATGATGGCACCTGACTCTCGGAGTGTGAGAAGTGTCTACACAGAGAATCTTCTGCATTTCACCGCAGTGGCATTGCTGTAGAACCGTTGCCCTAGGCTACGATGTCTGTACCTGTCTCTTCCTGGCCACTATTTCCCCAAACTACATCTTAATTAACGTAAACTTTCTAGGATCCCTGCACTTGAAAATTCCCACAGTCCTGTCCAAACAGCGATCCTTCATGCACTTTGCACTATTGTGGCTAAACATTCATCTGGAGGAAGACAAAGTTATCATCTCATATAGGATTAGAATTACGATAGGGAGTACATTTCATAAAGAAATGGCTGTATGCTTTCTTATTGAGGGTTCTAGGAGGAGGATCTCTCTCTTTCTCTCTCATTACTTGGAAAGAATTCTGTCAGCACACACACACACACACACACACACACACACACACACACACTTAGCAGAACAAAGCCAACATTCCAAAGAGAGATTGGAGGGGGCTGCCCCAAAGTAGAGAACAACCCAATGAATTCTGCCTTGTATGTTATAAAGGTGTTTTATGCATATTTATGAAGAAAGCAGGCTATTACTGGTGTAAGAAAAACCCTTAACCTCCAAATTATTTAAGAGCAGATCTTCTTTGGGGGGCTAATTTTTTCCCACGAAAACCACAAAAAAGGGCAGTGTCCAAGCCACAATGAGAGTGCTATTATAAAGTTGACGTCAGCTCTTCTGAAGATGCAGTCCACACGGCTGGGAGAATGCTGAGCTGCCTTAGCTTTTAATATACTGGGAACAGCCTGTCTGCAGTCTTAAGGATGCTTTAAGGAATGCCAGTTTCCCTCTTTTCCTTGAGTCTATTCCCTTGTGTGCTTGGTATCATGGGGAGCATCCCTTTCTCTTGGGATGTAGAGAGGGTGGGAAACAGACCATCCCAAGACCTCTGTCCCCATGATTGAAAACCAGTCCTCCAAGGTTGAAATGAGATTGAGAGCAACTGAAGTCAGTCCTAAAATACGGTCGTGGTCTCTTCTGGGCAGTCACTTAAGGACCTGTGCATCTGGTGAAGGTAGCACATGCTGAGAGTGAAGTGGGCTGTCCACCAGCCCCAGAGTGAGGCATGAGAAACACCAAAGCAGCCTCAGCTCTGCTCCTCTGAGCACCCTGGTAGTTTAGAATCACCTGCTGGCTGGCAGTGGGGAGGGTGCTCTATTCGCTACTTTCTAAGTTTCTATCCTGGTGTTAGGAACTCAGTCCCAGAGAGCTAGGCTGTCGATTAACATCCTGAAGAACTCCAGTCTCTGCAGCTCGTCTTGCCAGAACATTCCTCTTGACAGGTCAACCACAAAGAGAAGCACAAGGCTGGAGAGTTCAGTATCTGAACTCAGACTTGAAAAATTACAAGAAGATGTGGAGAACTCTGTGAGAAATCCCAAGAGGCAACTAGGTACAGCTTTCTGTGCTAGAGAGACGGCCCAACAAGTGGGAGGGTAAGCTGGTTAGTCAAGCCAAGCTGATAGAACTTTATGATAAACTAATGGAATATGGTTCCCTTGTATCCTCCGTTGCTTGCATTTACAGCCATCAAACGACATATTTCAGGAGCATCAAGCTTGCAAAACCTTTAACTGCATATTCTCCAGTGTAAATTTGGGAACTCATTTGCAACCATGTCTGCCTTATTTCTCCATTGCTTCTGAGGACTTTTTCTGCTGGGTGTTATATCAGGAAGAAATGGCTGCTGGTCACCATATTCAGTGACCGCATGAAACACACTTTATGTTCAGTGGATATGGCTTTGGGTAGGTCATAAGTCCTCTCAAGGACACAGTGTTCTTACTGTACAGTTGAAGGAGCTAGCCCATTGTGCTAGCCCCTCAGTGAGAAAGCACCCAGTGTGTTTGCTGTGGGTTGTGCTGCCATTTGCTGGTGACACCGCTCATACCTGGGGTGACAGGCATCCCAAGTGTCCTCTGCTCCAGAGACCAGGTACCAAACCGTTTATTCCCCAAGACCAGCCGCGCCACGTTATTGTGAATACCCAAGTCCAGAGTACCACGGTTAGTGCAATGGTATCTCCTTGAGCTAGTCAGGCCCTTTAGCCTCCTGAGGCCTCACTTCCCTTCTGACCATGGGAGATAAGAAGACATCCCAGAGCTGCCTGTTGTGTGGAGTAAGATAACGGGTATAAATCCTGGGCACAGCAGCTAGCCCTCAGCACAAGCTCCAAAAAAAAAAAAATGGAAAAATTTTCCATCCGGGTCCCGGGGGGGTAGAAAGCAAGAAGATATAACAATAAAGGAAAAGGGTTTCAGGGGTGGGGTAGGGGGAGCAAAGATGGATTGCCATTCTTTAAATAAAACCAGGGAGCGAGGTGTGAGAAAACCAGAGAAATGCAGAGAGCAGGAGAGAGAGGAATAGCTACAGGCACTTGGAATGGAGCTGAAAGAGCCTCCTAAGCAAAAGCTCCTTTTAAAATATTGGAGTTCTTCCATATGGGAAGCTTGGGGAGAGAGGAGAAAAAATTAAATTAAAGCATCCGAAAGTATATTATAGTTTTATCTCTTTGGCTCTGCGATTTCAGAAATAATATAATTCTATGGCATGCACGCTGCCAGAGGGTTTTGCAGAGTAGCGCCCGACAGAACGGGACCGAGTGATGTCAAGGAAGCCTTCTATAACAGTTTTTGTTTGATTCATTTACATAAATCACATTTACCGTAGGTGTTTTATTCAAAATAAAGTTTGGGGAAAAATAAATTGAACAGATGAACCTAGGCAAACCTGGTGATTTTTTTCACGAGTAGTGTTTGATGATAAAGGCATAAAAGCATAATGTGGTATCATCTCACTGAGGCACAATATGGATCACCCATATGGAGCAGAAGCCGATAATGCTGCAGAGAGGCAAAAATAAACAGAGCAGATGCACTTGCAAAATCAAGTCTGCACCCACCCCTGAATTACCTGCTTGGTGTTGGAGAAGTTTCGACAGAACTCAAAACTGGCTTTGAGTCACCTTCCCACAGGGACTCACAGGAAGCCAGAGATGAAGTCTTTCATGAGCAGAGACAGGAAGAGGCACCCTAAGTATCACATGGCCCTCAAGGGAGGGAGAACTGGAACCTGCTTGTTCCAAACTGCTAGCCCCACGGAAGCCTCCGCCCTCAGTTCAGGAGCAGGAGTTCCAATCCCAGTTCTTCTTGTTGCCAGGCTGGCTCCACCCTGGATCTCTAAGTCCCTCAAAGGAAAGTCACGGAGCAGTAAGGACTTCACGGAGGTAATGAAAGGTTCAGCCAGTGAAATACAAAGGGAGGAAAGGGATGGACAGAGCCAGCACCTCAGAGGCAGGAGACTATCCAAAGTGGGGGGGGGGGGGGGCTTTCCAGAGGACACAGAAGGAGGGCGCTACAGGGTAGTCTCTGTTTCACAAACAGGTAAGGTGTTTCCAAGGATAGTACTTAATAGAGATCTCATAGAGAATCCCATCATGCCCAAGGTTAGACCAACCTTAGATGACCTCTCCGACAAACAACAGGCACATGAAAACTTGACAGCCCTCCGTTCAATATGTCCAGATTCAGCTAACTCTGTGAGGACTACATGAGGTAGAAGTGTCACTGAGCAGACAGCCAGATGGTGCTGATCACAGAGGGTACTTGGGTCAGCCAGGATAGGGAACGATTTGTTTAATACCACATGGGTAGCTACCTTCACACGCTGATATCTTATTTCAACAGCCATGAGGCAGGCAACCTGTGCCTAGGGGTGTGGCTCTGGGTGACGCGGAAGGTGCAGTGGGTGGCAAAGGATGATCCGTTGCCTGTAATCTGTAAGTTTTGGAGTTCTTTGCCAACTGCAAAGTGCTGAGTGCGGTGGGCTGCATTTTGGTCTTGTATCCAATTTCACAACAGAGGAACATTTGGTGACCGCAGAAAGACCTAAGGCCCCTAGGGGTCTCAGAGCAGTGTCTGAAGGCTCCTTTTGGGGATGAGCTTTTACAAGGCCTCCCTTTACCTGACCTGACACCTTTCCAGAGATGGAGCTGTCTCCCACACCATGCGAACAGCTGATGTGACTGAACTTCAGCGCTCCTTGGCACGTCCTGCAAAAGGGGTGCATGCGATCGTTCTCTTGCTTAGAGAAAGTATGAGCTGCCTATTCCAGGAAGAAACAATCGGGTGTCAACACAGCACAGCAACAGGGCTCACGGAAGCTGGAGGCCAGGGGAACCCTAGAGCACACAGGAAACACTCTGCCTTGCCCATAGTAAACCTGGTCACATGACCAACAGCTGGAATACACCACCCATGGCCCCTGAAGTCATCAAGCAACCCCCATCTGCTCTGTTCCCAAAGCAGCCAGGAAAAAAATAGCGTCCCACGTCCCACACACTCCAGCTGTCCCTGACATCCAGTGCTCAGGGAGTTTTTTTTTTTTCTAAAAATAAAATGAAGGAAAAGTCATCACTTTTCCAATCAACATGAACACTTATTTCATCAAGAATGGGGTGGGACAGGAGCCATTGTCCCAAAGCTACGCGGAGGCTCCTCCAGAGTCACGACTTCCTGGAAGTTCAGGGACTTCTTCACACAGGGAGATGCTGGTCTGCAGGGGAAGGAAGGGGTGTACGCTCACCTGGGTGAGCTGTACGCTCACCTGGACAGAGTGGAGAGAGGTTTGCTTGGCATCTGAGTTGAGTGGCCCCTGTGCGTGGGGACTGATCATCGCTTGCCTCCTGGCTCAGTTTGCCTTGAGTCACATTCTAATCTGATCCTCAAGCACCCCATCTAGAATGTGGACATATGTCAGTTTTCAAGAATAGAACAGACAGCTATTTGCAGACACGCAGCCTTTGGGTACGCTGGCATCATCTCCAGCCGACTTCAAGTTTAGAGGAAGTACTTCCCCTTGGACTTCAAGTTGGAGGCCAGAAGTGACAAAGGAGGACTCGTCAGTGAGCAGGAAAGAAGTAGCCTGCTTGCCCCAACCACCAATGGCAAACAGAACCTCTCCCCTCCCCAACTCACTCCTCCCACCCTCTCAGGAAGGTCTCTCTGCATATGGATCATTCCCTGGCTATGCCTACCATGCATGGACATCCCAAGTGCATGACAAGGGAACTTGTATTCGCTGGTCAATTCCATCAGGTGATTCTTCTAATATCTGAAAGACTGCATAGACATGTCTGCAGGAGGTAAATTTAGAGATGGTTGGGATGTGACATGCGGCATCTCATCCACTGGGACATTTTATTTGCTTAAGAAATACTTAGCATAAGTCATGTACCATCCACTATTCAAAGTAGCTTATCCCGACAAGCTGTGGATACTCCCAGCAGTCCTTGCTGTAACTTTTCCCCAGAAAGGGTACACTGAGACAAACAGAAATAACCCAGAGTGCAGATAACCAAAGAAGGACCCTGACCAAGGGAGCCTATCGCCAGAGTTCTAATTCTTGATAGATGCACGATAAACATCTTCAGGGAAGGAGAGACACCCCATGTCTCACTCATCTCTCCCCTGTCCCTGGCCAGTTTAGTGAGTTTCTCCTGATAAAGCACAATGCGAAATTGAGAGGCGCCTGACACCACAGGCAAACGTTGGAGGAAATGGTCACACTGAGGCCAGTTCCAGGAAGGGCCTTTGTGATTGGATAATGAATCAGAGCTGGCTGTGACCTAGGAACACTGGAGGGCAGGTCAGAAACCCATCAAGATGCCTGCTCCTCAAATACACAGACTGACAGTCATAGATCCAGGGACCTGATCACAGAATGGCTGAACAAAATAGTATTTCAGGAAGTCAACAATCCACATGTTAATATGTTGGCCCAATATTAAGTAACTCCAAAAGCAGCATACTTGGGGGAATCTGAATGGGACTAAAACCTTCTGTGCAGAAATCTCCCGAGAATAGAAAGCCCAGGGCAAATCCGCTTAACTGACCTTCAGAGAGGAGGTTCATGGCTGCTGTGCCGTCCCATTCTGACATGAAGCAGAGCCATGAACCAAACCACTATGAAGCATGTAAAGTCCCAGGAAGGTAGGCACATACAGAACCCTGGCATCCATCTGTCAAGCAGACACATACTTGGAGCCCTAGGACCTGTGAAGAACACACAGGAATCCACACAGCTACCTACACAGCAGTGAGCAGGCACTTTTACTAATTCAGAGCTTTGCCGAGGGCATAGGAGATGGTTTGCTTGATTCTAGAGGGTCACAATGACAGAAAGCAGCTGAGCTACACAGGGTTGTCCTTCTGAGCCTCCATCAGCACATGGTATGTGGCAGTACCTGTCTTATTGTCTCACACACACTAACAGTCTAGACATAACCTACAGAGGTGATCCTGGGCTCACAGGGTCCTCTCCAATTCTGAATTCTTCAGACTTTCTTTGGGAGAGGTAAGGGTAACCTAAAGCTTGTGTTGAAACGGTGGACAATCATCCTACAAACGACCCATCAAGGAAAGATGATGACATTCACCGGGGGCAGGGTGGATTAGACACTCAAGACTCAACTTTAGAATTAATAAAACACCAATGTCACCATTTCCCTGACGATCTCCAGAGCTACTGTTCAGATTAAACACGGTCAAGGCTTTGATAGCATCTTATACCCTGCATCCTATAAACCCGTGACAGGCTAACACAGTTTCTCTCAAGGTGTTCTGAAAATGAACACGCTGGGGCAGTGCCACAGAGCATGGGTGACATTGGGAGTGTCTTTGCAGTGCCGAGTTGGAAACACACTGAGCATGTCAAGGCCCTCGTACACTGGGTTTTGTGTGGAACAAATTGAGAGAGCACTCCCAGGGCTTTTATGAACCACCAACTGTATACCCCCCCCCCCCAACCTCAATAGGAAAGGTACTCATGGAAACATAGGAGCATGCTCATGCAATGGCTTTAGGACATGATTAGCTTATCTGAATGCCTATCTTCATACTCCACAGCCAAACACTTCAGTCAGTGAGCCATCTCCCCACACCTTCCACCCTTGCTGGGGTGCTAAACATCTTCCGTATTTGTAAATGGCTCCATAGGTACAACACAGACAGCAATTGAATGCTGTGACCCCAGAGGTAAGTCCATGGGATGTCTATCACCCAGGGTCCTCAGGAGCCTGGCCACATGCACCTAGCCTACTGGGGCTCTCTTCAGGAAGTCCCTGACCCCAGCTGCAATGCTGATTTTGTTCCGACAGTCTCAGTCTCCTGAACTGGGGAGTTGATGAGGGTCACGTGAGGACATGCATTTGTCACAGGGCAGGACAAATAGGCAGATAAAAGAAGGGCTACACATGTTCTGATACCCAGTGGGTCTCAGGAACACCCATATCCACACAGGAATAGCAGAAGGCATTGGACGTGGTAGAGTGGGGATGACATTCAGGGGCAACATTCTTTTTACCCATATTTTCCTGGTCAGTTCTTGCTCCTTCCCTCCCTGTCTTTCTTCCTTGTCTCCCTGGAAGATATTGGATTGTCACTAAGTGTCCCTGTCCACCTCTTCTTCCTCTTGCGCATCTTTACCAACCTTGAGACATTTCAGTAAGGACCATCAGTTCATCTCAGAAGCTCCTTCAGCTCCAGTGTGCTGTTACTCTATCTTTCTATTGTACCTTTGAAAGGCTTTTAACAAACAAGAAACTCTAAAATTACTCAAGCCTCAATTATCATAATACCACTAAAATAATCCACCAGGGACAATAAAAACAAGTTCCTTTAAGGATGCTTAGATGTAAATGAGTAGTCTGCAGAATTGTTGTCAAGAAGAGCCTCATTTCTCATTTTAGTTATTAATCTGGTAGAGGCGTGTGCCGAGTCCCTCCCGAGTTTGCAGACAAAGCTAAAAATGTCACAGAACAGAAGACATCAGGCTGATGGGTAGACGGCAGGAAGATTGCTCAAGGCGGGCTGTGGGTGGAAGCGGCAGATGAGTTTCAGTGCGGGGAAGCGCAAGGAAGTGCAGCGTGGGAACATGAGGTCCAGAGAATTTGCTCCTGAAGGTTGGAGGACTGGAGGACAGGCACCAGGTGGACAATCTCAAGCCACTAGGAGCCTCGATAGGAACATGTAGACATGACGACTCCACTTGTTCTATTTCATAGTGTGAACAAAACTGTGTTTTTTAAAAAATCACTAGGACTGACTGGGTGTTTCTATCGGACAGGAGCACGTTAATGGCTCATTATAGTCCATTACAGTTATGTGGATGCCTACCAATGAGACAATCTGACCGTGAGTCCCGCCCCTCCATCTAGAGGACAATCTAGAAGGACAATTGTCCATGTAACCCAGTTTGTCTCATCTTCCCTGCACTGTTTTAAACATGAGCGCTGAGTGCTGTGCAGTGTGGGAAATCCTTCAGCAAGGACAGACAGGGGCGAGAGGATGTTATATAACCTGGGCTGTAAATTCAGCGTGGCATTTGTCTCCGGGTACTTTTGAGCATCTTCACTGTCCGCATCCAGGAAGTGTCTTTCGGCTTCATTCCTAGACACAGATTTGCTTGTCTTGGAGAGAAATGAGAGAGCATTTCGCTTTATTTATTTTCATGGTTCTGTGAAATTTTATCAAGTTTGTAACTGCTCTTTTCTCCCCCCTCTCTGTGGATTCCAAGAAACAGGAGTAAAGAGTCAGTTTGGAATCTCTGTGGAAAGAGTTGAAGAGGCAAAAAGTGAAGTATTGTTGTCATCAACCCATTGGCTTAATCTAAACGGACCAAACGGCAGTGCCAACCAACAACTAGTGCTACAAGACACAGTTACCGCAGGTACATGGACCCACAGATCCCCATATGATCTTCCATGTGCTGACATGGAACATGCTCCTTAGTTTCTGCAGTTGTGCAAACCCCGAGACATGCACATGGTCCTCCCTGTGCTGATATGGAACGCACCAAGTGGTCCTGTAAGGCCTATTCTTATCCATGTCCCCCGATTCCCATGCTGCGTAGTTCTCCTCATCTGGTTCTCCTGACTTTGGTCTGTGACAGTGCAGAGATATCTGGTCTCTCCAGTCTTGAAGCATTTTCTGCTCAGAGCTGACAGGACTGGTCTAGCCATGTGCAGGACATTTCGGCCCAGGAGATACAGAGGATGGCTTCTTTGACTTCTTTTCTCAAGTTATCCCTGTAAACTGACTTATGATCCACAGGAAGTCAGTCTAAATGTATAATTAGTGATCAGACTCAACTTTTAATATAATATAGAAAGTTGTCACTAGGATATGGGGCCAAAGAATTTGGGGCAAATATTGGTTTATTTACTACAAATAGCTATGTTTGTTTCTTTTTAATGATGCTCATAGGAACAGGAGAGTGACCTACACCCTTGAGTGGGTGAGCTGGAAAGGAAGTGTCGACACAAAGGAAAGCTATTTCAAGAAAATGAGAGACCGGAGATAACAACAGGAGTAATCTTACAAATCCCTACCTATTATGTTCATTGCTACAGTTTCTCTAAGGTAGGGCAAGGCATTCACCACCATTTTCCAAACAAACAATATAATATTGTCCATGCAAACATTGACATTTCCTTACTGAAGCAAAGATGAGTTTTGAACCATGTACAAATCAGTCTCTGACCTATATTTTTCTCTTAAATATTTGTTTAAAACTCAATTTAAGTTCAGTTATTTTAAATTCAGTCACTTGGCCATCTCTAGTTTTCTGGAAGCATTATCTGAAGTTGATGACTGGATAATGTCTGAGGGATGCCATGACTCTAAGATGTGTGGCTTGAAGAATTTGCATTAAAATGAACAATATATAAGCAGACAGACAGGCAGATAGATAGATAATAAATAGATATGGAGATATGGATAAAGATAAGATACTACTGGGTAATGCCATTCAAAGTCATTAGGAACTCTTGGACTTTATCTAGTCTAAAGGTTCCCAGTCAAAGAAACTAAAAGCTCACACCTACCTAGTTTATGGGGACATGGGGATCTCCAAGTCAGAGTATAACCCCATGTGTCAGTGCTCCCCGCTCAGGATTTTACTCCAGAAAACACCACACAGATTTGGATTCAGGTTTGCCCACTGCTCCCTAGTTAAGAATGTGAACGCAGGGATTGGAGAGATGGTTTAGCCATGAAGAGGTGCAGTGCTCAGGCAGAGGACCTGAGTGCCATTCCCAGTACCCATGTCTTGTGCCTCATAACCGCTTATATCTCCAGCTCCAGGGGGAGTCTGATGCCTTCTTCTGGCCTCTATGGGCATTTGCACTCATGTGCACATAAACAGACACACATAGGCACATCATTTAAAAATAAGAGAAATAAGTATAAAAACAAAAAATGTGAGTGTTAAACTTGGGAGTATAGACTGTAATGATAAATTTCTGCACCGAGGAAATGGATCACCAAGGAATAAACCCTTGGCCTTTGTGCTCTTTCTTTCCATCAGGCAGGGTCTCTGCACAACAGACTTTGTGCCCTTTCTCCGAAATCACAAAATTTGAAGCAAGTGGCCTTGACTACAACCTTTCTGAAATAAAAGTAAGACATTGGCTTTCTCTGGAAATATCAATAAACTTTCTTCCCAATATCATGGCCTTCTCACTAAAGTCAGTATTGGCCCTTTGGTTCTAATAGTGAGAAACAATTATTTCTCAGTATCTAAAACCTAACTGTCCTACACTGTTTTGACAATATTACCTTGACTCTTGATTTTTCCCCTTATGAAATATCATTTCATTTTTCAGATGTAACTTTCACTTCCTAATTCTCCATCACTTTCATAGATTTGGCAAACTGAACAATATCTGTCCTTCAATCACTGTTTTACATAATGTATTGTTGGTCAAGTTGGACTTTGGCATATTTTGGTCTCATGTTGGCAAACTATTGGTATAAGTAGGTACTTCTACATGTCTTTGCAGGAAGGGCTCATACTATGACACTTAATAAACAATAGGGGGTGTTTTGCATAGAAACTGGAAGATATGCAGGATCCAGCTTTGGTATCTCTCAGGTACAACCAAACTGCCCATGTAAGACATTGTTTTGGTTCATGACCACTCCCCTTTGATCTCTATTCTTCCAGATTCAAAACTGACTATTTGACCTTCATGGCCTTATTTGTCATGACTCCTCTTTAAGAGCCACTTCACTGTCCTAACATGTCCCTGCCTGGTAAAGTCGCCAGAGCACACAAGAGAACACTAGAGAAACTCATGAATGTCTCTGGGAGGATTTCCATGAAGGAAGGATGATTGCACTGAGACACGAAACACGAGAAATAGTTGCCAAGAAAATGGAGTTGAGTTGAAGTTGGTGGTTGGTGTGGGCAGAGAAAACCACTTATACTTTAAGAAGCAGAATAGAGAAGCTTAGATTTTGAGTGTATCTGTGTAGCCGTTCAGCCCCGAAAGAGGAAACTGTCCTTATGCTGAGGACATCTGGAGACCACTGACATCTTTCAGTATGGAAGAAGCATCAACTTGACACCTTCAAGATATTTGAAAATCTCAAAAGCCTTTGGAGACTATCTGGTTGATGGAAATTTCCATCACTTCATTTCATGGCTACTTTTAAGACTGTTCCTCCCGTGTTCTTTCACGGTTTGCCTGGGTGCTCTTTGAATGTCGGTGTTGCCTCAGGCACTGCCCTGTCCCTCTCCATGCATAATTCCTGAGGGAGCCATTCCACCTCCATGCTTGACTGCCTACTTATACACGGTGACTTCCTGAAACTCTCCCGGAGGTTTCAGACCTTTGCATTCAGCTGCCCACTTGGGTCCTACTGATACCCATGATTCCATGTTAGAACAACAGCAGAAGCCACTCCAGGTCTGTGCTACCAGGCCCATCCCCTTCTGTTTTCTTCTACCACAGTGAGAATGCCACCAACTCACAAGATTCAAGTCAGGAGTATGGCCTCACCTTCCCCCTTAATGTCTCCTAGCATGACCTCACATATACCAAACTAACAACTAAACCCTTAGCATCCAGCTCAGGTAGGGCTGGGGCCTTCTGAGAATTTAACCTCTATCTCTACTACTCACAATGTTAACTTATTTTCTTGTCATGAAATGTGAAGTGAAATAAAAATATCATTTTATTACTTGAGAATTTCATAAATGCATATAGTATGCTTTGATCAAACTCACCCATAACCCTCCTCTCCAAATTGTACCCCACCACCAGTTTCTCCCCCAATTCATCTGTTTTGTTTTTTGTTTTTATTTTCTAAATAAAAACAGTCGGCTGACTCCATCTAGTGCTGTCTATGTTTGCATGGGTGGGGGACCATCTACTGGGGCATGGGTCACCTCTCAGTGTTTAAGAATGCTTGCCTCCAAAGGACTTGAGTTTGGTTCCCAGCACCCAAGTTGGACAGCTCACAACAGCCCATAACTCCAGCTCTGGGGATCAGACGCTCTCTTCTGGGCCACACATGCACGCTCTCACACAGATGTGCACGGACACCAGTCTAAATAAAAGCAAATCTTAAACAAAACCTGTCTGGGGATGAGAAGACCGGGCAGACATTTACGAGTGCCAGTGCTGGCCCATCTGTACTGGGCATCACTGAGTCAGTGCAAGCGCCCCTTCCTCTAAGCTGTTTCCTTACATAAGTGCATTCTTTGCTCTTTTAGTAGGTTCAGAGATAAATCAAACATGCCACTCTGACGTCCTAGAATATTCTAGCAATAGTGATAAAACACACACATTTAGGTACTATGACACAGGTAAACAAAATTCTGTGTGTGTTTTACTAATTTAAGCTGTAATTTTTATACTATCCTATGCTTTAATGGTACCTCAAAATGATACTTAAGAGGCTATAGAGTTGACTTTAACGGTTAAGAGCACTGGTTGCTCTTCCAGAGGACTTAGGTTCAGTTCCCATTACCCATAAGGTGACTCACAACTGTCTGTGATTCCAGTTCCAGGGAAATCTGACACCCTCTTCTGTCCTCTTTAGGCACTGCATGCACGTGTTGCATGGGCATACATGCAGGCCCTCACACACAAAAAATAAATAAATAAATATTAAAAACTGATACGTAAAATCTCTGCTGTGTTCACCCCATAGAGTTAGCAGGAGGAGTTACGGAGATACAAGTGGTCTCTAAACTCTGTAGACTTCTGCATATCAGCTGTAGCAATGGTACTCATTGTCTCTAGGCATTAATACGTATCTCAGTTGCAAAGAATGAGGTATGAGGGTCTGGTCTCTGCTCTTAAAGAGTTTCTAGTTGATCTTTCAGGAGCCAGTCAGAAGAATGACAAATGGTCAGCAAAGAGTCATGTGCTAGCAGTTGGTGTAACCTCAGGGCACCCTAAGATGTAAGCAATGCCTCTAAGTGGTTTTCCCAATAATTGCAATTCGAGTGCCTGGTCTTAAAAAATGAGTATAAAAATATTCTCTCAAAAAAATATTCTCTCTGCTTCTTTCATACTGAGCATCAAGAATTCTAAAACAGCCTCAAGCTCTCTCCCCGCTAACATCCGCACCTGGCACGCCACCCTGGCCCCAAGCACAGAGTGAGTTTAGATGAAGGAGGGGTATGGGCCCCATGCTCAGGATCTGCCCTAAGGAAAACGAGAGGAGATGTTGGAGTTGTTGTTGAGGCTCAAACCTTTGGGACCTCATTCCTATGGGAGGTTTTCTGCATTAGCAAAAATCACCGAAGCAGGCTCTCCTCATCTCTTGAGAAATCCTTGATTGATGACTGTGAAGGAAGAGGTGCCCATGCTCCCCACAACCACATGCATCTGAATTCTGCACTCAGCCCAAGAAGCTGGGAGCAGAACTTTGCCCACTGAGCCTCTAATGCAGTGCTTCTCAACCTTCTTAACGCTGCAACCCTTTACTACAGTTCCTCATGTTGTGGTGACCCCCAGCCATATTCATTGCTACTTCATAACTGTCCATTTTGATGGTATTGTGTGACCCCTGTGAAAGGGTCAGTTGACTGCCAATGGGTCACGACCCACAGGTTGAGCACCACTGCTCTAAAGACAAGCTATCTTGTCTGATTACTAGCTTGTTTATACATAGTCGTGTGCAGCTCAAGCTGCCCTTCAGCTTACTGTGAACTGAAGAATGACCTTGAACTAATGATCCCCATCTCCACCATCCCAGTGCTGGGACTGAGGTGTGCATTGTCACACGCGGTGTATACAGAACTCTAGATAGAACTCAAGGACTCCTATGGGCAGAGCAAGCTCTCTACCAACTGCTGTAGTTGGTTGATACCTTGAACATACCTTAGTAATCCTATGAGCTAAGGTCTTGGGTAGCTTCACCTGAATTTCCAACCCATCAAAAGCATGGTATCATAAATGATGATTATTATTTGTGGAAACTTATGATACAGCCATAAGCATCAAATATAACCACTCATACAAGATCCCCCATTCTGCACATGGAAACAGACTCTAAGCTGTCATTCTCCTGAGGCCCTGTTTCTAGACATGGGTTCAGAGCGATGGAGAGAAAAAGATGAATTGGTTCAGAAATACCTTGTGAGGAGAAGATGTGCTGGCATAGAGGAAAACTCTAACTCCAGAAGGGACAATTTCTTTCAGTCTGATCTTGCTTCAGTCAGTGACACAGCTGGCTCGCGAGGATCCAGAAGTAGTACCCAGGCCTTCTTACTACCTCCTGACCCAGGCCAATATTGAGGACTCTCCCCCCGCCCCCGCACTGAGTTCAGGCAGACACCGCCCAGTTAGCATCATCATCAGAGTCTTCATTTATTGGCCTTCCAAGGTTCCAAAGAAGGGAATGGAATATTCCCTAGTTTTGCCTGCTTATGTCACACAGAGGTGTTTTGCTTCATCTTGTTACATGATAAATTAACAATAACTTCTCAGGCACATTTGGCAAGCTGATGACAAATGGGTTTTACCAATGCCTTGAACAAACACCATCTTCTGGTTGACTCTCTCCCATCCTCCACTGGCTTCCACACAGCACGGGTTTATTGACGGATGAGCTGCAAGCTCCATCTGAACGATTGCTTCATCCATTACGATATGCTACATTTCACCCAACTCTGGCTGCTCCCATCGCCCAAAGACTTATTGGAATCCGTTGTTTCAGGCTCATAAAGTATACATGACTTGGAGGAAGGGAGGAGAAAGATTATTGCACCCACGAACTCCACCAACCTTTGAAGCTGCATCCTTAGTTATCTGTCGAAATTCACTTCGTTTCTTCCATCATTATCCCAGTGAGCGCCGCGTCCCACTATAGAGCAGAAATATACAATCTGCTCCGGTAAGGCAGTTTGTAAGACGCTAGCGTGGAACAATGTTTTCTGTGTTAGGGTTTGTTGACTGCTTTTTGCTTTTTCTGAGAAACTACACCCATAAAATAGAAAAGTTTGCTCAGAAGTATGAATTCCAAAATGAGCCTTTAAAGAAAGGCAATCTGATCTAAAACCTCAATTAAGCCATCCTGTCTTTATCAATACAGCACCGACATGCCACACTGTAGACATTTCTAAGGGGAAGGATGGATGGGAGGTGTGAAACTACACAGCTGAGGAAATGCACAGAAACCGGAAGCTGGACTCAGTGCCTTCTCTTACCCTTCTAGATGGGCCATCAGCCTTCGGCATCAGGGCTTGTGTGTGTACTTCAGGGGTGGGCACCTCTGCCCTATGCAGGAAATCATGAAGGGATAGAGGCCTTTATCGTTCCACTTCCGTTGTGAATAAAGACCATGGGGACAAACACCCCTTTCAAGGGATGAAGAATTTACCAGAAGCCCTTTTTGCATGGAATCATTTCTAGGCTTAGATGTCCATGTAGATGGGCAGGAACTTCCTGCTCAAGTCCTGCTCCATCTCCACTGTATTGTCCACACCAATGTATATTATTCCTGTTAAAACAATTTTACATACGTCGTGTGTGTGTGTGTGTGTGTGTGTGTGTGTGTGTGTGTGTGTGTGTATGTGTGTGTCCTAGGCTATTTTGTTTTTGTTTTTCAAAACAAGAGTCACGACTGGGCAGTTTAGGTACCTGTATGCCATTTACTTCCCTTGTGGATATCTCCTCATTTCTTCTCTAAAAAGACCAGGGAAATATTCTTGCTTGATGAGCCTATTGATGCACAGCACAGGAAAATGTGAAGTTTCGTGCTTATAAAGAGTTCAAATTTCCATCCAAGGCTTGGTCTGCATAAACCTCGAGAGCGTCCTTATGCAGGCATGCACAAATAGCTCAGGCACGGTCTCTGCAAACTGGTGACCATAATAGGAAGAAGGATGTGGAGAAAGCCAAAGCTGAGACCAGCGAGAGGAGGTGCGAGCTGGATGCAGCTCCACGTGGAGGGGACGCGGAGCGGTGCAAGTTTCTAGCAGAAGGTGCCATTTGAGTTGGCGCTCAGAGGATGCGTGGGGCTCGATGCAGAAATGGACACACTAATCCAGGATGAGAGAGCGTCATGTGCAGAGTGGGACAAGAATCAGAAGCGAAGCTTGGCGGCTGTGGTCCTTTAACAGGCGCCATTTGCTGGGGGCGCTCTTCCGCTTGATCTTTGAGACTGAGCCTCTTTGAGATCTGCAGCTCAGCTGGTCACCCAAGGGCAATCCTGATGCCCAATCTGTTAGAAACAAAGCCTGCTACGTATCCCAGCATGCACCTCCGGGTTCTGTAAGTCGAGTCTAAACTTCATTCACAAGAACTCAGGTGCTCCTGAGTTACAACAAAGTTGGAGTGCAACTTCTGTGGACAGACTGGACCTGGGGAACAGAGCGGGGATCAATAGGAGACCCAGGCCTGTGGTCTTCCCTGGCTGTACTGAGAAGGGATGAGAGCAGACAGGAAATAGATAGTACCCCCACCAAACCTGCTGTTGTCTAACGCTGTCTGTGTCTACCTGGAGTCAACTTCGCTGCATTTACTGAACATACCCAACACGAGGGGATTGATTCAACTTCTCCTTAAAAACTTCTCCCAAGTTGGACGCCATAAGCCTGAAGCACTTTTCCATCTACACCTAATAAAGAGGAGCTGCGGCGAGATGTCTGGACTCAATAACATAGCATACACTCAATAAATATTTACTAAATGGATTCATAAGAGGCACTTGCAAACAACTGCTCAGCCTTCTAAAGGATCACACAAACGGAAACCGAAAAGCTGGCAAAACAGCTCCTAAGTCCTTAAACGTAAACAGGCCCGGCACCCAGGGTGAGTGAGGCAGAGTCCAAAGTCACTTTCCGCTTGGAATTTTCACCGCTAAGCATCTAAGCCCCCGGCGAGGGCCTTGCAAGCTCTTCTGCAACAAAGCCGCATCGCTCTGAGTTGTGTCCTGGCTCCGTCTTCATGCCACCTGGGGCTCCGTGCTGGCTCTGACTTTGACTCTGGCACCAGCACACCTGTTCTGCCACCTGCCCCACTCCCAGTCCAGCACCTCTCTTCCAAAATCCAGACGCTGTCTTGCTTTAGATCTTTCGTTTTGATCCTCAACTCTCTCTCTCTCTTTGTCCCCAACTTTCTATCTGTCTTGGATATAAAGGTGGAGCTAATTTAAATCTGTATTTAAATGTGTATTTGTGTCTAAATATGTATCTTAATTCTGTGAATCATATGTGGTATGCATATGATATAGTCAGACAAATGGAAGATAGAGTGATATGATCAGAAGTAGATAGATTGACAATAGATGGGTGATAGATGAAAGACAGAGAGACAGACAGATAGATGGATGTAACCGTCCCAACACATTGCCTTCATGCCTCCCTTTGGCTTCTGAAGGTGGAAATGGCATAGCTTGACAACACCATTCCCATGTTCCTAGAGAGCACAGGCACCAAACTCCTGTGAGACCTATTATCAGTCACCTAAATGTCTCAGGGTCACTGACTGTGTCCAACTTTAGAAGGTCATACATATCATCTTGTGGTTTCCTGTCCCAGGGCTTGGGACCACAGTGTGATGTAAGATAGCCCAGCATACTCAGTTACAACCCACGTCCTCATACCAGGCTCTCTTGATGACTGCCTTCAGTGCTTCCCAGAGCAGTAGCAGATCTTTACAGGACCAGCGATGGAGTCTGTGAAGTTAGAATGAACTCAACAGTCTCTGCATCAGATCCGTGGTCCTTGCCCAGCAGCCTAAGTCTCACCTGAGGCATAAAGGGAAACTCCAGGCCTACGGAGTCAGAAACTGACAGACCTTTGCAGTGCAAAGTTAGGAGCAACTTCAGATGCCTGTAGTCACAGTCAAGGATGGAAGACACTTGTCCAGGAGAGTATTCCACACTAGATGATTCTTTACCAGGGTTACCCATAATCCACCACAAGGAGCTAGCTTTCAGTTTCCCCCTTTGCCTCTATCAGTCTCTCTACCCTTCATCCCCTGGCTCCAAGCATTCTCTCCGCTTTTCCCCTCTCCCCTTCTCCCTTCCCCTCCACTCTCCTCCCCTTTTCTTTCTCATCTTTTCTTCTGTCCTCTTTCCTCTCCTCTTCTCCCTCCCATCTCTCCTCACCTCCTGTCCCTTACCATTCCCTTCCCTTTGCTCCCCTTCCCTCCCTTCTTCTCCTCTTCTCCTCCCTCCTCTCCTCTTCTCTCTACTCCTCTTCCCTCTCCTTTCCTCTCTCCTTTGCTTTCCACTCTCTTCTCTTCTGCTCTTTCCTCTCCTCCTCTCCTCCCTTCCCCTACTCCCCCCGCCCCCCCCCGTATATGTGTGTGTTTCTGTACCCAGATATTTAGCTAAAGAAAGTAGAATTTATCATGACCATCTTTTAATTTTAAGTCAGGGTCACATTCTGTAAGCCAAGCTGTCTTCAAACTCATAGAAATCCCCTTTCTCCAAGATCTGGAGTTAGAGGTACCAACTACCACTCCAAACAATAATAAGACAATAAGCATTTTAGGATATTTATTGTGAATCTTCCTTCATACTGGAATACAATAATTTCAATCTCTTTCCCCCCTGCTCTCCATGTCTTGCCACTCTGCTTCACCCTCACATCTAGATTTCGTGGGCCACACCTTCATATTCTTACGTAGTTGATAGAGAAACCAGGGGATAGTGTTGCCCTAGCCTTGGTGATCTGGCTGAGAAACCTGCACACATACTCTGTCGGCCTGGAAGGTCTTCTTTCCTAAACCACTCATTTAAAAATCAAGATTGGTGTGAGAGGTCCTTTTTCTATGAGTTACTTTTATGGGTTAATGAATCAAGAACTGTCTTGGCCTGTTGATAGGGTAGAACTTAGGTACGTAGGGAAGACAGAACTGAATGCTGAGAAGTAGAGGGGCAAAGTCAAGGGATGCAATGGAGCCGCCCCCTGAGATAGACATGCTGAAACTTTTCTGGTAGGCCACGATCTTGTGGTGATATACAGATTGATAGAAATGGGTTAAATTAAGATGCAAGAGTTAACCAATAAGAAGCTAGAGCTAATGGGCCAAGCAGTGATTTAATGCATACAGTTTCTGTGTGATTATTTTGGGGCTAAGCTAGCTGGGAGGCTGGGATGAACAAGCAGCCCTTGTCCTACAGAAGATTCAAGCTGTTATGTAGCTTTAGGTTTATTTTTCTCTGATATGCTGTATTCGCCTTTAGAAGCAGGGGCATTTGAAGTAAATACAGAGATGGGTCCAGAACCTGCAGAGACTTATGTTCTCAAACCTTATAAAAGAAGGTGTTGCTGGGACCCCCGCAAGTGAGTGGTACCCCCATTCAGTGTTCTTTAGGGGTCTGAGTTGAAGGTTATCTGTCATCCCGCATGGCAATCTTCACAGGTGCTCATTCAACCAGGACTTGCAAGACTGACCAGGGTGTGGGGAGAACCAATTACTGGAAACTAAAAAATGTAAACTTTTGTAGAATGGAGACCAAATTTCTTCTTGTGCCTTTTTGAGATAAAATTTGTGTGGGGAAGAACTGAGAACAGCCATGTTGCTGCTTTGTCTGCTGTGAACGGTCACCTTATGTCCTCGAGTTTCTTTTTTCCCTAAGGTTGGGCACAGCAGATGCTGGATAAATCAAGACAGACCCCACATTTTACGTCCCTCAACTCCTACCCAACACACTGGGCCGGCAGAAATCTGTGCAGTTTCTCAAGAGCACCCTGAATTTGCACATATGGTTTTGACTTGACGTCCTAAAATATCTTTGCCTCTTTTATTTGACTATTTCTTACTTGGTCTTTAAGATATTGTTGAAGTGTCCTTCCCATTATGGAACCTCCCAGCACCCCTCCCACCCCAGCCTGTCCTCAGGATCTCTGGCATCTTTTGCAGCTATTGCCACGCTGCACTGTTCCTGTTTAAATTTATGCCCATCCAACTGGACTGCGAACTCTACGAAGCCAGTGTGTAACTCTCCCATTATCCTATCCCTGGCAAATCTTCGTTTTTTTAGTTCCAATTGTATAAAACACACACAAAATGAAACTTGCCACCTCAACCATTTTTGCATGTACAGTAACTAGCCTATTCATGGCATCCAAGAGCCAGTTCTCGGGATTCGCCCATCTTGCAATGTCCATGAAAAGGAGCTCTCTCTTCATTCCCTCTCCTCCCAGCCTGTGGAGCCGTTTACTCTCTGCAGATTTTACTAAAAATCAGGCATGAGAGGGAAACACAGGACCTATCTGAAATGGGTTTGTCTTCACGTAGCAAAATGTACACAAGGGTCACACCTGTTGTGACATACACCAGACCATGAAAACTGCCTTCCAGGGGACAATGGCCATCATGGACTGCATATGCTTATCTACCCATCAAACAACATATAATTGAGTTACCTCTATTCTTGGCTAATTGACCAATGCTACTAAAAAGGGCCTTTTTAGACTATAATTTCAATTCCTTTGGATAGAGGCGCAAACATACATACACGCACACACATATATGCAATATACATATATATTCATGGAGCATACATTCTTCAGGGAATATATATATATATATATATATATATATATATATATATATATATCCATAGTAGGTGCAATATCTTACATTCCATTAAAAGCATGGAGTATTAAGGGCTGACAAAATAATTTCAGCAATTAAGAGTGCTTGCTTCTTCTGGAGAGAATCTCAGTTCTGTTGCCCACACCTGTATCAGGTGGCTCACAACTGCCTGTAACTTCAGCTACAGAGAGTCTGACAGCCTCTCTGGCCTCCTTGGTAACTGTATATATGTTGCATGAGCACCCACACACGTAAATAAAAATAAATAATCAACTTTACAATTATACATGTTCCATTCTCCCACATATTTGCCAACATGTTTTAGCTTTAGACAGAAGCTAACCTCGTGGGTATGGAATATTTCTGGAAACCTTTTGAGAGATGATGGACAGGAATCATTAGCTAGACTTGCAGCTCACATCTGTGATGTGCCGCTCACTGCTTTCATCCTGGGCAGAGTGGGTCAGAATGGCTAACCAAGGGAAGTTGTGTCCTCTGTGTTTTAAAAACATGGCACCCGGACTGGTCAGATCAGTGTCACGGAAACTTCTAAGGAACCATAATTAACCTATGATATTGGCCTTTCCCTTGCCAAGACAGGCAGGAGTGGGGGGTCTCTCAGCTATAGACCTGTGTACTCTATAGGGCCCCCGTCTCTCTATGAAAACCCCTGAACACCAGATCCATGGTGTGAGAACATCTCTCCAGAAAGTACTACTGAGGATCCAGTCAGAGCAATTCAAGTCCTGCTACCTTATCTTCTCTCAATAATACATGTATTTTCCAAAGGACTGCCCAGCCTCGACTCCTTCCACATCTTCCAGCTTTCTGTTTGGCCAGTACAAGACAATACCACCCAAGTGTGCCACAGACCAAACTGTGCCCTGCATGCTGTCCATATAGTCACTTACTGCCTATCAAAGACACCAAAATAAATTCTCCTTAGCACCATTACCACTGTAACCATGGCCAGAGGAAGAAGATCAGAAGGAGGAAGTTCTCAGGTATGAGCATTTATGGAAATGTAAGCACAGGTGGCCTGGATCCTCTAGTTCACTTCCCTGAGTCAATGAAACACCTGGAATCTGTTTAAGTCTGGAAAAAATAACTTCTATTTGCATCTGTCATGACCTCAATACCCATGTCCACTCTTCTGTGGGGGGATGCTGCTCATTCATTCCCGGACACTTAGACCCGCAGTAATCACTCAGAAACTATATTATTTGCAATACTGTTTGGCCAATAGCTTAAACATATTGCTTGATAGCTCTTATATCCTATATATCTTATATCCTAAACTGACATCACCCCATTAATCTGTGCATCACCACAAGCTTGTGGCCTACAAAGTTTCGGCCACTTCTGGTGGCTACATGCTAAGCCACTGGATGAAACTGCTTTATTCATTAACCAATAAAAGCAAAACATAGACACACTTCCCACACCAGTCTTCCCCAGTGCCATGTCTAGAGGCCCCACCACCTGCCCCTGCCCACCTCCCTGTGCACACATCTCTGAATGTCCACTTCTACCGTTGTGCCAGGCATTGCTGGTAACCTGATTTACCTACCAAGCCATGCACCAAGCTACATACATGGGCATCAGTCACAGCTCCTTCATTCTGGTTATAGCAGGACTAAGGATAAGAACATTTAGGTTTGTGGATGTAATCATTCCACGCCCACACCAGACCTGCTGTCTTGAGAGCAGGCTGGGTATCAGCAGTGAGTTTAAAGGGCCAGGGACTGTCCTTCTAGCCCACACTCTTCAGCCGACACCAGCTTCATTTAGCTCACCCACCAGCATCCTCTTGGGTTCACTCAACAGAAGATGTTGGCTGTGTTTGTGAATCATAACAATCTGTCATTTTGCTGGTTCTGGACAGACCCTCTGCTTGAACCAGAGGGGTGGGATCTAGTTGGAATTCCCAAAAGTAGCGGAAAGGCTGGACTGACCCAGCCTGCTGCCGTAACCAGTTGGGCAAGTACAGAGGTCACCTGATTTATCTTACTTTCCTTTCTTTTCTGTAAAACACTGCCTCTCCATCGACTGGCTATGTTGGCATCCAGGTGCTCTGTGAACACAGTAAGCCTACAACTGAAATGCTACTTTCTCTTTGTCAGCATCTGTAGACAGTGCCCCAGCCACCTTCCAAAGGTGGGCTGACAAGCCTGCCCATGTTGGACAGAAGCAAGCATTGCTCATTCATAGGTTCCTAAGAGTTGCTTAGCCAAGAGAACCACACAGAACATGGCAGGTGTTTCTGTGCCTCCCTGTACCGATATGAACTTAGGGTATACCTAGAGACAGAAGGGTCAGACCCTGCCCCTGGGGGTCATCTTATGGACATGTGGTCACCCCCTTTTCTATTCTCTCCCCTCCCCTCAAGTTCAAGCCTTTGAAAAGCTATTCAGAGAGTCCCACAGAGTTAATACTATGGACGGAGCTGTGTCACCCCAAAATGCATAAATGAAAGGACCAGCCCTCAGTGTGGATGATGGGATGTGTAGGGAGGGATTTAGGAAGCTGATTGTGTTAAAATGAGGTTTTAAGAATAAGGTCAGAGAGTGTCCCATCTTTTCTCTCTTTCCCCTCTTCTTCCTTGGCAAACACACCGAGGAAACCACATGTGAACACAGAAAATGTGGTATTCCTCTACAAGTGAGGGAGAAAGATCTCATCCACACCTGATCACTCTGGCCTATGATCTGGGACTTCAGTTTACCACAGAATGCATCCAGTTTATAGTACACTGCTAAGGAAGCCCAACCTGTTAGCAGTCACCGCTGTCTTCTGAAATTATTGCCTCCAGTGTTTAAAGCTCTCTGGTGCTCTCTGGAGAACCTTACACGATGAAGGCTAAATCTGAAAAAAGGGAACCCAGTTTATTTCTGACTACAGCCACACATACTGGAGGACCTGCTATCCACAGCCACTCTACACGAGGGCACAGAAAAGGCATATGCAACCCAGAGTTCTGTCTCATGTGGACAGGGTTAAAGACACGCAGACAGCCAAAGAGTGATGAGCTCCCTGTGAGGCCTCTCGCTCTGTCGCCCAAAGAACCTCATTCACAGAGTGATGTGGAATTTCCCACTGTATGTTCTGATTTCCGTTAATGAAGAAAAAACTGCTTTGAGCCTATTGCAGAGCAGGGTGGGGTGGAGCAGAGCTAGGCAGGGGGAACTGGACTGAATGCTGGGAGAAAGAAGGGTGGAGTCAGAGAGAAGTCATTTAGCCCTGCTGGAGACAGATGCCAGAACTTTTACCAGTAAGCCACAGCCACATGGCCATACACAGATTAATAGAAATGGGTTAAATTAATATGTAAGAGTTAACCAATAAGAAACTAGGGCTAATGGGCCAAGCAGTGATTTAATTAATACAATTTCTGTGTGATTATTTTGGGGCTAAGCAACTGGGAACCAACAAGCAGCTCTTTTGTTCTACAATAGAGGTCCACTGTAAATTCACTTAAATCAGAAGTAGTCTACAGTATCCACAGGAAACACGAGTTTAGATGGTAAAGACTCGAGAGATCTAGCATGCAGGAGAGCAGAAAGACAATGTCATTTACCAAGCCTTCCACCACAACTTCAGGGTTATGGGGTTTTCCAAGGTGCCCCCCTCACTTATGGTGATTTCCTGTGAGAACTCACGGGGGATATTTATAGCTCACACACTTGAAGGACTGCAATACTCCCACACTGTACCTTATATCAGGGAAAGGAGATGGACTAACGCCATCTGCTAATTTTTATTGTTGATTTGATTAGATTAAAGCCCATCCAGAAGGCATGCCCTTTAGGTATTTGGGCGCCTTTAAAGACACCTCCTGAGAGGATGAACTGAGGGGAGATGTCCCTCCCTGAGTGAAGGTGCTGCCACATTGGTTCTGAGATTGAATAGAAAGGGGTGGGCGTGGGGTGGGAGGAGAAAGACAGCTATGTGCTGGCGTTCTGTTCTCTGCTTTGGGATCTTGAACATGAACAACTGGCCTCTCACCTACCGCTGCCACAGTCGTGAGACGCTCCCTCCACCATGTCCTCCACTGTGATGGCCACCACCCCAAACTATGAGCAGAAACAAACCCTTCCTCCAGGAAGGCTCTTCTTCTTTGCAGATGCTTGGCCATAGTGATGAGGAAATTAATTTGAATGTCAGTCATAGAAACAAGTTCTCCTGGCAGAGTCTCTCTCTCTCTCTCTCTCTCTCTCTCTCTCTCTCTCTCTCTCTCTCTCTCTATCACACACACACACACACACACACACACACACACACACACACACACAATACTGATGCAATGGATGTTGGTCAACATGAACAATCACAAGGGTTTGGTTTTCCCAGCAAATTCTGGGGTTCCAGAAATGGGAAGCGTGGCTTAGGGAAACTGCATTTGGTTCATTCTGTTCTTCTAGTGTTACACAGGGGCTCTTCCCTGCTCTCTAAGAACAGTGGCCCGCTGAATGAATGGGGCTATCTCTCCAGGATTAGGCTGCAGCCCTGAAATGGGGACCCTGTCACCTGCAGTTCACTGCAATAGTCACTTCTGGTGGTCACCTCTGCCCCTGAGTTCAGGACCTTGATGATGAATGAGGCCATCAGAAACCGAAGAGGGTGGAAGCTCAGTAGGAAAGTGCTTTGCCAGCATGCACAAAGCCCTAGGTTTGGTCTTTAGCACTGCACAGACAGGGTCTGTTAGGTGTAGACCTAGCCCTTGGGAGATGGAGACCCAGAGATCAGAACTGAAAGTTATCTCAGCTACATGGCGAATCTTAGGTCAGCCTGGGTGACAAGAAGCCCTGCCTCAAAACAAACAAACAAACAAACAAATATGATGAAAGGTCTTAGGGCTTTCATATCTCTTTAATCATCTGGAAGTATGATTAAACTGCTTTTTAAGGCTCCTATGTTGAGTTGCGAAAAATTATTTCCACTGATTATTACACTGATGCCAGCAGTCAGGCAAATTCTTCAGTCTAAATGAACACAATACAAATCCTTCTCTGAAGTTAAGTATTAAACTAGACACCCAATGAAAGGGTTTTGTATACATAGTTTTAAAAGTATACAAATATTTTAGACCTAAAAAAGAAGGCAGCGTATTATGGGACTTGCTCTCTGTGGTGCCGGCCACTGTGGCATTCACCGTGTGGAAATGGCCTGCCATCTGCTGCAAGAAAGCAAAGGTACAGAACTCAACATGACAGACACCTGGTACCTGCAGGCTGATGCCTCTGAAGCCAGATGCTCTGTCACCAGGCCTGCGTTCTGCACTTCTCCCCATCTGACTACATCAACACTGCTTCATCTCATGTCACCATAGAAGGATGGAAGAGTAATATGCAACAGGAATAATATAGCACTCGGGAGGCAGAGGCAGGAGGATCTCTGGCAGTTCAAGGCCAGCCTGGTCTACACAGTGAGTTCTAGTTTAGGGAGGGCAATATGGTGAAACACTGTCTTGAAAGGGCAGGGCAGTGGATAATGTGGCCTTCCCTGAGGACTAGCTTTCATAGTACCAGAAGGCAACACCCAGGTTTCCAAAGAAGGGATGGGACCAATGGTTATACAGCTAATGGTGCCTGTGAACCACAATGACAAACATGACACAAAAATCCTAAGGGTGCAGAAGTGGTATCCATACCTTGCAGGAACCAACAGCTCTCTGGTTGGACTTATGACTCACATAAGGGAAATCATGTGTGGGGCAGGAAACCCAACCCACTCCCCAGTGAAGCCGTGGATCTTGGAGGAGAACCTACAGATACCACTTTACTAACCCAGCATAATCCCCAAACTACTTTCTAAACATTCGTTCTTCTACATGCATCCTCACCCCTCACCAAGGAAGAGTTCTCTTCAACATGGAGAGCACGGCAGAAAACCACAACCAGTCAAAATGCAGAGCTATGGAGCCCCGGTCCCGAAGAACACATCTAGGGAACAACACCCATACTAAGTAAGCCTCAGGGAGAGAGCGGAAGATGAAGAGGAAGGACTGTGAGGGCTAGAGGCTCAGGGAGTTTCTGGCGAGATTATGTCAGGGGGGACAGCTGTAAAGTCTTGTCAACGTGACTGCCCCAACATGAGCTGAACAAGGACAACAATAATAGACATGCTAAAGTGGACAGGGAGACCACAAGGCTTCAGCCATGAGAAAAGAAGTACAGGTGCCCGAGGAACACTGATGTTGGGAGACATGGTCTTCTTCAATGAAGGGTACATGACTATGTGCGTACGTGCGTGCATGTGTGCACGTGTGTGTGTGTGTGTGTGTGTGTGTGTGTGTGTGTGTGTAGCAGCAATTAATGAAAAAAGAGGATGTAAATTTTAAAGAGAGCAAAGAGGAGGCTTGGAAGGAGGGAAGGGAAAGGGAAAATGATGTGATATTACTATAATTTCAAATATAAAATAAATAATTTTAAAAAAGAAAGAAGGAAAGGAAATAATACAGTAAAATGAAAGAAGAGAGAGAGAGAGAGCACAGCTGCACACCTTTGACTACAGAACTTTGTTTTACTTGTTCTGATGTGCTGTGGATCTTTTACAAATAAAACTTTATTATCCAGATCCAGGCATCCAGTACCTGTATCTGGGGCTGCTGAAATAAGGTAATAATGAGAAGAAAAAGTTAGTGTGATTTTGCAGGCTGCGAGTCAGACCAGGGGCTGGCATGGTCATGCTCCCTCCTTGCCTTCAGGCAATCCTGCCTCTTCTTGTCATCAGTCTTTTCTCTTCAGCTCCTGGAAGCCCAGGCTTTTCCTTGGCTTGTGAGAGCACCACTCAGCCCTAGCCTCCATCAGCCACATGGCCATCTTCACATCAGCATCCCTACTAGATAGACTGTAAATCAGCATCAGCATCCCCACTTGATGGACTCTACATAACTTGGTTAGGAGCATCTCTGCTCTAGCAAACCTGCCTTTAGTTTAGCAATATGAACCTGTTTCCCAAAAGGGTCACATGATGAGATGCTGGTGGTAGGACCCCCTGACACTTCTCCCTCTCCTTGCCTGGATGGGTGACTGGGACTTCATTTTTGGTGTCTATGTCATTTGAGGTCTTAATCCCACAACATGAGAACATTTTTATTACTTTTTCATCTATTCCTTTCTCCTTTAAAAAACGTCCTGTAAATTCGAAGCTGCAGCCAGAGCTTTAGGCTGTACCCAGTTCCCTTGGCCTTCCTCTTCAGAGAGGTAGCTCCCTCAAGGGCCACATGGAGAAGCTGGGCAGCTGCAGGCACACACTCCACATGGCCATTTCCCATGCACGTCAGTGGCAGAAATCCCTCCAAAGCATATGGAAGGCGGGGAGATGGAGAGGTGTGCCTGCAGCCAGGATGAAGGGAAGATCTCAGGCATGCAGGGGAGGGGCACAAGCAACCAGCAAATTCCCTCTCTGTGGAGAACTACCAGTGAGGAGGCTCGACAGGCAAGTGACAGGAGTAAACAGGACACGGATCTGGGCTCATACACTGGACAGGTTGTGGCTCCAGATGGCAAAATGCAGAAGAAAGGGAACCATGAACAACAACAGTTTTATTCGGTTTGAACATTTACAAAGTTTTCTTTAATTATTGCTCCCTTCTGGGACTCCAGCTGAGCAAAGAGTTCCAGGGCAGACTCCCCAGGGAGGCCTTCCTTGCCAAAAGCTGGTGGCTGAGTGTGGGCTCAGTCTGGCCGGCTCTGGAAGCAAGGTTCCGTGGGACCCAACCGACAGGCTGTCAGGACATGTGGCTTGGACTTTTCCTCCCTCAAGGTACACGTGCTTTGAATGAGGGAAAACAGACAGCTGGGCTGGGAAACTCGGTTTCAGCCCGTGGTCAGCCGATGCCCTTGGAGAGGCAGCGTGCAGGGAAGCCTGGCAGGATTGTCAATGCCGCTGGCAAATAGCCAATGAGTGCAGAAGAGGCCAGGCGTGCTGGCAGGGGGTGCAGGGAGGGAAAGCAGGAAGGAAGTTTCTAACGCATTCTTCTGTAAGATGAGTTCCCAGAGCACATCCATGCCCTAGAGCTCTGTGGTTTGTAGGAAGTTTGCAGAATAGGAAGTGCAAGGCTGGAGGGTTTGTGATCTGGCTTGCACCTTACAGAGGACGCTGGAGCCCAGGAATATGGCGGGGCTCTCAGTCTTTGCATAACCCAACACACCCTCTTTTGGAGACGAGGACACAGGGGTCCATGTTGATGCAACAGCTCCTGTTCTCCCTGCAATGAGAAGCACATTTCAAAGCCTCATGAATAAGTCTTCTTGCAATTCTGGATTTGTCTTCTCTGGCCAAGGCCAAAGCACATCACATTTACCCACTTGGAGGTCAACAACCCAAGAATGAGCATTTTAGGGCTGATGATATAGCCCAGGCAGGAAGGTGCTTGGCTGGCTTGCTAGATGCACCAGATTTGAGCCCCAGGACCAAACAAACCAGATGTGATGATACTGCCTGCATTCACCACACTTAGAAGGTAAAAGCAAGGAGATTTCTCTGTATAGCCAAGGTCATCCCTGGCTATACAGAGAAATCAAGGCTATGGACTATGATATGTTGTCTTAGAAAGAAGAGAAAAGGAGCCCCCACTTTCTCCCAGCTTCCAAAGGGAATACAACTAACTATGATGAGTCCAAAAGCATGGGGGTGATCCAGTTCTTTCTCTGCAAAGGAAGTTAACACTGGGCACTGGCTGGGACTCCATCCGAGCACTGTCAGAGAATGAATGGCAAAACACTGCCTTCTCCTTACTTAGAGTTCATAGAATTAGTTTAAGCAAACCGCGTGCTTTCTAAAAACCATTTCCACTTAACTAACAAAATATTAGTGTTTCACCCAAACCCGAGGCGTTTGACAGTACTAGGGCAGTATGACCCTGGGGGAGTATAACTGAGCTGGATGAAAAGTGGGATAAAGGTGAGTCTTTCACCAACAGGTAAACCGTGCAGCCTCACTCAGTAGCTTGCGGTACCCGGGTCTTTGTCTCTGCTTCCGTATGGAGACTTCAGTGCAAAGTCACCATGGTGGCAAATACAAACACAGGCAATACAGTCTTTGACTCAAATGCGATGGATGGTTCCAGTGCTAATTCCAGATGTGCCTGCTTGTGTTCACCCCAGAAGTACTGTCCTCATTGGCCATCGTCTTCTTTTCGGCAATGTGGAGTAACTTTAGGCAGACAGTAATCACACTTTGGCACAGCGATGTGTGTTTTCATTTGGGGGAACAGAAACCTCCACCTGCTCAAATAGCTGTTCTCTATGTTTCTGTAGAACATTCCTGTCTCTTCCAGACATACTCCATGATAAATACTTGTCACTGGCCAGGATGACTCAATCTTTGACCATACAATGTCTCTGTTTTCTGAATGTCAACTTGTTAATAATCAGAACTCAGTGACTGCTTACTGCATAGCCTACTTGTGTGGCGGGGGGGGACACCTAGGAGGGGAGGTGAAGGTGTGTGCTATCAGGGACATCTGAGCCCTGGGCGGCAGTCAGCATGGTTGTCCCAGAGCAGGGCCTGAGTTCCAGGAACCTCAACAAGGCTAGAGCCCTGGTGTCCAGAAGTAGGTAAGGGTGGGTTAAGTGGGCAGAGCAGAAGCTTGAAGGAGAGGTGCCCATCCGGAAGCCACAGATTCTAGAACAGTATTAGTAATTCTGATTGTAACTCTTTTCATATAAGAAAGGCATCCTAGTGGGGACAAGACATGAAGAAAACTCTGGAATGATCCTTCTGCTTACAAGGTAAAGAGGCAAATGAGAGAGTGGACACCCTTGGAAGAAGAAACAGGCCTGGAGAAGTTCCTGCTCTGCAGACCCCTCAATATAAGGACAAAGCAGGTGGGCAGAGCTCGGCACCATGTCCCAGGTATAAGCTAAACTACCACCTTTGAAGGGCTCAGCCCTCCATTCTGCTGAAAACAACGAGATTCCTCAAAGGTCATTGAAAATGACCAAATTCATTGAATATTATCCAACTAAAAGCAACAGCAGCCTCTGAGATTGTCAAAGTGGCCACAGGTACCGCGCACCAACTCCCGGTGTCCTTTGACTCTATAGAAAGTAGAGACATATTGACTTCAAGGCCAGGGACCAGGAACTCTGCACCAGACAGGATGCATATGCTGTCCTCTGCATGCCTGCCATGTTCCCATCGCTTGTTTTACGATGTCATGACTGTGGTCCCCAAACCCAGGTGCCTCTGTCTCCTCTACACTCTGTTGTCTGCCTTGGGATCCTCCCACGGGCAACAGGACTGGAGTCATCCTGCTCTGACACTCGGAATCCCTCTAGAGAGAGTACCAAGGGAGAGGAAGTGTCACCAGCTCGTGTTCATAGACAAATGTGTACGATGAGCCAGCTGGTGGGTGACATGGATGCTTTTCCACCTTTAACAGAGAGGTGTCAAGTTAGAAGCTAGGTCCTCACTCCACGTAGAGGAAGCAGAAGTCTCTAGCGGACAGACACTCCAGGCCTACACGTGACTTAGAAGGCCAGGCCGCTTCTGCAGCCGGATTCCCTGACTCCTTGCCCGGTGGCTTCAGGCTTGGACGTCACCAAAGCACTGAGCCTGGTGAGGGCCCAGCCCCCAAGCAATGGTCCCCAGCCTCTCAGCTAATTAAAGGTTCACATGAGGTTGGAGGTTTGGCATTAAAGCTGCTAAAGCTTTTGACATCTGTCCAGATTAAAAATAAGCCTCCCTTCGTTGTGTCAGAGATCTTCTGGCTCCCGCCGTTGCCGACAGCAATTTGGTTCTGCTTTCTCTGTTGCTAGACTGGCAGGGTTTTGGCCCAAAGCAAAACTCAGCAAACAAGACAACCAGAACAGATTGGAGGCAAGAGGCAGTTTCACTTTTAGATTTCTTTTCTTCGTCCCCTCCTCTCTCCGCTCCTTTTCTCTTTTCATCCTCCGACACGTTCAGGGCGGCACAGGCCAGGCTGGAGCCGCATTCTGTCTAGTGTGAGCACACCAAGCCTTCAGACCCTGGCCAGCCCTGCAGTCTGCAGGTTAGGGACGAAGCTGAGCACTAATTGTGCGTCATGCCAGACACTGGGGATACAAAGAGAACGGGCTGCAGGGATTTGAATGAGAAATGTCCCCCTTCGTACTGAGCATCTGAACACTTGGTTCTCAGATAGGGATGCTGTTTAGTGGGGCTAGAAGGTGGAGTGTTGTTGTTGGAGAAAGTACATCTTCCCCCACTCACTGTCCATTTGCCCTGACTGCGATGGAAGATGTGAGCTATCTGCCATCACGCCCCCACCTTCGCAATTTCACCTGCAGCCTCAGCACCAATCAGGGTCCTCTCCGCATCTTCCCCCGTGAAAGACAATATGTATGTATGCCTACAGCTTGCTCATTGCGTGTAATCTCAGACATGAAACACTCATATACACATATACGTGATGTGTATACACACACACACACACACACACACACACACACACACACACACACAGCGTGCACTGTCAGAAACTATTTTTACGACCCCGGGACAAAGCAGGCAGAGCTCCCACTTTCAGTCATGCAGGGAGTCTCACGGATGATCACCTGGGAAAGAAGCTGTTGAGTGGGAGGGAGAACTGGCGCAAAAGAAGCTTCAGCAAGGGAGAGAGGCTTCCAAGACAGGAGGCCCTACACACGGGACTGTAAGGCCTGGGCTGAGACAGCACAGGAGCCTAGGACTCATGAGTCCACTGACGGCTCCCAAGCCCTGGGCTTCTGGGGGAGGGCAGGCAGGGGAGCTTCTGGGGGAGGGCAGGCAGGGGAGCTTTTTGAGTGTTTGTAGCTCAGAGGTGCTGTAAACAGTGACTGTCTTTTGTTTGGCCCTACTATTATTGAGCCTCTATTTACCTTAAATGATTCTGTTCAATGTGAGCTTCTATATGACTTCTAGAGGCCTAGGGGCACCATGCCACATGCAGCCAGTTAATCGAGGCACCGCTGATAAGGGTGTGGCTTATTCTTTGGTGATTTTCCCGTTAGAAGGATTTGATGACTCTGGGCTCCAATGAGAGAGTAAAGACATGTCTGTCCTTCCTTAAGGCACACATCACAGTGTGTGGACACTGACTGCCCCTCCATGGATTTTCTGTGAGACTCTAAATACCACCTGCTTAGTGCCCCAAGACCAGGGAAGGCACTTAGATACTTAGTGAATGAATGATTGAAAGAATGAATGAAGTACCAACATAGTATAAATAAAGCCAGGAAGATGAAAATCTCACTCTAGCGTGGGGCACTGTAAATGGAAATAACTCCTATGCAGTGCAAATGCTGTCTAGTTGCACGAACACGCTGATGTGAATCCATGACTGCCGGAATCCTCATTCCTTTTGCACCTGCCTTCTCATCCTCGTAGAGCTGGTGTTCCTCTGGGTTCATCTAACTGTTCTTCTCTGAGCTCGACCGCAAGCTATTTCTACATGGAACACACCTGCCATGCCCTGTCATGCCCTGTACCCCTGATTTGTATGGAGCAGCGTGGAAGTCTTCCTCCTTGGAACATAAGACGTGCATTATTTTTGCTTGTAATTGAAGGCTCGGATTCAATTACACACGAGCTGCTCATTCCACCATAAACAATAGAGGCCACTGTTGCTCTTGGATCCACAGCAAGAAGTTGGGCATCTCTGTCAGCTGCCAACTCTGCAAGTGGGCATGCCGACTGCAGGGGTCCCCAGGGTGACTCACAAGAAGACTTTCTACGGTAATACAACCCTTCTCCCTTGACTATTCATCCACTTAGAAACTTAAGAACTGGATGGTGAGTTTCTAGAGATTTTATTCTCAACATGTGGGTTGCAATCCCTTTGGGGGAGTCAAAGGATTCACTCGCAGAGGTTGCATATCAGATATCATGCATATCAGATATTTACATTACAACTCATAACAGTAGCAAGCTCATAGTTATGAAGTAGTGGTGAAAATAGTTTTATGACTGGTGATCACCACACCATGATGGGTTATGTTAACGGGCTGAAACGTTAGGAAGGCTGAGTACCACTGCTTTAAAGTCACTACTAGGACTTCTGATGCTCTAGGGCCTTCCAACTTCACTAGCCATTTCCTTTGAGTGTTCTCCAGTGCAAGGAATGAAATGCCTTCCACGGTGGAAGCTATGCTAGGGATCTTTTCCCCCATAACTGGGACAGAATACCTCACAGAAACAACTTCAGGGAGGAATGAATTTTGGGGAGCCTCATAGTTCAGGGGGAGACAGTCCAACACAGTTAGGAAGGTGTGATAGCAGGGTTGGATGCTCCCATCTTGAAAATTATACAACAGAGGTCAGAAGTTAAATCAGGGCTGTAATACAATCTTCTAGCTCACCTACCAGCAATCAGTTCTTCCAGCTAGGCCCCACCCACCAAGGATTCTCAAATAGGGAAGAACAGCCACACTGCCTAGATACTAAGTATTTGAATGCAGGAGCCTGTGGGAAACATTTCACACTGAAGCCACAACAGGAGAGAGGCAGGCTGTCAAATCTGGGAAGCAATTCCTTGGTAGGTTTATATATAATAGTGTGTGTTTCTTTGGGACTGAATGGCTGGGGGACCAGGTGGGGCAGAACTTCCTTCTAGGAGTATGGCAGAACTGCTCCCTAGCCCCAGCAGGGCCTCCCCACCAGAAAGCATCTGTTGAAGCCCAGAGCTAAAGTTGCCTGTAGGGCAGGGATAGTGGTTACAGCACTTCCCATGAAAGGCGTAGGATGTCCTGGCACTACGTTCTATTAGCACTCTCTTGAGCTGGCACATTCAAGTTCGACTAAGTTTTAAAAAGTTGGGCTAAGGTTAAAATTCTCCTCTGAACTCAGGACAGACAAGACTACTCATTACGGTATCCAACTTCAAACACGTGTTCTAAGCAGATAATAAATAAAGAAGCAATTATGGACTAGTAAGTAAAATGACGAAAATTTCGCGACATGGTGATTCCCCCTTTAAGTCTGCATTCTCTCCACACACACCCCCACCCCAGCTGGGGATCAAACCCAGGGTCTTATGCTTGTTAGGCAAACACTGTCCCCAACTTTTACATTTCTTATCTCCATTGCTTAAGTTTGCAGGGCGTTATTTTCGAAACTTGCCTCTTACCTCAAAGGTCTGGAAGTATTGTTTTACACACCTTCATCTGCAGGCTTAGCTTTCATACTGATGTCTTAAACCCCATGGGTTTCTTCTGTATGTCGCATGAGGCAGGGATCTAGGCAAACGCTTTCCTTGGTATCAGTTTTGTTTTGTTTCGGCACAGGTAGAAGCATTTGCTTTTCTCTCCCATCTGGTAATTTGCATCTTTCCCATACAAGCATCATCTTTATGATTCTGGAGTCCTCGGCATGAGGACATGCTCTCCCCCCGAGGATTTTGCTCTTTAACATTTTGAACGTATCAGCAATTTTTAATGGCAAGAGTTGATGCCTTGGGGCTACATTTATGCCTGTGTGTTTCACTTTCAGAAATGTTTTCCCAAGTTTATTATCGTGATCGGGGTCTGCACTTGACTCTTACAGAATAATGGTTAAGATCATTATATTCACCAAATTTGCTAAGCTTTTTTATAATAATATTGAATATTTATATATAAAAAAGTTCATGCGTTCACTATAAGAAATCATCAAATAAGGACAATTTTTTGAATTTACTTTCTAGTCTGTAATTGCTTCTTTATTTCTCTGCCTAGAAAACACATATGACGCTGGGTGGAGAGTGCGCTTGTCTGTTCTGAGTTCAGACAACATTTGAAAAGTCAAATCTTTTCCCCGCAGTGTAATATCCCTGATACACCAGGAAGTTTTCTTGCCTTCCAATTTTGTCAATCATTTTAATAGAGACAGATGCCAAGTGTTAGGAACATTTGCTGTATATTTATGTTATTCTTCTTCTCACATATAAGTTGTAATAACAGAATTTAAGTGTTGAACTAAGCAATGTTTTCTTGAAATAAACTAACTTGTTTACTATACTGTTGTTTTTATTACTAGATCCAGGTTAATATTCTGTTTAGTTGTTTTCTACACATATTTATGAAGTAAGTTAACTTTTAGTATGGTTTTTTTTTTTGTACTAACTGCATATAGCTTTGATGTCAAGATTACACAGTCCTTACAAAATGTTTTGGGAAGTGTTCCCTCATCTATGCTCTGGGAAAGTTCAGCACAAAGACTAGAACGTTCTGTTCCTAGGAGACAAAGATTATTCATGAAAGTATGTAGGCCTAGTGTCTCCCTGGTGGAAGCATTTTTAACTTCTAATTCATTTCATTTAATGGTGTGAAACTATCCCTTACCTCTCTGTTCATTTTTGGCATAAATTGGAGTGTTATTTTTTTCTAGCAAGTGTTTCATTTTGTCTGCATATTGTTCTAATTCATTGGCACAACTGTAATTAAAAGTCTCTTATGTCTTCAGTCTCTATTGTCTACTCCACAGTGAACTCTTACATTCCTAATATTTTTTAAATCTTCCCATTAAGTCCTATGGAAATTTATTAATTTTATTAAAAATTAATTTTAAAATTAATTATAAAAATATTATCATCATGGAATCATAGCATTCCCAATGCAACAGTTACTGGTTACAGCCCACTTCCTTGTGCAGGTAACTCTGGGTGACTTTCTTTTCTCTGCCTTTCTTCTTATTTCTTTAATTGTGTGATTTATTTCTTATATTGCACATTTACTGCTCACCTCATTTATTTTTAAACCTTGCTTAAAAACTGTAATTATCTAAGTGTGCAAGTTTTTCTCTAAAATGTTGATGTGCCCTTTAAGTTTAGCAAGACTGTTTCAATGATATGTTTTTTAGTTTCATAATTATGAAGGTCTTATGGACCTGTGGGTTGTCATTATAACTCATAAGTGGGGCTTACTTCTCTGCCCAGACATCGATACCTGTCAGAGACCATCACAATGATAAAGAAGTCTCTTCCCTTCAATGTCAGGTAAAGAGATGGAGGCTCAGTAAAGCCCTACTATGTATATGATTTTTTTCCTAAAGAGACAAGAAAAATGTCACATGTAGTACAATTAAACGTTTTAGTCTAAATACTTGGCAAATGTTTTAACTAATATGATTGGTCACAAAGCCCTCATGATTGAAAACTCTTGTTTTGTTTACATTCAAAGTTTTTCGTAGGCCCTGTGCCTCGAGCAACTCTAGATTGAGACAGAGCATCAGTCCTTGCTGAAAAAGTGGGTATGAGGCCTTGGGATGCTTCTGTTGCTGGGGAGATGGCCCAGTAAGTACCATGTTTGCCACATAAGCAAGAGGACCAGAGTCTGGCTCTTTAGGACTTAAGTAAAAATTCAAATTCAGCAGCAAATAATCCTAGGGCTGGGGGTGGAAACAGGAGGCTGCTTGGGGTTTACTAGCCAGCAAATCTCGCCCGAGACCAACAAGAGACCTTCTCTCAGAAAGTAAAGTACAGGGTAGTAGAAGATACCCCCAACATCAACCTTGGCCTCCTTATGTGTGCACACTCTCACGCTCACAGATGTTCACATACATGTGCACATATGTACCTACATAAACACACTAGAAGTCTTGCTTTCAGGCATTGCTCTTTCCCAGTGGTAGTGGCTTCCTGCCGTCACCCGCCACATTAGGATAGCAACCTCTGATAAGAGCTATGCTTCTGATGCTGCTATCAATGCATCAAATGTGCTTAGAGAGCAATCCAAGACAGGCTCATGGTGTGTCACATTATATCAAGGGCAGCTGGTATTTCAGACAGACTTATCGATATGCACCGTGAGCACAGACGGCCACATCAATAGCTCGCCTGTCACACTCAGTGCTGCCTCTCCCTGGAGACAGGGACACTTCTCCAGCCATCAACCCCAGTTCACCCTACAGCACCACACGATGATTTATTTTGAGATTTCAAATAACAGTTTTCAGCTTTATCAGCAGTCTCTGGTTGAACGGTACTAGCACGATCAATGTAATGCCTAGCATCAACATGAACCCCTGAGATACCTGCAGAATGGAGCTTCAGGCCTTGGTCATGTCTCAGGGCGAACTCCCTTTGATACCCAGCACCGTGCATCTAGGAACGGGACACTGATGTTGTATTCAGTTCTTAGCGGAAGATTTCTCTGGAATGTAGTCCTCTTCTGAGTAGGTTGGACACAGAAATCCAAGGCACCTGATATTTTTAGATAACTACGTCCAAAACTTCCTACTTTCCCTTTTCAACATGAATGCCATGCCTAGAGAACTGGATAAGCCTGTTCCGGTTGTGCACCTGTGTGTGCGCTAATGTTTTAAATGTTTCCAGTTTGCTATCTCTGCTTTGACACCCGCTGAGAGCTGGCATGCAGTTGTTACCATTTGCTGCTCAGAGACCCCAGTTGATTCTCACCTTTCCACACCAGGGTCTGGATCTCCTTGCATTTTCCTTTTGTCTTATGGGAAGCGAACTTGACTGCTATAGACTTCAGATTAATTGCAGCACAGGCAACGACAAGCAGGGCTAGCATTCTAGAACACACTGCCTTCCTCCCTCCTACCAACTGACTCAAGTTCACTTTCAAGTTACTAGGGAAAAAAATCCTTAGTGATTGCTTAAGGGTCGTTAAATACACAGCTGATCAGAAAGGGGACCAACAAGCCCTCGTTCTTAAAGTCTCCGTGCTAAGAACTCCTCTGTCACTGGAGCTTCCTTTTACCCACAGGGACACTGGATAGAAACCACTCTCCCCTCCCCCACGCTCTGTCTTCAATTGTTCCATCTTCACTGACACCCACATTTACCAAATATCCATTTACCACCCCAAGGTTAAAACCAAGAATGCTGCCTCCCAAAACACAGGCGTTAAATCCCCGAAGGTCAAATCATCTAGATGAGCGTATCTCCAGTGACTGAATGGCTAGCTTCAGGAAAGCCATCTTATGGGGTGTTTGGGATAAACTTGATATATGGTGCGAGGGCTGTATGAGCTTATTAGATTCACTTCCTGAATTCTTTCAAATAGTTTCTTCGAGTCTAAAGTAAATGCAAGTCTGGGACCACTCCCCAAAGTAGTGACAACCAAACCATCATCCGTTCTGAGCAGCACCCTAATGCACAATTATGTTCAACAAAGAGTTGCTGAACACAGGAAATGGGAATGCATAGATGGCTGAGTGTATAAGTGATTTCTATCTTCCTTTAGCAACATTCTAATATCCCAGGAACCTATACACTCCTGCGCTATGACACATCCAATTGCCACTGGATAAAGTAACAGGACGACGTGCCACATGGTTAGGAACCCTGACTCAGTCCTCAATCTTCATTATAGGCCAAAGTTCACATAGATTTGGTTTTGTGGTTAAACCTTGTTGCAAAAACTCAATTGCAAAGTCAGGGGGTGGGCAAGGGAAACTCGGAATGTTTCCCAAATCTATGTCCATGTATCTTAGGGTTACATGGAAGGGACAACTGATTTTTTTTTTTACTTAGAATTGTTTTCATAGTGAAATTTCCTGTATAATGGATTCAGTGCTTTAAGGATGGGTAATTTAAAATCCAATTATCACTCACATACATCAAAATAACACATTTGATATTTATATTTATCACAGATCTGCCATTTAACACCTCTATGTTATGTTCTGCTTTCTTCTTAAGACCGCATTCCAAAATGAAGTCTATAGTTCAAGTTTTTTTTTAAAGTGTGTATGGTATTCATATTGGAAAAACAGTATGTTCAATAGATTGTGGGTTTTTTTTGGGGGGAGGGAAGTTTCGAGACAGGGTTTCTCTTTGTCACTTTGGAGTCTGTCCTAGAACTTGCTCTGTAGACCAGGCTGGCCTTGAACTCACAGAAATCCACCAGCCTCTGCCTCCCAAGGGCACCACTACCACCCATTGGGATTCCATACCACATGACTCATGTACCTGGTCCCTAGCCTAGAATGTGTATGGTGCCTGCTCTGTATCCTCACAACAACTCCTATGAATCTTTTAAAAGGTTCTTACATTTGTATTTGATTTTCTGTGCATGGCCCTTTTGCCCTCATAGATATCTGTGTAGCTCATGCATGCCTAGTGCCTGAGAAGGGCCAGAGGAGGGCACAGGATCTGATGGAACTGGAGTTCTAGACAGTTTTGAGCCAGCACATGGGTGCTGGGAACTGACTATATCCTCAGGAAGAGCAGCAAGTGCTCTTAACCACTGAACCATTTCCCCAGTCTATTAAAAATTTTTATTGCGTTGATTTATTCTGTATGTATGCCATGGTGCTTGTGCAGAGGCCAGAGGACAGTTTGTAAGCATTTGTTGTCCCCTTCCATTATGTGGTGGTGGTTTGGGGGGGTGGATTCAGGCCATCTAACAATGACCCACTGAGCCCTCTTACCAGACACGCTGCTGCTATTTAAGTATAGGATCTTGACCACTGCTGAGAAACTGAAAAGATAGTTCTGATTGGTTGAGTGACTTAGGCATTCATGGTTCACTGACACCATGAAAAGTTCAAGAGAATAAGGTATAGAAGCCATCCCAGACTCCTGAACATAAGCTAAGTAAGTACTTGACCAGGAGAGGAGATTGCCTTTGATCAGCAGATCCTCTTGAGGAGGAAGCCAATCTCCTGAGCAGTGGGCAGAGTGGCATTCACATTGGCCTTTTGAATGTGTAGGTTTGGTTTTACGATACTAACCCCTGCAGAAGAGCTGCACATTCTTAGAACAAAAATATAAAAACCATGTGATATTTGTTCCGTAGACAGTTGTATCTTTTACAGTTGCTGGATTTCAGGTCAATTCTAGAGCTCCAAATAGCCCAGGGCTGAGGTCAGGAAGCACAAACAAATAGGAGACAGACTTCACTGTGATTCTATACCCACACTGCCCCTCAGAGATATACAGACTACTCACAATAAGCTTTTTAACACCAAAATCCCACTGTTTTTTCAAACTGTTCTCTGTTGTTTATTTCCCTGAAGATAACGACTTATACTATCACTGGATTCCAAACAGGACTTCATGAGCAGCCAGAGACATTAATCTATCAAAGATGACTTATTCAGTGGACAGAACAGAGAAATGAGAGCAAAAATGATATTTATAAACACGCTACATCAGAATGCAAACGAATGTATAAAAATGTTATGAAAAACATCTAGGAGACAAAGTCTTGTAATTAAGAGTATCATTGTAAAAAGGATCCATTTTTAATATCTTTCTGTGCATTTACAGGCAACCATTGCCTGTGCCACACCCAAGGCCACCATTAGGCACCTTCCTGTGACTAGCCTCCTTAACCAGATGGGATCTCAGATACCCTACATCTATGAAGGGGCTGAGACACTTAGAATCAAGTGGGATCCCGAAACCAAATGGGAAGGGCTTGTGGGTGGTTTAACCCCATCTCAGAACATATGGAAAAGGCTGATGGAACTCCATAGCTAGTAAGCTAATTTCAACACACAATGTTAGGGGCTGAAGAGATGGCTTAGGGACTAAATGACTCAACTTAATTCCTAGCACCCATATCAGGTGACTCAGGGCCACATGTAACTCCAATTGCAGGAACCCCAACTCCTTCTTCTGGCCTCCAAGGAATCCTGCACACACATGTTGTACATAAACTCACATACAAATACATATTAAAAGGAGAAGTAAATAAATCTTCAAAATACAACTGTTACAAATATTGAATAGGAATTTGCCCTGCATAGACGGACAATGCTGCCTTCGGAATAGAAGGGTTATTAAATGAAAATGGCAGGACAAAGTGTGGGCTTCCTCCATATAAGCTATGGTCAAGAAGGTGCCAGAAATCACCAAAGTAATCGCTATTGATGTTGCTATTGGTTTCACATCTAATCACAGAGTAAAACCCTATTGCTGAATGCACCACACAGGTTGGCTGCAGGACCCAGGAAAAAAATCAACCTCAAACTGACCAGGGAACCTCTCCTCCGCTGGCTAGAAAGTGCCATGCAAACTGTTGGGGTCAGGGAGACATCATTGTGCTTACTAATGCAACAGTGGCACCATGGCTGTTAGGGGGTCACTTTCTGATTGAATTTGAAGCATGTTCCAATAGCATGAAACACCATGCCTGGTACTGTAATCCCCTCAAAACCCATGGCTAGAAAGGTTATAGGCTCTAGGGTATGATGTGCTGTTGTTATTTTGCTAAATGGGCATGATGTTGTTAAAAGTATCTTCCATATTTTTGCTGATACCCATAGTCCTGGCTGCTCTCAAGCTTGGTCACGGAAGCTTCTTCTTGCAGCAAGCAGTCAGGTGCAAAACTGAACAAAGTGCTAAGAATAACACACGGAGTGCTCAGCCCTAAATGTAATGTCTAAATTAACCCTCCAAAACCACCAAGACATAGGAAGCATTGCAAAAGAGGATGGAGAAAGAATCTGAGAGCCAAAGGATGGGAGGTGTGCTGTGAAATGCTGTCTTCTGGATGTGTGTGGTTATTCTAGGTAGGAACTCACAGAGGCTGTGGTTACCTGCACGAGACCTACCTAAGATCAAGCCAGGCACAATCCTAGCACAGACAGCGTAGATAATCTCCAAGTGCCAACCCAAGGGTAAGGAGCTGCTGGCAGTTGATACCTACTAGGGAAGGGAGCATCGTTCTTTTTGGAGAATGTGGCCACTGGCAGGCGTCCCACGATCCAGTTGACTGACCTCCTAATCATGCTCACATGGCCATCACTAGCCAAACTTTAAAACCATGAAACTTGAAAGGTGTGTCGGGTGGATCGGAAGGTACATGGGGTGAATCAGAGAGACAGGGGATGGGTTGGAGGGGTAGGGTTTAATTATGATCACATTGTATTGTACACATATGCAAACTTTTCAAAAATAAAGACAATTTTAAGAGTATTTTTAAAAGATGAGCGCTTTGAGTTTGGCTCTCTTTCCATAGCTCTCATCTGAAGCTCACGGTTCTTTGACCCAGGATCCTGCACCTGACGGTAGAGATAATGGCACGTCCTCTGGTGGTTTTACACACGTGGTATTCCCATGACATTCAGAGATTCCTTTGTCTTGATGTCTGTGGAATCCAAGAGAATGAGATTGCCAAAGAATATGCATATAATCTGGAAATAAATATATGTAAAATGTGATTTTTTTCATGTATTTATTATACATGCGTATGTCTAGACAGACAGAAGCATGTTCCTCAAAATTAATTTTCCAAAATACTTTATAAAACCCTATTTTTCTCCTGTGTCTTCTTTTCATTCTGACAGGAGCTTGGTCCCTCCACAACTGAAAAACCATCCTTGTTCATCTGTCTTCCACCTCCTTCCTGCAGCGCCTCGCCTCAGCCACAATACAAGCTGAATATATGCCTATACACATGGCATCCCAAATTATAACCTCCCAGTCTCAGGATTGTTTGCAAAGGGCTAAAAATTGCCACACTCATAAAAAAACAACACAAAACAAAACAAAAATGGCAACCTTGTTTGCCTTGCCAGTCTGTCAGAGCTTGAAAAACAAACTTCATACCAGAAAGACAAACATACACAGCAAACAAGGAGGCCGGGCGCTGACAAAGCTGAGAGGGTTTCCAGGCCAGCGAACAATGGCAGAGAGCACAGCCTGATGACTGTGGGAACAAAGCTCGCTGTGAAACCCGTGGGAAGATGGGAGGTTGAGCCCAGTCCTAGAACCCAACAGCTGAAGTGAGAAATTTCCCATGAGCTAGCTGCCTTTCCCATGCCGGGTCACTCTGGGGTCAAGAGCTCACGGAGTTGATGCTACCTGCGAATTCCATTCTGCTTAGTCTTCTTGAGTCCCTGCCAAGGGGGAGGTTTTGGTTCCCTGGGACTCCTGCTGCCTCCCCGGATTCCCTCAGTAGCATAATGCCAGGTACACGCATATACACATCCAAAAGACACTGAAATCCCAGCTTCTCAAATCATTGTTGGAATGAATCAAAGCCCGTCAGCTGCACATTTCCTGGAAGACTCTGTTTTACAACCTCTGATGAGAGACAAAATGAAAAGGCGACTTTGGCGGAGAGAGATAACAACAGTTTATATTAATATTCCACACGAATCCTTTCTTCCAAGGACTCTAGAGAGCCTGCGATGAGATTGGATTCTGCCCCAGTTCTGGTTCCAGCAGGAATAAATGGCAGAGCTTGGCAGCCTCCCTGCAAACCTTCAGAGGCTGAGAACACTGTGCCGCACACACCACAAATCCTGGTCTTTGTTCATGTATGATCTGCTAGGCAAAGTTTAACAGCTGCTTGGCCTGGAAGCATCAGGGCAGATCTGGCTAGTCGGAGGCTTAAGGAGCAATCACCCCTTAGAGGGGGTTTGGATTGTGGTAGGTGAACTAAGAAAGGCAATAGCAAGCACCCTTCTAGTTGAAGATTTCCGTCTGACACTACTGTAGCCTTTTCTCTCATGTGACATCCTGAGGGTGGTATTATTGTGCCCATCATTTCAATCAGATTGGCCAGCAGCATAGCCAGGAAGCTAGGATTTGAACCCAGTCCCTTCTGATCCCTGTTTTTTTTTTTTTTTTGCTTTGTTTCATCCCTGCTTTGCTGCATGCTGACCACCCCCAACCAATGCCCAGCTAAAGCAGAATCTAACATTTGCTTGCTTGCATCAGCCTCATTTCACCCCATTATGCCAAAGCAACAGGACTCGGGCCCATTAAAGTTCCTCATGTCTTGAACTTTGGTGCATTCCAACCCTCCTCCTGATCTAGCCTCTCCTCCATCTCTCTCACTGCTAAGATAGCTCGCCATGCAGCATCCGTTGCAATCTCTGCATGTATCTCAGGGCCTTGTGCCCTGATATCAAAGACAGCCTAGGGAACACAGTGTCTATCTTGAATGGACAAAGAGGTAAGGAACGTGTTATTCTTTGTTTCCTTGCTTAGTTCTCTAACTGGGCAAGTATTGGTTGATCACCTATTACACGCTAGGCAGGGGGGCAGATAGAGTGACTGCATGCCTCATTTGCCACTGGTACAGTGTTGACGAGGATCACAGACACTTGCAATCATGAGAGTTAATGCAACCAGCAAAAGCCAAAGGCTCAATAAGGTTAAGGCTGCTTCTTCTTCTGTGTCAGGCTCCGGCTCTATGCCTGGCACCAGGAATCCCAAAACCTGGTCCAGAATAAGGAAAGGTGAGCAAGATACCATGGCTAGCTCCCCTTCTTAAAGCCGAAGATGCAGTTTCTATCTCAAAAGAGAAGTACAGGCAAGTTATTGGGCTGAGCAGTTGAGTTGAACAGATTGAACTAAATTTAATTTTCCTGCTGTTGAGCTGGAACTAAGCGTGGCAATGAGCGAAGTCTATGAAATGGGGAGGGTGCTGCACCTCCCCCAAGCTGAGCTCTGAATATCAAGTATGGAAATTCCAGATAACCCGGCATTCTGGAAGCATGACAAACATGACCTTCTTTCTCTGATCTGAACCCTTGTCTGGGTAGGAAGTCTCTCCAGAGCCCCATGGCCTGGGATGGGCAGGTAACAAGGCTTTTGTATACACTCAGACAACAAACATTTGCCATGGTTGGTTTTGTTCCAGGCTCTCTCCTGGATCACAGGAAAGACATCCAGGCACATACGGGCTGTGGCCACCACTAGACAGCACCCCCATTACCACAGGGATGAATAGGTTTGATAGAGCCGAGGCCAGTCTACTTTGCCCTGCCCTTTTAGTCAGTCTGAATGTGTTCTAGTAAATCTGGAAGGACAAGGGCCACATGCACCAGAGTCCACGAGGCTGCTGTTTCACTGTGAGGTCATACATGTGAGCGGGGAGCTTCCATCAATACGTCTGTTCACAAGTCATGGAGATGCTTTGGTGGAATGAGGTGGCACATGGACTTATCTAGAAAACCAGCCAAGTACCTGAATTCTGCCATCAAGCACAAGGTCTGGTCCCTAGCTTTAGGCAAATGGGAGACAGCTGTCCAAGGCACCAATAAACGGGAGAGTCCTGGGCCTTTCTCCCACATCCCTGCTAGATGCAAGGAGGACCCATGCTGCCTGCCAGCTTGGCCTGGATGGAGCCTGGCCACTCTAGGGTTCTTCTGGTCCTCCCAGCTCCGTCTAGCATCCCAGAGAACCCTATGTCACGAGTCTGGGCTTGCTTCTTCATCACGGAAGACCAGAACAAAGCTAGCAGTGTCCTAAGATGCCACCTTCTCTCTTCCTAATCCCTTTCCTCCTCCTTCTTGAGTTATCCCGCGAGAGGAGAGCGGAGAGGGACCCTTCACTGTGCATATTTCTGTCCTGAATCCTTTCCAGCAAGGCCTCAGGTTCGACACAAGGGCACCAGAAGAAAGGATTTTCCTCCCTCTGCTCTCTGATGCTAGACTTTTCCTGGAGGCAGCTGACAGACAGCACACAAGCTACAGCCCAAATGCTTCTGCTAAGGAAACCTGTAAGGACATAGCGGAAAGCAATCACAGAGAAAGCCACCAGCTCACGTCTGGCCATCCTGTCTCACCATCCTAGCCTGTACCTGTGTCTGCAATCCAGGCACTTCCCATTGCAGTTTGCTCTCATTTCCATTCCCCCTGAATCATATGAACTAGGCCTTCAGATCTAGGTCATGACGAGGAATGAGAGGGCACAGGAATTACTGGATCCATCCACAAATATTTATAGGACGTCAGACACTTCCAATGGCTAAACAAGTCACGGATTCATTGCTGAAGTAGATCTGAGCAAATCGAGGGCATGGGTTATCTCATTTAGAATCGTTTTGTTTTCTTCACATAATCTATTTTGGATTGAACTGTCCTCTCCACATCAAAAATCTATATGTTGAAGTCCTAACTCAGAATTTTAAGATATGACTATATTTAGAGAGAGGGCCTTTAGGGAACTTAGTGAGTTCCAGTTCAGTGGTCCATGGGGGAGGAGAGTGGACTTCTGATAGAGTATGACTATCATCTTCATAAGAGGAATAGATAAGACACCCACAGATGAAATGCCAGGCCAGGCCAGGCGCCTAGTCACTTACAAGTCAAAGAGGGAGGCTTTCACTGAAATCAAAATTGTCAGTGCTTTGACCTTGAAATCTAGGATCCAGAACAAGGACAGAGTAAATATCTGTTGTTTAAGCCCCCAGCCTGGGAAGCTTTGTTCTCACAGCCTAACAGACAGACGTACTAGCTCCCTGCCATAGCTAATACACGTCTGTTTGACGGGGTCCTGGAGTTCCAGAGAGACAGACTTGCTTTATTCCTTGGAGATTTGCTGCTCAGATTTCTTCCTCCCATAAGTGCCTGCCATTTGCTGGGCCTCCTGCTGACTCTGGTAAGACAGAGATGGAAATAGTCTCCTCCTGTCCCCGAGTGGATGCTGTCTAGGACAAACTGGGTGGCAAGGCAAGGAGGCTTTCCCATGGAAGAGATGATCAGAGGCACCGGTTCCCTGTGTGGTCAGCACAGAGCAGAGCCATTCATGGTGAGACTGGGTCTTTTGGTGGAGACTCACAGGAAATGAATAATGAACGCATTCTTAACAAAAGAGAAAAAAAGAGAGAAAGCAGAGACTCTGCATTTGTTAGCCCGGCTTCTAGGTCTCTCGGTAGTGTGTCTCCCTTTGGGTCCATTCTGACGTGTAGCTGCTCAGCCTCACACTTGGGTATCCCATTCTGGGCCCTGTTGAGAGGCTTGCAGATACCTTGGCGTCCCTTGGGATGCTTCTCCTGCTGATATGGACGCCCCCTTCCCATCTGCTCCCTAACACATAGTCCCCCTCTTCCATTTCAACTTCAATCCATCGTCACTTCCTCGTGGCGTCCTTCCAGAGAGCTCCATATGGAAGCAGCCACTCCTTCTTTGACCCCATCACGGTTTTCACAGACGATGCTTTATGGCCCATGTGAAACATTGTCCTTTTGGTTTATTTATATATCTGATCCCTTTTATTAGTACATTAGCTTTGAGCAGCAACCATGGCTTATATTACTTTATCTCTCATGACATTGGAACTTAACTGGGTGATCTGTTTTCTACTGGGCTGAGAAGCAAGTGCCTTGCTAGGAAATGGGAACGACTGACATACAGAGCAGAGTCAGGCCCCAGCTTCCTGGCTGGAGGCAGACTGGTGGTTTGAATCATTCCTGTTTTGTGATGTGCCAGGCTGAGGCATGGCTGCCTCCCTCCCCGTGTTCTCAACCCTGTGGTCAGCACAAGAGGCAGAGAAGATACAGACACCTCAAGACCTAAGCAAGATTTTGCACAATGGAATCCTCAGTGCTGCAAAGCGTGGAGGGAAGGGAGAAAAGACTTGGGGGAAAAAAACTCAGAAAGTAAAAAGAGCCAATATGGACTTGGCCTTCACCAGAGATCCACACAGCTTTGGGGACAGATTTCCTAAGCTGAAACTTGAAGGGAAATCGCTTGGATATTATGCCACCCTTCCCAGAATTTTAAGCAGGGGCAAGTGAATGTTTCCCCAGAATCCCCTATCAATTGCAGCGACTGACATTCACGTCGGTCCCGTGGCACCTGCTTCCACCAAATGCTAGTGTTTAACATTTCCCACAGTGTTTCTAAACTCGAATTTGCTCACTGCTACCAGCGAGGAACAGATGCACCAGAGAAAACCTATCTGAAAGTGGGTGGCTTACTATGAACAACTGAGGGTCTATAAAAAAATCTCAACAAGAGCTGGAAGGGAAAAAAATTAAAAACTGCCAAAGCTCAAAAAAAATTCTCTTCATAAGAAAACAGAAGAGTTCTCTGCAAACCTCCAAGTGTGGAAGGGCTGCGTCTCAGCAGCACTCTGCACCTTGGGATCAGTTCCTCAACGTTTCCTCTCATGTGAACGCAGAATTGAGTTATGGTCTGCAATAGTTAGGGTTTCTATTGCTGTGACCAAACACCATGCACAAAGGCAACTTAGGGAGGAAAGAGTTCATTTCAGCTTACAAGTCTCTGGCTACCTTCCATCACTAAGTGAAGTCAGGGCAGAAACTCAAGGCAGGAACCTGGAGGCAGGCGCTCCTGCAGATACTGTGGAGGGGTGCTGCTTACTGGTTGGCTCCGTGTGATTTGCTCAACCTGCTTTCTTATCCAACTCAGAACCACCAGCCCAGGGGTGACACCATCTAGAGTAAGTTGGTCCCTCCCACAATAATCAATAATCATTAATCGAGAATATTCTCAACCGACTTGCCTACACCCGTTTTATAGAGTAGAGGCCTTTTCCTAAAAGACACTGGTCTGGGTCAGGTTGACATAAGTGTAGCCAACACAACTGACCCCTTGTCAACATGACGTACAAACACAACCCTATGAAGCTATAGACTTTTCCTGTTTGTCTCCATAGTGTCCTGTTAATATTAACATAAAGATAGAAGCATTTTAAAAGTGCCACAGTCTTTTAAAAAATAATCTCAACATCAAAGAGTCCAACGCTTCTTTGACAATTCAATCCCTCTCTAAAGTTCCATAGTCGTTCTCTGGACTGTGAGCTCCTGTAAAACAAATGAGGAGTTGCAGGCTTTACTAGGTTTGTGTCAAGTTGACAAAACCAACAGGACATGGCCCTGCCCAAAACACTTCTAGAGGTCAAATGGAGTGGCCTCTCCGAACCAGCATTCAGAGAATGCGACCAGATGCAGTGAAGCAAACTCCTTTCCTTGTCCAGAACTTCCTCATGCCATGGCAACAGCACAGTCACCCTAAGCATGAAATCACATCCCATCTTGATCTTGTGATAGATGTCTAAGTCTCTGTTCCTCAGACAGAGTCATAAGACACATGGAGTATTGAACGTGGATGTAGCTACTGAATTTATTGGGAGGGAGGTTTGCTGGAGTGTGTGTGTGTGTGTGTGTGTGTGTGTGTGTGTGTGTATGATGTAACCCAGGCTGACCTTGAACTTCCCAGTTAGTCCATGATGACCTAGAACTTCTGATTCTCCTGCCTCGACTTCCAGAGTGCTTGGGTTCTAGGTGTAGACCACCATACCAGTGAATGTGGTGCTGAGGATCAAAGTCAGGGCCTCACACACGCTAGGCGAGTGCTCTGCCAACTAAGCTACATCATCATCCCTGAGCATGGTAAATTTGAATTTTGAAGGTTGTGTATATAAAGGAAAAATAAAGTTCTGAAAACTTTATTTGAAAGAAATATAAATATTTTAATTGGTATATCAGTTGCATAGAAATACTTTAGCTACCTTTTGTTAAATAGAATACAATGATAATTTCATGTGTTGCATTACAATAGTGACTACAAAAAATTAAAATTATACTTATGGCTGACCTGTGTGACTCTTTTCAAAAATCAAAAGCGCTTTTTAATTTGAGCTTTTTAAATTATTTTTATTGAGATACACATATATGTTCTCTCCCCTACTTTTCTCCCTTCACCCCTCTACCTTCTCCCCTGACCCCAACACTCCCAATTTACTCAAGAGATATGTCTCTCTTAAGGTCCTCTTTGTTGTCTAGGTTCTCCGGGGTTGTGAACTGCAGGATGATTTTCCTTTGCTTTATGTCTAAAAGCCACTTATGAGTCATAATATTATATTTGTCTTTCTAGATCAATATGTTTTTTTAGATCCATCTATTTGCCTGCAAATTTCAAGATGCCATTATTTTTTTTACTGCTGGGTAGTACTCCATTATGTAAATGTATCACATTTTCTTTGTCTATTTTTTAGTTGGGGAGCATCTAGGTTGTTTCCAGGTTCTGGCTATTATGAATAATGCTACTATGAACATAGTTGAGCACATGTCCTTGTGGTATGATTGAGCATTTTGGGGGTATATACCCCAAAGTGGTATTGCTGGGTCTTGAGGAGAACACTTCCTAAATATAACTCCAGCATCACAGACACTGAGAGTAACAATTAATAAATGGGACCTCTTGAAACTGAGAAGCTTCTGTAAAGCAAAGGACATGGCCAATAAGACAAAATGACAGCCTACAGAATAGGAAAAGATCTTCACCAACCCCACATCAGAAAGAGGTCTGATCTCCATAATATACAAAGAACTCAAGAAACTTGACAGCAAAAGAACAAGTAATCCAATAAAAACATGGGGTACAAACTTAAACAGAGAACTCTCAACAGACAAATCTCAAATGGCAGAAAGACACTTAAGGAAATACTCAACATCCTTAGTCATCAGAGAAATGCAAATCAAAACAACTCTGAGATTCCATCTTACACCTGTCAGAATGGCCAAGATCAAAAGCAATGATGACAGCTTATGCTGGAGAAGATGTGGGGTAAGGGGAACACTCCTCCATTGCTGGTGGGAGTGCAAACTGGTGCAGCTGCTTTGGAAATCAGTCTGGCAATTTCTATAAACATTAATCTGAGTTACTTTATATCATTGAAAACACTACATGAAATATAGAACCCTTAGCCTTTGACGAAGAAGTCTTGGAAGTAACAAAAGCACCCCAGAGTCATGACAGAGGGAAGAGAACTAGTCAGCAGAGTTGGCAGCCGTGCAGACAGCTGCGTCAGTCATACACTGGGACTGGCCTCGAGCTTGGATTGACTTTACCCCAGCACTAGTTCCTAATATCAACCATAAAACACGGGGAGCAACCCATCCTCTTTAGGGAGACATTGTCATGGAAGGCATGACGTCAGCATACACCATGGAACAGTTCTGAGAGTCTCTGGCCACTCATTTATCCATTGAACATTTTCTAAGTGTGAGAAACTGAACCCTGATTATAGAGGAAATGCATATGAGAGGAGGTATGACCTAGTAGCTCATGTTGAACAGAGCAGGTTCAAGACCAATGTGGGTAATGATGGGAAGACTTCTCCGAGGACTTGATGGCAAGAGGCGCCTACCAGGTAATGCCTTTCAGGTTCCAGGGAGAAGTGACTGGTAGGTGCTACTGCAGGGGACATCATGTCAAGAGCAACTGGACTGCGGCCAGGGGCAGAGTGCCTCACTAGATCCAGAGTTAGAAGCAACTCTTGATGTGACAGGGAAAGAGGAAAAGTCCAATAGTACAATATCCCACAGTGTTGAGATGTGATTCATTCTCTGGCCTCTGAGGTAAGTGATATTTCTTACCCTCCCAGGGGCTCATCTCATTGTCGTCAGTCTTGATAAAAGGTGATGCTCCCTTGGTGATATTTTGTAGGGATTTGGGGGAAAGTGAGAGAATCTTTGCTCCACTGGAGAAGACAGAGAACGGGTGAGCACCGGGACTCAAGATGGCTGGTGACTCTGACAATGTGGCATATCAGGGGCAGAGGTGCCAAAATGACCCTGAGCCTCATGGGAGTATCAACGCCCAGAATATCAACCTAGGCGAGTCAAGCTTGATACCACATGTGCCAGGAAAGCTCTTCTGTAATTTTAAAGTAAAATATGATATTCTGGGAAAGGCTGCATAATCCCCCAGACAGCTCATAAGAGAAAATGTGGTCTTCTCAAGAGATACTAAAAACCAGGCTCCCACAGTCAGAAGGAAGTTAGATCTCTACCTCAGACCACATAAGAGAGACTCAGAATTCATGAAGAACATTTGGCCTCACAACCCCAGTACTCAGAAAGTAGAGGAGGACAACAGGAGAGGACTTCAGGATGACCACCATAACTTTGAGGCCATCTGGGTTCTAGAATGAAGTTCTGTGTCACCACAATGATGACAAGGGTGAAGAAGAGGAGGGAGAGAGAAGGAAGGGAAAAGGGATGAGACATGAAGAGAAGGAAGGAAGAAAAGAAAGTTATGGAAACAAAGATTAAAAGGTTAAATGCATAAAGAAATAAGCTATTAAACTTTAGAAGGAAATATAGGCATAAGTCCAATTGGGTTGTACAATAGTTTCCTAGACATGTCATTAAATGTCAGGTCAGAAACAAAACAAACACAACTTCAAGAAAATGATGCATGTTTAGACCCCAAGGACACTGCCTGCCATGAATGTGGAGAGAGGATTGGGAGGAACAGAGGACATAGGTACAAGTCATGTTCCTTAGGAAAATGTGAACGGAAGGAAAAAGGCGTGCAATGCTGACCACAAGGCAGGCATGGCATGACATCTCCCTCAAGTCCTCGGCAGCTAGGACAGCCTGCACATGGAATATTGGTCACATCAACATTCTCTCAAGATGGTGTGGCAACTCATGGCCCCCACCTCCTCCCTGAGGATCTATAAGCAATTAATGGTTGCTGGGGAAGGGAGAGACATTTTCCTCAGTGGTGTAGCCCCTGGGGAGTGTCCATGCTCCTGTAAATGCCCCATCACCCTTGTTCACAAAAGCTGGGAAAATGGAATAGAGATGGCTTGGGAAGAGGGCTAGTGTAGATAGTCTCAGCAGGAGTGGAAGGGACGTGATGGGTGTGAGGGATGATATGATCAAAGTACATTATATACATGTATGGATATGCAGGAAGGTCATAATTAAGCATATTTTTCTTGCATGATAAATGCTACTTTTAAACTTTTTCAAGTGAAAAAAAAATCACAGCATGGCATCGATACCACTCACTGTGTTGACATCAGCACAAACAATTGCAAACAATAGCTGGATCCAAAGACCCGACTCTTCCCACGTGGCTGCGAAAGTCACCTTGTGAAAATCACTTTCAGGTTCTGGAAAGCTAAACATGAAAATCACCATAGGACCTAGTCAGTCAGCTCCTAGAACAACTGAAAATATATGCCTACAAATGCTTCCAGCAGTGTGATTCAAACAATCAAACGTGGAAACCCTGCCTCCATAAAGCAGGGTGTAGTAGTCCAGTCCATAGCGAATGACATCCTGGCGTGAGCTAAAGCACATGGCGGAATTGGAAAGCAGCAAGGGAAAGAAGAAAGATTCAGACCGTTGTGTCCCATGTGACCCACTTACATGAAATCTCTGAACAGGGCAACAGTGTCAAGGCAGAATGAGGCCAGGATGGAGGGAGAAGAATGGGAAACATGTGGCTTCTTTTGAGAACAAGAGTATTCTGGAGCTAGGTAGCAGTGACGGGCGAACAACTTGGGCAATTGTAGACTTTGGGAGGGGATTTCGTGGTATATGATTACATTCCAATAAAAAAGAAAACATGACCTCTTATGCTTGAAGTTTGGGAAGACTGGCGCAAATGGCAAATCTGGACACACACACAATGTATATACATGCATGTAATGAGCACCTCCCGTAAGTTACTCCCTATTGTGAGATTTCATATTTATGCACACAATACATACACGCATATTCTTTACTTGTTTACACTAGTAACTGATGCCCTTATTGCAAAGATGGGAAAACTGAAGCTCACAGGTCTGTCTAAGCAGAATGAATGGATCAACAAATCCAAATGAAGCTCTTGCTATTCCTCCTGAATTCAGTTCAGTAAGTCGTTATATCCAGTGAGCGTGGGCTCTCTTCGGGGTCATATATATACACCCCTGCTTCCCAAATGCCCAAACACCCCTGCAGAATGCCATCAAAGGCAGTGTATCTCAGAGAAGGGAAGGAGTCCACACCCAGTATCGTACTTCTACATAGCCCTAAAACCTGCAGAGCCAGCAAGCCACACAGAACTGCTGTCTAAGAGATGAATCAGCCCCTCTGTGTCATTGTGTGAGGTCTGCTGAGGTGGAGAACCAACAGAGGACCTTAGGCTGCATTCATCCCTTGCACTAATGTCAAGGGGAGTTCAACACCCTAGGTGGAAGCTAGCACAGAGATCCATAACTGTTCAAAATGCTGAGAATAGAAGATTATGTGGTTCCCCAGCACCAAGTAGTTCATTATAACACAGCCCCTGCACCTAAGGCTCCGGGAACCCTTCAGAAGACGTAGCAGGAGGATAGTAAGAGCCAGGGCACCCTCCGATCCAGAACAGCATTCTGCTGAGTGTCTCTGCTGGCTCTGTGCTTCCAGTGTCAGCAGCTTAACCAGCCTCAACAATTCTCCGAACTGAGGCCATCTGAACACACACAGTTAGCTATAGAGTCAGGCATATTGTGGGGAGACAGGAACGACCTCAGAGACAATGCCAGCAGACACTGAGAGGAACCTGTGGGGCAGGGGCCACTCTGCAGAGAGGCTTCTGGTTCACATTTTACTCTCACACTACAGAAAGCTGTGGCCAGGAGAGGAAGGACTGGCTACTGGGTCCAAGGCACAGATGCCGTCTGCCTCCCCACACTCAATGGCTGAGTTCTCCAAGATTAACACAAGACTCGCCAGGAGAAAGGTGCCTGAGACAAGGTCTAGACATGAAGTCTGAAGACCTGGGATGGATAAACACCCTACTGGGTCCCACCACATGATCATAAACATGCAATGACACCCTGGCCTACATGGGAGATAGGCAAATAAGGGAGGAAAGACCCCAGGAGCCATGGGGAGCCTGAGGTGGTGACTTGGGCCTGCACAGTTAAACCACTCATGCTACAGTCAACTGCTACAGTCAGCTCAGCTCACGGCTATAGGAAACACACATTCCCAGGGTCAGAGGAGAAAGTTGCCAGGCCTGATGCTAGGCCCTGTAGGTGAGGACGATATCAAGGCAGGACATGGTCTAATCATGCTCATTGAAGGCTCCAACGCCAGGCCCCAGTGAGTGTACCAACACCAAATAGCCTTCCCTGTTGGCCAACCCAAATTCTGAGCAAAACCTGAGGGAGCGAAGCCCAACAGAAGTGTCAGGGGGTGTCTCGCATAGAGAGCTAGCAAAAGAAGAACCTGAGTAACTTGCCATAAACACACTGCTTAGAGAGGTAGAATGGATCACAGCCCCAGCATCTGAAGTTTACCGCTGGCCTAGGTACACAAATCAAGGTGATACTCAGCTAGAATTCAGATCCAAATCTCTAAGACGCAGGTGGCCATCTCTTCCCCTAAAAGCCCCAGTCAGGATGGAGTGGAATTGTGCAAAGTCACCATCACACATGATTCGGTGGCTGCTAAAGGAAACTAACGCCAAGGATGCTAATGGCCTCCTTCCACCTCTGGGCTCTTTGCAGCTGGCAGAGCTCAGTCACGGTCTCATTTCGCTTGACCTCTGCGGCAGGTCCATGGGACAGAAGTAGAAGACTGCTGATCAGCACAGAGGAAGAAGCCGACTCATCGAGGAAAGGCATCCATCAAAGGGAGAGGGCTGGTATGTACGGAAGTGAGGGCTGTGGCCTCTGTTCTCACTGAAGCTCGTAGCTGATGCCTTATTCCAGTGGCCAGGCGCCTACCCAGGAAGCAAGCCAAGCACATTTCCAGGGTCACATTTACAGGGAATGTGTGCTGGAGGCTTTTATAGGCCTCTCAGCCAACAAGTTGGGCTGAACGCCTTTCCTTGAATAGGAACATAAATTGCATTGCGTTAACTTTTCTAGAAAAAAAAAAACGGAAGAGATAGAACAAGAACAAAACATGCTTTGGCTTCGTCCTAATTTAGCTCCTGGATCTGCCTTTGTATCACACACTAGGTGTGATCGGCTTTTAAAACTGCTATTGCAAAACCGAGACTCTCTAGGAAACTCTTTCTCATGTTTTCCCTATTGTGCTTTACCCAACATCCCAAGGGACAACCAAGGGAATATGGTCCGTGTTCCAGAAAGTTCAGGAGGTCATGGGGACTTTTCCTTGTTTAGTCCCATCTTCATCTTTCAGTGAGAGGGTGGGGGACCCTTGCTGCTTATACCAATGGATAATAGAATGACATCAAGGCAGAGAGACGCCCCGGAAAGGTTCGTCTAGGATGCTATGACCAAGAGGACTTTCCCATATACATATCGTCTAGGACACCAACATTAGCCAGAGACACCCCCACACATACACCCTGGGACAAAACTGGCAGGCTCAAAGGTGGTCTGGCCATGTAAAAGTCCTGGACCCACACTGATTAACCAGCAACCAACAACTTTTTCATTCCTCATATAAAGGGGTTAAATCAGCTCCCTTTAGAGGGCGGGGTTTGCCTCAGGCGATTCCCGGCCAATAAAGAGTGCGCGGAGAGGCGGCTCGGCCCCTTTTTGTTCCTCGCTACCTGTGCTACGCTGGAACTTTGGTTCAGTAAGTTTAACAATAAACTGGTAAATATTCTTTGATATCTGCATTGCCTTTATTCTGTGCCGGTACATCTGGCGCCTCCCCCGTGGGGCTTTGCCGAGAACCGGCCCCGAATTGGAGTCTCTTGCACCCCGAGCCGCTGCAGCGGTCTCTCTGGGCGCACGCTGAAACGGCTGAGATTCTGAGCGGCTCGATTTTCCCTGCTGCTTGTTAGAGGATCAAGCAGTGAGTTTGATTCGACAGAGCCTTTTTAACAGCGCCTAAGTCTCTGTTCCGAGCCGCCCCGGCCAGATTTCCCGTGCGCAACCGCCCTCCGGCGCGCGCGCTGCCTGTGTCTGCTCCCCCTCCCACCCCCACCGCCGCCAGCGCTCAGGTCACGTGACAGCGGCCTGAGAGCCCCGGCAAAAAATACTTATCAGCTTGGTGTCTGTTTCAATTTTGTTTTTGAGTCCTTTTATTTCAGATTTAGGACACGTGGATTCAACTGGGCTCTTTCGCCACCACTGGCAGGAACCAGTTATTACAGGTAAGAGAACTTTTTCTTTTCTAAATAATGTCTGACAACGTGACCTCAGCCTATTTCAATAGTTCTTTTGAATGCACCATTTGGGAGATCTTACAAGAGGTGTCTACCACACCACATATATGGATATTCCTGGGATTCTTAATTTTCCTTAGCACTATTTGGTTTGATAATAGGAAAATGATCAAATCTCTTAAGGCAGAGGTTGAACGTTTAAAAACAATTGAGAATGACAACAATCTTCTCAAGAATCAGTTTGAAGTTCTCCAGGAAGAAAACAAATCTTTGTTTAACATGACTCGGTTAACTGAGCAAAATCTAAAAAAAGTACAGGTTGATGTTAAGGAGAAATTCATTACTATGGAAGAAGGAACAGCTGAATTGGATCGTAAGTTTCAGCAGTCCCTTTCTGATGTTAAGGAGAAATTCATTACTATGGAAGAAGGAACAGCTGAATTAGATCGTAAGTTTCAGCAGTCCCTTTCTGTAGGAACTGAAACGTTAACTGAGAGAATCAAAACTGCTGAATGTGACAATCGAATTTTGTCTAAAGCGTATGACAGATTGGCGGAAAGATTGTCAATACAAGAAGGCACGGTTTATGCCATAAAAATTATGTCCAAAGATGACAAGTTATCTCTACTGGACAAATTTCATACTCTAGAATCCTCAATGAAGGCTTTAGAACATAATTCTGGGCAGGAGATTCAGACATTACAAAAAGCAATGGTGAATAGAATTGAAAAGATTGAGGAATTTCTAAATTCTGAAGAAGAAGAGCAAAGGGTAGAAAGGCAAATTTTAACTACATCTGTGGATAAATCCCTCCGGGACAATTTTCACAAAGCTCTACCTACAGCTCTACATGCCTTTCCTGTAATAACAACAGAAAAGGTGGTTGGTTCCAGAAACCCTAGGGTCATCAAGGAAGATACATGGGAGCCTGTCCGTATGAATGATCTCAAAGAAATTAAACAGGCCATCATGTCTTTTGGGATGCACTCCCCTTTTGTTAAAGAGATGCTAAAATCTTGGGCCACAACAAGCAAAGCAACCCCCTTGGACTGGCTCCAGCTGAGCTCCGCGGTCCTTGAGAGTGGACCGCACTTAAAATGGAAATGCTTATTCAGGCAAGAGGCTAGACTTTTAGAACAGCAGGAAAAGGCGAAGGGAATTGACGTTTCCCTAGATAAAATTCTAGGTGAAGGGCTCTTTTCAGACCCTCAGGAACAAGCTAATTTGGATGAAAACATACTTTCTATGTGTACTACAGCAGCCTTAAGGGCTTGGGACAGAGTACAAGACCCAGGACAGAGAATGGAATCATTTGTCACAGTTAAACAGGGTCAGAGAGAACCCTTCAGTGACTTTTTACAAAGATTAACTAAGGCTGTACAAATGGGGATACCTGACCCAGAAGCAAGACGTATAATAATTGAGTCTTTGGCTTACGAAAATGCTAATGTGGAATGCAAAAGGATCTTGAGGCCTTTAATGTTCAGATCAGCGTCCTTGGAAGAATGGGTCTTGCATACACTAGATGTTGACACATTTGACTATGGCACTGAAGCATGGGTAGAAGAAGCAATTTCCAATGGTAAAAGGAGACACCAGAATACCAAATGTTTTAATTGTGGCAAAATGGGTCATATGAAAAGGAATTGTAAACAACGGGTTTTCAGAAATAATAATAATGCGTCTTCTAGAAATAACAGGAATAGAAGGAATCAGCCTTCAGGTTTATGTAGAAGATGTGGGAAGGGCAGACATTGGACGAATGAATGCAGGTCTACAAGAGATAGACAAGGCAACCTGATACAGACGGGAAACGTGAGAGGGGGGGCCTCTCAGGCCCCCATGGCAAACATGGTTCAGACATTCCCAGTTTCTGCAGAGAACATGCCTTGTCAGGACAATTAGAAAGCCACATGCCTACTGTTACAAGCAATAGTAATCAGAAAGATGAGTTACGTGTGTTTTGGCAAACTTCTATAAATGATCAAAGACCTAAGCTGAGAGTGTGTGTAAATGGCATTTTTATTACTGGCCTACTGGACACAGGTGCTGATGTAAGTATCATTACCCCAGAATCTTGGCATCCATATTGGCCTCTTCAGAATGTAAATGTTCAGCTCCTGGGAATTGGAACCCTATCTCGAGTAAGGCAGAGCACGAGATGGGTTGAATGTATAGGGCCTGAGGGACAAATAGGAAAATTAAGGCCTTATGTAGCCAATATTGCAATGAATTTATGGGGTCGTGACCTATTACAACAATGGAATACTCAAATTAACATTCCTGCTACTTCTAGAGCCCATATTTCTGAAAGGAATATTAAAAGTTATTACAAAAGGACAAAACCGGCCATTAGGGCTGTGCAGGAACAAGCAATTGATGTCCCTTCAGAAATACCAACAGCCTTGCCTCTAAAATGGTTGACTGAGAAACCAATATGGACAAAGCAATGGCCTTTAGCTGAGGAAAAGCTACAGGCTTTAGAACAGCTGGTACAAGAGCAACTAGATGCTGGACATATAGAAGAATCTACCAGCCCTTGGAATTCTCCTGTATTTGTGGTTAAGAAAAAATCAGGTAAATGGAGAATGGTGACAGATCTCAGGGCCATCAACAAGGTTATTCAACCTATGGGCCCTCTGCAATCTGGAATTCCGTTGCCCTCTTTATTACCAAAAGGATGGCCTCTCATAGTTATTGATTTGAAGGATTGTTTTTTCACTATACCTTTGCAAAAAGAAGATAGAGAAAAATTTGCCTTCACAGTGCCTACTTATAACAATTCTCAACCTTCGAGGAGGTACCACTGGACCGTCCTCCCCCAGGGTATGTTAAATAGCCCCTCCCTGTGCCAATATTTTGTGAACCAACCATTGCAAATAATACGCAAGAAATTTTCCAAATCTATTGTATACCATTACATGGACGACATATTGTTATCTGATTCAAACATAGATACCTTGAACAGGCTGTTTGAAGAAATACAGATACTGTTACCTAAATGGGGATTGCAAATTGCTCCTGAAAAGATTCAGAAGGGAGATTCTGTTAATTATTTAGGTTATAGAATAGGTTTGCAAAAAATTAAGACACAGAAGGCACAAATTCGGAGGGATCGCTTACGGACTCTTAATGACTTTCAAAGACTGTTAGGAGACATTTCCAGTTTACGACCAACTATTGGGATAACACCTGATCTAATAATTCATTTGAACAAGACCTTGGATGGTGATAAAGATTTAAACAGTCCCAGAGAATTAACAGCTGAAGCAGAAAAGGAACTGACAATGATTGAGGAGAAATTACAACAGGCACATGTGGACAGAGTGAATCCAGAGCTCGATTGTATTCTCGTCATATTACCATCGAAAATTTCTCCTACAGGAATTTTAATGCAGAGAGATGATATTATCTTGGAATGGATCTTTTTACCACATAAACCAAGTAAGAAACTGAAAACTTATGTGGAAAAAGTCTCTGAGTTAATTATAAAAGGCAAGCTGAGACTTCGTCAACTAGCAGGCATAGACCCAGCAGAAATTATAGTGCCTTTCACTGCTGATGAACTAAAGAAATTATGGGAAGATAATGAACCATGGCAAAGAGCTTGTGCTAATTTTTTGGGAGACATTAATAACAACTATCCAAAAAGCAAGCGGCTCAACTTCATAAAGAGAACTTCTTGGATCCTTCCTCGAATAGTCCGTGATGCTCCAATAACTGGAGCCCGTACATTCTATACTGATGCCAATAAATCAGGGAAGGCAGGTTACAAATCAGAAGACTTGGGTAAGGTGGAACAAAGTCCTTATGATTCTGTCCAGAAGGCAGAATTATATGCCATTCTTATGGTACTAAGAGATTTTAAAGAACCTATTAATATAGTTACTGATTCACAATATGCAGAAAGAGTTATTTTACATATTGAAACTGCTGAATTTATACCTGATGATACAGAACTAACCTCATTGTTTATCCAGGTTCAAGATTTGATCAGGAACAGGCTTTGCCCTATGTACATAACACACATCCGATCCCATACGGGTCTGCCAGGTCCTCTAGCACAAGGTAATGCAGAAATTGATCAATTATTGATTGGTAGTGTGCTTCAAGCCTCTGAATTTCATAAAAAACATCATGTTAATAGCAAAGGTTTGAAGAAAGAGTTTTCTATTACATGGCAACAGGCTAAGGAGATTGTGAAGAAATGCCCTACCTGCTCTTTCTATAACCAAACGCCACTGCCAGCAGGAGTTAATCCAAAGGGCACTCATAGAAATGAAATCTGGCAGATGGATGTGTTCCACTTTCCAGAATTTGGCAAATTGAAGTATGTTCATCACACCATCGACACTTATTCAGGCTTTCAGTGGGCAACTGCTTTAAGTTCAGAAAAAGCTGATTCAGTAATCACTCATTTATTAGAAGTCATGGCTATCATGGGTATACCTACACAAATAAAGACAGATAATGGTCCTGCTTATGTCTCTAGGAAGATGAAACGGTTTTTTGATCATTACAATATCAAGCATGTTACAGGTATACCATACAATCCTACAGGTCAAGCAGTCATAGAAAGATCAAATCGAACTATAAAGGATATGTTGAACAAACAGAAAGGGGTGGAAAACACCCCTAGAAATAGGTTACATAATGCTTTGTTAACCTTGAATTTTCTCAACGCTAACGAGAAGGGAACGACGGCTGCAGAAAGACATTGGATAATGGAAAAGTCTGCTGAACTAAATCAACCAGTTTATTTCAAGGATGTACTAACCTCACAATGGAAGCCAGGAGATGTGCTGCGTTGGGGAAGGGGTTTTGCTCTTATCTCCACAGGTGAGGAAAAATTATGGATACCGTCAAAATTAATAAAGGTTCGGTTTGAGGAAGAGAAGTCACTTGGAAAAGATAAATAACAATTCATTCACAAGGATGACCGACATACAGATGGTAAGGATTACTAATAGGATGGGGGCAGGGTTCTTTTCTTATCTCCACAGGAAAATATTCATCTCCAAAGAATTTGAGGGACTCTGAATATTTAATTACTGATGGATGGAAAATAGATACGACCCATTAAACATCAACAATAAAATTCTATACGTATAGTAAGTATTGGTTTTATATATATTTATGTATATTTATATGTTTTATTGAACACTTCTTTATAAATGTGTAGAGCTGGTTTTGGAGTTGGACTATGGCTCAGTCCTTCTTCAATTCCAAGCCTGTTGATAAGAGATATTTCAAAGTTTCTGTCTCAGGTCAGGAGCCATGAAATGGGACAGAATAAGAATAATTTTATACTTGATAAACTTTCTTTGCCTTCCCTCACATCTGTGTCTTTCTTTATATGTCAGTATAAGTCCTTGTTGTTAATGTTTAAATTTCCCATAACAAGCAACATATTTTCCTACAGTAATTTTTGAAGTTTCCAGGATGAAGATGGGGCCCCACAACATCAACTCAATCTGGTTTTTATGACATCATGAATTTTTTTTTTTTTAAGCACTAATTTTGGATCTGTTTTTTTGGTACCAATTGCAAGAGACAATTTCATATGATGCACATTTTTGACGACGCTCTGGCCGGACCTTCTCGAAACACACAGAGACTAGTTATAGTTTTCTTAAGTCAAAGGTTAATTTGGGAATTTTACCATCGTTTGCTTTCACAGGGGCCCCTAAGAAGAACGTCGCCCCCATGTCAGCTAGAAGCAATCTAAGAGGACGACGTCCCCTCTCCCAACAGAGTTTGCCCACAGGGTTAGGGACATCTTTTAGTGGTTGGTTTAGGAGGGAGGGGATGGGGAGATATTGTATGTTAAAAAAAAAAAAAAAAAAAAAAGAGGGGGATTAACTGGGTTGATGGGATGATTGGTATTTGTGACTTACTGTTTTTAGAAAATTATGTTGGTACTGTTTCTTGTATATTGATATATTGAATATTGAATGTGAGTGTTCCTACCTCTATTTTGGTATAAGAGTATGCTTATATTGTATGGATACATCTATCATATCACAATGTACATTTCTACCTCTGGTCCTATTTATGTAATAACATTGTTTACATTTGATAAGTAATGACATTGTTTACAAGTGAAGATCATTGTCTTCATACATTGCACAATTGTTTATTCCCTTAGTTTTCAAATTAGATAGGTATTGAGAATTACATGTTTGTCATATTATTTTTAGGTTAATCAGGTTTTTTAGATACATAGAGATTATTTTCAGTATAGATAGTATAATCTTCAGCTTCTTTGAAGAGCTGTAGAAAATGGCCTTTAATCTAACCTAGAATTCTGTGCCATCGAGACACAATTTACTCCTGGCAACACCACTCTACTCCCGAGAGAACGTTGAGCACCAAAGACACTCCACTGGGAGCTTGTCTTCCTGGCAGAACTGGCCTTTGGGTTAAGAAAAACCCATACCTCAACTACTGACTAAGATATAAACAGGATTGTCTTATCTTGCCAAGACAGGGTAGGATAATCCTAAGAAAGTTCCTTGCATTTGAGAATGGTATGTCAGTTATGTTAGGCCTTAGCCAAAGTTGGTTGACTCAACATTGCAAACGAGATTTTGGGTGATTGCCCAGGCAGTCAGTTGTCTCTGTCATTTGTTGCACATTTTGGATATCTCCTTTTTGTTAAGTAATATTTACTCCCTTCTCAGATCTTTGATGGAGTTGAAGATTATTTAATTGTAGTTACTCTTTAGCAAAACTTTTGCTCTCAATATTGTTTGTTATATTTATCATTTGTTATTATTGTTATAGTTATATTTGGTTTAGTTGTGTCTTATTTAGACAAAAGGGGGAGATAAAGGGGTTAAATCAGCTCCCTTTAGAGGGCGGGGTTTGCCTCAGGCGATTCCCGGCCAATAAAGAGTGCGCGGAGAGGCGGCTCGGCCCCTTTTTGTTCCTCGCTACCTGTGCTACGCTGGAACTTTGGTTCAGTAAGTTTAACAATAAACTGGTAAATATTCTTTGATATCTGCATTGCCTTTATTCTGTGCCGGTACACTCATACGACTGTGTCATCATGCAGGCTCCAAGGATAGCTGCAGAAATTCTGACCGTGAAACAACCAGAAGGGATGAAAGAGCATGAATCATGTCTCTATCAAGCACATTCCTGCTGGTTTTTCTTTCACAGTGAATTCTTCTATCCTCCCACCCATTGCCCTACCTCCTCCTGTGCCTGAGATGGAGGTCAGAGAGTCAGTATAGCATCTTGTCTTCACGCTGGCACTTCTAATCCTCTCAAGTCTGGTCTTTTCTTCGCAACCAAGCTCAGAGCCTTATCACATGAATGCACGCCCTTCTAGAAGGACCCTCCTTTCCAATCACATTAGTGAGATCAGGGGTGTTTGACATAAAAATCCAGTAACAGGGACTTGGTCTGTAGCTCAGTTGGTAGAGTATTTGCCTAGTGTCCCGCTCACTTTCCAGTGCGGTAAGAAAATGCCATGACCAACATTGGGAGTCAAGGGTTTATTTGGTCTAAGCATTCCTCCCAATCACATTCATCACTAAGGGAAATCGGGGCAGGCACTCAAAGCAAAAACCTCAAGGCAGGAACTGGAGACCACAGAGAGCTCTGCTTACTGGCTTGCTCCTCAGGGTTTGCTCAGCCTGCTTTCTTATTGAACCCAGGATCATCTGCCTAGAGTGTCATTATTCATAGTGGGCTAGAATTCCTGCACCAATCAAGAAATGCTCCCACACACTTTCTGTGTCCTGGTAATCTTATGGAGAGAATCCCTCAATGAGAATTCCCTCTTCCCGTAGGACTTAAGCATGTGTCAGCTTGACAAAGAAAACCTAACTAGCAGAGTGGGTGCGGTAGCCTCCCTATAACTCCAGAGCTCAGAAGGCAGAGGAGGGGGAGTCAAGGCAAATTCATTACCTAGACTGTCTAAGGCAGCAAGCTCTGGGTTCGAGGAACAAGAGTAAATACAGTGGAGAGCCATCCAGGAGGATATACCAGCTGTCAATTCTTTCGCCTCCATATGCATGCACACTGTGCTTGCTCTCTCAATCTCCCTCCCCTCTCTCCTTCGCCCAGCCTGGGACACACTCTCCTCTCTCTGTTTCTCTTGGGTATCAGAAGCTTCACTGATAGCGTTTGTTCACCAGTGCTCCCTGCACAGTGCTCCCTGCACAGTCAGGCTCCTCCTGTTGAGGGGACGAAAGTTCTAGGGCTCTATTTGAAAGGTCTTTCCTAAAAATGCATTCTCCCATTCATGACACACATGGCAGCATTAGAGAACATATATAGATCCTTCTGTATGCGTTAGGTGGTGTTTAGATCTGTACCCAACACGGTATCTCCTAGACAGGCTTATCTGTTTGTTACTTGATATGTAGTCTGGATGGAATCTAGGCTGTACACTGGAACTATGTGATTTGGGGTGAAAACAAGAGAAAAGGATCCTATATTGATTTTTTTATCACTACCTGCCCTAGTTTGCTTTTTGTTACTGTGATGAAATGGACCAATAGCAACTTTGGAAGGAAAAGGTTTATTTTAATCTACAGCTTACAATCAATCATTGAGGGAAGCCATGACAGGAACTTAGCAAGGGCAAGAATCTAGAGAATCTAGCAACTGAAGCAAAGACCCATAGAGGAACACTGCCTTGATCTCCATAGTTTGCTCAACCTGCCTTCTTATACAACTCAGGACCTCCTATACAGGGGTGCCATCACCCACAGAAGGATGTGTTGACATCCAGTGAACCTGCCCCTGCCCCTTGAGTACCTGACAGATGTCCTGCGTCATGCCTGCATACAGGGCAGGCAGTAGCCTGTCTCTTTTAAAAGCAAAACTCCACCTACTTTCTTTCTCTCCTCCCATCTCTCTGTCTCTCTCTCCCTTTCTCTTCCCTCCCCATCCCCTTTATCACAATAAAACTCTTTACTTAAGTTCTGCCTGCATGGTGTATTTATCTCTCACCCTCCGTGAGGCCTCTGGCTCTCACCTGCCAAGATCTCTTGCCTGCAGAATCCCCGTGGGTTCTCACCCACTATGGTTTGGACCCACCTGCCACTAAGGTCTCTCTCGTGCAAAATCATTACAGGATGGGCCCTCTTTCACCAATCATCAATAAAGAAAACACTCCACAGACACGCATAAAGGCCAGTCCAATGGAAACAATTCCTCAACCAAGGTTTCCTCTTCCTAGGTATGTGTCACATTGAAAGAAAAAAAAATATCCAAGTGCGATATTACCTGTTGACAATGTTCCAGGTACGTTTCGCTAAAATGCATGAGGAAATTGACATGGCCACTAGAAAATTTATGGGCCTTGCAGCTGGATATGTGGAGAGATAACAGAAACCAGTGGCCTAAAGCAGAATAACTAGTTGCACCTGCAAGATGAGAAAGCAAATCTTATTGGAAGAAACTTAAGACATCTTTGCACAGAAAACACATGTAGACAAGGTATGAAATAGCACATAAGCTTCATCTGAAGCTCCTAAGACCCTAAGGGGGGCATAGATGCCCACTGCAAAGGACATGTGATTCTTGCCATACCCCGGATGCACCTGCAATGGGCTCTCCTGAGTCCCTGGACTCAGCCTCGAGGAAAGATAGGGGCTGGAGTCCCAGTATTGTCCTTGGACCCCTTTCTTGCCTTCAGGCAGGTCCTGTCCCTTACTGAGGCAAAGATGACAGTTGTCTCTGTTGCTCTTCTGCTCTACGCCACACATCTAACTGGAATCAACTTCCCTCCTGCCTTGTCTTCATCAGTTTACCTGGGATGGCGAAAGTAGCTGAGTCAGTCACCTTTCTCTCAGTTCTGAAAGGCTACAAGGGAAAATCCTGTAGGAAAGATCATTCTGGTAGTAGTCTATTCACCTCAGCACAGCCCCCTGCCCTCAGCCCACCACCATTCATGAACAAGATAGGAACCAAACTTCTCCATGGAGGAAGCAAGGAACATCCTGTGTTTCTTCACAGAAATGAGTCCCCTCCTTCTACCAAACCCACATCGAAGACCAGAGATCCTTAGGCAGTTAATGGGTCAGTGCTTGTCCAGCCTTGACATTTAAGATCCCAAATAGAATGTTTCTAGTACATTTGCTCGCTTAGTGCAGGGAACAGTTTTGGGAGAAAACATTTGATGTCGATTTTTCAGCGTTTCCACTGAGGTACCTGAGGCTGGGACAACAGGGAAGCCCTTGGGTTAATCCATTCCTCTGTGCCTAGTCTCTAAAAGGAGGTAATGAGCTAGTGAACCAAGAAGGTGGTTCAGTTAGGTCAGAACCATGGCTGCTGTTCTCAGGTGCAATGAACAAGCAACTCAAAGCCAGCTTGAAGGATGGCAGGGGGCTCCTTAAGCCAGCATTTCAGCTCCCACAGAGCCTTTGGAGCCTGGTAGAAACTGTGGTATGGAGGGGCTGTGGTGTGAAGGGGCCATGGTGTGAAGGTACCTTGGTGTGAAGGTACCTTGGTGTGAAGGGACCATGGTGCTTCACACCATGGTGTGAAGTTACCAGACTGCATTGTGAAGGACCATAGTGTGAAGGGAATGTGGTGCGGTGGGGCCATGGTGTAGAGGGACTGTGGTGTTAAGGACTGTGATATGAAGGGACCATAGTGTGAAGGGACCATGGTGTGGAGGGACTCTGGTATGGAGGGACTGTGGTGTGAAGGACCATGATGTAGAGGGGCTGTGGTGTGGAGGGACTGTGGTGTGAAGGACCATGGTATGAGGGGACCATGGTATAAAGGAACTGTAGTGTGGAGGGACTGTGACAGGGACCTTGGTGTGCTCTACTTTTATCTTGGCATTTGTCCTATGCTGTGGAGAATTGTTGTCAACATGAGCCAGTGTTTCTATTTATTATTCTTTGACAACCTCATCCATGTAATACTGAATTAGGATACCTTTCCCTCTCCTCCACTCTCTTTCACCCTTTCCTTTCTCTCCCACCAAAGGCCCACTTCTTTGGGGAAGTGTCCCCTGGGAATTTCTCTCAGACAACAAGGCCCTGGACTAGTGCAATCTGCCGCATTTTCAGAGCTCCTCCGTGCTGTCCCCACCATGCTAAAAGCTAAAAGAGGCCCTGGGGACTTGCAGCGTAAACCAAAAAATAGCCATTTCTCTTCACAGGGACATCTGAAAATTGAAAACGTTCACAAAAACACCACACAAAATTAGACATGAACCACTATAAGAAAAAAAAGTACTGTGGATTATTTTGATCTGTTCATCAAAGTCATAAAAATATATAATGTAAATATTGAACGTTAAAAATTATAGAGGTAGGACTGGGGAGAAGTCTCAGTGGGTAAAGTGTTACACAAACTTAAGGACCTGAGTTTAGAGCTCCAGAACCCACACGAAGCCCAAAGCAGCGGTGTGCAGCGCTATGCCCATAATTCCAGTACTCCTGCTGTGAGATGGGAGGAGAGACAGGAGAGTCTCTAAATTCTAAAGCACCAGCTACTCTAGTGGGCATCATAGCAAAGAGATTCTCTCAAACAAGGCAGAAGAAGAAGACCTATGTCAGAGGTTGTCCTCTGACCTGCATACATATACCTTAACATGTGACCAAATGTATACACACAAACACAACATTCACATATGCACACGCACACAAAGACCAAAATTAGTTTTTCTCTTAATGCAAAGATACAATTAACAGGAGAAATTGTCATATCTCTTGTCTATTCATGTATATAATCTCAGTAGTGTTAAAATGAAGATATACTTTTATAAATTTAAAATAAATGTACATTTTTATAGTATAAATAATCCAGGCATATTTGCAGATATGTAAATAGAATCCTCAAATCTATCTAGCTATATGTGTGGCTAGATCCATATGTGAGTGTGTTTATAACAAATATATATATATTCATACATATATATACACACACATATATATGTATATACACACACACATAATTCTGAGTGGTTCCAAAAGAAATTTAAAGTCCCAATTCTTATAATAGAGGAGCTTGTGGTTAACCTGGGCTCCTGAGCATCACAAAGACTGAACAAGGAACCAGTCAAGCACAGAGCTGTGTGAATATCATCTGTGTGAACAGACTGACTGCATGTGAAGGACATGAGGGAACCACACTTCCCCCATCACCAGAGCCTAACTTTCTGATTCCAAAGCCCAGACACAACTTTTCCGTCTATTTGGTTTATTTTGCAGTTTTATTATGGCTTCTTGTCTCCTAGATAACATAACAAGAACAGGCCATGTTCTGGCCCAACACCTCATCAGTACCACATGGAATCCTTGATTTCAGCTACTCTTTCAGGGTCGCTTGCAATTGGTCTCCACTCATCACCTTTCTCCAACAATCTGATCTCATGCTTTACAGAAAACAACAGCAACAACAACAACAAAAAACAACTACAGTGTGTGGAGAGCCTCAGCCTTCCAGGGTGAGCAAAGGTGGGATCGTCCACTCTATAGGTCCTCCTTCCTCTTCCTGTTGCTTTGATAGATGTACCAATCTTCCTTGTCCTTAGAGATGGCGCCATCGGCCTGACTTGACGTTTACACCATCATTAGTTTCCTTGTCTCTTCATCTTCTTCAGTTGGGTACATGTAGTCCCAGCTAACCTGAGGAGCTGAGCTGAGGGGCTGACTTAACTCTTAAATCTGAGACCCATCAGGCAGCATAGGATGGAGATATGCTGACTCAAAACCAGGAAAACCCAAACAGCTTTGTTCTGTCTGCTGACTTCTTCTCTTGACTTCAACACAGACCTAAAGTTCCTCCTTTGAGAAAAACAGAATCAGCTTCTATCCATGATAGGGAGGTGCGACCATGACACCCAAACAACATGGTCTCCTAAATAAGACTCACACCACAGTGCCACCAGTGGGCACACGGACATGGATGGGGGAAATCTCAGTGGGCGACACCCCTAGATGAAGAGTTACAGGGCATCCATGGCTGCTGAGAGAGGGAGAATCAGTTTTCTCTAAGAACCATCCCCCTGGAGGATTGTCCATCCCAAGTGGTCACATATACATTCACCTGGATCTAAACACATGCACTAATAGTACTAAACGGACTCAGAGGGTTATATGTTTATATAGCAATAATAATTTAAAATAAGGGGTCATGAATTTGAGAGGAATTAGGAGACACAACGGGAGCTGAGCGGGGGAGAAAGAAGGGTGGTAATAATGAAAATATTGTTCCCACACTTTAAATTATTTTTTTAGTGAAAATATCATATATTCTCAGATACATCTGGGTATTTGAGTGAGGGATAACCATCCAGCTCAGACAGGTTTTGAGTTCATGCACAGTAGGGTTGTGTCCTTTGAGAGAACTTTCAGGAGGAAAAAAAATTCGTAATTACAATCCTATGCCTATGCCTGATTGGACATGCATATGATTAAAGTTAGATGAATCATGGGAAGTAGAAGGAACAGGAGAGAAAAGGCTAGATAACACAAGCCTGTCCATCAAACAAGAGAACCATCCTTGACACATCCCCTAGCAACCAGCTCTTCCTCTTCATCACCATAAAAGGAAGTCCAGACAATAACCAGGGGCCTGAAATGTTCTCAAATTCATGTGGTGCTCTGACTCTCCTGGGAGCATATCTGCCCTGCAATATCAGTTTTGCTATGGATAAAGTTTCCTTGCTACATGGCAATCTGTGTTTGCCTTTATTTTTTTTTAAATAAGGCAACGAGAATCTGCATCTGTCCACCATACAATCCAGATATCAACCCCCAATAAACACTTCCTGTTTGTGTTTTAGTTTAGTTGAGTGGTAGTCACCCCGACAAAGGAGACCTCCTCTCACCTTTGTTGCTTCCGCTCTTTGGTACCTTCTAAACAGCTATTCAGGAAAGGCAACCCTCTGCTCCGCTCCGGGTCCTCTTGGATGATTTACTCTGAGGGCTTCATAGCATGAAATCAGTTATCATACTCGGTTTCCCCTTCAGTGCTCACTGCATCAGGAGGCGCAGTGAGGAGGGCTTGGAGATGATTTATTACAGGGGACCCAAGTTTCTGTTTACACACTCGTAAAGGCCATGCCTGCAAGATCTATAGAGCCAGCTCGCATCAGTGCACTGAGCTGAGATGAATAAATGAATAATTTGCCTCGATCGCATTAAGCAAGCATGTGTCATGTTGCCTTCCCACATCTGTTATTAACAACATAAACAAAAGGAGTCTTCACCAATTGCAAGTTACTTTACTTTCAGGAACAATTCAAGGTGCCTGGATGGCAGGTCAGTGCGGGTACTGCGCAGACATGGTCTCGCTCTGAACATCCCAGGATGAAATCAATGAGCACTGGTTTAACACCAGAGGACTGAGTAAAAGCCAGTTAGGATTTTCTGTAAAATCCCTGTTTCTCCTGCCCTCTAAGATTTTAATTCAATATGGCTGCAGTGTAAGGTGTGGAAAATCAGGAGCTTTTAAAAGAAACCTCAGCTGTAGCCAGGGCATGCAGCCAGGTCCAGAGGAAGGACCCCTTTCACTGGCCAGCCTACCATGCAGCTCTAGAAATCCTCCTCCCTCTAGCACCGGCGGTGAGAAGACTTTGGGCAGTTCTGACGATGCGAGTTCCTTCCTCATACAATTTTGGTCTCTGGGGGTTGCATGATTCTTTCTGAAAAGTGTTAATCTGTGGATATCAGGCTGGATGAGCATCTGTCCGGATTTCCTGGCTCTCATATCTTAGGGCAAGAACTTGGACAGCAGAAACAAACTGATACGTCCCAGTCAGGGGGGCAGACATGGAACAGATTCTCTCCTGAGAATCACACAGAAGACAGGGATGGGAGCATCATACCTGTAAGGTATGTGGCCAGAACACAGCGCTAACCAGGTAACCGTGACATACTCTTCTCCACTTCGCAACCTAACTATGGAGCCCGTGGGATGTTCTAGGTGCAAATCTAGATCATCATGCATATGGTGTCCCACAACCCTTTCAAGGAACAGAATGTGACATTTGCTCCAGTCAACACAGAAATACCTCGAGAATGTTAGGACTTCCCAGGTTGAGTCAGAGAAGTTAACAGCATTTACAAAGCACTTATCAGTGTTCACTGTCCCTTAAATTTTACATCAGGTGACAGACAGTCCTTGCCCTTTTTGTTCTGAGATCACATGACAGCACTGAGCCCAGCATCACAGGTGAGCCTAGCCAATCCTCATATATTCTCTAGACAGCTGCTGCTCGCCTCTCAGGAAAGGCTGTTTTCATGTACTGAACACTGACATCAGGGTTCAGCTTGGCTCAGGTGGGCCAGCTGTGGATAGATGCAGGCCAACAATACCTGGATGGATGCTACCAGCAGGGAACCAAGGAAGCAGGGAGGACAGAGTACCAAGTTGTACAAATAAGAAGGATAGAATTTACAGGCAGCAGAGGTGCCACTCAGGATCACACCCTTTGTAGTGCACGGTTCTGCCCAGGAAATGATCTGCAATTGTTCTGAGGACCAGGCCACTGGGATGTGTGGTTGCATGGTATTGTGGTTTGAATATAAAAAATCTCCACAGCTCATGCATCTGCATACTGGGTCCTCAGCTGTCGGTTGATGTGGCATTCCCCTCTGTATGCTGTGAAAGCCATTGGTTAATAAAGAAGCTGCTTTTAGCCAATGGCTTAACAGAGTAAAGCCAGGCTGAAAGATACATATAGAGAGAGAATAGGAAGAGTCAGAGGGAAGCCATGTAGCCACCAAAGGAGTCAGACGCCTCCGCGGGAGCCCTCCAGACCCTTGCCAGTAGGCCATGACCTCTTGTGATACACAGATTAATGGAGATGGGCTAGTTTAGGATATAAGAGCAAGCTAAAAATACGCTTAAGCTACTGTCCAAACAGTATTGCAAATAATATTGTTTCTGTGTGGTTATTTTTAGTCAGCGTAGCTGGGACAGGAACAAGCAGCCTCCCCCAACAGTCGGTGCTGTTGTAGGTGGTTATGGACTCTTCCTGAGGTTGCACTTGGGTGGGGGTGACAACAGCCTGGTTCTGCTTTGACTCTAGCACTCTGCTCCATGATCCACTGAGATGTGAACAAGCTGTTGTCCCAATGACTGCTGTCACTTCTCGATGGCTTCAGCTGCTTCCCCCACCGTGATGGACTATGCTCTCCGAGACCATGAGCCCACATAAACTTTCTCTTCCTTATCCTTCCTCTGCCAAGCATTTTGTCTCAGAGACATGAACTATAATTTAGCCAAAAAAAATGCATGAGAGAACACTGGCCAGCTCTTCAAGTTCCAAGTACCAGGATGTAAAGGGTGGGCACTCTTCCCATTCTCTCTTTAATTTTCTACACTGTGGCCTACACTTGGCAATTTGGCATCACCTGCAAGCTAGGGGTGATATTTCTGTTTTAAATGACTAAAAGCATGGAAAGAAGATTGCACCTCCTCCCATGGAATTGAATGAACTGCAGTGCTGCCTACTATTTTCCTCCCCAATCGTTCACTCTGCGTGCAGTGAGGACTGGAGAGACTGCACTGCTCTGCACTCTCAAGGCTGTGGAACGGCATCCCTGCCTCCATACACTTAGGTACCAGCAGCACATTTCCCCCTAGGTTCAGGACAATCACAAATGTCTGTGTTAACTGCTGAGAGCTGAAACACAACCGTGCTCTTTCGTCTCGCTGTCGTCTCTGCTCCGGGACAATGGTGGAGGAAAGGTGTCAATGGAAGCCATTTGTCCACAGCACCTTCCACACTTAACTCTGAGCCTGGCAACTAATGCTCACTAACTCCTGCTTTTCCACACAGAAGGAATTCAGTGCTGGGGAACCCACGAGGTAGGGAAAGAGTAGGTTTCTCAGGCAACTAACTACGTCCTCACTTTTCTGACGTAAGTCATGGGCACCCATGCCACGATGGCAGATAGCTTTGTCCTAAGACATTGTACATGCTCACTAATGTCTGAGACCAGCCTCTTCTGATGACACTCCAGGAAGCTAGGACCACAAACATCCCATCGACTGAAGAGAGAGAAAGGAACACCTAAGACCTTTAAGCAATGCTGGTCCTATCTAAGTATTACAGTCTTAACTGGTTCTAAGACAGCAGACAACAAATCTTGTCAGAACTGTGGAAGAAAAGGGAGTCCATAAGTCAGCATTTGGCCACGTTATAGACTCAGAGACACTCTGTCTTCCAGAGAGTTTAGTTTTTTTTTGGGGGGGGGGAGTCTTGTTTGTTTGCTTTTGTTTAAGACAGAGTATCACTTTGTAGCTCAGGCTGGCCCAGAACGCACTCTGTACTCTAGCCTCTAACTTGAGGCTATCCTCCTGGCTCTGTCTGCCAAGTTCTGGAACTACAGGGGTGAGCCACCATGCTCAGAAGTTATTCGCTCTTGACATAGGAGGAGATTCCTAACCACATGGGACTAGTCTAAACCTCACGGAGTCAGAGGCCAACTTGGTCCAGCGTGAGCCTTCCTTTGGGCATCTCCCTCCCTGTGGGGGAAGATGACATCTCCCTCCCTGTGGGGGAAGATGACACCTGCTCAAATGAGCCACATCCATAAAATTAGCAAATCTGTCTCTAGGACAGACTGACAATTCTAGTAGTTCTGGACCTGAAAAGAAATGAGGGGGAGACAGTGGGGTTCATGGATCCTTTGGTGTCCATGCCAAGGGCCTGCAGAATAGCCAGCACCAGCTCTGAGGACTGACATTCTCGGTAAGACTGTCTGAGACTTTGCTAAAGCGAACGCCTCCATGGGGTGTGCTGAGTAACACGGGAAAGGCACTTTCAGTAGCTTGGAGAGGGAGAAGTCATGTGTGCAGAGGCAGGCAATATAAAGAAAGATTCATCACTTGTTCTGATAACTTGACAGTGAAATTAAAAAGCTTAATTATTTCAGCATGAATTTTGAGAGGCTTCTTTTCCCACTGAACATATGAAATAGTTTCAAAGCATTCCGCAGCAATAAAACATCTGTGACCCAATTTACATAAAACAGAATAAAACCAGGAGCCATTAGGATAGCAAAGAGCACCAAGGCAGTTGTGAATGGCTGCTTCATTTTCAAACCGTAAATAAACCCAGCGCACATTGCAGGTGAAGGAAAGGTCTGGAAGCATCTTGAATATGTGGATAGATGGGCCGGAAGATTCTTAAACTCCAAGATACCCCTGAGAAGAATGCGTAAAGCCCTACCAGATCAAAAGTCAAAGGAGGAAGCCACAGATAAAGAGGATAACAACTTTCAGGATGCTGGTAGAAAACACAAAAGGGACTGGATGGATGTGAAAGACAAAAGCACCCTTGAAACACGAATCACAAATCCTTAACTGCAAACACTGAATTCAAAACACTCAGAAATGCCTTTCATCTCATTTCTTGGGCTGCTAATAAAACAAAAATATAAGCACATGGTCTGAAAGGTTTGATGGGATTTAGGATTGGTCTTGACCCTGTCCTTGATACAGCGACAATAGATCTCACGTGGCAGTGAACAAAAGACTCAGTGAGGAAGGCTGAGCTCTGATCCCACACTCATAGCCACAGTCCTTGAATGATCTCTGACAGAGATTATCTGAAACTGATATAAAAGCAGGCAGAAATCTGTCCAAAAGAATGTAGGCAACATGGACACAAAGTATTTTATTTGTTAGACACAACCAGGAGATGGTAAGTTCCGTAGAACACAAAACTTAAACAGTGCACAGAATTAACTGAGTTCACTTAATGATAGAAGTGCTCGGTTATGATTTTGCTATTGTTGTTGTCTTATATTATCAGTCTTATATGGAAATGTCTCAGCTAATCCACAGCCCGAGTCAACAACAGATGAGTTTTAAGGCTTGTTCACAGTTACCCATTAAATTACAATCTATCTGTCATACACCCGCATGATTGTCAAAGGACACAGGTCCTTCTTTGATGGGAGATGGCAAGCATCACATGTTAGAGACTTCTCAAAACACAGACCTACCTACAGATTTCATCCCAAGCCCTGGAGGAAAATCCTAGCATGCATCTCCAAAGGGGCACAAGTTAGCAAAAGACTAGTGTCCCCCTCTTTAGACACATACACACCAAAGCCTTCATTGAGTCACTGTCACTGATGAAGATGGCTTGTTTATTCTCAAGTGTGCTTGGAACCCCAAACTGAAGGAACGTTGTATTCAACACAGTCAGGACTTCCATCTGCTCTTAGCTCAACAGAGTGGCAAACAAAAGAGCCCCCTGTGTGGCGGGCCATAGGAAGAACACAAACACGGGGGTATCTTAACGTGGTGTCATGAAGATCTTTTGGAAGCTGAGCCCAGAGAAGCACAGCAATAAGATGTTGTTGGAGCTGTGGCTTGCTTTTCGTCCCACCAGGCTCCCTCACGGCTAGCTTTACACCAGAAATAACAACACACAAATTGTATTCTTTTAAACACTGCTTGGCCCATTAACTCTAGCCCTTACAGGCTAATTCTCATATCCCGATCAACCCATCTCTAATAATCTGTGTAGCATCAGTCTTACCAGGAAAGATTCAGCATGTCTGACCTGGCAGCTTGCTTCATGGCGTCTGGCTCGGAGAGGAGCTGCATGATTTCTGACCTCACTTCCTCTTCCTGCCAGCATTTTGTTCTGTTTACTCCACCCACCTATGTTCTTACCTATCAGGGCCAAGGCAGTTTATTTAACCAATGACCTTCCTCCATCATTTCCCCTTTTTCTGTTTAAACAAAAAGGAAGGAAGGCTTTAACTTTAACATAGCAAAATTACATATAACAAAATAGTTATCAAGTAAAAATTACAGTTACAATATTTATATCTACATTATCTTTTATCATAACAAAGAAAAACAACTATAACTATCTATCTATTCTTCAACTGCATCAAAGACTCCAGAAGGATATAATATTACCTAAGTAAACAAGAAATAAGCAACTTTCAAAACTCTAGAAATAACAGAGACATTTTGCTGCCTGGACAGTCACCCAAAGTTCCTCTGTACTGTTGGGGCATCCATATTCAGCCTTCAGGCCCATGGTATCCAGCAGACATTTCCATGAAGCACAGGTGCTCATGCTTATCTCTGCAGGAAGTCGGCCAACTTGAAGATCTATTTGCACAGGTGGCTGCATTTGTGCATGTGACCGTGTCCAGTAGGGAGAGCCAGAGTATTATGTACTAGGTAGATAAGACTCTTGGTCCACCATGCAGGGGCTCTTTATCCAAGTGTAGTTTTACAGATGAGAAAAATCTGGTAGCACCCACATCTCAAAGTATACTCATGACTGAAAATCTCCACATTAATGTGAATTCATTGTGGTGGTTTGAACAGGCATGGCCCCCATGAACTCATGTGTTTGAATGCTTGACCCATAGGAAGTAGCACTATAAGGAGGTGTGACCTTGTTGGAGGGAGTGTGTCACTGTGCAGGTGGGCTTTGAGATTTTGTATGTTCAAGCTATGTCCATTGTGGCACACAGTTCACTTCCTGTTGCCTGCCAATCAAAATTTGGAACTCTCAGCTCCTGCTCCAGTGTTATATCTATCTGCATGCGGCCATGCTATTCACCTTGATGATAATGGACTAAACCTCTGAAACTGTAAACCAACACCAATTAAATGTTTTCCTTTATAAGAGTTGTCATGGTCATGGTGTTTTTTGACAGCATTAAAAACCCAAACTAAGACACTCACTTACCGTATACTTTATTTATGCAAACTAATTTCCTTCAAGTATACACTGTAATTAATACTATAGATAGCCTTTTGGTTAGATGTGGCTTGGAAGTTTCCAGGTTCCCTTACTGAGTCTGGTTTCCTGAAGTCTTATGTACATAGACTTGTAGAGCCATTCCTCTGTGCATGGGCCTTCTTTTGCCTTTTCTGACAACTCATGGGTTTCTTTTTCTGGTTCCTTGCTTTTGTTGTTAGATGCAATGAACGCCTGGAAACACATTTAAAGTAGCCCCACTGAGGACTGGGAATTAGGTCAGAGGAAGACTGTCTGCTGTACATGTATGAGAGCGGTGCATGCATGAGGTCCATGATCAATCCCAGTACCTATAAATATGTCCAAACAATAATATTTGTGCCTTTACAAAACTTTTCTTGTATTTTGTGCTAGGTTTGGTCGTCTGAATCGATAATCTCAGCAGTGGGAGTAATGCATGTTAAAGAGTAGCCTGGGCTATGTAAGTATCAAGCTAGGCTAGGCCATAGTGAAATTACAGGGTTCAGTCAGGAGACCAACTTAAAGGTGGAAGGGTAGGAGGATATGCCTATTGATGTCATTCTTAGAGCTTTCCAATTTCTTTCCTGAAATATTGCCATCTACTTCCAACCACCCCGAATAGACCCAGTCCGGTCTAAACGAATACCCACCACATGGGGGTGAGAGTATGGATAATCTCAGATCCGTGCAGGTGGCCCTGAGTCTGACTTAATCCTGCCACAAGGAATCATTTCAGCACCTACCACATGAGCAAATTTTCTTCTCTGGGTAAGAAAATCGATTGCTGATAGACTCATAATAACCTGTTTATGTTGGCATTAAAATGAGTTTTGTTTAGGGGTGGTCAGTTTTGGTTTCAAAGAAAATGCTATTAAAATAGAAGCACCTTCTATTCTCAATGGATACTCTACAATGCTTGACTAACAGAAGAGGAGACAAGGATTCTGATGAATTTTGGGAAGGGATGGAATAAAGAAGACTGAAGATACATTTAGGGAGAGAGAAGGAGGGAAGGATGAAATAAAAGAGGGAGGGAGGAAGGAGAGAAAGAGAGGTGGTAGGTAGGCAGATACACATACATACATACACACACACACACACACACATGTATACATACATACAGCTTTTGCTGGAATCAATGACCTATCCAAGCACCATTTCCACCTCCCCTTTGGCTGATCCACAAAGCTATCTTGTATCTGTGATCATTTCTGAGCAATGCCATGCTGGCGCTTGTCTAGCCCCTCCCCTGCAGTGATCCAGGCTGTCTTACCCAACCCCCATCCACAGGCATGTAAGGGCCTTCTCCCCAACATCTGTGAATAACTTTTTTTACTGATGAAAACGTTACAAAAGAGATTCAACTTCGACCAGGCTCTATGGCATGTGCAGGCAAGCATGACGCATTTCTACACAAATTTATAAGCATGAGTCAATAAAGTAAGAGCAGAAGAAATCTGGAACATTCCAGAGCCTTAGGTTCCTACCTATCTTGGACTCCTGGCCATGTTCGATGGATGTGTTTTCTTGTTCTATACAGTGCTAGTAAACTCTGTATTCACTTGCAGTCAAAGTCAGCCCAGTTACGCCGTTATAAACATCATAGTTCTTTCCCTTCGCTCATTAGCCAACATGAAGCCAAATGCTAGCTTCAGCCACATATGGGAGAAGAAGAGAATGTACCTAAACAACCTGACTCATAAAGGAAAACAGGCTATAAGTAACTTCTTCCCCAAACACAGGAGGCCAGCAGTATACAAAGAATTGGTGTGCAAGGCTCCAGAGAGAAATGCACAGTTTCTGGTCTGCTCTTGCATCTTTGTTCACACGGGCATCAACTACAGCAAGTCCCTTTTGAAAGAGGAAAGCCAGTGTTTTGATACATCCAAAACTACAGCCCATGCTGACAAGCATTCTAAGGTGCACTTTTATTTGGACCATGTAATCAGATTTCCAAATCAACCTCACGCGGTTGGAAATACCCTGATCTTAATAATGAAAAACTGGAAAGATGTCAATTAGAAGACGCTGACAAAGCCCTGGACAGCGGGGCGGCAGCAATGTCAGTGGTGTCTTGAGCCTGTAACTTCCTGGTTTCTGGGTATGGAAACCCAAACACCATCTTAACTGTTGTGAAATAATCTTTTTTGTACACTGAAGATGCGTCACTCAGATGGGAAGAAGAATTGAGGAGACGCCAGGGATTCAGAGCAAGCAGCATGGACTTTATAGAGTAAAGGAAACTGAGCCACGTAAAAGAACATAGATGAAAAGGTATGGGTTGATTTAAGTTATAAGGATTAATTAGTAACAAGCCTAAGCTATCGACCGAGTTTTCACAATTAATAAGAAGTTTCCATGTTGTGATTTGCGAGTTGCCTGGCAGGACAGAGAAAGACTCACTACACTCAACCAGCATGCATAGCTTCAGAGAACGAGCAGAGGGCATGAGTTCCACTGTGTTTTGAGGTCGTGTTGACATGAGTTCAAATACTGTGACTTGGCTTAATAAAACGATTAAGTGAACAATTATATCTGAGTACCAGGCTGACACCAATGTCAGATAGTCAATTCTCTATGCTTTTATGAGAACTTTTTTTTGGGGGGGGTCTCTTTCGTTCACATTTGATTTTCTTTCTTAAAAATGCTATGGAAGAGTTATAAATGTTCCCCCCAACACACACAGTAGTGGGATGCTCCGGGTTGCCCTCAGAGTGCGCAAGTAGAGGCTTCCCTAAAGAAGGTGGCTGTGGTGGGGAGGCACGGGGAGGCTGTTAGGCCTCCATAAGAGACCTTCCCCACTGTGTGTCTGTTAGAATAGCCACAATTCAGAGCAAACTGCGTGGCACAGACAAGATAATTATTGAATTTTGATAATAACTGAGTTTTGAGGCTTTAGAGAAAGACTCCCTTTTTGCTTTACCTCAAAGGATTCTCAACATGGTAGATCCAGGGAAATTCATAGTTAGCTTTTTAAATTTCCTACTCGCAAATGTGAGAGCAACAAATCCAGCAGCATTTCTGCTGGATTACATGACAGAGAATTTTCTAGCATCCAAGGTAAATTGAGTCTGAGCATCTTGCTTGGTGAGGAGCCTGGTGGCTTCTCTCATCACAAAGCCCGCTCCCTTTTCACACTCATCCGCCAGCCATCAGGATGCCTGCAGAATGGCCTGCTCTCAGGGGGTAACTGCAAATTTCCTTCCCAAGCTGAAATTCAGGAATAACCAAGCAGGCCTTGAAATCAAAAGCACCAGTTGGTTCCTGTCCCTTAGCAAATTTTTTCTCCAGAAGTAAATAATTGTTACTGGCTGAAATGACATTCAGCCGAGACAAAATGGTCCTTGTGAGGCCCAGTGGGGTGCTAATGGTCAGATGGTATGTCCTTAGCTTGCAGGGATGCAAAGCACTGAATCTTGCCCATTCGATTTGAAACACTTAGCTTTTCAATAGGGAGTACTCAGAAGGAGATGAAAATTGCGCTGGCACCAGAATGAGCACAAAGAGGGGGGAAAAAAACGGAAGCACAATTGGTGAGCATCATGCCCAGGGCCGGGTTTATTTTCTTCCTCATTGTTACATTTGTGGGGATTTATTTTTGAAAACGTCTATACTAAAAGGCCAGGCTCAATCAGGAACAATGGCATGTTTGGTAGCTAATAATCAACAACCATGCTGATAAGCCATGTGCTTCAAAAATGGGGAGAAAACAGGAAAGGAAGACAAGGGGGACAAAAAGAAAAGAAAAGGAAAAAATCCAGCCCGTTCAAAGCACAATAGAGCCCACACTCTTCCATTCATCAAAATTGACCATGACAGAGATTTTTCTTAATCTCATAGATTTGAGGTTAATACACAACAGTGTCTCCAGGTTTTGTAGCTAGAAAGATTTGGTCCAGAAGTCTCTACAAGAGCCATCATTTGCTTCCTGGAACTAGGAGGGTTAACTGAGAGAAGTGTCCCTTGACTTAAGAAGTGGCCCCTTTTCTCATCCCTACTCAGGTATGGCTCTCTGCTCTGCTATGGTCGCTTCGAGCATCCATTAACTTCCAGGAAGGGTAGACTGCCCATCGTGGGCCCATGGACTCAGATCCTTTCCATGTCTGTTTTCTGTGGAGTCTGCAAACATTGTATTACTTCCCAGAGGCCACTGCACTGCAGAAAAATGGGCACCAGCACTGTCCTGCAGGTTTTGAGCAACCTAACATGACATCTACCTGTTAGGACCTGCCAGAGCCCTTGTGGCACAAGGGAGCTGTGGACAGATGCAGTGAGATCTGGTAACTGCTTGTAAGATATGCCAAGCTGAAACAGACCTTTATCATCTATTCTTCCTAAACTCAAGAGAAGGGACTTCACACATTTTCTAAGTTAAAAAGACACTTAATCTTGTTTCTGGTGTCACAATTTGCAGTGAGCCTTGAGCTGAATACAGACCTAGGCTTTTCTGCATGCCTAGAGTGGTACAGTCAGTAACATTGATGTATTTTCTGGAGCGATCGGCATCCCTGGCTTTCAGCACTCACGTGTCTGTTGTCCACTCTCTTAGCTCCCCCTGTTTCCATTCTGTCTGATAATTTGCATTTACTTGGATCCTTGAATAAATTCATCTCCTTCAAAAGTCTGTTGCTCCTTCGTATTTTTTGAAGGGAGGGGGAGACTATTTGCACCTAAGAACACTGGTATAAAAGGCGACAGAGTTATTAAAGGTGAGAATAATAGTTAGAGATACCAGGGTGGGTTCCAGAAGAGTCTGGAACATCAGGGTCAGGAAACAGACCTCAGACAGATGAAAAGACAGGCAAGAACAACGGCCCAGCTACAGAACCCTTTATGGTTATTTCTCTGGATTTCCTCCTAAGTAAGCCACCTTGATAATGGGCTGAGTGACAGCTCAGCTTGGCTCTCTGTGACTTTTGAAGTGTCCTTAAGGAGTCTTTCATCTCTCACCTCAGCTTAGAAACCACAGGGAGCTGAAGGACCACCGTGTGAGTCTCCTGTCCAGACATCCGCAGAGATTGTTAATACACCCATGCACCTTTAATGAAGATCAGTTTCGAAAACTTAAATGCTCTTCCAAGTCTTTTCAGTGATATGGTTAGGGAATCAGTACATGCATGCAGAGGGTGGAAAGAACAAGGAGCAGGCTCTTTTTATTTAGAGAAAAACATGGGCCATAATACATGCATTATACATATATAAAAATGTCATAAAGAAACATACTATTTTGCATAATTAATATATGCTAATCAAAGACACATGCATTAGTCTTTCAAGCTGTGCATCCTGGTGGATTCAGCAGCTCCCATTAGTTTTCTAGACAGAAGGCTCTTAAAGAAGCAAGATGCATTTTCTAAGAACACAGGCACAGAGTGACTGTCTACAAGGACACGACTCACGTGGAGTGACATCCTTTACTGAATCTTCATCATAAAAATCAATAAAATTTAAAGGATGCACTTGGCCAGACCCACTCTGTTAAGTTTTCTATATTGTTCTGGAGGGGGGTGGGAATGGAACATTTTGACACGTAGGAAATGATTTGGGGCATAATCAAAGGCCCAGGATTTATAACCAACAATAATCATTCCACCTGTGAAGAGTATCTTTCTGGTGATGAGTTAGGACATTAGGCCCTTCGTTTGAAGTATCAAAGGTTGCTGTAGGATGTCTACAAAATGGCATCAAAAAGAAATACATGTATACCCAAAGATTGTAGCCCAGATGTGGTCGTTCATCTTACAGTTATGTTCTCTTCTTTGAAACACTGTGCTTCAGGGCTGTTCCTGTTTCTTCTGGAACAAATATACTCATACCAGGTTTAACACATCAGTGGACATAAGAACCTGGAAAGGATTTTTCAGTAAGAAACACAAGGTTTCATGGAAGGGGTCGAAGGGAGTCGAGTTGGATGAGCTGAGTCAGGATCACCTGCCTTGCCTGCCCTGCTTGCCCTAACTGCCCTGTCCTGTCCTGCCCTGTCCCATCCAGCCTGCCCTGCCTGCCTGCCTGCCCAGCAAGGACAATAATGAGTCTCCTTCCATCACCAAAGCTAGTCTGCTGACTCGTGCAGGATGCTGGCAGCAGGAGCTGGCCAACGAAGGACAGACAGGAGAAAAACATTTAGGATGTAGAATGAGCTGAGCTCTCATAACCCATGGTTGTGTTTTGAGAATATCCCAAAGACACTCCCCAGCTTAATCCTCCATTGCCTGTTTCACACACGCCAGTTGACACGCATGTCATTATCTTAGCATGACTCTCCTGAGGGCAGAGGAAAGTGTGGAGGGAATGTCATCAGCTCAGTTCCCTGGGCCACGAAGGGTAAGAAGGTGGAACAGATTTATAGTGATCTTGACAATCACTGAAGCCAAGCTTGCTGCTTGCTCATTACTTCCCATAAAGACCCATGGGCTGTTCCTAAAAACATGAAGAATCTAATGAGGCCCTTGAGGGAAACCCTCTGGGCCTTCCCTAGACAGTCAAACGGCTCTGCCTTAGACATTTTTCTTCACTTGAATTCAACCAGGGCCTCACACAATCTGCCCACAGGTTTAGAGCAGAATCCCAATGTTCAGATAGTTCCCAACCACTACTCCACCCGGATTCTCTTTGGCGGGCTTGCCAGCGCATCATCGCGACATGGATGAACTGTGGGGAGAGCATCAGTGGCTGTAGAGTCCTGCATTCACTCGTGGCTTGCAGAAATGGACCACTTGTTCTATGCCTCTCTTCTCTCTGGCTTAATGTCAAGTTCTTTGCTCTTCATATTTCAAATACTCTAGCCCCCATCTCACTCACTGTGAAGCACTGTGGACCCCTCCAGAACTCTTGCTCCTGGCAAATTAGAATAGCCTTTAATGATGATGCTGCCTGAAAAGGTGCCATCACTCTCTGCTTTATGATCTGTAGTCATTGCATTTCTCTTTCTTTTTGAGCTGGGTAGATATTCATTTCTATGTATATACAGATGTTCTGACATAAAACAAGAAGTCCCTGGAGCAGAGGAGAGACCATTCCTCCGAGTTCCAGGAGTCTTACGATGTAAACATCCTGGTGGCATTGGGAAGCAAGGCTGAATTTGCCCATCTGAAGCAGGTCTACCCCACAGCACAGCGTGCCCCTAGTCAGGGGGGCCAGCACATGTGGCCCTCTTCCTTGATGTAGAGCATGGGTTCTACTGTGTTCATGTGAACAAATGTCCTCCAGGAAGAGGCGTAAACCCATGGAGTGGGCGGCGGGGGTACCAAGTGGCTCCCAGTGATATGAGCCTAAGTCTTTCCAACACTTGAGCAGAGAGTGCCGTCCTGTCACCCTGAAGCCCACACCATCACACACTTGCCTTGGAGAGTCTCACTGTGTGGAGACAGGGAAATATCCACACTGCTTGGGTTATCAATGGCTAGAGCAACAGCTGTCTCAGTCATGAAATGAAGCCTATGAAAGTCTGCCCTCGGGCATGCTTTGTTTCCCAGGAATTCCTGTTTGGCTTCGCTTAGTTTTTTTGGTTGGGTAGTTGTCGCTTACCAGATTAAAGTAACTCTCTACCATGGCCAGCTCTGTCTTGATTAGGTTTTAAAGAATGGTCTTGGTAGGAAACCAATCTAAGAAGTAAAGTTTGAAAGTCTTGTAAAAAACAAACAAACAAACAAAAAACAATTGGATAAGAAAGAGGTAAATACTTTGGACTAATTACATAAATGAAAATGGAAGAAGACAGCTAGCCTTGCAAACCCCTCTTTACTGCCCAGGCAGAGGTTAAGTCCTTGCCCCCTGGAAGCTTACATGCTACTGGGTTCACAGCACGGAGGCACAGAAATGTAGTACAAGTTAGAAAAAATGAATATTACAAAGTGACGGAAGCCAGAGAAATATGGAAGGAAGTACTTGGGCAGATTCAGCAGATAGAGAAATGACTCTCCCACTCAAACAGGAAGAAGTGGAGAAGACCAACAGAGAAGCAAGACGATCAGGGCAGAGGGAATCACATGAGCCAGAAGTACGTGAAAAGAACATGCTCAAAAAGCAAAAAAGGCCATGTCAATAGATCTGGGTAAACAATAAGGAAAGAGATGGATTTTGAAGTAGGGGGCACCCATATCAACACCAATTCCTAAAGTCCAGGATTCATTTGAAAAATACAATGAGCATAGAAGATTACAGATTTTTGTCTAGTGATAAGACTTATCTCCTTCTTACGGAGTTATATTGTCTCCCTACAAATAACCACTATGTGCACGGTATACACTTCCTTCATGACAATGCTATCAGAGAAAGCAGCATTGATATGACATTTGCTATGCTGCAGGTATTATCATATGCATTTCATATGTGTGTTTGTGTGTTGAAATACACACATCCAAACACATATTTCCTGTGTGACTATATATGTGTGTTCATACATATTATGCACATATATATACATATATGTATGTATACACATATATAGCATGATATATAGTGTGATATATAGAGTGAGGGATAGAGATATATGTGTATGTATGCATACACATATACAATCTTCTCTACTGAAATTTATGTTTTTCATGATGTAAAATCACCTCCCATTTCCCCTGTGAAATGCTTAGATCATTCTCATAGTTTAGGGGTGCTGTTAGCCAAGCTGTAACATGAAAAGGTACCTAGAGATCTAGTCTATTTGTCTCTCTGGGTTACACACAGTGTTCCTTCCAATAAGAGCTCAGCTGACCCCTTGACTAGCTCTCCTTCAAAGTTAGCTTGTGGAGCACTATGTGGGTTTGGTGGAGCTGTAGAAAGACTGTTCTGAGGCTCAGTTAAGCTAGCTGGAGGGTCTAAAGCAGACAGGAAAACCACAGGCGTGCAAATACTAACACAAATTCTTACAGTTCTTCTTCTTCCATGCTCTTTTCATTATGCAGTGTGGGCAAGGTAGAAAGGGAGTGGGCCTGTCAAAATCTTCCCCTGCCAAGGACAGACTCATGTTGCCACAAATTCTGCAGGTCTGACACTCACTCAGGCAAATTTAGATGGCATTCCAAAGCATACCTCAGAGCTTCGTGTCTTTCTCTCACCAGCAGAGATGGAGCCAGCATATCCTGACTCCAGACTGGCATCACTAGCTCACTTCCTGCCCTTGTCCAAATATGCTTCCAGGTAGAACCAAAGCACTGGAGATTCTCCAATACTCAGGATCTTGTCTGAGAACAGCTGAAGGTGACCATTTATATACCGGTGTAACTTATCTGTGGCTGTGCCTCCCACTTTGGGTGCCTTGTTCTGCAATAGAAATATAATGTGCAAACAAGGTACTGACTTCTTGTACTGAACAAGGCCCAGTAGAGTTTAGGGCTGTATTGTTTGCATAGCACCATGCTGTATGAAATACAGAGGGAGTGGCGCGGTCCCACATTCCCACCGTACCTTCTCTGAACACCCAGGGAAAGCACAATCCCAGGTTAGCAGCATTTTTTATTGAGCACTGAGTAAGAGAATATCAACATGTTAAGAACTTTTTAAAAAGAATCCCATGTAAGAGACAGAAGCAACGATACAGACATCAAGGGACCAGGTCTTTAAAGGGTTACCGCTTAAAAGTTCTGTTGGGGAAGAGAAAGGACAAAGATAGATGGATGGTTATAAATGACATGGGTTTAGGGTTGAAATGGAAATAAACATATAAAGATGAGGGCTAAGAGTATAGAGGCACTGTAGGAGATAGGCTAGCAGCTAGGGAGGAAGGGGGATTGGTTAATGGAGGGCTGGATGCTTGAGTGAAGGAGGATGCTGGGGAGTGAAGAGCCAGGTAAAGGGGCACAGTGCCAGAGAACGGGCAGCAGAGGGGACAGAGGGAACAGAGGGAACAGAAGGGACAGAGAAGACAGAGATAGCAGAGGGGACAGAGAGAGCAGAGGGAACAGAAGGGACAGAGAAGACAGAGGTAGCAGAGGGAACAGAAGGGACAGAGAAGACAGAGATAGCAGAGGGAACAGAAGGGACAGAGAAGACAGAGGTAGCAGAGGGGACAGAGAGAGCAGAGGGAACAGAAGAGACAGAGAAGACAGAGGTAGCAGAGGGAACAGAAGGGAACAGAAGGGACAGAGAAGACAGAGGTAGCAGAGGGGACAGAGAGAGCAGAGGGAACAGAAGGGACAGAGAAGACAGAGGTAGCAGAGGGAACAGAAGGGACAGAGAAGACAGAGGTAGCAGAGGGAACAGAAGGGACAGAGAAGACAGAGATAGCAGAGGGGACAGAGGGAACAGAGGGAACAGAAGGGACAGAGAAGACAGAGGTAGCAGAGGGAACAGAGAGAGCAGAGGGAACAGAAGGGACAGAGAAGACAGAGGTAGCAGAGGGGACAGAGGGAGCAGAGGGGACAGAGAGAGCAGAGGGAATAGAAGGGACAGAGAAGACAGAGATAGCAGAGGGGACAGAGGGAACAGAAGGGACAGAGAAGACAGAGGTAGCAGAGGGGACAGAGAGAGCAGAGGGAACAGAAGGGACAGAGAAGACAGAGGTAGCAGAGGGAACAGAGGGAACAGAAGGGACAGAGAAGACAGAGATAGCAGAGGGGACAGAGAGAGCAGAGGGAACAGAAGGGACAGAGAAGACAGAGGTAGCAGAGGGGACAGAAGGGACAGAGAAGACAGAGATAGCAGAGGGGACAGAAGGGACAGAGAAGACAGAGGTAGCAGAGGGAACAGAGGGAGAGGTCCTACATGAACTCAGGAATAACTCTAGATTAATAAGCAGGAATAGGGTAGATTTTAGTTTAGAGACTTGTGGGACTACGAGATTTGTGCAGGAGTCTGAGCAGTTGTCACAGGGCTGTGACTGACTTTCCTCTGTGACAAAAGGGATGGAATTGCCTGTTGACTTCAAGGGAACTAGAGGGAGGGTGTTTTTGAGGAATGTGAATCAGGATGCAGAGTCCAGTGTAGGTCGTATCAACAGAAAAAAATCTCCAGAAATAAGACTAAACTTGTTATCCCAGCACAGAGAGAACACCCAGAGGGACATGGTGACAGGACTGGAGCTTTGGATAAGGTCTGAGCTACTGTGTTAGGCAGCACTCCATGGAAGCAAGCGGTGCCGAGTGCAGGGTCTCTCCCGAGAATTCCCGTCTATTTATCCCTTCTCTTTCCGTTGCTGCCAGGTAGATTTTCCTTCTACACTAGCCCTTACTGACAGTCTTCTTTCAGATAATCTCTTTTCCCTTTTGCTCTCCCTTCCGTGGCGATTCAGTTGTCAATTTTCTCCTTGGTTCCCCCTTTCTCTCCAGGATCCATCTAGTGTCCACCTGCTGCTTCTAACTTCAGAATAACCTGCAGTTCTTTTACTTTTGTCTACTTTTTCTTATAATTATCTGACTTAGTCCTGTGTTCTTTTGTTTTGTTTTTGTTTGCTTGGTTTTTGTTGTTGTTTTGAGACAGGGTTTCTCTGTAGCTTTGGGGGCTACAACTAGCTCTTGTAGACCAGGCTGGCCTCGAACTCATAGAGATCTGCCTGCCTCTGCCTCCTGAGTGCTGGGATTAAAGTTGTGCGCCACCACAGCCTGGGCCTAGCACTGTGTTCTAACTTGCCTCACAAACTGCTTTCTATTAGACGGCACATCATCTTCCCACATAAAAAACTACCCTATTCTTTCCTATCCTGGTGAGGTGGAGGGTGACTACTTTCATCAAATCAGTCTGGAACAGATGTCAACCTTGGGTAGAAGTTTTCTAAGACTCAGTTTACCCCAGGCCCAGCCTAATGCCTGGCAGGCTTTGTGCTCAGAGCTCCCAGTATCATCAGAGTGCCCCATGAGACCCAAGCTCTCGTTTCTATGGTATCAGTGAAGACAAAGTAGAAATGACACCCATTCTCCTTTCCCAAGGCTGCCTGCCCCGTGCTTCTTCCTTATTAGGTAAAACAGTTCTGGCATGTGAGTCTCTGGTTTTATTTACAGCTCCTCGAGCTTGCCAAACTCTCTCCCGCTTTTTCTGTCCCACAGCTTCAGTCCTCTGTCTGGGCAAACGCAAGATGTTCAGCCTGAAACCCTATGAAGAGATTTGGCACACACAGCCATGGGGAAAATGGCCACGGAGCCGCCACTTTGCTCCTGAAGAATTCTACTTTTCTGAAATTGCATCCCTTTAAAATGCTATAACCTAAGGGGCTCTTTAATCTCTCCAAGTAGGAGATGCCTAGATTTCACCTGGGACATCTTATGCATTCCAATAGTGCCACACAGATCTAGCTCATATTGCAACATCTTACCAAGGATGTGATCCCTGGATTGTGCTGTACACTGCAGGAATTTGCAAACCTTTGGAGGATGAGGGTCATCCTGAAAGCCTGCGTAGGTTGTTACTTCATCCTGTATACTAACTAGAGTACCTATTCAAACTTGATTGAGCATTATAGGAAACATGCATCGTGTGTTTGCTCCAGCCACAACCGGCCGCATAGCACACAGCATCCATCTCTTCTGCTTGGATCCCATCCTTCAAGCTACATTTATGAGGCACAATAAAGACACAATGTGCTTTTAAATTTCAGTGGAGAACGTGTTTGTGCTCAGAGACCACAGCTTCTATCCGATCTTCCTAGTAGTCTCAGCCACCCAGTCCCCTCAGCCAGCCTAAGCATCTAGTACACTGTTGGCAACGATGCAGCAGGGACATCTCTGAATTTGTCAAACTCCAAACAGTGTACCCCATTGAAGTGAACTGAGACACAAGATCAATAGCCTATCCGTGTAGGTTCGTCATTTAACAAACAGGCCATGTTATTATAATTCATCAATAACAGAGAAACCAGTTATTAAAAGATAGGTGGGGGTCCCCAGGAGTTCTTGAATATTCTATTAAATTTTGGGTTGTGTCTAAAATTGCTATAAGGAGTAAAGAGTACTGATTTAAAAACATGTATATGTGTCTATATAATTTATCTTCACAAAATGTACAATGTAGTTGGCAATATTCCTGTTTGTTCCAGCCACCAGACAAGTCATTGCTCTGGTTTGCTTTCCGTTGCTGTCATAAATACCATGACCAAGATCAGCTTGGAGAGGAAAGGAATTGTTTCCTTTTATCTGTGACAGTCCATTGTCACAGGAAGCCAGGGCAGAAGCTCAAGGCAGGAGCTAGAAGCAGAAACCATGGAGGAATGCTGCTCCCTGGTTTCTCCCCCCTGGCCTGCTCATCTTGCTTTCTTATCCAACCCAGGGACATCTGTCTGCCCAGGATGACATTGCTGACAGTGGGCTGCATCCTCTTCCATCAGTGAACAGTCAATACAATGCCCCACAGGCTAATCTGATAAAGACAAGGCTGCAATAGAAACTCCCTGATCCTAAGTGACTCAAGGTTGGGTCAAGTTGGTGATAGTTACTAATCTGGATAGTTATAATCAAGGAGGGGCTATACAAACTCAAACTGTTTGACATTGGGTTATAGGTCATAACAAAGACAAATACATATTAACATGTGTCTTCAAAGCAATGTTTCTCATCCGTTGGGTCATGACCCTTTTGGGGGCCAAAGGATCATTCCATTAGGAATTGCCAAAACCATCAAGAAACACAGACATTTACATTACAATTCATAACAGCAACAAAATTGCAGTTGTGAGATAGCAACGAAAATAATGTTATGGTTGGAGTCACTACAACATGAGAAAGCGTATTAAAGGGTCACAGCATTAGGAAGGTTGAGAAACACTGCTTCAGAGGGTGATTATTTTTAAAAACATAATACAATTGAGGCATCTGACTTCTTATGGATGTTTCATAAAAAAACTTTGACTATTTTTAGATGAGCATCGTTTCTGTCATATGCTATGGGGCAGAACTGCTAGGACTTGATCATTCGGGTCTCTGAACATTGCACATGAAGCCTCACAGAATCTTTGTTTAGACACCTGCTCTGGAGAGACCCTGCATTTCCTCAGGCCACACCGATTGTTGCCCAGTATGTTGTCTGTCCAAGTCTACACAATGTCCAGCATACAAGCCCTATGAAGTCCTAGCTGAGAACCCAAGCTCCATCTCTGCTATAAACCAGATTATGTCTACTTTTGAGGAATAAAATCCATCCATAAATAGCTGAAGTATATACTGTTCAAGCACACCTCTACAATGTCCCCTTTTGTACTCACAAAGTGAATGAAATTACTTTGGCTTCTTACAGAATGATTTTGTCCATATTCCTCTTAGGCATCAGACCACTGACACTAGCAGTAGAGGATTTGAAACATAATTTTCCTATTATAAACCATGGCATTATGAGAGGAGGATAGCCCATTATGAGAGCAGGATAGCCCATTACGAGAGGAGGATCACACAGGGTCATATGTTTGATTCCCAGCTTCCTAGATGTTGGGGTATTTAAGAAGGATTAGAAAGTGTGTCACAGGGGCAGGCTTTCAGGTCTCAAAAGCCCACATCAGCCCAGTCTCCCTCTCTCTCTGTCTCCATCACAACAGATGTGAGCTCCTAGCTACTGTGCCAGCGCTGTGCCTGCTCGCTGTTGCCACACTCCCCACCGTGATTGTATGGACAAACCCTCTGAAACTGTAAGCCAGCCCTAATTTAAATGTTTTCTTTGAAAAGTTCCCTTGGTTGTGGTGTCTTCTCCCAGCAATAGAACAGTAACTAAAATATAAATCTATAGTATTTTTAGTGAGAGGGTTGTCTAGATAGGGACTTGTGTTCAGATTAAATAACTTATTAGGTTCAACTCTGTGTAATTCTTGTGAACAACGTATTATATCGGATTTCTCAAAATGTTCTTTATGTACCATGAAGGTAAAAAATAACATTTCTAGGCTATTTGTAACAATCTCACACGTATGGTATGAATGTCAAACTATGAGTTTATTTTCTGTCATTTATGTCTATACCTTCCTTTATTAAAAGCCTATTTGGCCAAGTGATTTTATTTCCTATTTTACAAATAACAGACTTTCATAATTTTCTATATGACTGGGTCAAATGGTTACCTTTCATTATATTTGTTTGAAGAATAATTAAATGTAATAACGAAATTGGGAGATGTTTATGATGCAGGCTGCTTCACAGAAAGAGCTAGAACTCCATTAGAAGACACAGTCACAGCCCCATCTCTTTGAACAGCAAGAAACACCATCCCTTTGTGCAGCCCATCTACGTCCCTTCTTGCTTTGAAAAATGAGCCCACAGTTCAGTGCCTATATTTAAATTTTCTACAATAAGTAGACAAATGTAAACTTCTTAACCATTTTGCATGCTAATTTCTTGGCTCGCTAATATGTGGAATTTAGACTTGAATTCACTTTAATTTTCAGATAATATATGGTAACAGAGGGACACAAGAAGATTAATCTACTGCTACAGCAAGCAGTTCTATGAATAGAGGACACTGTTGCTGTTATTATAGTGACTATTAAAATCCAAACAATTGTCCTATCAATCAATCAATAAACATATTTTTCTGAATATATACATAATGAATACTAACTCATTATAGCCATATGGGCTCCACAGGTCAAAATCATTATAGTTTTCTGTCCTCTGGAGATAGACATTTTGTGGTGATAGGATAAATGCTTAAAAATCCTGTATTCTTGTTTTATTGCCAAAATATGCTATTATTACTCATTTTCATCAGATCTCAGCTCATTGTGACAATATTAGTTAGCTTCCGGGCACACTATCATAATAAACACACTGCTGTGTAAATCTTCCAAGATGTAGTCCCAGTGTCAGAACGATTCAGGATGGTAGGAGTATCTGATGGAGTACAGTCGTGGCCCAGTGTCCGAATCCTTCCCATGTACCTGTGCCCTGAGTTTACGTAGGCACAGCTTGCATTGTTCCAGAGAAACAGAATTCCTTATTTCTAAGAGCAATGCGTTGTATGACCGAACCATCGGAAGGAGGGTTCTCTTGGCGCCTCCTCCCACTCAATGTCCACGAGGAGATCTGAGCAAGAAACCTTGTAAAATGCTTGGAAGTTCTTAGGCAGAATAAAGCTTGGATAATCACCATTTAGAGTTTTGATTGTCTTTTTAGCTAGTTGCTATCCACCGGCATTGCCTTTGACCCTGGAGTTCTGCTTCAGAATAACTTCCTGGCAGAAGGTTTCTCAGACTCCGAAAGCTGAATCAGTTTCCTCTCCACCCACAAGGTTCTTGCCAGACGTGAACCTCTGACCTCCAAATCAGACACCTCTGATTTGTTTCTGATCAGCTTCCTGAGGACAGAATGTTGTCCCACTTTCTAGCTGGTACCCAGTTGGTTGGTTAGCACAGAGGAGATGATGAGTCTAAGTACCGGACTGGAGCAATGGTCTAATTCCACGGGTGCCTGGCAGAGCTTGGACTTCTGAACGGGGCCATGCAGTGTACTTGAGCATACATACTATGCTGTATGAAGATGACGTGAGCATGTATATCTCCATCAGACCTGCACATCAGTAGACCAGCAGGAAAAAGAGCAATCATGTTTGAAGCAGACTAGTTCAAGACTGTGGAGATGAACCTTGGCTGGGACAGATGGTGCGGTCTTAGTGGGCCCATCCTGGTCCCCGGATGTGATACCTGATACCCTTCCCTGCAAATTTTGATCTGTGGGCTGGATGGTTGGTTTTACCATCATTTAGTTTTGCAAGGGAGGTGGTGGTGATTAGTTTTGATATTTCAATTGTAGATATTTTAGCATCCAGGTATGTGTGTCTGAATGTGTTTATATGCATTTAGTGTAGGTGCACAGAGGCCAGAGGTGGCAGCTCTCCTGAGCAACAAGTACTCTTAACCACTGAGCCTTTAGAGATTTGTTTTACAACTTATTTTTATATGTGTATGAATGCTTGTCTGCATGCATGTCTTGCATCATATGTGTGCCTGGTACCCACGGGGGAGAGTAATGGATTTCTCAATCTGAAGTTGTAGATGGTTGTAAACTACGATGTGAGTGCTGGGAGCCATACCTGGGTTTCTTGTGAGGACAGTAAGTATTCTTAACCATAAAACCATCACTTTAGCCCTCAGCATTCATTTGTTTTCTAGATTAACAGAAGCACTTGCAGAAGTTTTCCTTCAGAAGGCAAGGATGCACCCAGCTGGTCCCAGGGCTGCACTAACAATACTTCAGGTTAATATCATACCAGTTCTTTTGGTGCCGATGCTGGTGTATGTCTGGAGGGAGGAGCCTCCCCCCCCCCCGTGAACTCATGCTGAACTCTGGTCCCATCTATCACATCTCATTGCATTATTCTCAAGTGTCCGATGCCATATCTAAAGTCAGTGGGAGGTGCCCATGGTTTCACATTCTGTTCCTGATGGAATCCCGCATTTTCTCTGTAGGACGACGTGCTCCTCTGGGTAACATTGTGTTTCTATGGGTAGAGCCACTCTTCTCTGGATATTGCATTTTCCATCCTTCTCAAGTACCAGCCCCACGCCCATCTCATTTTGCATCCCGCTCATGGTCTCTTTCTGGTTCCCAGCATGGGGTGGGACAATGGTCTGTATTCTGTCAATTATATTTTAAGTAAACTCTGATTGGCCAGTAGCCAGGCAGGAAGATTAGGAGGGACAACCAGACAGGTAGTAGAGGTGGGTCAATGAGAACAGGAGAATTTTGGGAAGAAGGAAGTCCTGTCTGCAGTCCTGACCCAGCCACAGAACAAGCAAGATGTAACTGCTTCACTGAAAAAGGTACCAAGCCACATGGCTAACATAGACAAGAATAATGGGCTAATATAAGTTATAAGAGTTAATAAGAAGACTGAGCTATGTAGACTTCTGTGTGATTTCTTTGGGACTTAACGACTGTGGGAACTGAGCGGGACAGAAAACTCAGACAACACCAGCATCTCACTCATTTCTTCTATCTTTCTTTCCACAGTGAGAGCCCACTTATGTCTGGGTTGCCACACACTACCTCTGCTCTAGACGGCATGGCTACCCCAGTGTCAGCCCCCACACCGTTAGTCAGCTCCAGAGAGATGCCTCAATCTATGGTGTGGTCCATGTTCAAAAGATCAAGACCCCTGACCTAAATACACATGGTTGAGTCCCTGTCTTTTTAGAGCTCACCATGCACATGATACTGTCCCAATTCCTGGCACACCTTGATCTCTAAAAAACGTCTATGTATGTGTGAGGCACCTCTCAGTGTCTGCATTAAAAAAATGTCTCTGTTATTCACTGCACAAAATCTGTGAGTGTCCGTGGCACTTGATTCATCAGATCTAGTATTTAGAAAAATTTTTTAGTATTTTAACTAACTTTTTAAAACTGTATGGAGTCCAGCAGTCTGCAAAGCAGGAAGTTCATGTGCATACAAATCAATTTCATCATTTTGATGCAGAAAGTCTTCTTTTTTTTAGACTCCTATTCATTATGGGTATTCAAGCATGCTGATCATGCACATCTATCTGCAGAAATTAAATTATTAGCTACGACTTATTTCATTACATCTTCCACTGTTCAGGGCTGCTTTTGTTTCTTGTCCTACAGACACTGTATACTGCAAACAAATCATTAAGGTGTCTGCCAACAGCAGCATTCTCTCGGTGATCAACAGAAATGGATACTAGCTGACAATCTACCAGCCACACTCGGGAGAGTCTGCTCCTGCATCACTGAGTAAGGTATGTGTATGCTCTTTGCATGATTCCAGACCTCTGTCCTCACTCACGTTCCAAGATTCTGGCTCTGCGCATCCACGCTTGTCAGTCTCCACCATCACTGTAAAGTGTCCCATTGGGACACCTCACTTGGTGATGCTATGCCCCTCTCTTCTTCCATCAGGACATAGTATTTTAGGATCTCTTTACTTTCAAGTTGAAAACCAGAAAATTGGTTTTTTTTCCTAATCATCTGAGTTCAATTTAGAATCATGCTCTTCAGAACTGAGAAAGTAAATGTGTGACCAGGACAGCCCTGAGTCCTCACGTTCTTCCCATTGGCAAGAGGACTAATCCAGCCAGGCTGGTTTGGGGTACAGTTGAGAGTGTCAGCTCCTTGCGGGGTCTTGCATTCATTATCATCGACCCCCAGAATCCTCGGGCAAAGACAAGTTTCCCATAATTCCCTTCTTAGTGCTTTTGCTGCAGTTTGTTCTCCTGTCTTCCACCGAGATCTGCTGTAGAATAGAAGAATGATCATGCCCGTCCGTGCTACCCATGAAGTTCGGCATGCAGGCAGCTCACTTCAGATGTTCTTGCGTGGATGGGGTGAAGGGCCAGAAAATGACAGAAGGAGCCTCTCTGGGCGACATAATAAGTTTTCCCCTGAGGGACTTTCTTCTACTTGTACACAAACTGATCCATAAAGATTTCCAAGTAAAGTTCCAGCAAAGGAGACCTTTTCAGAAACCATTCATGAACACAGCTTTCTTCATCCCGCACCGTCATGCCTTGGCTTTTTCACAGAAACAATACAATTAACAAAAGAGAGGAGAGGACACAGCTCAGAGGTCTGGTGTGAAACAGAATAGTTTAAAGACTAGATGGGAGTCAGTATGAACACCCCGACCAGACTGCATCCATGCTGAGGAGCCTTCATCAAGAGTGAGCTTGTGTTGGAGGACGATCTGACAAAGGAAGTGGCATGGGGACAGAGAGGGTGCTGCCACAAGAGGGGAGGAGCCCTCTGACCACTGGACACTAGGCAAGACTCGCGTGCCTAATCTTTCATACATGTGCAATGTTTTATGATATTAACTCCATCCTCAGAGCAATCTCCTCCAGTAGGCATCTCGATTGTCTCCGTTCTTTCAAAGACAAAATTGACATACGGGCTAGCTTACAGCTGTTCTTTATATTTTTTTCTGATTGGAAAGATTTTGTCTTTCTCTTAGAAAGCTGTTTATAATTTATTACATATAGAAGGTGTGATCACTTGTTGGTGCTGTTCTAAAATAACAGACACCAAGACTTCCTCCAAGGGTCAAGACTCACTTCTACACATATTTCAGAACACATTATTCTACCCTAAGCTCCTCACAGGAAGCTAGTCATCGAGATCCATATGTAATATTTAAATATTTATATACATAATAAAGTTAAGGTAACATAAATAGAGATGTGTTTGTAAACCTATTAATAAAAATTGTAAGCAACTAAGTCCTTAACAGTTGGATGAATCTTTAAAAAATTCTTTTATGTTGTCAGTGAAATGGCTCAGTGGATAAAATCGCTTGCTTCAAAACCTGTCAGCATGGGCTTGATCCGCGGGTCCCATCTCTTGGAAGGAGAGAAGAGCCATTGAAAAGTTGTCCTCTGATGGCCATAGCATGAACACACACACACACACACACACATAAATGTAATAAATTAAAATATACATTTCACAAATAGAAGTGTGAAGCTACAGAAAACACATCAGCGCGTGAATATGATCTGTGTTGTGTGTGTTCATGTGAATGTCTACATACGTACATGTGTCTCTGTATACATACACATCATTGTCTGCACACACGCATGTGTATGCAGCTTTGTTTAATTTGTTTGTACTTGTGGTATTAACATAGATTGTCAACTTGACAAGATCTTCCTAGGAGAAGAGCCTGGCAGGTCTGTAAGGGATTATCTAGGAGTGAGTTAGCCGCTGGGTTTATCTCCATTAATAACTGAGGCAGACACCAGATCCAAGATGGCGGCCAGCAGGAGGCTGATGAAGGAGCTTGAAGAGATCCGCAAATGTGGAATAAAAAACTTCCGTAACATCCAGGTTGATGAAGCTAATTTATCGACTTGGCAAGGGCTTATTGTTCCTGACAACCCTCCATATGACAAGGGGGCCTTCAGAATTGAAATCAACTTTCCAGCAGAGTTCAGAATTGAAATCCACTTTCCAGCAGAGTACCCATTCAAACCACCAAGATCTACCACCCTAACATTGATGAGAATGGGCAGGTCTGTCTGCCAGTAATTAGTGCTGCAAACTGAAAGCCAGCCACCCAAACTGACCAAGTAATCCAGTCCCTCATAGCACTGGTAAGATCCCCTGCCTGAGTACCCACTCCAGGCTGACCTAGCTGAAGAATACTCTAAGGACAGTAAAAAAATTCTGTAAGAATGCTGAAGAGTTTACAAAGAAATAGGGGAAAAGCGAGTTGTGGACTAAAATCTGTCATGAGTGATTCCAGCAAGTTTGAGCAGAGCCCCCAGCAGTGCATTCAGATACCCCGCAAAGCAGGACTCTGGGAAATTGACACATGCCACCATCTGGCATCCGCTTGTGGCAGTTATTAACTTTCTACAGTTTTCTTAATCAAAAGTGGTCTAGGCAACCTGTAAAGAAGGATTAAAAAATTCAGATGTTCTAAAAAATAATAACTGAGGCAGAAAATTCTCCTTAAATGTGTGCATCACTATTTCATGGATACTGGGTGTTCTGGTGACTAAGATTGGAAGAGAAGGGTCTCTGTCTCCTAGTGATGGGCAGTGATTAGCCTTCTCTGTCTTCTGCTATAACAGTACCTTGCCATGACACACTGTGCCTGCAAACCCTTTCTACATCACATTGTTTACGACAAGCATTTTGTCATAAACAATACTTATTCTGGCTGATCTTCTACGTGTTTCTTTGGAGACTTTTCTTAATTCTGGGATGGTCAAATGTTCTCAGATTCCGATGCTGACAAGATAATTGTTGACATTCTTTGGTATTCCTCCGGAAATCCTGGGAGGTCTCTTCTCCCCTCATTTTGGCCTTTCCCCTTCCACATGGGGAAATTCTGTTGACCAGTTTCCTAGTCTGCCAGACCCTTCCCTGGATGTGTCCACTTGCCAGAGATTCCAGAGGTGTCCTTGTTATCTGCCCTGGTTTGCTGAGACAATGGTCATCGAGCCCCTTCTGGGTCATCATGTCCACAATCCAAATGGCTCACTAGTAAATTTTTACTTATAGATTATTTGTAAATAACAAAAACCTATTTGTGCTAGAATGTAAAGAAAAAATAGGGGAGGAGCTATAAAAGAGAACGGAAGAAGTAAATACATACACGATAATAAACACACTTGGCAAACCTCCAAGTTTATAGAAATTGCAGAATATAAAGCTAAACACTGACCAGGTGCAGACACTTCTGGTCTATTTCACTCTATGTACAATAAGTCCATATCTCTCACTTCTTTAAAGACTTATTCAGATTGTATGCAATCATCTGCTTCCATGCAGCAAGCCATTACCTCAGGACTAAGAGAACCCTCTTCACACCTACTAACACTAAGCGGCTGGGTTTACCTGTTGATAGCCTAACATAAGACAGCAGTGGAAACACAGAGAACAAACAGATCTGCCAGCCCGGCAGGGTCAAGGTCACCCCTAACGACAAGACGTGCGGTAGGGATGCAGGTTCACTGTTGGAAACTCATTCAACTGTCTTTCCGGTCACATAGACCACAAGCGCCAAGAGGTGCTTTTGAAGAAGCTCTTCTGGGTTGTTCTAACAGTGCACAAGGTCTAAAAAGGCTAGTTTCGTTTCCGTGTGTTTTCTTCCAGCACACATTAACTCAGAACAGCACATTGAGGGAGTCAGACATTCTCTGAAGCCAGAAACTCACAGGCCGCTAAGAGAAGTTGACACTCACCTGCGCTCAGCCGACAGTGGCTAAGAAGAACGTCTACCATGAAGAGGAGACCTCAGAGGCCTCATCCACAAGGAGATATACTGCTGGGATCCTGAAGGAAGGACTGGGGGGCCAAGACAATGTGAGATGGGACATGGAAAAATGTCAGAACAACACATGGATTCCAAGTGCTGACAAGGAATGATTTCAACAAGAGGTTGAAAGCCATGAGTAATAAAATTAGTTCTGTGATCCAACATTTATGCCAAAGCATCAATGGTCAGAATAAAACATGTGCTCTTTCTCTGCACAAAAATTCATCACAGGAAATGAAGGTGAGGTGAGGTCTACAGGGAAGTTCTAATACAAGGCATTGGCATCCTTCTTTTAAAAAGAGGAGACGAGAAAGGAATTGGAGATAGATGTATACAAGGATTTCAGTGGACATGAAAATGACCATATCTCCTGTGAGATAAGGAGAGGCCAGCAGAAGAGTATTCCTCAAAGCCAGTGGACACCAACTTTGTCAACCATGATCTCATCCTTCCAGCCATCAGAACTGTAAGATGCTAAATCCCTGCCAGAGAAGATGCCCAGGCTGTGGTACATTGTCCTGGCAGTAAAGAAAACAAATATCCCCAGAGGACAGGCAGTACTGGCGACACAGCCGAGCAGTGACTCATCAATTTGTGTTTCCGGAACGTACTAGCCTGTACCTTTGCTGGTGGTCATTCTCTCTGAAATCTGTGCTGTGTTGTAAGGCACAGTTACAGAAAATCACAAAGGAGTAGGCCAACAAAATGCCAGTGATTAAAGAAAGGCGGTGGATACCCGAATTGGGATGACTAGGAAGAGTTGCAGGAGCAGAGACTGAAGACATTAACCAAGATGTTTAGGGATTATGGGACATGTCCCAGAGCGAGGTAACCTTTTGGTGAGGGAAGAGTACACTGTGCAAATTATTATCACTGTAGACATTGACTCATTTAGGTCACAGGAATATGAACACAACTGTTCATATTTAATTAAATATGGATGTTCAATGTCAAATTTCCTGCAGAAAGAACGTACTGCTTTCAAAAGAAAAGCTGTCCCTCCTGCTTGGTGACTCAGCAACACCTTCGCGCGCAGCCCAGCAAAGAACAAGCGCTTTTAAGCAAGAGAGGCAGTGAAGATCCTGGAGAAAATCGTTGGCAGGGTGCCAAACTGCCACGCTGCTTTCCCACACATCCCAGGACGAGCCCTGGAGTCTGAAGCAATCCTTCAGCCCCCTCCTCACAGCCCTCGTTCCTGCGTCTGCTGTCTTTCACCAGATTCGATGATCACCCATCTCTGGCTCTTGTTGACTTCATCCCCACCCTGTTGTCTAACATACTTACTTTCCACTAGGAAAGTTTAACAGCAGCTAAAATTATAAAGGCCATGGCATTTCCAAGGCTTATTTTTGTCTCGTGTTACTGCCTAACAGCTTGTAGGGCTGACAGAGAGATGTGGGCCTGTAGGTGACGGTTCATAGTCAGGTTAGATCGTGTTCATGGTGTCAATGCACCAGTGACGAGGTGTGGCACGGGGAAGTGAAAGTGTTACAAAAGGCCTTACGCATCTCAACATTTTTCTGTTTGGTGACAAAATATCTACCTTCTTATTATTACTATTATTTATGGAAGTATTAAGAGGTTTATACCCTAGGAGGAAAACACAGGAGTCATTGTACAAGTTCACCTGAGGAAAAATTAGAGAGAATACTGGAGGAAGTAAGAATGCTGGAGAAAAAAGGACACTCTGGGAAAACCTGAGAGTCCCTGAGGCATTGGCACATGACCCTGCCTTCTCTTTCCAGATACTGTTCCATGTAAAATCCAGGTCCCTCCTCCTCAAAGAGTGATTACCTTATATCTCCCCAAGGTCACCGCTTACATTCTTTCTGCCCCTCTTCTACAGTGCTACCTGACCCAGGAGGGCTGATGTCATTGTCCCACTGAAGACTGGGCATTTTACCAGCACTTTGACCAGTGATCGTTTCCTGCATCAGCCCCTGGCCATGGCAATAAGAAGCAAGCGACTCAGACGAAGGCAGAGCCCGGCACTACTCCATTAACACATGTTAACATACAGGAATTTTTAGAAGATAATGTAACTATTTAGGCTAAGCGATAAACACTAATGCTCACATTGAGAAATTTGATGACATGACTGCTCAGCAGAAAGACAGTGAGCGGCACCCCCCCATAATCCCTAGGAGGACTAAATAACCTTCCATCCATGCTCAGACAAATAGCTCTTACTAAACTCGGTGGCTACATATGAACAAGGCATAGAAGTAAGAGATGAAGGCTTCTGTGTGGGGGGAGGAGAATGGAAGGAAATGTGGGTGTGAAATGACGAGAATTTGTTATATAAATGTATGAAACTGTCAAACAATAAAAAAAAACAACAAAAGTAATTACTCATGATAAGCCTTGGGGCAGAACACCTGTGTATAATTTCTTGGCTGAACACGAGCTGGCTCCATGGGTTCTCAGCTCTGTCTACATGTGAGACTCAGCAGGGGAAGGTTTTAAGCCCCTCGGTGTGCATGCAGCCCCATGACCCAAGCAGATCAAAACATGCAGTCTTAGGATTCTTTGTGAAGCGCTCATTTAAATGTTCATTAAATAAATACAATACATATTCAAGTTTGAAACCAGCATCAACTTCCTGTCCCGAAAGCCACTTCCTGTTTTCTCTCTCAAGCTTTTCTAGTTGAAAAAGAAAACTGGTCTGTTTAGTGGTTCCTTTTTCTTTCAGCTCAAGGGGATCCTACGTCTGAAGATCAGAACCTGGAGTGGTTAGTGAAAGAGAATCCCCCTGAATCCAGTATTAACAGTCTGTGCTTATGAGCTCCCAGGAGGGTTCAGATCGACGAGCCCAAGCAAGTGCATCTGATCACTGGTACATCTCCAGTTCTCCTACGACTTCAGATCTTCAGACAAGACAGAGTACCACACTCTCAACAGGCAATGTCGCCCGTGAGCTTGTGTGGTGAATGCTTCATCTCTGTCTGATAGCATTGCTTGGGAAGGTTCCAGAAACTATAGATGAAACCTATCTGAGGCATTACTGAGAAATATCCTACCCTAACCCGTGCTCAATTCCATCCTGTCTCGCTCTATGCTTCCAGGCAGCACTGGATGATTTGACATAATCTAGGGTCACCTGAGAAGAAAAGCTCAGTGAAGACTAACTAGATCACCTTGGCTCATTGGCATGTCTGAGGGAGATTGTGTTGATTCTTAATTCAAGCGAGAAGACCCACTCTGAAAATGGCTATTTCCATTTCTAGGGCTAGACCCTTAACTGTACAAGAGGAAGAAAGTTAGCTGCGCATGACCAAGCAATCAAAAAAAATAAACAAGGGATATGCACGTAATTTTTCTTTGCTTTTAGGTGGATGCAACACTTTAAATGCCTGACTTGCTTTCATCACAATGGACTGTCACTTAACAAATAACCCAAACACCTTCTTCCCCCAAAGTTGTGTTAAGGCATTTGTCCTAGAAGCAGAAACAAAACTATAACATTGTACACTATGAACTGAAAGGCCTCTGCCATACACACTCTCCTGTCATTATGATAGGTTACTTAAGCACACAGGTCCACCAAGCAACCATGTGCTGAACCCTCTGAGACAGTAAGCTGAACTAACTGTCTCCTCCTTGACTCAGTTGCTCTTCCATGACAGTAACAAAACACCATGGCATGACCAGAAGCAACTTCTGAAAGAGTGTGTTTTGGGTTACAGTACCAGAAAGCTGAGACTTAAAAGAAATCCATTGATTCCAGCTCCAGAGGTATCAAAGGTCAGTGGATCCTGGTCATCATTAGAAAGGGGAATATGGAAAGTGCTGGAATGTAATCACAAGGAAATAGTGAGCAACATCCCAATTCCAAGTAATCACTGTATATGGGACTGTCCTTTGATAGTACTTAAAGACTCCACTCTAGTGTTCAGGGACAACCTTGCACATTCTTACTAAACACATTTTGAAACTTTGACCAAACTGTCAAAATAGTTGAAGGATTCAAAATATTGTTTCAACAAATGTTTCCTACAAAGAAATATGTAATAAGTGTTTGTCTTTACACAGCTGCATGACAGTAGAATAGCTGGAAATCAGCCATGGTCAACATGTAACAACAGAATGGATATGGGTGGATCATAACTGAGCATCACTTGGAGTCACATGGGATGATGGGCCAGCCTGTTTTCTTGACTGCTTTACTAGTGGCTTGACTGCTTTACACACTATCAACTCTACTGCTGAGATAGCCAGGAGAACAGAGAACACTGAATGTAGAATGCTTGATCATGTTTTTCAGAATCCTGTAACTGTGAGCTATGGGTAGGGCTATTGGACGGCGTCATTGTATGCAGTAAAACCACCTCTATATTGATTAGCTCTGGGAGCTGCGGCAAGAGAGCAGTGTCCTCATGGGTGACACATCTGGCAGGGTCCAGCACCTGCACTGGTCAAGGTCGGCATCAACAAAAGCTCCATGCAGTGATGTCTACCTTGCACCCGGGTACACATCATTGACAAATTCTTTCTAGGACCTCTGTTGACTGAATGGCGGCTGTCTAGATTCTTGCTGATTTCTTGGCAGGAGGAGAAACAGAGCATGACAGTTTAATGCTAGATTCTAAAGTTCTCCCCAGAGTGATATGGGTTGCTTTATCATACCCTTTACTGGGCTCTTGCAAGTGGCAAAGCCATGCTGAGTTTTGGTAGCCTTAGAGCATATGGGCTCATCACCAGAACTAGGAGAGAAGTCCCTCTGAACACTACAGAGCAGATGTCCTATGAGTTGCTACAGGAGTTCAGAGAAGACAAGACAGTGATCAGTAACACAGGAGGAGCAAGGAGGAAATCGTGGATATTAGTTGGATACTCCTCGCTCCCAGTGAGGAGAACAGCTGCCAGGACAGGAAGACACATCACCAAGGGCTTCTGCTACACTACAACATGGCCATAGAGAGGAAGATTCTTACAAATTTCCACCTGGGCAAATCCTACATCATTTATCCGTGTTCACTCTTATGGTGGTGGTCTGAAAGAAAATGGACCCCCAAGGAAGTAGCACTATTAGGAGGTATGGCTTGTTGAACTAGGTGTGACCTTGTTGAAGGAAGTGTGTCATTGTTGTGGCGGGCTGTGAGGTCTCCTATGCTCAAAGTGTCTCAGTTCATTTCCTGTTGCCTGTGAATCAAAGATGTGGACTCCTGGCTCTGCTTCTTCTCCAGCATCATGTCTGCTGCAGGCCCCCATTCCATACCATGATGATAATTGACTATACCTCTAAAAATATAGCCGGGTGGTGATGGTGCACACCTTTAATTCCAGCACTCAGGAGGCAGAGGCAGGTGGCTCTCCATGAGTTCAAGGCCAGCCTGGTCTACAAGATCTAGTTCCAGGACAACTAGGACTGTTATACAGAGAAATCCTGTCTCTAAAAAAATCAAAATCAAAACAAACAAACAAAAACTCTGAAAATGTAAGGCACCCCAATTAAATGTTTGTTGCATTAATTAATTAAGAGTTGCCGTGGTTATTGTGTCTCTTCACAGCAATAGAAACACTAACTAAGCCACCCACCAAGCACAAAAAATCACTAGTAGGGTCCTAGAGCTAAGCAGAGTGTCCTTCAGATTGGCTACACAGATACCAGGGAACATGTCACCTCTCTTTAAAAACTGGGTGGAGTTCTGGATCAGTGGCTAAAGCATCTGTTGCAAAAACAAGGGAACCTGAACGAGGAACCTGGGGTCCATATCTCCAATATCTTCAGAGATCCTGGCTAGGTGTGGTGACCCGTTTGTAATTCCAGCCTTAGAAGGCAGAGACAAGAAATCCTGGGAATACACTAACAAAGCCAGCCATGTCAGAGAGCTCAGAGTTTGTCAGAGACCCTGCGTTATTAAGGTGGAAGACCCATCAGGGAAGACTCTCAACATCAACCTTGGCTTCCACATATGCATGCATATTCTCACACACGCATACAAACAAATACATGAACATGCATGTGTACGCATGTATATCACACATATGTATACAAACATGGGGAGAAAATTAAAAAAATATATAACCAAAATTTGCCCTGAAAGATTTCAAAAACAAAGCTGCCATGTTCAACACACACCTGCACCCTAGGGAGGCTTTCCATTTCTTTACTTCATTTTGTTCTTAAATATACCCACACTTCCAGACATTTGTGTGTTCATTAAGAACGAGGCCCTAGCGGTGGCCATGCCAGGACCTGTGACCTTCTTTCTGAAGGTGGTATTGCTATCATTGCCTGGCCAGCTGGCTCCATACTGATCTGCACAGACTGGGAACCCCAGGCTTCTTTGGCTGCTGCAAGCTTTGCTGACTCCTCCAGAGTCAACACCGCTGTTCCAAACACCAGTTGTGAAAGAAGAAAGAGAGACTGGAGCAGGTGGGCTGTGTGGGCTGAGATGTCACACCTACAAAATCTGCAGAGAAAAAGAACTTCAGTGTGCGGTTCACTGCACTCCAAAAGACACACACACACACACACACACACAGAGAGAGAGAGAGAGAGAGAGAGAGAGAGAGAGAGAGAGACACGGGCATCTCAGGAGCCAAAAACAAAGACTGCATGAGCCAGAAGGGAAAGTGTCGCCAGCACCATGGCAGAACAGTCCCTGCTCTGCCCATAAAAATGCCAAGAAGCAAAAGAAATATATATATATTTGAGATATGTATTTCTGGTTTCCTTGCTCCGTCTGTGGAAGCTTCTGGGGTGGGGGCGAGTAGAGACCTTGACTTTCTATCTCCCTATCCTGAGCCTAAAACACTGTTGTCTTTGGGTATCCAGAAAGTATGTTGAATAAAGAAAGAGAAGAGAAAACCGAAAACAAAAACAAAAACTGGAAAACAAGAGGGAGGCAGGGAGATTTTGTTCCTCCTTCCTCTGTGAGGTTCCCACAAAGAGTGTGCTTATGGGGCCACCTGGGTGGCTGCCATAAGGCCACGAATTATCTACCTGGTGGGAAAGAATCAGCAGTGAAATTGTTGAAATAATTTTGCTTTCGAACACTTCCAGCCAGTTTTATCATGAGCTTTTCTGCTTCCAGCTGGAACGTAAGCAGTTCTATCTGGTTTACTTTGTCTTCTTACCCGACATTGGTAATATAAACATTATTTTAAAATGAGAGGGTCATAGAGTGTCCTGATATTGCACAAAAGAGTGTAAACCATCTCACCAAAGCATCTCTTTCTTGATCCCTTCCTTCGCTGGGGCACCGTGAAGTGCCCACCGTGTGCTAGACTTGCTGTGAAGACCTCACTTTAGCTGAGAATTTGTAGCATGGAAGATGAAACCCAGATTTTTTTTTAAAGGAATAAACACTTAAACTGAGGCGATGGCTTCATTCCTCATCTTTCTGATCACACGGCAATGATCTCTGTCATTCGCTTAGCAGAACTGTCAGTGGATGTGGTGGACAATGACACAATATTAACATGGAGGGAAGGAAGCCCATATTACTGGGAACTTAGGAGGCACTAAAGAAAGCTGTGCGTTCTGTCTCTTCTGTAACTCATGGATGCCCGACTGCCTGGGGGATGAGCCTGTCTCCTCCTCTAACCACAGTGCCGTTCCCACCCCACCTCACACCTGGCACTGGACTACAGGAAGTAGTTGTGTAATACAAGTTTTGAAGTACACACACATCCATGAGTGTTCCCAAAGAGCAGTAGAAAGATGCCAGGCTTCCTGGATAAAAGAACTGGAAAGAACCCCCAAACAGGGCAGAGCCTGGTGCCCAGTACCCAGCTCCAATTATTGGGAAGCTTCCTTCCTCTCATTCACTCTCACACTGGAGCATGGGACATTTCCTAGTAATCTGGTGTGTCCTGGGTAGGAGATGAAAGACACTGAGTCACATTCTCTTCTCCTGAAATGGGACGCAATAGGAAATGTGTGTCATTTCTTGAATTTGATAAAATATACAAAATTGATTTTCAAATAAGTATCTAAAACGGTCACTATATAAACTCCATATCACTGGGATATTTATTCTGCAGTGCATTTATTGAAAATGCCAGACAGACCATATTAGGCTAAAAGTGATTTGCGATTTCTTTTTCACAATTCCACATCTCTGGTCTGCTGTCTTCACACTGTATTGATTGGGGTTTTCTAACTGGAGCTCTCCAGAGGAAGAACATTAATAGGGTAGATGATTGATGGGTGGGTAGGTAGGTGGGATACAGTGGTTTGGAAAACGGTAAGAATTGGCTCATGCAGTTATAGAGGAAGCCCGCAAAACGGCCACCAGTAAGCCACAGAACTGTGACAGCCAATGGGATTGCCCAGTTACAAGCCTGAAGACCAGAGCAGGGCAAGCAGAAGCCAGGCGAGAACAGCAGGCCCAGCTCAGGCAAACACACCGACCAAATGTGTCCTTCGCCTGCCTCCCCAGATTCTACATGGGAGCACCACAGCTTGAGGACGGTGGGAAGCTGTCCTCCAGACACAGGATGACTGCTGTCATTTAGAGGCCAGGACAGCTAGGATTAGGAGACTCTCAAGAGACTAAGCCCGTTGGCGATGTGGGGAGAGGATCTGCACAAGGAGACTCAAATGAGACTCATGAAAGACTCTGAGGAAGTGCAGGAGCAGCTCATGAGAGAAACAAAGACATCTGAGGAGGTGAGCATGGGATAGCGTGTGAGAGCCCAACCCCTCCATGAGAGATATTTGGGTTTGACGATTTCGAGTGAGCTCTTCTTTCACTTGGTAACTGTCCATAGTGGCCGTGCTCCTGTAAGTATCTCCTTACTTGTGTTTCTGTAAGTCAAGCTCACTAGCTCACCAAGAAAGACTTGGGTACTGTTGTTTACTGGTCTGTTAGTGGTGCCTTATCTGTGGTAAATGGAGACTTGGACACAACCCAGGGAAAAACTAGCAGCAACAACACCATCCCCTACACTGGGAGAATCAGTTAGGAGTCTGTTAGGCCAAAGGATCATATATCTGCCCCCAACACTTCCAAAAATTATATTCCATCAGGTAACTGGGCTTCCAGCAGCCTGGTCCATTAATCAATTCACTTAGAAAGTACCACTCCAAGGGGATGGACAGATGGATCAGCGGGTAAAGGGGCTTGCTGCCAAGCTAGGGTCCAGGTATGATTTCAGGAAACCACGAGGAGAGCGAAAGGAGAAAAAGAATTCTCACCACACAATGTCCTCTGACCTCTGCAAGGCATCATAGCACTGGCGTGTGCTCCAGCTGCACACAGGAAAAGAAGACACAACATAAATCAAAGAAATGTAATACAGATCATTCCAGAAAGTGTCTGATCACTTTCTAACATTAGCAAATCCCCCAGTCCAAACTCTCCGACTTCAGGTCCTCACACGGTTTTCAGGTGGGGAATTTGTATACGTCAGCCTCTGAGGCATAAGATGTCTAGATAGAACCAAAAATGAGAACTAAATACAACAAGAAAATATAACACAGCCAAGAGTCAAGCATCAGACATAGGATGTAGAAATGGGGACTGTCAGTCAGGAAAATTAAAGCAGTTGTCATTAACTTGTTAGAGGTTCTAATAAAAACAAGTACAAAATTCAAGAATATTTTGGTGGCTTTGGAGGAAGGATGAAACCCTCACAGATGTACAAAATAGAAATGCTGGCCTTGAAAAATGTAGGAACAGAGACGAAGCACCCTGTAGTTGGAATGAAGTCATACTAGATGGGGGCTGCACTAAACCCCCATATGGTATCCTTTACAGGACATGGAGAATTGGTCATACCAAACAGTTACAGAGAGAAGAGACCACTGTGTGTGATTGTAGTGTGTGAAAATATAGGCAGAGACTGGAATTGACATTGCCATAAATCCTGACTTGTGGTGACCATGGCTAGGGCCATGACATGAGAATAAACAAGAGAGTTACTTCACTAAAGCCTTCAGAGGGACCAGAGCCATCCTGGAAGTTTGATTTCAGACTTCAAAGTCCTGGAATTGTAAGAGAGTCGTGTCTAATGTTACAAGTACACTCATTTTCTGGCCATTGGGATGGCTTAAGTTTGACCTCCATAGCCCATGTGATAGAAGGAGGACCAACTCTCGAGCTGTCCTCTGATGTCCACAGAGGTATACTGATTTGTACACATAAGAAATTAACAAGCACAGTAAATGCATTCATTTTGGAAGCATCTTGTCATAGCATCCCTACAGAACTCAACCAATAAACTCATCAATATCACTGCATAGTCAAGGAAGAAACTTGTAACAGACTAAAAGAAATTTCCCAGATGAACATATCAAAAAGCAAGGTAGGCAAATTTTACAGGGACTGGCTCTCCAGGGACATAGCAAACAGAATAACACACATGCAGCCAGAATTCCAGGGGCAGCAGAGAGAGAAAAATCAGTTGAAGAATCTCCCAAAAGGAATGATGAACAGCACTGAGCTAAAATGGTTATTAAATGGTTATCAACAAACATATTCAAACCATTAATGGAGATACCTGAATGAAAAGAGCAGAAAGTCAAACGCGAACAGGTGATATTTCACAAAGGGGAGGCAGGCTTTGAGGTGGTAGCCTCACACTGCTTCCTGTTCTTCTTTTCAGCTTCCTGTGCGCAGATGAAACGTGTTCGCTCTGCTCCCTGAATTCCATACCCCTATCACCATGATAGACTACATCCTTTCTCTAACTGTAAGCTAAAATAAACCCTGTCTTCCATGACTTGCTTTCTGTTGGGGTATTTTATCATAACTACAGAAAACTAACCGATAGACCAAGGCTTTCAGAAAACAATGGAGTGGTTGTAAAGGGATCAGAGAAAACAATTATTAACCCAGGATTCTACCCACAGAGAACCTGCTTACCCAAAGTGATGAATACCTCCCTCAGAGCGGAACAGAGAGAGTGCACTATTAGCAACCTAGATGTCCATCAAGGAGCACAGAAACTGTAACAGGAAGGAGGATGTGATCAGCAATGGGAAAGAAGCAATGGAGCCAGCTCTTTCCTCTTTTCTTGATTTAAATGCCTGGAAGAAGCATGGTGACATTTGACGAGGTGCAAAACCATGGCTCAATCCAGAAATGCCTACTGAAAACCAGAATAAGCATTAGGGTGGGGGCTCCTGCAGGAAAGGGTCTCTTGTGCCTGTGTTAAGACCTGAGATCAGCCGAGCAGTGGTGGCGCACGCCTTTAATCCCAGCACTCGGGAGGCAGAGGCAGGTGGATCTCTGTGAGTTCGAGGCCAGCCTGGTCTACAAAGGGAGTTCCAGGACAGGCTCCAAAGCTACAGAGAAACCCTGTCTGGAAAAACCAAAAAAAAAAAAAAAAAAAAAAGACCTGAGATCAGCGTTCCAGCCAGATGTGCCTCAACGATTCTGCAGCTCTACCTTGTAAGGGCTGCACTCACGGAGGTCACCAGAATGAACTGGCCAGCTAATAGAGCAAATTGGTGACCACCAGATTTAGAGACAAGCGGTGTAAGCAGACGACTAACATCTACTTCTAGCTTCTGTGCAAGCGTATGCGCACACACCACAGCTCACCATCCCAACAATTGAGTGACATCATCTCTAAAGTTCAGATTATCTCTACGTAAAAGTATATGGGTAACTATTGCATGTGTAAATTCCTAACTCCACAAAGATCTTGTTTCTTTGGAACACTATGGAGAGAATTTGAATGGGACAAGACTGTGAGCAGAAAGAAGCATCAAACTTGGTGTCAACGCCCCTGCCCTAAACTTACCACTCAGTATGACCACAGACTACTTCCTCAACTCTCCCCTGAGCATTTGTCTCCTTATCCATCAAAGGAGATGATGTCAACTCCTGCATCGGAGGCTCCAGGTACTGGGAGACTCTAGCAGCATATGACAGTGAGGGGCAAACGTGTTTCTAGAATTCTCTCATGGTCTCTGCTCTGCCCTACCCCTCTCACTAGTCTCTAAGTTAATGACATCAGCCCTTGTTAAATACCCACTGTGCCATGATAAATGGACCCCAGGAAGCAAAGACGCTGGTGGAACACAGTGGCTCCCAGGGGCGTTGAGCCCCGACAAGATGCCTCTGCTGATGCTCCTCAGACTTATGATAATTTGGATTTCTTCACTTAAGAACTGTGGTAATTTTCCCTCGCCCTTTAAGGTTTTATTGTGAACTGACAAACAGGCTTTTGTGTGGGTGTTTCCGCAGGGACTTTCTCTAGCTAACAAAGGTTCTGTGGCAGCGCATGGCACCCTTCTGACCTGGCAGCACCCCAAGTCTGCACCTGCATGTTACTGATTAGTCGCCCTGCTCTTCCTCACCGCTTTGCTGGCTGTGGGAAATGGGGGAGGGATGGCACGTGGTTATGGCCTTCACCTCTTTAGACACTGAAGGTGTCCCTTCCCAGCACTGCTTCAGAGATTTCATCGAGGCCAACAGAATCTGTCCCCAGAGATGCACAGGAGACTCCCTATGACAGGACAGGGCCAAATGAGAGACTGAGGAAACACACAGACCATCAGGTAGCTGCCTGCATGGGCTCAGTGCCTGCATGGGCCAGTCAAGATGTCTCGGTATGAAGAGCCTGCTCCTATGAGGTCAGTCTAAGCTAGGAGTGCTAGCAATCAAGATTCACCCCAAATGGGCATGGGCGGCCATCTGTGTCCCTCTCTCATTCATGCACACTGAGGCACAAAGCATATCCACACATGTAAAAACTCCCTATACACTCCCACATGCATGCCAACACCACATTCACTACGCTCGCACACACTTATCTACATACACTTTATAAACATGTATACACACACACACAATGTACCCCTGAAGTTTCTTCCATTCCACCTCCTTCAAACCCAGTCACCACACTCAGGCCCCAGCCCCCTCTTTCCTGGCCAGCACTGGGTTCATCCCCAGCTACTATTTCCATACAAGCCATTTCCCCACCCCACCCCCCCAAAGTACTGAGGACGTGTGAAAGCCAGAAAATGCACACAGCTCATTTCTACCCCCTTGACAACACTCTTCTGGGCAAGAAGCTAGGAGAGAGGAAGGGGGGAGTTAAAATATGCACATAATATACAAATCATCACAAACTGTTCCGAAACTGTCACGTCGCCCCAGCAGAAAGAATGGCTTTCTAAATGCTAAGAGGACCAAGTGGACATCCTTAACCTGATGCCAGGGCTGGCAGTCTGGCCCCGAGTGGCCCTGGTGGGCCCTGTTGCTCCCATCTCTCCGCCCGGCCGATAGAGTCCTACACCTACCCTGTGCATTCTTACTTCCTGGAGAGGCAAACCTTGTCGGGATGAACTCAAGCGTATCTCCAAGTTCTCCTAAAATGCACTCCCTCCTATATGACGGCCTCCTTCACACCTCCCTGCCCATCACGCTTTCCTCCTCACAACAGCACGGAAAGTTGTACCCATTCTTGGCACTCAGACTCGAGGAACAGGAACCTGGGAAAATGCTTGCTGCATTGTCCCAAGTCGGCTCACTGCAGAGCATATAAATAGGACACATTTGACTTCAAAAATGAGTTGTCTCCCCAGAGAACCACCTGCCAGCCAGGCTGAGGACATCATGGCTGATGCAGAGGAGCCCCGGGGCACCACACTTACCACTCCAGTGTGCTTAGCTGATCATGTGTTCCCACATGCGTGTTCCAACATGTGTATTAGACTTCAGGTTTACTGACTTTCTCCATCACTGCCTCGCCCTCCATGGAGGCGTTGTCTGAGAGCAGAACCTATCATTGAGGAGGTTCTAATAATAATAATAAGCTCTAATAATAAGCGTGTCCTACCCTCAGTCAGTCCCTCTGGGCTTATGAAGGGTGTTCGCAACTGAGTGATCCCAGAAGAAGATAGAAAAATGCCACCTACAAATCATAACCTTTGCACTGCACATATAAAGAAAAGGAATGATGGAAAACCAGAGAGAGGACAGGATCCTCACAGCCTGGTTCACAGACCAGCACTGCAGCAGCACCCATGAGAAGATAACCGAGAAGACATCCGTGGAGGCTCAGTGTGTGTTTCCATGATGAAGCCTATCAGAGCAGAGCCCAGCCTGCATGTGGGCCATTTACCTCAGAGTGCTAGAGGGCGTGTCCAGTGGTTTTACCTCAGGGCTCACCTGCCTGGTAAGGTAGATATTCTTTTTATCTGCTTCAGCTGGGAGCATCAACAGGGAAAGGAATTCCTTTCTTTGGCTCCCTGGAACTCAGCAACATCTTAGCAGAATTTCTCTTTCTAAAGAACCTTAACTCTAGGACATAAGTTTCTACTCTTCAAAAATATAAAGGTGTCAATACCAAACAAAAGAAATATTTACATTTGATGCCAATTATTTCTTTGTTCTCAATAAGATAAGTACTTGAACATTAGAAAAAGAGCCTTAGCAACAATGGAAGATAGCAATATGGAAGAAAGAAGCGTGCCTCATTGGAACTGGTGTGAACTGAACTGGGGCATAATGAAGCCTGCCCCCCAACACGTGCCCATTGTATTTGTCATCCCGTCACTATGACAGAATATCTGGCAGGAGCTGCCTAAGGGGGGGGAGATTATTCTGGATACTGCTTCCAAGGAAACAGTATATCATGATACCAGCGTTCAAACACAAGAGCTAGTGGGAGTCAAAGCCGAAACAACGGGTCAAACCAGGATCTGGGAGGCAGCTACCCATCTATTTCTATTTCTGTCTAAACCATTTGCTTCGTTTGCGGGTGTGTCAAAGAAAGCAAGAGAGCCTCTGGGAAAGGTTGTGCACAGACAAATACACAGAGAGAGGGAGAGACAGAGACAGAGAAAGAGACACACACAGAGAGATCAGGAAAGAGAGAGACTTTGTAAGCAAAGCTGTGACTCTTGTCTCTGCAGAGATTATAGAAAAAAAAACTGAATGCCTTGTGACCCTGGGTACAGCTGACAAGGACAGTTTGGAACTCACTGTCTAAACAAAGCTGCAGAGACAAGCCAGGCTGTCTGAAACAGTAAGAGACTGTGTCCTTGAGAAACAAAGTGTGACTTTGCTTAGAGGTACTTCGGACGCTTTGTGGGAGGCTGTGGAAAAGAAAGTTGACTCCCCAGCTGCTGTGGGGACTGGCCACCCTAACTGGGCAGTGGTATCCCCAATTCGCAAATAGTTGGAGACCACAAGGGAGTACAAGAGAGCACAGAAGAGTCAAAGTGTGCCGCTTGGTGACAACCTAGACGTCGGGGTCCCACAGAATCGGCAGGGGAGACAGCTCCTATTCACCGTGACTCCTGTGTGTCAGCAGAGGGCTGAGAGGACTGAAGAAAAGTCAAGCCTAACTCATGACTGAAGACCTTGCCCTGCCTGTCCTCATTTCCCTCTGTTCCATGCTGAACACTGGGGGGGAGGGGTGGGGCACTCGGGGTGAAGGAGAGGTTCCAAGTCAGATTCCTTCGGCCTAGAACTCCACACTTCCTGTTCAGTGTGGCTTATCTAACCCTCCTATTTGGTACAAATTCACAAGGCCACCGTATGTGGGACCAGTCCTTTCCCCACCTCAGGTCAACAAATCCAGAATTCTCTATCTTCCATCTGAAAGAAATAACTATAGCTACACCAACCTTTAGGATGCTTCATATCACTTAGAACGCCATGAAAACATAAATATTTCCCCCACTGTCTCTGAAGGAGAATATAAAAAAGCTTATTACATTCTACTCCCTCCTTCCATGGACATATGGACATAGAGTTTTTTGTCCCCAAGCCACAGACAATAAGTTCTTTGATATATTCTAAATGAATGTTTGTGTTTGGTAATAATAAACCTTGGTTTGTAAGATGCCAGAATCTTGTCTCCGCAAACAAAACAAAACAAAAAAAAAACCGCCCCGGCCTCAGGGAGCTAGAAAGCAGTCTAGAAACTAAGAAGTGCTGCTATATCCGGGAGAAGTGAAAGCCTTGGCTTTTCTTACACTCAAAATGACCATGAGGACAAGCAGACTTTGGGCCTGCGTGCAGGCTCCACACAGTCCTCCAGGGAGCAGCAGAGCAATGCCATCGTATCCAGCCCATGACCAACACAAAAAGTAAAGTTTCACTGCCTTAGAGTTACAGCCATTGGCTTATGGGCCACCAGCAGCTACCTGCCACCACACTGTGACAGCAGAGCCAAGGATTGTGACAGCACTGATGCCCAGTGAAGTGGAAAACACTGACCTGAGCCTTGGCAGAGAATGCGAGCCAGTGTCTTTAATTAGTCCAACTAGGGCTGGATCAGTCACTGAGATGTGCTATGATTCCATGAGCAATAAATTAATACGGGACCTGCCTGGTGCAAAAAAAAAAATGTGCCTGGGTAGCATCAGTCAGGAACATTAAAGCCAGGATGCAGAAGTTCAAGGATGCAAAAAGGTCTCAGGTCTCAGATCCTCAACCATGCTAGTGTGTGTGCGTGTGCATGTCTATGCACATGTAGGTGTATGTGAGTATGTAGGGTCAACCTCTCCTGTATTCCTTAGGCACCAGGCATCTTGTTTTTTGAGACGGGGACACATCACTGGCTTCAGCTCACAAGTAGGCCAGGCAGTCCTGTGCATCTGCCTGTCTCTGCCTCCCCAGGACCGGGATTACAAGTACACAGGATGCCAGACTTTTTCTGTGGGTTCTGGGCATAGACTCTGGTCCTCAGACTTGTGCAGCAAGTACTCTCTCAGCAGAGCTGTCTCACCAGCCAATTCATCAGACTTCCCTGTAGCACATCCACCACTGTCCCCAGAAGGACTGATGGAGGTTTAAAATCTGTAGCTCGGAATAAAGGGGTCACCTCATAAAGTATACACATGGAATTAAATCGTATCACCCAGCAGAGAATGTCAGCCTCTTAACTTGACATATAATTTCTTTTGTAATGTAAGCAGTCTGCTCTTAGGGTGGCTGAACTTAGAAGAAACCAACATTTGCTGAGTTAGGAGCCAAGCTTCAAGAAAGACAGTATAAGGCTTTCCATCACCCGGCATACAAAACACAATCTTTTTTTTACTGAGGGAAAAGTTGAGGATCAAAGACTTGGTATTCTACATTTACCCAGAGAGAAAAGTGGAGAGGGAGTAGGAGCCATGTCTGTGATTTCTGGAGCTCTTGGCCTTTCCAGGCGTTCCAGTCTGCTAGCCTGTGGCACTGGCCAGAGCTCACTCTGCTAATTACAGCCTGGAATCCACCTCATCTTCCCCTGCAATGCCCCAATGCTTCTTAGACATAAAGACAGAGCACTTGAAGGACTTTCCCATTAATCAAGAGCCTCACGCCCCCTCCCCTTCCTGAGTGGAACACAAGAGCCCTATGGCTGACAGCCAACATGAGGGGCTGGATAGAACCCCCACACCTCAGGCCGTTGAGCTCTGCCAAGCAGAGCCACCAGCCCTGCTCTGATGAAAGTGGTAGTTTCCCAAAGACCCTTGTTTGAGGAGAAACAAAGAGCACTTAGCAGCCTGCTTTCTGATCCCAGTCTGCGCAAAGTCGGCACATTATAAAAACATTAGCGCTCAACCAGGGCTCCAGTAACCCCTGAGTGGATGGAGGGTGCGGCGAAAGGGATTTGTCAGAACTCCGCACTGCAGCTGGACACCGGCAACTCTGAGCTCCTGAGGGTGGCAGGCAGCCTGGCACCTCTGTACCTATGAATCACCTTCTGTGAGGGAGAAGCACAGCCCTGAGTTGGGCATGGGAGATGGGCTCAAGAGTACACGCTTCCAAAGTGAGCAGATGGCACAACCGTGTTCCATGTGTGAGAGAGATCACGCCCAGCTAACATGAGCATTCTGACAGAGCACCAGATAACGAATTTATCAATCCTGACTCGCTGACAGGAGCTGCCTGCTGGCCTCCGCCCCTCACAGCATGGTGAAACCTTCCATTATTGAGGTCACAGATGTCAAACCCTTCCCAGCACATATTCTAAAATGTCAAAAGCGCCTGCTGCCATCTTTCTCCTTTTCCTCAGAATAAACCCTCACTCTCTCAACACATATGGAGGGCAATACAAGGAGGCTGGATCATCCTGAAAAAAAAAATAAAAGAGTGCTGTGAACCTGCTAGAAGAGTGGCCTGGGGAAGGCCCTGATTGTAGGAGAGAATGTCCTTTGCTTAGTGTCTTCTAGGTATATGAGCTCTAAACAGAGGGGCGGGGGAAGAGAACCATGGCCTGGCTATTAGAACCTGAGACTGTAGATCACTGCCCTTCTTTCTAATTGTGGGGTTTTGACTTCAGTATGAAAGTTACAGGCTAGGGATAATGGTCAGTGATGGGCCACTCGTCCATCACTGAACCCCTGATTTTTATTATCTGTACTTCAACAACAATAAAATCTGTGCAGTGAAACCCGCCTCAGCCAACCATAGGAAACATTACAAATACATTGTAAGACATGATAGAGACTTTACCAGGAGAAAATTTATTGTTATTCATTCATCAACTTCTTTACTCTTAGAAGTGTTTCGAAGTCTGATGATACCTAATATATTCCTAGTAACACAGGAGGTTAAGGTTAAGGTCAGAGGATTATAAGTTCAAGGCCAGTCAGGAAAGCTACAGAGTTCAAGATCAGTCTGAACAACTCATTGAGACCCTGTGTTAATGCTTTATATAAGACTAATTTATATTTTATATAAATACACACACACACACATATATGTGTGTATATATATATGTGTGTGTGTGTGTGTATATGGTTGAAGAAAGAGCTTGGTAGAGAGTGTTTGCCTATCATATACGTTGTACTGTGTTTAATAATTATTACCACAAATATAAATTCATGAACTGTTGGCAGGGTATAGGGGTTCTCTGAGTGTAGACCAGAAACATGGGGGATGAGTGTGGACAGCGTCTCTCATAGAAACCTTTTCCCAAGCCCATACCCAAGCATTTGTCATTCTCTCTGACCAAAGTCTGGATAGTTGGATGCTCACAACTACCAAACTTCATCTGCTAGGTCTCATGGGACTTGCATTGTTTCCAACATCCTTATTCCCATCAGGGATGCTAGTCAGCTCAAACTAGCCTTCCTTTGTGGAGGCACAGCCAGTGAGCAGGAAGTCCAGCCTCTCACCAGCTCTCTCAGCCTTCCAGATCTCACGTATTCATAATCTCTCTTTGCCAAGGACCATGGGGTTGACAGAAATGAAAATGCCTGTCAATCAAAGCAACAAACTGTAACAAGAAGTCCCTTTGCACATAATTTCAAAAAAAGATTGGGGTATGGGGCAAAGGATATTATTACAATGAGGTGATTGTTATTATCCCATTGATTAAATCAGGATTCTGAAAAGCATTTTTTATTTTCATTTCTTCTTAAATTAAGTTTATTTCTTAATTCTAATAGAAACAGAATAGTCTCAGGATTGGAGTTTGAGCTCTTCTTTCTATTAATCCAGATATAATTGCATATCACACACACACACACATGCACAACTTTGCATCTGATTGCTCTTGCCAAGTCTTTCCCAAAGGAAAACGTGGATTCTTGGCAGCATTTAATCACTACAGACCTTCCCAGTTTCCCCCAAATACTGGTTTCCCATGGCAAATTTAAATAGATTGGACACACAAAGTGTCACTACATCCGAGTTTGTGTTAAACAATTTGCTAGGCTGGAGCAGACACGGAAGCCCAGAATGCAGCTTTTTCAGTTGCTGCTCAGGTAAACAGTGGTGACCATGACCGTGTAATGTGTTCCCTGCTGATAAAAATGACATGACACTTTCCCATCCTTTCCGCCGAAAGCAGGGACAAATGAACCACCAGATCCAATTGAACAGCAATTTCTTCACATTGTGTTGCTTCTTTCTAACACCCAGCCTGCCCACACAGAAAGGCAGAAGCCTGTTTGGTTGGATTTCTGGAGCAGGAAGTTTCCAGGCCCTCCACACAATGGGCACTCTGAGCGAGATGGCATGTGAGAGCGGATAACACCTCCAGCAACCTGACCCAGTGCAGCAAGACCGCTGTGTGCTCTGGATTCTTGCCTAACAACGGGTTCAGCTGTGCTTTGGTGGTGGTGGTGGTGTTTGCTTGCTTTCCACTGAACTGACAGTACAGAGTGGCATTTTTCTCCATTTATTCTTCGCACTGAAGATTTGTTTCAAAACAAAGACTTCATGTCCCAACAGCCACAGAGTGAAATTCCCACTCTTGCCTCCGGTCTCCCGGCTGCTGTCCCACAAGGCCAGTCAGGGCCAGTGAGGTGTGGTGAGAGTCACCTGTCACTGACACACTCTTGTTGGGAAGTTGAGCCCAACCTAAGCTCCATAGGGAGACAACTGCCCCCCCCAACAAACAAACAAACAAAAACTGTGGCTAAAGAGACAGCTCAGCCTGTAAAGTAATTGCTTTGCAAGCCCAAGAATCTGAGTCTGATACCCCCAAAACCCATATTTAAAAAACCAAACCAAAGGTTGACAGAGCCTAAGGAACAACACTTGAAGTTGTCCCCTGCTTCCACATGACTGTGTACGTGTGTGCATTGCAGGCACCCACATGCTCTTTCATAGAAACCATAAACATACACATGGGTGTGCATGCACAGGCACACAGGCATGTGCACACATGCATGCACATGTGTGCGCACACACATACATGATGCCCTCTTACACAGCGTATTGGCTATCCTCAGTTATTCTTTATTCTAAGAGCCCATGCTACTCCAAAAATTACAATTATTCCATTCTTTTACTTCTGAAATGCATCTGCCAATCCTGAAGATAGCCATCATTTCATTTTGAATATATCATAATCCTGGCAGGTATATCTCTCCTAAGAAATGGAAACCTATGATATAATTAATGAATGGTAATTATTTATTACACTTCATTCTATATGACTAAATAGTAGGAATTGTCAGAAGCATCAATCTCTTTACCAATGAACGGGAATCTGCCTGACTGTAACAAGACAAAGGACTGAACGTCTCCCCAAATGCTATTCTATTGGGAACAAATGCTTTATCCAACACATGGGTTTTTTGAGATAGAAACATTCCATGGCAGGGCATTGAACGCTCCCTCACCTGTAACTTCCTTAGCACCTACTAACCTTCAGCAAAAGCACAACTCAACTGCCACTTAAAAATAGGCTTGATTGTCACATTCCCATTACCAGTTGCAGTGGCTGTCACAGACTCCTTAGGTACAACATGCAGGTTGATTGCCTACAGGAAGTGGGACAAAATGGAGCAGAGATAGGAATAGGACATCTGGTATACCTCTCATGATATCACCCAGACTTTTTACTAATGGAGAGATCATTGATCTTCCTCACCATTATCTTCTTTGCCATCAGTCTCAACCACAACTATTTAAAAGTGGTACCTACTCACTTGAAAAGTTAACTTCAGCTTCTTTTGCTGATTCCACCCCCCCCCACCGCCAATATACTTGCAGAAAAGTCTTATGTGGGAAGTGTGATCTAAGTGCCAGGTATTTAATATGAGATAGAAGAATTATGCAAATCAATTACTAGTCTCTGGAAGGTCAGTCCTTTCTTCCATATATCCATCAAGTAACTACTTATGTAACATCAGCTATCTGATAAGTTTTGTGCTGATCACAGGGCTATCAACATTGTCCCTGGTATCAAGAAGTTTACTACAAAAGTCAACCATCCATGATGAAACAGTGGGCTGTAGACTATGTTCTGTACCTACCTCATGTAGCTCTTCCCAGTCTACCTGAAAATTCCTGCACGGAGCTACAGCTCAGTACTTCTCCTGGGGGTACCATCTGGTTTTCAAAGTGGATTTGACACACTTTTCTTCTCATCCCTCACATCATCCACCTATCACACCTCACCAGACTCTGCAAACTGGAAACATACTCATTGACTACGTGACCAGCCTCTGAAAGGCAAGCCCTTCCCCTTACTCATACTGACCAGGGGAGTGTAGTGATGAGGCCAGCAGGCCGTTTTTTTTATCCTGCCCAGCTCCTGCACTGCTAGCTTTACACCCAAAATAACAACACACAAATTGTATTCATTTAGACACTGCCTGGTCCATTAGCTCTAACCTCTTACTGGCTAACTCTCTCATCTTTACTAACCCATTTCTATTAATGTGTTTCGCCACTTGACTGTGGCTTACCAGCATGAGTCTAACACCACCGTCCGTTTTGGGTAGGAGAAACATGGCGTCTGCCTGACTCTGCTTCTTTCTCCCAGCATCCTGTTCTGTCTACTCTGCCTATCTAAGCTTCTATCCTATCAAAAGCCAAGGCAGTTTCTTTATTAACTAATGAAAGTAACATATAGACAGATGACCCTCCTACATCAGGGGAGTGTTTTTAGAATTAGTCTTCGTCATGGTCATAGGTGCCATTGTGTTTTAGAGATATGTCTCAAGCAGACAAACAGGTTCTGGTGTTCTGTCTGGTGTCCTGACTCAACAATACACTGTATATTCTATAGAAACATTTTCCTATAAGTACGTGCACTGCATGTGTGTGTGTGTGTAGGAGTACATGTATGCAGATATGAAAGCATGCATGCACATATGTGTGGAGATCAATCAGAGGGGAATAACAATTCAAGAATGATTCTTCAGGAGCCATAAACCTTTCTGTAAGGCAGAGTCTTTCATTGGCCTGAAGCCTGCTGAGAAGTCTGGTCTGCCTGGCCAGGGAACCCCATTTCTCTTTTCATCCCCAGTGTTGGGCTTATATGTGAACACCACCATATCTGGATTTTTGTGTTGGTTCTGGGAATTGAACTCAGGTTACTATGTGTGTAAAGCAAGTGATTGACCTACTGAACTATAACTACAGTTCTCATGGCAACATCTTAATAATCATCAAGGAACTGAACAAGTCACTCCATTTGAAAATTTATTGAGGTCTACACTATTTCAGGCACTATGCCACTCAAGAGTGTGTGTGCCTATATGTAGTGTGTAGGACCTATTGGGAAGCCACGCAAACAAGAACCTGACTTCATGGAAGCCACAACCTAGAGAAAAATTTAAGTAATAGATATTATTTAAGTTTCTATTTTTGTCCCCTACAGAAAAATCTTATGAAATCACTTGAGATAGTTATAAATATAAAAAGAAATGTCTGTCTTGTTTTAAGGTTCATTTTTAGTACTCTATCCTTGAATTCTTTATGTTAGCTTGTTAATGTTGCTTCTGCTATGAGGATAATATTTGACACATGGGTATGCTGAGATCTTTGGTCCCATCTGTGCCTCCGGCTGAGATTGCCGTTGTTATGGTATTTGGAGTTTGTCTCTGAAAAACTGGCTTTCCCGTTGTTTTACATTGTTTGCTTGTTTGTTTGCATTTCATGGTTTTCCTGTGTTGGGATCGATTTCATCCCCAGTCAATGCCCACTGCCTAGTCCTTTACCTAAAGATTCCAGTCACAAAGCAGGGAAGTCAGGACACAGTCTCCACAGGAGCTTGCCTGTCACTGCACTTGAGGCGTCTGCAGTAAGACTGATGTGCCAAGCGCTTTCTAAGCATTAACTTTGTGTGTACGCCACTGCCCTTGCTGCAAAGGATGGCGAGATAAACAGAAGAATGTCTCCAGCAGGGTGTGGAAAACCCTTTATAGTCCTGTGATGAGATATCCAAACCAAAGCAACTTACAGAAGAACGAGTTTACTGTGGGCTTACAGTTCCAGAAAGATGGGAATTCATTACTCAAGGCAGGATAATAGGGAAGCCAGCACAGGGCAAGGCAGCAAGAGCTCACTTCTCAAACTTCAAGCAGAGATATTAGTATTTTTATAACAGGGTGTCTCACTGACCCTGGAGTCATTAATTCAGCTGCATGAGCTGTCCGGCAGGGAAAACCTGCCTTCTGCCTGTTTCCCTAGTGCTGGGACTATAGATAACTCTACTATATCTGGCTTTTCAAAAAGTTCTGGGGGTTGAACTCAAGTCCCCCCCGGTTATGCAATTGTGTTTTGTGCTCTGTCCCCACAGCTTTGTGTTAGGCCCCTGTCCAGAATCATCCTCTGGGGCCCATTAACTACTGATGTTATTCTGAGAACCAGAAGGATTGACCTTCTGCACCCTTGCAGAGGACATGCAGTGTGGTACAGACACTGTCATCATCAAGACCTGGGGTGAACAAATCCCAAACCCCAGGCCAACAGCCAGCAATTTCTCTCCCCACTCCTCCCAATGTGGCATTCTTTTTGCATGGCTGCCTGCAAACCTTTGATAACAGTACTGCTCAGCCCATCCTTTCTCTACAGGAGAAGGCTGCATGGCTTCGTGCCCTTCTCCAAATGACTGGCATCTTAGCCATTTACAGTGTGTCAAAGCCAGTTAAGCTTTAGCCACCACAGAGCTTCCTGTGAAAGCCTAAAGCTAGACCCTGAGAGCCAGTCTTTCAGGCAAAGCACATCAGAAAATGCCCACTGTGAGTCTGAAGTATTAACAGGTGAAATAGCATGCAATATGCATGCAAAAATATGCATTTTTCAGGGTGATCTGTGAAAACACAAGTTTGTCTGAAGCAATTTAGGGCACGAGTGATAAGGAATACCTCAGTATCACAGTGGAGTGAACTACACCTGGTGGGGATGCAATACTTGTTTCTAGGTAAGGAAGACAAAAGAAGCAAACAATGGCATTGGGGGCCATGTGACAGGAGGACATAATATACTGGGTGGAGAGACCTATATCTAAGGACTCAGATGAAAGAGATCTTCCAAGAAGCATCTACACAAATGGCAGGAGATGAAGATGAGAAACAGAACACACCCTTCCCAGCTCTGCACAGCCCAAAGGAGCCAAAACACCAGTTCACAGGTCTGCATGAGGTGAAGAATTTGAAAACCCGGGGTTCTTTTCTGCCACATAGACAAAAATGTCAAGATATTCATGGAGTCTCTTGATTATATAAATACCCTGGGATTCGATCAGTAGTGGCCTCATAGGTAAATGACCCTGAGCAGTTAAAAATAATTCCGATCAATGTCAGTGTGCTCAGAGGCACAAGGGGTCTGACCACAAAAGTGACTCTACTGTTAGTTGGAAGTTTAACTATGACTGTAATCTGTCAATAAAGCAGTATAGCACATACCAACCACTAGGCGGGCAAGTGAACACCCAGAATGACTGGTATTAGCTCTGTAGAAGGCTTTGTCTCACATGTCCTCAGTGTTCCTTTTGCATCATAAAACTCCTTGTCGACCTATAAAAATGTGCTCATATACCCAACCGTAATTTCTCTTATTTCTTTTAAATCACAGTTCTTAATTAATCTAAGTTAAAATACAGAGATGGTATTGACCACTCCTTCTTGCAAATATTTTAAAAATTTGTTTAATACAAGTAGCCCAGGTTGGCCACAAACCCACTATGTACTCAAGAATGACTTTAACCTCCAATCCCCTTCACTCTGCCTCCCTAGTGCTGGGATTAAGAGCATGTGCAATGTGCCCAAGTAGGAACTGACGGCCTCAGGCATGCCCGGCAAGACTCTCCTACCTGAGCTACATTTCCAGCCCTGCTCTGATGTTGCTGATGGTTAGAATTGGACTGGCAGGGTTTTATAAAACAAACTGGGGTGAGGGGGAGCATCAACGTGGCTGCAGGAGTAGGCTGCTTTCCTAACAGGCACAAACCCTGGGTTTGACCTCAGTGCCACATAAACTGGATTTAGTGGCATGCATTCGTAATTCCAGCACTCAGGAGGATCAGAGGTTCAAAGTCATACTTGACTATGAAGCAAGTTTGAGATCACCCTGGGATATGCAGACTCTCCTTCAAACTTTATAAATACATAAATAGCAAGTGAATTCATAGAGTTTAGAAATAAAAATCTTTTACATAGTTTGATAAATCTATGAAAATGATAATGGTAAGTTATTTGATTCACTTTTATTGTTCACAAATAAGCATATATTACTTTTTTGCCTTGTAGGGTTAAATTAAATTCCAGTAGTATTTAAAAAAGAAAGAACTAATCAATTTCATACCAAAGGGTGTTCAAATTCCCGTTACCTGGATGCTTCATTATAAGGCGGATCCCAGGGTATCACATATGGTTTATAATTTTTATAAGATTAGATTATTTATTAAGGAGGGTGGCACACATGCCAGAGTTCACATGTCTAGGTCAGAGGACAGCTTCCCCCCTTCAACCATGTAGGTGCCAGGGATGGGACTCAGTCTTTACCCACTAAGCTGTCTTGCCAGCCAAACATATAGCTTAAAAAATTCATTGATTCAGATATGTACATGGGATGGTAGAATAGCAAAATGAGAAAGCCCAAATGAATAGAGAACAGGAGCTGTATCTTTGCCATAAGGGAGCAGGGGGCAGAGAAGGCTGACAAGATCAAGCCCATATTGAAAATTTCTATAGCAATGTGTGTCTGTGCCCCCACAATCCATATGCTCAAATCTTAAATCACATGTGATAGTAGTGTGTCTATCTATAGTAGTGATAGAGGGTGTCTTGGGACCATAGGGTATTTTATTACTTATTATTGTTGTTGTGGTTGTTGTTGTGATTGTTCTCATAATAAAGTTCCCAAGAGAAACCTCTCACTTTGCTACTATCTAAGTGCATGGCAAGAAGGGAGCAACTGTGGATCCAAGCAAGACCTCCCCAGGTGCCCAGCTGCTGCTCCATTGGACTTGGACATCTAAACTCCAGAGCTGTGAGATGCTCCTGTGGTTGACAGGCAGCCACTCCACAGTCTTTCCTTGTTTCAGTAAGAATGGACCAAGGCACTCTCTTTTGCTGGATTCTTCATAACTGGATGCAAAGATTAAACACCAAGATATCAATGATAGTTCCTCGAGGAGTAAAGATCATGGTCACTGTATCTTGGCTCAATTGATGAAGTTCAAAGAATTTCAACTGCAGTTGCATTCAGGGCAGAGAATTGCTACTTCCACATTTAGAAACGAAGAAAAAAAAACACAACTAAATCACAACTAGGGAGACTGGAGAACAGATTAAACTGCAGAGATCCCACCCTGAGGCCGGGGCTCATCAGTTTCTATCTACACTGTTTCAGAACCTGATTTAGCAGGGCAGAGAGCAAGCAAAGAATAGTACATTTTCAACACTCTCTCTGAATGCTGCCTGGGCATGACATTTGCAGTTCAGGATGGCTTCTTGGTCTCCAACCGGTACTGGAAGTGCAGATCATCGTGGGAGCCAAGAACACCTTCTGCCCTCTGATTTGGGCACAGCGGTGGCCACTTCACTCAGATGCGTGCCTCCCAGCAGTCATCCCTGCCTCAAGGCCCACAGCCTGGCATGCTGCAGTATGCTCTACCCGGGGCTACACCTGAGACCATATGGACTTTTAGCTGCTGCACCATCCAGGTCTTGCCTGCAGAATGCAGAGGGCCAGATGGAGCAGACTCTACCTGTGTGAGCCCGTCTGATCAGCTACAGCACCATCCAGGGCCCGCCTGCAGAACGCCAAGGACCAGATGGAGCAGACAATACCTGAGTGAGCCTAGCTGACTTACGCTGCTGGGGCCTTGGTGTGAAAAGAAATGGCAGACTATAAACATTTAAATAATAATCCCACAACACATGCTGATTCCTTTCCGCCAGGGATGGTGAAGGGAAATATAAACTTGCTTAGGAGTAGTATTGAACTTTATCCCCCACCGCACACACACACAATACAAGTCAGATGATTAAAACCAGAGAGGGCTCTGAAACTTGTCAAAGTAACTTCTAGATTTCAGACCTGAGCAACAAAAAGAATAGTTACCAGAAATCAAACTGAGAGATAGCAGTGGGAAGAACAAGTTTGGAAAGGACAGGAATTTGGGTTTGGATTAAATTAGATTAGAGGTAGGACTGGAGATGTTCGGCCCTGGCTCTTCTGTTTCTCTCAGAACATGCGATCTGTATTTCAGAAAGTCCAGTCTTTCTAAGTACACACAGAACCCAGTAACAGCATAACACCCTGCCACAGACGCCATGACTGAGCCTCCCCCAGTTGGTTAGGTTATTTGCAATAACTTCACAGTTATGTTCCCTGCTTTGCATTTTCCCTAACACTGTGGATGATCACTCAACGTAGAGCAGGACTCAGGACATGTCCCCTCCTTGCTGCGTCACTCAGTGGCTTCCTGTCCCAGTCAGCATAGAGCCAAAGTTTGCAGGCCCAGAACCTGCATCCCCCTGTGACCTTAGTTGCTTTTAGGATCTCTCCACCTCTGCTCCTTTCGCTGCCCTGGGTTCCCTCATGGGCAGCGGTTCCTCTAAAATCTGGGAACCATCCTCCAAGTAATTAGCATATTATAAATATCTTCCCCCACATATGGATTACCTATCTTAAGGGTACCTCCAGCTCACATAATGAATAGTGAATAGTCAATACTGCAATAGAAAAAAAAACCTGTTACCTGAAGTCAGGATGCCAATGAAGGTCATGGCGTGGGAGCTCAAAGCTTTGTCTGCTGCCGTCTGGAATACTTGCTAGGCCACCAATGTTTGACAACTTAAGTCTTATGACTGCATACAAAAAAAAAAAAAGAGTCTAAGTCACAAGGCAGAAAGGGGCTGGGGTGGGGATTGATGGAAAGTCATCGAGGAATCCAGATCTCCCAAGTGCTACTAATTGAGAGAAATGAAAACAAAGAAGCTCTCCAACGGGAGCAAACAAAGCGTTTGTCTCTTTATCCCGAAGGAATACAAGTCTGTTAGGCGTTGATGCCCAGAAACCAAACCATGGCTCCACAGGGTCTGGACTGAAAAACCCATCTCCCTTATGGAGATACCCTTGACAGACTCAAATAGCCAGCCAGCCAGTCAGCCCTACCTTGCCGATTCCCACGTGAGCAAGCGAAAGTATGGGAGCTGGGACTTTGGAAGGCTGAGTTTATGAGCAAAGTCACAAAACTGAGAAGTTACCATCTGCACTGAGATGAGTGGCCCCGGAGGGCACTGTAGCAAGTGACATGAGCGGACAGAGAAAAGCACCGAGGCTTTTCCTCAAGCACAGACGTTTAGGAAGAAAAGCATGGAGCTGACTAGAGAGCTGTGAGGACCAGAGGCTGGAAAAAGGCAAAGGAGGTTAGGCAAGGGAGGCTGGACTTGACCACTGCATCCTGGGTACATGCCCCACCCCAAGCCATGTCAACATGTACAACTAAGGCACATGAACTCAGACTGAAAAATAGGATGCATAGGGCTGGGGGATGGAATTGACCAGTGGACAAGAGAGCTCATTCTGTAAGATAAGGATCTGTGTTTGAACTGTGAGAAACCACATAAAAAGTTGGGCATAGCTGTAAGTGCCTGGGTTGGGGGCAAGATCCATCCATGGAGCTCCCTAGAGTTCATTGAACCCAGGTTAACCTGAATCATAAGCATACAGTTCAGTATACTGTGTACAGTTCAGATACTGCCTCAAGGAAGTAGGATAAAGATATAGAAGATATCCAGCATCTTCCTCTAGTTTCCACATGTGCTCACACAGGCATGTGCAACAACTGTACAGTCACAGGCATGTACTATGAGTACACACCATACACACACACACACACACACACAGAGAGAGAGAGAGAGAGAGAGAGAGAGAGAGAGGGAGAGAAGGGGTAGGGACAGGGAAACGAAGAGGAACCTAAGTGTTCGTGACAGAAGATACCAAAAGATGGGCTTAAGATGCTAGATTATTTGCCAAGCCACGGTGGCGCACGCCTTTAATCGCAGCACTTGGGAGGCAGAGGCAGGGGGAATCTCTGTGAGTTCGAGGGCAGCCTGGTCTACAAAAGATGCTCAAGTACTAAAAAAAAAAAAAATGGAAGGTAAATCTAGAGAACATAAGTCAAGTAATAGTTTGAAAATAAGTTTTCTAAAAAAGAACTAATGTGTAAAAACATGAAGCCAACATAAAAGAATCCAACAACACATTTTTCCAACCAAGAATATAGAAATTACTTAAACTAAACTGACTCCATGTTGGGGACAGAACATGGCTGAAGGGAGTATTAGTAAATTAGTTAGGTGGAGCTGCAGAAAATAAAGCAGAAGAAGCGGGTACTCCCAAGGTCCTGGCTACTAATGGAAAAGCCACAGAAGGACTATAGAAGGGGAGCATGAAATCATCTAAGAACATTATAGGATTATTGAGAAAGAAGTGGAAAATAAGTTCTACACCAGGTAAGCTGAGGGATACTTCTCCTTTGCTGATCTGCCCACTTTTGCACGACTCATATTAAAATGTATGCAGTATTCACAGTGCATGAGTGAGCAATCCAGGAAAAGTCTACTGTGCTCACGTCTTAGCAGGGAAGATCATTTTACCCGTTTCTTACGTAACTTCCCAGAAGCACCGCATTCGTGTACACGTATCTATGCATTCACCCATGAATGAACACTCTCCTTTCTGTTTTTCATTAATTAAATATGTGTGTGTGTGTGTGTGTGTGTGTGTGTGTGTGTGTGGTTGTGCTTGCAAAGGCTAAGTGTTCAGAGATAAGAGGACAGCTTGTGGGAGGTAATTCTCTCCTCTTATCTTGTGGGTTTCAAGAATTCAACTCAGGCTGTCAAGTGTCCATGGTAACCACTTTAACTTATTGAAGTGTCCCACTGGCTCACACTTATTTTTGGGGGGTAAGTAATAGAACATTATACAAACTCACTTTTAAAAAAAATTGTAAGATTAAAATCATTTCAAATAGGAATCTGAAATTTGCTCAGCACTTTTAATGGATACCAAGATGTCTATTGTGTTGCTGGGACCAGTGTTCTTTGAGGGGAGAGGGTACACAGGAGATTGAAAACTGCACCTTCTAACACTGAGCACAAGCCCTAGCCCTGAGAGACAGTGCAGCCTGAACACATCAGTGACTTTCATGCTGCTGAGATAAAATGCCACGACTAAAAGTGACTTATGGGAGAAAGAGTTTGCTTTGGTTTAGGATGAAGAGAGAGAGGAGAGGGAGAAGAGGGAGGAGAGGGAGGAGAGGGAGGAGAGGGAGGAGAGGGAGGAGAAGGAGAAGAGGAAGGAGAGGGAGGAGAAAGAGGAGAGGAAAGAGAGGAAGGAGAGGGCAGCCAGAACAGAAAGCTGAGAGATCACATTCCCAGCTACAAAGCCGAACAAGCAAACAGGAAGTAGGGTGAGGCTATAAACTCTCAAAGCCCATCCGCCCCCTTGATGTACTTCCTCCAACAATGCTGCCTTTTCCCATAACTGCCCACCCAAACAGCTTCACAGCTAAGAACCAGTATTTGAACACCCGAGCTTATGGGAGACATTTCTCATTCGAACCAGTACAGACTACTTATCTTTAATTATTATTACATATTGATGGAAATAAAAATGGTTTTCAACCATTTTATCATAAACAATGCTTTAATAAGTAATCTTGCATCAATGCCTTTTCAGATACATTTTGTAAATTTATAAGGCTGGATCGGCAGTAAGAGGAGTGCACATGAAGAGATTGATAGTGAGATGTGGCTAGACCGTTCCAGAAGTCAGTGAATGGCTAGACCGTTCCAGAAGCCAGTGAATGGCTAGACCGTTCCAGAAGTCAGTGAATGGCTAGACCGTTCCATCAGTGAATGGCTAGACCGTTCCATCAGTGAATGGCTAGACCGTTCCAGAAGCCAGTGAATGGCTAGACCGTTCCAGAAGTCAGTGAATGGCTAGACCATTCCATCAGTGGATGGCTAGACCGTTCCAGAAGTCAGTGAATGGCTAGACCGTTCCAGAAGTCAGTGAATGGCTAGACCGTTCCAGAAGTCAGTGAATGGCTAGACCGTTCCAGAAGTCAGTGAATGGCTAGACCGTTCCAGAAGCCAGTGAATGGCTAGACCGTTCCAGAAGTCAGTGAATGGCTAGACCGTTCCATCAGTGAATGGCTAGACCATTCCATCAGTGAAGTACCTGCTGTGCAACCATGAGCACCGGAGCTGAGCTCCCCAGAACCCATGGAGATATAGAGAGGTGGCAGTGCACACCTGTAACCTCAACTCCAGGGTGCGAGGACAGAAAGAGTAACCCCCAAGGATCACTAGCCAGCCTGACTACATCCATGATCTCCAGGTTCAGGAAGAGACCTTGTGCCAGAAAAGGGGACAGGGTGAGGGTGATGGGCATCCCATACTGGCTGCTGATCTCCACACATACATACAGAGATATGCACACCCACCCAGACCACATACATACACAGATATGCACATATGCACACCCACCCACACACCCACATACATACACAGATATGTACACACACACACCCACATACATACACAGATATGCACACCCACTCACATGCACATACATACACATATATGCACACACCCACATACATACACAGATATGCACACACACACACATACATACACAGATATGCACACACCCACACCACATACATACACAGATATGCACACACACCCACACCACATACATACACAGATATGCACACACACACCCACACCACATACATACACAGATATGCACACACACACATACATACACAGATATGCATACACTCCCACACCCACATACATACACAGATATGCACACACACACCCACATACATACACAGATATGCACACCACTCACACCCACATACATACACAGATATGCATACACTCCCACACCCACACCCACATACATATATACAGAAGAAAAAGACACCGAGTGTCTTCCTTTTTGTTTTCAATGTATAAAGGGCTGCATTCTGGAGATAAGCCATGCATTTTCCAGTGCTGAGTTCTGACTTTCCTTTTTCTGCAATGTATGTGACCAAAGCATCTAACTCTGTGTGATTTACTTATACTATGACGATGACAGTATCCTACAAAAGGAAATGCTCAACGTTTCTTTTATGACTCTCAGAAGCAAAGCTAAAGACACTATGGCAACCATCCACCATCCGCTATCACCATGCCCCTCACCTCATGGCATTCTAGGCATTAGCTGTCCTGAATTGGTTAAGGTTTCTCTCTGTTCCTTCATGATCTCCCCCGAATACCCTGAGCAATCTGCTGCTCCCCTTTCTGCATGAGCTCCCTGAAGGTGGGCACTCACTTGTCTCATGTCTCATCTGCCTCAGGACACAAGGAATGCTGGGAGCATTGTGCCAGTCTCTAAACATGGTGGAATTAAAATAGAATGTGAGGGTGCTGCTGGTCTGTGTGTAAGCCACAAAGCAACCCTAAATTCATATCAAACAAGACAGGGATAGGCAGAGTAAGACTGGGACGGTAGCCATATATATTAAAGAGGGAGGGAGGGAGGGAGGGAGGGAGGGAGGGAGGGAGGGAGGGACGGACGGACGGACGGACGGACGGACGGACGGAAGGACGGAGATGTTCAGATGGCCTCACCAGACCCTCCACAAAAACTTCCAGCACAGACAAGCTCATCTACCTGTGAAATCATCCACATGAGGGGGTCATGAGGTTCAACAGACCCCAAATATCTTTGACCTTGGGTCCTTGGAACTGGGATTGGAACTGAAAAATCCATGGAGCCAAGAGCAATACTGAAATACCTAGAACACCTAGCAAAATTGCATGTGGCATTAAAAAAAAAAGGAGGGGAAAGAGGTTAAAGATAACAATGTGCTGACAATCTTGCGGACAATCTTGCTCTTTCTCAACCCTGGGGCCTAATGAGGTCTTGCTGTAGTCATAGCAACAAGGGGGCATAGCACTCCGAGCTAATCCGAGCTAATTATAAATCCTTCTTAGGTAGGAAAGAAACCGAATTTCCTCGGCCATACACGATCCTTTCAAATATCCGACTTGGCCAGCCCTTAATCTTTGAACACACAGAGATTCCTCTTGATTCTATTGAGATGGAGACTCTTTTTGATGAGGTGGGCCTCCAAACCACAAATGTTTCTTACATTATATTCCAAAAGACAAAGATGTGGCTGTACTTTGCTTGATTCAATCAGTAATTAATTAGAAGCATGATTTGTACTCGTAGAATAATTGTGTTTAATCTCCAAGAAAATAGGGTTTCCTGGGAAAGCTACTATATCAGCAAGAGTAAGACCCTCCCCGTTAGCAAAAGCATTTATGCTTTATTTAAAGTTATCACGTGGTGCCTGCATTTTCTTTCAGATATCTCAAGCCGTGTGGCAGTTCCCCAAATGGCTCGTTCCAGAAACAGCTTCAGAGCATACATTTGTGCCTCATCTGTTGACAAGCATTTTAGTTTCTCTGAATTCCTTCTAGTACTCTCCTTACCAAATACAACTGTTGGAGCAGGGTCTCCAAATGGTGTATTGATACAGACCCACAAATCCTAGTCTTCCCAGCCGGATCAATCACTTTGCATTTGGCTTCAACAAAGAGAAAATGATTGCTAAAGGTGCTGACTCAGAGCTCCGTAGGGTTTACTTAACCACTTCACACTTCAATTAAAATGTATAGATGTGTCTCATTACCCTGAGAGAAGCGATATGGAAATCGATCCATAGTTGAGATGTGTGCCTTTTCAGATGTGTGCTTTCCTATTATTCTTCTTTCTTTATCTAATCAGTAATCAGGACTTTGGAGGAGGGAGGCTCCTGTGTACAGTATATAATCTGATTTTCTTCTCTGGTGAGCTCTTGCCCAGGCTGGATAACAGAGATGAAAGGTGTGTATATTTAGCATCGGAAAAGCATAATGTATGTTTTTGCACCTCTCCGGCGTCAAGCCCCATACATTAATCAAGGAAGCTAGCTTCCAGGGAAGCACTGGGGGAAAAAAAAGCAGCCCCTTAATCAGGGTTCTACTGCTGTCAGTAGGGGAATCAGGGAAAGTTGGGGGCTGTGGGGCTTCTTCCCATAGGACTCTCGTCTTGTTATCAAGTCTGTCCTCTTCGCCTCCCAACCCCAAAGCCTCAGATCCACTAGAGACAGCACTGCACACTGTATTCCAGGATATTTAATTTTTACTCTCTTAACTGACTGATTCTAGACGGAGACTGCTTTTCGGCTGCCCCCTCCCCCACTTTAATGGAACTGTAGCTTCAAATGCAGATTCTATAAAGCTCAATCTTGAAAATAACAAACAAACAAACACCTGTTGGGCTGATGCCCAGCTTTGCAGGCCGGGCTTTGTTTGTGTCCTCTCTGATGGAATCGTGGTGACAGCACCTGGGTTACTATGACATTGCAATACTCCGTGAGTGAGATTAAAGCTAGGGGCCAGCTTCCACAGCTTTATTCAACTTAATAATGAAACTGGCTAAACCCTATCGTTACTAATCTCCAATTCCCCTGATATACAGATGGGGAAACTACAGCCCAGGAAGGGGAGACAATGGGTCCAAATCTATCCAAGGGGAAGAGGGACTAAGAGAAGCTGACATCAGGTCACTGAAATTGAGTTAGCCATAAAGTAATGAGCATAGGCTAATTACATGTTTGGACGTATTGTAGAGATACTTTCTCCCATGAAAATATAAAATCTGATATTGAATTCAATTGGAAGCCTGATTTGTGACCTTTTACAGAGGAATTCTTTTGATTGTTTGTTTTGGTTGGTTTTTGTTGTGTTTTGCTTTGCTTTGCTTTAAAGAATTCAAGGGAGACATTTGGGTTATTTTCCCCCGTGACAACTACTTATGTGTCCGACTGGTTTCTATGGATCAGGTCCCTTACTAAGCCATGCATACCATGGCAGGAGCCATTCCTCCAACCCAGCTGTGAAGTTCAACCTCTGGACCTGCAAAGAAAACTGGTACCTCTAACTTCTGGGAAGAATAGCCCATGAGACTCAATCAGAGCATCTTTGTCTATTAGAACACTGTTTTTTGGTTTGCAGAATGCATTCATGTGGGCATTCCTCTCATGCGTGCATTGATGAAGACAGCAGCCCCTGTGTTGGGGGCCATACATTTCTATGCAGTCTTGATCTCTTAGCATTATCATAATGATTCTCACTTTATTTTGGAGATTGTACCACATTCTATGATCTTTCTACTACACCAAATAAAATGTTCACACAGTATGCATGTCTTTGTTCTCATGTATGAAGACAAGTCCAGTGCCATCCTCTCATTGCTGTTGACAGAGGTTTCTGTCCACACAGTTCCACAGTCATTCAGTCCCAAAAAAATACACAGAGGCCTAGATTAGTTATAAAGTGGTTGGCCTATGAGCTCAGGCTTTCTTATTAATTCTTATATCTTACAGTAACCTATAATTCTTGTCTGTGTTAGCCACGTGGCTTGGTACCTTTTATCAGCGAAGCATTCTCATCTTACTTCCTCTGTGTCTAGGTGACAACAGCAGACTGAGCCTTTCTTCTTACCAGAATTCTCTCTATTCTGGTCAGTCCACCTATACTTCCTGCCTGGCTACCAGCCTATCAGCATTTTATTAAACCAATACAGCTGACAAATCTTTACAGGGTACAAGACCATTCTCCCACAGCATACTTCCTCATACGGCACTCACGTCTTTGTCCTCATGTATGAAGACCAGTCCAGCGCCATCCTCTCGCTTCCTCAAGGAAGAGTCCTCTGAGGAACGGTCCAATGAGAACTTCAGAACTCTTCATTCTTGGCCAGTTTTCCTCTGTGGATATTTGTATATCCAATGGGAACAATGCATGTGAGCAGATGGTTACTGGGCTTCTGTTGGAGGATCCTGATAGCATGACAGTTTCTAGTTATAAGTCTTTCTCTTGCCTCCTGGGGTGGGAAAATACATCTGGCCTCCACTGTGTGTTTGAATGCCGAGCAGCACAGTAGGGGGATCCCAGGTTTTGCTCTACATGCGTGGCTTTGGATAATTTATACAATCTCTCAGCCATACAGCATGTCTAGGCACAAGTGCACCTGGCAGTATTGATGACTCCAAAGGACTGTCTTCAGGAGACAGCACCTTGAAATACTCAGGAACCAGTGAATGGGTCCCTGAAACATTATTAGTCATCTATATTATATTTTTCATTATTCCTGGCATGTATGTGCTGCACAGGGTCCCCAGGGACCATAAACCTTCCAACAATTGCTTCTCAAATAGATGAGAAGCAGAGCTATACCACGTTTCACAGACTTGGTTATCTCAACCGGAAACCCTCCCAGATCAGCCAACACACATAATGACCATGACTTTGAAAGCGTCTTTATCTCCTGGTCATCACTGAATGTGTTGTCTCTCGAGCAAAACACTACACAAAGCTATTGTTGGGCCACCTGCTTTCTGCTGATATGAAACATGCTCTAGGCTCCTGACCCAATGTGCCATCATCATGATTTTCCATCAATCAAATCTCAGTGCTGGCTATGTTTTCATCTTGTAACCGATGCAAGAGAGTATGGCTGACATATGGCCCCACAAATATTTAGAAAGAGAAATAGAATAGATGCCCATTTTGGTGGGCTTCCAGTTTAATTTCTGTGCATCCCACTGCAATTATGTAATTTTTAAGTCTAGTTAACTCCCATCTCCCAAGGACCAGTATTAATTCCCATACTTTCTGAAATGTTGTCTGCAGCCCCTGATCATTTGCTGGTGCATGCAGAGCAGAGAACTAGCTGAGTCACTGACACCCAAGTTCCCGGCTGAGGTTAAACCTTCTACCCTCCACCCTTCGATTCCAGCTTCCGTGTCATAAGTGAGCCTGTGCGATGCCTCTGTTTAAAATGAACTTTGGTGCGGTAGTGAAGATGTCCTAGTTTCCTTAGCTTTCTATAACAAGCATCATTGCCAAAACCAACTTAGGTGGAGAGGGTTGATTGGCTTATATTTCCCTGTCGTGGTTCATCATTGAGAGAAGCCAATGCGTTCACCTGTACTTCCCACTTTCTCTTCTATAAGATTCAGTTTGGCTGGCTCTATGCTGAGGTCTTTTATCCATTTGGACTTGAGTTTTGTGCATGGTGATAGATATGGGTCTATTTTCATTCTTCTACATGTTGATATCCAGTTATGCTAGCACCAGTTATTAAATATGCTTTCTTTATTCCATTTGATATTTTTTGCTTTTTTGTCAAAAATCGGGTGTTCAAAGGTGTGTGGATTAATATCTGGGTCTTCGATTCAGTTGGGAACTTGAAGCAAAGACCGTGGAGGAATTCTGCTTGCTAGCTCAGTCACAAGATTACGTTCAGCTGCCTTTCTTATACAGCCCAGGGAATGATGCCACCCGTAGTGGGCTGGGACCTCCTACATTGCTTGATATTTGAGACAACCCTACAAAGACATTCCCAAAGGCTAAGTTGATCTGGATAAATCCTCAATTGAGACTCCCTTCTCAGATCACTCTTGGCTATATCAAGTTGAGCACTAAAGCTGACTGGTGCAGGAGGCGTATCTACCAAGTGCACGAAGACCGGTGAACCCCAAGGTGAGAAAATACATGCTCAGGTTACAGAACTGACCTGTGTGAGCCAACGTCAGCTAACGATACATAGAATGCCCCCAAAGATGCTAATAAACATCCACATGCTTACAGAATGACACTGACCAATGTATGAACACATGACCGGAGACGTGAGGGGCGAACACAATCCTGCTTCCTCTGGGACTGATGACTCACGTCACTAATTCCAAGTCCCCAGGAACTTTGAAGGACCTAGCTAGAATGAGCGGCTAGAAAATAAAAGCTATAATTGTCTTTTTTGAAGGTGTAGGGCTAATTTTAAGAGGCGTTTCTATATCCGACATTAGATATAGAATCATCCATCATCAAACACTACAGAAGTTAATGCCATGCTGCAGACATGAAGTCTTAACAGCCCTGCTTGACTCCTTATTCTTTCTACACGTATTCCAACTCCCTGTATATCAACAAAGTGAGAGACCGTATCTTCACTATCTCCTGTTTCCCTGTATGTAAAACTTCACAGTCCTCTGTGCTAGGCATTTGTCCCTCTCGTATTGTTTGACTCTTTGCTAAAATGGACAATATTCTATAACAATTTGCAAATCATAATCCCACAGATACTTAGAGCAACTATCCACCACCCATCTGACTTTTTAAACTATCCTTTATTCTTGGCTTCTACAGCCTTCTCTGTAGGGTTTCTCTCTTAATTTGGGAACATCTCTTACTTCTTCCCAGACTTTGCTCAGTGCTCTCTCATCTCCCTGGGAGGACAGAGTCCACAATTGACCCAAATTGCTTTTCAAGAGGGCAGAGGAGAAAACCGCCTGAAGTAAATAAGCTGATTTAAAAGCAATGCCTTGGCAAGGTGACAGACCTGTCCAAAGGATGCTGTGATGTCAAGTTGTTTCCATCCTCTGAAATGGAACAAAGTATCATCACAGGGATAGTCATAGGGCACAACAAAGTAACTATATGCTACACTTTGGACGTTACACACTGAAGCACAATCTCAGTGGGCAGGCCATTACCAGATTCGCTGAGAATTTGAGGAAGTAGGGTCTAATAGGGGCATCTGCATACTGGGAGCTTGGGGGGCATAATGCCTTTTTTATTTCTGTTTTCTGGCCACCACGAGCCCTGTACACATGCTCCCTGCTTCTATCCACAATGGGACATTGAAGCACGACCTCTGGGCTTGCTGGGCCCACCAAAGACTGGAGGATAAGGTACCATCAAACTTTTAAGTATTCTGTTAAGTTGATCCAACAAGGAATGACAATGGAAATACTGGCCGTTAAGAGTCCCTCGGGGCAACATCTGTCAGGTGGCTAGTAAAGCATCAGGATTGGAAGAGGAAGTTTCAGAGACAGAAATGAGCAGCTTGTTCCAGGCAGGTAACTGTGAACACAGCTGGGCAGTCCACACAGAGATAAAAGAAAAGGTTATGCAGGCAAGCCAAGAACACATGGGATGTGAATTGGGGGCAGAAAAAATATAGGGCAGGTTCCGAGGACCTTTCCCACCAACCTTGCACTCATTCCTCAGGCTGCTGCAAATAGCACAGCAGTAAAATATACAAAGAAGTGGGCCATTTTCATGTCTACCACTGCACCAAAGTTCATTGTGGCTTCCACAAGTGAAGTCTGAATCTTCAAGATGGCAACAGGACTGTAATTGTGTGACTCAGAGCCTGTCGGGTCACTAGACCTGTATGTATGGACATTTCTCTAATCGCAATACTCTCTCTACCAGGGGGTACCCTTGGCTCCCCCAACACATGCATGGACCCACGGACAGACACATACATGCACACACATGTATGCACATACATGTGCACACACACAAGCAACACATGCACACACACCACACACATGCACACACATGCATGTTGTAATAAGAGCGGAGCGGCGGGCTGCGTTTCTGCTGCCACAGCTCACGGCCACCTGGCTAGCTTATGCCCCGAAATAATTACACGGAAACTGTATTCTTTTAAACACTGCCTGGCCCATTAGTTCCAGCCTCTAATTGGCTAGCTCTTACATATTGATATAACCCATTTCTAATATTCTGTGTAGCACCACGAGCTGGCTTACCAGGAAAGATCTTAACCTGTGTCTGTCTGGAGTGGGAGAATCATGGTGACTCACTGACTCAGCTTCTTTCTCCCAGCATTCTGTTCTGTTTACTCCGCCTATCTAAATTCTACCCTATCAGAGGGCCAAGCAGTTTTCTTTATTACTTAACCAATGAAAGTAACAGATAAGATACAACACCCACCTTCATCATTTCCCCCTTTTCACACACAACAAGCTAAGGACATTGTAAAGAGATGTCCTACTTGTTCTTTCTATAATCAAACACTGTTGCCTGCAGGGAGTAACCCAAAGGGTACTAAGAGAACTGAAATCTGGCAGATGGATGTGTTCCACTTTATGGAATTTGGTAAATTAAAATATGTACACCACACCATAGACACGTATTCAGGTTTTCAATGGGCTACTGCCCTGAGCTCAGTAAAGGCTGATTCAGCAATCAAACATTTATTGGAAGTTATGGCCATCATGGGTATACCTGCACAAATAAAGACAGACAATGGTCCAGCATATGTATCTAAGAAAATGAAATGCTTTTTTGATTATTATAATATAAAACACATTACAGGTATACCAAATAATCCTACAGGTCAGGCAGTTATAGAAAGATCAAATCGTACTATAAAGGACATGCTGAACAAACAGAAAGGGACAGAAAACACGCCCAGAAATGGATTGCATAATGCTTTGTTAACCTTGAATTTTCTTAACGCTAATGAGAAAGGAACGACAGCAGCAGAAAGACATTGGATAATGGAAAAGTCTGCTGAACTAAATCAACCGATTTATTTCAAAGATGTGCTGATCTCTCAATGGAAGCCAGGAGATGTGCTATGTTGGGGAAGGGGTTTTGCTCTTATTTCCACAGGGGAAGAAAAACTGTGGATACCATCAAAATTAATAAAGTTTTGATTTAAAGAGGAGAGACCTCTTGGAAAGGAGAAATGACAGTTCATCCACAATGATGATATTCATATAGGTGGTAAGAAAAACATATAGTATGGGGGCAGAGTTCTCTTCTTATCTCTGCAGGAAAACACTCATCTTCAAAAAATTCAAGGGACCCTGGATGTTTGAATACTGACAGATGAAAACTATTTACAACCCAATAAGAATCAACAAGAAAATCGAACAGGTCTCGTAAGTAAAATTATTCTACTCTTATATTTAAATATGTGTTAATGTGCATTTATTTATAAATATATCGAGCTGGTTTTGAAGTTGGACTATGGCTCAGTCCCTCTCCAATTACAAGCCTGTTGGTAAGAGAAAAACCCAGAGTTACTGGAGTTTCTGTCTCATGTCAAGAGCCATGATATGGGACAGAAAGAAATATGAGTTTAGAAAACATCTTTGCTTTTTTTCATATCTATCATACTTTTCATTGAATATATCTATCATGCCTTTCATTGAATATATATGTCTATATATGTCTATATGATTAATGTTTAAGTTTTTCACAATGAACAATGAGTTTTTCCTGCAGTGACATTGAAGTTTCCAGGAAAAAGATGAGGCCCCACAACAACAACTCCACCTGGTTGATATGACGTCATGATACTGATAGCGCTACTACAAGACCTGTTTTGGGTACCAGCTGCACAAGACAGTTCCAACTTGGTTAGCTGAAATGGTACAAATCTTGTACAACATTCTGGCCAGACCTCCACAAAATACTCAGAGACTATTTGCAATTTTAAAAGACATTGATCTTGAAATTTAACCATCATTTTACTTTCACAGGATCCCCCAGAAAGAACGTCGCCCCCATGACAGCTGGAAGTAATTCTAAAGGACGATGTCCCCTCTCCCAGTAAAGTGTGCCCCTGGGTTTAGGGACATCATTTAGGGGTTGGGAGGTTGGGAGAGGAATTTTATAAGCTCAGGAATCATTTTGGGAAAAAAAGGAGGGATGATGGGATAATAGATTTGTAATTGTGAGTTACTGTTTTTAGACAAAAATATTGGTATCGATTCTTATATAGATACAAAGTTAAATTATATTGACTATTGTACGCATGCATGTTTCTACCTCTGTTTAAAACATTTTTATGTATTGACATATATTGTATTGATATATATATATATATATTGTATATATTTACCATATTGCAGTGTACATTTCTAGCTCTGATTAAGATACTTATATATTGTTTGTGTATTGATATATATTTACCATATTGCAATGTATATTTGTACATTTTTTATATTTGGAGGTCATTATCCTCATTTATTACACAGTTGTTTATTGTCTTAGTCTTTAAGTTAGATAGGTATTGAGAATTATATAGATCAATAGTATTCTAAGTTTGTCATTTATAATTAGACTAATCAGGTTCTTTAGATACATAGAGATTATATTCAGTATAGATAGAAAATCTTCAACCTCTTCAAAGAGCTGTAGAAAATGGCCTTTAATCTAACTCAGAGACACAATTGTTCCTGGCAACACCGCTCTATTCACGAGAGAATGTTGAGCACCAAAGACACTCCACCTGAAGCCTTTCTTTTTGGCAGAACTGGCCTTTGGGCAAAGAAATGCCCATACCTCAACCACTGACAGAGATACAGAGCATGCATCGATGGATAAAACAGGACTGTCATATCCTGCCAAGACAGGGTAAGATAGTTTTGAAAAGTTGCTTGCCTTTGAAAATGGTATGTCAGTTATGTTAGGCCTTAGCCAAAGTTGGTTGCTTCAATGCTGCAAACGTGACTTTGGGTGATTGCCCAGGTAGCTAGTTGTCTCTGTGATTTGTTGCATGTTTTGGAAGTTGTTTTACTGAACTTCCTAATTATCCAGGTTATTTCCCTTCTCATATCTTTGATGGGGTTGAAGACTATATAAATGTAGTTACTTTTCTCTCATGACTTGGCCAAGTTATTTATTATACAAGCTAGTTAGAATAGGATATTTGTACTTATTGTATATAATTTCGTAGTAGGTTTAGAACTCTCTTACTTAAACAAAAAGGGGGGGGTGTTGCGGGAGCTCCTCCTGCTCCTTCAGCCAATAGCCGCTGAGATACCAGCCCATTGGGGCGTGGTCTCTCTCCCTTTAAAAAAGTGGCCACTTCTCTCTCCTCTCTCTCTTACTTCCTGCTCCGCTTCTGGCAGCTAAACTCCTTCCTGATTGCACAGAGGGCTGTTGTCTGGGATGGTGATCTGTAAGTTTTTTCCCTTTTAAATAAATAACCATTCTATTAATCATAATTCCAAACTGGTGTGGATTGTTGTGAATTACACCTTCACCTTCACATGCACACACATGCACATGCACACACACGGGCACATACACACACCACATGCAGCAGCTTCCCTGAAGCATTCTCTTTTCTCTGTATAGCTCTATTCTCAGCTTCTTCATGTGGTCAATCCTCCCTTTGGAAGTTTGTGCCCTTCCTTCACCAAGCTAGAGTTCTCTGCCCTTTGGGTCTGCATTACTTGTTCAGGCTATCCACACCGAGTCTACCTCTCAAGGCCCGATCAACCTAGACCCTTCTTGATGTTTACATGAACTGGTTACTGTAAATGCCATTTTCCCCCACCAGATTAAAATGCTGGCGGTATAATGTGCAACCCCTGGCAGATAAGCAGCGATTGATAAATCTTGGAAAGAGGGAAGACTATACAAAAGGATAATTCTCCTGAGGTGCCGTATCTCCTAGAAAAACCAGGAGACACCCAGCTTAGTTTTCTTTAAGAGACAGATACTACCTAGGCATGGTGGCACACAACATTAATCCAACACTAGGGGGTAGAGACAGACAGGTTTCTGAGAGTTCAGGGCAATCTGGTCAACATAGTGAGTTCAGGGATATGTAGTAAGATCCTGTGTGGGAGGACATGACTTTAAAATGTTCGCAACATAGTAGCTAAGATTACATGTGATTCCATGTAACATAAAACCTAAGAAAACAGTGAGTTGTGTTCCAGTAGTTAATTTTCCCCATAAAAAGAGGGGTGCAGAGTTGGCTGGGTAAGCCCTTGGCAACTCAGGACCAAGCGTCCCTAGACCACTGCTCTGTCATCTTTTGGGTACCACCTTCACCACCGTGGTACAAGTAGTATATATCCAGGGAATAGGGTGAAGGGTGAAAAGTAGAGAGAAGGGTTTACTTCCCCCACGGAAACTGTAACCCCCAAAGTCACAGGTTATACCCTCTTGGATTTCATTCTTCAGAGTTCAGTAACTTGCCTCTCCTAGATTGGAAGAAATATTGGGAAATGGAGCATTGTAGGAACTATGTGACCCAAGTTTTCTATGAAGGAGCAGAATCTCCCACCGACTCCATTCACGACTCTTTGCTGAAAGCTTATGATAGAAACAGAATTCCAGAGTCTTAAAATTGACACAAGTCTCTGTTGCAAAACTTCAAGGAGGAAAAAGAGAAAATCAAAGACGAAAAGAGCCCAATAAGCAACAGAATGGAAGATAACAACCTGACATACAGAATTATACAAAAATAGGACATATTTTCCTGCGGAGCCTCCAGTCACCCAGAAGCATACCTCCTTTGGATTTAGTAGCATTAAACAAAAACAAAGTTGGGCTTTGCTGACACTTTAAAGTCAACATGTAGCGTGCCTGCCAGGATGCCAAAAGAAACAAGGATTTGATAAATGGTATCCCAGGGTCCACTCAAACCTCAGCAGTAACTAGGAACGGGTTGTTATGCTGGCGACAGACACTTGCTGAAGTATTGCCTGGGAGGGGATGAAAATCAGGCCACCGAGGGGACCAAGTGTTCTCTGTGCTCTCTATGGCTGCTCCAGCAGGGTGGGCAGCTGGCCCGATTGAGTCTTGTCATACACTAACGGGAATAGATGACAGAGTGTCGGAATCGTTGATGTCACATGTGGGGTGCTGCTGGAGCCAGAGGTCTGCGAGCATTATGGAACCCATCTGTCACCCGAGACAAAGATGTTCTCCAACCTGAGGCTGTGCGAGGTACCTAGGTTTCCACCTGATGTCAGACAGCCTGTTTATTGATTTCAAAGAAAAATAACTGGGGCCGGATGCCAGGAAAGAGGCCCGGGACCCCCACCAGCAGCAGCGTGAGACATCATTAACTTACTCTTCCAGCACTTCGGATGCAGAACAAGGCAGCTCCAGAGAGGACAGCGAAGGAAGCCCACAGCCAGCCTTCCTTCATGACTGAGACTCAGAAAAGCAGAGGCAAGAAGGTAGAAGGGCCTAGCCAGGAGTTGAATCTTCCTTGAACCAATCCCTGTCCCTCCCCAAGGACCCCTCCACAAGCTTGTCCGTGGGTCCTTTTCTACTCAAAGAGTAAAAAGACCCAAAGCACTAGCTGTCCTTTGACATCTGTGAACAATGGTTGGAGTCAGGCATTTAATATTAAAATTCCCTTCTTCACACTGCTTTAATGACCTTACGTGCACATGGCAACCGTATGATTCAAACTGAAGCTTATTTATTGTGCTTTGGAAACCTCAAACAAGTAGGTATTTGGCACTGAAATGGCTGTTTGCTTCAGAGAGTTACACGGGAGGCCAACCGAACCTGCTTTCTTCACTCCTTGTCGATGGTATCCCTGCTTTCCGACTCTCAGTAGCGCAGTGGCTCTGGTCACCTGCCAGTAGGCCACAGTGTTTGTGTCCTATACCTCCACCCAGGCACAACCTCCAGCTTGAGACTCGCCCAGTACAGGACGGGCCGTCTCTCAATGTGCTCTCAAACCTGAGGAAAAGGTACATACACAGCTTCGTCCTTGAACCTTCCTGAGCACCGTGGAATGTGTCTCCGCGAGAAGCCATTCTGCCTTCACCAGATGGGTCCAGTCCAAACAGCTCCGACCTTTCACGATGGCAGCATGGATGTCAAACACGAAGGTCAGGTGTGGCCTGCTCAGCAGCTGTGCCCATCAGCTGAATTAGCTGAGGTTTTCTGGCCTCACAACCCTCGCTCTCAATGGGAAGGGAGACTGCCACCAAAGTCACAACTCCCACCAGCCTTAGCTGCCAACTTAGGCTCGAGGTCCCATTTTCGTAAGCCTCTGGGGCCAACCTGGGGTGGGGGCGGGGGGTGGAGTGGGCTGGAGGTGCCCATCACAGGGCCACCAGCCAGCCACCATCACAGGGCCCTGGAACATACTGGCATGAAAAACCTATGGTGGTGATGGTGGGGGTTTCAGTGAGTTTCCTGGGGAAATGTTCAGCCATGGTAAATACCCCTTGCTCTCTCCAGTTTGTGGTGGGATCCAGAAGGGCAGGTAGAAACCAAATCCCACACCGGCAAGAGTTCCCCTCTGAGTTATACCTGCTCTGTGGACTCAATTCCGAGCAGCTGTGACTGCCCACACAGGATCGTCAACATCCCAGCCATCGCAGCGCAGAATATGGAGGGGCTCATGACCCCTCCGCCCAAAGCTCAGAAGCAATTGGCAGTTGGTGGCTTCTAGGAGAGAAAACGTCCTTGTGGGTGTGGTCCCTGGCAGGCTGACTTTGCACTAGTGGATAGCCAGAAGTCCATGAGTGACACAGATGAGAACCAATGGGTTCACTTAAAAAAAAAAAAAGACAATAGTTGAGGAGGGAAAGAGAACAGATATTAGAAAAATTGTGGAGGGGAGTGGTGGTGAATCTGAAATGGGCAAGCATGTAGAAAATTCTCAATTAGTAAAAATGGTGTTTTGAATAAGAATCAAAAAGAGCTCCCCTCTCTTTCCAGCTCAGAGACGGATTATACCCCCACTCCATGGCTGCAACTCAAAGAAACTTCAGAGCCCTTGTTCAAGGAGAAGCCCAGCCTTCTTTGACCGCCATTCTGTGTCTATGTTTTCACAGCATGCTACTCTCGAGACTGCCCCGTGGGACAGTCTTCCAGGCTTTCTGGCCAGCTCTTTTAAAGCATCCGGCTTCTCTTTATCTATCTTCTGTCTTGGGACTTATTACCTTTCCTTTGTATCTCTCACTTTTATGGTTTCTCGATGGCTGTCTGTCTGCCTGGCTTCTCGCCCTGTGTGTGTCCCCCTGTTCTCACCTCCTTTTCTCGTTCTTCCTTCTCTTCTTTTTCTCAAACCTAGATTTCTCTTCCTGTTTATTTCTTCTGCCCATCAGCCCCACCTATCCCTCTCCTTCCTAGCTATTGGTTGTTCAGCTCCTTATTCAACCAAACAGGTGCCTTAGGTTGTCAAGGTGAAACAAATGCAATACATCTATACATAATGAAACAAATGCACCTTAACCGTGAGTACCACACCTTTACACAGTTAAAGTAACATTCTGCAGCATAAACAAACATAACACATCTTTGCCCATTTAAAATGAGATTCCACACCAGGAGGGTTTTCACAACAGCTGCAGGACAGTGGGCTCCTGCGAGCTCCGGTGTCTCTGTAACTGTCCCTTGGCTCCTAGAGATGATCTGAGCAGATGTGGCAGAGCTGGAACAAAGTCTGGAGATGTCCCACCCCAAGCCTCCCCAGCTGTCAGCAGCTGAGATGGCCCAGGAAGACGGGGAAGCAAGGGGACAGATTGGACCCTGGCTACAATTGCCTGGAAATTTTGCTTGTTGTCTAGAGCGGACATTGGGGTCCATTTTCTGATTCACTGAAATTGAAGCAGGGAAGGAGAGAAGATGTATAGTCAAAACCATGATGAGAAAGGTCATAAAATTCCCCAGAATACCTTTCAGTAAAGGCAAGGTTTGCACTATTAAAAGCCTGCCCCATGGTAGAAAGAGAATTTGGTCACTCTATAGACCTGTAGAAGAACTGGTTGGTAAGGACAATTGGCAGGGTGTTATTCATAAAATAAAAATGGGCCTTCCAAAGAGAAGTTTCACTGAGTGACATTATCAACACTGGGTTTCCCGTGGGGTCCAGTACTGTCTAGAAAAGGTTTAAAACCTACCAGGCCATCAGCCACATTGGTTCCTTAGGAGGAGACCTGAACTGAGTGGGCAGCAGAACTCAAATCCACTATAGACTCCTTAACTCTACAGACCCATGTGATCCTATAGAAACCCATGAAGGCCAGGGTCCTGGTGCCTTAGATCACTTGGAGAATAAGCCATTGGCGCAACACTGCTGGGCAAGGATGCTGACTATATATATTAGCTACTGTTCTGAGAGCAAAGACGAATGTCTTACATAAGCAACTTGAGGGGGGAGGGTTAATGCTGCCCCACAGTTTGAGCCTGGAGGCCATCATGATGGGGAAGGCTTGGCGGCAGAAGCAGGAGCTGCGTTGCATCTACTATCATAGAGTATGCGGGTCCTCGGCTCGCTTTCTTCTTCTCATTTATTTAGGAAGCAGCCTCACAGATACCCAGAGGTGTGTTTCTTAGGTGATTCTAAATCCCGCTGAATTGACAGACAAGATTAACTATTGCATTGACCAACACGGCAAAGATATCCAGCATTCAGAGAGCACAGCACCTTGCCACGCACATGCTAAATCTTAAGCCTGCTACAGTCCCCTGGAAACTGGCTCCTCCTTCCCTAGCAATGGCAAGAACAGGAACAGATGCTTGATCTCACACTGAGTTTCCCAAAGCTAGGCTCCTTGAGCTGCCTCCACATTCCAACAGAAGCAGCCTTAGGCCCTAGCTCAAAATGCCCTGCTAAAGCCTTTTCATCTATAGGCTGCCTGCTGAGAAGCCTCTGGAAGTCACCTTCTCAAGGGCAAGTAAGAGCGATGGTGTGAAGACTTAGCAGTCATCAGGTAGAAGACAAGACTAGGGATCCAAAGATGCCTGAAGATGGTCCTTTCCCTCAGAGGAGCTTGCCAGTCAGCAAGAAACTTCAGACAACAACTATCACAAACCAAACCCCAATGGACTGGACAAATATACAGTCTGCATGAACGTCCCCACCTTCTGCCATAAAGATGGGGTTATCTGCTTTAGCAATGAAGATTCTGAGACTCAGTCCATTTAGGTAAATACTGTGACATCCTCCTAAAGGAGTGGGCAGAGGCTTGGATCTGGTAGGTTCTCCTTCCATATACATGAACATTCAGAGAGGAGAATCAGAGAGAGTCAGGCTTGGAGACGTGGAAACACCTCTTCACTGTCTAGCAGAACCAACCTGGGACGTGGGGTCCTTCTATCTTTCTGTACTGACACTGCAGCCTCTACCTGGGACTAGAAGTAACAGAGTCAGCTGCTGGCTACCCACTCACAGTGGAGGGTAAGGCTTTTCAGTGTCCCCTCATCCATGGAGCAGCCACTGTTGGCCAGTGTCTGCCACCAGAATGTTCACTATATCTGTGCGCAGCCCAGCTGGATTCTGCAGGCCCCAAATCCCACTGGCTCTTCTGAACGTGCTTCCATTCGATTGGTTCCACCTCACCCCCCACTCCCCATCCTCCCAACCTCCCACCCCCTGTTTACAAGATCAACCAGGTATCCGCCATGCTTTCCTATGTTGTGTCCTCAGCAAGCATCCTGGTAAAGCTATTAGAGCAAGGGCAGCCTGCTGCCTTCAGTGAACATGCAGTGAGGGCGGAGGAATGTGTGTACAGCCACCTGTATACATGTCTGCTCATGGGCTGCAGTCTTTGAAGAGTTTACATGGCTATTACATCACCAGCTTTCCTAATGGCCCGAGGAGACACATGACAACTGTCATCTCACTTGTGATTAAGGTGATAGAATTCTGGAGTATCACAGTAGGAATTGTTTAATTCGTTCAAATCGCAACAATTTCTTTCTCATGGTGATAGCCAAAGTGGTTATCTCCAACACCATCATACTTGGGACCATCCTACCAGATGGTCAGCCTGCCTGCAGATAAACAAAACCTAGGCTTCCATGCCTGCCCTCCCACTGCATCTGAGATTCTTAAATGTCCCAGTATCATAACTGCTTCTCACCCCTAGTTTGACCACATACCAGCCTGTATCCCCATATCCCATATCCCTCTTGCTGGGGACACCCCTATTGGTGCCTTGCCACTTTCCTTGCTAGTTGGTCACAAATAGGATGTATCTTCCATCTTCCATTTTCTGTTTGTTTGTTTCTTTGTTTGTTTCCGAGACAGGGTTTCTCTGTGTAGCTTTAAAGTCTGTCCTGGAACTAGCTCTTGTAGACCAGGCTGGCCTCGAACTTACAGAGATGCGACCGACTCTGCCTCCCAGTGCTGGGATTGGGATTAAAGACGTGCACCACCACTACCTGGCCCATCTTCTACTTTCTGTTTATGACAAGGAACCACGCCATCCCTTAAATTATGCTCAGGTGTGTCCTTCATGAAATACCCAGGACAGCATTTACATCCTAATGCCTTCACAGACCTTTAGCTGTGTGGTGGAAAGAGAGGGATTTGGGAGACTTCTATCACCCAGAGGTCTAACTTAGAGCAAGAGTTTGCTCTAACATCATGGTCTGTCAGAAGTGAGTGAAGCCATCATGGCTAGCTGCCAGTATGGGGATTCTGGTGAGAAGGAGGCTGGCCAAGTTAGAGCCTTGTATGCTATACAATTAGCATGGACCTATGGGCAGGTAGTGAAATGTGATTTAAAAAATGAAACAAACAAACAAAAATAAACCCTTAAACTGAAAGAAAAGAATTCTCACTTCCCCTATGCAAAATGGAGCTGACCTTGGGACACCCCAGGGGTTTCTGGGGTGGCTGAGGTAATTGGGAAAGATGTACAGAAGAGGTGAGCAGTCTATACACATGGCAAACCCCAATCCAGAGGAATCCTACAGTCCACTGTAGTGTCTAATCTAGTGTCTAATCCTCTGAACGGTGGTGTTTCCTACTCCTTCCGACTCCTCTGTACAGAACAGCTTTTATTTCACCTTGCATGTGAAGAAACTGATGATCACAACAGCAAGGGCTCCACATCACCAAGCTCAGAACTTCATCTCTTTGGCCTCATCTGCCTCTGCAACAAAAGACGCGAGCTCTATTAGACAATACCACGGTTTCATTTAACGGCACTCAGTGGTTGGTATCTGGAAAGTACATCGGGGAAAACATGGTGAAGAAAAATGAGATGCCACCAATGACCTTCCTTATTTTCCGGGCTCCATGCCTGGCAGGAGACAGAAGATGTAACACTGCATGGAAATGATACCCTAATCAAGAGATTTATATTGGCAGTCCTTGCCTTGAGACTCAGATTTACATTTTTACTTTTTTCCGATTGTATGGATACATACATGCATGATTCTATACCTGGAATAGACTGATATATATATATATCATATAAATGTGCCTTTATTTAAATATGCATGTATGTATGAAGAACCAGTGGCTGACATGAAGTGCTGACACACGGTAGTAGTTAAGTTTTGGTCTCCACTTGGATTTTGCATCTGAGAAGGTAATAAAAGGCAAAAGAATAAAAACAAGCTGCAATAATCAGATTCCTACTCCCTGAAATCGGTGTATTTTTTTTTTGTAGGAGCCTGAAACGCTGAAGCATACTGGTGATGACCTTATTCTGCCTGTCCATTTTAGGTAGACAATCAGCACAGCTAAGTGTACCATTATAGAAAGTGTGTGTGTGTGTGTGTGATGTGTTTACATGTTCAGGTGTGTGAATCAGTGTGTTTCTGTGTATATGTGCATGTATATGTATATACATGTATGTTTATGTTTGTGCGTCGTCACATGTTACATGCATGTGGAGGCTAGAAGACAATCTTGGTTGTGGTTTCTCAGGGGTCATTCCCCTTGATTTTGGAGGCAGGATCTCTCATTGGCCTGCAGTTCACCAAATGCAATAAGCTGGTTGGCCAATAACCTCAGGAATCTGCTTGCCTCTACCTCCCCAGTACTGGGGTTACAAGCAGGTGCTACTGAGCCCATCTTTTTAAATGGGTGCTGGGGCTCCAATTCAAGTCCCCTCATTTGCACGCCAAGTACTTAATCTGGTGAGCCACATCTTTGACCCCTGCGCCATTTTTTATCTCTTTTAAAGATGCCCATGTGAGTCTGTATGAACCATGTAAATGCCTGACACCCAAGGAGGCAAGAAAAGGGCATCAAATATCCTTGAACTGGAGCTGCAGGTAGTTGTGTGCTGTTCAAATGTGTGCTGGGAACTGAACCTGGGGCTTCTGCAAGAACAGCGAGCACTCTTAACCCTCAGCCAGTGAACCTTATCCCTGGCACTCCATGCACCATTTTCACGTAAGGATCAATGAAAACCAGTCTTGCTGCCATCAGCCAACTGTCTAAAGCATCCGAAAAACATATCAAGGAGGGTATCTGACCCTCCTGTCTCTCTGGAAGCCTCTACCACACAGGGGATGTCTTTGTCCAAGGGACTGAGTGACTTCTGCACGCCCTTACTACCCTTCTTCACAAGTCCACTCTCCAGCAACAAGTCCTCTGTCAACTGTGACACCCGTCACCGCGTGCTCCGACAGACACGCCTGTTACTTCTAACTTGCAGTTGGTGACTTTAAAGACCAATCGAAACATTTGAGGAGCAAAAGCACATTCCTTCTTTAGATGCTAATATCTTAGAGCTTTGGCTGCTGTTATAAAATCACAAGCTAGTAAATCCTGCTTTGTGAGAAACTGCTCCTTCCAGGCAATAACCATCCAAAGTGTTGATTGAACTGGGAATCCTTTGAGCTGACAGTTCATACCATAGAAAAAAGAAGAGGGGGAAAAAATCACAATTTAGCAATTCAGGCATTTTTTTACATACAGGACCTTATTTTCATATTATTTATTCACCGAGGGTGGGCTTATTCTAAGATATACTACTCTTTCCCTCTACCCTGGAGGTTAGCAAAACAAAGCTCCGCGAACAGCACACCAACTGGCAAACTGTTCTTCGAGCATCACGGTCACCAAACTGTCTTTTTTCCTCCCAAGGCAGAACACCAAAACTTATATTATCTTATTTTTATGCTCCTATCTTAACTTTTGGGGGAAGGTTAAATTATTCTGAAAGTTCTAAGCCATCTACATATTTATTCTTTTTAAAGGTTCTGTGGTGTGTTAGCATCTGTATTGCCAGAAAACAAAATTTTCTTCAAAGTTATTCTTGGGCAGGCCTGGGACGCAACCCATATGTCCCACAGTTAGCGCAGCTCAAGGTTTTAATTTATGGCCCTTTTTTCAAACTTCACTGTAGTTTCCTTGGTTTGGTGAATGTGTGGCGCCACCTATGGGTCAGCTCTCAGAAGTTCACGCTCCTTTATCTGAAAATCAGGTTTCAAGCTAAGTCATGAAAATGAGGCTTTGAGGGTCTTAAAGATTTCAGACTGGGTGAACATAAATAGAATATCTTATCAATTTATTTTCTCTCCAGGAGTCGAGGAGGCATTATTCTTCTACCTAGATCCCCAGTCTGGAAGAATTAGGAAAAACAGACACAGAAGTACTTTCTCATCCCTTCTAACCTTTTAAGACATTTAAGCTCCTCCGTCAAACTAGCCTCTTTGGGAGAGCATATGTTCATTAGCCGTGGGCTTTTGGAGAGAGGGGAGCATTGTGGCTGTTGGGTGAGAGCTCTGAGGATCCAGCAACTCCTGCTTTCCTCTTCCTTGTTGTCTAGATACTTGCAATGTAGAGATTAAAATACCCAGGAACCCAAGCCAAGGGAGAATTTTACAGGACAGCATTCTCGCTAATAAATCTCTCTCTGTAAACACCCACAGCCTTTAGAGCTGTGATCTTCCTCCCTTTCCATCCCAGGGTGTGATCACCCTTGCTCGCCAAGTAATTAGAACCATCAAACAGCATAGAAATCACTTATATTCCTGAATATAGGGAAATCAACAGAGGTAAGACTGCAGTAAAGCACGGATCAGACCCTTCTTCGCATCTTCACAACTGATACCATGGGTATGCGCCCATGCCAAACTCCTCAAAACACATCCATTAAACAGATGCAATTTGCTATATATGGATTACGTACCAATAAACCTTTAAAAGTCAAGACTTGGATGGGAAAGGAAAATTCATTTTTAATATTTCTGCTAATCCATCTGCCCAAATGATGGCCATTTTTTTTCCTTTCCATTTTTTTTTAAATCTTCGGTCTAACAAAGAGCAGTTGGGCAGCTATGGATGGAAAAACTCAGCGGTGAACTAGCGTGTAAATTAGAAGCTGTGGCTGTAAAGGCGGATGCGTGCAACAGTGGGAGTGGAGAGTGTGTCTGCCTTGTAAATTTAATTAAACAGCAGGTGCAAAAATCAGGTCATATGGCTTTGATGTGCCCCGTGCGCGGATGACAACCAGACAATGATTCTAATATGAAGAAATTTGCATACATTTGCATCGGACCGCAGAGAGCGCTGGGCCCTTGCCACGTTCCGCATTTTATATCTAGGAAGCTGAATAAGATTTGAATGAACGATTTCTATTTAGACGCAGCGGAAAAATACGAGATTTCAGCACTCACGCAGGAGGCCATGTGGACAGCAGGAAAGGCCTATGAGGCTCCCCCTGAAAAGCAACCGCCCTCCTGAACAGCGGCGGATGCCTCAAAATGGAAGGAGGCAGACAGTGAGAAGGGGAGGGGAGGGAAGGAGAGGGAAATGTACTGTACTTTGATTTTTTTTAAAGACTTTCACAGAAGGTGCTACATTGATTAAGCCCTTCCTTTGTGGGCTCATCCTGGGCGTAGCACACCTCATCCTTTTGGCTCCCATCGTCCGTGCTATAAATCCTTAAATACAAAAATTAGAAAGACTTCTCTGATGAAGCAATTAGCCTCTTATATAATCTGCTTCTGCTTTTAAAGGAACGTCTCTGCTGCCGCGTGATGTAGCCCTCATCTTCCACAGTAGCCCGGCAGGATGTTTAGTGCAGATGATGTCCTATGGGCTTGTGCCCCCTTGCACAGATAGGATTACAAATAGGCCATCTCCCTCTGCTGGCTACCAGCATCCTCTCCGGGGTCCTTGGAAGAAAGTACTGAAGAGAGGCCAAAGAGTACCAGCTGAGCTGATGGGCGCAGCAATCAAAGGGCCCCAGGGGAATTCCACTGGGCATCCTGACGACCGCTGTAGCCTCTGGGAGCAACCATCCTTTGTGGGTCTAGAGCTCATCAGAAATGGTTCTAGCCCCATGGCCACATAGACCTCTAGCCAGTCCTGAGTCCAGGGTTCTGGGGCTCACTGAGACAAAGCCTTGCCTTTGCCTGAAACAGATCCTCAGAGGAGTGCCTGCTAGCCACAGGGAAAATGCTGTAGATCAGCCCTGATTTTTATGAACAGAATCAAATGACGTCAGAAGAAAGGATGCCATTGGGTGTCCTGCCTGTGTACTTGGACTGTTAGCTCTTGAAACTGACTCCTATCACTATGCATACTTGGGAAGTTAGCTTTTAAAGGCAGCTTTGATCACGAGATCATGCTAATTCATTACCTGCCAGGATAACTTGCTGACGGTGAAAGTGGTGAGATCTCTTAAAATATCGCATCCCGAAGTCGGGGCTTTTATCTGAGTGCGTTTTCCCAAATGCTCAGCATAGAAGACACAGCAGTAGCTTCTAACTGTACACAGCATCTCTCATCCCCCAACGTGCTGCAAATTTTAGAGAGGCCAGAATCCTTTCTGTTTGTCACAACGGACTCAGCATTCATGCCAGGGCTTGGTACAGGGCTGCCATTCATAAATATGCATAATTAATTGAATGGTGTTTTTATTTAAGAATCTAAGTTAAGATTAAGTTTAGATAGCTAATCTGTTAATAAATACGACAAATCTGGAGAAGGAAAAGTGAACACATTCGCCCGGCCTTAGGAATAGGGTGTCTGTTACATCACACAGGCATACAAGGTGCAGGGCAGTGGCCCAGGGTTTTAGAGTCTGGTTCGCATTGAGTAAAGAGATAATGCTACAAAGAAACATTCAAAAATATCCATGAGGATACAATGTAATTTTCCCCTGAAAGCACACACACACACACACACACACACACACACACACACACACACGGCAAGAAGGCTAGCGCACATTAGGTGCTCTGAGTGGGTGAACGACAGCTCTAGCTCCTCCCCTCCACTGTGTTTTTTGACCCCTTCCCTCTGGAGTTCTCACTCTTGACTCTCCTCCCATGAGGCCGCCTTGAATCCACACCAAGCTGAGCACTCACCATGCTGCGTTGCAATCCCGTCTTTGGGTCCAGCCTGTTATGACAGCAAGCCACCAGATGCTTCCTGGGCTCTCGAGAGGCTGGGACAACATCTGGAAGGCGCTTGTGAGTCCCACATTCAGGTCTCCTCATGGTGACATTGGAGGAAATACGTGCTGCTAGTGGCACTTGGTGAGAGCTGAGGAATTTCTCAATGGAGGCTCAGACAATTAAGAGCATCTTAAGTGGTACAGATCTGGGGACACTGAGAAGCAGGAGCATGTGTAGGGTAGAGAGAGGTTCAGAAGAAGGGACCTGACTCTCTTCTACTGGAATTCTGCTCGGGCTTCCTTGACAAACACTTGCTTTGACAGCTGCTTGTCTCAAGACAAGTCCTATCCTCCGGCAGTGTTTGTGTCCCAACTGTGTTCAACTGTCCCTGAAGAAGGCACAGTCGTTATGCAGCTTTGTTTCAGCTTTGAGGTGATGACTGTCCATCAAAAAAATCTCTTCCTGTGGGCTTTGGGACCTATGTTTTCCTCTTTGTCCTTAGACAGCGTCAGCAAGTTTCTTTGAGCAGGCAGCATGACCCAACTGGGGCTATCTACTTGACATCCCTTCTTGTCACTGTCCTGGGTGTGCCACACTCCAAAAGCCCTTCGCTCTTCTTGTACCTATTAAAGGAAAATTACGCTGTTGTGCAATCGTCTTCCATGTCTCTGTTCAGAAGCATGGTTCCAGAATGGCGTGTGCAGGGAAACATATTCTTGCAACCGCAAGCTCCTTTCATACTCACCGTGGAGGGTGAATGAGGTACAAGGGGATCGAGGATTAGGGAGACACATGCAAGCAGGGGTGAGAATACAGGTGTCTTAGACCTTGACAGTTAAGAACAAAACACAACCGAGACACAAAGTCACCAGCCTCGGAGATGATAGTGCCTGGGCCATCTATTTCCAGACCCAACCACCCCCACCTGATTTCTGGCATGAACTCTGCAGAGGTCAGTATTGCAGTAGGGCAGACTTCCCACCATGGCTTGAGTCTGCTCACAAAATGAGACTCGTTTTCTGTGTAAATGGGCAACCGGAGTGGCTAATTATAAGTCACCCTCACTTAAAAGGCAAAAGCCCTATTTCTCCTCATCAGAGAAATAAAAATTAAAACCACAAGGGGGTAATTCTGCTGTCAGACTGGTCACAGTTATAAGGACAAAAAAAATAGCCAATCCCCCAGGGAGGGGGGATACCCCTTCTGTTATTGGTGGAAATGTAAGTTAAGCTGGCCAAGATGGGGAGCAAGATTGTAGTTGCCAAAGATACCCACATTCCATGGTACTGCAGCACCACAAAGATTTAAAGCAACTTAAGTGCCCATCAAGAGAAGGGTGGGTGGTGTGGGAAGTCCTTCTGTATATGTGTTGCTTTTATTGGTCAATAAATAAAGAAGCTGCTTTAGACTAATGCCTTAACAGAATATAGCCAGGCTGGAAGAGACATATAGAGAAAGAGAGAGTAGGCAGAGTCAAGTGAAAAGCCATGTAGCCCTGCTGGAGACAGATACTGGATGCCAGACAGAACTTTACACAGTAAACCACAGCCACTTGGTGATACACAGATTAATAGAAATGGGTTAACCAAAGATATAAGAACTAGCTAACAATATGCTTAAGTGACTGGCTGTATAAATGGTTTCCACCTACCGAGGGGCTTCAGACAATTGTTCTTACTGATATGTTTATATCAGCACCTGCTTTTTGGTGGGTTTCTTTTTTGTTTTTGTTTTAAGACAAACTTTCAAGTATCCGAACATGGACTCTGTAACAGAGCGTCACCCCAAATTTCTGATCCTCTTGTATCTACCTCCCATTGCTGTAACTACAGGCATGCACTACCATACTGAGTGTGGGCGGTGTTGGGAATATAACCCTGAACTTCATGTATGCTGGGCAAGCACTCCACCAAATAGTAACATTCTCGAACTTTTGGTGTGGACTCCTTTGCTTTTCTTCCTTCCTCCTACTGAGAGAATATCAGTGGGCACCTTTTTATGGGTTAAATACTGAGAAATCCCCCTGAAGTAGGATTTGTGTTCAATCAACAATCACAGTTTCCCTTCAGCAAGTGGAACACGCACGGTATTTGAATCAACTGTTGGCGGAGCCTCGGCAGACATTGTCTACAGTCATGCTCACTTCTTGTCACGCCTGACATCTGAAGAAGTTTCTGAATGGCAGAGGGAAGTGAACGTCTCAAAATAGCATTCATGCAAATTTAGTTGGAGCCCAGATCCAAATTTAATGACAATATAAAGAGAGCCTAAGAAATCTGTCCCAGTAGAAAATATACTATACCAGACCAGGGCTGTTCTCGCTCCCATTCATTGTTCCAACCACAGTGCTTAGACTATGGTGAAGCCCGGCTTGTATAAGAGACCAGTAAATCAAATGCCATTTTATGTAAAGTTCTACATTAACATAGCAGTAACTGTATAGAAAAAGTCTGATATAGTAAAAGGGATTTCCAGATGCCCCGTCTCTGTCACTAGCATCTTACATTAGAATATTACATATGTTAACAATGACCAACAATGAGCTCAGATTGATTGATCGTGATTATTAATCTCATCTAAGGGTTGCCATTTATTCCAATAGTTTTAGCAATATTAAAAATGTGTGTTTGTGTCTCTGTGTTTCCGTACATGGGTCCATGCATCAACAGATTGATATATGACACTCCCACATCAGTGCACTCTGGTTTTTGTGTTTTGTGTGGGTTGTGGAGAATGCACTCTTGTCCTTGTGTTTTGTGTGGGTTGTGGAGAGTGCACTCTGGTTTTTGTGTTTTGTTTGGGTTGTGGAGAATGCACTCTGGTCCTTGTGTTTTGTGAGGGTTGTGGAGAGTGCACTCTGGTCCTTGTGTTTTGTGTGGGTTGTGGAGAATGCACTCTTGTCCTTGTGTTTTGTGAGGGTTGTGGAGAGTGTACTCTTGTCCTTGTGTTTTGTGAGGGTTGTGGAGAGTGCACTCTGGTTTTTGTGTTTTGTGTGGGTTGTGGAGAGTGCACTCTGGTTTTTGTGTTTTGTTTGGGTTGTGGAGAGTGCACTCTTGTCCTTGTGTTTTGTTTGGGTTGTGGAGAATGCACTCTTGTCCTTGTGTTTTGTGTGGGTTGTGGAGAGTGCACTCTGGTTTTTGTGTTTTGTTTGGGTTGTGGAGAGTGCACTCTTGTCCTTGTGTTTTGTGTGGGTTGTGGAGAATGCACTCTGGTTTTTGTGTTTTGTGTGGGTTGTGGAGAATGCACTCTTGTCCTTGTGTTTTGTTTGGGTTGTGGAGAGTGCACTCTTGTCCTTGTGTTTTGTTTGGGTTGTGGAGAATGCACTCTTGTCCTTGTGTTTTGTGTGGGTTGTGGAGAGTGCACTCTGGTTTTTGTGTTTTGTTTGGGTTGTGGAGAGTGCACTCTTGTCCTTGTGTTTTGTGAGGGTTGTGGAGAATGCACTCTTGTCCTTGTGTTTTGTTTGGGTTGTGGAGAGTGCACTCTTGTCCTTGTGTTTTGTTTGGGTTGTGGAGAATGCACTCTTGTCCTTGTGTTTTGTGTGGGTTGTGGAGAGTGCACTCTGGTTTTTGTGTTTTGTGTGGGTTGTGGAGAATGCACTCTTGTCCTTGTGTTTTGTGTGGGTTGTGGAGAATGCACTCTTGTCCTTGTGTTTTGTGTGGGTTGTGGAGAATGCACTCTGGTCCTTGTGTTTTGTGAGGGTTGTGGAGAGTGCACTCTTGTCCTTGTGTTTTGTGAGGGTTGTGGAGAGTGCACTCTGGTTTTTGTGTTTTGTGTGGGTTGTGGAGAGTGCACTCTGGTTTTTGTGTTTTGTTTGGGTTGTGGAGAGTGCACTCTTGTCCTTGTGTTTTGTTTGGGTTGTGGAGAATGCACTCTTGTCCTTGTGTTTTGTGTGGGTTGTGGAGAATGCACTCTGGTCCTTGTGTTTTGTGAGGGTTGTGGGGTGTGCACTCTGGTTTTTGTGTTTTGTTTGGGTTGTGGAGAATGCACTCTGGTTTTTGTGTTTTGTGTGGGTTGTGGAGAGTGCACTCTTGTCCTTGTGTTTTATGTGCACTGTGAAAAGTGCACTCTGGTCCTGAACTGAGCCATGTTCCCAGTCAAAACTTAGCTGTTGCTTGGAATATTTTCTGATTTCTGGATTCAATAAAGGGATACCCATTATATTGAGTTGCATCTTCTTGGGCTCTTACTATCCTCACTGTCCCTCTGGTTTTCCATGGTTTTGATGGCTTTCGTGGTTTTGAGGACCACTGAGCAAACATGGCACAGAATGTCCCTGAGCTGGGATTTTGCTGACTTTATTTCTTCACGATCAGACTCTGATTCTTGGGAGAAGACAAGAGCAATAACCAACCATTTTCATCTCATCAAAAAGAAAAATGTGAGTGCTATCACAGGACTTACTAATGGAGTTGATGGTGATCTCCAGCCTTGGGTCATGGCCATCAGGTTTCTGCTACAAAATTCAGCATTTTCCAGCTGTGCTCTTTGGACAGAGCTCACTACACTAGCCCATATCCAAACAATGGGGAGCTATTACACCACCTTATAGAGGATGTTATAGCTAGATAAATTACCTGATATTTTATAGATTGATCTTTTCTTTTTTATTTGTTTGCATTGATAAGATTTGTGAGCATTTAGTGTGCACACTGGCTTATAACACAATAATACTTTATTTATTGTGTTGCTCAAATATTTCCAGCTATTGAAATTCAGAATTATTCCTCTTGGGTTCCTTGCTAATGTGCACTCTCCCACCACTGTGGGGTGTTTGTTTCCTTTTAACCCTTCTAATTTCCAAGCACTGCAAAAAAGGGGGAGGGGGAGCCTTATCTGAGTCCTCAAATCTGAGATTTTCGTCTGTGGAACACTGGATTCTTTTATTCTTGAAACCTGGGTAAGAGCCAAGATCTAAGCACTGGCAACTTATATGGTTGTGCTGCCTCTATCTCCAAACCATCTCAGTTAATTAAGGAGAAGAAATGAGTATACTCACCTGCATCCCTTCCCCTGCCTGCACACCCATGTGTGTGTGCACACGTGCAAGCTCATACATGTGTGTATGTGTATTATTTCCTGTGTGCCTAGGCAAATATTTTTAAATGAAAGACACAAGAGACTATTTTTTTTAAAAAAAAAACCCATCAGAAATAAGAGTAAGTGAAAGAGAAATGCTTAGGTCTTTAGTGATGCAGTAAGACTATGAAAACAAAAGGTTAAGAACCAGAGAGGTGGTGCAGCAGTTAAGATCACTGGCAGTTCTTGCAGATGATCCAGGTTTGATTCCCAGCATCCTTTTGGTGGTTCACAGTGATCCGTAACTCTAGTTACAAGAGATCTGACATGCTCTTTTGACCTTCACAGGCATCAGGAGTGCACATGGTGCGTATACATACATGTAGACAAAATAGTCACATATAAAATAAAATGAATAAGATATTTAAAGACAAAAGGGAAAGAGATGGGATAGATTTTGATAATATTTTAAGGGGGCACACCCCAGGGTGCAGTGAACCACAGAGTGAGATCTGCACTGGAAATGAAGAGAGTTCTGTACTCAAAGGTGGCCTGGGCTTGGACTTTATCCAGGGTTAGGTCATATGAGGTCATAAAGTCACGCTCAACTACTCTCTGTTTTATCCTCGAGGCATGGTCTCTTACTGAATCTGGAGCTCAAGAATGCTGTCTTCTGTGGGAAAATGTTTTTGCACACTGTATAGATTTGTCACTTATATTAGTTTAATAAAAATTTTATTGGCCAGTAGCCAGGCAGGAAGCATAGGTGGGGTGACCAGACTAGGCTAATTCTGGGATGAGGAAAGGCAAAGACTCAATCATCATATAGAAGCAGAGATAAGAATGCCTTACTGAGAAGTACCAAGCCACATGGATAAATATAGATAAGAATTATGGGTCAGTTTAAGTTGTAAGAGCTAGTTAGTAATAAGCCTGAGCAATTGGCCAAATAGTTTATAATAATATAAGCCCCTATGTGTTTAATTGAGACTGAATGGCCGTGGGACTGGATGGAACTGAAACAGCCATCTATAGCCATCTCTATATGAAACGGCCATCTATAGCCTCCCAAGTGCCTTACACTTATCTTGCTTTTACTTGAGTGCCGGGGCTCCAAACTCTGGCCCTCACGATCACAAAACAAACACTTTCTCCACTGATTCATCTCCCCTTCCACACTCATGTCCTTCCTTCCACACATCTTTGACATTACAGGTGTGTAACCACATCCCCTTACACGGCTGAGACTAGTGATCTCCTCTGATAAACACTTCCGATTAAATGCACTTACAATGGTCCATTCGCCTCCCAGCTAAACTGCGAGACACTGGATTACATCCAAGGCACTGGGGTCTAAAGAGAAGATGAGGTGGGGAGGCAGTGAGTCTAGGGACATTTCGTTCCACTCTTCCTCTGTGTTATGTACCTCTTCCAGGAATCGTCAGTTTCAATGTGAGTTCAATCAAGACTGCTCTGTGAACCTCCCATGAGCAAATGCTTTCCGACACAGGTCCATGTGAATCTTCAGTCTGTTTGTTTTAAATACTGAGATGACGCCCTCTTAAGACCCAACCTACTCAGAAGCAAGAAGAAATACTGATGCTTGCAGTCATTGTCTCCCAGATGAGCTGCAAAGACATGTATGACTATTGCAACGGCAGGCGCCCCCAGCTGGATGTCTGATCACTGCGGTGTGCCTGGAACAAATCCCTGTATGAAATCACAACACTTCATTTTGCATGTTTTCTTGCAGGGAGCTCGTTTCCATTTGGAGAGAGCCAGAGGGAAACTGGCTCAGGCCCCACTGCATCCCTGGGGAGGGGAAACAATGGGTTTGCTGCTCACTAGCTGACTCTCACTGTGAGTGAGCCAGCTGGTTCCCTCGTCATATGACCTAGTCATAGCCATCATTGTAAACGGTAAAGCAGACGTTCCGTGGCAGTCTCACACTCCGAATTTGTGGGTCTTGCATTCGCTGACATATCTGGAATGGAGGCTTCCTCTGTGGAAGTAGGGTGGTAATCTAAGACAGTTGGCCACTGCATCAGCTGCTTCTCCCACTGCAGACCATGCCCACAGCTTTCTCTCCAGGTATAGTCAATGCCACCTTGCTGTGGTATGGATATGAACCATCCTATGGAAGATTGTGTACTGAAGACTTGGTGTCCAACTGGTGGCATTATTGAGAAGTATCTGGGTCATAATGACCCTTAGTCCATAATGGTTTCATTACTATGCAAGGGGCACAGGTCATTGGGAGCATGCCTTTGAAGGATGTACTCTGTCCTTCATCCATGTGCTTCCTAGTTGCTATCAAGCAAGCAATTTTTTTCCTCATACCTTTTTGCTATGATATTCTGCCTCCTCATAAATTCATGGAGGATAAGTCAGTCTACAACAAAACCCTCCAAACTCACGAGCTAATGTTCAGCAGGAAGCCATGTTCTACTTGCACACATTCAGACCTCTGCAAATGGAGACTAAGAAGAAAGCTTCTGGGGTATTAAGTAGCATCTATGGAAGACTGTGGCTGTGGACTCCACCTTTGCGAGGCCAAAAACCTAACCCGGGCAGAATTGAATCTGTGCAAGAGCTTTGACTGGTGAGAAGACCTGGAGCCAACAAGATAGATCAACTGTAACCAACCAACAGGCTGACTCACTAAATTCTAGCCAGTTCAGCTGCCAGCCTTGCCTCAGACCCCATGTTAACTAAGGCAGATTTGAAGGCATGTGTTCACAATCCTAGTACAAAGGAGGTGAGAACAGACGAACCCCTGTGGTTCCTGTACTCCTGCCTGCCCTCACATGACCAGCACCCAACCCACCACCAGTAGTGCATGTCTCTTGTTGCCATACTTCCCCCATCTTAAGAAAGTGAAATCCCCCGAGACCAGGAACCTCAGCAGAAGATGTTCCTGCCTGAAGTTGTCTCTGTCAGATATTTATTAATAGAAGTGAGAAATGAATCAAGGGACCTTCTGAGGCCCAAGGTAATTGATGGAAATACGAAGGGTTTCCCCCAGAGTTCCATGCATGCCTTCTCTGACTAGATGAGGATGACAGGAACGGCAAGCCTAAGGTGGGTTTGGGCAAGTGACTATCACCCAGTCTGCTGGATGAAAATAGGAGACCAAGTAAATGAGCGGCACTTAGGGCAGGGGCCTGGCTTCACTCGGCAGATCATGCATGTTCGTGTTACCAAGCTTCTAGATCCAGAACCCCAGGATATGGATAAGATTTAGATTATCTACTTGGGAGACAATGAGGAAGGCAATGGAAAAATAGTGCCTGGGAAGAAAGGGTAGCAGGCCACTACCACTTCCTGGTTCCCGCTGCCATATTGTATGATTTTTAGAAACACTGCCTGATGGTCCCATGCAGATGGCTCAGTAGATACAGTGCTTGCCATGTGAGTCTGGGGACCAAAGTTTGAATCCCATGTAAATATTGGATGGGTGTGGTAGCTTGTATGAAATCAGAGCCACCAGGAAGCCTGAGTAAATTGGCTAGATAGGCTGGTCTAATCAGTGAGCTCTAGGCTCTACATAGGCTGGTCTAATCAGTGAGCTCTAGGCTCTACATAGGCTGGTCTAATCAGTAAACTCTAGGCTCTACATAGGCTCGTCTAATCAGTAAGCTCTAGGCTCTAGTGAAGGACCTTGCCTCAAAGTATAAGACTGAAAGCAACTAAGAAAGACACGTGACTTCAACATTTGGCTTTCACATGCATGTGTATACATGTGGGCCTGCATTCACACATGTTTGTTCACATATATTCAAATGTACAAACATACACACAGGAAAAAAACTAACTTAGAAAGGTCAAAAGAAACACCACCTGTGCCCTTGGCTCCCCTTATGTTTCTGTGTACAGAATGAAGGGGAACTAGGGCAAAGGTAAGATGAAAGTATTGTTAAAGCTTAGAGTGGGTTATGAAGACAGCCAGAGAAAGAGTGCATGGAGAATCTGAAGGACCTCAGTCCAGAAGCGAAAATTCAGACACAGTGGAATGTCCCTACCAGTCAATCTTTGAAGAAAATATAAGCAGGTGTATGTGTGTGTCTGTCTGTCTGTCTGTGTGTGTGTTCATCTATGTGTGTTCCCGTGAGCTTGCATATGTTGTATCTCAGCCAAAACAGGCTGCAGCCTTCCCTTAGAATTATGAGGTGTAACCTGGACTCCCCGGCTTTCTTTGCTTTTCTAACACATGCTGAGACACCCACCATTACAGGGAAGTATCCACTTCTGAAAGGCCCCAGAAGCGGGAAAGAAAGAAGAAATAGGAGAGACAGATGCCAAGTGTTGTGTACCTCACATTAGCTATGGCCCTTCAGCTTTTGTCTCCAGATTCCTTATTCTAAGATTTCAAGGGGAAAATATGCAGAATTCTCAGGTGCATGTTCAAAAAGCATTCAGAATCAGCAGGATGAATAGATGTCCGATTCATTATGCACAGAATATTCCATGCTATTTCTTTTGCACTCTGCTCCTGGGTGCAAAGCTGTTGGGTTCCAAACACATGTCCCAGGAAGAGCATCCTCTGCAGCCCCAATGAACACAGCCAAAGAATGGGAGTATATTCATTTCTGTATCTGAAAGCCCTCTTTGCTGAGTTGAGAAGAGGGTGAGTAAAATTAGTCCCCGATGAAGACACCGATAATATAGAGCAAGTCTTCGCATATATCTCTAATGCTCACAACTGCACAGTTCTGGATTGCATCCAGGTAGCAGTGCCCTGAAAATGTACACAGTACACAGCCTACACAGGTGAGTGTAGGAAGAGGGGAGGCGGTCACGTTTGGCAACGATGAAGATGAATCTTTTCATTCTCCTCATAGGTGCTAAAAGGTATTTGATATAGGAAAAGGCAAATAAGCTATTGTGAGTAGCCGGATCAGGTTCAAATCCAGGAAGAATTGTCTTGAATGAATGAACTCAAGATCCCTAAGCATTTGTCTATAAAATAAGGATTAGAAATTGAACCAAAGAGAGATGATCCGGGTTTAAATAATAAATTTGTTCACACTGAATGTGTAATCTGGAACATATTTAGTTGGTGGTGTAAATAACCACTATATAACACACTGCATCCATTTTCATTTACTATTTGATCTCTCTGAAATTTGCGGGGAAAGAGGTAGATTCTGTCTCAACACAACTTGCAGACTTCCTGTCATGCCAGGTCTGGAAAGCTTAAAACTTCATTTCCAAGACTCTCTTGCAGCTAAGATACTGGCTGTTTACTTCTGTGCCACCATAATCCTGCTGAAGCTAAGGGACAATGGAATGTTTGCATTACCCGTGAATCTGACCCCTTTGTTGTTACTTGCTTACTTGTTTGCTTTTGATTTACAGAACAATATCACCTTAATATTCAGGCATGCATAGCTCTCACTCTCTCTGACTTGAAACCAGGCATGACCATAGAAGGAATAGACAGAAGGGGGAGGAAAGTCCTTAGGACACTTTGGGTGAGCCTTGACTTGAATATATGCAGGTGTCTCAAGACAGAAGCTATGTTAGATGGCCAAGACTCACCAAATAACCAAATAACGGAGAAAATAAGTATAAAGGAAGATTTTTTTTTACTTTGGTTTCAGAGGTTTTATTGTACAGTCACCAGCTCATGCAATGAGGAAGAGCATCAAAGTGGGGTTAGCAGAGCAAAAACAGTTCATCTCTTTCAATAGTCAGGAAGAAGATGGAGGCTAAGACAGGAAATAATAGAGAGGGTAAGGACCAAGAAGTAGATAAATCACTCAAAGAAATGTTCCCTAATTACAGGTCATCTCTTTACACCTAGGACCCATCCCTTCATCTCCATCATCTCCCAACAGTCCACCATATCATGAATCTACTAATGAGTTAACCCACCGTGAGATCAGAGCAGTTCTTCATTAAAGACAATGCCTTCAACAGGGGAGCCTTTTGAAGATGCATCAGATTCAAATGCTACCAGAGACAAAATGGTACCACCAGCAAAAGAATATAGGCCTCTTTCCTTCAAATGCCTTTCTTTGAAATGTCTCTGTCTATATGTAGATAGTTATGTGCTTCACAGACTTGACGTCACATCCTATCCGAGCCTCTGAAAGCCGTGAAAGCTCCAACTAGCTTTTTAGTCTTTGGAGTTCTTGATCTCCTTGTAGGAGACCTGGAGATAACTCACCTGGATGTTTGGGAGCAACCCGTGAGGCCACAAAGCAAAGCCAGCCTAGGACACAGGCCAATCGTTTTACTCCCTCGTTTGTGTCTGGGATAGGCCAGGCAGGCTTCCAGTCAGAGCCAGTATAGTAAGAAATTGATGCATCTGTCAAGTGTTCATTTTCCTTGTTAAATTAACTCAAGAGCACAACTTAATGCTGACATAAATAGCATTTAATAAATAAATACTTGCTGAGCCACTAATTGCAATTTACCATATAAGACATAAGATGAGAACTCACAGTCATAACCTCGCCTCCCCCGCCACTTCAAACCTCATTGTTGAAGAGATTATCCCTTGACTACATCCAAGCAGAAGGAGCCAGCAGACCGGGTGAAAACCATCAAGGTCAGAAAAATGGACTTTGAATTCAGTATCAAAATCTTAGAACCCAAACATTTATTCCCACAAATAGTCAGAGAGAGACTTCTGGGTTTTACTCTAACTCAGTGCCTCTCAGCTCCTCTAGCAACAAAGAAATATTGGGCATCCCAAATAGCTGTGGTAGTTGGTTCAAGCTAGACTAATATCAAATGAAAAGAGGAGATCTGACAATCCTGAAGCTCCTATGGGTTAAACTTTAATGTTATGGTACCTCTGACTCCTCAGTTAAGGAGTCCGAGCACACCCGTAACCTTGTTTGCCAGCCAAGATTTCACAGTGATGGAAAAACAGAGCCTGCCTGGGTAATGACCTACCTCCTCCAGGCCAGGCTGCTCTGCATGATATGGGATGGCTGTAGAAAGAAGAACAGCCCAACTGACAGACGATATTAATCTAAACAGGGTCCATCGTTCATTCGACTAACAGATTTGTAGACTACCAGGCATTGACCTGAGCACCAACGACATCGCCAAGAAAAAGACCCAAACTGTTTACCTTTGTAGAGCTTACATCTTTGCGAAGGAAGACAGATAAGAACAAAGAGACAAGCAAGAGGATAAGTTCCCTTGGGGAGAGAGGTGGGGTAGCAATTAGTGCCCTGTGCTAATGGGGTGACAGGAAGAAGACCTGAGGCTGGAGGGCATGCACTACCAGCTGCTAGAACAAACTTACTAACCAGATGGGGACAACAGTAGGACCAAGCATGAGCTCCTATAACCAGGGAGTAGAGACGGTTCATTGGGTGAAGAACCTACCCTTCAAGAAAGAGGATAGGGTTGAGACGGCCAGAACACAGTCAGTCATGGCGGTGCATGCCTATAATGCCAGCATGGGGGAGGCGAAGATAGGAAGGTCCCTGAGTCTTGCTGGTCATCTAATCTAAACAATCAGCAAGAGCCAGAGGCCATCAAGATCCCATGCCTTGAAAACAGGGCAAGTTGAGAGGAATTAGAAAGGAAATGCAATTATGACCCTCTGGCCACCCCACACACATGGGCACATATACAGGAAGAGGTACATGTAGTAATAGGGGCGGCGCGGGGCTATGTCCCCAAAACCCCAGCCGCCTGCCCTGCCCGGCTAGCTTATGCCCCAAAATAATTACACAGACACTGTATTCATTTAAACACTGCTCTGGCCCATTTCTAATCATCTGTGTAGCGCCCCTAGGTGCGCTTACCGGGAAGATTCTAGTCTAAGTCCATCCTGGGTCGGAGCTGGGGCATGGTGTGCGTCTTCCCTGGAGCAGGTAGCATGGCGTCTCTCCTGAGGCGTCTGCTCCGGAGAGGAGAGCTGCGGAGTCTGACCTCACTTCCTCTTCCTCCCAGCGTTTTGTTCTGTTTACTCCTCCCACCTATCTCCTAACCAATGAGAGCCAAGCAGCTTCTTTTAATTTAACCAATGACCTTCCTCCATCATTTCCCCTTTTTCGGTTTAAACAAAAAAAAAAGGCTTTAACTTTAACATAGCAAAATTACATATAACAAAACAGTTATGAAGTAAAAGTTACATCAGAAACATTTATACATATAACAAAATTGACCTTAAAATCCATACCAATGCAAATTATTCATACCTATATCATTTCCCCCTTTAAATGTAAAAGAACATTTATAAACTATATTTGGGAACATGGGTGCAGTTTTTTCTCTCCAAACTGCTTCCTGCTGAATGGGGGCGTCGTTAATCAGATTATTTAGGGTGTAACCTGTGTGCCAGGTTTATCTCAGTTGGCAGTTGAGCAAAGCAATTTTCTGAAGATGTTCACAGCAAACCTTCAGGAGGACGTGGTCCATCATACCAAATCGGAATAGAAGAAATCCATAGAGTCTCATCCTCTGTGAAAACAAAAGAAGACTCTCTCCAAAGCATCATATCCTTAGACCCAAATTCTGAAATCGTAATACCCTTATATCCATTCTGGTTTAGCTTGGCAGCCCATGTAATGAAATGTCTCTCTGTACTTAGCTCCTTCACAGTCAAAAATTTTAAAGAAAACACAATGTACATAATCCAGACTCTCTGTGAATTTTCCATCTTTACGCGGCTTATTTTTATTTATATCTATAACTATCTGTACTCTGTCTCTTTAAAGACTTTACTTTTACTTTTTTCTTTTTAAACCATTAACTTTATTCTCTATATTCTTTTTCTTCTCTCTCCCAAGCCTACGTACATTCATCCAACAGTGTGACTCATTCAGTGGTCTGAATCTGTCCTATTGTGAATCTGCAATTTTTTACTATCCAGGAGCACTTTTGAATTGCGCCTTTAAATCACTAGGCGCTTAAGAATCTAAGCTGTGACATTTCTAGGTTAACTTTTTGCTTTTTGAGCGTACATCTTTGACCAGGCTGTCTTTGAACTCTCAGAGATCCGCCCGTCTCTGCCTCCCAGGCATTGGGATTAAAGGTGTTTGCAACTACACCTTGAACTCACAGAGATCTGTTCGTCTCTGCCTTCTAGGCACTGGGATTAAAGGCGTGTGCCACCACACCTTGAAGTCACAGAGGTTTACTTTAAGAATTTTAACTTTTAGTCTGCATATATTTTTAACACACAGTAAACCATTCAGAAATTTTCTCTGTCTTTGAATCTCTCTTTACTGTATATCTCTCTTTTTCTGACCACGTGAGTCTTTAATTTGCCAAGCAATCTCAGTAGGACTAAAGGCGTGGCTTTGACGGCTGGATCCAGCCCATTCCTTAGCTTTCCAGCCTCAGGGCTGAGGTACTGGCTGCAAGGTCCCTGCCAGCCAGCAAGCTACAACAGACAACACTCAAGTCCTCTCTTGGTAGCCGGCCCTCCTGCCTCAAACAGTCAGAGTTTGCCCTGGCAGGATGGCCCAGAAAGCCGGCATTTTTAAACGGGCAGCTTTTTTCCTGCTACGGCTGAAAACCGAAAAGCATGTGTTCAGCTTTTCATCAACACTGTTTAAGTGTTTCGTGGCAGGACCTCTTAATGAGCTGCAGGGATTTGCAGCTGAAGCTGAGTCAGGAAGCCTCTTGGGGCTACCAGGTAGGAGCGGCACTCAGCACTTTAATTCTGAGACTGAGCGTGCAGCACAGAAATTCTTTTCATCCAAGTTACATCCAAATCTGACACACAGAGCGCTGTGCAGTCTGAAAACACGTCCCTGTATGGCGGCAGGAATCCGCCATGCTCTTCCGCCTGCCTAAGCCTGATTCTGCCTTTTTCCCAGGAGCAGGCGGGGAGCTCTGAGTCATCATCACAGTCTCAGAGCACTCTCCTTCCGATCCCAAGCGGGAACACAAACATAAAGCCAGAGTTTGCACTGGTGGCAAAGCCCCAGGAAGCCACACTTTAAAATAACGCAGCTTTTATTCTGCTGCTGTTGCCGAATCAGGAAATCTCTTTACAGCACGCCACCAACAAACAGCAAAAATCTGTGTTAAATGCTCTCTCCCTTATTTTTAAGCCTTCTCAGGTTTTTTAAGTGGGTTTAGTTAGCCACACGTCTGGGCGTCAATTGTAGTAATAGGGGCGGCGCGGGGCTATGTCCCCAAAACCCCAGCCGCCTGCCCTGCCCGGCTAGCTTATGCCCCAAAATAATTACACAGACACTGTATTCATTTAAACACTGCTCTGGCCCATTTCTAATCATCTGTGTAGCGCCCCTAGGTGCGCTTACCGGGAAGATTCTAGTCTAAGTCCATCCTGGGTCGGAGCTGGGGCATGGTGTGCGTCTTCCCTGGAGCAGGTAGCATGGCGTCTCTCCTGAGGCGTCTGCTCCGGAGAGGAGAGCTGCGGAGTCTGACCTCACTTCCTCTTCCTCCCAGCGTTTTGTTCTGTTTACTCCTCCCACCTATCTCCTAACCAATGAGAGCCAAGCAGCTTCTTTTAATTTAACCAATGACCTTCCTCCATCATTTCCCCTTTTTCGGTTTAAACAAAAAAAAAGGCTTTAACTTTAACATAGCAAAATTACATATAACAAAACAGTTATGAAGTAGGTACATATACAAACAGAAACACGCACACATACAAAGAGTTCCCATAACAACCCAAAAAAGCAATGAGATAGTAACACCAAGATTTCTGACCAGAGAAACAAAAATAATATGCAATCACTTTTACTCCTAAAATGAAGAAATGAAGACCATACAGAGAGTGGGGTTAGAGTTAAATAATCTGAATTCAGCCAGGTGTAGTGGCTCACACTTATAACTCTAGTATCCAGGTGACTGAAACCAGACGTTTCAGTTTAATGCTAGCCTGGGCCACCTAGTGAGTCCCAGATCAACCTAGGCTATAGCATGAAACCATATCTCAAGAAAACAAAGAATCAGGATGTGGATTGTGAATCCTCTTGGCTTCTTGGGGTTACTATAACAAACTGTCTGAGGTATCTCTCAACTTCAAAACATGATCAGTGCTCTTCGAGCTGATGAGGGAGGGGGACTTGATCGGGGGAGGGGGAGGGAAATGGGAGGCCGTGGCGGGGAGGAGGCAGAAATCCTTAATAAATAAATAAATTAAAAAAAAATGAAGAGCAGAATAACAAGAGCAAAAAAAAAACCCACATGATCAGCTGCTAGTTTTGGAGGTCAGGAGTCTGAAATCCAGATGTTCTCCTTGAAGGCTCCAGGTGAGAAATTTTCTTGGTGTCATCCAGTCGCTAGTGGTGTCCAATACTCTTGATACCCCATGACTTACAGATACATCAACTCGTTTCTGCCTCTGATGTAACATACTGCTCTTCCTGTTTCTATGTGCTGGGTCTCTTTCTCATGAGGTCACCAGTCACTGAAATAGGTAGTGCCCACCTTAATCCAGCGTGACCTCATCTTAATTTGATTACATGTGCAAAGACCCTACTTCCCAATAAGGCCATACTCATGGGATCCCAACATATGTTTTTGGAGATAATACGGCCCACAGTGGGCAAGATTTGAAATAGGCAATTAAATGCAGAAACATGGAGATTAGATAGAAACCCAAGTAGGAAATGTTAATTGGAGGTCATTGCTAACTAGCTGGTAATTAAAGCCGTGGGCGGTGTGAGATCATGAGGCTAGCAACAGAAATCAGAATCATGGGCTGAAGCTGGGAGCTCCCTCGCTTTTTAGAGTCAGAAAGACGAGGAGGATCTGACCAAGGATACCAGAAAGAGAGTCACACAGAGGGGCAAAGGACTTTGAGAATACTCAGTGGTTAAAGGCATTTAATGTTTTTGCAGAAGACCCAGATTCTATTCCCAGCACTCACATAGTAGCTCATAAATACCTGTAACTGTAGTCCCAAGGGATCCTATGCCTTCCTCTGATGTCTGCACGTTATTATACTCACTAGGTGCTCATACATACACCCAGGCACATACATACAGCCATACAAAATACAATAAACAAACACTTTAAAAGGAGAGAGAAGCAAAAATCCTAGGGGATGACATTCTGGGGACCAGGTGAAGACGGTATATGGAGGAGGGAAAGTGATGTGCAGAAAAGGCTGGAAAGATGACTCAGAGGTCCTGAGTTCAATTCCCAGCAACCACGTGGTGCCTCACAACCACCTGTAATAAGATCTGGTGGCCTCTTCTGGCAGGCAGGGATACATGCAGGCAGAATACTGTATACATAATAAATAAATCTTTTCTAAAAAAAAATTTAAAAAAGAAAAGAAAAGAAAACAGCAAGACATGAAATTGAAACCTGGGAAGACTTACATTCATCAAAGCCAGTATTGGGTGACTTGTAGGAAATGAGGGAATTCTAGGCAGGACACAGGAGCCTTGTGTTCCTCAGAATAGTCATGCCTTCCAAAAAACCACAGCAAAAGTCTGGTTATCTCCAGAGGACAAGAAACAAACAGTAGGAAGCAAAGCACAGGCCCCCGTGTGTGGCCTAGAATACTTGTGTAAACTTGAAATTATCAAAAAGCAGCTGCAATTGAGCTTGACAAAGACAGAAGACACCTGACATGAGAGACTCAGTGGAGAGTCGTTTGTTTCTGCAGAGCATGGTGATGAAGGGACCAGACCTCTCCCATCTGATGTGTCCAGCGGCAATGTCAGACAGCTGCAGCCATGGGAGTCTAAGGGTCAGTGCTATCTACATGACAATTCTAGCTACTCAGAAAAATAACAGCCAAACAAACAGGATTCCCCAGTATTCCCCATTTGCCTGTTTTCAGAATAAAACTAGAAAGCATTAAATAATAAGTGAAGGTAATGATACATTAACAATCAAAACATAAACATTCTCATGTTAAGAAAATACTCATTGAATGTTGATGTGGGATTCCCCTCTGTAGGCTGTGAATATGTTTTATTGCCATTAGTTAATAAAGAAGCTGTTTTTGACCAGTGGCTTAACAGAATAGGTGGGAAAACTAAACTGAATGCTGGGAGAAAGTAGGCAGGGTCAGGGAGAAGCCATGTTGCGGCTGCCGCAGACAGAGGTGCTGGAACCTTGTCAGTAAGCCATAGTCACATGGCAATGCCCAGATTAATAGAAATGGGTTAACCAAAGATATAAGAGCTAGCTAGCAATACATATAAGTGATTGGCCAAGCAGTGATTTTAAATAATATAGCTTCTGTGTGATTATTTCAGGCGTGTAGGTGGCCAGGAAACAAACAAGCAGCCTTCCAACAACAGAGAGTCAGTCAAAGCCATCTTTATTTTTAATAAGGAAGGTGTCCCATCCAGACATCATCTATGGGAGCCTCCTCTTGGTTATGCTATGGTGAGGACAATCCTGTTCAATTCCAGCCCTCTACTACGTGTGACAAACTGAAGTGCATGTATTCAGTGTCCCACAATGAACCTTGACTTCAATGAGGCAGTAATGCATGCTTCCCTTCAGTGCAAAATGGGTTGCAACCCCTTAAAAGTTACTACTGGGGTTGATGCTGGAGTGATTTAAATACCTTCCATCAAAGAAGGCAGAGGTGTCTGGGAGTTGGGGGTGGCTATGGGGAGCAATCAACCTCTCTGCCAAGATTCTCCCAAGCAAGGGTGCTTGTTGAATTCACAGCTCTTCTTGAGCTGCCAGGAGACAGTCAGAGATTTCTAAAAATATTTAACTCTCTCTCTCTGTGGGTTTCAGAGTGCTGCTTCCCATCCGTGTCCCACAAGCAAATAGCCACACATCCATCACCACCAGTCGCCTGACCAAGGCAGGGAGTCATAGCTCAGTGTTCACCAGTCCTGAGCTTCTGTACTCCTGCTCCATGGGGGACGGGTTCAGAGACTGGAACATTCACTTGCCTTTCTCCTTGCCTGCTATGTGGAAAATGGTAGGCTCATACTACTTAGACACTTTCTTTCAGACCTCCCTTCTAGACCTTTCTTCAACCTTTTCCCATCCAAGGTCTTGTCTAGTCTAGAAGGCAGCATATGTCCCTCACATTTTATTTTACTCTGGGTCCCTTGGCTGTTTGAAATGACCTCCTGTCTTTCTCCTCTCTCCCTCTCTCTGTGACTCTTTCTTGTGTTAGTAAGCAATGCACAGCATCACTGCACTGCCTAAAGGAAAGACTCTGAATCAGGGGTGTAGCTAGGGGGCAGAGTGCTTATCTAAACACAAGAGACCCTAGGTTCCATCCCAAGAGGAAGAGAGAGAGAGGAAGGGAGGTGACAAGGAGAAAAGGTAGAAGAAAAGAAGGAGGAACAAAGGAAGGAAAGAAGAAATGAATGAAGGAGAGGGAAAGATGGAAGGAAACTCCTCAACCTATCAATGACTATAAGATAGACAGAGAAACAGAATTGGAAATTAAAAACCTCAAAGTGACACAGTTTTTTGAGGTTTTCTCCCAACAAGGCACTGGTGTAGAAGGTTCTTCTGTCTATGTGTTGCTTTTATTGGTTAATGAATAAAAAACTGCTTTGAGCCTATGTCAAGGGCAGAACAGAACTAGGTGGGAAATGCTAGGCTGTGTGCTGGGAGAAAGAGGGCAGAGTCAGAGAGAAGCCAAGGAGCCACTGGAGACAGATGCTGGGAACTTTGCTGGTAAGCCACTGTCACGTGGCAATACACAGATTAATAGAAATGGGTTAAATTAATATGCAATAATTAGCCAATAATAAGCTAGAGCTAATGGGCCAAGCAGTGATTTAATTAATACAGTTTCTCTGTGATTATTTCGGGTCTAAGCTAGCCGGGTAGCCAGGAAGAAAAAGCGGCTCTTCCTCCAAGACACTTCATGTCTCTGCCCCAGATCACTCTTTAGGAAGTGAGAATACCAGGTCCCTGCTCTCCCTCAGCATCTTTGCCTTTGGTCTCCTTACATTTCAACTTCTCCTCCTCTCAGATGCTATGCCTCCTCCCCTCCCCTCTCCACCACCAGATACACAGTAGCCCAAAGAGTTGAAACTCATAAAAGAAAGGCTCCATACTAGAACGTGGGAGATAAAAAGTAGCACATGGTGCCTAAGTGCCCTGAACACCACGGGGCTGAGACACACTAAAACTCATAGGGAAAATTATTCCAAACTCTACAAAGGCAGCACAAACAAACAAAAATCTAAAATGAATGCACAGCAGCTCTCTAGAATTCACTGAACTTTCATCCTTCACCTTCTTCTTGACGCACCCATACCCAGTCTTCACCTTCAGATTCCAGGCTCAACACACCGGCTTTGGGTAGCACTGTCCGTCTCCTCCTTTCTTCTCTTCTTGTGTGTGTTTGTGCATACGTGTGCATGTTCACATGTAGACAGAGACTGTTCGTTCACTTCCGGGACACCCAGACCCAAATAATCACACAGAAGCTATATTAATTGCAAAACTGTTTGGCCAATAGCTTATGTGTATTTCTAGCTAGCTCTTATATCTTAAAGTAACCCATTTCTATTATTTATATTTTACCATGAGGCTCGTGGTTTACCGATAAGGTTCAAGGGTGTCTTGTCTCCTTCAGCAGCTATATGGTGTCTCTGACTCTGCCTACTCTCTCTGTCTGGTTATATTCTGCTCTGCCACAGGCCAAAGCAGCTTATTAACCAATGATGAAAAACCATATTCGCAGCATACAGAGGGACATCTCACATCATTCATGTGTGCGAAAGTGCACCTGTGCATGTAGACAAGTGTACATATTCACACAGAGGTGACAGCCAGCTGTTTTCCCTGGGGTGATATCCACCTATTTTCCTCAGCCCAGATCCCTCGTTAGCATGGAGCGTGGTAAGCTGGGACTGACCAGGAAGCAGGTCTCCTTCTCAACAGCAGGACCACACATGTGAACACCATGCCCACCTAGCCTTTTAAAGTGGATTCAGGGGACCAAACTCAGGTTCCACTGTTTACAAAGCCAACATTTTAGAAAGTGAGCTACCTTGTTAGCCCTATACTTTCCTTTTCTGCATCATCCTACAACAGCAGGTCAACATCATGTGACATAAACATGCCCATCCCTGCATGGGGAGTCAGTCCCAAGTACCCTGTGGGGCACCTTCCCTCCTCCCCTCGCCTACACTGGGAACTCAGGAAAATGGGAGTCATCCACCATGCAGCAAGAGTCATATCCACCACGCTCTGCAGCAGCCTCAGTGACAGCCCCACCCGGCGGAGGCCACAGCCACCTTGCCTTTGGCCCATTCTCTCCATATTCTGTGACGCCGTCGCGACAGTCACCACCGTGTCTCCATTTCAGGCACAGCAAACATGTGTAAATACTTTATTAAAATTAAAAAGAGAGAGAGGGAGAGAAGCCCAACACATGAAGTGAAAGCTGTTCTCCTCTGATTGACTTTTCAAAAGCTCCCTAGACTGTTTCTGTACAGATGTGTGCAAGATGATTGGATGCGGAGGGCTTAATTCATAAAAGCAATAAAATGCCGCTTATTGACTGAACAGATGAGCGAGCTGAGGGGGGATAATTTGGAGTGCTCTTACTGGAAATGCTGCGAAAAAACGTAATGATAGTGGAGAGACGGAGCCTTATTAGCTGCGGTAAATATATTTTCCCACGGAATGCTTAAGGAGTTTTGAAATAACTAGAAAAACAGATTTTTGGTTCTGCTGACTTTGGGACTAAACATGTGTAAATTCTCCATCTCGTCGACCCATGTAATCCTTGATATGCAAAATAGAAACTCTGGGGGTGACTTTCTAGTGGGGTAAAGTCTGGGGCTGGGAGGCAGATAACCAGACGCCAGCGGGAACCCAAGGCTGATCGTGTCTCCTTACTGTGGAAGCAAGGTGGTCACCGGGTCCTCTCTCCAAGCAAAAGCTGGGAGGGTAAGGACAGTTCATCACTGTGTCTTTGTAGTGCATCTCAGGGCTATGTGTGGAGAGCTGAACTGTTCCAAGTACGTGCTTTCTCAGGAGAGATAAAGGTTGACAGAGCAGGAGGGGACCCACCTTTACCCCCCAAACACATCGTGCTTCGGGAAACAGGCCTGCTTTCCTGGATCTAGGGACTGACGACACGGGAAGACCTTAAGGAAGGGTTCACGTGTGAAAGTTCTTGAGATCCTGTGCTTGCCTGACAAACTGGTGAGTCCTACCTGGCATGCAATTGGGCCTTCGAAATGAATCCAACGACAGGCAGGGAAGCTCCATCACATCAGTCTAGAGAAATTGCTGTGACTTCTTCTGTCACTGTCACTTCTGTGGCTGTCCCCTTTGCTCCAGTCTCACTACCTTCTTGGGTTCAATCAGTAGTTGGATTATTTTTAACTCATGGTATGTCTTAAGCTCAAGTACACAGAGGATTTTGTTCAGCAAGAACATGTCATCAATATCAACAAAATGATGGCTAGATACGCATGGGACCACAACGGAGGGTGTCTTCTTCTAGAATTAGTATAAGGCTGAAACTCAGGGTTCGTGACCCAGGAAACATGAATGGACATAATATGAAAATGGGAATAAATGATGAATTGTCTGTGATTCTTTTCCTGTTGCTGTCATGAGAAACCATGAATGAGACATTTTAAGGGAGAAAGACTTATGGTTCTGAGGCCTATGATTCCAGCACATCATGGCAAGGCAAACCACAGGACAACCAAGGGGAAGACTGCGGACAGCTAATGGAAAGAGGTGTCACTCTGCGTCTCTGGACAAAGAAAGGAAGACACTGTTGGCCATTTTAACACAGAGATGGGTTCAGTCAACAGTGACAGAGCTGCCCTCCAAACCAGACACCTCAGCCATCCAATTTACTGATGGAGTTTCATTTTGTCTTGAGTGTACCATACAGTATGTGAGAGGCAGTTTGGAAACTGAAATCCTGCCTGTGTTTTCCATACAGGATATAAATTTGGGCAGGACACATGAATTCTTTGGACCTTGGCTTGTTCTTCTCTCTTCTGTGACTGGGCGTGAGATGCCCTAATTGTAAGAGGCTCCCAGGAGATGAAAGGCTCTTGCTTCATGGTTCCTACCATCTATGATATCTTAAGAAATGTTAGCTACTGTCCTTACGTTACCACAGCTTCCTCGTGTGATGCAGAACTTGACACTTTCCATAATCCTGCAAATATGCTGTGGTAACTCTTCTTGCGGAGATGTGAACAGATATCTGCTCACCCCAGATAGGAAACCCATGAAGACCAAAGTAACGTCTTGACCCAGCTCTAGACAGAAGAACCAGTGAATTTATTGGGCTTGCTCATACAAACATGGCCAATGTAGGGGCAACTATACCACCAAAAACTGGGTCCCTGGAATGAACAGGGTCTCGTGCATCTCATGAGCCCCTCATATACCCCATGTAAGCTTCATGAACCCTTTATTCTGTGTCAATGATCTGTATGTTGTGAGGTGATTGTGTGGATAATTACCGTTGTTACCATTTTAAGACAGGACTAACCATGTCATGCCCGAAGAAATGAGATTCCCGTATGATATACCCATCTGGAAAGTGACAGTGGGCCCTGGAGAGAGCAAGTGTGGATGAGGTTGTTGTGCACAGAAACAAAACAAGGTAACTCCCCACAGCATATTCTCCATCCACATCTGGCCTCTACAGAGCAAAACGTTGGCTTACATACTCAGACATCGCTTGAGAAATAAGAGGGGCGAGTGATGTTAGCCTTAAGTCTGTGGAATTAGGAAAGCTCCTAAGAAAAGCAAGGAGTGAACAAGAAGACAAAAACCAAAATGAGAGGACAGAGATACTGGTAGACATTAGAACGGAAAACACAGTGGGGACATCCCATCATCTTCCTTTCTCTTGGAATTACCATATTGAACTTTCTCGGACACTAGTCCTATAGTATTGTTCAACAAATGGCGAAGCACAGGTCCATCTGAGGAGGTAGATCAGTCACCCACCCATCTTCCTATTTACTGCAGTGTGGGACATACAGGCAGATGAGAGCGGACTGAGAAGCTCCAGAGGAACTTCTGCCACAATGGGGGGGGGGGTGATTGACAGATTGTCTATAGTGCATAAGAAAATGCTCGATCATTTGTTGCAGGTCATCTGAGATCCTCACCGTATAGTAAACCTTTCCACCAGACTAGGAAGTGGAAACAGTACCGCACTGGCTTGAATAATTTAATCCACTAATAATAATAATAATAATAATTTAATCCACCAACCACAGCTGTGACAAAACAGAGTGGCACACATGCCTCAGTTTACCTATACCCAGTGGAGAGGTCCTATGACCCTGACCCAGAACTTCAGGGCAGATGAGAGTTCAGCAATGGAGATGACACTGATTCCCTTCCAAAGTCAAGAGCCGACCAAACCATCCATGAGGGCAGCGGTGTGCATGAAAACAGACGCAAAAGGGTATACGCTACTGGCTCCCAGTGCCTTTGAAGATGAACAAAGACAGGAAGGGAGACTGAAAATGGGGTGTCTGTCACAGCCAGAAAACAAATATCAGCTCCTTCTGTCCTCTTCCCCAATTTCAAGCAAGCAAAATGAAAACCACCGGGTCTATTTAAATTCTTTTGAAAATGTTTTTTCTGCATTTTGCCTTGTGCAAAAGTCTCCCTGAGGTCAAGCACCCTTCTGCTAAATTCCACCTGGTTATGCTGCTTCACTATGAATATTCATCTGATTAATATTTCTGGTACCATGAATTTTTTTTTTAAAAATCCATTCGAGCACAATAGGGTAGCTGCTTTGTGAGAGGAGAGCATCATGGGGCCCGAGTGCTCTAAGGGGAGGCTTCGCTCTTGCGTGTTCCCTTCTAGCCAACAAGAGATAGAGAGCACCGGAGGTCAGCCTTTCAAAACGGCAGCATTTCACACATGACAACCAACAGGAGAACAAAGGCATGAGGATAATATGCCTCCCTTGAAGGAAGAGCTGGTCGGTGAATTTGAAAGTACCCTTGACTCTGGAGGGATCAGCTGTTTGCAAAAGCATGGGATGAGACGACCATCTCCTTCGTAACCACCAGGAGAATGCAGCAAGCATCATATAAACTTTCAAGAGCTGTTAGAGTAGGTACAGAGAAAGGGCCACGTGACAATAGAGGACTGGATGGGCAGAGAACACATGACTTAGAGAAGTCTTTGTCTTCAGTTGCAGCAGTAATTCTTTGTTTCCCATGTGTCAAAATTAATTCTTTTGGGTATAAATAAAATTAATTCTTCAGTGTGTACATACCATAGCCATATGCAGGTACATATGCATAATTGTTATATATATGATTGTATATTTAGGCCTTTATGCGTGTATATGTATATGTACAGAATATAAATTAATTTCAGTATAATTGTACTTAATGCACATTCGTGTCTAATGAATAATGATATTTTGTATTATGCCAAGGTAAAAACTGAGGTTGAACTTATGAGATGGTTGTGAATTCAGTGCACACTGCCTGGAGAACTAAAAACTTTCAGTATGTCTAGACCACAAGGAAGACCCTTGGCACACATGTTTTACCCCAATCCATATAGTCCAGAAGAAACTATCTGAGATTGAAAAGGAACTTTCTCACGCTTAGGCAGGGGAGGGGAAAGAGGGTGTCCAAAACCACGCCTGACTAAAAAGTGCCTCAACAAGAACCAGCCTGATCGTAGTCTAACTCAAATGGGGGAAAAATAAACACATGAAGGCTCAGGCCCCTCCCGCTGAACTTCCTAAAAAGATGAAGGTGGTAGAGGGGGTAAAAAGTATTTGCAAAAGTCACATTCTCGTGCCCTTAGCACCCTACGTGACGAAGGCTGGTTACAGGAATACAGTAGGAGAGGCCTCAGACCCCTGCTGCCCCTCATGCCTTACCACCCATCAGACATCTGGAAAATGACAAGAGATTATACAGCAAATCCAAGACATAATTTCATAAGGAGTCTGCACAGAAACAAGAACCCCAGAGAAAACAGGGGTTTCTGATGTCTGGAGCTGGGCAAACACCAATCACAGCCTGACTTCCGGCCAGCAAAACACAAAACCCTATTCAAAGGCCGACCTCTCTCGATTTCTTCTATGCAGTGATTCAAATTGAGCTTTTGATAAAAGTATAAGGCGTGTGCAGACATAAAAACACAGCTCACAGCACCGAAGCAAAGATTGCAGTCAGGCTCGAGTATGGCATGCCTTTAAGACATCAGGCTAAGAAGTTTAAATAAGAGTGACAGGCGAAGCCATCAAATGGTAACCAGAGAAGGCATCAGTAACAGGTGGGTGGGGGACCGGAGAGACGCTCAGCAGTTATAGAGGGCTGGTTCCCAGCACCCACACAGTGGCTCACAGCCTCCTGTTAGACTAGTCCCTGGGTATCGCGGCCTTCTTCTGATCTCTGTTGCTACTAGGTGTAGATGTTTCCTACATACAAGAATGCAGGTAAAACACTCACAGATGTGTAATAAAAATGAATAAATCTAAAAACATTTTGGAAAACAAAACTGACTGACAAGTGGAAACTAAATAAAATGTACATGCTAGAAGCTCAAAACATTGTAATGGAAGAGTATTGCCCTCGGGAGTTGGAGAGCAAGAAGAAACGGCCAAGGAGAGATCTGAACCCTGGCATTATGTTAAAAGACACCACACCGAATCTTCACTAGAACAAAAAAATGGAAGAGGACAGCAAGGGGTACAGAGAGAATATAATGTGAGGACATGGCAAAGAGCGTGGTGTGTTTATGACAGAACTGTAAGAAGGAGAAAGGAAGATAAAAGATGGAGCGCTGGCTGGTTTCACATCCACTTGACACAAGGTACTCACTTAAGACATAACCTCAACTGAGAAAATGCCACCACCAGGTGGACTGTAGGCAAGTCCGTGGGGCAGTTTCTTGATTAACGATTGATGAGGAAGGACCTAAACCACTGAGGTCAGTACCTGCCCTGCTCAGGTGGTCCTGGGAGGTTCAGGCTGAGAAAGCCATGGGGAGCAAGTCAGAAAGCAGCACTCCTCCGTGGCCTCTTCATCAGCTCCTACTTCCATGTTCCTGCCTTGAGTTCCTGCCTGACTTCCCTTCAATATGGACTGTGATATGGATAAAAAAGCTGAAATAAATCCTTTCTTTTCTCCACAAGATGAGTTTGGTCACTGTTTTATTACAGCAGTAAGTAAGACAACTGGGAAAATATTTAAAGCGGTAAGGACCGAGATCTTTCCACAATTATTGTCAGACATCAAACCACAAACCCAACAAGCTTAGGGAATTTAAATACAAACCTATGCCCAAATTAAAAAATATACCACTGTCCACATGTGTCCTATTCAAACTGAATGAAGTTAATGAAAACGAGAATCAAGGAATAAGCCAAGGTACGCGGACTCTCTGGACAGAAAACTAAGGATGCAAATTTCATTGGACTTCTTTTCAGATACCATGAAACCAAGAAGAAAACTGAGGAAAACAACCTGTCAGAGGAAGGAAAGGAGGGAGGGAGGAAAAGAGGGAGGAAGGAAGGGAGGGAGGGAAGAAGGGAGGGAGGGAAGAAGGGAGGGAGGGAAGGAAGGAAGGAAGGAAGGAAGGAAGGAAGGAAGGAAGGAAGGAAGGAAGGAAGGAAGGCAGGCAGGCAGGCGGGCGGGCAGGAAAGAGAGCCTGGAGAGAGAGCTCAGTGGTTAAAAGTACAAGCTGCTCTTGCAGAAGACCAAGGTTACAATCCCAGCACCCACACAGGCAGCTTAGGAGCACTTTCACTTCAGTTCTGGGGAATCTGATGCTCTCTGTGCACCTGCACACACACACGCGCGCGCGCGCGCGCACGCACATCCATGCACTCGAACATGCATGTGCATGAACATTACAGCTACAAAATTAAAAATAAAATAAATTTAAACAACAAATAAGAGAAATAGCCATAAGGTTAAATCATCCATCGAAATTACAAAAGAAATCAGACCTTATATAAACCAAAAAAAAAGGTGTAGGAGTTTTCTACCAGCAAACTTGCCTTGAAGGAAATATTTATAGAATTTCTTTAAGGAGAAAGAAAAGGAGAGAGGAGAGGAACTCATGTCTCCCCATAAAGGGAAGAAGACTTTCAGGGTAAAAATTAAAAGCATGTGTTATTCCCATTTTCAATGGATCTAGAAGATAACCATTTTTTCAACATAATGAGAACAGTGTGTTTCACCCTCCTTGGTCATAGATAAATAAGCTGGGTGATAATACTGAGACAAGAGGAGCTGGGAATACCCCATCACCTAGATCTCACACTTCCCAGGAAGCACTACCATTTGAAAGCAGAGTTAACTATGCTGTAAATGTGTATGGCAAACTCCACCAAATATTATAAAGGACCTGACTCTTGAAGACCATCATTGGCCCTTTCTTGGCATCTGTGTGAGGTGTAGGTATAAATAAATACATGAGTCTACAAATTTGTCAAAGCCCACAAACCGCACAGTGAAGGAATAAGCTTGAATGTGTTCAATCTGAGAAATGAAAAATTATATTATCCAAAGATGGAATTTCAAATCCTAAATTAATCAGTCTATATTACAGGCTTATCAGGTGACTTCTCTGAGAGAGAGAGAAAGGGAGCCTTTCTGAGTATGGTGGTCGGTTTGTATTGAGAAGGAAATGATAAAGAAAGAGTTAACCTCATCATCATGGGGGGAAGAAGGGAGGGAGGGAGGGTGGGAGGGGAGGCAGATAATGATATGGAGAGGGAGAGAGAGACAGCCTGTTAACCCACACAAATGAACAATAGATTCTATAGAGATGACATATTTGGATATAAACACACAAATTTAAAATGTACTTGCATCCCACTGAGCGGACCTTAACATCTGGGGATGAATGAGCATATTTGAACTTTAGGTCTTGGTTTGTAAATTTTTTTTGCTATGAGAGAACTAGACTCCTCCAAGAAACATCTGACTCTAGGACCAAGACAGAGAATACGCAAGACAATCCTGGAACATGTCACAGTTGTAGAACACACACGGAACACACAAGACATGTCAAGGTTGTAGGACATACATGGAATATACAAGACAATCCTGGAACATGCCACCGTTGTAGGACACACATGGAAACACGTAAAACAATTATGAAACATGTCACGGTTATATAACACACATGAAACACACACGACGATCCTGGAACATGTCACAGTTATAGAACACACTGAAACACACAAGACAATCCCAGAATGTATCACTGTTATAGAACACACAAGACAATTCTGGAACATATCACAGTTATAGGACACACATGGAACACACAAGACATGTCAAGGTTGTAGGACATACATGGAATATACAAGACAATCCTGGAACATGCCACCATTGAAGGACACACATGGAAACACGTAAAACAATTATGAAACATGTCATGGTTATATAACACAGATGAAACACACAAGACGATCCTGGAACATGTCACAGTTATAGAACACACTGAAACACACAAGACAATCCCAGAATGTATTACTGTTATAGAACACACAAGACAATTCTGGAACATATCACAGTTATAGGACACACATGGAACACACAAGACAATTCCGGAACATATTCCAGTTATAGAACACACATGGGAACATAGAAGACAATCCTGGAACATGTCATAGATGTAGAACACACAGGGAACACAAAAGACAATTTTTGAACATATCACAGTTGTAGGACACACAGGGAACACAGAAGACAATTTTTGAACATGTCACAGCTGTAGAACACACAGGGAACACAGAAGACAATCCTGGAACATGTCACAGCTGTAGAACACACAGGGAACACAGAAGACAATCCTGGAACATGTCATAGTTGTAGAACACACAGGCAACACAGAAGACAATTTTTGAACATGTCACAGCTGTAGAACACACAGGGAACACAGAAAACAATCCTGGAACATGTCACGGCTGTAGGACAGATGTATGAAACGACAGGATGAGAAGCAGAGAGGGACATACACATTGATCTGAAGTACTCCCATCACTGAGGTTAGAGTCCTTTGAGGAACATGAATAAAATAGGATCGAATTATTATCCACAGCCCTATAGATGATCCAAACAATGCAGGAGAGGCTCCGAGTCCGCAAACAGCACATGCAGGCCCTTCCTCCCTTCCACTAAACCCTGCGTCCATTTGTCAGCCTCAGGAGCAGTCTCAGCAAGGAGACTGTTTCCCAAGGTCAGTGTGTAGAGTGTGGATTTGGAGATTCCCTACAGAAGAACCTGCCCCAACTCCCGAGCATTAGCCCAGACCAAGGAATTAAACCAAGTCCAAGCATAAGAAACGCACAAGCATCCTCTAAGGTATCTCTGGCCAACACTCCTCCAGCCCCCAGGCTCACTAAAAACACATCACTGTTGACATTGATGCAAGAGAAACTTCAGCCTAAACTTCAACCTCCCGCCACACCTGAAAACTTAACTTAGAAAAACGCCGAGAAGAATGGTCAAAGTTTTGACTCTGTTTCCTCTCTCTCTAGCTCTCTCTGAGACAGATGATGCCTCTGAGAGCATTCTTTGCGAGTACGGGATGTCTTGTTTCTTAGCTGCAATACAATTTCACAGAATGTGCAGGCGAGAGACCGAAAAGAACTATTCAATCATCATGTCTACTCCCTGCCGGCACAAGACTGCTCCCCATAGTCCATTTTCCCCCCTGCTGCTCTGCTGAGTTTGAAATGGCTCAAGCAAGGAGGTTTTCCATCACTTCCCTCGAGGGACTTTTCTTGTGGTTTAATAGTCCTGTTGCTACGATGGCTTTCATTTCCCTTTGCTTCACTTTCCTTGGCTTCATTTTATTCCTGAGTCCTCAGTCAAGCTCATTGGGCTGTGTCTTCCTCCCCTTACCCCGCCCCCAACACACACACCCTGAATCATCAGCTAGCCATCCCAGCAGAGAGTTCTGTCCCTTGAATCTGGACTCTGAAGCCCAGAACTCGGGGACTCCTTTTGATTTTTCTCCTAGACTGTCTTTGGAAAACATGGGGTAGGTTTTCTGTCAGTTAATACAGGAGAATGTGAGCAAAATCAAATTATATTGTCAGGATTCCATTCATTGTCAAACTTTCTGCTCCACGCTTCTACTACTGCTGGCTGAAAGCGGGCTCTTTGGTGAGCGTTTTCAACACAGATTTTGCCCCAGAAATGCATTTAAAAATCTATGCAAAGGAAAATCCTACATTGCTTTTAATCCCAAATCAGTATGTCCCAGTGTGATCATGTGACTGAAAGGCAGTACCAACCTGCAGAGAGAAAGTTGGCCTCCTAAGACAGAGCAACATCTCAGTCAGGCTTCCAGAGTTTCTCTGGAGGATTTATAGATGTATGGTAAAGTGCATTATGGCTTATTCCAAATAAAGTACAAGGTGCAGATAGTTATAAATTTAAGGACACAACTGGCAGTTTTAAGGTTGCCATTTGATATTAGATATAGGGCTGTGGCATTTCCATGCGCTTGTTCTGCTGTGTGCTGGCTACTTTCCTGTCAACTTGACAAAGGCCAGAGTTATCAGAGCATAGTGAGGCACAATGAGAAAATGTCTCCATAAGTCAGGCATGTAGGTAAATGTGTGGGAGACTGTGGTCACTGATGATTGATCTGATAGCACTCAGAGCAGCGCGGGGGAGGGGGGTGCCATCCCTGCGCAGGTAAAGAGAACCAGGAGGAGGAAGCCAGTAAGTAGCCCGCCTCCATCGCTTCTGCATCAACTCCTGCCTCCCAATTCCTGCCCTGACTTCCTTCAGTGATGGTCTCTGTTGTAGAAGTGGAAGTAAAGAAAAGAAAATTCCTCTCCAAGTTGCTTTTGGTCACGTTGTTTTGTCAGAGCCGTAGAAAACCCATCTATGGCAAATGGCAATTAGTCATTGGTCCCTTGGGAAGGGCCGTGAGGACAGGGGAATTAACCAAGAACATGAGCCTGACTTAGCTAGATTCTGAATGTCCAGTCTTTCCTCTGTCCATCCCTCTGATCCTGAAAACTGCTGGGGCTCTTCCCAGGTTTGGTGGGAAGGTAAAGGTTTTTATGAGGAAGAATTTTTAATGTAGCATATCTGGCCAGTCGCCAAAATACAGCCTAGAAAAGCCCGAGACTCAGCATTTCTAATGTGGAAGACCTTTGTCATTATTTCTAGTTTCATCCCAAGCAAATATTCCATTCCTCGTCTTATCCGGGGTTTGGTTCTTGTTTGGGAACTAGGGGTTTTGGTTATGGATGTTGTGATGCATGTGCCTGTGGGCTCCCATGTATGGGGTGCGTTGTATACTTCTGTGCAGAGGTCTGAAGTCAGCAACAAGAACCTTCTTCGGGCTTCTCTGACATCACTTAACCTTATTCATGGAGGCAGGGCCTATAGGTTGAATTTATAGCTAGATTGTGCTAGTCTAGGTAAGCAGCTCGATCCAGGCAGCCCGTCGTCTCCTTCCAAGTTCTGGCTGCCATGCCCTCAGCCCCAGGATTCCCATCAGTTCTGAGGACCCAAACTCTGGTCCTCCTGTGTCCATGGCACACACTCTAACCACCAAGGCATCCCAGACTTGGGAAAGGGCCAGAGACTGGATCGTGCTGTATAACCCTGACTAACCTGGGATTCTCTGCGTTGCTCACCATGTTCTGGTGATCCCCCTGCTTCTGACTCCTGAGGGTTGGGATTACAGGTATAGACCACCGTCCACAGTCCTTCTTCAAGCAGTGTTCTGTGACACAAACCTCCTTCTGGTTGTTTGAAGACACATTATTCCAGCATCATTAAAAGAGCTGGTGCCTCACGCATCAGACTCTGGCAAATATTGCACCCAATAAATCTAAACTAATTTTCTTTCCATAGTGAAACTTAAATCACATATTCATTGTATTATTGTTATAGAAGGAGGCTGAACAAATCATCTAGGAAAGCCGTGTGAAGCTTGGATAATGAGAGTTCTCATTCCCCCATTATCAAATGAGCAGATACACCATGACAGAGACATGAGGGCTTGGAGCCGAGGGCTGCATCACTCCTGAGAGATTTCTTGGTTTGCCATCTGCCTTGCCGTGAGTCTCCTGTCCTTGGGTGTACTTCCCTGCCTGGAGTGTGCTGGGCTAAGCCTCCATGTCCCACCTGGGCAATGAATCATGCAGAATTACTGTCGGCCTTCAGCCTCACCAGAGGTTCTGTGAAATACCATCTGGGCCGCTGCGGCTTCTCCAGCTGTATTTCTTAAATCTTTAATTAGCAACAGGTTTTGTGTGAGGACAGAATACAACCCCTGGGCTGTCTCACTTACCAGTGAGTCCTGGATGCTCCTGGGAAGGCTTGGGTCCAAATGTGCTCTCCCTCTTTTCTGCCTCCTTCAATACTCTTTGTTGGGAGTCAAGCAAAGAAACCAATCGTCCTGGTGCACGCTCAAGCCTATGAACGCGGGGCTGGTGGAGCTACGTGATAGCTCAGGATTTCTCTCACAAAGTCAGAGGTTTTCGGAGACAGTGGCCTGTTTACCTTTGCCAAATTCTGAGTACAGGAAAACTGAAATTCAACTATAACTGTCCCCTTCCTTTCAGTTGTCACCGCAGGGCCTCTGCACACTGTCTTCTGAGATTTAGTTTACCTTTCAGGTTATTCCATTCTCTCAGTGATTTTTGTTCCTACGTTAATATGAGAAGACCTTCTTTCTTCCTTCCTATTTTAACTCTCTGGACTGTAGTGGGAGTTGTAAGATAGGCCCTCTACTTCCGTCTTCTAATTTGCTTCCAGCTTTGTCACTCGGATCGACACCTGCACTGAGAAATGATCAGTCCTACAAGATATGTCTGAATCGTGATTTCCCTCCAATCCGACAATCTTTTTTTAAAAAATAATTTTATTGCCTTTATTGAGTTATACATTTTTATCTGCTCTCCTCCCTTCCTCCCCTCTCCCTGGAGAAATGGCTAAGAGGTTAAGAGCACTGGCTGCTCTTCCAGATGTCCTGAGTTCAATTCCCAACAAGTACATCTGACAGTCTTTTCATTGACTGTTAAAACCATTTACACTTGGTGGGATATTTGCCCTTTGGTTGAGTGTATAGTATTACTGTCTGTTTTACTAATTTCTCTGTGCTTTGCTCCTCCCCCTTCACCTTCCCTTAGATGAATTATATTTTTCATGATTTCTGTCAACGTGCTTCAAAAGCATTTGATTTCATCAGTCTTTCTTATTAGCACAACTTTTTAATGTCGTTATTTAGTGGCTCCTTTCGATTTTAATTTGTATGTTCAATCATAACCGTCTCAGTTTATTCCTTCTCATCCTGTGTGTGTGTGTGTGTGTGTGTGTGTGTGTGTGTGTGTGCGCGCGCGCACGTGCAAATGGGTGAACATGAGCCTGCATGGAAACCAAGTCTTGCCTTTCTGACAGCCCTTTCTCACTAGGATCCATAGCTTAAAGATTAAGTAGGGCTAGTCAGGAAGCCCAAGGAACCTCCCCTTCCCCAGCAGAAGGACCTTCCCTAGCGCTGGGTGCCCGCTAGCATGCCTAATTACATGGGCGAGTGAACTTAGGTTCTTGCGCTTGTGTGGCAAGCGCTTGATTTATGGAGTGATCTCCCCAGCCCACCACCCTGTTTTCGTGGCAGACCATTTAATTAATGTGTGCTGTGAAGCCCAAGACACATTATCTAAACACCCAAGGATATTTCAGAAACATTTCAAAAACAACAAAATAACTTCATGTTTTCACCCACGTAGTTACCATTCACAGTGACTATTCCTTCTTTGGGCAGATCCAATTTAACCAACTGAACCATCTGTCCAGTCCTCTAGCAAAGACTTACTGATGACCTGCTGTGCATAAGATCTCCAGGGCAAACACAGAGCCCCATCCACACACATGATCATGGTCTCTCACCCTTCTACAAAGTCTGAGGCCTGGTTTGTGAAGCTCTTTTCCTCCCTGCCACTTCCCTCTCTGTATTTCAGGCTGGTAATTCCAAGACTCTGTAGCTAGCTTCTCCTTGTTTATTGCTGATGGCACCCTCTGTGGCTCCCCAAGGAGTGACTGGAGGGGAATTAAATGTTTCCGTGCTGGGCATAATCTTTCAAAGCAAGTTCTTGCCTGAGACAAATTTTCTCCAAAGCTTGCAGCTAGCAAGTCTCTTCCTGTTAATAATTTCACACGCACTGATACCACAGCAGCTGGGATTGTTTGATGTGAAAACCTTGTAGATTTCTTTTAAATTCAAGGGGAAAAATTGCTTTTATAACGCTTGGGCATTTCTTTGGAAAACCAGAATATTCGGAATAGCTCAAGGAAAATGACCAATGCTGTTTGCAGCAAAGACGCAAACTTTTTGTCCTGTTGTCCAGAGGAGCAGAGGGGAGAAAAATCTGTCGAACTGAATTCTTTCAAGCAATTTTAAGAAGAAAGCCAGTTAGAGCTCATTCAGACTCACTCAGGTATACGCTGCTCTAACAAGGTGATTGTTTTCCAAGATGAGCCCTTCTGTTCTGGTTTTCCCATCACAACACACACACACACACACACACACACACACACACACACGCCCTGCATCAGAAAGAACAGCATCTTGTCACAAAGAATCCAATCTATATATAGGGAGCACACGGGGTTCTGGGTCACCCCATTAAAGTAGCTCTAAGTGGGTTACTGTGGCAGCTCATGCGAATTGTGGGAGTGCAAACAGCAATGTCCCAGGGTCATTGCTCTTGCTATAATTACACATCTTGAAGCAACTAAGGTGTGAGAAAGGGCTTTGTTCCTGTTCACAGTTCTAGGTCACAGTCCATCCCTGTGGGAAAGTCAAGGAAAGCACTTGAGACAGGTGTTCGATCACCTCCATAGTCACGAGCGTGGAGAAAGGAATGCACACAGCCATGCTCTTCCTTGGCTAGTCTCATTTTCTCCACTCTCATACAGCTCAGAGCCATGCCTAGGGAATGCTGCCTCCTACAGTGGCTGGATATTCCAACATCAGGATAAACTCCCACAAATATGCAAACAGGCCAAAACAATGTAACCGACTTCCAGTGTGACCTTCTTCATAGGTGATTGGTTCTAAGCTGTGTGACACTGGCAATGAGAGCTGTCAGTCATCACTCAGATGTTGCCTGTTACCAGACAGACTCAAACACAAAGGGAATTCAATTTCTCTGGATATGCTGGATATGCTTTTTTTTTAAGTGTTTCTTCCATATATAAAATTTTAAGACCAGTGTGACACAGGAGAACATTTGGGACAATTTGAATGTGTCCATACTTCTGTCTACTTGTGTTGCTTCTGGTGATCTTTAACAATCTGCCCCACTTAAAATCACCTCCAGTTTGGAATCCCTTGGCACACACACTCCAGTCTACAGTGGTATCTAACATGGAAGCAAAACACATACATGAAAAGTGGAACTTAAGCCCCCAGAGCATCCGTTCAATAGTGGTGAGATGCTCAGTGAAGCCAAGGATGGCACTGTCTCACAAAGAAGAGTGGGTCCACATGGGACAGAAAACCCAAGTATTAAGGAAAACCTACAACCTCATAGGGATTATACTGGTTAGTTCTTATCTCAATTGAAGAATTATCTTAATCAGATTGCTTGTGGCCATGTCTGCAAGAGATTTTTCTTGTTGGTGACTGATGTGGGAAAGACCACCCACCCACCTGGGGTGGCACCATCCTTAGGTGGGTGGGGATAGGATGTATAAGAAAGGAGGCTGAGCTTGAACCTGTTAGTGAGCAAACCAGCTAGCAGCAGTGCTCCTGGAGATAAACCCTTTCCTTCTAAAGCTGCCATAGGCCAAAGCACTTCATCACAGCAAGGGGTAGGCATTAAACCTTCCTGAGCTACCTTTCTGGGGATTCATCTGACCCTGCTCACTCCCTCAGCCCTACCCAATGGCTTGCTTTTCTGCCCTTGCACTTGGCAACACTTTCTAGTCTCGGCGGGTTAGCATCGTTGCCTCTCAACTATGCAAACCTCTTTCCTTTCAGATCTTACTTGAGCTGCAACTCTCTTACAGAGAACCACATAACCTGAACCCAAACCGCATCGGGAAAGCAGCAGGCGTGGAAGCCCTCTCAGCCTAAGCTGGGTGTTAATAGGCTTTCTCCACCAAGGTCCAGAGAGTAAGCATTTCATACCTGGTAAGCCTCACTTTTCTTTCTTTGTCAGTGGTTTTTCTTTTCTTTTTTTTTAAAAAAAGAAGAAAGATAAAAACTTCAAAGATTTAGATCATTTTTTTTTTTTTTTTGGTTTTTCGAGACAGGGTTTCTCTGTGGCTTTGGAGCCTGTCCTGGTGTCCTGGAACTAGCTCTGTAGACCAGGCTGGTCTCGAACTCACAGAGATCCGCCTGCCTCTGCCTCCCAAGTGCAGGGATTAAAGGCGTGCGCCACCACCGCCCGGCGATTTAGATCATTCTTAGTCCTTACACCTTAAAAAATTGGCCCTGGGCTGTTTTTACCCTCTGATGCAGAGGGCTCTAGCTTTGGTCAGTAACAGACAGCAGTGTATTCCAGAGAGCAGTCAAAAGCAAACACTCCGTGAACTAAAATCTGAAAATGCTGAATTTGAGCTACCTTGTAATGCTAGCTGGAGACAGCTAGTTCTTCCAGTTTTTATTCAGATAAGTAAGGAACTGAGAGCCCAGGAGACATTCGGTCACCACTCACACTCCAATCTCAACAGCACATGGAGCTGGTGAATGGGATACAAAGGAAATGGTCTGCAGAAAGCCTAAAGGTCAAGAAGAAGGGAGGTTTGCGACGATCTGAGTGATGTGGGCTTACTGGGAAATGGTCCAGTCAGCAAAGTGCTTGTCTTGTTTGCGGAAGGACCTGAGTTCCAGGCCCAGACAGGTATAGGGGCATGTGTTTATAATCCAGCCTTAGGGGGGCAGAGCCAGGAGGACCCCTGACTGGCCACTCTAGTCTGTTAAGAGAGCTCCGAGCCAGGGAAACACCCTATCTCAAAAACCAAGGTGGGTGGTACCCGAGTGACACTTGCAGCTGTCATCTGGATCCCATACATATGTGCGCACACACACACACACACACTGTATGAATGAAGGGAGAATAACATGCCTACCGCGGATACAGAGGAAGGACAGGCTACAGGCAGGGCCCAAGAGACTCTACTCCCGAATAGCCATTATTCAGAAACCACCATCAAAGGGGACATGGGAACAGTCACTGATGACTGTCTTTATGACACAGCCTGTCATATAAAAACAATTCTAGCACCCAGTGCCAGGCATTGAGGGGTTTGGGAATCTTCTCAACTGTAAAGCCCAGTCTATAAAGATATCAGGAGTTTGTCGTATTATGTGTGTATTACGTCTCATAGTCTGTGAGGACCACAGTGTGTTTCTACCTACAGTTCCAGGTTGCTCTGGACTCTCTGAGAACACAGTACAATTTTATCAGTTTGAGGAGGCCATGGTAATCTCATCCTCACTTCGGAGTCTTGTTTGCATTTAGCATTTGGCTAAAAAGTAATTGTACCTTTAGAAGCTGAGAAACTCCTGCTCAGATTCAACCGGAGCGTTTTCAAGGCCAGATATACCTACCTGTATGAGAGCCACATGCAAAGCTGGCTAATCTCTACTGGCTTCAGAACCTGCATGTCCTTCTCCCCTGTGTTTGCCAGCGTGCATCAGCTGTCATCTCATTGTCTGGGGCTGCGGCAGAGCTGGTAAGCGTCCCATCTCTGCTGTGTGAACGGCCTTCTAAGGCTCAATAGTGTCCTATAATACCGTTTCAGAGCCATACGTAGTGGCGCACACAGAATATGAGTTTAGATGAATTCAGCAGCGTGTCCCAGTTGTGAGGCGTGTGATTCACTGGAGATGAATGACAGCCCAGGGTTCAGACACTGTTTACACACGGCTGAGCGTGCTTGTATGGAGACAGTCTCGATTACACAACAAACATTTTCTCTGCAAGGCAGATGACAATGACAACATTAGCTCTGCATGTCAGTTCAGAACGTAACTCAGTTTCATCCATTCCTGAACAATACAGGCTGGAAAAGCCTCATTTCATCTGTCAATGGACAGAAAAGAAGAAAAGATTCAAACATAGACTGGGGGTGGTGTTTACCTTCAGGATGGTCTTTTACCATCTCGTCCTGCTTTATGGCAAACATGTTTCTCATAAATAGGACATATTTTTCTCTGTAAAAACAATTGTAGGGTGTAATGTCTAAATAAAAATGCCCCCATAGGGAGTGTGACTATGAGCAGGTGTGGCCTTGCTGGAGAAAGTGTGTCACTAGGGGAGGACTTTGAGGTCTCGGGAGCTCAAGCCAGGCCCAGTGTCTCACTCTCTCCCTATTGCCTGTGGGATCAGGATGTACGCCTTCACTCTCAGCTCCTTCTCCAGCAGCACGTCCGCCTGCAGGCTGCCCTGCTTCCCACTGTGATGACAATGGACTAAACCTCTGAAACTGTAAGCTGCCCCAAGACATGTCTTCCTTTCTAAGAGTTGCTGTGATCATGGTGTCTGTCTCTTCACAGCAATAGAACACAGACTAAGATAACAGGGCCAATGGAAGGTCCTAGCTGGCATGATACACTGCCTGTTGACAAACCAGGACACGTGAGTCAATCTTCAGCCATGCACAGTAAAAGAGAGAATTGAATTCTCAAAGTTGTCCCCTGACATCTCCACATAGGCTGGGACACGGGTACCCATCCATATACTCACAAAAAATAAATAAATAAACTTTAAAGAATGTAAAAGCAATTTTGATCAAATCTAGTAATCTTAGCCTTAACTGAACATTTTAGTTCACTTATTGCTGTGTTACTATAGATGCTGATGCACTCCACGCAAGTGCACGCACACGTGCTCACATGGGGTCATGTATACTGGGCTTTTTCTTGGCTCACTTGACCTTCCAACTGATTACTGTTACTATGGAGGTTTGAATGAAAAATGGCCTGTCTAGTCTCAGGCATTCGAACCCTTGATCTCGAGATAGTAGTGCTGTTCAGGCAGGTTAGGGAAGGTACGGCATTGCTGAAGGACATCCCAGGGAGCGGGCTGAGAGCTCATAGGCTCACCCCACTTCCAGTTTGCTCTCTCTGCTTCCCGTTTGCTGTGGAAGATGTGGGTCCTCAGCTTCCTGTTATTTCCTGCCATGCTTATCCCCCATGATGGACTCTGGAACTGTAAGTCAGAGTATAATCTTTATTCCTTGAGTTGCCTTGGTCATGGTATTTTATCCCAGCAGCCAAACATAATCGAGACCATCACGTTCTCATCTTGTCCTTCCCTTCAATGCCCACTTGGCACTGACGCATCCTCTCTGTCAGCAGAGAATTCACTTGCACATACAACTACTCAGAGACAAAAACTAATTTAACTTCCACATTAGAAATACTGAGATCTTACCTTTTCTAATAATCTGCCTATACTTCATCTTATGCCATAAACTATTCTTCAACATACTGGAAATACTTTTTAAAGATGTTAATAATAGCTTCCTGGGAAACCTGAGAAGAAGGGGCTCAGTGAAGGGGAGGCATTAAGAGAGGATGACTGGCAGGACCATGATAAACTCATGCATGAAATTATGAAAGAACCAAATTTTAAAGGTACTTGTGGTGATGTTTTGTTTGTGTTTTAACAAATAAAGCTTGCCTGAAGATAAGTGTGTGGGGCTAGCCACTAATTAACCAGACAGTGGTGGCACACACCTTAGATCCTGGCACTTGGAAGGTAGATACGGGAATACAAGGCAGGTGAACACAGCATCTCGCCTTTTTGGTCTGAAGATTTTGTAAAGCTAGTGCCTGGCTGCTTTGCTTCTCTGATCTTTCAGCTCCCCCACCCCCATCCGACTCCAGGTTTTATTATTAAGACCAATTAGATTTGTGTTATAGTACTGTGTAGAGCCTCTCCGTTGACTCAAAGCTACTTCTGTTCATTCTGGTTCTTGCCGGTTTCTTCACTGCCCATCTTTGCTATTGCTGTAGGCACTTGCTTTAGAGCAAAATCCCCCACCGCCACCCTCTTCAGTGGGTCCTTTGTGAGCAGAGACCCTTCACTGGTGACAATCATTCTTCCTATGTCCAGCCCTTCAGAAATGTCCCTTTCCTCTGAACAGTTAGGTCCAAATTTTATTTATGTCAAATTTTATTTTATGTGCATTCTTTAGGTACTTTTACTGTGTGTGTATATAGTTCCTTGATATTTATTTTCTCTTGTCACTATGAGAGCCTTCCACTATGTATTTGTGGAGAAGCCAGATACGAAGCCGCTGTTGTGATAAACATCTTACCTTTCCATTTTTAAATTTTTTTCTGTTTTTCTTTTATTGAAAATAGATTGCTTTCATACAACATATTCTGATGATTGTTTCCCCTTCCCCAGCTCCTCTGATCCTCCCCAGCCTCTCTTTCCATCTGAATCCACACCCATTTTGTCTCTTGATAGAAAACAAACAGGCATCTACAGAATAATAATAAAATGGAATAGAATAAGTTGAAACCATAACAAACAAATCAAAGCAGGACAAAACAAACAAACAGAAGCAAAAGGGCCAAAGACAAAGGACAAAAATACATATGGACACAGAGATACAAATGTTCAAACACGCAGGAAGCACATAAGAACACAAAACCAAAAGCCATACTATATATGCAAATGACCTATAAGGTAAAATAAATTAATAAATAAGTGTCTCATCTAAACATTACAAGACAACCTCCAAAAATGGCACTGAGTTCATTTTGTACTGGTCATTTACGACTAGGCATGGGGCCTGCCCTTAAGTAGTTTTGTCACCAGTGAGACTCCACTGGAAAAATCTAATTCTTCATTTGTACCTGGTTATCAATTGGTGATAGCTTCTGGGTTATGGATGGGAGTGCGTGTTTACTTTTCTGAGCACTGGACCCCATCTGGCGCAGACCTGTGCAGGCCCTGTGTGTGCTGACACGGTTCATGTGAGCACAAGCATGGCCGTGTTTAGAAGGCCGTTTCCCTGGTGTCTTTTATCCCCTCTGGCTCTTACAATCTTTCTGCTTCCTCTTCTGTAGAATCCCTAAGCCCGAGTAAAGGGATTTGATGGAGACATCCCCATTTAAAGCTAAGTGTCTCAAGGTCTCTCACTCTCTGCATGCTGTCTACCTGTAGATCTCTGTATTTGTTCCCATCTATCACAATAGCAAGATTCTCTGATGATGGCTGAGCAAGTATAGTAGAAGGCCACAGTAATCATTTTATTGCTAAGTTCTGTTGTAGAACAGTAGTATTTGGTTTTCCCCTAGGTACCAAACCTACCTAGTCTCAGGTTCTTGGCCACCCAAGTCATGTTAGGCATGGCTCCATCTCGTGGAGTGGGCCTTAAATCTAACCAGATATTTGTTGGTCATTCTCATAGACTTTGTGCCCCTACTGCACTAGTGAGTCTCACAGGCAGGTCACCATCGTAGATCCAAGGGTTGTGGCTGGAGTTGGTGTACCTTGCTCCTTTGGGAACGTGTAGAATATCTTCCAGTTCAATGAGCAATCATCCATAGGGGTGAAGGCTTTCGTTAGGCACCAGCCCAACTTCTCCACACCCCAGAAGGTATGTAGGTGTTGTACTCAGCAATAGGGTCTTACCATCAAGTTGTGGGCAGAGACCAGAGCCATGGCAGCAGCTTATGTGGCTTGAAGTTCTGTTTCTATCTTAGTTTTTCACTTTCACTGGAATATATGCACATAGGGACTTCTTTTTATTGTTCTATTATTCCTGCTTGGGGTCTTGTGGGGTTTCTAGCAGTAAAGACTGATTTATTTTAAGAAATGTGGAACAATCCACTGTGTCCTTGAATAAACATTGCTTCTTCTTCTTCCATTCTGTCCATTTCCTCCCTCCCTTATGAACTCTGACAAAAGTTATCTTTCCAGCCAGAAACCCTATCTTCCATCTTGTTCTTCTGCACAACCCCTATTCTTCTCTCACCACTTCTGACTCTTCTTTCACTGTGTCTAATTCTCCAACAAGATTTTTAATTTCAATTACTGAACTGTTTTTAATCTGCTTTTCATTCATATTTACAATAAACCTACTTTTATTTTCTTGTAGATATTAGACATTCTAATGTAGATATAAGTTTCTGTCCTGCCCAGTCCTGCAGCCATCCAGTCCCAAATAAACACATAGTGGCTTATATTCATTACAAAATATTTGGCATATTGCTCAGTCCTATTACTAACTAGCTCTAATGTGGGTTGATATCTTTTCTCAGTAAGGCATGCTCATCTTGCTTCCTCTGTGTCTGGCTGGTGACTGACTCTCTGCCTTTCCTCTTCCCAGAATCCTCTTGGTGATCACCTCACCTATACTTCCTGCCTGGCTACTGGCCAATCAGTGTTTTATTAAACTAATACAAGTGCCAAATCTTTACAGTGTACAAGGCCATTATCCCATGGCATTATAATTTTCCCTAATGTCATGGGACAGGAAAATATGATTCAAGATAAAATATCCCTCCACTAGAATCTGCAAATATGTTACAAAAGATGCAAAGGGGCTCTGCAGGTACAAGCAAGGGCACAGCTAGTACAGCCATCTACATGGACCCAATACACTCACATAAGGTTGGAGGGGGGTTCTGGGAGGAAGGGAGATGGAGACGGAGATTTCTCCTGCAGGAAATGGGAGAGAAACGTCACAGGTAGAGAGACATAAAGAGGTTGGACTCAAATGATCCCACAATCTCCTGCTGTCTTGGAGATGCTGGGGTCCCCAAACAAAAAGAAAACATGGAATTATCAGTGGCCCTTCAGAGGCCACCTGGGAAGGAAATGTAACCATAAGAAACTGGATTCTACCAGTAATCTGGTGAACTTAGAAATAGGTTCCCCTACAATCTTCTCATAGAACCTCAGCCACTGACCACTACATTCAGAATCTGTGAACTGGGGAGGAAGAATTCTTCAAAGACAATGTGTACTTCCAACCCACAGAGCTATGAGCTGACATACCTGTGGTTTTCAATTACACTGTAATACGACAGGAACAACATGAAACAAATGCAACAGAGAGAACATCAGAACTTCACTGCACACTGCTTGGGCCACAGTGGCAGAACCTGGAGTTTACTAAGCAATGTACGTGATCCTCAGGAGTGAGGATTTCACTGTTATCAAATAAAACACCACTTTTAAGGATAGGATGTGATTGCATTTATTGTGGTTAATGAGGAAACAGACCAGCATGAGGCTGGAAACAAACCACAGGCAACAAGGTCATTGGTAAGCAGAAGACAGGAGAGAGGGGAGGCCACAGTCTCCACCAGCTGGCATCAAATGTCAGGGTACACGATTGTGTTTATTATAGAACAATTACACTATGTCTAACGTGATTGTGTATTGTATTTGGGGGCTAATCTGTATCTGGTTTTGAGACTATTTTCAAACTTAAACAGTCGTTAGCCCAAAGATGCTGTTCTGGAAGGATACAGGTGCTGCCCAGGGGGGGAAGGCAGCTTCAGATTGAACATGGCTCCCTTGGAGATACCCAGGTGCAATGGTCAACAGGGCTGGAGGGCTCAGAAGAGAAATCCGGGCCAGCAGATAAATGTGGAATAAATTCAGACACTAATAGGATGGACGATGAGCCACATCCTCCCCACAGGTGAGGGTTTGGGTTCACAGTGCAAATAAAAGTTCGCCAAGATTCACAAGGAAGGCTTCCGGAAGGGCTGGACTGTGGGAGCCATTGGGATCCTCCAGCAAGGCTTGGAAGTAAAACTGTATTGAGATGCGAGGTGGTTGGAGCAGGAGAATGCTGACAGCAGGCACACCTGAGACGTGGGCGGAAGACAAGGGCGTCTGTTTACTTCATTATCTCCTTGCACAAGAAAAAAAATCTCCAGATTCATTTTATTCTCAGGTGGGATGATGTTGTGTGAGGTTATTTAATCGTCCCTTAAGCAAACAAACAAATGGGAAGGAACAGGAGGTGCGTCCCATAAACAGAAGCTGGGGAAGATTCCAGAAAGGTAGTCTGCTATGCTGCCTGTGTTAGGGGCCTGCCTTCCTCCGCGTAGATGGACTGCAGGTGCGACCTAGTGTGCTTGCAAAGCTTCAGCTCCAAGGGAAGAGAACAATGGAGGCAATTCCACCTTTGTATTAGGGAGGTCTGGGTAACGCGGTCTGGCCTGTTGGGGCAAGAAGCAAGGCTGTGATTATGTGACTTCAGGATTTCATGGGCACAGCCAGTGCTGGACCCCAAGTGCCATCTACCTCTTCGATATCATTTTCTAGACCAAAGACATATTCTTTCTTCTTCTCAAAAGAGTTCCATTTGTTTCTGTATCTCCTCCACAAATGTCCTCCTATGTTTAAACTGGATCAGCTTGACGGTTCTTAAGCAGGGATCAATAAAATGTTGCCAGTATCCATCCCTACTAGCCAGAGCCATGCTGGGTAAGGATAAATATTGGGTAAACTCCTAGCTCATCAGTCAAGAGTCTTCTGCTTTGAACACCCCTTCTTGGTGGTTAGACTTTATCACACCCATGAGCTGTGTCCAGCAACACTGGTATTTGGGGTTTGACCTGGGAGAGGGCCAGGATGGCTTGTCACTGAGATAGAGAAAGCTGCTCTGTGACGTAAGGAGGAGCAAGTCTGGACACTGTGTAGGGGGGAATGACTTAAATATCCATCAAAAGCAATCAAGTGGACAGATATGAAAACCCAGTCAGAGCTGGGTATGTCGCTCAGTTGACAGAGTGTTTGCTTAGCATGCATGAAGCCCTATGTTCAGTCCTTATAATTACAAAAGCAGGAAGATATGGTGACACATGCTACGTCCCCTCACTGAGGATGTGGAGGCAGGAGGATCAGAGGTTCAAGGGCTACATGGTGAGCTACATAAGATGTCTCAAAAGAAAAGTGTCTGGGGATGGACTGGGGAGTTGGCACAGTAGGTAATACACCAGCTGACAGGAATGGTGCTTCTTGTGGCAAAGCTGCATTCGCCTGTAACCCCAGCTCTGGGTAAGCAGAGACAGGTGCATCCTAACAGCTCCCTAGCCAGCTAGCTAGGTGAAATGACAAAGTCTGGATTCAGTGAGAGACCCTGTCTCCAAAAGGAAGATGAGGAGCCATGGCAGAAGACCTTGGGCAGAGACTTCTGCCCTTCATGCACATATGTGCAGACAAACAAACACACACGCACACGCATACATACACACACACACACACGCACACGCACACGCACACATACACACACACACACACACACACACACACTGCACACAGACAAAGGAAAGAGAGGTGTAGGCTAGAGTTCAGTGTTACCGTGTGTGGGGCGGGATACATCAAGGAGTTTTAATGCTATGTAAAGTGATGACATCTAGAAAAGGCCCCAAATGAGTGAGAGTCATGGCAAAAGAGAGGGAAGAGGCTAGAGTAGGCAAAAAAAGTTAGGGGTCTTGGCTCCCAGGTAGTTTTAAACAAACAAATTCCATCATTTATGGGAAGCCACACTGTGATGGCTCTGTCCACATTAGACCCAGAACATTCTGTTGAATTGAATCCCCCACTAATGACAAGCTCTGTGACCTCAAACAAGATATTGGACCTCTAGGCACTGTGGCTCTTTGGTCTATACACTGGGGACGATAATTCTTACTTTCTCAAGTCTGTGGGTTTGTCTTGAGGGTTAAAAGCCTTCGCATAAGGTCAGGATCAAAATACACAGAATGTAAATTTTTGACCTAATGTAAGCTTTGTGCCCTGGAATTATAAACAACATGCTGTTGGAAGAGAGGAGTGAATGTCTAAACAGAAGTTTTGGAAAAGACCAGTATCCCTCCATAAGCACAAGTTTACTGAGAGAGGTCAGTTATTGGCTGTGCATAAAGGTGAACGAACCGTCGTAAGGAGGTAAACAACGGCTCCTGAATTTTGGTTATAAAAGCACACAAAGGATCAGAGAATATAAATGTCTCAACTGAAAAAGTTTATGTTCTTTCTAAAAATGGGATAAATGTAAACTATCTATAAGTATATGCAGCCAACAACTAGTCCACAGGCAAACTCAGAGACCTGCAGACTCTAATCATCATGTAGATGAGCCCTGCTAGAAAACAAAGTTCTAACGCTAACACAGTCCTGCACTGTAGACTCTTCCTGTGTCTCTGATGAACCAGTAAGTCATCCTGGGCACAAACTTAGGTAGGATAAGGGCATCAACTGAGGAAGACCTTGCAGAGAAGCAACCTCCAGAGAGAGATATGTCTTGCCTGTGGCAGAACCCAGCCTCTACCAAGGGCCCAGACTTCTATTTTGTTGATTAAGATGTATTCCTGCCTCCTCTGTTCAAGCCTTACACACTACCTGAAACATGTAATCTGCTTGTATGAATAGAGTCCCCTGTTACCAAAAGAGTTGACATGAAGTTATGAGAACCTGGCTAGACTTCCAAGCGTTTGGTTATGGATGGACACAGAGAGGCTAAACACAGAATAAAATGTCATTTACAGCCACAGTGGGAAGCTGGGCCTATAGCTTAGTTGGTAGAGTGTTTTCCTGGTTTCATCCCGCAGCATCACTGAATAACGAGGCACAGTGTTGCATGCCTGCAAGCCCAGCCAATAGAAGCAAGAGGATCAGAAGTTCAATGCCATTCTCAGGTACATAAGGAGTCTGAGAACAACCTAGGCTACATGAGCCATATCTCAAAAAATAAAAATAAAAAAATCCTAAATCAATAAAACTCAATTGTTAGGGGCCTGGCTAGAATGGCCCTTGCATATACTTAAAGGACTAACCCATAAATATTGGTACACCAAACTCCCACCAATTCCTGCTGTTTGGGCTTTGGTGGTTGTGGTTGGTTGGTTGGTTTTTGTTTTTGAGACAAGGATCTTATTCTGTAGCCCAGGCTGGTCTAGAACTTGGAGTATTTCTGCATCAAACTCCATGTGAGGGAATTAGAGGCATGTACCACCACCCCTGGCTTCATACTGTTTTCCATAGGTCTCTGCTCTGGGTCCCACTAAATATCTGTAACACGAGAAAAGTGAGCATCAAGGGGAGAGTTGGCATCCGAGCCATTTCCCACTTTCCGTCCCTGTTTTTTGTTTGTTTGTTTGACACAGTTGTCTACGAGAAAATGTGTACTTTTTGTGTCCTGGAAAGAAAGGTGAAACAAAACAAAACAAACAAACAAACAAATGCTACCAACTCACCCATTAGGCCAAGCTAATTGGAAGCCAATTCCTGGGGTAACTAAATTCAAAACCTTGGGTGGTGGCTGTTGTTGTTGCAATCACCACATTCTAAAGTGGGTCATGAAATCTTTCCAATCACACTCTGCCCAACTACTCAATTTCCTTATGAAAATAGCAAAGAATCTTCCATGCCTTCTATGATATATGCCATGGGTTACTGAAAAAACAAAAAACAAATCAATACAGCTGAACGAGACTCAAGTAGAAATTTAAGTTTGGTCAACCATCCGCTCTCAAGTTCACAACAACCAAATTTTGCCATTTTTGATTCAGGTGGAAAGTCGGTTTTTGAAGATGAAAGTCCACCTGTGGAAGCGCACAGCACCGACACAGATGTGACACCCAAGCTCACCCAAGCAGCTCGCTTCCCACAACTGCAGAGCATGATTTAGTCAGTGTGAAGTTTTCTTTCACGCTGACTTTGTCATCTCTCTGAGCTCAAGGAGCCCCTTGATTCAGACAAATTAGAAAAGGTGTGACTGTCTTGAAACCAGGGGACGTGGTGGCACACTGGCACTCATTGGTGACCTGCTTCTCGACAGACTGCAGATTAATCTTCGCACTGGCTTGTATATGTTCTCAAATCCCCAAACTGCCTCTGAGCAAGGCAGCATCCATCTATCTGAAAGACCTTAACTTAGTTTTGTTAAAATCTGAGAAGGATTTCTACAACGTGTCCGCGTTTGCTAGACCAACAGGAATCTTGCTTATTTCTCTTATCTCAAGGGTGCTACAATGAAGAAGGATAAATAGCAGTGCCCCTCTTTTGTAACTATGGAGACTGAGTTTTGAAAGCTGAATTATGGGTTCAGAACCTATAGTTGCTGCTATTTGCAGCTCAGATTCAGTTTCTTTGGTCACAGTCCAAGTATGTTGTTAAGGTGGCCAGGTCGTTCCATCACCAGGTTAGTTAATCCATAGAAAGGGAAAGGAAGATCAGGTTCAAACCTGACAGAGAAGGGTATGGTCGTGGACACCTGTGATCCCAGTCCTTCAGAGACTCAGGCAAGAGAATTATGAGATGCAGGCTAGCCTGGGATGTAGGGAGACACCATCCCAGGATAACAACACCCAATAAGGGAGTTACTTCTATGAAGTAGAGGTTTGTATACCCCACCAAGCTCCAGAGTGATGGTACACTGGGGTGAAGACTTTGGGATAACTGGGTCATGGGGGTGACACCCAATAAATGGGATGAGCGCTCTCATAGTAAGTGAAACGACAGAGCAGGGGCCGTGGCTCAGCAGCTGGGACACTTGCTACTCTTACAGAGGACTCAAGTAAAGTGCTCAGCACCCACACGGGGTGGCTCACACCTGTATGTCACTCCAAGTCCAGGGATATAAAACCCTCTAATGGTCTCCTTAGGTAGTCACACTCATGTGGGAACATGCATGTGTACACGCGTATGTGAGAACGTACACACACATACACACACTTAAAAATACAATAAACCATTTTTTAAAAGTGCAGAGAGAGTTTGCTCTGCTTTCTCCTTCTTCCTTCTTTTTTTCTTCCCTGCCCAGCCCATTTTGGTCCTTTCTCCTTTCTTTCTCTACCCAGAGAAAAGAGCCATATGCAAGCCAGGGAGATGTCTGTACAAGTCGTTAGGTCTCCAGGGTTTGACCTGGAACTTTACCTCTAGGACTGGGCTGATCAAAGCCCTGACACTTAATGCCCTGTCTATAACATTCTGCTTATTGGCCTTAGCAGCCTTCCCTCATTATCAGTTTTCTTGCTCCAAAATTAATTAATTAATTAAACATTCTTTAAAAGCAAATGGTTTAGGGCTGAAGAGATGCTCAGATAGGAAGAGCACTTCCTGTTTTTCCAAACGGCCCAAGTTCAGTTCCCAGTACCCACACCAGATAGCTTATAACAACCTGTAACTCCAGCTCCAGGGGACTCAAAGCCCTCTTCTGGCCTCTGAAGGCACTGCACACACTTTGGCATATACTTACAAGGGGACACACAGAAAGACATGTAAATAAATGTAAATGTTGATTTCTTATTTTAAGGAAAATTTGTTCCAATTCAGGCTAACATTGTACTTTTATTATTATCTTTTAATTTTCATGACTTTTAGCATACAACTGTTGCATGCTTATTCAGAAAAATAGAAAACACAGAAAAGGAAAGGAAATGATAGTTTCCTCTAAGATAATGGGTATTCAAATAAACTCACTTTGATATACTGATCCATTTGGGGAGATTTATTTTATATTCCTTTTTATGTTTTTAATTTGAGAATTTCAATCATTTATGTAATTTCCAGTCCTTTCTCTCCCCACAATCTTCATTGATGTCTCCCTCACCTCCTCTCAAATGTATGGCCTCTTGTTCTTTAATTATTATTGTCTACATACGCACACATACATACATACACACACACACACACACACACACACACACACACACACACACACACACTTCACTGCTTTAACCAGACCTAAGAGGCTCCTCAGATACTGTTGCTATGGCTTCCAGGCATATACCAGTCTATACCTGACTGAGCTTTGCAAGCCACAGGGGGGTGGTGACAAAAAGCAGCTTTACCTCTTGGCTCACACCTGAATGATCCCGAACCCAGCTGGTAACTCGGGTGAGATTTAGCACAGGCACTTCTTGCTGGAAGTTTGCCTCAGGAGATCTGAGGCAGGAGTTCTGGGCAAGAGCTCACAACAGCAAAAATCTCCTTTATTCCCCTGAGGCCTCTAGTCCAGGGGACAAGAGGGCATTTGGTTCCAGCTCCTTTACAGCCTTCTGGGTGGGAACAACATTCCTACCTGAGTGAGAAGGGGCAGAGTTGGACTGCTGGGTGGGGAGGTCATTAGCAGCTAAGGATTGCTGAGGATGATCAACTCTTTCAAGAGGCCTGGGTTGGGGGGTGAGGGGCTGGCAAAGCGGGGGCTGGCGAAGCTAGGGCTCAGTGTAAGGCCGCGCTGGTAATTTACAGTCTTTCAGGAGCTTTGCATTCTTCTCGGAATTTCTTCTGCCAAGTTTTTGTTTCATATTGGGCCTTTTCTCTTTTGGGTAAAAATATCTCCGGGTTGGCCGGGGCCCTGGAAGCCATGGGGTTTCCTACAGCAACACTGCCACCTGCTGTTGGAAGCAAAATTGTTGCTGTCTCCAAGGAAATTCGCTGTGGGGTCCAAAGGGCTTTCAGATTTCCTGCGTCTGTCAAGGGAAACAGATTCTTTCTGCAGGGGATACCCCCTGCTGTGCTGAACAAAGGAAGCCAAAGGAGAGGTCAGGGGCAGGCAGAAGAGCGCACCCACGGCAAGTATTTTGGTGTTGAGCAGCAAAGCACGCTAAGGGTGCTAGGACCCGAGAAAGCCAGCCTCGGATTTGCTCTGCCAGGAAAAGTTAAACAGAGGTGACCCTTCTTAGTGAGAGCCATGAGAAGTGGGGGTCTGGGGAACCCCATCTGTGTGTCAGACCTCTGGGGCCACGACCTGGCTGTTTGAAGGAGTGTTTTTGCATAGAGAAGCCACTCCCACAGGCTCTGTCCCAGCTAAGAACTTCTGAGCTCTGCCTGTCTAAACTGCCACGGGGGGTGATGAGAGCTGCACCCTTGCTCTTCTGTCTTGACCCTGTGACAGGACCCTGGGGGTGACAAGGCCATCATTGCTCTTACCTTGTCAATGAATTCAAAGGCACAGTCCCCTGGTTTCCTTAAAACACTAGAAACCATAACATTCCCAAACATTCAGGCCTGTGCTCAGTTTGTTTTCTGTCTTGGGAAAGAATTCTATCACTTGTCTTTTAATTTACCTTAGCTTTTCATGAAGGTGGGATGTGAAATTGATGACTGAGGAAGTTCTTACTTTAGAGCAGTGGTCCTCCACCTTCCTAATGCTGCGCCCCTTTAATGCAGTCCTTCCTGTTGTGGTGACCTCCCCCACCCCTAAAATTATTCCCTTGCTACCTTGTAAAGGTAATTTTGCTACTGTTATGAATCATAATGCAAATATTGGACATGCAGGGTATCTGATATGTGAGCCCGAAGGGTCGCAACCCACAGGTTGAGAATCACTTAGAGATTAGATAATAAGAGGAATATTATCCCAGGCGGTGACAGAAAAACCTTCACAGTGTTCATTTCTGTATCCCGATTTTCCCTTTTGTGGTCAACTAACAAGATCTGGAATTATCCGTGGGGCAAGCATCCAGGCATATGTACCTGGGAGGTAGCCTGTGCTGACTGGGTTAACTGGGGTGGGAGGGCCCACATTAAACATGGGTGGCACCATTCCCTGGGCAGGGTTAGACTGCATGAAAGGGAGAAGGGAGGACAGACACAACCGTTCATCACTCCCGGATTCCTGACTGGATTTCATGTGTCCTGTTGCCTCAAGCACAAACGGCCTTGACTTCTACGACATGATGGACGGAACCCTTGAACATCAAGCTGAGATAAACCCCCTACTGCCACCGCCAAGTTGCTTTTATCGGACAATTTTATCATAGGAACATCATAAGAAATGAAGTTCAGCTTTTATTTAGAACCCGATGAGGGTCCATCCGGTGTCACTAATCCCTAAAGATGCCAGTTTGAAGACAGGTGATCTGGAATCGATGAGAGCTGGCAGCCATCTCTGTGTATCAGTTAAGAATCTAGGGTAGAATTAAATTATTATCTACGCTTGCTGTGTGAAACAAACACAAAGGCAACTTAAGGGACAATTTCTAATGACGGGGAAGCAAGGCTGTAGGAACCAAGGAGCTGAGAGATGCCGTCTCCAGCATGCACACACAGGAAGTCGAGGGTGAAGTAGAAGTGATGAGAGGCTATAAACTACCGAAGTCAGATCCAAATGGCATGTTTCCTCCAGCGAGGCTGCACATCAAGGTTCTAGAACCTTCCAAAACAGCACCACCGGCTGAGGGCTGTGTTCAATAGCATGAGCCAATGGGAGCATTTTCTTATTCAAACTGCCATGCCAAGAGTGCCCACACTTGGAAAAACAAAACACTTGTTGAATACTGTTTTGGTTGGGGTTTCTATTGCTATGAAAAGGCATGATGTCTGTGGCAACTCATTTCATCATGGTAGAAAGCATGACAGCATGCAGGCCGACATGATGCTGGAGGAGCAGTGGAGAGTTCTACATCTGGATCTGCAGGCAGCAGGAAGAGACACTGAGCCACTGGGCAGGGCTTGAGCTTCTGAAACCTCAAAGCCCACACCTAGTAACATACTCCCTCCGCCAATCCATGCCTACACCAGTAAGGCCACATATCCTAGGAGATTATAGGGGATATTTTCATCTAAATTACCACAGATACATTTTCATATCCTCCCCACACACAAAATTTTTACAAGGGAGTCTAATTTCAGAGTTGGAAAAGAGAAATACCCCATTTTCTTATGAAGGGATAGCTGAGCTAGCAAATAACTTCATGGACTCTGCAGTGTAGGGACAAATCCACCTGCAGGAGCCTGCAATCTATATGAGCTCATCTTCCTATTGCAACCTGAAGATTCCTCCTCCTCTGTTGGATGGCACATCTTTGCCATAGTGGTAACCAAGACTGGATACTCATCAAGAGACGAGGCAATGCGGAGAGCTAAACAAAGAAAAACTGTCCACCTTCCGCTCTAAGAGATACTTGCCAACTTAGGGCTGGAAATTTGGAACGTTCCCCACAGATTGGTGGTACTGTTCTGTTTTGAAGACTATGGATACCTCAGCATTGGGGCCTGGATGGTAGAAGTAGGTCACCAGGAGCTGGGGTTGGGGGTCATACACCTTAGTTCCAGCCTAAGCTCTCTGTCCTCTTCTCCCATATGAAGACTGGCTACCTCACATTCCTGTCCCTGAGGCACTGTGCCTTCCAACACTGCACTTTTTTCTGTGTTTAACTGAATTCTCTATGAAAATAGGGAGCCAAAGCAGTCCTTTCTCCCCTGTTGTTTCTGTGGGGGGATTCTGCCACAGTATCAAAGAACTGTGAGATCAGTGCTTCTGAACCTTCCCAATGCTGTGACCAGTTAATACAGTTCCTCATGTTGTACTGACACCCCAGCCATAAAATTGTTTCACTGTTACTTTATAACTGTAGTTTAGTAAGTTATGAATTATAATGTGAATACCAGATATGCAAGATATCTGATATGTGACCCCAAAAGGGTCATGACCCACAGGTTGGGAATTGCTGTATTAGAGTAGTCATGGCTATAAGCTTTACTTCACACGATTAGTCAAACATGGCTGCTCCCTTGCTCATCCTGTCAGCCTTGGACATCCATGCCCAATTCCACTTTCCAGCTGAAGAAACAACTGAAGACGACTCTGGATATCAGTGAGTGGCAGGAACCCAGGCCACATCACCACATTCCTGTGATGTCCGATACATACTCATTCCCTCCATCCCTGACTCCCCAGCCCCAGCCCTGACGGCTTCGGGCTCTGTAACTCTGCAATCATCCACTTTCCTGTACAGGAGAGGTGTTGCTTTCACTTAAGAAGACATAACTTCAACTGAGAAGATGCCACCACCAGGTGGACTGTAGGCAAGTCTTTGTGGAAGGGTGGGATCCCAGAGGTCTGCAGACAACCAGCACAGTGTGCCTTACAGTTGATCTCTCAATTGATAGGTGTGTGTCTATCAAAGACGAGCAAAGGAATTAACAGTTGAGGCCCCATGACCACAGCTGCATTTTCAACTGTCTCTTCACGGTGTTTTGTCCAAATCTTCAGTGTCTTCTCAACCCTTCCCACTTAGACATGGAGCCAGAGCCCAGTGTCTGTTGGAGTCTCTCGGGTTCCTATGTGCCTCTCTCTGTCATACGGACTGGATGTAACATAGAGACTTCATTCCCCACCCCTGCCCCCATATTCCTTCCACGGCCCCATTCACTCATTTCCTGATAAGGTCTAATTCATTTGCTCATAATTGAACTCTGGGCTGAAGCTTGTAACACAAACACCAAAAGACCAAATCAAGATTTTTTTTAAAAAAAAAAAAAAGAGCAAAATCTTCCCATTTCAGATGGAGGAACAGATGGGGCTCTTGGCACACCCGAGGATTTAAACTGACCCTGGGCATCAAACTAGTGAAGACAGGCTGTCACTAGCGAAGAGCAACACTGCAGAGACTCATTCTCCCTCCCAGCTTACACTGGGGTTCTGGAGTCTTTTCTCGAAGCTGTGTGTGGCCAGAGGGAAACAGCAGCTCTGCAGATGCTCTGGGATGTAAAAGGCAGCTGTGGGGTACAGACAAGCCTGGATACATCCTGCTTCCTGGGCCTGGGGTTCTTCCAGCTTAGGGAGCACCACTCTTCGGCTTCCCCCAACGGAAGCCGGGAAGGCAGCCACCTGCCCCTCATCACTACTGCATGAAAGAGATAAATGCATGGGAAGTGCCCCATGCAGGGGCTCGCACATAATAGATACTCAATAAAACCTTGGCTTCCTTTGTTTTCTGGGTGCTCGGCCAAACCCGTGAGCCTCTTGGACGCTCTCTGGTCACAACTTTCTCTTTTCACAGCTGGTGAAATGAGGGCCAGGTGGGCAGCTCTGACCCTCTCTTGGATGATATTTAGAAAACAAACTCTGTCTACACACAGGGCAAGTGCAGTCAGCACCTGAGACAGGGCTGTCTTATTTTTAAACAGGGTTTTGAGCTCTGCCAATGTTCAAAACATGGCCACCTCGAGCAACTATTCCACACGGACCTTGAAGCTGTTCGGTTACTAGAACACACGTCAGTCTCTCTGTCTATCCATCTTCAGCTACCCTATCACAGACTTTTTTTGATTAGTGTGAAATGCTCATTTTAATAATTTAGGGGAAAGAAAACCTTTTCAAACAAATCAAACCCTCTGTGCTTGTTACTAAAAATGGTGCAAACCCAGAGTCCCTCAACAAGCTATAAATGGGGAGGGGCAGAAGTGCATTGTGGGATTGAGTAAGAAAAGTACTTCTCAGGGGGATTATGACAGGGGAAAAGGCAGGAAAGAAGGGACGTGAAGGAAAGCCTACAGCAGCAGAAAGTGAAGGGCACGCTGAGCCCTCTGGGTACTTTGCTAGCCACCTTCCTTCCTGTGATGGGAATCTCATCAAACCCAGGAGCCACCTCTGCTGCTAGAACAGAATGTGGGCACTGCAGCATGAATAATAAAAGCCCAGAGATAGATATTGGGGTTCCATCTGGAGAGAAGTCACATTGAAACTGAATCTGTCCATAGATTCTGAAGTCACTGGTAAAGAGAGAGTCTAGCTCAGGTTAGAGGAACAAATGAAGGTGCCCAGAATAGAAGAGACACACCCTAACTAGGTGTTCCCATCATGCCCCAGGAAAGCCTAGAGAAAGAGCATAGCCTAAGGGCACACCTTATAAAGCCCAGAAGCCTTTTACGGTCTAGTTTCTTGAGTTCTTTATATATTTTGGAGATCAGACCTTTGTCAGTTGTGGGGTTGGTGAAGATCTTCTCCCAGTCAGTGGGTTGCCTTTTTGTCTTGGTGACAGTGTCCTTTGCTTTACAGAAGCTTCTCAGTCTCAGGAGGTCCCATTTATTCAATGAGGCCCTTAATGTCTGTGCTGCTGGGGTTATACGTAGGAAGTGGTCTCCTGTGCCCATGTGTTGTAGAGTACTTCCCACTTTCTCTTCTATGAGGTTCAGTGTGTTCGGACTGATATTGAGGTCTTTAATCCATTTGGACTTGAGTTTTGTGCATGGTGATAGATATGGATCTATTTTCATTCTTCTACAGATTGACATCCAGTCTTGCCAGCACAATTTGTTGAAGATGCTCTCTTTTTTCCATTGTATACTTTTAGCTCCTTTATCAAAAATCAGGTGTTCATAGGTTTGTGAGTTAAAGTCAGGGTCTTCTAATCGATTCCATTGATTGACTTCTCTGTTTTTATGCAAATACCAAGCTGTTTTCAATACTGTAGCTCGGTAATAGAGTTTGAAGTCAGGTCATGCTTAACTTCCTTAGCGATCAGGGAAATGCAAATCAAGACAACTTTAAGATACCATCTTACACCTGTCAGAATGGCTAAAATCAAAAACACCAATGATAGCCTTTGCTGGAGAGGTTGTGGAGAAAGGGGTACACTCATCCATTGCTGGTGGGAATGCAAACTTGTGCAACCACTTTGGAAAGCAGTGTGGCGGTTTCTCAGGAAATTCGAGACCAACCTACCCCTGGACCCAGCAATACCACTCTTGGGAATATACCCAAGAGAGGCCTTATCATACAACAAAAGTATATGCTCTACGATGTTCATAGCAGCATTGTTTGTGATAGCCAGAACCTGGAAAAAACCTAGATTCCCTTCAATGGAAGAATGGATGAAGAAAGTATGGAATATATACATATTAGAGTACTACTCAGGAGTAAAAAACAAGGACTTCTTGACTTTTGCATGCAAATGGATGGAAATAGAAAACACTAGCCTGAGTGAGGTAAGCCAGACCCAAAAAGAGGAACATGGGATGTACTCACTCATATTTGGTTTCTAGCCATAAATAAAGGACATTGAGCTTTTAATTAGTGGTCCTAGAGAAGCTAAATAAAGAGAACCCAAAGAAAAACATATAGGCATCCTCCTGAATATTAACCTTCATCAGGTGGTGAAAGGAGACAGAGACAGAGACCCACATTGGAGCACCGGACTGAAATCTCAAGGTCCAAATCAGGAGCAGAAGGAGACGGAGCACGAGCAAGGAACTCAGGACCACGAGGGGTGCACCCACACACTGAGACAATGGGGATGTTCTATTGGGAACTCACCAAGGCCAGCTGGCCTGGGTCTGAAAAAGCCTGGGATAAAACCGGACTCGCTGAACATAGCAGACAATGGGGACTACTGAGAACTCAAGAACAATGGCAATGGGTTTTTGATCCTACTGCACGTACTGGCTTTGTGGGAGCCTAGGCAGTTTGGATGCTCATCTTACTAGACCTGGATGGAGGTGGGTGGTCCTTGGACTTTCCACAGGGCAGGGAACCCTGATTGCTCTTTGGGCTGATGAAGGAGGGGGACTTGATTGGGGGAGGGCGAGGGAAATGGGAGGCGGTGGCGGGGAAGAGACAGAAATCTTTAATAAATAAATTAATTTAAAAAAATGTAGCCAACACACAAGGCTCAAGGGGCAGATGATTCTGTTTCTTTCTTTATTCTTGAAGTCAGTCACCATCCTCCCACACATCAAATGGCTCTGACTGGCACACACTTTGAGGGAGAAGAGAACTCTATTACAGGTGGCCTGTGGCCATTTCAAGTCAGCCACTAAAATAAACTGTTTCCTCTCTCGGGAAAAAAATAAAGAAATAAATTAAGCCCAGACGCTCGCCTATGCACAAGACAGGCTCACTGGACCTCTGATCAGCTGGGTAACTTTTGACTTTTTAAATGAAATTCCAGGAGCACCAGATACATGAGAAAAGTCTTCAGTGCGGAAGAAGAGTCCCAGAAGAGCTGATTTGATGTGAAGTGGACACAAAGGCTCCTGTACTGAAGACTTGGTCTCCATGCTGGGGAAATGAGTTCCGAGGCTCCTGAATGGTGGATGGGTTAGTCCCTTGGCTTTTGTGCTTGGACTGTATTGTGGGAGGTGGTGGGAACCAGGAGGCAGGATGTGGCTGGAGGAAGCAGATCCCTGTGGGTGTACCCTTGAATGACATGCTCTGTCCCCAGTTTTCTCAGTCTCCCTCTCTGCTTCCTGGCCACTAAGGAAGGGAGCAGCTCTGCACCTCCATGCTTGCCTGTTGAAAAGCTGTTCTTCACCACGACACAGAAGCAAAGAAGCCAGTCCAGCACAGACTGGAGCAGAGATCCCGAGCAAACTTTCTTTTAAACCACTCCTTGGGCATCTGTAATGTGGTGGGGGTTATCTTGTGCCTGTAATGGGGAGAGGCACTTACTAACTCGCTGAGGAAAGATAATACACAGAAGAAAACTACTAAGACTCCATTTGGCTCAGGGCTGGGGGGGGGTGACTCAGTGTCAGAGTCCTTGTGAGCATGCTATTGGCTTTGGCTTCGATGCGCAGCACCTCAATACACACTGTATGCATATGTGCTTTTACATTTATATTTGATATCCTTGAGCATAAAGTGTGAGCCTCAACTCTTGCAAAAAAATAATTATTTCTGGGTACATTAAAAATCATGTTTTACATGAAAGACATATGTGTAGGATGCAGTCTGACCTCTAGACTCCTGACTTCCGCAGTAGGAAACACATATTATTTAAAACTCCCAGGTTCTGAACTCAAACAAATTACAAAAGGAATTTGAGAGGGGACCTAAGGGTGATGGAGGAAGGTCATTGGTTAAGTGATAAAGAAACTGCTTGGCCTCATAGGTTAAAACATAGGTGGGAGGAGTAAACAGAACAGAATGCTGGGAGGAAGAGGAAGTGAGTTCAGACTCGACAGCTCTGCTCTCTGGAGCAGAGACGCCATGATCCCCTCTCCCGGGCAGATGCGAGATGCCATAGCTCTGCTCTCTGAGGCAGATGCATGAAACTCAGACCCAGGATGGATGTAGGCTAGAATCTTTCCCGGTAAGACTGATGCTACACAGATTATTAGAGATGGGTTGATCAGGATATGAGAATTAGCCTGTAAGGGCTAGAGCTAATGGGCCAAGCAGTGTTTAAATGAATACAATTTGTGTGTTGTTATTTTGGGGCATAAGCTAGCGAGGCGGCCGGGGTGCCAGGGATGCAGTCCCGCCGCTCCTATTACAACATAAGGGGAAGAGTATGAGAAAGGTCTGTAGTTTTTATTAAGTCTCCCATTAGTCCTTTTCATACCATTTTTATTTATGTGTTACACAAGTGTATTCGTGTGACATGCCTGTGCACATGGGAAAGTCTGAGGCTAACTTGCAGGAGCTGGTTCTATCCTTCTACCATGTGGGTTCCAGGGAGCGAACTCCGTTCTTCAGGGTTAGCAGCAATAGCTTTGCCCACTGAGCCATCCCACTAGCCCACATTAGTCTTGATTTTCTTTAATGTGTATTTTCTGGAAAACAAAGCATTGTTATCTTTTTCTACTCCTCTTTCCATGAGGCCTTCCTTATGCCACTCTTAAACTAGGCATCTTCATGAGAAGCTGCCCTACACTGCTGCAGTATGGACCAAGAGCAGTTTTTCTCAAGCTTCCTAATGCTGTGACCCTTTAATACAAGTCTTCATGTTGTGGGGACCCCAAACATAAAATTGCTTCATTCCTACTTCATGACTGTAATTTTGCCACTGTTATGAACCATAAAGTAAATATCTGTTTTCTGATGGTCTTAGGCAACCCCCAAAGTGGTCACAACCCACAAGTTGAGAACCACTGCTTTAGAGTAACCTCCCATCCACAGAGGGTGTGTTTCAAGACCCCCCAAGAAGATGCCATGAACAACACCAACCCCAAGTTCATATGCTGTTTTTTCTTTACATACACACGCCTGTGACAAAGTTTACCTTCTAAACAAGATATAGTAGGAGGTTATCAACTGTAACAAAATCAAATATTAAAACTGCACTGTAATAAACTCAGCAGCACCACACCTGGGTGCCCAAGGTTCATCATTTAGAAAAGCAAAGGGCATCTGAACTCAGTGCTGGTGATACCTCACAGTCAATGTGATCACTAAAATCCTGGCCCTGTGACTAACAAGCAGGCAATGGCCATAGCATGGAAACGCTAGGCTCAGGAGTAAGTCCTTGACTCACACCCCCGGAGGGATAGTGTGGACTTCAACATATTGATCTACACTGAGCACAATATAAGGCTTGCTATATCACTATATCTAGCGTTTCCAGACTGAAGTTGATGGAAAGCTGGAGAACCGGAACCATGGTATTCTTCACCTGTGATACTGAAGTTAAGAGGTTCTGGGGACATGGCTATTGTGTCTGAAGTTACCAGCCAGGGTCTGCTCAACCCTTGCTCCATTGCCAGGGACACTGTCTGTCCTTTGGGTTCACATTAGCACATTCTTTCCTATTAGCTCCCTTCTTCCCTCTCCACTGGACTCTGGACTGGTTTGGGAGAAGGACCTGTGAAGATGCAGATGCAGATAGCACAGAAGGGTGGGCATCCTGTAGACTTTAGTGTGTCTGACTGTTCCTACGTTCACCAGGCCGGGAGAGATGTCAAAGGCAGCTAGTACTCACCAGGAACTCAACTGAGAGCTGTCTACTTAGGCAAAAAAGACAAATATACATGAGATGGCCCTGCCAAAAATATAGGAGATCTAACACATGCTGTTGCTGCCCTTAAGGATCTAAAGGGTGTATTTTAAATCCCTTAGAATATACAAAATGGAAACAAATTTAAGTACTGGTGCCTAGGAAAAGAGATCATTACTTAGCTAAGCAGTGAGACAAGGCTTCATGGAAAAAATAATTCTTATTAGTCACCATGAAGAAGTGACTTCAGTTAGGCAGTGGTGGTCCACGCCTTTAATCCCAGCACTCAGGAGGCAGAAGCAGGTGGATCTCTGTGAGTTCGAGGCCAGCCTGGTCCACAAGACTAGTTCCATAGTTCCAGGACATCCAGAGCTGTTACACAGAAAAATCATGTCTCAAAAAAAAAAAAAAGTGACTTCAGTCACTCCCTTAGGTGTTACTGTGTAGGGTTAAGCCCAGCCTTAGGGGCCGTGTCCGCCTCGGGCTAATGTTTACCTATAAATCTGCCAGGCATGCGCCCAGCCACCCCTTCTGCTTTCCTGGTCTCTGCTGGAACGGTGGTTCTGTAAGTTTATTTCCCCATTAAAGCTGTATATATTTTTACAATCTGTCTGCATTCATTTACACTGATACATCTTGGCGCCCCACGTTGGGCGCCACTCTGTAGTCATAGGAGCGGTGGGCTACGTTCCTGGCACCCGGCCGCCCGCATGGCCAGCTTTATACCCGAAATAATTACACGGAAACTGTATTCTTTTAAACACTTTTTGGCCCATTAGTTCCAGCCTCTTATTGGCTAGCTCTTACATATTGATCTAACCCATTTTTAATATCTGTGTAGCTCCATGAGCTGGCTTACCAGGAACGATCTTAATCTGCGTCTGTCTGGAGTGGGAGAATCATGGTGACTCACTGACTCAGTTTCTTTCTCCCAGCATTTTGTTCTGTCTACTCCGCCTACCTAATTTTCTGTCCTATCAGAGGCCAAGCAGTTTCTTTATTACTTAACCAATGAAACAACAGATAGAAAGATGATCCTCCTCCATCATTACTGTGGGAAGTTTGGGTCTTTCAGCAGTCCTGTTCCATGATGCCCACTGCTGGCCAACTCTGCTGTGTTCCCTGTAAGCATTTGCCCTAAATCTGATTACACCATCATGTACAGCTTCATCATCCTCGCTGGAGATCTGAACCACTTCTGAGCCTGTCATCTGTCCATACCAGTCACTGGGCACTGATCTGTATCTCTGGGAAAGACTTGCAGGGGAAGCGAAGTGTACGCCTGCCTCTACTGTGTGGCACACCTCTGACCAGCGTCCTTGCTGCTGGTGACTGAGCCATGGGGACTCTGTGTGTCTACTGAAGCATGGTGGGCTGATTCGCTGCTTGCTATCTGTAATCCTGAGTAACGACTGGCTGGGTGGTGTACAGGCTCTCTGTCCCCTCAAACGCTACCTCACTGGTCCCATAAAGTGCAAGACTGTCAAAACCTAAGGAATTACTTTTGCCATCTGTCATTTTAAAGAGTATTTTCTCAGACTGTGATCCAGACTCATTGAAAGTCAAGATTCTTCTCTTACCTCAAGGCCAGCTCTTTCTGGTGACTCTCTCACCTCTTGCTGGCCATGGATGCTAATCTAACCTTGATCCATCAGCTCGAGAGGTTAAAAATGAAACTGCAAGCCAGGGTCTCACAGCAACACACAGATAACCAGGTCCTCAGCAGCCGAGGTAAGGTGAGTGTTTGTTTATTTGTGTTCAGGAGCATTTTTCCTAATGCCGGGGAAGAGATGGGTTTATTTTTCCACTCCCATTCACACCAGCTGCTGTGAAGCCGCAATAAAGGCTCTGGGCGCAGCGCTCTGGCCGTAGATCACGGAGAGGCCCAGCTGCAGATGGATACAGCAGCTGGTCCAGAGAGGTACCCTGGCCGCCTCCTCCCACCCCAACACAGCCAGGCTTGGGACGCAGGGAGTAGCTCGTCGGGCTCTCCCACATCCCTCTCCAGATTTATGAAGCAGGAAGCAGCTAGCCAAAAACACAAAGCAGGAATAGTCCAACTGTTGGCTTCAATTTTTTTTTTCTTAAAGCCAACACACACCTAGTTAATCCTTAGCCATTAGCCAAAGAGCAAGGGCCTTTCGGCTACAGCTGTCTAGAAACCAGATGCTTGGACCCAAAGGCCAGTGTTGTGAAAATGTCCTTAGGGCTGTCGGGTGCTCAGAGTCTCCCACTATGAACTATGAAGGGAGAGGGACAGAGCTGACATTGGGGCGCCCCTGGGAACCAGGCACATGGTACACTGACTTAGGCTTTTTTAATCTCCAGCTGCTTTTTGAGAGCTGCAGTCAGGAGATCTGGGCCTCCATTGACCGTAGACATAATGACATGTCCCTCACCATCAAGGGACAGGCCTATATGTGAGGATGGCTGTGACCTTGAGCCCTTCCAGAGGTACCGTTTGACCACCATGTTCCCATGCTTCTTCATTTGCTTCTTGTGATAGCCTGTGTAGACCTGCATCTCAGATGGAGTTACAGGCTAACATACCCCTCTTTTTACTCCACCCCCCACAGTGTTTCCCACCTCTACCTCTTGTTTTATATGGAAGAAAACTAAAGTTCTATCGTCCAAACAGCTATGGCACACAGTGACCTTGAGGGAGGATTGAAACCACAACAAGCCTGCCCTCTATCATCTGCACACTTGATACAAATAACCCTCTTGTTGCTGTTCTTGCCCATTCAGAGTGAGATGTACCACACATAGGCTTCTTTCTCTACTCCTGCTCACTCGAAAGGACAAACAGCCATAAGGCCTGCCTTGGTTAACTAGCCAAAGACGAGGTGATGGGAGAACAGGCCAACTGTAACTCTATCTGGCAAAAGAAAAGAGCCAAGACGAGGCTTAGTCAGTCAGTAGGTTTCTGGACTTGCACGCACCAAGACCTGATTCCAATCATCAAACCTCATTAGAAGCCTGGCAAAGAAGCCAGTGTTTTCCAGCCCTGAGAAGGAAGAGACAGAAGGAACCCTGGGCCTCACTGCCCAGCTAGGTTAGCATGCTTGGCAACTCCCACACTAGTGGGAGAGAACCTATAACCCATAAAGAAGAGTGGACAGTGCCTGAGGAAACACCAAGGTTGTTCTCTGGGATTCTGGTGTATTCTCTTTCCCTCACTCCCTTCCTCCCCCTCTCTCTTACACACACACACTAAAAACAAATTCACACACTCAAGCCCCTGTAATACATTAAAACAAAAAAAAAATGAATTTTCAGAATCAGACTGCAGCTTGAAAGTTGTTCCATGGATTTGTGAATCTGGAGGAACCAAAGTGGAATATCTAAGAGGAATCAAGTGCCATTGACACACAGTCCGCCCTCGGTACCCATGAGACCCGCCCACCCCCCAAACATCATCTGTGCTGAACATGTACGACGGCCATCTCATCGTTGTTCCCATGTCATACACAGCATGGTTATTTCATGCGGTTGTCTAAGGGAGGGCTTAGAGCATGCACGGACATGGATTTAGGTGTAAATACTACCTGGTTTTATCAAGGCACTCAGGTGTCATTAGATTGTGATACCACCAGAGGTCCCAGAACCAATCCCCTCCAGATGCCACGTTCTGGTCTACTTGAGTGGAAGAATTCTCAACTTCTCCTGTTTCCTCATTGCCTAATGTTTGAGTCTAATGGAGAAAGAGCCTCACCAAAGCACGGGCGGTGCAGTTAGCTGTGCACTAGGTGGTCTGTGTCTGGGATAGGAAGTTAGCGTTCTTTGCGGTTTGGTATTTGTTTGTTGCTTTTATGGATCTTCCTCTTCCAATAAGAAGGCTGCAGTGGAGCACGGGTGTGCATGGAAAAAATGTCAGTGATAACGAGGTCCCGAAGCCCAAAGCAGAAGCAGGACACCCTGGAAGGCAACTAATAAACCAACACTGTCTTGTTCACAAAATGAATATATGGTCATTTCTGCAGAGCCAGTTGTAGATTTTCCTGTGGATGCAAAGCTTGCAGCACAGAGCCAGGAGTGTGAGTGTTGCCGCACAATGGGCCTGGAAGGCACAGAGCTCATCGCTGGAAATTCTCCTACAACAGCAGATCAGTCCCGGGAGTGCTCAATCTGTGGTCTCAATCAAACACCCTGATCTAAAGCTGGGCTTCTCTGTGCACCTGCCAGGGTTGAGACGGACATCAACTGTGATGAAGGCCATTGTTATGTAATCAGCTTCTCTTCATTCGTCCTGGACTAGACTCCATCTTTTACCTGCTTCGTGCAACAAATCGGGAACTTCTTTCACGGAGGCCAACTGTCTCACCTGCCTGTATCCATGAGTCCAGCACCCACCCTCCCTAGCACAGAGCACCTTGTTATTAGGATTGAATAAATGATCCGTGAAGCCATATTTAAATCTCACATGTGCTCTCTTCACCCTTCAAGTTCAAAGAAATTGGATCTGAAAATAACATTCTATAGACAACTCAAGTTATTGAAAAATAAATAACTTGGCCACATCAGAATGGAGTCAAATTGGTTTCTGTAACGTGACATGCCTGTTGTTTTCTCTTAGCACAGTGGTAATGGTTTTCCATGATGGCCAAATGTTTCTATCATTAGGAGCCAAGAAATGAATGCATTCCAGTTCAACTCCGTGACTCCTTCTCTGGAATATTGCTTTGGCCTAATGTGCAGAATTCTCAACAGGGGCCAGAAAGATGGCTCCGTGGTCTTGTGTGCAGAATGCTCAATGGGTACCAGGGAGATGGCTCAATAATTAAGACCACTATTGCTCTTCCCAGTGAACTGAGTTTGGATTCCGCCACCTACATCAGGTAGCTGGACTAGGGGATCTGATGCCTCTGGACTCTGTGGTCGCTAGACTCAGGTGTACATACCCACATGTAAAAACATACATGTAAGTTAAAATTTAAAAAAAAGGAATTCCTAAGAAAGACAAAAAAAAAGAAAGCTCCATGGGCTCTGATGCACAGTTGAGGTGGAGAGCCAATGAACAAGAGTATCGTACACCCTTCATTTGAAGAAACCACTCTGCCATCCATGCGGTTCCAGAGCCACACACTGAAGGCCCCACTCACGGTCCATACCAAGGTAGAAGGGTAAGATGCCCAGAGTCATACAGACAGGGAGTCAAGTTTTGATGAGCTCAAAAGTTTTTGAAACTTTTCAAAATTCTAAAGATGCTTTAAGCCTGGCTTCCCATCATGCACTGCACAGGGCATTAGATTTTCGGTAGAAGTTCATTGGCCATTTCCACAGCGGAATAAACAAAGAGTCTTACCATCTGAGGTGGCAGTGATGGTGTTAGGCATCGACCCTAGGGCCTTAATACACTGAGCATTTGTCCTGCTACCAAGCCACGCACTCAGCCCATGCATTCTGAAAATTTCAACTTAGACTTCTAGGAAAATTGTGGCATACCTGAACGTGGAAGCCCTCCAAGCTCTGACATTGGGAAAGCACAGCACAGCTCACTAAAGGGAATCCCCAGTTTCCAGCCCAGCAGCTTGCCACCATGGGCAGCTCTTGGCTGCAGACTCCTGCTGGACTATGCTCACATGGTGGGGTTTGCTGTTTCTGTAGAATCAGGCAGCAGCTACTGAAGTTCACGCTGCCCTGGCAATTACAGATGAGTGATCAGGTCTACCGGAATACAAAAGTATTGAGACTATAGTGGAACTGTCCTCCTTCATGGGGCCCACGTCAGGGGCCACTTATTGCTGTGTGTCCCAGGAAGGCGTCTTATGGAGCTAGAGGTAATCACCAAGTCCACAACTGTCACTCAAGTGCAACAATAGTCTAGATTATAGGGAGACTAGAAGATAGAACCAAGGGGGAACCCTCCACTGGATACTGCTTCTACTCTCTGGGGATCACTGGGAACATCCACATTTTGGGTGGAGACTCATTTATTCTTCCCTTGGGTCTCAAACACCAGCTCTAAGAGCAGAGAAGAGTACCTGCTTTTTAAAAGCAAATGACTTTGCGATCATTAACCAATACCTAATAAAGTGTAGCCTTTAAATGGGCTGTGGAGAACAGATGTTTCCAGGTCTTAATGGAAAAGAATTATGTTCCCATCATGCTTCAGAGGCTGACCTCCTCCACTGCAGGCGTTAGAACCCAGCTAGGCATTCTCTCTGGGTGTTTGGGTTTGATCGATGAGAGCGGTCGCTGGTTGCCTTAAGTCAAATCCGGTGTTTGCGCAGGTAAACATTGCTCTCCCGAATGCACACCTGCGTCAGGTGCACACACACACACACACACACACACACACACACGGCTCTGAGCTGCCTTCTGGCAATGTTTGAACAGGCACAACTACCATGGGTGACTTTGGAAAAGAAACTAACCACGTTGTGACCTTGGGGGAGCCTGAGTAAAATTAGGACATTGGCACCCGGGATTCAGAGAATGAAGAGCGTGATTCTTAAAGCCGTCCACATCTGTCCTCCACTCAAGAGCTACCCACACACTGGAAAGTCATTTGTGTTGAACATCCATTTCCTCTTCCATAACAGCTAAACAGGATGGCTTGATTTTTATAAGCATCAAGCATTTAGCAACAACTGATATCTTGCTATATAGTTTAATAAGTGCCCTTTTTTCTTTGTTTCCACCTCTCTTTGTGTCTCTCTGTCTCTCTCTCTGTTTCTCTGTCTCTCTGTGTGTATGTACATGTGCCAGTGTGTGCATACATGCATACATGTACATGTGGACACATACACAGGACCAGAAGCGCACAGGACATCAGGTCTCCTGATCTACCTTCTCCTCTATATGCCCTTGTGACAGGATATTTTATGTCAGGTTAATGAACCTGAAGACTCCACCTATCTCTCCACCTGTCTCCCAGTCCTCGGGCTACAAGGCATATTGTGGGTACTGAAGATCTGGTTTCAGGTCCTCATGCATGTACAGTGAACACTCTTATCCACTAACTAATTCCCTCAGGTCCCCCAAATACCAGTTTTGGAAGTAGGAAAACGCCGAGACAAAACAAACAAACAAACAAAACTAAGAATTTGTTTCCTTATCTGTGGCCACCCTGATCTGTTCCTATTGCATGAGACCTTGCTTCCCTGGGGTCCCCTCCTGAAATGCCTCTTTATAACAGTTTCCCGGATGTAGTCTTCCCTATGCTCGGGTGTTCCTGCTCTGAGACAGAGGGGTGGAGCCTCTGATCCAGGCAAAAGCCTCTCCTCCTAACAGAGCAACTTGGGTGGTACATCTGCCTTAAGCTGAATCAAGCTTTAAGCAGAAATCTTTCAGACTCAGAGGGAAGGCAGTCCTTTCCCAACCCCATCCATGTGGCCTCTGGTGGTGGAAGCCTGTCCCCCAGTAAGCTACTTCCTCTAGCTAGACCCCACCTCCCTAAGGTTCCACAGCCTCCCAAACAATACATCAGCTGGGGATCAAGGGCTTTATCATGTGAGCCTGTGTCGGATCTCTCATACTCCAACTAGAAACATTCCTCTAAAATAAGGCCGCTCACATCTTTTGACCAGATCCACCAAGGCATCTAAGCACATGGCACCATTTCTGGCCCCGCCCACCAATCACCCAGTATAAAACCTCCTGTCAGTCACAAAACAGCTCTTGGCCCTAGGATCACATTCAGTATTGTAGGGTGTGACATTCTGAATCTACATGGGTATGTTTGCCCATAAATATAAACAGCCCAAACTTTGCTCCTAATTAATCTTCCAAGCTCCTCCTGACTTGTCTGATTCACCTCCTCCACACATATGCAGTTCTGACGTCCATCCATCACGATGGAACACAGACAGGAAAGGGCACTATTCTCAAGCCTCCTGATTATGGCAGAGACATGACCCGAACTAATAATAACATCCAACACAGGGGGTGGGGAGAGCAGGTGCTGTGCACATTCAATTTTAAGCATTTTTGCATGTATGATCATATTAAAAATACACATCTACACATGTGTAGAGGGCACAGTTGGACCAAAGCATGCTGGCAAAGCACACTTCAACTCCGAGTTGGCCTCAGATGGCATGGACATTAAAGCACCTTGGTCCTGTGATTAGAAAGGCTAAGGGGATTCTCTAGATACATAATTCCTTGTGAAATTACAGCTTGTCAGTGCTTCCTAAAGTCCCAGAGCTAATAGCCACCCTCAAATTTCCTCCCATAGAGAAAGCCTTGTATGGGCCCATAATCCCACACGCTGTGAGCTGATACAGTGTCCTGCCTTAGGTTAGAGTGGGTCTTGGAACTTGATCTAGATGACGGCCTGTGGATGCAGACATAACGCTGCAAATGTAAGAAGTAGACTATATGCAGGTGGGCGCCGGCTCTTGGTCCCTGAGGACTTGCCGCTCTAGGATGCATGAGGCAAGGTGGTAACATCATCTCTGCATCCTACTCCCGTTCAGGGGCAAAAAGAAACCAACATTTTATAACGTGAAGCACTGGCTGGACTTTAAAGGATATACCAAAGCTGAGGATAGAAAAGCAGTTTCTCAGTGCCTTGAGGTGCCTACGGAGGCTCACTGCCTTCGTGACACTTAACTCTCCTGGCAACTGGCAGGCAGTATCAGAGCAGAGATGCCCTCGCCTGCAGCTTAGGAATCAGGGAAGCCAGGACTGAGGTCTAGCCTGCCAACCCTGCAGCATACTGTGCTCACAGGCGATGGGGGGCACAAAGGGTGGTCACAATACCAGTATCAGCACAGCAATGAATCAGGAAGTCCACCAGGCTTAGCAGTGGGCAGCAGTCCAAGTAGAATTACTTTTAAGACTACAGAAGCAAAAGGAATAAGGAATAATGAGGACTCCCAGGCAGTTGTGGTCTCAGAGGAAGAGTGACGAGATGTGGGAACACTGATGTGGCAGACACATTCATACACATCCCAAAGAGATAGGAATGAGAAAGCTGTCTTTGCAGATGTCACATGATCACTGGTAAGGCTGACCACGATGTTTGTGACACCAGCACACTTATAAAAATGGATTCATCAGCTCTCAGAAGTTGTACACCATCTTGGTATCATTTGGGGACCTGACATTTTGTTAACCATGCTCCTAATCCGTATCAAGATTCTAGAATACAGGGACCATCAATTCATCAGCATGGAAGAACACAGAAGCTCAGTTCAGACTCACTTGGGGTGAACCTAGAACAGGTCCAAGCTTCCAGCACACGCCAGGTCATTCGTAAGTGTTGGGCCCCTTATCTGCTACACATTTAAACAAGAAGATTCTGTATGGGTAAACAGAAACACTCCATTGGAAGATGATTAATTCACTCCCCACTTCACAGGAAACAAAAGCAGACAAAACACTACTATCACAATACAGGAAACCTAAGCAGCATAGTTAAAACTAGGACCATAGCTAGAAGATGCAGATCTAACTCAGGGCCACAGAAATGGACGCCACGCCAAAGGACTGTCCTGAAAGCTGACTTTCGGATAAACCACAGAAAACCCTTCATTAGGTTCTCACTGTATAGCCATGGCATACAGAACTCTGATACCAAATCATAAAGCAAAGGTAACCTTCAAAACCTCTCACAAGAAAATAAGTCTTCTACTTAACAATTCTTTGGCCAGAAATTGATTATCAAAATCTCCATTCTGACACTGCACTGTCTCTAGACAAAACATACAATCCTGGGGCACCGCAACAAATCGAAGATAAGAAGGGCAAGAACTGTGGCGGGAAATCTCCCTTCCCTGTGACACCTGGTGTCCTCGTACATCTCTGCTGCGGTGATTAAAGGCCACCGCAGAAGCAACTTCAAGAAAAAGGTTTATATGTTTATTGACTTACAGTTTTTCAGCATAGGCGACAGGGAGATGTGCTGCCCCCTGGAGGTCCCACAGAAACACGTCTTCTCTGGATGCAATGGAGCTGCTACAACTGTGGCCTGAATCTGCATCGTTTGCCCCGGAGGAGGCGGAGGACGAGAGGCAACAACGTTCGATGCTGGTGGCCTGCAGGCATAGCAATCTTGCCTGCTAGAGGCTGCCACCAAGGACAGGGTGGTTTGTGGCTGCCTGGAACTCCCACAGAAACATGTTGTTGCTGAGTAGAAACTGCCCTGGGCCCACAGGCTGGCTGGCCCCCACCAACATGGAGCCACCGTGGTTCCTGTGTTGTTCGCATGTTAGGGAGGCGGAGACACAGGATGATGGTTTGGCCTGAAGCAGAGCCAAGTGGAGGGGCAGCTGGAACCTACCAAGGACAGGACGCAAGCATAGGAGCTGAGACAGAAAAGTCTCCATCCTGACAGTCTGGAGCCAAGAAATACCACAAAATCACAACATTCTTTGCAGCTCTGCCCCCACTGCAAGTGTTAGAGCTCTGCTGGGGGGAAGGGTCCCCGATGCAAGTGTAACAACTCTGTTCCAGCGGGGGAGGGTTTCCGCTCCGCCCTTGAGTTGTTACAGTTGGACGCTCTTCCAGCAAAGTCGTTACACCTGAAGCCTGCTCGTGGGGCAGTCACAACATCCAGGAGAGTGAGAAGCAGCGGCAAACTGGAGCTTATATAGCCTTTCTTGGGAGGGGTGGGGCAGAGCTTTTTCAAGGCCGCTCAGGATTGGTGGAGTTTTGTGGAGATCGAGTCAGGGGAAGAGCTGTTTCTCCTTGCTCCCTTTTTCCCCTACCCCGGGTAGAATGCAGTGGCCAGAGCTCCCTCAGAAGCACATCGTGACCAAACAGCGCTGGTCCTAGGCCTGCTATCCCTCATGGGTTCGGAGCCCCTGAGTCTACCTGCAGTCCTTGCTGCTTGCTCTGCTGGGAGAGAGAGGGCAGGTAGCAGCAGTGCTGCCCACAGGCTGCAAGCAGAAAGATTGAGCCCGGCGAGCCTCGGAGTGGCAGACTTGGACAGTGGGGAGGTGCACAGCAGCCCGGACCTCACCCAGAACCTGCCCCCGGATGCCCTGCATAGTGGCGACAGATACGTTAGGATATCTGAGTGGAGTATTGGCATGGTCCAGTGTTTATGGTGTTCCCCAAACCAGAATCCTTGAACCAGGCCTTGAATATCTGCATGTAAAGTGGGGGATCCAACAGGGTGGTGTGCAGCATTCTGGGGCTTGCACTTTGATACAGACACACACTGTCCTGGTTCCGAGCCACGACAGGACGACCAAGATGAAAAACGACTCATTTTCTGGATTAGACCCTGTCAAAAGCCCTCTAATGGTCCATGCTGCCCCTGGAGGACACTTTGATCACTGCGGTCTGCTGTCCAAGGCCATGTTGGGAGCATCATGCGGGGGTGGGGGGGTGGGGGGGGAGCATACCTTGGAGTACCGGGAAGTGAGTGGGCTTGGGGTTCATGATGGGAAATTCCTAAATAATAAAGATATTATGAAAAAATAATAATTGAATTTCTTGATCTTTGTTACCAGACAATGTATATTACAGGAGCTTGGTCAAAGAGAGCTTATAGTTTCTGAGTGCTAGCTAATTCTCAGAGGGAGAAGAGAAACCAGTTCACTGATTGGTTGGACAGGTAGGGGACGTGCCACCATTTTGTCTGTGAAAGTCTATTCTGAATTTAAAAATCCGTGGTGAAACGTGGCTCTCAAGAGCTCACCCTGGGCTCCCAGCAGCATTTAATCCTAATCTTTCTTACACCGGACCCATGTTGTCCAACAGAGCAAACTCTCCTGCTTCCCTGGGCCATTCGGGGGTCAATGGTTCCCAACACCTTGTGGGTTCAGGTTCATCTCCTGCTTCTTACTGAGGTTTGCACGGGGCCAAGGCTCATTCAAAGTGTTTCACAGATGTATTACCCTCCCCTGTCTCACAAAGGCAGGAGGCCTGCGAGGAGCTGACAGCTAGTGAGAAAATGGCTGCCTGGACGTGAGAGAAGAACATGGCGCTTGGATCTGTGAAGAAGTTGATGCCATTCCATTCTGCATATAGATAGGATCAAGCTGTCAAAACTGGGTATGATTCAGAGCGGAGAATTCTTAACTGAAGGTGCCCAGGCAATGGGGAATGGCCAAGGTCCTACAGGGCCATGAGATAGCACCATCAGCATACAGCATGGGAAAAACTGGGTCACCGGTGGCTGGTTACAAGACCGGCTGAGATCCTCTGCATGAAGGTTGTCCAGGTAAACATACCTGCTCAGTTTAGAAAGATGAAGCCTCGTTGAATGTATTCTCTCCCAACAATGTGTGTGTGTGTGTGTGTGTGTGTATTATTTGTGTGTTTGGTTTTGATTGAAGGTCTTACTCAGTTGCCCAGACTGGCCTTGAGCCTTCATTTCTCCTGCTTAGGCCTCCGGAGAACAAAGGTTTCCAAGTCCCATCACCAGCCTCATCCGATAAATGCTTTTATTTTAGGTGAAACCATTTTCCTGTGTGTAGGAGCCCCATCTAGGAAATACGGCCCCAGTAGTAAGAGAGTAAACTTCATCCAGTACTGGGGTCTCCGATTGTGAGTTGAGAAAAGAGGGCCTACCCTGCCCACCCCTACTCTGGCTTCCAGCCAGGGTCTCCCCTGCCCACACCACCCCTGCTTCCAGCCTTGACTTGGGTCAGAATAGAGAAAATATCCAGCAAGAAGTTGGAAAGAAACTCAGTGGGTGTGAGATGGAATAGACAGGGATCAGACACAAAATCCCCATGTCTTCTTTTTTAATTTATTTATTTATTAAGGATTTCTGCCTCCTTCCCGCCACCGCCTCCCATGTCCCTTCCCCTCCCCCGATCAAGTCCCTCTCCCTCATCAGCTCGAGGAGCAATCAGGGTTCCCTGACCCGTGGGAAGTCCAAGGACCACCCACCTCCATCCAGGTCTAGTAAGGTGAGCATCCAAACTGCCTAGGCTCCCCCAAAGCCAGTACGTGCAGTAGGATCAGAAACCCATTGCCATTGAAGAAAACAAAACTAAAAAAGCAGTCACAAGGCAGAGCCCAGAAACTGTTGAAACACAGTGCTTGTGTGCCACCTGCTGGCCATGATTTATCATTGCATGCTAACTGTCTACTTGTTTGTTTTTAAAGAATTTTGCATACCACCTACCTTCCTCTTCTTGATGCCTCCACAAACTAGATGTCAGGGGACAGAACTACTCCAATAGCCCCTGTCTCCTTCAGCTATCTGCCCCTCTGGTCATTGTGGAAGGTCCTCCTCCTAAACCTTAAGGACCTCCTCCAAACTCCTGCCCCTGATTACTTGGCATACACATTTCTATTGTATTTAGGACTGTTTCATTTTGTTGTTGTTGTTGTTACATAAAAGCTGCTTCCTCTCTGGCATCCATATACTTCTTCTTCATCCAGCCATTTGAATGCATACGGTGTCCGTAGCCTTTCTCTTCCCACCGTTTCTCATATACCAGTCTCTGGCTTCTAGTCTCTTCGAAGAAGATGAGTTTGACAAGATCATCAACACATTCCTTAACATAAGAGACAATGGGTGCTTTCAACAAGTCTCCACAGGGGCATCTTCCCTGACATTAGTGGAGAGTCCAGAACTTACTGCCCAGTGTTCTATTTTCCACATATAGTGTCACCGTCCACAACTCGGGACTTCTGAGAATCATGGACTGCTTTTGTACTGGTCCATCAGTGTTCTTCCTCGAACTTAGTCCTGCTGGTAACAGCTCCTCGTGCACAACTCCTCCTTTCCTGTGCACACCTGCTTCTGTCCTGTGCACACCTCCTGCTGTCCTGAGCACACCTGCTTCTGTCCTGTGCACACCTGCTTCTGTCCTGTGCACACCTGCTTCTGTCATGTGCACACCTCCTCCTGTCCTGTGCACACCTGCTCCTGTCCTGTGCACACCTGCTTCTGTCCTGTGCACACCTGCTTCTGTCATGTGCACACCTCCTCCTGTCCTGTGCACACCAGCTCCTGTCCTGTGCACACCTCCTCCTGTCCTGTGCACACCCGCTGCTGTCCTGTGCACACCCGCTCCTGTCCTGTGCACACCTCTTCTGTCCTGTGCACACCTCCTCCTGTCCGGTGCACACCTCCTCCTGTCCTCTGCACACCTCCTCCTGTCCTGTGCACACCTCCTCCGGTCCTGTGCACACCTCCTCCTGTCCTGTGCACACCTCCTCCTGTCCTGTGCACACCTCCTCCTGTCCTGTGCACACCCGCTCCTGTCCTGTGCACACCCGCTCCTGTCCTGTGCACACCTCCTCCTGTCCTGTGCACACCTCCTCCTGTCCTGTGCACACCTCCTCCTGTCCTGTGCACACCTCCTCCTGTCCTGTGCACACCCGCTCCTGTCCTGTGCACACCCGCTCCTGTCCTGTGCACACCTCCTCCCGTCCTGTGCACACCTCCTCCTGTCCTGTGCACACCCGCTCCTGTCCTGTGCACACCTGCTTCTGTCCTGTGCACACCTCCTCCTGTCCTGTGCACACCCGCTTCTGTCCTGTGCACACCTGCTTCTGTCCTGTGCACACCTGCTTCTGTCCTGTGCACACCTGCTTCTGTCCTGTGCACACCTCCTCCTGTCCTGTGCACACCCGCTTCTGTCCTGTGCACACCTGCTTCTGTCCTGTGCACACCCGCTTCTGTCCTGTGCACACCTGCTTCTGTCCTGTGCACACCTGCTTCTGTCCTGTGCACACCTCCTCCTGTCCTGTGCACACCCGCTTCTGTCCTGTGCACACCTGCTTCTGTCCTGTGCACACCTGCTTCTGTCCTGTGCACACCTGCTTCTGTCCTGTGCACACCCGCTCCTGTCCTGTGCACACCTCCTCCTGTCCTGTGCACACCTCCTCCTGTCCTGTGCACACCTCCTCCTGTCCTGTGCACACCTCCTCCTGTCCTGTGCACACCCGCTCCTGTCCTGTGCACACCCGCTCCTGTCCTGTGCACACCTCCTCCCGTCCTGTGCACACCTCCTCCTGTCCTGTGCACACCCGCTCCTGTCCTGTGCACACCTGCTTCTGTCCTGTGCACACCTCCTCCTGTCCTGTGCACACCCGCTTCTGTCCTGTGCACACCTCCTCCTGTCCTGTGCACACCTGCTTCTGTCCTGTGCACACCTGCTTCTGTCCTGTGCACAACTCCTCCTGTCCTGTGCACACCCGCTCCTGTCCTGTGCACACCCGCTCCTGTCCTGTGCACACCTCCTCCTGTCCTGTGCACACCTCCTCCTGTCCTGTGCACACCTCCTCCTGTCCTGTGCACACCCGCTCCTGTCCTGTGCACACCTCCTCCTGTCCTGTGCACACCTCGTCCTGTCCTGTGCACACCCGCTCCTGTCCTGTGCACACCTGCTTCTGTCCTGTGCACAACTCCTCCTGTCCTGTGCACACCCGCTCCTGTCCTGTGCACACCCGCTCCTGTCCTGTGCACACCTCCTCCTGTCCTGTGCACACCTGCTTCTGTCCTGTGCACACCTCCTCCTGTCCTGTGCACACCCGCTCCTGTCCTGTGCACACCCGCTCCTGTCCTGTGCACACCTCCTCCTGTCCTGTGCACACCTGCTTCTGTCCTGTGCACACCTCCTCCTGTCCTGTGCACACCTCCTCCTGTCCTGTGCACACCCGCTCCTGTCCTGTGCACACCTGCTTCTGTCCTGTGCACACCTCCTCCTGTCCTGTGCACACCTGCTCCTGTCCTGTGCACACCTCCTCCTGTCCTGTGCACACCTCCTCCTGTCCTGAGCACACCTGCTTCTGTCCTGTGCACACCTGCTTCTGTCCTGTGCACACCCGCTTCTGTCATGTGCACACCTGCTCCTGTCCTGTGCACACCTCCTCCTGTCCTGTGCACACCTCCTCCTGTCCTGTGCACACCTCCTCCTGTCCTGTGCACATCCGCTCCTGTCCTGTGCACACCCGCTCCTGTCCTGTGCACACCTGCTTCTGTCCTGTGCACACCTCCTCCTGTCTTGAGCACACCTGCTTCTGTCCTGTGCACACCTCCTCCTGTCCTGTGCACACCCGGTCCTGTCCTGTGCACACCCGGTCCTGTCCTGTGCACACCTCCTCCTGTCCTGTGCACACCCGGTCCTGTCCTGTGCACACCTGCTCCTGTCCTGTGCACACCTCTTCTGTCCTGTGCACACCTCCTCCTGTCCTGTGCACACCTCCTCCTGTCCTGTGCACACCTGCTCCTGTCCTGTGCACACCCGCTCCTGTCCTGTGCACACCTCCTCCTGTCCTGTGCACACCTCCTCCTGTCCTGTGCACACCTCCTCCTGTCCTGTGCACACCTCCTCCTGTCCTGTGCACAACTCCTCCTGTCCTGTGCACACCCGCTCCTGTCCTGTGCACACCCGCTCCTGTCCTGTGCACACCTCCTCCCGTCCTGTGCACACCTCCTCCTGTCCTGTGCACACCCGCTCCTGTCCTGTGCACACCTGCTTCTGTCCTGTGCACACCTCCTCCTGTCCTGTGCACACCCGCTTCTGTCCTGTGCACACCTGCTTCTGTCCTGTGCACACCTGCTTCTGTCCTGTGCACACCTGCTTCTGTCCTGTGCACAACTTCTCCTGTCCTGTGCACACCCGCTCCTGTCCTGTGCACACCCGCTCCTGTCCTGTGCACACCTCCTCCTGTCCTGTGCACACCTCCTCCTGTCCTGTGCACACCTCCTCCTGTCCTGTGCACACCCGCTCCTGTCCTGTGCACACCCGCTCCTGTCCTGTGCACACCTCCTCCTGTCCTGTGCACACCTCCTCCTGTCCTGTGCACACCCGCTCCTGTCCTGTGCACACCTCCTCCTGTCCTGTGCACACCTCCTCCTGTCCTGTGCACACCCGCTCCTGTCCTGTGCACACCCGCTCCTGTCCTGTGCACACCTGCTTCTGTCCTGTGCACACCTGCTTCTGTCCTGTGCACACCTACTCCTGTCCTGTGCACACCCGCTCCTGTCCTGTGCACACCCGCTCCTGTCCTGTGCACACCCGCTCCTGTCCTGTGCACACCTGCTTCTGTCCTGTGCACACCTCCTCCTGTCCTGTGCACACCTCCTCCTGTCCTGTGCACACCCGCTCCTGTCCTGTGCACACCTGCTTCTGTCCTGTGCACACCTCCTCCTGTCCTGTGCACACCTGCTCCTGTCCTGTGCACACCTCCTCCTGTCCTGTGCACACCTCCTCCTGTCCTGAGCACACCTGCTTCTGTCCTGTGCACACCTGCTTCTGTCCTGTGCACACCTGCTTCTGTCATGTGCACACCTGCTCCTGTCCTGTGCACACCTCCTCCTGTCCTGTGCACACCTCCTCCTGTCCTGAGCACACCTCCTCCTGTCCTGTGCACACCCGCTCCTGTCCTGTGCACACCCGCTCCTGTCCTGTGCACACCTGCTTCTGTCCTGTGCACACCTCCTCCTGTCTTGAGCACACCTGCTTCTGTCCTGTGCACACCTCCTCCTGTCCTGTGCACACCCGGTCCTGTCCTGTGCACATCCGGTCCTGTCCTGTGCACACCTCCTCCTGTCCTGTGCACACCCGGTCCTGTCCTGTGCACACCTGCTCCTGTCCTGTGCACACCTGCTGCTGCTCTCTCTCCTGCACACCCCTCCCGCTGCTCTCTCTCTTATGCACACCCCTTGCGCTCCCTCTTGCACACCTCCTCCTCCCGCTGCTCTCTCTCTTATGCACACCTCTTGAGCTCCCTCTTGCACACCTCCTCCTCCCGCTGCTCTCTCTCTTATGCACACCTCTTGAGCTCCCTCTTGCACACCTCCTCCTCCCGCTGCTCTCTCTCTTATGCACACCTCTTGAGCTCCCTCTTGCACACCTCCTCCTCCCTGCTGCTCTCTCTCCTGCACACTCCTCCCGCTGCTCTCTCTCTTATGCACACCCCTTGCGCTCCCTCTTGCACACCTCCTCCTCCCGCTGCTCTCTCTCTTATGCACACCTCTTGAGCTCCCTCTTGCACACCTCCTCCTCCCGCTGCTCTCTCTCTTATGCACACCTCTTGAGCTCCCTCTTGCACACCTCCTCCTCCTGCTGCTCTCTCTCCTGCACACTCCTCCCGCTGCTCTCTCTCTTATGCACACCCCTTGCGCTCCCTCTTGCACACCTCCTCCTCCCGCTGCTCTCTCTTATGCACACCTCTTGAGCTCCCTCTTGCACACGTCCTCCTCCTGCTGCTCTCTCTCCTGCACACTCCTCCCGCTGCTCTCTCTTATGCACACCTCTTGAGCTCCCTCTTGCACACCTCCTCCTCCCGCTGCTCTCTCTCTTATGCACACCTCTTGAGCTCCCTCTTGCACACCTCCTCCTCCTGCTGCTCTCTCTCCTGCACACTCCTCCCGCTGCTCTCTCTCTTATGCACACCCCTTGCGCTCCCTCTTGCACACCTCCTCCTCCCGCTGCTCTCTCTTATGCACACCTCTTGAGCTCCCTCTTGCACACGTCCTCCTCCTGCTGCTCTCTCTCCTGCACACTCCTCCCGCTGCTCTCTCTTATGCACACCTCTTGAGCTCCCTCTTGCACACCTCCTCCTCCTGCTGCTCTCTCTCTTATGCACACCTCTTGAGCTCCCTCTTGCACACCTCCTCCTCCTGCTGCTCTCTCTCTTGCACACCTCCTCCTCCCGCTGCTCTCTCTCTTATGCACACCTCTTCCTCTCTTGCACAGCTGCCATACCCTCTTAGCTTCCCTATCTCTGCCTGACACTCAGCTCACTCCTCCTTCAGCCCGTGGGGCCGGAAAGAAGATCCTTGGGCCTCACTGAAGATCCACAGAGGACGCACGGGGAACCGGCAGGTCCCTATCAGCCCTGAGTCTGCGGTAGGATGAGAAGAGCTGGGGAAATGACTGCAGCTGGCACAGAGTTCCTCATTCCCTTGGAGTGGAGATGCTGAGGCACAGGTGCCAGGCCCTTCCTCTTCTGTCTGAGTCCTTCCCCCCACCACATTCCACCATCTCGATGACAGTGTGGACACCGCCCGATACAGCTTAGCCTTCCTGCCTGTGTTCTTGGGCCGCCATGGGCTTTTATGCCCTTCCTCTTACAGACACAGTGACTTTGCTGAGACTGAAAACACCTTTCCTGATTCTTCCTTGCCACCCCCAGGTATTCAGAGACTTTAGTGTAATTGATTTCCCAGATACAACTAGGATTGATTGATGGCCCTCTTTCTTCCCACAGTCTTTGCAACAGAACCTCATGGCAGCTTCCACCAAGATGCAAAATGTAGACACCCCACTACCACCACCATGCTGCTCCTTGACTCTTGACAGGTTCTGAGATCCATTTTGGCAAAAGGACAAAAATAAGACACTGCCATCAATAAGAACAACAGAAACAGAAGAATTAAAATATAAAACGCAAGCCCAGGGCGAGAGTTACTTGCTGTTCTCTGCTCTTTCTAGGACCTTTGTCCTGTTTGCCCCAAGGTAGGAGACATAACTAGCTCAGACCACACGGAGGCTCAGGTCAAGAAGAGTCCCCAGATTCTATGAGTTGAATCAAAGTCCCCACTAGCTCGACAGCCGTCATGTGCCACCACCTGCATGCCAGTCTTCCAGCGCACGGGTAGAACCCCCAGGTTACTGTTAGGTTAATGTGGTGCCCACAAATGGCGGTGCCACGGACAATGTTGTAAATGACAGCCTGAGCTTAGCACAGGATGGATTCTAACCTGGTCAGTGGGACTGCTGGATAAACAAAAGCCTAAGCCAGTGTCCCTCAGAAACGTGTGACATGGGTTCCTGCTTGTCAGGAAGAACCACTTCCTTTATCTGCCCCGACAGCCAGCGGCAGCTACCTGTGCCAATAGGGTATCGAGTTCCCTATTAACATACATCTAAGTCCCTATGCTGCTCTGGCTGGCACCCTCTGCACCCCCAGAACCTGCTTTCTTAAAACTGGCAAGGCTTTCCCTGCCTTTGGCTAGCCTCTCTGTTCCCTGAGAGGTAGCCATGGGAGCTTTGAATTTCCCCAGATAACCCTTTTTTTTCTTCGGTATGTGGAATGGTCCACTTCAGAGGCTTTACTCCCTCTAATCTTACAGGTACCACTAGACCAGTGGTTCTCAACCTGGGCGAGGCAACCACTGGAAAACAGGTATCCCCAATGGTCTTCAGAACCGAGGCACAACCCGGGTGTGAAAGTACAGTTATGAAGTAGCAGGCAAGAAAGAAATTTATGGTTAGGGGTTCCTAAAATCCTGGGGAGTATGTTTTCCAATGGTCATGAGCCACAGGGTGAGAATTGATGCAATAAACTGTGGGGGATGAAAGATGCTTATCAAAACCTGGGGTTTGGAGCGATGCTTTATTTATTAGTAGCTATCTGACCTCTTTCTTTATACATCAGAGTAAGATGGGAAAAAATGACCATCATGCATGTCCTATTAAAATGTGTGCACCATTTGATGGGATTGGAGAGATGGGCTCAGTGGTCAACAGCACTTGTTGCTCTTGTAGAAGATCCAGGTACAGCTCCCAGCATCGACATGGAGTTTGCGATCATCTGTAACTCTAGCTCCAGGGGTTCCAATGCCTTCTTCACCTTCAGGGGCAGCAGACATGCACATGGTGCATATACATACATGCAGGGATATACTCATATGCATAAAATGCATACATCTTTAAGATACATGTGATATTTGCTAAGAACTCCCTTTCAGGTAGAAGAGCATACACATGCAGTAGACACTCCACTGAGTGCCAGACACGCCTTCCTCCCAACCGCCCATATTCCAGCAATGTTCTTCATTCTTGGATGATCCAGGGAGCGATGCAAGAGGAAGAAGCCGTAGGCCTCAGCACCGGGCCTCAATCATGAGCTCCACAGAGCGGATGTGCCTGTGCCAAGAGTCCATGGATCCTGGCAGCGGGGGTGCCAACCTTCAGTGGCGCTCTTAAACTGGCTGCTTGGTAATGGAATTCCACCTTGGCATGGAGCATTGCCGATCGATGCGGGAGATAAGCCCGTCTTCAGGAAAGCCTTGGCTGGGGTTTTTATTTTGTTCATCTTGGAAGAAAAAGCCACCATCAACCTCACCGCGTGCTTGGCTCCCTCAGGCTGCCTCGGAAAAATGATTAATTGCTCTCTCCAAAATACAAGCCTTCCAGGAACAATAGAAGCGGTTACTACGGGCTATTCATACACATTCAGCTGAAACCTGGTGGGAAGCTAAGCTCCCATCAGGGTTTCATGCTGACACTGGCAACCATAAACCAACTTAGAGGCAGGAACCAGGCACAATAATATTGACGCGAACAGAGCGGTGAACGCGCCCTGCTCCCCAATTTGCTTGGATGTTAATGGTTAATTTGGACTTAGGGGTGAAGGTGAGGCCTGAAAATATGGCAACCTCTTCCACCTGTTACTCTGGCAGGGGGAAGTGGTCAAGGATAATGAGGGTAGAATCACTGATGGCATCACAACAGATTTGTGTCCCCGCTGATCCCACCGGTTCCATCTAGCTTCTCAGAAACCGTTTGTGCTGCCTTCTCTGAGATGCTATGGAAACCGAAGGGGTCAACTCCAGAGCCTTCTGATTACAGTTTCAGAAGGAAAATGGACACGTGTGGAGGCCATTGCAGTTCCACAAGAGTGCCAAACAGCGCTCCTGTGCACGAGAAGGAGGAGGGATGGGCAGAAGCTGGTGAGGGTGAGGGGCGGGCAGGTGAAACAGACAAGCAGGCAGAGAAAGCGCTATATGGCGTCTCTGCTAAGTTTAATGAAGAAATATAAGGGTTCCTCTGTGTACAAAGAGAATGTGAGAGGGTCTCTGTATCTCTGTGGGGTCTGGGCAACACTGATGGGTGTTGCTGTGGGCCAAACAGGAAACAGTAATTTAGGGCTCCAGGAAAACGTGCTGGCCTTTCCCTCCATTTGACTCTGTGTTTATTCTGGATAGAGATTGCAAGAGGGGAGGAATGCAGAGGACACAAGGATATTAGTCCGTCTCAGTCTAGATTTGGGAGGCAAAGGGAACATCTAGCCCATGAGCTAGATGCAGTGACACATGGCTGCGTCAGAGGGTCTTATCCCCTAGGGACAGCTGTCTGGGAAAACAAAGCCATCAGCAGTCCTTTGGGTTAAGCCATGTTTTATTTAGACTTGCAGAAGCTTGAGGTAAAGAGAGAGGTAGAAAACGGAGGAGAAACACAAGATGAAGCAGGAAAGAGGAGGGACGTATTTCAGGGAGTTGGGTCAGGATATTAATCTAATGGCTGAAACTTCCAGGTGATGGATAAGTCTTTGAAAAGTTGTGCTATGGAGAACAGTACTTCAATTTTCCCTTGATAGCAACAGGACAGAAGGACCATCTTAAACACAGACACGGCAGTGTTTCTTCCATGGGATCTTCAGAGCACTAAACAGTGACTTTAAAAAAAAAAAAAAACCAAAACCCTTATTCAAAAGCAGGACATAGGGCCTGGAGAGACGGCTCGGTGGTTCACAGCACTGGCTGCTCTTCCAGAGGACCACGGTTTTATTCTCGGCAAGCACGTGGCCACTCACACCTGTCTGTAACCCCAGTTCCAGGGGACCTCACACCCGCACAGACATACGCACAGGCAAAATGCCACTGCACATGAAATGCAAATAATAAATCATTTAAAAAAACATTAAAGCAGGAAATGGGCTCTAAGTACTTCCTGTCACACAGTCAATCTTCTCTTCTTCCTAATTTGCATCTTCCCATTGCTCTCTTTTCTCTGAGGAGACAATGTTTTACTCTGGAGTTTCTTCTGGTTCAGAGCTCACTGCGTAGCCCCGGCTGGCCTCAAACTCACGGCAAACCTCCAGCTTCAACCTCTCCCGTCTTCTCATTTCCCCACCACCATTTAATTCCTCTTAACCTCTACTTCCTAGCTGCCCCTCCAGGAAATGCTCTCTGCCCTGGGTCTGGTCTCTAAAGGCGGCATAGCCACCCACAGACTCCTGCTTAGCCTTTGACCTTGGACAGATTTCTACCATAAAATCTTACGATTTTCTTCAAAGTTCATCCTCCTATTCATCCACAGTGACGGCTGCAGTGCCAGCAGAGGCGCCTCAGGTTTACGCAATGGATAGACAGCAGACGGGATTTGAGTTCTCCACAAGTATCAGGAATCGTAAGGTTTCACTCCAGTCTCTACAGAGCAGACGCGACCTCCTCCTCTTACGTGCCAAGTCGATGCCCCAAGCCTTTACCCTAGTGGCTTAGCATCCCTTATCCCTTACGGCGTGAGTGTAAAATGAACCTCACCCGTGTGCTTGAACACGTGGTCCTAGGTCCTGATGCTGTCCTGGGAGATCCTGGAATCTTTAGGAGATGAAACTCGGCTATAGAAAGTGGGCCCCTGTGGGGATGGGTGATAGCTGGGTCTGGTTCTTGGTCTACCCACAGTATATGGAGTTTTAGATGTAGGCTCACACCGCCGTAAGCCTAGCCACGGCAGTAGATCCAGTCACCCCTCCTTGTCATAAGCAAACCTAAAATGTGAACCCTATTTTTACATGTTTCCTGAGCTTTTCTTTTGTGCACCTATAAGCATAGATATGAGGCAAGAGGATTTGGGGGGAGGGTATTTCGGGCCTTTCTTTGCCAGGACTCAAGTCAAATTCCAATGGAGAGCAGTTAGAAAAATCATTGTGTATATGGGGAACATAGGCACAGAGGCCAGACAACATATTCAGGTGCTCAGGAGATGTAGCCCACACTCTGTCCTCCTGCTTCTCTCTCTCCTAGGGGACAGATATACTGCTTGGCACTTTGTCCTTCCCCATGGGCTGCAGGTCATCCTGGACAATACGTGGGTAAGAGGGCCTGTTTGGGAGGGTCTTAGAGGTGAAGAACGTGATTCGGTCACCCAGGCACACGGAGGTCTTCGAGGGCTTTCAGCAGAAGAGGAAGAGCCCCGAGGAGATCCTAAGAACGGAGTGGGGGAGTGGCGAGGAAGCCAAGGTGCATCCATAAGAAACAGAAGAGGACCTGTCCAGTTAACATGGTGCACAGCTTCCAAAGTGCACCCAAATATGGTGGCTCTAGTGTATCCATTCTTCAGTGATGCACACGGGCGACACCCCGTGTTTGACATTATCAAACGTCCTGTTGACTCGTGCCTGGCATAGGAATGCCGTGTCGGGTCTGCCTCCCTTTAACTCTCTGGGCTTTCCCCACAATATGGGCCCTCTGCAGGTGCATGTGTGGTTATTTTGCCAAGCGGAAACTTGCTTTGTTGTAACTTTCCCTCTGGGGTGGGGGCGGGGGTCTCTTTTCATTGTCTCTCTCTCCTAATTGGTATTTGTTATAACTCCAAGTTTAGTCTCATCTGCAAGCTTCATCACGGCTCTGATTGCTCCTTTGTCGTTAATAAAAACCTTGGGTGATTATTTACCATCCATTGTGTGCTCACAATGCCTTAGGAGTTCTGCAGAGGAGCGCATCCCGCTCCGGGCAACCTCGTGCTCTCGGCCCTGAAAGGTTTTCCTCAAATAGCTGAGCACAATTGGGTTTTTGTCCTTTTGTGGATTCCCAAATGAGTTATGATTAAGGATCTGTGTGCCGGGTAGACTTTGCAAGCCAAATCCCCGAGAGTCTCTCATACAAGGCAGTCTACCTGCCTAACCTGCAGTCCGTCATCTGCTGTAAACAGAAGTTAAGAATTTGTTACCTGGGGGTCGGGGGTATGGTTCAGCCCATACAGTGCCCATTGTTACAGGTATGAGAACCTGAGTTCAGATCCCCAGCACCCACAAAGGCCAGACACAGGGGCCTGTGTCTATAAGTGTTATGGGACAGAGATAAGAGGCCCCAGTTCATTGGTTCACCAGCTTAGTGGAATCTATGAGCCCTGTATGCAATTGGCTGTGCAGCATTCTATGCACCGCGCTGCCAGCTAAAGGCAGAATTACATTTCCTTAAGATATGCTAAGCGAATGAACCCAGGAACCCACGAGCGTGTGTGACCTTATCAGCAAATAGGGTCTTTCTGGTGGTCAAGTTGAGTTTCTCAGTGTGGCCCTCAATGTCAGGCACCCGGGATGGGGGGAGCAGGCACCGGGTGAAGAGGGAGGCAGAATATGGTGATAGATATGGACACTGAAGAAGGCCAAGACCTGTCAGATGCTACTACCGCAAGGAAGCAGAGATGTGTGTGCCTTCCTTACAGTCCTCAGAAGGTTCCAGGGCACTTTCATCTGGGCTTCCCATCCGCTCCTCCATAGAGTCTGCCATCGTTAGCCCACATTGTCAACTGTGGACAAAGAAACATTATTACGTTGTTAGGGAAGCACACCTTTGAGAGTGTCTATGGAGGCATTTCCACAGGTTAAGAAGAAAAGATCCACCCTGAATGTGGGAGTCAGGATCTCATGGGCTGGTGTGATGGTCAATCTTCACGGTCTCACCATGGAAACTGACCTCTGGGTGTGTCTATGAGGGTGTTTCTATCAGGATTTAACGGCAATGGCAGGATTCACCATGAATGTGGGCCATGAACCAAATTTTTGGAGAAAGCTAGCTGAGCATCAGCATCTTCCCTCACCTCCCTCCCCACCCCAACCCCACTAGCTGACTGTGGGTGGATGTCATGTGACCAGCTGCCCCACACTTGTGAGTTGGAAGAAATCCTTCCCCACCCTACATTGCTTTTGTTGGGACCTGGACACAACTGAGATCCAAGAATGAAGGAAAAGGGAGAGAACAGGAAAATCAAGCGAGGGCCAGCAGCTCCCTCTCTTGCCCATGACTTGGTTGAGATGTAAAGAGTCTCAGCCACAGGGCTATGGTGCCATGGACTCTTCCCTCCATTCCCCACTATAAAAGACTGGCACCCTCTCCAACCATGAGCTAAAAGAAGCCGTTAGTGGCTTCCATTTTGTCGCAGAGAAAACAGTCTCCGAATACAGATGCTGTGCTCTGAGTGGCAAGATCTCCTCTCCCTCCTTGCCTCCCCCTCTTCCTCCCACCTCCCGCCGTTCTCAGCACCCAATCTTTAGGCCAGTCAGCGAAGCAGTTACAAAAGATGGAGCCAGGCGGGAGTATACAAAAATTCACCTGTATTCCAGCCAAAATATCTTTAAAAAGAAATCCCTTCGAAGGGGGAGACAGACGACGTAAGACGCAATACATTTAAAATATGTATTGAAATTATAAATCCAATGTGTCCCTAGGGTTCTAAAGTACAAATCACAACATGGAAAGGCATCCAGACAGCTCTTACACGTCACAGTGTTAGTGGTACGAAGTGTACTCACGTCTCAAAACCACAAACGCAATTTTCTCATATATAATTTTTTGTTTGCTTGCTTGTTTGGTCTTACCGTAACCACTCATCAAATACAGAATGCATACGTGTGCACGTGCGCATGACGGACACATGCATGTTTTTATACAAGATTAAAATACACTTGAGGCAAAGTTAGCAAAGTCTCAAAGAGAAGTCAGGCACGTGGCACACAGCTACACCTAACTGGAGGGCCTTGGGATCTTGGAAGACAGGATTATACAAACCAGGAGGGCTGGAGAGATTGTTTTAACTGCCAAGGGTGGGCTCTCCTAATCATGGGGCATCAGACACCGTTTGAACATAAGTCCTTCCCTCCTGGTTGAGTTTGTTTTGGCGACAGTCAGTTATAATCTCTTTACCTCATTTAACTTCATAAGGGTTTGGGTTCATTGTGAGGGAGAAACAAGCTTTGGTATTTTTATTTTTTAAAGGAAACCGTCATGAAATCATATACATGCAAAGTGGTTTCCCTTGAAGATTCTGTTGTGATTTACATATATATATTCACAGGTGTGTTTATTTATCTGTGGGAATCAGGAAGTACACAAAATAAACCCTCCCTCATTCTCCCCAGTCACCTAATTTTTAAAGGCGACCAAGGGAAACACTTCGGATTCATGAGATAACCTCTCCCTTTCCTAAGTCCAGTGGAAAAAAATAAATTCATCTTTAAGTCAGATGTTCAAGGCTGACAAGCCTTCCTTTCCAGGGGTTGTATTCAATGGGAAACCTGGCTAGGATCTTACACCTGTTTTATGGAACAATACATTATAGAGAGAGAGGATTTGTCCTCTTCAAGACAGATACCAAAGTGGGGAAGGTGTTGGTTCCACAGTCTGAGCTACTCCCAGGTGGAGAGGCGGGCCGTAATTCATGGAATCCAAATCTCTGTCCCCACAAGGAGCTGGTTCTCTGTCCTCCATGAACACGGATCATGACTGCCTCTGAGAGCGTCACCCTGGGGGGACTGTGAGCCATGGGCTGCAAAACTGAGCTTGGCAGGGATTAGCACACCCAGTAAGACAGTGGGCAGGGTCAGCCACCCAATGCCTCAGATAACCCACAGGCCAGCAGGCCCTCAGTGGAGCCCTACTAGACAAGCCCACAGCCTGTCACTAAGAGGCTCTTCCACAAGCTCAGGACTGAACAGTCTTCTTCAATCAGGAGAGTGGTCCATCTCATTGAACTTCATTTTCACTTCTGACCAACCACACTGAGCAACAGAAAGGTTACTATGATCACAGAGCACTTCAGGCTACTCAGGACTTACAGCAAGACCAGTTGCATCTGGGGGAGGGGGCACCTAAACTGTTCCACGTGCATTTTCCATCACACATGGCTCAAGCTGCGTGCCCATAATAAACGGGTGTGGAAGTCTCTACTCAAAGGACTCCCATATGGAACAATGCAAGTGTATATATTTCAGTGTGATCTTGCTGGTGTTTCTAGAGGGAGTGGACGAGTTCATTTTTATTACTAAATCCAATTGAGCAAGTATGCTTGATAAAAAGGCTCATGGCAGACAGGGATCCTCTGTCCATACTTGGTCAGCCCCAGCATCCCTATGGCCCCTGCCTGCGTCCAGTCACGTGCTTGGGAAGACCACTGTGGGCTGGTGTGAGTAGGTGGGGTCACAAAGGTGTGTGAACTTTCAGAAGTCTCCCAGATACAAAGTGACTCCATGTTTGATTAGGGAGCCTGAGCTGTGGTCTGGAAACACAGGCTGCTGTTCCTACCGCAAGGATGAATGCAACCAAACAATGAGACAGACAGTGGTGGTCAAGGCAAAGTGGGGAGGACCATGGTCTTGTGAAGTCTGCCTGTGCACCGATGGAACCAGGGCCCAGGCTGCCTGCCACCTCTGAGAAGCATTTTAAAAGGTGGTGGCTGGATGGTTTTGCACACAAATTCCAGGCCTGAGGTCTCGAATCCAGCCACAGACTCACATAAAATAGTCAGTCCTTTCCAGAAGAGCCAGGCCACCTTGCCCCCTTGTTTCCAACCACAGAGGCTCAAGGCCAGGCTTCACGCAGAATAAAAGTCTCAGAGGTCACACCTGGCTAGTGAACTTTTCCATTTCAACTACAGGACGACTTTCTGAGCATGGTTTTGATGCGGACTGAGCTTCTAAACGACGTTAGCTTAATAAAGAAAAATCAATACCAGCGGGAGAGAAGCCTGCGGTTGTCCTACCTCACCAGCAGTTAAAAAGAAAATGAAGTCACTCCTGGGCAGTCAGTGCCTGCTAGGACTTGACATTGGCCCAGAAGTGTAGAGTCACACAGACAGTCACTAAGGAGGCCATGGGCTTGTGAGAACAAGGGCTGAGGTGACAGGACTAAGAGTTTGCTTTACTTCTTTGTAGGATGCCCGGTAAGCATTTAAGAACACCGTCCCCTGTGTCCTGGGGAGCGTGGTGGGCTCTGAAAGTCAATTCTGAAAGAAAGCACTCTCTCTGCTATTTTCAGAGTCCATCAGTGGAGTGCCTGGGTCTTACTATCTTACACTTGACATGGAAACACACAGTCCCCAGAAGGACCAAATCGCAAACTCACTCCCCTAGGCAGAAGGTCCTTTCTTTCTTCCTTCCTTCCTTCCTTCCTTCCTTCCTTCCTTCCTTCCTTCCTTCCTTCCTTCCTTTCATTCTTTCTTTATATGTTTTGTTTAGTTTTGTTTTTTCCTAGCAAGAACACACTGGTTAACTACAGGGTTAGGCCTGTGTCCTATGAGCCACATGGTTTTTCAAATTACCTAAAGCATCTGAACAATGCAAACACTTCAGAGCTTTCCCACCCAACTTCTCAGAGTTTCCCAGGGAGGGATGGTGCTAACCCTCCTCGTCACCTCACCAACCTGCAAAGTGGGGCAAGGAGTGGAAGCAGAGGCCTTCAGAGTAAAACACCTGGTTTGGAGATACTCCAAGGTGTTGGCTGCCACCTGGGAGAAGGAATGGGCCCTGTGAGCTGCACTGGAGGACAGGGGAGATGATCCCTTGAACGTGTCAGCATCTTCAAAGAAACCCGACAACAGGGAGCCTGTGTGGGTCACAGGACACAGCTCACGGCATTCAAACAGTCATGACAGCGGGTTCCAAGAGGAAACACAAAGTGTGCATAAGGCTTTCTGTAGCTCCTGGAAGAAGTGGTCAGGCCAGGAAAGTCATTTATCTACAACTTCATAAAATGCACATTTCAGAGAAGGCATAGCATGGTTTTGACGCACCTTGTTGATTTTCACTATTCAGTGGACAGAAAGTGGGGGGGGGGGGAGCCTTCTAAAAAGGATTTTACTAAATGCCTTTAGGAGTAAAAACAGTTCACAAACAGATTTTCTCAAGTCAGATAATCAGGTGCTAGCTGAAGAGAGTCCTAAGTCTTGAAGACCTCTCCTGACCATACAATGCCATCTTGAAGCCAAGGCGTCCCTTTGTCTGAGTGGGGCTCCTAAGCTCCAGCGGGACGTTCCCAGTCTATGGCCAGGGAGACGAAACCGCCTGATGTGCAGCTGATGCTACCTCAGGCCAGGTCTGCAGACACAGGAGAACTTGCGGGATGCGCCCCACCCACTTCTGCCTTGCCTTCCTCACACCCCGGAGGAGACCACACCCGAGGTCTCTGCCCACTGGCTGATGTCATCCCTGAAATCTCTGCAGGAAGCTGGACACTGAAGCTCAATGGGGCACATAAGGCAAGAAACATGTTTAGTGAGGGAGGGGTAGGGGGGTAGGGGGCCACACGTCCCGAGGCAGGAATCTGTCCCAGCATCACGCCGTCCTCTAGGTGGGCAGTGGGTCATCGTCACCTTTACTGCACTTACACTTGCAGCAAAGTACAAAGGGCGTGGCCAGGAGCAAGAAAGGGGAGGCCACTAGGAGCAGGAGCCCAAATCCAGCAAAGATTCCCACCACCTAGAAGGGAAACAGAGAGGAGAGGGAGTGAGGGCGCTGGTTTGTAGTTCCACAGCTTAAGTTTAAGCTGCAGCACGGCCCATCATTCCATCCACATATCCGATCATGTTTCTATCTCTCCATCCACAGGCCCACCATCCAGCCTGTCCATCCACATCCATCCTCTGTATTCATCTAGTCAGCTACCCCTCCATCTGCACCTTCATTCACACACTCAACCCTCCACCCCTCCACGGAGCCACGTGTACATCCAGACACCATCTACACAGTCATGCATGCCCTCCACCCCTCCACGGAGCCACGCGTACATCCAGACACCATCTACACAGTCATGCATGCCCTCCACGGAGCCACGTGTACATCCAGACACCGTCTACACAGTCATGCATGCCCTCCACGGAGCCACGTGTACATCCAGACACCGTCTACACAGTCATGCATGCCCTCACGGAGCCACGCGTACATCCAGACACCATCTACACAGTCATGCATGCCCTCCACGGAGCCACGCGTACATCCAGACACCATCTACACAGTCATGCATGCCCTCCACCCCTCCACGGAGCCACGCGTACATCCAGACACCATCTACACAGTCATGCATGCCCTCCACGGAGCCACGTGTACATCCAGACACCGTCTACACAGTCATGCATGCCCTCCACGGAGCCACGTGTACATCCAGACACCGTCTACACAGTCATGCATCCCCTCACGGAGCCACGCGTACATCCAGACACCATCTACACAGTCATGCATGCCCTCCACGGAGCCACGCGTACATCCAGACACCATCTACACAGTCATGCATGCCCTCCACGGAGCCACGCGTACATCCAGACACCATCTACACAGTCATGCATGCCCTCCACGGAGCCACGTGTACATCCAGACACCGTCTACACAGTCATGCATCCCCTCACGGAGCCACGCGTACATCCAGACACCATCTACACAGTCATGCATGCCCTCCACCCCTCCACGGAGCCACGCGTACATCCAGACACCATCTACACAGTCATGCATGCCCTCCACGGAGCCACGTGTACATCCAGACACCGTCTACACAGTCATGCATCCCCTCCACGGAGCCACGTGTACATCCAGACACCATCTACACAGTCATGCATCCCCTCCACGGAGCCACGTGTACATCCAGACACCGTCTACACAGTCATGCATCCCCTCACGGAGCCACGCGTACATCCAGACACCGTCTACACAGTCATGCATCCCCTCACGGAGTCACGCGTACATCCAGACACCGTCTACACAGTCATGCATTCCCTCCACGGAGTCACGCGTACATCCAGACACCATCTACACAGTCATGCATCCCCTCCACCCCTCCACGGAGTCACGCGTACATCCAGACACCATCTACACAGTCATGCATGCCCTCCACCCCTCCACGGAGTCACGTGTACATCCAGCACCATCTACACAGTCATGCATTCCCTCCACGGAGCCACGTGTACATCCAGACACCATCTACACAGTCATGCATTCCCTCCACGGAGCCACGCGTACATCCAGACACCATCTACACAGTCATGCATCCCCTCCACCCCTCCACGGAGTCACGAGTGCATTATCCATCTACTTCTTTAACCATCAGCCACGGACTCCTCTCTCCCCCTGTCTATCAAACCAACCATTGGTGCATCTATCTGCATGTACTCCTTTCTCTTCATGAATCCCACTCCGTCCACTTTTCCATGTATTCAGCTAATTACTGATTTCTCCCCACCCCTGAGCGATCATTATTTGGTAGACGATGGCTAGCTATTATAAATCCAAAGATACCCGACACTCTAGCAGAACACTGTCTAATGGAAAGGCGAAGATTTCATAAGAGCCTAATACAGGAAGTGGGTTAGTTCCAGTTAGAGGTCATCCAAGAAGCAGAGGCCTACCTTGTTAGAGGACAGGAAATGGCTGAGAAGACAAAGATGTCCAGAAGGTTTAGTGTCTAAGAGGGCAAGGACAAGACCCTTCAAATGAGGGAACTAGAATGACAGGGACATGAGACATTACATTGAGCTACCCTTGCCTTTCTGGATTTTAAAACCTAACATGGATTGTTAAAGATTTTTATTATTTTTAACATTTATTTAGTTAGTTTTGTTTTTTTCCAGACAAGGTTTTTCTGTGTAGCCCTGGCTGTCCTGGAATTCTCTCTCTCTCTCTTTCTCTGTAGACTAGAGTGGCCTTGAACTCACAGAGACCTACCTGTTTCTGCCTCTGTAGTGCTGGTGTTAAAGGTGCACTGCCGCTGTCCGGCTATATTTTGATTTTTGAAAACTCGTTTTTCCCCCTCCTCTAGGAATAAAGCCCACATGAAGTCCCGCTGACTTCTACACCAGCCAGTGGGGCTGTTTCAAATCAACGGGGTCTTCTTTTCCCTAGCCTTCCTTAGATCAGCCACACTCAGCCTTCTGAAAGCTGAATGTGGAGTTAGACTGCCACCTAGTGTTCAAAATGATAAATATATGACTTCTCCAAGTCTGTTTTCTCAACTTCGGGATTAACAAATAAGCTCTAAGGCCCACTCTATAGTAAAGCATCAAACACACAGGAAGGAAAGAACTCCTTCACTGAAATATTTCCTGGAAACAAAGCACACACATATATACACACACCACAGTGCACGCATGCAGTGCATGCCCACACTTATAAATAAGAACACATGTGATACAAGACATCACGGTGCGTTGATAAATAAGACACTGAGCCTCATCCAGGAAGCTCATTGGATAAGCATAATGCTGGAGGCGGGATCACACCAATCAGGTCAGGTGATGTGTGAAAATCACATGAAGACCTTGGGAGCTGGAGAGATGTCTCAGCACTTAGGAATGACGCTGCTCTTACAGAGGAACGACAGAGACAGGGGGCTGGTCACTTCTCTGCCACGTCTCTGGCCATTCAGGTTCTTACCCCAATATCTGACTCCCGAGCTTTTATTGATAAAGAATAATCAGATAAACGCATCAGGACATGATGGTCAGGCCCTGGAGCATGTGGGGGATAGAGAGATGGGTCCAGGCTCCCGAGAGGTCACTACACACATGGTTACATCAGCATTGGAAAGCACTGAGGGCTGCCAGACAATACGCCTCCATGTGAGTTTGATAAGCCAACACTGTTAGATCAGAACACAAGCTTTGTGGCCATGTCAGAGAAATAGCACGTGGTCAATGGTCTTCCCAGAGACTCCAGACCGCATTCAAACTTGGGAAGAGCAAGTCCAAATCAAAGCTATGGAAAGCTGAGCGAGGTCCTTAGACTTCACTGAGGGAGCAAAACTAGGCCTGAGAAGATGGAGCCTCACTGAGTCTCTGGATTAAATTCCAGTCCACTAGTCTCATTTTTAAACTTTATTTATCTATGTGCACAATTGTGTGGCCGTGTGATCATTTGTGTGTTGGTCAACACTGGGTGTGTTCCTCAGTGGTACCCCAACTTTTATTTATTTATTTTTTTGAGATAGAGTCTCTCCCTAAACGTGAACTCACAGATTTGGCTAGACTGTGGCCAGCAAGACCCTGTCTCCACTCCCTTGTAGTCTGCCCTGGGACCACAGGTGCGTGCCACTGCATCCAGGTCTCCGTGTTCTTGTTCTATGACCCAATGTGCTTTTCCAAAGGTCCACATCGTTCCAGCCTCAGACGCCCATCCTAGTGTCAGGCAGCTCTGCGGGGACCCCAGCCCTTCACCCAGGGGTGGGGAGTGGGCAGGACATGGCTCATAGTCCCTCACGCACAAGGGAATGCACAGTTGAAAACCGGCTGGCCCAATGGCCTGAACTGAGCTTCCTGGATAAACTAGACCAGAGTGGAAAAGTCTCTCAAGCTGCTTATGAGGGAACAGGAGCTTGGGTGGAACTCTCCCGGCAGACACCGTGTCCTGAAAGATGAGCTTTGCTCTAGTGAGGAGAAAGAAAACGAGTGTCCAGCTCATCTGCACTTCACCTTGAGTCTGGGATGGCAATGGAGCAAAGCCAGTAGACACTACCCAGCAATGGGGTTTATGCTAAACGCTCAAAAGAAGGCTGGCTCAGACACCACCGCCTTAGGCTCCTATTGACCTCCGCAGAAGTCCTTGCCAGCCAGAACAGATATATGTGTGCATGTGTGTACGTGTGTGTGCATATGTATGTGCATATGCATGCACATGCGTGTGTGCATTGTTTGCGTGCATGCATGTATGAGCATGTGCAAACATGTGCAAAACTCTGACAAGATAAAAGACTTTCTCATTCACAGCATGCAACTGTGTTGGAATGGAGGGAGCATTTGACAATGGGGGCTGAGTGAAATGTAGCATGCAATGCTTTATACTCAGAAAACGGACAAAAACTAGCTGCAATGTCTCCAAGAAGCAAAGCCCCCACGTCTGCTAGAATGATGCTACAAAACTTTATAACAAAGAAAAGTAAGGAAGCAGGAACCCACAAAATCACCATACACCAAGGACAACACCCTCAAAACACTGTGGTCACAGTTTGCTAGACTTGATGTTGACCGTAAATGGCACAGAAGTCTGAGTTGAGCAGGACCCCCAGCCACAGAAAGAAGCATTCCCAGAATCCCGACTCTCATGAAGTTCTCTGCAGTGGCTTCGTCTGTGGCAACCGAAGTCATCTAACCCGTTTACAGGGTGGGTGGGTCAATGTCAGGACTTTAGTTGGTGCAGAAGTAGACAGTGGGCGCGGAGATGCCTGTCAAGATAACAGAGCATCGCATGTGCCTACCCGCGGGAGCCTGTAAAATCCAAGTCAAAAGCCCCAGCTTAAGACTTAAGACATGCCATGTGCAGGGTGCTTTAGAGACAAGACTGTGTGGGAGACAAGACTGGAGCAGGGTTTTGAAATGGATGGGAGGGATGTGAGTGGGGGAGAGGGGCAGGAGGGGGCCTCGGGCTGTTGTGAGGCTTCTTGCCTGCTTTGTAGAGGCGAAGATGTGGAGATGTACGTGTGATGTGGAGATCTTTAAGTGAGACCATGGGGCATTTTCTCCTGGGGCTCTAAAACTTGTGGGTATCCAGGGTCAGCCTTAGCCTATGCCACAGTGCCCACTCTCTCCCTTCCCAGATCACATCTGATCCCGTTACCATCAGATACATTCCATATGCTGAGAGATGCTGATTCAAATTAAGTGGCGGCCCTTACCTTCTCCTCCAAAGTAACTTTGCTTTAAGTTACAGTCTTCAGCACATGTGGTCTTATAAAGCTACCCCCACTTACACTCCTGCCTCATTCTGTTCTGTTACAGTCTTCCAGCCTGGATTATCAACAGGTTATGTCCTTGCTTTCCGTTCTCACATTGCCTTGCAATATCCTGAGGACCCCCAGATTCCAGCCTGTTAGAATGTGCCCAGTTGCTGGATTTTGTCCAAAGCATCGGCACTGGGAAGGTGTGGCTGCCAGGGCAGCAGCCAGCTAGGACGGCAGCAGATAGGACTAGAGAAGCATGAGACCAGGCAGAGGAAGCAGAAGCGATCTCTTCGATGGACCGGTTTCTGAACGGCGGACAGAGGAGTGCACAGGCCTCTGGAGAGCACAGACGTCCTCTCCAGACACTCTGTGTATGTCACATTTGACACCACATCTGTCGCTGGGGCTTGTCTGTCTCTCCAGGTGTTCCGAACCCACAACCTCATTATCAGTTCACCAGGAACAGACCCTGAAGAGTCAGAACAAAGACCACGACCACCCTATCTCCAACATGCTACACATCCGGGAAGCAACTGAAGGAAGGAAGATGGATGGGGACACTGTCACAAAGCCACACTAAAGGTCCATACTTTGCTTCATCTGATGGCTGTTTTTGAAGTATCTCTCTACTCTGGGAACAGGAACAGGGCACTGAGGTTACACATGGTTATTGCATCAATAACCTACAAGACGTCCTACAAGAGGAAATACAGATGCGGTGTCCAGAGGGGAAGGTAGACGTTGGAGCAAAAGGAATGATGAGGGTGCAGCCTGTTCCCAAAGGATGGAAGTAATGTCACATTATTCACATCGGACCTAAGGCCTAAATGAGTTGCACAGAGTACAGGTGGAATCTCAGAGCTGGGTGTAGGCAGGAAACAGAGATCCTGGGTAATGACGACCAAGGCTAAGCAGATGCAGAAGAGCATGGGAGATTTCAAGCCAAGCCCCTAAGCAGAAGGAATGATGTGGCCCCAGGTCCCTTCTTAGTCTAGACTCTGTAAACACCCAATAAAAGTGTCACAAGGCTATTGACTACAGATGATAAACCTCTCCCTCAGTGTCATTAACAAGTCTCTGGAGGCAGAGCTAAGGCAGGAAGCCTGTCCAGAGGGGGGGGGGTGCAATTGGATTCAGAACAGGAAGGCTGACAGAGGAACAGGGCCTCTCTAGCCAAGCCACCGAACCAGGCAAACCACAAGAATAAAGGGGTCTTTGGGGACCATGAGCACTCCATGGTGTGTTGGGCTTGGATAAAACGGAAAGCTACGGGGACCTAGGACAGGACCTAGCTGTTGTGTTAGGAGCAGCGGGCTACTTTCCCAGCACCCGGCTGCCCGCACGGCTAGCTTTACCCGAAATAATTACACGGAAACTGTATTCTTTTAAACATTGCTTTGCCCATTTCTATCTAGCCTCTTCTTGGCTAACTCTCGCACCTGGACTAGCCCATTTCTTATAATCTGTGTAGCCCACGAGCTGGCTTACCAGGAATGATCTTAACCTGTGTCTGCCTGGAGTGGGAGAATCATGGCTACTCACTGATTCAGCTTCTTTCTCCCAGCATTCTGTTCTGTTTACTCCACCCACCTATGTTTTAACCTATGAGGGCCAAGCAGTTTCTTTATTGCTTAACCAATGAAATCAACAGATTGATAATATGACACTCCCCCATCACCTAGCCTTGCGGGCAGATGCACAAAGTAGGTGGGTGGAAGAAGCCTTCCAGGGACATGGTCTCCCTCGTGGACAGACACACATCTGCCCTTTGCCCCTGCTACTTCACACACTCGGGGCACTGCTGGGATGGCCTTCCTTATCCTTGAGCCCTGGTTTGTTCAGTGCCTTTCATGTTTCAATCCAGGTCTCATTTCTGATGTCCTGTGTTCCGTTTCCCATGGCCTGCATGTCTCTGAAATGCAGTACACCATATATCTGCATTCATCCTAATAAGGACAACCCTGCCATTGCGGATGACACCTCCGCCACCCACTCGCATAGATGCCTTGAGATGGTGCTATTTAAAGAGCACAGAATCCCATAGCAACTCACGCACTATAACGACCAGGGAATGGGTAGGGGGCATCAGGCCTGGTCAGCAGTTGAATGCCTGCTCCTAAGTAACACTTTGCAGGGAATCCCCTCAGCTCCGCTGCAGACACTCACGCTCACGGGCTTTCGTCCCCATCAACCTGGAGCTAGGAGCACAAGGAAATGAAGTTACAGTCAGACCCACTCCCAGCTCTAGTCTACTGTCCCTCCATCTTTAGATGGACTGGCACAGTGACCTCAGAGGACTCCTGGGAAAGCCTGGGAAAGAAGCCCCTTCCAAGGCAACTGTGGAGTAAAGCTGACTCCACTTCTCTAACCCTTTGTAGCTCCCAACTTCAGGGTAAATCAAATCCAGGTCTGGCAAAGCCCCCGGAGATGTAATCTCCCAGACTAATCCCATACTCTCTGTCTTACAATCCACATGGCCCTGTCTGTCCACAATCCAAGCTGTTCACTTGCCCCGTCTTCTCTGCCCTGGCCCTCGTATACACAGGTTTATCCTTGACACTTAGAAGTAGCACTAACACACATGACCAGGCCTGATGTCATCTTAGAGCCTTTCCCCATCCCTCACTCCATAGCTGCTTTATGTCACGGGGGAGTCTGCTGGTGCGTCATCTCTGCCCTTTGCACCTAACAGAAGGCAGGGTCCATAGAGGAATGTCTTACAGACGTGGCTGGCACACAGGTGCTAAACCCCCCTCCACATGTAATTCAACACTGCAGAATCAGCTGACCCAAGAGCCATTTACAGGCTCTGCCCACAGCAGAGATGTTCCCTTACTTCCCCATCATCCTTTTATGCCAGCAACTTGCTTGCCTCTCTAAGGACAGCTAGAGACAGCTCTTCACCAAGGACCAAGAGTAACAATATGGTCAGCAGGCAGGTCTGGTCATGGCCAAAGTCAGGATTCTCGTGCAAGTAACAGGTCTGATATTAGACACCCATGTGCACATATTCAAACACTGTGCCAGGCCATCAGCATCACTAGAAAGTCTTCTAGCACACACACACACACACACACACACACATTTTCTTGAGCTCAAAGTTCAAGGCAAACAGCCTGTTACCTGTGTCCGATGCCAGATCACTGATGCCCGGGAGTGGCCCAACTTGTTGCGACAAGGCCCTTTGTCGTAATGTATCAGAAGGAAGTCATCCTGCGAAGGGCAGAGAAAGGTCAGCTGTGAACATGGGATGCCAGCTCTTGGTATGTTCTATGCTCTAGACACACAGTATGTGGACACAGGCAAGGGTGACAGCCAGGGAATGTGCAGACACTCGGGTACCACTCCTCCGGACTACCATCCTTTTCCACAGAGCAGTCAGGGAGAACTGTTAGCCTCATTTGATCGAGGGAGTCTTGGGGCCAGATCTCAGTATTGAGCCGGAGAAGGGTCTCCTGAATATAGTGACATTTCTGAAGCTTGAACCAACAAGTGACTGAAGAGGAAGATGAAGTTTCTTTTAGGCTGGCCTGTGTCAGATCCAATGAGACCAGACCAGCTTCTTACCAGGCCAGTCCTCCCTTAGGGCAGATTTTCAGAAACCCTTTGCAATGTTACTCTTTACTCAAGAACCAGTCGAGCAACCACCCTCTCTACCCACAAGTTCTCCTCCCATTTGAGTGAGCCAGCATCCCAGAGAACTTTCTGCTCCATGCCTCCCTCCACATGGCCTCTTAGGAGAGTCACTTCCAGGTGGCTGGGCTGAGGGCTCACTGTGTCGGTCACCTCTGAAGGCTCTCACCACTCAAGGGACCTCAATATGTTCAAGCACCACTGAGTATTGGGGACAGGTATTCTCTGCATACACCCCCACGAGTCCCTGCCTAGCCATCACCGACAGGAAAAAGGTAGGAGACAGTACCAACAGCCAACCAAGGCCACCAACAGGAAGCTTCCTTTGAAGAAAAGAACAAATGATCACAGGGTCCAATATGACTCAAAGGACAAGAAAACCAGAGAAACCTAAGATATCACCACCAACTTCTGGCTCCTCGGGTCAACTCTATTATAGCTAGGGGGGCAGAGAAGCCATCCTGCCTCTGGTGCTGAAAAGGGCTCCAACCTGGAGTTTGCTGGCTTAAGGTCAAGCCTCTCAGGGTGCGAATACATGGCAGGGTGGCCATAAAGCCTGGCTTTTATGATGCAGCTCTCCAAACAACGGCCACTAGAGGCAGAAGTTTTGCAGCTGGCTCACCTTCCCAGGACAGGTGAGCCCCTGTTGAAACTCTATCCGGCCACTTCTGCCTGCTGTGAGCTCTCCTCTGGGACTCTTAATTGCCCTTGTCCTCACATTAATGTAGAGGCAGTTACCCAAAGACTAGTTTAAGCACCTAGGAAAGGTCTCATTTCCCTAGTCTGCCTGTGACAGCATCTTGTTTTGTGGTTCTCTAAAAAGCTCCAAAGTTCTTTCTAAAGCACACACCACGCCACACGGCATCGGCTGCTTTAAAGCCTTTACTATTCTCCGTCCTTCAAAGTGGGTACCAGCTGGTGAGCCAAACCTCCTAGGAAGCGGGTGGCCAATGAAGATTCCCAGGCCACACTCCACAGGCGGAAATATTCTCAAGAGAGACACTTGGGCTACCCCCAAACCCTTTGGGTATAAGACCTTTGGAAAATACTGAGCTCCAGGGAGTTGGGATTTCCCCAGGAGTCTCAAGATGAGGAAAGAAATAGGCTGAATCCCGGTACCAGATTTGGGGTAGCGGGTGTGTGTGTGTTTCCCTCAGGAAGAGTTCACATCTTTCTGACTTGTCAGGCTACCTTACAGCAGAAAATGATGGGCTAACGATGGGGCCACACTTTGGCTAAGGTTGTTAAGTTTTGTCTTATCTCTTGTCCTCTATTTTAACCCAAACCTCATTCCTCATGCTGGTCCTTGAAAGACAGAGTGTGTGGGGGTGGGGCTTCCATTCTCAGTTAATCCTCTCTGAAAGCATCCTTTACACCCCACACAACCCACGTCCGCACACATGTGTGTCGCTAATGCCCTAGGAGTTTTTTTTTTTAATTCAGTCAAGTTGATGCCATAGAATGATGATCACTGGGTCTTAGAGATGATTTTGTGTCACCTTTAAGTGCATCATGGTTTCCTCCTAAAATTAACCATCACTGCTAATCAAAGCAGATAAAAACAGGCTCCTATCAGGAGGCGCGGTTCAGTTCACTTGGCCTATTGCTAACTACAGTGCTTAGCAGGTGATTTGATAGTCTTCTAAAGGATATGTGATCAAATTCTTCCGAAACCAAAGTCATTGTGGAAAGTCACCCTCCTGCTCAGCTTCATCTGTCAATGTGACATAGTCTGGCGTCGCCTAAGGAGGGACTTCTAATTGAGGTCTGTCAAGATCAGATTGGCCCATGGGCCTGTCTGTGAGGCATTGTCTTGACTGAAGTGGAAGAGGGTAACCCACTGTGGGCAGCACCATCCCCTAGGCAGGTAGCCCTAGCCTGTATCAGCTAGGCAGGCTGGGAATGGAGAGGCAGCAAGCAGCATTTTCCCATGGATTCTTCCAGCACCAGTCCTGACTTCCCTGTAAAATTTAACACACAAACAAGCAAACAAAAGAAAACCTTTCCTAGACGGCTTTTGATCAAAGCATTTATCATAGCAGCAGAGAGGAAAGCAGAGAAAGAGGCAGTGAGAAACCATTGTAGCAGCAGCAGGGACATAAGGGTCTGGACATGGAGAACACAAAGGCAGACGGCTGCTGTCTGAGGCTAGACACATCTATTCTGACACACAGCACAGGGAATATATGTTTCCTTTCTATGTAGATGCGGCATAGAAATTCCCCAATGCCCAGCATGCTTTGCTGCTGTGTACTGTCATTTTTCCTACTGTTCCACTAACTGAGTGTGTTTCCTACCACCCAAATTCTGGGATTCATCAGGGTTCCAAGCCTCAATATGGTGGTGTCTGCAGGTGGGCCTTTGGGGGTGATTGAATTTAGATGAGGTCACGGGGAAGGAGTCCCTGACAGGATTGGTGTCTTTGGAGAGACCAGAGCTTGCTTTTCCCAACATGGCCGAGGGAGAAGGCAGTCATCCAAGGACCAGAATGGAGCCTTCACCAGACCCATCTGTCAGCTGCCATAGTCCAGTTCTCCAGCCCCTGAACTGGGGAAATAGATGTCTGCTGTTGGTACCAGCCTGTGGTACGCTGTCATAACACCCAGGCTCATCAGGACTAGCCTGAGACACCCAAAGACATTCAGCATCTCTTCCTCTGTTGGGAGCAAAGTACCTGCATGGCCTGCTATTTGCACGACCAAGATGGTCCCAGTTTCTCCCCTAAGCCTTTAAGACCACACAGGTAGCCCTATCATGAACCCATCTCCGTGGAAGAAGTGACATGTACTTGAAGAAGAGTTTCCGTGTAACTGTGTTTCCTTGTGCACACAGGATTGTGTTATACCAGGAAACATTTTCCCCAAATCTTACTGGGCTTAAAGATGGCTAAAATAAATTGCCCGGGGTTGGACTTGATAGGTTTAGGCCAGCACCGGCTAATGAGTCAAGTTGAACCAGACTTCCTTCTTGCCTCACAGGGATCATTACTCTGCCAGCCCCGGTGTTTTTCAAAGACCCCAATACTCTTCAACATAAAGCTGAACCCCAAGCCTGCCCTAAGCTTCTTTATCCAGCATCGGTAACCAAGCTTCACCTCAGGGAACCTGGATTCCCATAAACACAGGAGAATCATCCCCTGGTGTTACTTCTCTGCCACTGGCTTGGCCTCCAGCTTCCCCGGGCAAGTATCTCCAGCTTCCTCTACTACGGACCTGAACTAAGAGCTCATGGCTGCTGCGGGAGGCTGCCCAGTACTTACATCCAGAGACTCCAGGCAGTACCAACAGAAGGCGTGCTTGCAGTTCTTACACATCATCTGCGCGCAGCCCTCATCCCGCTCGATGTACACCCTGCACTTGGGGCAGCGCTTGATGGGAGCATCGCCCTCTTCCATCTTGAAGGCAGAGCTGTGGGAGACACATGATGAGGGTCGTGCAGTGGGAATCAAGAGAGACCCAGCAGCGGGGCTGTGCTGAGAGCACCTAACAGCACCTCTCTACCCCAGACCACTTGGTACTAAAGACAAAGAAACGAAAACCCTGGGAAAAAAACAGCCAAAGTATGGCGAGTGAATCTGCCCAAATAAAGTAAAAACAAGACAAAAACAAAAAGAACATCAGCACATACCTAATATATTTCTATTAAATATTTAATATTTAATAGAAATATTGAATATTTCTATTAAAAAAACCCTTATATATAGCTTGAAGCTTATACTGGGGAAACCTGAAGAATGGTGTTGGAGCTTCAGCAATGTGTGCATTTCCCAAAGAGTGGATAATACATTTTATGCACTTTGGTTTTGTCAGAACAAAGAAGTCATAAGCATACACACAAGAAGATACACACTTGCTTTAGAAGAGCTACCTGGCCTGTTGTCACTACCGTGTCCCGGAGGACCTAGTATGGATGTGCAATGCTCATTATAGCCCTAAGTCTTGCAGCAGATGCTGGCTCCTCCACAAATCAGCTACATGACACCCCTATAAGCCTCAATCTTCAATGTGAGCCTAAGAAAGCACCCTGGATATGCCAAGTAACTGTGTTGGTTTGGATGAGAATGGCTGCTGTAGGCCATATTTGAATGTGTAGTCATCAGAGAGTGTTTGAGAAGGATTAGGAGGATTAGCACAGGTGCCTTTTGGGAGTAGGTGTGGCCTTGTGGAAGGACATATGTGGCTGGGGATGGGCTTTGGGGATTCCAAAGCCCACATCATGCTCAGTGTCTCCCATCCCCACCGAAACATGCAGACGAAGATGTAAAGCTCTCAGCTAAGGCTCTAGCACCACACTTGCCTGCTTTCTGCCAATGATGATCATGCACTAATCCTCTGAAGCGCTAAGCCAGCCCCCACTTAGATGTTTTCCTCCAGAAGAGGTGCCTTGGCTGTGCTGTCTTCTCACAGCAACGGCACAGTGATGAAGATAGTAATGGGTAAGAAGTAGCAAGAAGTCAACACTGATAATGTTTTCAAAGTAGAACAGGTATTTAGGCACGGCTGAGGAATATCAGCTGTGACATTTTTCTAAACAGAGCTATTCTCTTAAATATATATTCATGACAACATCTGGAGGAAGAAATGGTAAAGGCCAAGAGAAGAGACCACAGACTGCTAGGGTACATAAAGTACTCCATTAGAATCCTCAGCATCAATCCAGTATGTCCTGGAAAGTGATGGCTCCCCTTCCAGCCAATAATCAGTGCTGTCCGAGCACACAGCTGAAGTCAGGTGGTGGCACTATTAGCAGGCATCTCGGCAGAGGATGGTTCAGAAGGGCCACAGGATGTACAAGAGTTAAATGACGCCTTAGCACAACCTGTCTGATGATTAGCAGTGACCATTCCTCAGGATTATGCCTATGGGTTTCCTAAGGGCAACGAGGCGTGACTTCCTGAGTGAATGGGGTTCTCTGTCCACAAATGGGAGGTAACAGGATAAGAAATTCTGGGAAAGGCTGGGAAGATGGCTCGGTGGGAAAAGTGTTTGTCATGCCAGCATAAGGACGGAGTTTGCATCGCCAGAATATATAATATTATACATTACAATATTAAATATTTAAAAACTGGGTTGGTGTGTTACCTATCTCCAGTCTCAGCACTAGAACAGGTAAGGGCAGGGTATCCTATCCCCAAGGCAAGCTGGCTAGCTAGTCTAGCTGACTGGTAAGCCATGGGTTCAACTGAGAGATCCTGCCTCAAAATATAAAATGGAAAGTAATCCAGGAAGATACTTGGTGACAGCTCCCACCTGAATGCTAGAATTATACGCATGCACCATCATGTCTGGTATATGCAGGGTGGTTATTGAACATGGAGCTTCTTGCATGCTAGGCAAGAAGTCTACTGACTGAGCACATCTTCAGCACCCAAGGAAGCTTCAAGGTAGGGAAAATGCCTGGGCTGGGTCCTCCATTCCTGTTCTTCCTGCTAAAAGGCAGGACTCACTCACTCACTGACTAGGGACAAACAACTGGACTTCTTCCCTGAATAGATGCCTCAACTGCTTCTGGCTCTGCCTCCCGGGAAATCAACTTCTGCCAATCACTTTTAATCAAGCCAAACAGCAAGCATGTTTCTTCCTAGAGTCTGGAGGCTTCTATAACCCTACATCTAAATTGAGTGATCTTTGCTAGTATCAAATGCCTGACATGTGCCAGGTCAAACATCAAGCATGCATTGCCCCTGAGGGCAGAAGCAGCAGCCATAAAATCAGTGACTTACAACAGAGTAAGTCCTGGATGGTGGTCAATGCATCTAAACCGTAGCAGGAAAGCAAAGGATGCCGTCATCCACAACACCCTGGTGACAGAGCTGACAGAAGGGAGGGGCGCCCGTGCAAAGAGCAGCAAGGAGGGTCTGGAAAAGGAACATGGTGCAAGAGGGACCTGTAGGCCCGGAGACAGCGTACAAACTGAGAGACGACAGTGCTGGGCTGGGAGATCAAGAGAGGATCTGAGGCTGGGGCATGGCTGGGGTATCTTCCTGAAGATGGGAAAATAAAGGAAATCAGGGCGGGGAGGGACTCCTTTGGTTATGGAGCAGACAGTCATGATAGTCTCTCCATCAGTAGCATGGCCACTTCGCCTAGCTGAACTCCATGGCAGTATACACTCTGCTGGGGAGTGATGCCCCTGATAGAATTAATCTCGTATGGTTCATTCTGTTAAATTTTAAGGTCCATGTGATTAATTTACAAAGTCCACCTGGGCAAACAGCTGGGCTATCTGACTGGGAGAAGCAAGAGGGAAGAAATTCAGTAGTGTTTTGCCATATTCTAATAGACAAGATTTTAAAGAGCTGTGGGGCTCTTAGCTTCCTGTACCTGGGGACTTGTGGTCCTGTTTGTAACCAGCACTCACTATGACTGGGGTGGTCTTATTCTTACACCCTTATTTCATATCACCTCCAACAGAGGGTAGCTGTGCGAAAATTGCTGATAGCAAAGGACTTAGTCCGGGTGTGTAGCTCACTGTGCATCTCTCTTTTCACGCAGGGAGGAGGGGGGGGGGTCTTACACACCTTTACATTCCCAGGGGCTCACAAATATTCTCACAAGTAAAACCACAGATCTGAAGGAGACTCAGGATGTGGACCTGATTGACAGCCACAAGCTCTCAGGTGGTACTTTCATGAAGGAAGCCTACGTCTTCTGCCAGCTATAGCGCCCTGCCCACTGATTCTACCACAGCTCCTACACAGCGGTACCTGCTCTCCCCAGGAAGGAAGGTGATTGGCATGGTCTCGGGGCAGCCTTGGCCAGGGTGCCAGCGGGCTTTGCAGGCAGAGCAGAATTCCATGTCGCAGGCTTTGCACTGCACCAGCTGGGGGGTCTGAATTCCTATGTCCTGGAGTTGGCACACGGCTTGGCAAGTGGATGCTGGGCACCACGTCCGGCAAGGGTCAAAGAGCACCTCTGGCACAAGGAGACAGAAGACAAAAATCAGATGCAGGAAACCACGGGCATCGGAGAGGGTAAGCATAGAAGAGAGCCTCTGGGGCACTGACTAAGGCAGTCGGAATGGAGGACATCCAGGTGACCCAGACACACTTCAAACGTTCATCCAACCCCACCCAAGCTACTCCCAGCTTTTCACCCTAGTACCCAGTATGCTGGGGGCTCCTGCCACTGCCATTTTACCGTCCAGTGCCATTATATTTTCACCCAGCCCAGGTTCTCTGAACACCAACATCACCAGATCTTTTCTCCACCTCCCCACCCCATGTTCCCACCAGCACCAGGACACATTCCCTGCAGTCAGGTAAGAGCCCTGGCCCAGTACCAGGTTTGCACACAGCCACTGGCAAATTTCTGTTGAAATGTAAAAAGGAAGAAGGAAAGAAGAGGCTGCCATAGTCTTATTGTCTTTCTACCATCTAAGGTGGCATACAAAACCACGGTTTTCACCATGACACTTCTAGAACGAGCTGTCTTATTTGGTTCGTAATTAGTCTTCTAGTCCATCGATTCACACATTCGAGACAGATTCTCTTGCCAAGTCTAAACCTGGGTAAAACCAGGAGCTTGCCTTCCCTGCAGATTGAGTCCAAGCTGCTGCAAAGCCTTTCTTAATGGGACTGGTCAGGAAGTTTACTTTAAAAACAGGATATGGTGGCATTCCTCTTCCTTCACAATCCTGATCCAAAACCCGCATTTATAACTTGTCCTGAGCTGGCCTCCGTGGCGAGCCAGCCGGGCATCTCACTTCCCCTCCTCTCTGGAAGACTTTGCCCTCTCACCAGGTGTGGTGGGAGGTGCAAACAGGAGGCTAACTTTACAACAGGGACCACAGCAGGCCAGTGGATTACAAGGCCATCTTAAGGTTGCATGGGCCACTGGCCCTCAGCTTTGGAGTCAAGCTGTGCTCGGGAAGCAACCTGGGGAGCACTGGATTTTGGTGAGGAAGTTTGCAAAAAGGTGTTCGCTAATGTGCAAAGCAAAGGGCGCTTGTTGGCAAACATCCCAGCCCTATTCCAGGTAGCCAGATGCCGTTGCAGCTCACCTGACTCAAAGACAGGAGCCCTACAGTGGGACACGCAGGCGACTGAGAGTGCAGAGGGCCACGATGATTAGCATTGGCTGCCAACTTGATCGCTGAGCACATAGCCTCTGAGCATGACTGTGAGGCAGCTTCTAAATGAGGACAATTGAAGTGGGAAGACACATTCTTAACTGTAGGGAGCACCATTGCCCATGCACTGGGTCCTGGACTGAGCTAAGAACAGGAGTTCATTTCTTTCTGCTTCCTGACTGAAGAGGCCATGAGACCAGTCACCTCACATCCCTGCCACCATGCCTTTCCCACCATGGTGGACTTATAGAATTTCCAGTTGTGAGCCAAATAATCACCAGTTACAAATAAGTTCAGTTTCAAGGTCTGAAGCAGCATAGCACTCTTATGCTTGTGTGTGCCCTTCTAAGGGCTCCATGTTCCTCAAGAATAGGGGATCATCTGTCCAGTGCTGAAGGAGCAAGCCTGTCAGCTCAGTCATGATCTTTCCTCTACTGGCCCATCTCTGTAAAGGGCAGGGTGGGGATTATTTACATCACTAAGAACCACATGATCTGAGAATTTCTGTAACATCAACTTGGTTAAAGCAGGCTACCACCCATAAATGAAGGTTGTAAGGAAACATAAATGATAGCAGCGGGGGTGGGGTAGGAGATGGGTTGATGAGTTGGTCTGCTAGCTGTGGTGGGCTGACTCCTCCTTGCCTTACTATTAAGTTCATCAAAAGCATAAAAGAAACTTGTTGGTATGAAAGCGAGGGCCAGAGATAGTGCCTGTGACAACAGCGGACTCTAGGACTGAGAATCAACTTCACACACTGATCAGACTCCAGTACAATACTGTAAAACCTCTGAGATGCCCCTGACACGGAGAAAATGAACTGTCGCTACTGTCCAACTTGGGTGTCAATGTTTGCTCTCTGAAGGAGGTTTATGGCCACCGAACATGTGGATACAGAACTGGGGCACATGAAGAAGGGTTTCCCTGCAGGCTTGGGATGCTGAGAATTCCCTAACACCTCCTAGACCTCAGGTACATGCTGGGAGGAGATCCCCAAGGTGCCCACAGTTCAAGAACCCTCAGGATTCTCTCTGCTAGCAGTTCTTCCCCTTCAACACACAACTTTGACTTCACCTACTAGCCCTGTCCCCATCTCTCTGGGCATGTGCTGGGGGAGCTGGCCTGGCCTCAAACCAATATGCTACATTCTATCTGTATAGCTACTGAAGTTCTGGGGAGAGGGGGACATGCTAAATGTGTGACATGACCCAGGCCTCTGGTTTTCTGTTTAATATCATGCTTTAGTTGAACCTTGTTGGGAATAGGCTTCTGGTCTCAGACCTTGGGAACCCCTATGTCCTGTCTGTTGACACTCCTATGCTCTAGAAGCCCCAGACATCAGTGTGTATGTGTGGGGGGTGGTTGGGACAGGTTTCTCTTCATATACTTCTGATGGCAGTGAGAGAGGCTACCTTGTAACTTTATCAAAGAAGGCCCATTCGGCTGTGGCATGGAGGGGAGACCTAAGGCAGGTTTCCATGGCAGTAATTTCAAGTTTATGGCTGGTTTGCTCAGGGCCATGATATGTCCCTGCCTATTACCACATGGAGAGATTCACTACAGGCAAAGGGAAGTGATCTGCCTCTGAGCAGACTGCAAGCATTCTCCTTGCGCTGTGAGGCCAACAGGGTAGCCCCAACCCCTAGCAGAAATCTATTAATATGCTCATTGCTCTTCCCACTGCTCAATCCGTCCAGCTGTGCATAGAAGCAGGGATCAGTCCGTAATGAAGTTCAGGGCAGAGAGCATTCATGTGCTTCTCTTTGAATGTATAGACGCATCTCTCAGCTTTACTGCCACCTGTGTCTATTAAGAACCCACTGTCCATGCTGTGTCTTATATAGCATAGTACAGCTATTATACTATATATGCACATGCATGTACATGAGATATGTTAACAGGAAGCAAGTCATGCTTTCTTGGGGGAGCAAAAGAAGCCAGTCGTAACCTCACTCTGCCAAAGACATACTTATCCCGCAGAACTTCTCTTCAAGAGACTGGGATTAACATAAGTTTCTTCAGGACCTGTTGTAGGAGGCTGCTTGTTCATTCCCAGCTGCTCAGTCCCGAAATAAGCACACAGAAACTATATTAATTAAATCACTGCTTCTCCTATTAGCTTTAGCTTCTTATTGGCTAGCTCTTACATCTTAATTTAACCCATTTCTATTAATCTGTGTATAGCCACGTGGCTGTGGCTTACTGCCAAGGTTCTGGCTCATCTGTTCCTGGCAGTGGCTACATGGCATCTCCTGACTCTGCCTTCTTTTCCCAGCATTCAGTTTAGTTTTCCTTACCTATGTCTATTCTGCCATGTGCAGACCCAAGACAGCTTTATTCATTAACCAATAAAAGCAACACATATACAGAAGGACTTCCCACATCAAGGACCCTCGGTGAAGCAGATCCCAAGAGCTCTACTAGAAAATGCTTGATCATTTTTCATAAAGGCGGTTTACATTTTTAGACAGATGGGATGCTAAAGTATTCTGAGGTACTAGCACCCAACACACGCTCATGTACTCCCTGCGGCTGTGTTAATTGATTCAACTAGTGCCCTTATAGTGGTGGGTTAGACCCTATTGAGAAGAGACTGCATACTGATGACTCTGGTTCTTGTTAGGGCTGGAAATGTATCTGGCCAGGTTACTAATCACTCTGAGATTTTTTTTTCTTTTAATAAACAAAAGGATCAAGTTGGGATAGCATGGACTTCCAGAAAGACTGGAGATAAACATATGTAGCCTTCCATCTTCCTTGGCACACACTCAGATGCTACAGGACAGGCATGCACAAGAGATGCTCCGTGGCCCTCTCTCTAGAGCGAGCCCAGTGGGGCAGAAGGTTCCAGAAAGCAAAAGCAGTAAGCGAGAACACTCCCTAGCCTCCAGATGGTCAAAGACTTCAGGGAGACAGGCCAAGAATCTAAAATGAAAATCCAGGTTTCTGGGTCAGTCGAGACACACCGGGGCTGAATAGAGAGCCTTTTGAAGTCTAAAACCACTGTAGGACTTCTCCGTGTTAGAAAATCATCTAAACGAGTTTCCTCCTAAGGCGTCCTCCGTGGACTAAACTTTGAAGGAAGGAAGCAAGTCACAGTGAGCTTTCTGATCTTATCTCTAGGTTGGTCCAAGGAGCTGGCTAGAATACGCAGTGTTCTAGGTCCCACTGCTAACATCCCATCTGGCCCGTACTTCTGTGGTACTAAGTCCAAGTCCTTTTAAAACATCACTCAGCCTTAGGCTGCTAAGATGTCTTCTAGTGAGAGTTTTCATTATTTTTCTAACCTAAGTTAAGGTGATTCATTTCTGGTGTGAGAGCCAGGATCTTTTAGACGAAGCCAGACCACCGAGAGGAAAAAGAAAGCTCAAAATTATCTGGCAGAAAAACCTACCCAGCTACACTTTTGAATTTGATGTCACAGATAGTTCATTTTCCTGTGGTTGAAACAACTCTAAGTCTCTGTGAAAAGCCCATGAAAGTGAGTTTTAAAGCGTCTGAGGTTCTAAGAGATCCAAAGTAATCGGTTCTATAACTCCTGTTCTGTCTTTAATGCTGCACGGCCTCAGGTTTAAGGTAAACTGTCCCAGGTTGACCCGTGCCATTTAGAGAAACAGACTCTGGGAAACAAACTTTAAAGTCGTTAAAAATCCTTATTGCCCTTGTAAAACATTTATTTAATCTCATTTCATGTGCATATATGCAATTTACATGTGTTTACCTGCATGAATGTATGTGAGCCACACACATGCCATGTTCATGGAGGCCAGAAAAGAGTATCAGACCTCCCAGAACTGGAGTTAGAGATGGTCAGGAGCCACCACCTGGGTGCTGGGAACCCAAGCAGGGTCCTGTGCAAGAACCATTAAGTGTTTTCAACTGCTGAGCTCTCTCTCCAGCCCCGACTGATTTTTGAAGTTATCCATCCATACACATAAACACATATATGTATACATGTGTGTATATATTACATTTTAAGTAAATTAGAGATGATCTCTAGGATGGCTCCTGTTTTCTTCTAACGCCTCACACGTTTGAGCATCCACGGCCACTTTGTCACAGCTGCATCCTGCCCTGCATTTTTTTGTTTCCACATAGGCACGTCACCTTGGGGTCTGGCTCAACAGCAGACCTCTGATATAGGCTCACAGTGTCTAGGGAGAGGAGGCATGGTCACAGCAGCTCCTGCTGCATGGTCAAGGCACTCCCTAGATGCGCTCCTAGAGGCTCTGCAGCAGGAGCCACCCACACTGCACTGTCTCTGACCTTCTCATTGCAGGTGACCTCAAGTCTCTGAGATCAGAGCCAATGGGACCTCTAGGTTCTTCCAAACATCATCTTACAATGGTGGAGCTCACCCAACATTCGGCATGTCTCAGGCCTTGGCAAAGGAATCATCAAGAGAAGTTAACACCCCTCTGAATATACTCCACACATCCATTTCTCTGTCTTCATCAGGATTGGATCTAGTAAGCAGAGGTCTGTTAAGGGCCCAACAGGATCAGAGAAGTTGGTTCTCAGGGTGGGAGACACGGTCAGATACCCCACTAGAGTTAAAAACCCCAGAAGTCACCCAGTTGCCATGGCTGTGGACCGTGGTTATGTCAGCCTGGGATACTCACTGAGGCCCAAGGCTCAGTTACTCACGAGCACTGCTATCTAAGCCTTCAAGGGGTACTGAAACAGAGTACCCCTTGAATGAATCTAGACTCTGTGCTCAACAATGGTACCTGCAGGGGTATCAAGCTCTGGGACTTCCTTGCACACCGTTATCTTTTAAACATAGGGGGAGTCTAAGAGTTTGAAACCATTAGACCCAAACCCAGCTGAAGAAAAATACGAACTAGGGATCTCCTTAGGCCAGCAAGAATCCCCAATCTCTGTATATAAATAGTGTGCCCTGAGTTCCTTCTGCTGCCAAGTAGGTCACAAGCCCAGGCGGCCAGGCTGTGAACGGCTCGGAGGAGTCTACCACAACATTACTTCAGAGGTGCGATTCGCAGCAATGCTCTCGTCCTTGTTGCATCTTTTCCCACTCCCGTCAAATGACGTACACTCACGTCTCCCAAAAGACAGCTCCATAAACGCTACCCACCTTCTTCTGTGAGATTCAACACTGGCTAACACAGCAGGCCACTTACCTCTTTCAAACTGTAGCTTTTTATATCTTTGCATAATTTCAGATGCAACCATACACTCAATCTGCAAAGAAAAAAAACAGGCATAAGGATTGTAAGATGCAGAGGGCTAAAATGTAATGCAACATGAGGCCAAGGAGAAAACAACGGGATTCGGATAAGCCAGCCACAGCCCATCCATCATACACAGGCGACAAAATCATGCGTTCCCTCCATGAACATGCCTCATTCTCCTGAAGGTGGCCCTGTTTAGGGCACGCAGCATCCGGGCAGCTAATTGCAGTTTCTAGTCCTTCTTTGATCAAGAGCTCAACATACTGTTTCAGGCACTGAAAGAAAGAAAAGTGTATAAGCACCCATACTTCCCAAACACCAAAGATAAAGTGATATGTCAGGCAAATGGCGAGCTATTAACCCTGGGAGATATGTTCACGACTAGTCTGGCAAGATATGCCTATTGGGGCAATAAAGGTATGGATGTAAAATGGTAAGATAAAGAGAGGGAGGGAGTAGGAGAGGGCAGGCAGGACCAACTTCCCGAAGAGCCATTCTCACGGCAGCTTAACAGAGACTTGACATCATGGGCCAGGTATTGCCCTGGGCTCTAAGTCCATGTTTATCAACCTGTGGGTCGTGAGCCCTTTGGGGGTCAAACAGTCCTTTCACAGGGGTCACATGTCACATATTAGATATCACATATTTACATTATGATTCATGATAGTATGAAAACTACAGTTATAAAGTAGCAGTGAAAATAATCTTATGGTTGGATGTCACAACATGAGGGACCGTATTAAGGGGTTGCAGCACTAGAAAGGTTGAGGACCAGCTGGTGTTGGTGAGCTCCCATTAGCTCAGGTAAACTGTTTCAGTGGGTGAACTCATCATGGCCTTGACCTCTTTGCTAATATTCTCATTCCTCCCACTCTTCAATTGCTCTTTGGGAGCTCAGTTCAGTGCTCCGATGTGGATCTCTGTCTCTGTTTCCATCAGGTGCTGGATGAAGGTTCTATGGTGATATTTAAGATAGTCATCAGTCTGACTACAGGGCAAGTCAAGATCAGGCTCCCTCTTCTCTATTGCTTAGGGTCTTAGCCTGGGTCATCCTTGTGGATTTCTGGGAATTTCTCTAGAGCCAGGTTTCTGCTTACCCTATAATGGCTCCCTCGATCAAGTTATCTCTGTCCTTCCTCCATCTCGACTATCCCATTCCCTCAAGTTCTCCTCACCCCTCCCCTCCACCCCTCCTTTTCCCTTTTCACCCTCCCTTCTTCCCCACCCCCATGCTCCCAATTTTGTCATGTTATTGTCTGTTTCCAATTTCCAGGTGGATCTACATATGTTTTTCTTGGGGTTCACCTTATTACTTAGCTTCTCTAGGATCATGACCTCTAGGCTCAATGGGAAGGAACAAGCATAGGACCAAACTAGTCCCTCTGAATGTAGTTGACAGTTGCATGGCTGGGGCAGACTGAGGGGCCACTGGCAGTGGCACACAGGAGTTATCACTACTGCATGTACTGACTTTTTAAGATCCTATTCTTTTTGGATGTATACCTTACTCAGTCTAGATATAATAGGGAGGGCCTTGGACCTTCCACAAAGCAATGTGCTTTAACCATCTCTAAGGATTAGATGGGGGTGGGGAGGGAGGGTGTGTGGAGGGAATGGGAGGAGGAGAGGGAGTGAGAGCTTGGATTGATATTTTTTTGAAAATCGAATTAATTAATTAAAAAAGAAAAGTTGAGAACCACTGCTCTAAGCAGGGGACCTCGGGCACGAGCCCTAGCTTGGTGCACCTGCTAGGGCTCTGATGAGGACTGTGGTTCTGACCATGGCCCACCTACATCTACCTGTGGATGAGAGATGCTTTGGAGTTCTGCCTGAGGCCAAAGATGGTGGAGTTACCAGAAACAAACTAATTATCATCCATAGAAAGCCTTCCCAAGACAAGAGAGGGCAGGTAACCAGAAAAGATAGGACTATTACCAACTCCTGCCCAGGCTGCAGTGCCTGCCCCCTCCAACCAGACAGCGTTGTGGATCTGCTACGAGGCTGACACTTGACTTGGTGGTGAAGGTCTGTTCTATGTGTGGCGGGCAGGGAAATGGCATGCCTTGTCCATGGTGCCAATGTGGAAAGGGAGCATGACCCTGCGGTTGCTGGAGTCAGACACACAGGTAATCTTGATCTCTCTACTGAGGCCATGGGGGTACATCTTTGATGTGTTTGGCACCTAGTTCCCTAGATGATAAAATCAGCAGGCTTGTCTCAGTGGCTTTCTTGACAGAGAGAAATAAAGAATAACCAAACACCTGGTATAATCTTGGTGTATCGGCTAAGTAAGCAGGGGCTGTTGTCTCATTCGCCTGCCTGGGCGGTATGCCGTTTACAGTCACGGGTGTAAAAACGCCCAAACAAAATCATTGCTTTACTGTCTATAATTAAATCTGTCTAATTGGGTCTCTGGGGGAACCTGGAATGTCTCAAACCAACTGAACTCAGAAAACTCTAGGACAACTCTGGCCACAGTCCAATATAATGGCACAGCCTCATTCTCTCTAAATGGGGAAACAGGACAATTAAACCAGGTGAGAGATGGATGCCCTTGGGAGTCTTCCAACTGTTCAAAGGCTCGCTTATGGCCACAAGCAGTGAGTCACGTCTGGGCAGCTGCAACCCCAAGAACAAGCTCAGCAGCCCGAAGGGTTGCATCTCCGAGCAGCACAGACCGGGATTATGTCATGGGAATATTGATTTGTCCACTCAAGCGGCTGCTCCTGCGTCCATCACAACCAGCCCCAGCCCTCTTCCAGACCCAAAGTAGGTCATGACTCACAAGCCTTGTTTTCCAATCTAATAGCAAAAAGATGTCTTAAAGAGATCACACGCACACATCCACACAGGCACACAAATTAGACAACCAGAAAAACTTCTGTTACAATAGATAAACATCCCCCAGGCAGGAATAGATACTGTTTCTAATGTAGCTCTCATCTTTCTTTAATCAAATGCCTTCCAAATAGCAGACTGTTGTTAGTCATTTTGCCTTTGTTAGCCCAATAAATAGCCCTAAAACGGAAAGCGTGGGAGGAGTCATCACCACCATTTACCACAGTGAAAGTGGGGGCTTAGGGGGTTAAACACTGCCCAGAGCTGTGTTTTACAAACATCATAGGCACTAAGCCCCCAGAGCCCATGTGCCTGACTCCGAGGTCTGCTCCATTTTCTTGTGTGATTTCTCCTTCTTTTTTTTTTCCCCTCAATTAACTCCTTAAACTGGGTCTGGCCATTTAGGCCTATAATCCCAGAACTTTGGTGGATGAGGCAGGAAGATAATGAGCTCAACGTCACCCTAGCTACACAGTGAATTCTTGTTATTATATAGCTGGCCATTCTGAACTAGAGAGTAAAACCCTATCTCAGAAAACTAATACACATGCACGCATGCATGCACTTACACACACACCTATACATACCACACACATGCACCACACACACATATACACCACACATCACACACACCTACATACACCAAATACACGTACACACCCAACACACCCATATATTACACACGCACACACACACACACACACAGAGAGAGAGAGAGAGAGAGAGAGAGAGAGAGAGAGAGAGAGAGAGAGAGAGAGGCTCTCATAGCACAACCAATCATTTTCGAAGCATCTCTGTTCCATCAGAAAATTTCCATTGAACAAAGACTCCATCAACTAAACTGACACCTGGATCAACACAAAGGCACAACGTAGCTTTTATTGTCAACGTGACACAATCTTAGAGCCACTTGGGAAGAGCTGACTCAACCAGAAAATTGCTTCAATCAGATTGCCCTGGTGGCTGTGACTTATGAGGGACTGTCTTGATTTCCAAGTGGTGCAGGAAGGCCTAGACCACTGTGGGGGTTGCCATCCTAGACAGGCTTGGGGCCTGAGCTGTGTGAGAAAGGCAGGATGAGCCAGGGAGCAGCCTTCCTCCAACGTTTCTGCTTCAAGTTCTTGCCCAGTCAGAATTCCCTCAAAGATGCAGTCTAACCTCCAAGATGAAGTAAACGGCTTCCTCTTCTGGCCACGGTGTTTACGGCAGCAACAGAAAACTAAGCAAGTCAGCAGGGTACAGCATCACCTGCTGCCAGCAAACACTTGGGAGATAAAAGGTTGGGTCTCAGGAGCAAAGAACCTTCAGGAAAGAAGCACGGACTATGGAAAGGAGTGGAGAGCAGGAGTGGGGTCACAGAATCTTCCAGACATTGCAGTTCCAACTCTGAAAGACTTGAAAAGAGTGATTGGCCAGGACCTCGGTCTCCCCCCCCCCGCCCCAGCCCCACTGCACTAGAAACTTCCTGCCAAGGAGCAGTGGCCACAGAAACTGGCCTGGCGCTCCAGTTAGTCAACTGTGACTGCTTTGGCTCCGAGGGCCTGCTTGGCTGCTGATCAACCCATTGACAAGATCCCAGGCACTGTGGCTCACTCAGACCTGGGTGGCCTACGTTAATCACAAACCATAGTTAACAAAGACCACTTGGGTAGCTTAGCTGCAGACCAAAGTGGCGGGCCCCGAGAATAGCATTTTGGCAGCAAGAACCCTGGAATCACAGTTAGGTTTGAATGCTGGCTCACCCATGAACCACTCTTGTCACAATGGCTAAAGCCATCATCTGGGAGCCTTCGGCCCAGTGTGTGGGGAAAGCTTGGCAGACATGGGAAATGACACGCTCGAATGTGTGCGCTTCAGAGACAAATGGCTCCAGGTGAAGGCAGTTCGTCAGCATTCTCCCAGCATTTCCAGAGCTGACAGTGAAGGACCTTTGTGTCTCTCCTCCATCCGACGGCAGGTTTTCTGAAGGTCAGAAAAGCTTAGCATTCTTCCATTATCCACACCCCACAGTGCCAGGCAGTGGGGAATCACTGCTGAGCAGATCGACATATGGTTGAGGCAGAACCTAGCCACTGAATGCTGTATCTCAGCAGAGGACTTGGTGACCCGAGACAGCAGCGAGCTGCCCACACAGGCCTGCAGAGAGCTGCAGATCCTGAGGCTGGCACACGGCACATCGGGAGATGGTTGACCAGCACAGCCTTCTTAAGACAGCTTTATGAGGACTTTGGATGGCCCTGGAAACCCAGTGTAAACTGCCTCCCACACCTCTTCTGGCAAAGAATGCAGGCCCCAAGACCACAGGCCCTGATGTCACTCACAAGCTTCCGAAATAGAAACGTCTCTGAAAATTAATGAAATAAAAATAAATCCCAGACTTTACATGTTTAAAAATAAGAAGGAAACGACTCCTCTTTATTAGTCTGTGCTCCTGCCAAAATAGGGACACCAAGCCTCCAAAGTAAATGCAGTGTGTGCTCTCAGGCACCCGGCTCTACCAACACCCTCGGCTATACCTGGTACTTGTTTCAGGATGTCTGATCATACTCTGACTCCCGAGATTGTGTTATTTATTGGAGAAACCTGTTTCTAATTGTGGTGTGGCTCAGCCCTAGCACACACCTTTAATCCAAGAGCTCTCTGCTTATTTAGTGTAAGCAGGATTAAATAAACCAACCGTAGGTCTAGTGCCAGAGCAAGCAGCCAGTCAATAGGAAGAAAAAAAACAAAGAGTAAGAGGGAGTAAGGTGGATGGATAGAGAGACACACAGGAAGGAGAAGGGAGGGACATCCCATGGGAGGAGTTTTTGTTTCAAATGGGATAGGAGAAGAGTCTCCTTCTGAGATGACAGCCAAAGAGGAGGATCAGCTGACTGCTTCCTCTGCCTCTCTGAGCTAGTAGGTTTTCACCCCAATCAAACGACTGAGATTTTGTTAAAAATAACAGGTACTAACCTCCCTGTACCTTCCCAAGGCTTCTCAAAAGAGTCATCTCACCTGCACAAAAGTACTTAATAAGCATGTCTGCTGCCAGTGTCTGGTTATTCTGTGCGTATTCCATTCATCACTGGATCTGTGCTGATAACCTCCCCGTCGGAAGGGTTGGTATTGCCTCTCACCATGGAGACACTCCATGGATAGTTACTTATCCACTTCCTATAATTCCTTACCTTCAACTATATATTTTAAAATGCTTTAATTATTAAAAACAAAAACTCCTACCTCCCAACCTTACCTCACCCACTAATCTAAAATAGAGTGGCCATCCTGGTCATGACATGACCAACTTAGCATCTGAGGAGCATGACCGTCTAGTGTCCCTGTCCAGGATCTTATTCTCAAACAAGGTCGTGTGAGAAGTGGTAACTCCTGCATCCCTCTGTTGCCCTTCTAGGCTTACACAGGAACCACGGCTTCTCCAATGTCCAGGGAATGGGGGATGGATATCTGGGGCCTGGAGCTGCAGGTAACCAGTGAAGAGTGAATGGGGAAACCCTCCCAGGCTGCACACAGAGGCTGGGGACTGTGCTCGCCTACTGAAAAGACCTTTCAGGGTCCACAAAGGGCCTGAACTAAGAGGGCCCAGAGAAAGTACCAGCTGAGATCTGGCTGGAACAGGTGCTAATCTGTCTCCCATCCAGGGTTCAAGGTCAAATCAACATAATCTTTTTATCCGGGAAGTATTCTGGAACCCGAGGAAGAGATTGAGGCCAAGGGAACCCTCTATGTCTATGGGCCCTTAACAGAGCCTGGGGAGGGTACAGGCTGGCATGTGTAGTGAGCCTGGAAGTCTCAGCATATAACCACGTGACACAGGCTCACATGCCAGTTCCGAGACTGGCATCACTGGAGGCCTGAACTCACTTTGTTCAGCCTCACTAAGGCAGACATGAATTTGTTACACAGTGAAAGATCATTCTGCCAAATAGTGAGACCTAGGGTTTTATGTTTGTGACATCGTGATGACAACAGGCTGGGGGACTATAGAACACAGTCTTCAGAGGATCTTCTCAACACTGGATATGGGGGAAGACCTATTTGCACATGCCATAGATAAGCCTCTTGGAAGAACACAACGGCCAGTTTGGGGATGGACACAAAACAGGAAGGAGGAAGGTAATCACAGCACTATTTCCAGGACAGAAGGTACTCGGGCTTGTGGGCAGTAGGAAAGGACTGTGACTTTGACCCATGGTGCGTGAGAAAATACCTACATAAAAGCCCCCAGCTCCTTGTTTTGTTTCAGAAAGTGATATGGGGGTAACATGTTCTTAAAGAGCATCATGACATACAGAGAGAGGTTGTATTCCTCCCTGGGACATCCACTCTGCTCTGCTTAATGGCACAAATGTCTATCACAGATGATGTCACCGGACAGGCTAGTAGCCAGGATGGGAAGAGGGAAAGCGACTCTTCAGGGTGGTGGAGATCTGTGGAGAAGTCACTGGGTAACTGCCAGGTTCTACGGGCACAAATGATGACCAGGAAGTAGAGGAAAAGCTTAGACAGCCAAGTTCAGACAAGCAGGGGCTAGAAGGTAGGTTTGCCTCAGAGGATCCCATCTCCCTTGGGGGCTGCAGTGGACACCAGACATCAGAGTTTCAGGGACTGTCCCTCTTTTATTCTGATATATAGGAAGAGGGTACACGGATGTTCAAATTCTGGTGACAAGTAGCTGTCACTACACAGTGCTCATTCAAGAGAATGGGCTGTGACATTCAGCCATCAGGACACGAGCTGTCATTTCTTATTGCACAAAGAATCTCATCTTCAAGCTTGTGGCATTTGTCATATTATATATTAGGACATGTACATGTCAGCTTGGAAGAGCATGCATGAAGGTCTCGAAGGCTCTGAGTGAAGAGTGAAGGAATTCAGGTCATCAATAAACTGTCCTGCTTCAGCCAGGGTTACAGGCTGGGCTCTACATAATAGGTCGTCAGGACACTCAATAAACCATCCTGCTTCAGCCAGGGTAACGGGCTGGGCTCTACATAACATGTCATTGGGACCAAACAAGGACTTCAGACTTCAATGGGACACAGCACAGCGTGGCTGTTAGGGCATCACTAACAGAAGTGTGTGTGTGAGTGTGTGTGTCTCTGTGTGTATTCATTTTTGAATTTCATCAGTTCATCAGTGTCCCATATAAAAATAAACTTGATGCTGTTGATAGAAGGCAGACTTGGAAATCAGGGCATGCTTAGCAGCACTCTTGACACATGGTCTAACTTCTCCATCTGTTGATCCTTTATACCAGATGAAAAAATCTGTCCATGCCACAGGATTTTAGGAGCACAACCGAGGATGGATACAGTAAGGCCTTGATCATGCCCTGTCTCAGTCCATGTTCTATTATCATGATAAACACCACGACCAAAAGCAGCTTTGGGGAGGGAAGGGTTTATTTCGGCTTACAATGCTCAGGTCACACTCCGTCACTGGGGGAAGTCGGCACAGGAACTCAAGGAAAGAAGTTGGAGGTCAGAGCTCAAGCAGAGGCCATAGAAGAACACTGCTGGCTGGCTTGTTCAGTCTGCTTTCTTAGACCATCCAGCAGGCCCAGGGGTAGCACCACCCCCAGTGGGCCAGACCCTCCACCTCAACCATTCAGACAGCACCCCTGAGATTTGCCTGCAGGCCTGCAGGACAGTCTTATGAAGGAATGCTCTCAATTTTTCATTTTCTCAAAGTTCCTTCTTCCAAGATACATCTAGGCTTGGGTCAAGTTGATGAAAACCAACCAGCACAGTTGACTCCTTGTCAGCTTGACATACAAGCAGATCACCTATTAAATCATAAACTCTCCTTTCTTGTTCATCCCCAAGATCATATATTAATACCAATGTCATAATATAAGACATTCCAATTTTTAAAAGAACCAGTCCTTAAAAATGCCCGTTCTTTAAAACTTCAGTCTGTTTAAGATAGCCAAAGAGGTTTTTTTTTAAGTCCTAGACTCTCTAATATAAGCAAAGTAAATTCTTTCACCCAGGCCACAGTCACAATCAATTCAAAGCAAAACCAAGGTCCAACAGTGTAAAGAGCTTAGCATTTAACACGTGAGACCCACTTGTGGGTCTGTCTCCCAGTGACAAGCCTCAGCAGCCCTTCATGACCCCTTCAAGCTTTTAAAGCCAGTACCACATGGGAAGACTCTTACACATTACCAAGTCTGGCTTCCAGCGCAATGCACAGCCTTGGCTGCCTCTAGACCACAACTTCTGTGTGCTGACCCTGAGTAAACACTTCCCACAAGATTCTGCCTAAGTGACTCTGGTCTCTTCTTCACCATTCTGATTATTTAGCCCCAGATGACCAGCATCTATTGTCCCAGCCAAACAAAGATTTTATTTTACTTAATCCAAAATATTATCCCAACACCCTTATAGTCTTTAAGGGACTCTCAAATTTCCCCTGGAAACTTCGCAAGCGAAGACCTCCCATTATCCGCATCTCCTCCAAATTCCCACCAATCTCACCAAGGTTTGAACAGTTGATGGCTTTTTTTATCCCTAAATTCCAAGTCCTTCCACAATTCTTCCCAGACTACAGGGTAAGGTCCGTCACAGCAGAGCCCCATGCCTGGCACTATTTCTGTCTTTCTCAGTTTCTACTGCTATGATAAAATAGCATGACCTAAAGCAGCTTGGGCAGGAACAGGGTTATTTCCGCTTGCAACTCTCAGGTAACACTCCATGACTGCAGGAAGGAACTTAGAGGCATGAACTAGAGTAGAAGTCATGGAGGAGCGCTGCTTAATGGTTTGCTCCCCATGGATGGCTCACCTGCTTCCTGATACCATCCAAGAACAAGAATCTGGAGGTGGCATGCTGCCATTAGCAGACTGGGCACTAACACATTAAACGTTAATCAAGACGCTACTCAATAGATCTGCTTACGGGCTTATTTTATAAAGGCGTTTTCTCAATCAGGGTTCTATCTTTTTAAATGTGTTTAGATTTATGGCAAGTTGACCAAAAACCAACCAGCACACAACTCCAAACCATCAATGTGTATTATCCCCAATTCCTCCTATCAAGTATTCATTAACGAGGTAGCTTTGAAAGGACCCTAAAGTATGAGGTGAATATAAAAATACTCTACTTCCAGCATAAATCAGTTTTTGGAGAATTTGAGAAATCCATTTGGGTCGGGAAGCTATTCAGAGCACAGAGCACAAAAGTCAGTTCAGGCCCCCGGACAGCTGGGACCAGCTTTCCGCAACCTCTTGACACAGACACTCACTTCCTGAACCTGAAGTCACCTAACTAGCCCTTCCCCACCAGGTGAACCAACACCGGGATGCTCATTGGTTCCCTTATCTGTGTCCTTATCTGGTCCAGAGAAGAGGCCTCACCTCTGGACACTAGGATACAGGATGAGGGTAACCAGCAGGCTCTTAGATCCTAACCCCATTTAGCAAGACAGTCTGGTTCTGGCTGTTTGCACACCTCCGTTTTTCCTGTGATGTGTATTTACACGAAAGAGCCCGCCCGGCTTAAGGTTTCTGTTGATGTAAAGAGATGCCATGGTCACGACAACTCTTTTTTTAATACATTTTTATTGATATTTATTGAGCTCTACCTTTTTCTCTGTTCCCCTCCCTGCTTCTCCCCTTCCCCCTTCAACCCTCCCTCAACGTCATCATGCTCCCAATTTACTCAGGAGATCTTGTCTTTTTATACTTTCTACTTCCCATGTAGATTAGATCTATCTAAATCTCTCGTAGTGTCCTCATTGTTGTCTAAGTTCTCTGGGATTGTGGTTTGTAGGCTGGCTTTCTTTGCATTATGTTTAAAAACCACCTATGAGTGAGTACATGCGATAATTGATTTTCTGTGTCTGGGTTACATCACTCATGGCAACTCTTTTTTTAAAAAATATTTATTTATTTATTATGTATACAATATTCTGTCTGTGTGTATGCCTACTGGCCAGAAGAGGGCACCGGCACCAGACCTCATTACAGATAGTTGTGAGCCACCATGTGGTTGCTGGGAATCGAACTCAGGACCTTTGGAAGAGCAGGCAGTGCTCTTAACCACTGAGCCATCTCTCCAGCCCCCACGGCAACTCTTTAAAGGAAAACATTCAGTGGAGTGGCTCACATTTTCAGAGGTTTAGTCCATTATCATCATGGTGCTGGAGAAGTAGCCCAATGTCCCACATGTTGGCTTGCAGGCAACAGGAAGTGTTCTGTCTCACTGGGCATGGCTTGAGCATATGAGACTTCAAAGCCCACCTCCACAGTGACCCATGTCCTCCAACAAGACCACACCTACTCCAATAAAGCCACATCTCCTAATAGCTCCAATTCCTCTTTGGGGGCCATTTTCTTTCAAACTACCATAGTACCTATGCTCAACAACATTCTGGAAACGATTTGCTAGAATCTTCTCTGACCAGGGCAGACTGACCTCATATGGTAAGACCAGTTTCATTTCTCCACACCCTGATAAACCTACAAGTCAATGGGTACACAACCCTGCTGTGCCTGAAGACTCCTCCTATCAGTAAAGCCATATCAGGAAACAGAACCACAGTGCTCAACTAAGGCCAGAGTCAGTTTAAACCCCAGATGATGGAGGAGTCAAGAGGCTTCAAGGAGGGCTGAGAGGAAAACCAAGGCAGTGGGAGGAGCCTAGTAAGGGAGGGTATTTATCCTCTTCATTCAGAGGAATATTCTGACTGCCCTCCCTGAGCCGCATCCTGTGTTCTTCCAAAACCATTCCCTGCCTGCTTGGTCTTGAGGTTTAGCAAGACTATTCCAGAGATCAGAGACAGGTTCCAGGCCCCTGGCTGAGCCAATCAATGGACAGACCTTAGCTAACCCAGGGGTCATGACCTAAGGCTGGGCCTTTTCCTGGGAAAGAATTGTTCTTTTGGTTCAGTTACTGGTGACAGTCCTTCCCCTCTTCTTCATCTAAGGACATGTGGTTATGAAATGACCATCCAAGTTACCCCATCTGCTCAGAGACCCTACTGAGATGAAGGTCAAAGGACCTGGTCCTGGTATAAGCCATGGGCACGAGCAGCTGACGTACACCACAAAGAGACATGAAGGAGCTGTCAGTGACAGAAAAGAGACAAAGGTCATGAACCGTGGTGATCATAGACAACTTTCATTCCAGGATATGAAGACCAGAGAAGACTGGAAGCCTAAAACCATGCCAAGTTCCCGACCACCAACAAAGAGCCAATTAGTGGTGGAGGGTAAACTCATTCTTCCACAGCTGGGCACTCCTTCTGAAGTGACTCGCAGGACCCACACAATGGCCTGACCCATGCCATCGAGAGGATATTGTGGGAAAACATCCTCCTTCTCTGGATCTGACATTACTATTTCCTTTGTAGCTCTGTCTTGAGGCAGGGTATCTTCTTTCAGGGTTGATGTAGGAGGGTCATCTGTCTATGTGTTATGTTCATTGGTTAATAAAGAAACTGCCTTTGTCTTTTGATAGGCCAGCCCTTAGGTGGGTGGAGTAGACAGAACAGAATTCTGGGAGGAAGAAAGCAGAGACAGGCAGACTTCATGAAGCTCGGGCCCAAGGTTAGGTTAGGATCTTTCCCGGTAAGCCACAGCCTCATGGTGCTACACAGATTTATTAGAAATGGGTTAATCAAGATGTGAGAATTAGTCAATAAGAGGCTAGAGCTAATGGGCCAGGCAGTGTTTAAATGAATACAGTTTCCCTGTAATTATTTCGGGTAAAGCTAGCCGGGAGCCGGGCAGCAGCACACCGCTCTTATCACTACACAGGGTGAAACAATTGTATTGCTTTCCTGTCTGTCTGATAAGGGGTTCTTGCTCCTCTGTGGCTTACTCACACTGCTGTGACCCCAGTGGCCCCAGCAGAAGAGACAATGTGTAACTGACATGGCGTGTTGACCCCAGTGACCCCAGCAGAGAAGACACTGTGTAACTAACATGGCATATTGACTCAGCTTACCCTTCTCAGCAAACACACAGGCACCCCTATTATTCAGTACCCCAGAGCTACAGAGAAGATGCTGATCTCCAACACTCTCAGTTTTAGAAAATAGCTATGGAAGGAGAAAAAAAATCACAACTGCCACAAAATGACACTCCTCCTTGGTACTTCTGACCTGGCTTCTTTGAGAAAACAGTGTCCGGCTGTGTCTTATATTCCTTGACTTAAATGAAGCCTTAGCATGAGTTAGCATCTTTTTTTGTCTGTTTGTTTTACAAGAATTCTCTAAATATGGCAACAAAAGCAACAATGAAACAAAAGGCTTGCCAGAAAGGCAGGAAGACCAGCATTTCAAGAGAGAGAGCATGTTATCTGTGACTTTGACAGCCTTAGGCCACTAGAGAGAAGCCGGTGTGTCCCAAAGCACTCATGGCAGAGCAGTGTTGGGGGACCAGTGGAAACTGTAGAAATATCCCTTCAGGCAAGAGGGAGGCACTCTGCAGAAGCTAACTTTCTAGCACATCCTGCCAAGCTCCAGTCCTAGCTCATCCGCTGGCTGAGATCTGAGCCCTGCATTCATCAGATGGTGTGAGCCACTCCATCATCTCTGGTCTCCAGTCCCTCCCACCCCTGTCCTGCTCTCGCCCTCCTCCTGAAAACATCAAAAGCACTTTCTGTTCCAGCAGGTTGATGCCAGTGTTTCCTGGGGCTTTAATGAGGCATGTGTCTTTGACTGTGAGCTCGGAGAGAGATCAAATCGCTTCAGTTCTTGTCCTGAGCCTTTATTGATTAGCTATTATGAGTGCTGCACTAAGCTAGGTATTGAAGGGAGACATAATGAACCAGAAACTCTCCTTGCTTCCGAGAGGCAGCCTAGAGCCTTCTGGGAATGAGACGTGGGCTTAATTAAGGCTCAGGCTCCTAGATCTGAAGGCATAAAGGAAACAGAGGGTTCCGGCCATGAACAGGACGGTGAAGACAGCCAGGCAGGGAGGTAGGAAAAACTTTCAGCCACGTTCTCATCTCAGCTCCACAGGCAGCTGCCCACACTCTGCAGTCAGAACGGCAAGGCAATTAAAGTCAGAAGCAACAGGGCTTTTCAAAGAACAGTCTAAAGAGAGTTCCCTCTCCCCTTCTATACCTGTACAAGTGACTGCAGCATTTTCTTTTGCCACCCAGATGTAGCGATATACACAAACAGCATATTTAAGGTGCCTGACTCAATGCTCCCATATATGTGTGTATTGTGTGTGTGTGTGTGTGTGTGTGTGTGTGTGTGTGTGTGTGTGTGTGTGTGGAACGGGTGAACACGGGTGTGTGCAGAGGACAGCCTCAGGTGCAGGTCCTTCAGACAGGCTGTCTTCACTGCCTCTCCTCTAGCCAGGCTAGATGACCCATGCATTTCCAGGGACCGTCCTGCCTCCGCCTCCCATCTCCCAGTAAAGTTCTGATGATCTGCACTCAGGTTTTCAAACTTGCAAGGCCAGCACCTGTCCATACCGAGCCATCTCCCCAGCCCTGCACGTAAATATTGAGAAGCAATCAGTTTAAGCGTGCATCATGTCCTTTTGGCTTCAGGTTTATTCTTGTAGCTGCCATTGGTCTGCTTTGCCTTTTATTTCTGGTGAGAATATTTGTCAAGACAGGGTGTCTTTACGCCCATACAGCATGCTAACCCATTCAACATGTCCATCATGTCAAGTCACACAACTGTGCCCTACACCATCTAGTCAACACTGCCTTGTCCTACCTGTTCTGGTAATGTTTCTTCAACTCCTGTTCTTTCAGGACCAAGTGGGGCGGGGGAATCAGATAAACCAAGTAAATAATATTTTATTTTTAACCTACTCTTCTTTTCTGCTGAGTTTTTGTTTTTTTATCATAATGTTTTATGATAAAAATTCTAAGTCTGAGCTGGAGAGATGGTTTAACCGTTAAGAGCACATGCTAGTCTTCCAGAGGACCCAAGTTTGATTCCCAGCACCTACATCAAATGGTTTAAAATGCTCATAAATCCAGTTCCAGGAATCTGATGCCCTCTGTGCCCTACACAGCACAAACACACACACACACATACACACACACACACACACCAAATACACATACCTACACATGTTCAGGAATAAAACAGAAAAGAAAATAGAAAAAAATTTTCATGTCTGAATTAGACCCAAACCCAAACCTTTTAAGTTAGAAGTCTCTATATTCATGTTGAGAACAGATCATTTGGCCTCATGATATTCTGGCTACAGTGTAGGAAAATGTGGCCTCAAGCCATAGACATTGTCACTCAGTATTCAGCAGAGAAAGATGGTACTGGTGGTTACAGATTGTAGCTGCCCACAGTCCTCAGTTTAACCCTACCACAATGTCAAGTGTGTACTTATCATTAAACTGAAAATGAGGTACGGAAAAGCTTCTTGTAGCGAGAGGAATGCGTGCTGTGTTGGGTGTTTCTGTTCTGCCGCCCCTTCCAACAATCCTGGTAATGCTGACTTGTGCACGACAAGCCATTGTCACGCAAGGCATCTACTCTGGCCACCTGCCTAAAGGATCCCTCTCATATTTGTGTGAGTATGAACAGACACTTAGGCTCCCCCAAGTTCAGTCCCAAGTGTGGCCTGGTGTGTCTGGAAGTGAGACCAGCAACCTCCTAGAACATGCACTGGAGCCGAGAGACCAACCAGGGTACAGAAGATGCATTGGCACTGGGCGATGGTTGTCATCTGCTCCGCTGGATACTCCCCGAGGCACAGCTTGCAGGACAGCAGCGGGTCAAGGGCCAGGTCCCAGGTGGGCCGGTACCTGGCTGTTGTCATCGCAGAGCAGTCTGAAAGGAGAGACGCACATTCAAGATTCGCTGCTGTGGCTCCCACAGAAACACAGAGAAAAACCACTCCTCTTGGTTACAATGGGACCATTGGGGAGGAGACCGTGGACGGAGACAAGGTACTCTGGGGAGGTCTATCCGCGGAACCCCACCTCAGGTCTGTGGTGCTGATCCTCAAACTTGGAAAGGACCGCACACCCCCATCCTTCCCTTCAAGCCTTTGAGGTTCATTTGATTAAAGTGTCTTCTAGAGGGGTAACCATGGAAGAGAGGCTTTGGTTAAGAAAGACAACTGCTTGGATTTGACTTTTCTCCAGTTTGTGACAGAGAAACATCTGTAAGAAAGGACCCGAGGAAGCCCATCTCTAAGGCCCTTCGTGCCCTCATTAAGCATGCAATTTCCCCAGCAACACCTTCAGCAAGCCCATTTTCTAGAATGCTCGGTTCTGGACAGAGAGGGTGTTTGGCAGTCAGGCTCACTGAAAGGAGTCAAATGTGTGCAGCAGAACTTCAGCAATGTTTCAGGATACCCCAGGACTTCCTCTGTCACATTCCCAAGCCACCCGTGACTGGTGTCCCTGCCCATCTGTGTTTGCCTGTTGCACAGGGGTTATGACACATTAGTCCCTGTTGCACGGTGGCTATGCTGCATTGGCCATGCTGGCTGTTTGGTTATCCATGCTGAGCCAGGCAGCCAAGAGGATTGTGGGGGGAAGGGAAGAGGTGGACCTTCAAGCTTTCAAGTCAATGCTGGGCTAAAGATCCCTTCCACTCCTGAGAGTCCCTGTTGTTTGCATTAAAAATCCATGTATCTGGAGATCTAAATTCTCACTTGGGGCCCTTGACACTTGATTTGAAGCATCCTGTCCTCACCTGGTACCTATGACACTTAAGTGCTTTGTGATTCTAGTAGTCGGCTTTCCAAACTCAGGTTTGCCAAGGTGGGAGTCGAACAGCCTTCCATTAAAACTACCTCAGGTGGTCTGAACTCGTCACTTCTCATCCTAAGATCACCACTGATGCGGAGGTGTGGCGCATATCCTTCCTCACCTACATCCCATTCTGAAGGAGGCGATCAGAAATACCTGCACCCCCCAAATGAGAGCAGACAGCAAAGACTAGATCTTATAACCTCTTCCTTCTAGCAGAGGACTCTACAAATATCATATCATCAGCAAACAGTGAGAGATGATATGATGATATGGCAAAGACATAGACAGGAAGGAAAAAGGAAAGTATTATGACGCCGTGGTCAGCAAACAACAGGTCCAGCATCTCAGAAAGATCTAAAGATACCTGAGGAAACTTCTAACCACAGATCTTCTGGTCTGATTCAGGAATGTGATCTCAGTAATCAAAACATCTCTGGAAACACCCTCAAAGCCATGCCCAGACACGTGTCTCCTGGGTAGCTCCAAGTCCTGTCCTTCCCAGTTACAAAGATTGACTATCACACAGTCCAATCAGGAGAAAGAGAGAGCTTTGCCTTTCTCATCAGAAACAGGTGCAGAGCAAGCTGCCAGGGGCAGAACCCTGCATGCTTTGGGTTAGGACAGAATTAATGTTCCCAACCCATCAGCCATAAATGCTACCACACAGGTCCTTACCCCCTTGTGGGCTTCAGTCTGCACATGTGTGCAGCAGGGCTGATAATCACACTTCATGGAAGGATCATACAGAAGTCTTCCTCCTTCCCCTAGAATGTCTCATATTAACAACGCTTCATCACTCCAAGACAGTGGTTCTCAACCTTCCTAACACGGCAACCCTGTAAGACCATTCCTTGTGGATCAAGGGGATACAAATCGGAAAAGAAGAAGTCAAACTCTCACTGTTTGCTGATGATATGATAGTTTACATAAGCAATCCCAAAACTGCTACCAAGGAACTTCTACAACTCATAAACACTTTCTGTAATGTAGCAGGATACACAATTAACAACAACAACAACAAAACCCAGTAGGCCTCCTGTACACAGATGATAAATGAGCTGAGAAAGAAATCAGAGAAACATCATATACCCTGAGTTGTTTATTATTATTTAAATGCCAACATAGGTTTTTATGAGGTATAGAGACCATAGACCATAGTCTTCTGACTGCTTGCTCATTATAGAGCTCTCTGCATCTTTTCCTTTTAAATCTCTCCTTTTGTTTCTCCCATTTACACTTTGCACTGTAGAAAGAGACTACGCTTTGATTAAGAAAGGGTCACTTGTTCTAAAGGGTTCACAGACTTTAACAAGACTCCCTCAAGCTGAGGGCTGGTAGGCTTCATACTCAAGACTGGAAATGGCCCCAGGGGGCAGCCTCTGCTAACTGATTTCTTGGTCCTGGAGGGTGAATGTGGGGGAAAGGTTGTCATAGGCACGGGGTTCAGATTCTGCAGCACACTGTGGCAAAGCATTCACAGGGTAGGAGTTAAACAGACCTGGGTTCAATGCTCTGTCGCATATTAGGTGATTTAGGAAGGCTGAGGAACTTCCTATCCTTTTTCTTTGTAAACTGCAGAATGAGAAGACAGATAGCGCCAGCTTGGTAAGCAAGAGCCATTAACGTGTGTCTGGCAAAAGAACTTGGAAAATAACCCATTAAGACTGCAAGGGGAAGGACAGACTACAGCGGAGGACGAACGGGACAAGTAGTCAACTCCAAGACATTTTCTCCAAAAGCTGGGGCCTTTGCAAGAAGCAAACACCAAAACCCTGCTGGGTCATTAGCTGTACAATGTGGCCCAAGACTGAACATCAGCCCAGGTGGGTTACAGAATTCAGACAACAAGAGCTCACGTGAATCCACAGAGGCCCGAGTTCCCAAGTCCATACCCTCTATAGGTTCTGGTCTGGGAAAAAGCAATGTTCTGTTTCCTCCACAGTCTGTCCCAGGCCGCGGTCCTATCCCATCTTCATTGTTCCCAAGACTTGTCTTCCCTCACCAGCTTTAGCACCCACTCCTCTTTCTGTATACAGTCTCCCTTGGAGCAGCTGGGAGAGCTTGAACTGTCTGGCTTCCTTTCTCGCCTGCCCCTGCTTTCCACTTGACTCCTGGACAATAAGGCTTTCCACTGCACTGGGCATGGAACAGGGCAGCCTCTACCCTTACCTCTGCCCCCTGCCACTGCCCCTGGTCCTGCCCTTGCCCCATAAGCAACTTCAAAAGCAAATCAGATTCCCAATTGAGGTGCCACTTTTGTATCATCTCCTGTGACGTATACAGACTTTGAACTAGGCACAAAACCATGCTTCCAACAGTGACACCAACAGGACACAGGAAGAAAGATCCTGTATCATGTGAGTCCATCAGGGCTGTTGCACACACACACAGGATGCCCTAAATATGATTTCGTAAAGTTCTGCACAGCTGCAAACTTAAAATAGGAATTTGCCAAGGAAATCACAAAGCACCATAAAAACAAAACAAAACTCCCCACAGACTTTGTTTTCCTAATGTGACTGTCAAATTCCTTCCTTGAGCAGCATTGGTCGGGGATTTTGTTAAAACATGACAGCAACTCACTCAACCTGTTAGTTTGTGAGTCTTAGCCGAGATGTGTGACATCAGAAACCGGTGAGCACAGCTGCAAGAGGCTGTGTCGTCAGGGGCTTCTAGGAGATGGGGACTCATGATATAGCCTGTACATCACTGGTCAGCATTGTTTCATGTCAGAGTCCCTACTCACATGTACATGACTCAAGGGCCACACAGGCTCGGGCTTCCAGGCCCCGAGGTGAATTACACAGAGTAACTTTCAACCGTTCTTTACTAAAACTCCTCCTAGTCTGGTGTGGCATTGGATGCCTATATGACCACTGAGTTTCTCTCCTTACCTTCAAGAGAGATTATGCAATGGTCAGCGCTGTGATCCATTCTTCTAGACTGGGCTCTCCATAGACAGGCAGTCCATAATTATAATAATCAAAGATAGAAGAGACAATGGAAGCTGGTGAGACAGCTCAGTAGTATGAACATTGGAGGCACAAGCATGAGGGTCTGAGCCTGGAGTCCCCAGGGCCTAAGGAAATGCCTGTGCCTGCCAGTAACCCCAGCACTAGAGGGGGATCCCTGGGGCTTTCTGTCCTGCCAGTCTGGGGTAAGACAGCAGGAACAAACACAGTTATATCAGGACTAAAATGCAACAGAAGCCCAGTTGGAGAAGAGTAGGAGCTCTTCCTTCCAGTGGCATCCAGTGAATAGAGCATGCTCGACACAAAGCCTATGGCCTACAACGGTGGGGGACTATAAACAACAATATACTGCCTCTTGATGGATACTTTGGGGGTGGTTTCCTCAGTTCAGCAGGGAAACCAATTCTTGGGGATGCCTTTTTTTCTTTCTTAACAAGCTGTTTCTTTCCCATGCCTAACATCAATGGCATGGTTTTCCCTCAATCTCTTTTGCCAACAGCTTCTCTGAAGCTCTAATAAAACGGACCTTTGCTTATTGAGTCCATTTGTACATTCTCTTATTAAGGAGACTAAGAACCCCAAAGGGAAACCCCAGCTTCTCTGGTAAAAAGCCTGGTCATAAAATGAGGAACTCTGGGTTCGGTGAAAGACCCCATCTCAAGGGAATGGGATGGGGAAGGACAGTACAGGGTACCCAATGGTCCCCTGGGGCCTCTGCGTGTGTGCACATGAACACGTGGTTGCCTGAGAGACTGTGCTTATCTTTCCCATCCATCACTTGTTTATCTGTGCCCCTGTCGGTAGGAGGCTAAAGATGAGCGAGGCACAGAAGCTAGAAATCCCGGGATACTAGAACAGAACTGGGAAATTACATAGGACTACAGAAGCCAACGGAAAGGATTTCCAGGCAGCATGGTTGGCATGTGTGCATGGGCCTCCCTGGACAGCAGCTGAGAGGACACAGAGGGAATGGGACTTTACCCAGAATACATGCCATGCCCAGACCCTCAGTCCAGTAATGTGGTCTGATGTAAGAAACCAGCAGGCATAGGATAAATGGCTAACTCCATCAAAGACAAAAAGAGGTTCCGAGAAGCATGGAAACCACCATGGTGCCACCATGGAGCCGCCAAGGGCAGGCTCAAAACGATCCACTTGCATTGGCAATGTGCAAAACCATTCAAATGCTGAGCACACACCAACATCTGAGCACTCTGAGCAGCTGTATGAACTATGACCCCCTTCCCCCCAAAAAATGAAATAAAGAAAAGACTATACAGATAAGTAGCTGACAAAAAGCTCAAGCTAGGTATGACAGTCCATGCTGGCAATACCACCACGGCACGGGAAACAGTCAGGAGGGCACTGACTTCCAGATCAGGCTAGGCCACACACAGGGAGACCCTGTCTCAAAATCAAAAAGAGAAAAGACACGTATCTTGTTCCGCTGGCCTCTGTACAGTTCAGACTCCAGGGTGGGTTGCCCACAGGGACTGCCTGCTCTGCTGCACAGGGAGGAGGGGAGGCAGGGTGATGTCACACTGTCTCTGCTGGAGACACAGTGTGGGTGTCACAGTGGTCAGGCAAGGTGTCAGGGTGCACCCCTAACTGGGTTGGATGAAACTGACACGACCTTGTGGTCCTCTCCTTAACCCTACAACGCCAGTCTTACAGTGGGAAGAACACGGTGCACATAGCGGTTCAGAGACATTCCAGAGACTCCTCACCCATCTGGCCGATCATCCTCAAAACGGCCACGGTCTGCCTTGAAACCACGCAAGTGCGAGTGGTTCTGACCCTGGAAAGTAGGTAGGATTCTGGGTCAAAATAAAGTTTGAATAAAGTAAAGGTTTTAGTGAGGAATGCATAGGTTTATTGACCATGATAATGACTCAAGATGTCACCAGAGGAGGTGTGTGTGTGTGTGCATGCACGCGCATGCGTTAAAAAAAACTATCTGGTCTACCTTTGACCTTTTACTACCTCTAAATTCAAACCTACCAATCTCAACCTAAATTGTGCCAAATGAAGTGTATTTTTAAAAGCCCCCACCCCCATCCTAGAAAAGTAGACCCCAAAAGAAAGAATGACGACATTCTAAGCTAAGGCTCTCCCGAGATGCCACCGAAATCTGAAAAATCGAGAGGAGACAAAGTTTACAGATCTCGTACTGAAATTTGAACGATCCCACTCTTTAGGATGTGAAGATGCTAATGAATAATGCATGGCGAATCCAAGAAGGCTCTGTGTTGGGGATCAGCGGGACTGTGAGGTACCTCCTGTAGGAGGGCAGCTCACTAGTATGGCTCTGCATCATAAAGCCCATCCCTGTATCAAGGTGTTGCAGTGGGAGGGCCAAACAAACCCATGAGCAAAGGACCAAAGAGGGAAACTGCCACATAGCTCAGGGCTGGACATAGGCCACTCACTAAAAAGACAGCGGCTTGGAGAATAACTTTAACACACCAGTCCAGGGGAGATCACAGGTCAGTCATTAGGAACTCAAGGACAAGCACAGCAGCTGGGCCTGGACACTGAGATGGGTGAGGGCGCTGGATGGGATACACACTGACATAGAACCACAGGCAGGGATCTTTCCACAGACCACACTTCCCCTCCACGAGAGTGCTCAGGGGTCTGCACTAGCAACATCAGTGCCACAAAAAGAAAGGTCCACATGGATGTCTGTGTGGTTTCCAGAGCTCCTTTTGCCCCCAGGAGGTGATAGAATCAAGGGGACAGCCACACAGTAGAATTCCTGCTGGAACAGCCTTGGGAGTCATGTCCAACTCCTGCCAGAGCCTCCAGCAGGCTAGCTTGAGGAAGCCTCATGAAGGTTAATCTTGCCTTCAGATCTACAGATTGAGAGACTCATAGGAAAGCAAGCCTCCAAGTGTATCAGTGAGTGACATTCCAGGGTGGATTAGACCATGGGGGTTCTGACCGACTAGTGAATTCAAAATAGAAATAGATGAATTGGAGGCAGGGGCACACAGCTGGAGGAAGTGGATCACTACAGTGTGTCTCCAGTCAAGGAGAATTACCTAGATAGACCTGAATACAGAATTTAAAAGGACAATAGCATATGTCATCAAAGAATTCAAGGAGTTTAAAAAAGACACAAAGAAACAGCTCTATTAAATTGAAGGAGATCTAATGCTTGAAACATGCCCTCCCTGGCAAAACACCACCACCACCACAAGGCTGAGGAAAATGACAAAGACAATCTAAGTCTTGTGAATGGAATTCCATCAGAAGATAGAAACACTGAAGGACTCAAGCCGAAATGGAGATGGAATTGAAAAACGCAATACCTCAACTAGGAATCTCAAAGGAAAAGCCTTACAAGCAGAATGAATTGAGTAGGAAATAAAAGGTATATTCAAAGATAAAAGAATCTGGACCAAAATAAGCAAGAAATATGAATTAAACCGACAACAACAATCTGTTGTCCTATGTCCCACAGGAAAGGGACATAGAGGAAAGGTGGGATACGAAGAAAAACCAAGCCTTTGAATGATAGGCATAGATGCGGGAGAAGAATCCCAAGTCAATGACACAGACAAGATCAGATCGCCAACAGAATCATAGATGAAAACTTCTCCCAAACTAAGGGAAGACACTCATATGGATACAACAAAGACATGAAACGTTAAATAGAGAAGACCAGAAAGGAAAATCTCCATGATATATCACAGTTAAAACACTTCATGTATACAATGACGAAAGTGTATTTGTCCTAGTCAGAGATGCGATTGCTCTGATGAAACACCGTGATCAAAAGCAACTTGGGGAGGAAAGGGTTTATTTGGCTTTCATTTCCACAATATGGTTTGTCATCCAAAGAAGTCAGGATAGAAACTCAAGCAGGAACTAACGGAGGAAAGCTACTTATCAGCTTGGTCTCCATGTCTTACTCACCCTGCTTTCTCAAAGAACCCAGGACCACCAGCCCAGGGATGGCACCACCCACAGTGAGCTGGGCCTTCCTGACCTATCACCAGTTAAGAAAATGCTCTACAGTGTTGCCTACAGCCTGATTATATGGAGGCATGCCCTCAATTGAGGCTCCCTCCTCTCTGATGACTTCAGCTTGTATTAAGGTGACATAAAACTAACAAGCACAATATTGAAAGTTTTTCTTTCCTCTTGAAAGCTGCAAGAGGAAAAAAATCCAAGTACCATATGATGGAAAACCATCAAGGTAATAGCTGATTTCTCAATAAAAACTTTGAAAAAGTCCTACACTATTATGATGACCAACCTAGACCCATAGCAAAACTAAACCCTAGACCCAACAAAACTATCTGCTAACCAGAGCCAGCTTAGACCAACATATCCAGCAAAACTATCTGCTAACCAGAACCAGCTTAGACCAATAACCCAGCAAAGCTATCTGCTAACCAGTGCCAGCCTAGACCAATATACCCAGTAAAAGTATTTGCTAAGTAATAGAAGGCGAAAGAAAAACTTACCATGATATAAACAGCCTAAAAAATTTATACCAAATAAATCAAACCTAAAGAAAATACATGAAGCAATCGAGAGGAAAACTGGAGAGAAATACAGAAGAAAGGAGAAATAGAAAATACCAGTAAGGATGTCTGAGAAGTCATAAAGAATCATAAATGTTAACTATTTACCTAAAACTCCCCTATAATACATGTGTGTATATAAATATACATGAATAGTTTAAAATGTAATTTTCTAATCTTGGATAACAATGCTACTTCCAAGAGCCCAAACCATCTAATAAAAACTGTAATGTCAGGTATCAGAACCCCTTTTGAGTTATAGGACAGGGTTATCCAAGAGACTCCCAAAGCATTAGACTATTGCTGCTTCTCTTGATTGTCCCCCAGAGGTGGAAGATAAATTTCTATTGCTGAAGCCACTGTGTACTTCAGACAGAGGGTCCAGAGGTCCCTACTTCCAAAGGGGGTAAACAATGAATTGTCATCCTCGGTCATGACATCTATGGACCTCAACCACAACCAGCATGTGTGACCCATAATCCTATGGGTCCAGTAGTGGCACAGTTACCTTGGCAGCAACCAACAACTCTCTAACTGGATTAAAGATCCACTCCAGAGGGAAATCTTGCCAGATATGGGAATCCTAGCCAACTACTCAGAGCTAGTAAAGTCATGGATCTAGAGAGAGAACCTACAACCACTACTTTACTAAATCAACATAACCCTAATTATCTGTCACTATATTGACAGATAAGTGTCGTCCTCATGCCTCATCAAGGAAACTTCTCTGTGTAAAAAACAGGTATCATTAAATACAAAAAAATAAAAAAAAATCAGCCAATCAAAATTCATAGTTGAAGATTCTAGTCCCAACAGAGACATCTACAAATCAACTCCAGAACTTAAGGCTCAAAAAGTATTGCAGAAGAGGGGGTGCACCAGAGATCAGAGATGAGGGAGTTTTCTGTGAGACTGCATCTCCCAGTGATGCTGGCACCTATGAATTCTCACCAACATAACCACCTAAATACGACTGGGAAGGACAACAGGTGACATGTCAAAGTAGAGAGAGGGGACACCCACAAGGCTTCAACCCCACATGAAGAACTATGCACAACCGAGGAAGTCTGAGAGCATGAGAGATCATCTTCCCCAAGGAAGAGCACATTAATTGGCTTCCCAATACCAACGGTCTCACCCTCAAGACTTAAAAACAAATAACATTATATAAGCTGCACAGGCTATATTTAGGAAAATGTATACACATATCAAATATAAGCATGTAGTAACAATTAATGAAAAAAGAGGCCATGAATATGAAAAGAAGTATATGAGAGGGTTTGGAGGGAGGAAAAGGCAGGGAGAAATGGCATAATTACATTATACTCTCAAAAATAAAACAAAAAATTTAATGGTTGGTATCATTATCATCTTGGCTTATGTCCCACAAAGGGCCAAAGACAGCTGAGCTGTCTGACCCACGTGCAGGAACAAAATGCAAAGGAATACATGGTGGTTGCTTATAATTGCAACAGCAGTTTGTGGCTCTCAGATAAAAATTATACCAGAGAGCAGCACCTTAAACACAAACATTGAGTCATTACATTTTCAGTGTCAAAGGGGTTCTCTGGATCACCTCTGCGTCCAGAGAGAATGTCCCAACTTCAAAGACCTATAGGCTCTCTAAAGCAGTCCCACGAAGACACCCCAGCATCAATTCCATGTGCTTGGGAATCAATGGCCCCGGATGTATTATTTCAGATCTGGCGAGGGACACTGTCCCCTTCACCTTTGTTCTGCTTTATTTTCAGATAGTGACATAGAGAGGCACTGGCAGAACGCAAGCCCAGCTCTGCAAAGCCCGGAGCGAGGGGACTTGGCTGCACAAAGAGAGCCGTTTGTAGGGTGCAGGGGGGATGTTTTCTCTTCACATCTGCAGTGCTTGGGGTTACTTTAACACCGTGTTTGTGAGCGTGGTCTAGAACAGGCCTGTGGCCAGCTCAGCACAGAGCACAATAGCGGCTTCCTTCGGGGTACAAACAGAAGTCCGGCTGCCACAGCAACAAGCCTGGGAAAATTCTGGATTTGGAGCTCGACAGTCCTCTGAGTGAAGGGAACAGAACTGAACAGAGGCAGCCGAGTGGAGAAGAGGTAATTGGGGTGAGAGCGGACTCCAAGAAGACTCAGAAAAACTCAGGTTTAACCTCTGCTTTGGGAACGGGTGACCAGGAGACCCTGGAGCCTGCCTATCCCTTCACTAACCAGGGGCCTCCTGTGTAACCAGGAAGGCTGGCTGGGGATGGCTCAGTTCTTAAGGTCTAAACCATCTCAGAGCTGGGAAATACTCAGCCTCTGCTCCTCCCTGAAATCATGCGACTGCACTCCTCAGAGAAAGGGGAGCAGATCTCAGAGGGAGAGGAGATGAGGACTAGACATGCTTTGCAAAATTCAACCTCAGCGAACAGACCAGGGTCAAATGGATGGAATCTTAGGGTCTGATGTGGATTCTCTTCAGGACTGTGAACTGGGCCCATGTTCCACACTATGCCTTCTAAGTTGACTGAAATTGCAGCCTCGTGGTTCTCCTCTGAGAGAGAGAGAGAGAGAGAGAAAGAGAGAGAGAGAGAGAGTTTGTGTGTGTGTGTTTGATTGAGACAGGGTCTCACGCAGCCCAGGTTGGTTTGGGATTCACTGAATCCCTGATCTTCTTGTCTTCATCTCTCTGGGATAACAGGCACGCACCAGCAACCCCTGCTCTTCTTATTTCCCCGTTTACTTTACCTGCATGCAATTCTTCCATTTACTCATCAACAAGTAGCAAGCAAAGGCATCTGGGAAGCTTGGATCTGTACTGTAAATGAAGAATTACAAACGCTGACAAGGCCAGGAGCTGTCCACCGAGCAAGCACAGTGGAAGGGAACTCTTTACTTTCTCTAGTCAAAGCACATGCCCTGGCAAACCTCATTCTGAAGTTAGGGGGCAGGGAAACGACATGGCAAGGGAGGGCTGAGAGCTGCTAAGCTTGCCGTTATTTCGTTACAGAGCAGCATCTGCTGGCCTGACACAACTCTGCCAGGAAATTTAGAATTTATTCTGAGATCCTCACACGCCTGCTGCACTAAGTTACCCACCACAAGGAACTAACCCAGTGGTTCTCAAGCTTCCTAATGCTGTGACCTTTTTTAATACAGTTCCCCATGGTGTGGTGACCCCCAATCATAACACTATTTTCATTGCTACTTCATTACTGTCATTTTGCTACTGTTACAAACCGTTCTATGGCCTTAGGCAACCCCTGTGAAAGGGTTCTTTGACAACCCCCAGAAGGTTGTGATGCACAGTTTGAGAACCACTTGACTGTATCATCATACCTGTGAAGCAAAATCAAGCCCTCATCCCTTAAGCTCTTCCTATGGGACACTTTGTCACAGCAGTAAGAGACTACTTCATGTGAGATGTGGAGCTGAGGGGTTGCTTTCTGCTCCCCAGGAGTTCAGGAAGAGCAGTCTCATTAGGTTGATGTCTGCGAAGGTCTGCTGTTCTTGGAAGACGCAGACAATGCCTGAAGCCTGCTAGGTGCCACTCCAGGGGCCTGGAACAGGATGTAGTAAATAAAAGCTGGCAGCTCCCTGTTGGGGGGGGGACACGACACGACCTGAGCTGTTCTAATCTTTGCACCTCCAGCCTTGGGAGAGGATCACTAGCATTAGGATCCTGGCAGCAAGTAGCAGCCTTCTGCAGAGTGGAGCAAGAATCTGACCCACGGTTTAAGGCAAAGGAAACAGATATGCAATGAAGGCCGAGAAGCCAACTTTGCCTAGATGCTAGTGATCCATTGGCTATCTGCAAGCCCAAAGGAAGAGTTAGTGCTTTGGGCAAAAACAGTCCCTTTTATTATGCCACCTTATCTTCCAGTGACACCTGTGTTTCCATGGCTACAACACCCAGAGGCAGGGGAATACTCAAGATGAATATGGCCACAAACATTTGTGTGCTTTTATGCTTCTACCCCCAAGCAAGGAACAAGCGAGCACTTTACCACGAGAACTGGCATTGGAGGGAAGGGCAGGCTTCCCCTGATCTGAACATCATAAGACAGTCACAGGCTTTGGGTATTACACTGGCATCCCATCAATGTGAACAGTTTCTGTGCCAAATTCAAATATAAAGTATAAAACTGGAACGAAACTAAAGACGGCACTGAGCTCCACACTCTAGCACAGAAGATGGTCACCTACTAATCATTCTAAAGTACGACCCTCCTGGAAGGAGCAGAAATACCCTAAAAAGAGGCACATGACTGATATCCTATTGAAAAACGCCCCCCCCCCAAGAAGTTGGAATTTCTGCAAGGGTCTCATGACCAGAGAAGGAAAAGGCTGAGGCCTGGAACCAGCCAGAGGAGAAATTTGTCTTCTCAAGTCCCCTACAGTTTGCTCAGATGGCCCTGCAGGAACCTAGACAACGAGGACTCAGCGATGAGCAGGACCACGTCTCAACCAGGACTGCTTAGTGACACGTGCCACCTGCCCTCTTTTTAACCGAAACCTCACGCCAGATATCAGATGATGGACTCAGGAGTCCCTGGATCTCTTTATCCGTTCTTCTTCCCAATGTGGGCCCAGAGAACAAATCTTTCTCTGACTTTCAAGATGATTTGTCTCTTTAATTAGCACATTGAGGATGAGTGACAGAGTCCAGCTCATCAGGGCTTCCGGTGATCCTGACCACGATGAGGAAAGTGATCTCTCGGCCCGGACTCGGTCTCGGTTTCTAGAAATGCTGACATGTAACAAAACGGACATATTCCTCCTCGAGGAACTTACACTCTGTGGCAGACAACAGTGACAAAAATTTGAAACCCATGCAGTTCATCTGCTGGCGAAGCAGACAGGGATGGAATACTGAATGGAGACCACACACTGGGTATGGGTCTACCAGGGAGGAAGATGAGGCATCTCCAGGAGCGGTGGCTTTTGATGGGAGATGAAGGTGTTACCAGAAGCAGTGAGCCTGCCTCTTGGCGAGTGAAAAAGTAAAATAAGCATCGCCAAGGCTTAGAAGAGTGCAGAGGGGCCAGGGAGGAGGAAGTCTTTCCTACAGCAGTGCCCTCTGGAACAAAGGAAGCAGGGCGATTTTATTCAACAGACCTGTACATAGTCATATAGGGGCGAGCTCATTCCTGGGCATGCTCAGTGTAGTTCATTCCTGAGAGTGACCAAGTAAGATCATAGACACTTTTCAAAGACACAAGTCATAGGCAGGAATGCCTCTGGGCATGCGTGGCTTGCACTGTACAGCTTTAGCTTAAGAACAGAAGCATTGGCAGGATGCCAATCCAGGAGTCCTTCCTGAGGGTACCTGCCTTGCCTGGTGGATGGCTGGGGACAGTGCGGGGAAGACATGGGAAGTGGGGAGACTTTTCCCCCAGATACAATGATAATCAGAACCCATGGCAAGTAGATCTGTTCTACAAACACTCTGAAAGGAGAGCTGAGTGGGGAATGGAGTATGAGAAAGGCTGAGTCCCAGAGCAACACCAAAACCTGGGGAAGAACTCTGCTTCCACCTCCAGCAGGATAGGATCATGGGCATCACTGCTACTTACAGGGGTTTGGGAACACCTTTGTTCTCTTCTGGAGGTTGCTCCCCTCTTACTAAAGACTCGGGGTTATACACCACAGATAAGGCACTAGGCTGGCAGTGCCATGGCTCAGCAGCAAAAAGGAGTCTGCTCTTCCAGAGGAGCCAGAGTCCATCCCCAGCACCCACAACACATCTCTGGTCCCAGGGCATCTACCATCCTCTTCTGGCCTTTGAGAGCACTGCATACACATGGTGCACAAAACATACTAGCAGGCAAAACACTTAAAGATACAAGATAATTAAAAAGTCAACGAGATGGCGAGAGGACTTAGCAGGTACAGGTACTGTCTGTGCAAGCCTGAGTTTGATCTTAGAACCCGTGATGGGAGGGGAGACCTGATTTCCAAATGTGGTCCTCTGACTTCCATGGGTATACCATGGCATGTGTGCATGTGCACATACATGCACACATGTAATGACGACGGTGACAATAAAAAAGATGGAGAACAATGCAGCCAGATAGATACCTACTGCCAAATCCTGCCCTCCCTCCTCTTTCTCTCTCACACACATATACAAACAAAAGTTTTAAAGATTACAAAGTAAACAAAACATAGGCAAAAAAAAAAGAAACCAAGTCTATGAAAACTCAAAATAGTTAACCCTCCATCCCTGTACAAAACAATCCGCTAAACCCTGCTTCAGGGACCGACCCTCCCTGGTTTTAGTGCAGGGCTGATGAGGAGGAAGAGGGGAGTTTTCCTGAATGAGATTTATACATGTTGGGAAATTCCAGCCTCAAATCCTTCAGGGCAGTAGGTGAGAGTTCAGAGCCAAGGAAAGGAAGTGAGCCACCAGCACCAGATTAGCTGGTCCCCAGCTCTGATGGATTCTGTACATAGAGGTAGCAGACACACACACATCCAGGTCTGGCTGTACTTGGTTCTAAAGATTCAAATTTTAGTCCTCACATAGGCAAATAGGGGGCTATCCAAGCCCTGCTATGGAATTCTTTTCCATGGGACCACAACTCTTAAGTCCTATCATAAATTATATATATATATATATATATATATATATATATATATATATATTTAAATATAGAATATATATGTATATCCTATATTTAAAAGAAAAAGTGTAGCAAGCTTGGAGAAGCCCAGTCCCCTCAACAGTGTGCTGTCTGCAATGTCAGAGATCCTCATATTTCCAAACCGCCATTTCTTTAAGCACCTGCTTCTTTGCTTCTTGCTGAGAACAGAGAATATCCCATCACCCTCTGCCTCCCCCCATATCTCACCCAGAGACAGTCTCTGACACCCACCCCAGAGACTATTTAGTGGCATATGCCTGCCCACCCCCTTGAAGAAAGGCCCCTTGGGGAGATGGTGCTGACTTTACCTATTTAAAAAAAAACAACAACAAAAGAAGAAACTTCTCTAAGGAAAAAGAAATAGCCTGCTGCCTTCCCTTCTCTCCTTTGTTAACGGGTTCTAGAACAGGGTTAGATTCCCTTGGGCAAGGCCTGCTTCCTAGATGAGAAGGGCGGATCCTTCTCCAAGCAGGTGGCCCCTGCCACTGACATAGCAGAGAGGACCCACAGCAGAGCCACACTATTCGACACAAACCAGAGGCTTGTCCCATCCATTCCATGCAGAGCAGCTTGCTGGGAGTCACTCCATCTGCAGAATAACGGCCAAGGTGGGATGTGCTGCCATTTATCTGTGCAAGTAGCCTAAGCCAGCAGATGCTGGGCACAGCTAACTCCCACTCCATGGACTGTCAAACCAGATCAGTGAGGCGGACACACACGAGGAAGATGTAGCAGGGCCCACTTGCCTGGTGCTGTCGGTGACTACTTCCCCACAGCCTCTGCTAAATAGATGGACGGGCAGGGCTTAGCTCAGCACAATCCTCCCTGCTATGAGTGCCACCCACTCCGGCACTGTCTGTATACCCTTCACCCCACAGCTCTATGATCATTTTTATTTCTTCAGGACACTAGCCACCTGCACTGACTCTTTGTCCACTGCTCTTTACTCATTTGTAGCCCTTTCAATAATCAATGCGTCACGTGCAACTGGTGAGCTACGATTCGGCTGATAGGCACATTGACAAATTTTAGAAAGGAACAAAGTACTTGCGGTTGGCGTGGTTACAACTCCAAGTGAGACCTCAAGGACTCAGTGAAGAGAGGCTGAGGAGACAGGTATAGCTTATAAACTTGGCGATCCTCAATAAGTAAGTGTAACAGTCTGTATTATCGACACCACCAGCTTGCAAACCCCCATGCGCAGTTTCTCACCAGGAATGAGACCTATCATCTTGGGACACACTTGGGATTATCTGTAGTATTTTCTCATATTTCATGACCTCTTCTACTTTGTAGTTCAGAGCGAACATGGTAAGTCATAGCGAGATCAATTCAGATCCACTGTCTTCACGCAACAGATAAAATGTTGAGGTTCAAGAATGATATAAACACAGTTCCCCGACTTACTAATCTAGGACTCAAGGCCAATTTCGTACACTCATGGTCTACCGAGTGAAGACAAGAATATCCACTACTACCAGTTTCCTGGGTTATTTTCATAACCACTGGCTCTCATTTCCTTACACATGGGTGCTAACTACTGGTCTGTGTCACCTGCAGACACACGGAAGCATTCACACTCTGAGAAAGCAATATGCTGCTCCTCACAAAGTCCTCCGGCTGGTAACAGAGGCCTGGGTATCCTGATACCGACTTACCAAGATACGGACTTATAAACCCGGGGCTCAACATCTTTAACCACACTCACAGAAGTCCTCTGCCTTCTCTCACAGTCAATCCCAGGGAACATCTGTCCTAACACACAGGTTCAGGGAGACTGGCTACCTCATTTAAAAGCCTTGCCTCTCCACGAGGAAGGCTGGGAGGTCAATACATCCCTAGACAGGATTGAGCAAGGATGGAGTTGAGCTGCTCTCCTCCTAACCCAGGAGCTCAGCGGAGATCTCTTTCCAACACTCCCCGGTCCCTTTCCTGTTAGATCCTGTCTGCCATCTACACTCATGGAACACAATACCTGCTCCAATCCATCTACCCGTGGGTCCTGGCTGAGGAGGGTCAAGTCCAGACAAACTCAGAAAGTGGAAGGGTCACAACAGAGGGTCACAGTGCAGCAACACCCCAAAACCGTGTGCCCCATTTTTCTAGAAGACAATACTCAATTTGGGGGGAAAAAGCAACTCTGTTTTGTTCTATTAAACAGAAGAGCAGACGACAAAACTTACTCAGAATGAGTTCGGACATGGTGACAGTCCCCACAGGTGCAGAAACAGAGCTTGAATTGAGTGAGACTATTCACAGAGAAGCAAAACCCAGACAGGCAGTGACCAGGGTACAGGCTGTGGAGCCAGCTGCGCGCATCCAAGTGTGCACCTCTGTGCGCAGCCCAGCCTTAGGGGAACTCAACACAGCCAGATGCACTGACGCAACTTTTCCTTAAGGGAAACAGAGAGGTGGATGTCCAATTATTCCCAAGAAAACCTGCAGACAGCCTGGGCACAGTCCCCGAGGCTAGATGCATGCCTGCTGGGGATAGTGGCTTAACAAGAGTCTAGGAAAACGTGCTTATTTACAGCCCCACTTCAACCTGGGGTTAATATTCCCGCAACAGTGGCAGGATGTCCCTATGCTTGGAGCCCCATCTGGGGAGGGGACACAGTTGTAGAGATGGTAATGGGTCTACTGGGACCAGGTGTTCCTCAGGACCCACAGTTATTCGGTCACCTGAGAACCCCTGATGCAGAATGACAGCCTCTAAAATAACAAGGCCAATCTGTCCAGCCAACGTCTGCCTCACTTACAGCTGTCATGGGCCTCTGCCACACGAAGGCCACCTAATAAGGTTCTTGACATCACAGGATCGATTTCCTGTCCCCAGGACTACAATGGATGTCAGGCTTCCTGTCTCTGCTAGTCTAATGTTCCACATGTGAAGATGAGAAGGGATGGGAGGCTGGGATACAGTTCCCAGGGGTGTCCAAACAGCCACACGGGTACAGTGACATCATTTCATCAGCCTTCCCTTCCCAGGGACTCCAATGACAGTGACTATCAACCTCGATCCCCCTCAACTTTTGATGTCCAGTGCCTACGGATCCCCTTGTTGAGTTTGTTTCTCGTCCCGGAATCGGACATCCCAAGAGCTTAGTGATGCTGCCATTACTGCAACCCAACAATGTAATCCAACAGTAGCAGAGTATGAACTGGTCCGTAGCATTCATCTGACACCCTAGAAAACTCTACCTAGGAAGGAGTCCCATCTGTGGTGTCCTCACCTCCCCCGAGTGGTAGCAGGGCACACCCGTGGTGCCAGCTTTCTAGCATGCGGCGTAAGCACACATGCAGAGTATATGGCCTGCCATAGGTGTGATCTTCTCTGAGAAACAACAATGCTCATTCAGCGGAGCCTATGGAGGCTCGGTGTGATCAGGCTCCACATCACAGATGTTTAGATGTTTAGAAGACACAGATCCAAACATCTGAGCTTTAGTGGGAAGGACCCTGCAATGAGGAAGAGTGAGGCCCCACTTCCTGAGAACAACTCAGGCTCTGGTCCCTGGGCTTGTTTTCGGCAGGCTCTGTGCACTTGGTGCAGGAGCCCAACTCCCAGTCCCCTCCAAAAACTCAAGAGCCTCCTATAAAATCAACGCTTGCAAATTTGAGAGTCTCAAAGAAATTAATAAACAAATGTAGGTGGTGATAAAACCCAGAGAAACGATACCTTTGCCAGGCCATGGGCAGCATGGCGAGGGCTTAGAAACAAACATTTCTATGCAGTCATCAAGTAGCCCCTGTTCTGGGGATTCATCTACAAAACAAATGGGGGGGGGTGAGAATTTTTCTGACAGGTTGCCTATGGCGTTAGGAAGCTCCCAGAGAGAGGTGCCAGTTAAAAGGATCGGCTAAGGCAGAAGAAGCACGTGTGTGTCATATCAAGGAAAGAAGATGTGAGCCAGCGCTTTGAGGTGAGTTTTCAGAGGCTGCCCTCCTTCACTGTGGGGTCACCACAAGGGATGAAGGCATGCTCACAAAAGGAAACCACTCTCTGAGTAAAAGGAGAGACTGTGCTTCTTTCTGCAACATTCCTTTGTAGAAATACATTTCAATAACTTCAAAGCCAATGTATTTTTTTAAGTGTGAAACGTTGGTTTAAATGCAAAATTGATCATAGGCTACAAAAAAAAAGTACATCTTCAAGCCAGGAGGTGGTCATGTACACGTTTATTCCCAACTCTCAGAAGGCAGAGGCAGAGGCAGCAGGAGCTCTAAGTTCAACTACAGAGTGAGTTCCAGCTCAGCCCGAGATGCACAGAGGAACCCTGTCTCAAAGACCAAACAAACAAACAAACAAACGAAGTGTTCATCTTTAATCCAGACAAGTCTTCAAATACAAGTAAAAGGCTAGCCATGGGGCACATCGGTCATGTCATGAGCCTTCTCCTTGAGTTGGTTCCGGTCTCTTGGCATGACAAGCAGGGCCACGGTGACTAGCTTTGGCCCAGTGCTGAGAATAAGATTACTGGGTCACTGAGCCAATAGGTAAACTTCGGGTAGACATGGACACTCTCCTGGGTTCGTAACTGATGTTATTTTGAACTGTTCTCAGTGGGGTGCTCCAGGAACTCATGACCTCACCAACAGAATGTTTCGCCAGGCATTTGGATTGTTTCTCATATGCTCCCTGGAAATAGCATCTTAGGGCCATTTGATTTTTTTCTGTCCACATTGCATTGTTCTGTGATCGATATCTATTAAATCATTGCTATTTATTTGTTTTTGTCACGCAGTCTTGCTTTGTAGCTTTGCCTGTCCTGGAGCTTATAATATAGCCCAGGCTGCCCTCAGGCACCATCTGCCTTCTATTTTGAGGCAGGGTCTCTCCCTGGGACCTGGGGCTCACAGGTTCAGCTAGACTGGACTGGTCACCAATCTCTATGAAACCTCTTCTCTCTTCACTTCCGGCACCAGGACTCCAGGCATGGCACGTGCCGCTAGACCAAGCCTTTCACACACGCACTGGGTTTAAATCCAGGTCCTCATGCTGGCACAGCAAACAAGCTGCTGACTGAACCAGTCAGAATTCTCGATATACACATTTAAGGAAGTTTAACTGGGAACTCCATAGATAATATAAATTACAAAGATTTTAATAAAATAAGCATCATGGCTTATGTAATTCAGAACAGATGGTCTATAATTTGTCTTCTTAATTTATCCAAAGGGTAGTGACCAGTCATTCTATAGGTCTACCTCTTCTGGGACATCATATGGTGTTATATAAATGATACAATCACATGACACAGTCTTACATGTTTTCTCAGTGAACTCTGAGTTGCGAAAGTGCCTGCATAGAGCTGCTCTCTTGTGTGTCTTTTCCTAATTTAAAATCCAAAATTTATTCTGCTGTCAAAGGAACAATGCCTTTGACTCATTCCCATTGCAGCTAAGCAGTGACTCAAATGTCTCTGGTTTCTGAGTCGAATCTCCAGCCTGTCAGTCTTTGGAAAGAGGCTGAGCTCCTCCACAAAAGAGGGAAAAAAGCAAAATAAATTCTAATAAGAATGAAGAAATGAAACTTGCCGAGCTGAGGAACTGGCTCAGTAAGTAAAGTGTCGGCTACTCAAACGTGAGGACTAGAGTTCAGATGCCCAGAACCCATGTAAAAGCCAAATGTACTGGCATGTGAGGCCATGGTCTCATGAGTTCATATGTGCATCTGCCTTGCTGTGTCCCCAGGACAGCTTCCCTATCATCACGTACTGCCTCTGGCTCTTACACTCTTTCTGCCTCCTGTTCAGCATAGATCCCTGAGCCTTGAAGAGAGGGGTGTGATATGGAAATTCTATTTAGGGCCAGGCATTCCAAAATCCCCTTATTCTCTACATGTTTCGCCAGTTGTGTTGTGTTTCTTTGTTAATTATCATCAGATGAACCATCTTGATGAGGGTTGAGCGATGCGTTGATCTGAATTTCTGGTTCATAATACATGTTCAGACACCATGCAGTACCAGATCGAAGTGGTGGGTGGGTCTCCACCTTATTTCGTGAAACAGGGTCTCTAACTGAGCTGGAACTAACAAACCCAGCAAGCATTAAAGACCCTCCGGTGTCCACCTCCCCAGTGCTGGTATTAGAGATATGCATCCCTGCATATATGTGTGTGTGTGTGTGTGTGTGTGCGTGTGTGTGTGTGTGTGTGTGTGTGTGCGTGGTGTCCATTAAACCTAAGGCCTCTTGTATTGGAATAAAAACCTTGCCTTTCAGCTACCCTCCTGATCCTATTTTCATCTTTAAAATCTGAGAGACCCATGAAGTTGCCTGGGTTGGCCTTGAACTCATTCTGCAACTCAAGCTGGCATGGAAGTGGTAATCCTCCTGCTTCAGCCTCTCCAGGAGCTGGAATTCCAGGCCTGAGCTACACACCTATTTCGTGAATTCACTTGATGGCAGGAAACTGAACCGGGAAGGGGATGACGTCATGAGGATCCCCTCGACAGTCACAGCATCCTAAGTCATTTTTTCTGATCTCTCCTCTTGATCACTGCACTCTGGGCAGTTCTACTGGGAAATTCCACTAGTATGTGTACCAGATCATGACTCTGTCACAACTCAGCCACTCACATCCTCTCAGTAGGAGGACCCTGCCCAGAGGGCTATTCTTCCTCTAGAAGTATACACTGTTCAACACCCAAGAGGTGTAAGTCTGAATCTGGATGAGCTGGACCTGAGTCTGTTCTGAAATCCATGTTGATGCTTCAGCTGGTAAGCACCTGGCTATAGTGAGGCCCGGGAGGTCACCAGTCAGCAGACTGTATCTCTAATGGACCAAAGAGTCAATACAGCGCCCTGTGGACCACTAAACCCCAATGCTCAGGCATAAAAGCAGGCAGAGATAATGTGTAGCCAATGGCCTGGCTGGGATCCAAGTGCACTGACATATAAAGGCAGGTGAGGGGCCAGTTCGGCCTGCCTGCCATATACAGACCCATGGGGTGAAGACTGGTGACTCTCAGAAAGCTACCTCCACCCCAAGTCTTTCCCTTCTGGGCATGTGTTTATGTGCCATGACACTGAGTTTCTGAAATTAGGTTTTGATTCCAAATCCATGAATCCAGAATGAAGACATGGCCCGGTCTAATTCTGACCCATGTGTCCACCTGTGGCCCCTGGACTCTGCACTGCTACCTGTCCTAATTCAGAAACTCCCCACCATATGGCTATTAGAGGAAGGAATGAGCCTGCCTAGGTCCAGACACCTCAGAGAAGTCCTTTGCGTGTAGGTCTAATGGTGACAGTGTAAGAGGAGAAACAAAGCCAGGTTGTCTGTGGTTAAACCCTTGCTGACTCTCAGGCAAGGTGAAGACTACAGTGGAGTCTGAGATGCCACCTTAGCCTAATGCTGTACTGGGAAGTGTGCAGACTCCCTGATGGTGTGAGCCTCAGCTCAGCAAACAGCCAAGAGCACCCAAAGCAACCTACACTGAGCACAGTTCAGCTACTAAGTTTCCACTAAACCCCTAAGTCCATCCTCTGTCCCCTGTGATGACTCACCCACATTGTCTGCAGATGGGGAAACCAAGGTGCTGAAGTCCCACAAGGAGATCAATGTCACGAAGGGAGTCAGTATCAGAGTCAAGTCTGAAGCAGACAAGATGGCTGTGAATTCTACTCTTACCCCCAACATCCTACAGCTCTTGGGACTCTTAGATGATGGCACCACTGGGGTTCTGACTGTCATTCCACCATCAGGAGAGGACTTAGGTTTGACTAACCAATAGCTGGCCATATGTCTTAGTTAGGGTTGTATTGAAAAGACACCACGACCATGAGAACTCTTATTAAGGAGAACATTTAATTGGGGCTGGATTGCAGTTTCAGAGGTTTAGTCCATGGTCATCACGGTGAAAACCACGGTAGCATGCAGACAGCCATGGCGCCTTGACAGACAGGCAGCAGGGAGAGAAGACTGACACACACGGATGAGACTCCAAAGCCCGCCCCCACAGTGACACACTTCCTCCAGCAAGACATTATAATGTCACTCCCTATGGATCAAGAGTTCAAACACAGGAGTCTAAGGGGCCATACCTATTCAAACCACCACACCACATTGCATTCATCCTGAAAACTGCCTTGTCTGACACCCAAATCTTTAAGAAGGTTCTGCTGGGAGGCTACGCTGGGTGCAACCACACAAAAGCACCCAGTCCTTGGTCTCAAGGGCACCACATGTGACCCAATTAGGAGCCACCATAGCTTGCAGAATGTTACTTGCGGTCCTAAGAAACAAGTACAACAAACAGCCACTGTCACAGACAGACTGGTCCGCATTCTCAAGGCTAGGAAGAGAAGGAGTAGAGAAGACTAGTCACTGACACACAAGCCCTCCAGACCCTATAGTCAAGTTCCAGAAAGCAAGAATCAGATAAAACAAGGAAGAACCAATCTGGGGCTGTGTTCCTTCAGCCCTACCTACATGGAAGGTCACAGCAAAGGAGATTACATCGTCAACACCATAAGCCTCATGAAGCATGAAGGGTGGGTGCGGCTGAGTACAAGAAATTATGCAACTTCACTCTCATTTCCCAGCAACAAGAAAGGTTAGCCGCCCAAGTTTGACAGGTGAACCAAGTACCTTGGCATGTGCGATGTCACTCAGCTTAACGTGCAACCGTAGCCAAGGGAGCCTGCCCACGGTCGCAGCTCAGAAAGATGAGGTGGCAGACAAGAGGAGGTGGACCCCAAGCAAGATCAGAATCCACCTGACTTGTAACTTTTGCTGAGGCTTCGAGAGAGATGGGAGGGTTCCGGAGGCATCAGCCTGGTTTGCAATCACTTGCATAAGGCTGCAGGACTGATAAGAGCCTTAAGGAGACAGCAATTTACCCCCAGGCTGTGTAGAAAAGTGGGATCCTTCCCTAAGCCTCTCTGCTTATATATAACAACCTGCAATGCCTGTGCTCTGCAAACCAGCAAGAAAACAAAATTCAAGCGAGGTGAGGAAGATGAAAAATGAGGTGGAGCTGGAATGTGGAGGGTTCAGCCCCATGTCTCGTCAGCAGTGACAGGCGACTGGGGTGTTGGGGACTGCTGAGAGCAAGACAGTTTCCTGATGTGATGGACGGATCTTTCTTCCCTTCCTTTTGTATTTTCTGAGAGGGGCTCCTGAACTTCTGCTCCTTCTGCATCTACCTCCTCAGTTTGGCAGCTGCGCAACCATTGCATATGGCTTGATGTAGTGCTGAGGGTGGAAAGCAGGGTTTCATGTGTGCTAGGCAAGCATCCTAACCATGAATCTAGAACCCAGCACAACAATAGGGCTACACCCCCGGACAAAGAAAAGGCTTTCCTGGGTCTTCTCCCTTCCACACATCTTGCCCTCCGCTCACGCTTTCGGTGGTACTTAGCAGTTTGCTAATGGCCAGTGGGTAGCTACAGATTCAAACAGACTCCCTGTGGTGAGCAGGCACAAGATCTGGGAACTGGACTCCTAGTTCCTTATTTCTTTCTGCCATTGCCTCTGCGAAAGGAGTCCCGGAATGTCAGCTGCCCAAGGAACTCTCTCGGTCTGACTTAGACTTTATTTTTGGCATTGAGTAAACTCGTCTTGCCCCATTTCTCTCCCTTTCTGCAGGCTTGGGCTGAACGACACAGGAATTATCATCTCCAGTAGAATGCTGGTCACGGCATCCCCACCCATGATATTCCCCACATCCATGACCAGGCCCCAAGTGCCAAAGACAATAGTCAGTCTCAAGAAACCAGACGGCCGGGGCAATAACAAACTAGGCAAGGGTTCACAGGCTGGGAAATGAATGGGAGGGAGCTGGGGGAAATTTTGCAAGCTGCACTCCTCTCCCTAGAGGAAGCCATGTGACTTCCTGCTTGAATAGCTAAGTCCAGCTGCTGAGTCCAACCTATGTTAGAGTCTGCAATAAAAAACAAGGCAAAGGGACAGTGGGAAGCCCAGGGAGGATGGGGGATGGAGAGATGGCTCAGAAGGAGAGTACTAGCTGCTCTTTCAAAGGACCCAGGTTCAGTTCCCAGCACCCATATGGCAGCTCACCGCCATCTATAACTCTTGCTCCAGATCAGATCCCCTTTTCTGGCAGAATCCAGGCATGTGCATGGTACACAGACATACATGCAGGCAAAACACTCAAATACCTCCTACAAAAAATAACAATAACGTTAGCTTAAATGGCAGCAGTTGGTTTTTCTATGTTTACCATAAATTCTAGGAAGCCATACTTCATATTAAGAGAAACACAGAAACAATATGGCTCCCCAAGATGTTTCGGGATATATGCCAGATCCAGAAGTGAGCCTCATATGCAGAATTTTTATGACCAGAGCCTTTAACTGTTAACTGTTCTTATTTTGTTTTATTGGAGCTGAATGGTGGGGCTTATTTAGCACGCAGAAGGGTCCAGGAATCCCTAGTAGTAAAAGAATTAGTTAAAAGAAAGACTGCTAATGATATTTTACTGTATATAGGACTATATCTCATAATAGCTATTTTTATTTTTTCTTTTGTGTGAGGTGTGTATACGTGCATGTGTGTACATGTACGTGCACAGACATGTGCACATATGCACAGGCGACAGGCCAAAGTCAAGTTGAATGCTCTCCTTGACTGCTCTTCATCTTTATCCTGTGAGACAGTCATTGAACCTGGAGCTCACTGATTGGACTAGCTGGCTGACCAATGAGTTTCATGGATTAACCTACCTCCCCTACTTCTGCCTGACGTTAAAAAATGCTTTTATGCATGTATTGATTTATATGTATAATATGTGTATACAGGCACATACATATCACGGTGCTGGGTTGTTATTAGTTTTATTATTATTATTATTATTATTATTATTATTATTATTATTATTATCATATGGAATCTCAGCTCATGCACCCCAATCATGCTCAACTCACAGTCTCCCATGCCGGCTCTGCCCCTGAAAAAGGTCCATTTTGTGTTGTCTACATATTTACTGGGGCATGACCAAATTCCTAGTGGCCAGCCCAATACGTCTTTCTTCACATCTGCACAGAAGTCATCAGCTGAAGAGAGCCTTGTGGCCGCCAGAGCAGAGTGAGGTTAGCTCTCCCGAGCCCATACTGCTTCATGCACTGCAGTGCTGGGGGCTGGGGGCTGGGGGCTGGGGGCTGGGGGCCAGTTCTCCCGTGAGGGGAGGGACCAGCTCTCCTGTACCCTTGCCACTGCTGGCATCACAGCCCCACCCTCACTCCCCTTGCGTGGTTGAGAGGCAGGGATGTGCTTGCTTCTTTTTCATGGCTTCTGGGTATCTGAATTGGGATCCTCGTGTGTAGGACATACCCAGTGAGCCATCTTCCTCCTGCCTTTCACTGGTAAGGCTGGAGGAGATCAAGGTCGGTGATAGATTTGTTTATTCCTCAGATAATGGTGCTTTTTATATGTGTGTTAGTTCATCCATAAATTCAGAGCAGTGTGCAGCAAATGTGTAGAGCTTCTTAAATGCCAAACATGCCTCAGTCGGGTGATTTTTGAAAGTGCGCGGGGAGGGGGTGACTATATTCTGTGCAGTTTGTGATTTTGCAGCAATTAATGGGGTTCCAAACTCTGAGAAAAGGAAAGGCTGCTGGCAGAGTGCCTGATGGCCCATAGATCACTCTAGGGAGAAAATCAGTCACACAGCTGGTTCACAGGAAACGCTGGCCACAGCACCTCGGGGCTGACCTCTTGCTAACTTTTAGGCATGGGTCTCACAGAAACCTAGTATATTCTCTGCAGGTTCCACAAAACCCCTGCTTCTCTGGGCCTTGGTCCATACAATGAGGAAAATCGTCTCTGCATGCCTTTGTCTCTTATGGCTGCTGTAACCAGTTATCACAGACAGATGGGCTTAAACCTAATAAGAAGGGGTTGCCCCACAGCTCTGGATCCTGGAGCCAAAGGGCGGGCATCTGCTAGGTGGCTCCTGAGCACCAGGAGGAGCTATGTGGCAATCTTTTGGGCCTCATTCACATCTTCCTCTCTCCTTGTGTCCCTGTCTCTATGCTTCTCCCTCTTACAAGAGCATGACCCCAAATGAGTTGAAGCAGCACTGACCCTATGGTAAGTGACCTTCAACCTCATAATCTTTGTACAAGATTTGGCTTCCAAATCAGCTAACATTCATAGGTCCTGAGCCCAGGTAAAGACTGCAGTATGGATCCTGATGAGCAGGGAGAGGGGATGCAACTGATCCTCCACATGTTAGCAGATGAGGCCAATAAGACTAGGCTCAAGCAAGGGGACGCCAGAATCGTGGTACCCATTCCCATCTCATCTCCATCACTCCAGGAGCTTCACCTCCCCCAGGATAAGCATCTCCTAAAGTAGCAATGGGATGCTGTGCTTTGAGGCAACAAGCACTGAGCATGCCTGAGCCCAGGTGTTAGTCATGTAATTTCATGGCAGAGTCATAGGATCACTGACCTTCGACCTCACTGACCAGCCTTCATCCAGGCTTCATCAGCCTCCCAGGCCCGCTGAAGACATTAGGATATATAAAGGACACTGTGAATGCTGCCCCCATTCTAAGGACGATGTTCATATGTGCTGGTGGCTGCTGCATCCAACTCGGGGTATCTACAGTGTGGCACAGAAGAACCCATTTGCTTTCTCCAACACTGTGGTTAAATTGATTTGTAAAGATAGACAGATAAATAACTGTGCAGGTAATTCCAGCTGCTAGTTTAGAGAACTAGAGAAAATGAATGTTTTGTCAAGTGTGTTGGCTTCCTGTGCTCAGGGCAGACTCACCTCCCTGGGTAGGATACTAAGAGCTCAGTCTTCGGTGCCAGGCGTCTGTTTTACGGGGCCGGCCTCATTACTGCCGCGGCCACAAGAGTTCATTCAATTCCAGGAGTCTCTTTTAGTGTCCTCAGAATAAATCACTGGCTTGCCCCAGCTGGGAAGCCAGGAATAATTGGCAGAGCTGGCTACACCAGTTAGAAGTTCATGCTGTGGTTAGTGCTGACCCATTTGCTAAGTCCTGTGTGCTAGCTTAAACCCCCTTGCATCCAATACCACCCAAAAGAGAGCCCCCCCTCCATTCTGACTCTTAAATCATCTCACATAGACCTCTCTTTTAGGGTTTCTAATGCAATTAAAGAAAATCAAAAGGCTCCAGAACATGCCTTACCATCCCTTCTTAGGACGAAAGGGAAATTGAAGGACTGTCCAGACAGGGTGGCTATGAGTTGGGTCCAGCCATGCTGACCTTCACTGTCCTTGAACAACATCACCTTGGGAAGTGACATTCAGACTTCATCTACAGCCACGGTTATAACAGCCTCGCAAAGGTCAACCACACATGGGACTGAGTAGTTTCAAAGGGTCCCCGAGACATCCCAGAAACAAGCAACCTTTGAAGAGGCGACCATTTCCCCCTGCCCTGGGGCATGGACCATTTACAGAACACACAGATCTGTTTCTGGGAAACCCTCTGTGTTCCTTGAAATGTGACTAGAACTGCAGCCTAAAACGAATGCCCAGCCGAGCAAGTTTAGTGTTTTGAGTTTAAAGGGACAAACATTCTGTCCTTTAGTCATCTGGTTCTTTAATCATGTGCCCAACAAGCTCCTGGGCATGCTCACTTCATACTTGAGACTAAAGACATCTGCAGAGGGCTCTGAGCTGGCCCTTGTCCCAAAGGCACACAATGGCTCAAGTGCAGGCTGGCGACACTGGGAAGGGCTTCCCACAGAACCGAGTTACAGACATGAAGCAGGGCAGCAGATGAGGAAAGACAGCCAGTGACGGGGCTACCTTCCGAGGGCCCAGGGTGCCGACCAGATGCTCACTCCTAGGGGAATCTTGATGTCCATTCCTACTCTTTCCCACAGCCAGCCTGTTTAGGTGGCAGGGAATTGGCAGTGCGACCTGCACACCTCACCCCATTAGAGCCTGAGCAGCCATTCAGCCACAGCATGGACTCCAGAGACTCTTCCCCTGTAAGCAAATGCCTGTTCACACAGAAGACTACCAGAAACAGAAGGTATGGGCAGGCAGGGGTGCGGGACTGGCAATCCCACACATCACACTAAGTCTCTTCACAGCCTCCTCCTTCTACACTGGGTGCTTCAGGGAGGCCCTGGAGTGTTTCCTGAGGAAGGAGATAGAGGAGTTGTCATGGTTTGAATGTGCAGTACCTGATACAGGCTCCTGTGTTTGAAAAGCTAGTCTTCAGCTAGTGGCCCTATCTGAGTTGAGTGGAACCTTGGGGAATTATAGCTTTGTTGGAGGATGTAGTTTAGTGGGTTGTTTAGAGTGAACTCCACTTCTTGTCCTCTTTCTCTCTGCTTCTTGACTGTTGATGAACTGAGAGCAACCAGCCTAACCCTCCGGGGCCATACGCTCTGCTGTTGGAGGCTGTGTTGCCCTGGAACTCTACGCCAGAATAAGCCCTTCTCCCTTAAGTCACTGTTGTCTGGAGAGTTTACCACAGCTACAGAAAGTATACAACAGGAGCTATGTCTCTGGGTGAGGAGGCGAGTTTCAGATAACATCTTCAAAGGCAGTCTGGTGGTTTGAAAGAGAATGGCGCCCACAGGTTCTTTGGCTTAAAAGCTTTGTCCCAAGTTCATGGAACTGTTTGGTAAGGATTAGTAGGTGTGGCCTTGTTGGAGAGGGAGGGGTGATGTTGCAAAAGCCCACATCAGGCTCGATCTCTTTCTGCCCCTTGCCTATGGATCAGATGTAAACTCTCAGCTACTGCTTAGCACCACGCCTGCCTGCCTGCCTGTACCATACACTCCCTACAAGGTGCAAGCAATCCCCTAATTAAATGTTTTCTTTAATAAGCTCTTTGGGTCATGGTATTTCATCACAGCTATAGAACAGCATCTAAGACAGGTGAATTGCAGTAAATTATCAAATGAACTAGACTTTCATTGGAGGACACTGGATGCCATGGGGGGTCCCATATCAGATATCCCATATATAAAATATTTAGTAGCAAAATTACAGTTAGGAAGTATCAGCAAAATAATTTTATAGTTGAGGCACCACAACTTGACCAACTATACTAAAGGGTTGCAGCATTAAGAACAGTTGAGAAACACTGCCCCAGAGAAATCCCTTCCTAGCAGTCACCTCAAACAGCATCCTGTGCACCCGCCCCGCCACCCACTTCCTAACGACTGCACAACCCATTGTTCAGCAATATCCTGAGTGACATGGTCAAGTCCTGAAACCCCTCAGAAAGACTGACCACATCTTCTCACACTGTCCTTCAGAACCACTAGAGTGGAGGCTGCTGAGGAGAGGCAGTGAATTCCCGTAGCTTCCATCCACGGTGGCTGCTTTGCACACACCTGTAACTGAGATTTGACCATGGGTAACTTATCATTCACACCAATCAAATCTCAGGATGCAGTCACCTAGCGTTCTGGGAGGACACGGCAGTCATGACAATGACAGTTGAGTCTTTACAAGGTCAACCGTCCTGCATCCTAATGGGAGAGTGGGGAAAATAGCTAACATTAAAAAGTAGCAGGATATTAGCCAATTTAAAACTATTGGCTAATGTGCATATTTGCATGGCCATCTTAAAGCACGTTTTCTTACTCCTTAGTAGAGAAATCAACACTTTCAGTGGAAGGCCAGTACAGAAAAGGAGTCCCCAAATATCTCAGATGCAGAAAGTTTGAAGTTAGGAAGCAAGCTGGTGCAACTCTTTCTCTGCCTTCTGGTTTCTCATCCATCCCTCCCTCTTTCTTCCTTTCTCTCCACTTCTTTTTTTAAATGTGTGTGTGTGTGGGTGTGTGTATGATTTTCATGCATATATATATGCATATTCACATATATGCAAGTGTACATACATAATTGTGTGTCCATAGCTCTGGGCATGGAAAGGAAAGTCCAAAGTTAATGACCAGTACTTTCCTCAATAGCTCTCCACTTCATTCACATAGGCAAGGGCTCCCCTGAGCCCAGAGCTCACCAGTGCCAGCTCGTCTAGCTGACCAGCTTACCCAAGGGATCCTCAGTCTCTGCCTCCAGAGAGCTGAGACTACAGGCCACCACCATGCCTACATGGCTTCAACATGATCCTGGGACCTGAACTCCAGATATTTTAAAGTAATCACTGCCAACCAACACATTACCCTCTTTAGTGACCAACACACTCAAAGGCTCCCACAGGGTCAACAAGACATGGGTACTCCCAAAGATGCCTTCTAGTGTAAACAGCTCACCTTTCTCAAGTGAATTCCAGAGCCGGCCTTGGGTCCAGGGCCCCCAACCTTACGATGACAGGATAAAGGAACATAGGCCCATATATCATCAAGCAAAACAGGAGGGCAAGAAACTAATGTCTTACTGGCTGTCTAGTAAGGGTTATGCATTTTATCTGTTACCTTAGTTAACCAGGATGACACCACAGTGGAGTACGCTTTTGGATAAGGAACTGGGCAGTCAGAGGCCAGGAGTTTACACCCAATTTTAGGGATATATAGGAAACATTGAAGAAATTTTTCAGGGAACTGAGGATGCCACTCAATGGACAAGACTATTTGCCTGGTATGCACAAAGCCCTGGGTTCAAACCCCAGCATGCATAGAACCCTATAAGGTATACCGTACATGTCTAAAGTCCTAGCACTGAGGAGAAAGCAGCATGAAGATTATGATTTTAAAGTTACACCTGGATACATACTGGTATTTCCAACTGAGACCAGCTGAGACCAGATGCAGTGAAAAACCCTACACTTCCATTGTATCCCACACTGCCTATTGACTGCCAGGAGTAGGGGCGGAGCAGATGACGTCATCAGGATAGCCTCCTCAAAATGTTACTTATGGAGGCCTGAGGCAGGAGGAGGGCTTTCCTATCTGAGTAAAGAGGCTTCCAGGCAGAAGGAGCAGAGAGCTGCACAGCGGTGGAATAGGCCAAGCCCTGTTCCTGAGGGGAACCATTCATTGTAGAGCAGCAAACCTCTCTTAATGTCATCGGCTATAAACATAAAACATCAATTATATCCTTATTACACCCTTCTAGTCTCTCCGAGCATGTTCAGATAGCCAAACCTCATCTCTCTGGATTCCGAGAAATCCCGTCACTCATACACAGAACAGCAGGTACTCAGCGAGGGTCTGAGAACGTCACAAGCCCCAAAAGGCCCAAGTTCCATGGAGACGGAAACTCAGAAGCCCGTGACCTCTGCCTGTGAACGATTTTGAGCTTTTCTGGCCAGATGACGTCTGCCTGTGACCTCCATCACCATTCACATCTGGGTGTAATAGAAGAAGAACAACAACAACAAAAACCATAAACTGAGAAGAAACCTAATATGTGTGCGAATCTGTGAAGCCACAGGCCTCGGTATGGTGCAAGAGGAGGTGATGAGAAACTGTGGGCTGGTCTACTGTTAGCCTCGGGAGAAGAAAGCGTTTGTTATTTCTTTCTCAGTTGCAAAAGCATCACATGCTGTTTCCAAAAGACATTACCAGAAAAAGACACACAGAAGACAAACCATAAACCACCCGCCAGGACACAGCTGAAGAACCCAAAACCTTACCCCCAACGTTAAGCAAGGATCTCCAGTACAGGCACACAAGAGTGCACACGTGAAGACAGAGATGTGCGCCCCCTTACAACTTAAGTTGTAAGGCATTACACCAACCAGTGACTTCACCGCCAATCTCAAAGCCAAGGGCAGAATGCTACCTGCTTCAGTTGTCCCTCCTCATGCCAAGCTGAAGGAAATAAACAGGCTATTTGGGAAAGCAATGGGGGCAGTTCCAAATAGAAACAGATGTGTCCCTGAAAAGAGGCACGTTCTCATTTGCTTCCTGCTGTTGTAATGGATGTCATGACCAAAAGCAACTTGGAGAGGAAATAATCCTGCAGATTATAGTCCAGCGAGGGAACTCCCAGAAGCTTGAAAAAAAAAACAAAAACAAAAATACACAAAAAGCAAAACCGCAGGAGAATGCCGTTCACTAGTTTGCCCCGGCTTTCCTTCACTGCATGTCTCACGTGAGCCAGGCCCGCTGCCTAGGAACAGCGCTACCCACAGTGGGCTGGACCCTCCGACATCAGTTAGCAAGCAAGAAAATGCCCCAAACACGCCCATAAGCCAATCTGGTGAAGACGATTTTTCACTTGAGGTTCTCAGCTGAGCAAGAAATGTCAAGCTGACATCCAAGATTAGCCATCCCAGGGCAAGAATTCCCACACTGAGACCCGTCGTAGCCACCAACTACCCAGGAATGGAAGGGCCTGGATGGAGGCCAACTGGCGTGGCTTCTTTCCAGGTGAGGAGATGAAGGGCTGGTGAGTTGAAATAAATGCCAAACCAGAGAGAGAGAGGGCAGTGACCCTTCTACCTCCCAGTTCTTCTAAACCTTGGCTTTCCCCTTCAGTTAGCACAGGAGCCCATGGGGCCAGGGAGACAGTTCAGTGGCAGAAGGCATAGCATGTGTGCAACCGTGGGTTCAGTCCCCAGCACACTGGATACACTCAGATCTAGCAGTGTGCTGCTCTAAACCCCAAATTCAGGAGGCTTAGGCTGAAGGAAGGGTCAGAAGTTCAGTCATTCTTAACTACACAGTGAGTTCAAGGCCAGGTCTCAAAGGAAAAAAAATCCCAATCTCAAAGGAAAAAAAAAAAAACAAAAAACCACATTCTGCATACTGGTCTTCACTTTCTCCATTGTACTCGTGGCCTGCGGGATGTCCCTGGTTAAGGTTGCCCCACGAACAAAGAAGGTTCCCTTCAAAGTGCCAGCAACGAACCTCTACTAGGCTGACTTAGAAACTGAGACTGTTAAACCAATTCTGAGGGGATCTGGAGACCTCTGAGGGTTTGGCTCGGTTGCATAGGTTCCATTGCAAAAGTATAGATGTCTTTTGAGGCTTCTCCGGCGGGGTGGAGGGCAGGGGAGAAGAGGTTTTAAAACTGTCTCTGAGCAAAAAAGCAAAGTAAAGCTTACTTTTCCTCCTATTTTCCATTGATTTTTTCCGTGGTTCCATGACCAAAGAACACTATGAAATAGAAACTTAAGAATAGAAAACTATTTCTCAAGAACGTGAAGACTGAGAGGGTCCCAAGGAGCCAAGGATAAGACAGAGGGACATCAATACAGAGAACAATGATTTCCATGAGGTCAGAGCAGGTTCATGCAGTCCCCGGACACCAGACAGCCCTACCCACATGCCAGTTATGCGAACCTATAGGACTTATGAGCTTTGCCTGCTTTGTTGTCAGAGTAAGTCACGATTCTTGGTTTCCTAACTCTCTTACAAGCACAAAGAGAAGCCATGTTCACCTTCCATCTCCATCTCTTCCCCTGCTTCCTTTCCTGACCACCCACAGAGATCATGCTAGAGAGCAGATTAAAAAGTTCTACGTCTTCCCACGATCAGACCTCCTTGGAGTTTCAGATCTGCGGAGAAGTTTCTGAGGTGCCATATGGCCTGCCTCGGTCCTTATGGAGGGAATAAACGTCCTGATTTGCCAGCAAGATGCCCTCTGCTTCGAGGGTAGTAAGAGGGTCAAGGGTCAGACAGAAACACTCTAGGCAGTGACCTAGAGTGCTCCACAGGCACGGGAACATGGGGAGCTACTGCTCGGTGGAATGCAGTTCCTGGGCTATGCCCAGGGGCCTCCCAAATGGCTGCTCTTAACCTCCTCTGCACAGCACATCACTCGTGGCAGATGAGTCACCAAACCCAGGTCCTGATTTAGCCTCCCCTTCCATCCCTCCCTTCCAGGTTGCTGAGGAAACCCCTGCCCTGCAGTGTTAGCAAGTGCCTTTCAGACAGCAGGCACCTTCAGGGGTAAATCCCGCATCGAATCAGCCCAGGAAAAACAGGCAGAGCAAGAGAAAGCCAGTGGAGTTAGATGAGTCCAGGCAGACCTGAGCTTAAGCTAGACCAGTACAGATCAGCGAGGAGGCTCCCGTCAGGTGATGGAGACCCCTACAATTAAGAGAAGGACCCGCTGTAGTGAGAACGAGTCCAGAAACTGTGTATCCGATTCCCAATAACTCCATGGGGAAACCGAAAAGAGGGGCATTCCGAGTGGATAGCTGTCTATGGTGCTGGGAGGCAATAGGGTCACTGCACTGACTCTACCCTGCAAGCCTGACTGCAGCGAGTCTACTGACCGCAAGCCAGGGTGCCGTAAGAAGGCGAAAGAGTTCTGGAATGCCCACGTGCTGCAGGCAAACAGGGAGAACAATTCACATCTACTTCAGCTCGAGCTCCTGAGACGTCCACCTAGACAACCGGAGGAGAATCAGGCCATTGAGGATGCTCTAGGAAATTGACCATGGTCACATGGACCTTCCCAGAATAAGGGACAGAAGGCATACCAAAAAAAAAAAAAGTGAAGTTCCATGAGTGCTGTAGGAATTCCTTCAGCCAACAGCCTTTAAGATACCCACCCACTTGGGCGTGGCCTCTCATACTATAAATGCTGATGTAAAAGTGTGCGTGCTCTCTCTTGGTCTTCTGGCTTCGATTCCTGTTCCCCATCTGTGTAGAGGCCTGTGATCTGTGTGTCTACCCCTGAATAAATAATCCCTTATTGTACTCAATTCTGAGCTAGTGTGGGATTATTTTATAACTTCCATCTTCATCTGGTGACCAACATGAACCCAGCTCCACACCTACAGGATAGACCAAAACAGGCGCAGAAGGTCCATGACCCAGAAAGTCTCCCGCCCCTGCCCACCTGGCTTGATTTCACCTACTAAGTGGCTTTTTTGCCAAACCCTGCCACAGCTACAGCAGAGCTACTGTGTAGCAACTTGCCAGTTCTCCAGGCTCACACAGGCTTCCCCAGCATGCCGCTTTCCTTGCTGTGCAGTGACTTGCACAGCTTCCGGTGTGTGCTCCTGCTCACAAACTCTGGGCTCCTTGCTCCAAGTCCAGAATTGACTTAATTGCTCTAAATTTGTCAAGCAAAGTATATTTGTGACTATTTAACCAGGTACCAATCAATGCATGAAACCAAAGCAGCGTGAACAGTCCCATGTACCACTGGTCATGTCTCCTGGCCACATGGCTGCAACTGCGACACCTGCTGGTCAATAAAGATTATTACACCTACAACAGTTTACTGAAATCTAACAGTGGTAAGATAAAATTGAAAGTTGTACGATGGCAGACAATATTACCATTCACGTATTTAATAACCTTTTTGCTTTTACTAGGGATGGTATTCTGCAAGGCTTCTGTGATTTTCCTTATACATCCATTTATTTGATTTTGGGAATTAGTTTTGTTTTTCATATTGTATCATTAAGAAAACTGTTTGATAACAGAGCCAAAAATGAGGCACTTTTAAAAATGATACAGCTAGTTGAAAAATTAACACTATTGAAAGGATAATATTAATTAATACTATTAAAGAAAAATATTAACTTAACAGACAAAATCCAATCAATGTTGAAGAGACATTATCTGAAAGAATTTGTGCTGTTGAATTTAACAATCGGAATCTATTGAAAAGTTATGATAGGTTAACAGTAATAGCTAAGGTTGCCTCCAGGAAGGCAATATGCACTCCATCATATGCCCAGTGGTGAAACGTTATCTTTATTGGACAAATTTCATACCTTGGAATCATCAATGAAAGCATTAGAATGGATCACTGGACAGGAGATTCAGACTATACAACAGGCAGTGGTAAAAAGATTTGAAAAGACTGAGCTAATTATTGCAGCTGTGAGCATAGAGAAAAGGCACAAGGGCGGGAGTTAGCCTTGTTGCTGCATGCCAGAGTGCAGGATGACTCACCCAGAGTTTTAGTTGCCAATCTGGTAATATCCCCTGAGAAGCCATCTGGCACAAAATACCCTAAGGTAGTCAAAGAATATACACGGCAGCCTATAGGTATGAGCGATCTAGAAGAAATGGCAAAGAGTGCTGAAGGCCTCAGAATTTCATAAGAAACATCATGTCAACAGCAAGGTTTAAAGAAAAAGTTCTCTATTACAAGCTAAGGAGACTATAAAGAGATGCTCTACTGGCTCTTTCTATAACCAAAACACTGCTACCTACAGGAAGTAACCCAAAAGGTACTCTAAGGAATGAAATCTGGCAGATGGATGTGTTCCACTTCACATAATTTTGAAAATTAAACTATGTACACCACACCGTTGTTTTCAATAGGCAACTGCCTTGAGTTCAGAAAAGGCTAATTCAGTAATCACGCATTTATTAGAAGTTATGGCCATCATGGGTATACCTGCACAAATAAAGACAGATAATGGTCCAGCATATGTATCTAAAAAAATGAAACAGTTGTTTTGCTTATTATAACATAAAGCATATTACAGGTATACCAAACAATCCTACAGGTCAGAAAGTTATAGAAAGGTCAAATTGAACTATAATGGGTATGGTAAACAAACAGAAGGGATAAAAAATACCCTCAGAAATAGATTGTATAATGCTTTATTAATCTTGAATTTTCTTAACACTACTGAAAAAGGAACAACACCAGCAGAGAGACATTGGATAACAGAAAAAACTTCTGCATTAAATCAGCCAGTGTATCTCATTTGACCTCACAGTGGAAACCAGGAGATACGCTGCGCTGGGAAAGGTGTTTTGCTCTTGTTTCCACAGGAGAAGCAAAGTTATGGGTACCATCAAAATTAATAAAGATTCGGTTTGTAAAAGAGGAACATCTTGAGAAAGAGAAATGACAGCTCATCCACAGAGGTGACAACCATACAGGTGGTAAGGAAACCTCATAAGTGTTGGGGCAGGGCTCTGTTCTTGTCTTTACAGGAAAACACTCATCTTCAAAAAGTCAAGAGACCCTGGGCTTTGTCCTGGATGCCTAAACAGGACAAGATAGCAATCCAGAAAGGATCACCAAGCAAAGAGGAATATGACTTATGAGGACAGGTCATCTGCAGGGTAATATTTCATATGTACAGTCTCTGTACATATATATATATAATTAATACATGCTAGAAATATAAACTCATTTAAGAATCAATGCTGAATTTGGAGTTGGACAATGGCTATCTTTCTCTAAATCCAAGCATGTTGTTAAGAGAAAAATTCAGTTTCTGTCTCATGTCAGGAGCCATCTGGTATGGGACAGAAAGAAGAAAAAAATTAGGAAAAAAATTACTTTTCTTCATACTTATTTTGTCTATGTCATAACTTTAGTTGAATATATGCCTATATGAATAATGTTTAAGTTTTCCACAATGAACAATGGATTTTCCTGCAATGGATCTTCAAAGTTTACAGGAAGAAGATGGGACCCCACAACAATGACTCCACCTGGTTGATATGACATCATGGATGCTGATATCACTAATATAAGACCAGTTTTGGGTACCAGCGGTCAAGATGGTTCCAAATTGGTTAGCTGAAATGGTGCACCTTCTTAGAATGTACTGGCCAGAACTCCAAATAGGAACCTCAGAAAAACCCTACTGAATACTCAGACTATTTGCAATTATACCAGACAGTAATCTTGAAACTTAACCATCATTTTACCTTCACAGGACCCAATAGAAAGAACATCACTCCATGACAGCTGGAAGTAATTCTAGAAGATGATATCCCCTCTCCCAACAAAGTTTGTCCTCAGGGTTAGGGACATCAATTACGGGTTGATTATAACTGGTACAGGGTTGGGGTAGAAATTATGTAGGCTCAGGGATCCCTTTTTTTAAAAAAAAAAAAAAGGGGGGGATTGGATGGAATAATAGGTAGATTAGGGTGAGCTTACTCACACTAATAATAATAGTAATAGAGTGAATACTTGTGAGCTATTATTTATAGGCAATTTACATTGGTATAGATTCTTGTATACTGATACAAATTCAAATTATATTGAATATGGTCCTATCTCTGTTTATAATATTTGTACACCTAGGCAAAGTTACTTTGTCATATTGTTTGCATGCATGCTTCTACCTCTGCTTAAGACATTTTGTATATTAATGCAGTTTTGGAATATATTTATCATGTTGCACTATACATTTCTACCTCTGATCAAGATACTTATACACTGTTGACATTTTTGAGGTCATTGTCCTCATTTGCTGCACAGTTGCTTAAAGATTTTCTAATATTCTAATATAAAGTTTTAGTCTTTAAGTTATATAGGTATTAAGTATTATAGGTCTATAGTTACCCATGTTTGTCATACTTATAGTTAGACAAATCAGGTTCTTTAGATACATTGAGACTGTATTCCACATAGATAGGTAATCCTCAACCACTTCAAAGGACTGTAGAACATGGCATTTAAATAACTTAGGGTTCTGTTGACATGAGACACAATTGCTCCTGGCAGCACCGATCTATTCCTGACAGAATGTTGAGCACCAAGGACTTGGAGCTTGTTTACTTCTTGGCAAAACTGCACTTTTGGGCAAGGAACTGACAACCACTGACAAAATGCACGGTGTCCAGACAGGACAAGCAGAATACAAGAAAAAAGACTGTCAAATCTTGCCAAGACCGGGTAAGATGGTTTTGAAAAATTTTCTGCCTCTGAAAAATGGTCTGTCAGTTATTCGAGGCCTTAGCCAAAGTTGGTTGCTCCAACATTGCAAATAAGACTTTGGGTGATTGCCCAAGTAGCCAGTTGTCTCTGCAATTTACTGCACATTTTGGAAGCTGCTTGATTGTACTTCCTGCCTACTTAAGTAATATTATCTCCCTTCTCAGGCCTTTGATGGGGTTGAAGATTGGATAGTTATTTTCTTCTTATGATTTATCCAAGCCCTTTCTAATACAAGACTTAGACTCCTTAGGAAAGAATGATTATTGAAACATTTAGCATATGTTCCTTGCTTAATATTGTTTATGCTGGTAATTCTAATTTTTATACTTGATATCTACTCTTATTGTATGTAATTCTGTACTGGGTTTGGAACTCCCTTATTTAAACAAAAGGGGGAGGTGCTACAGGAACTCTTTCAGCCTTTAAGATACCAGCCACTTGGGTGTGGCCTTTTATACTATAAATGCTGATGTAAAGTGTACGTGCGCATGTAATCTCTCTGTCTCCTGGCTTCTGGCTTTGGTTCCGGTTTCCCGTTCGTGCAGAGAACTGTGATCTGTGAATCTACCCCTAAATAAAAAACCCTTTATTATACTCCATTCTGAGTGAGTGTGGGATTATTTTGCAGCTTCCATCTTCACATGAGCTTACCACTGTGATACAGAAATGCTCCCCCGTGCAAGAGACACGAGGTGGAAGCCACAGCCCAGGGTCAAGAATTCCCTAGGGGAAGGTGCTAAATCAAAAATATCTGCGGGTTGCAAGAGTGATTTGATAACGATAAATGCTGATAGGCCTAGAGATCTCTATGCCCAGATCTGGATCTTCCCTTTGAGTACACTGTTCAATTGGATCTATGACGTCGTCTTTGTGAGCACCAAGGAACAGAGACAGTGAGACCATGAGAAAGGCCTGTTCTGGCTTGTGGCATCCTGTCCCTGTCTGTTTTAGTAGTCAGCTGGATTAGATAGAACTTGACATTCTGCTTTCAGCACTGTCTTCCGTCCCCCCACCCCCTGCCCTGCAGCGTTTGCCAAGGGACAACAGCCCAGCCCAGTGGTGTTGAAAGAGCCTCCTCAGGCCAACCAGTGTGGTGATCAAGTCCTAGCGTTGAGACCATGTGTACTCACTGCAGCGTGGCTAGAGAAGACAGCTTATGCTTGCATCTGTCACCTTCTGAGCAACGGTGACAGAAGCCCTTCGGCAACCCATGTGTATCCCTGGAATCTCATCCTGACACTCCCATCCAAGTCCGGATACATCCAACTTTAGAAGCCTCAGTTGTAGGCCCAGAAGAAAAGCTGAGAATCTGACAGGGAGCTGGTGAAAACAGACAGATTGGGACTGGCGGTGGGAGTGGAATGCGTGGTGGCTTGCAGAACTTACAAGACAATCCACGGTTCTAAGATTGGAAGGGGGGTGGGAGGGAGTGAAGACATTGCCTTTTCTTAAAATAGGAGCATTTGCAAAGAGGTGGCCCTTGGGGTGTGCCTCCAGGTGTTCTCCCAGATGTCAGGGGACATTGAGAACTGGTGCATCACTAAGTCCAAATGCTCCGAGAGATTGTTGTACCAGTCAAACACCATTAAGATACAAAGTTGCTGACAAATGGGATCCCAACAGACAACGCAGGGTGCTCAGCCCCCATGCCATCACCCTGTGTGGCAGGGTTCTTTGGTCCCAGATCCACCAGTACCAATGGAACATCCACTGAGCCTCTTGCCCAGGAACCATCTTGTTCATGACACTATTCCAAACAGCCACACTCACACTTCCCCCAGATACCTGTGCAAAGAGAGGGGGTCTATCTTGGAGAGAGCAGAGTCCCGTGAACTATAGGGTGGACTGAGGTCTATGGAGGAAACTCGAGATGTGTTCCTGACCTAGAGAAGCAGAGGTTGCTCCTCAGGAGTTACTTCATGGGCCCAGTGTAGATCATTGAGCCCTGAGAGCCGTTGATGGGTGACGTGGGAGGGTCTTTTGTTTTGTGTTGATTTCATTGGTTAATAAAGAAACTGCCTTGGCCTTTGATAGGCCAGCCCTTAGGTGGGTGGAGTAGACAGAACAGGATGCTGGGTAGAAGGAAGTGAGGTCAGACGCAATGGAGCCAGCTGCCAGGTCAGACATGGGTAAGACACCACCTCGTGGTGCTACACAGATTATTAGAAATGGGTTAAGCAAGATATGAGAGTTAGCCAAGAAGAGGCTAGATATAATGGGCCAGGCAGTGTTTATATGAATACAGTTTGTGTGTTGTTATTTCAGGTGTAAAGCTAGTTGTGCAGGAGTCGGGCGGGACAAAAAGCAGGCCTGCTCACCCCATCACTACAGATGGGCATACGCAACCACTAGTGCCTCTAGATGTCTGACATTTAAGAAGAGGCCTTTGGAGCCAGTAGGAGGGCTGTTGAGCCTGATCCCTATTGCCTATGTCAAGGTGTGAGAAAAGAACCAACTCCACAATGTTGTCCCTGTCTCTTTCTCTCTCTCTCTCTTTCTCTCTCTCTCTCTCTCTCTCTCTCTCTCTCTCTCTCTCTCTCTCTCTCTCTCTCTCTCTCTCTCTCTCTCTCACACACACACACACACACACAGAAAGAGAACAAGAACACCACCATCAACGACAAGTAATTTTTTATGTGTATACTGTTCTACCTGTATGAGCCACCACATGGGTGCTGAGAACTGAAGTCAGGTCACCTGCCAGAGCGGAAAGTGCTCCTAACTAAACACTGAAAAATCGTTCTACCCCCAGAAACTGATCTTTCGAAAGAAAGAGGCAGCTGAGCGGATTCACAAGCAAATGCTGAGACTCTCTCGGGGTGAGGGACAACTGGACAGCATCTTGTGCTCTCCCTGTGGTGTGTTGACTGCTGACTTCGGCACGGCTATCAGATCGTGCATGAGGGAGCCCTCTAAGCCTACCGGTATGCCTTTAGAAGCATGGATGGTTGTTCTCACCTGGAAGCCAAACAGCCTTGCAGATACCACTATAACAGATGGAACATCGAGTAGACCCAAGGACTCTATGAAACAGGGAATCTGGGTCTAAGAGATTCTCAGACTTGAGACTCAACCTGCCAGTCACACTCCCAAGCGAGCATGTGACCCCAGGGTACCCCAATGTTTTCACTGTGAGGAAGTAGCTGCTTACAGTGGATGTATGCTATGACCCCTCAGACTGAAACACAAAATCACACCCATGAACAATGAGGCTGATAGCGGCAAGGCCTCCCAGGGGAAGCCTCTGACTCCTGAGCCCCCTCCGTCAATTCTCTTCCATGGAATAGTGCCAGCACTGGATATAAGGAACCCCAAGACTGGGGAGTACCCTCAAGAGTTTATCAGGAACGATCTCTTTTCAGGGCACCTCATCTCTGGTAAAAGTAGAAACCAGGAAAGAATTTACCAGTAAGTGTCCAGGACTCCTCCGTGGTCAGACACAGTCCCCTATGAATCAGACAACCCCTTAAATGTGGTCTGTGCTATTCTGGAACCCCCAATAAGCTCTCAAAAGGTTAAAAAGGATCACCTTATTTTGAAAGGCCCCTAGAGGACCTTTGGCCATGGCAGATTTTTATAGCCCCGTTTGGGGTCAGGAGATGTACGGATTTTGCGTTCCCCGTGAATTTAACCAGTATTTAAGTGTTCCGATTATAGCTGGAAACACACGTCTCTTTCCAGTGTGTGGTTGGAGAGGTGGATGGGGAAACAGCTTTGGAAATTTACAGCCTAGAAATAGCATGCGGTCTGTCTGCTTGGAAAGAACCAACTCCCTGGGACAAACAGGGAGAAGCCCAGCACGGACCAGCAAATGAAGGGCAGCCCAGAGAGCAGCGATTTTTGTCCCCATGCCCATCCCAGGACACGAGGCAAGCTTCCCAAGTCGAGGACACACAAGAGGCCAGCACAAACTCTGAGCTGGGAGCGTGGTGACTGGGCCAGGCTGCAATAAGCGTGAGCCATTTGAGCAAATGTCCTGAAAGGAGGATGACTTAAAAGAAGTGACAAGGGGTTAATAGTAGGGCCTTCTCTTCCAGAGGATGGGAGTTCAATTCCTAGCACCCACGTGGTGGCTCACAACCATCTGTCACTCCAGTCCCAAAGAATCTGGTACCCTCTTTTGACCTCTGTGGGCAGCAGGCATGCACACAAGGCACATACATACACACGGCTCACACAGGAATAGATAAATTTTTCAAAAATAAATAAATCTTTGGGGGAAAGGGAAAGTGGGAAGGGGAAAGTAAGAAAGGTCATTTCCTAAATGCCTTTCATGAAGCTGCTGTGCCTGGCTTTAAAAAGGCAGCCCTGGGAGGTTTCTGGTATCTGGGTCCTCTGCTGAGATAGGATCAAGAGTAAATCAAGGTCCTGGGGGATCTGTAGGTTTTCTGACTTTGTCTTGGGAGCATCAGCTCCCATGACATGGTGAGCACAGGCCACAGGGGTTTGTTGCAAATCTGGGCCTGGGCTAAATGCTGTCTGAACTTAGTTTTAAGGTATGGGATTCCTTAAGATAACCTGTGAGAAAGGATCGCTGCACTGCCATGTCCAAAATCAAGTCTAAAAACCTCTGCACTGAATGATCTCTCCCAGTTCCTTTAAGCTGAGCTTCCTGTGGACCCACATCTAGACACACATTAACACGCAGTAAGACCTGCAAAAGGAAGGGACCCGGCTCTGTCATGCTGACACCTGGCGAATGTGCCTGACAGTGAGACCTTTATGCAGGCCACAATTTCAAGTCACTGAAGAAAAAAAAAGGAACAAAGAAGTTTTTACACTTATCCAATACACTAGTCAGTGTTCTGGAGGCAGGTGAAGGTCTCAGGTCCCTTTACAGGGATGTGAGAGAAGAGGCAACAGGAACCCGTGACATGAATCCAGAACTAAGCGAGATCATCGCCCATCTCCACACATGTGTGCTTACGTGTGTGAAGGCGTGGGGAGGGCATCTGAACACCAAGGGCGATCATCATCTCCATCTTATTGCTCAAGGCAGGGTCTCTCGCCGTAGCCAGAGCTTGCCAGTTCTGCTAGACCAGCTTTCTAGCAAGCCCCATAGACTCACCCATCTCTCAAGGTATGCCATCACAATAAGCTTTTGTTTAACAGGTTTGAGGGCATCAAACTCAGACCTGCATGGGTCGCCTCGTAAGGGCTAAGTCATCTCCCTGCTCAGAAAACTATCAGTCTTACAATCACTATGTTCTCTCTTCACGTGTTTATGACAGAAGCCCTGCTCTTACACAGGAGTAAGATATGGACTGCCCACTTAGCTCAAACTGATCAAAAATGTCTCTTCTACCTTAGCTATCAGTCATTCTTTCTTCAATGACCCTGGACACAGCGGCTCCCACCAAGTACGCTCTTCACAATGAAGTCAGCTTGGAGCAATGGGGATTCTTGGGCATTCAGCAGCAACCAAGACAAAGCTGAGACCCCCATCTTCCCTTTGATGCTCTAAAGACAAAACGTACAGACTTGAAGTGAACTTCACACGACGTAATACAGACCTAGAGAGCTGGCTCAGAGGCCAGGAAGACCTGCTGACCTTGAGGACCAGAGCTGGGCTCCCACACCCACACGCTGCTCACAACAGTGTCTTCCCAGGAAGGCTCACTAGGCCTCATTTACAACTGCGCCCAGCTCAACTGTCAAGAGCACATAATTCGCATGACATCAAAGGAACCCTCTGAGGAAATGGGGTAAACTGATTAGCTGAGAGTTAAGAAAACCGCTTTTCTCCTCAATCAGATAAAAGCAGTTAGAGAAAGGAAAACGCATGGGCCAAACTTTCTCATGAGTAAAGGAAGAAAAATTTAAAACAAAATATGAGTACATAGAATCCAGATGTGTGTGAGACCTATGTACTTAAACATGTTTCTCCAAAGGCAGCGAGAGGATTTGACATCGCAATAAGCAACGTGTCACGTAACACAGGGAAAAAAAAATTGGTGGGAAATGGGCCCAACCCCACCACACTGAGGGAAACCTCAACATGCATCTGTGATAAAAAACAGAAGCCAGAGCTCTGAAAAACAAACCAAGGAGCGGTGGGGGAGGGGCTTCCTTAGCCTACTACACTGAAGGCAGAGAGAACCCTGACAGCAAGTGGTCTTGGTTAGAATCAGGCACAAGGAAAGAACACCTTCCATGGCTTTTGTTCCTCCCCGAACTTCGTACTGAGTTCCTCTGCTACAGACAGAAGGATGAGGTGGAGGAGGCTAGCTTTCATTATTCGGAACTGGATTTTATATGAAGGGGAACCTTCAGACAGATTGTAAAGAACACTACAACACTACAGATTTGGTAAAGTGACTACATGCCTGATTAGCCAAAAAGGCAATGAATGGCTAGGCAAACTCTGACGGCTGCCATTGCCCACCACAGGGTTGGGAACAAACTACAAGAGAGTGGTGTGTCTTAGTCAGGGCCTCCACGGCTCTGAGAAAACACCACGATCAAAAGCAACTTGGGGAGGAAAAGAGTTTATTTCAGTTTCTGATTCTCAGATCACACTCCATCACCCAGGGAAGTCAGAAGAAGAGCTCAAGCAGGGTGGGGATCTGGAGGTAGGAGCTGATGCAGAGGCCAGGGAGGGGTGCTACTTACTGGCTGGCTCCCTACAGCTTGCTCAGCCTGCTTTCTTATAGAACCCAGGACCACCAGTCCAGGGATGGCCTCACCTACAGTGAGCTGGGCCCTCATAGATCATTCATCAAACAAGAAAATGCACCACAGGCTAGCCCAAACGGCAACCGGGTGGGGACATTTTCTCAACTGAGGTTCGCTCTTCTCCAACGACTCTAGCCTGTGTCAGGTAGACATAAAACTAGACATCACAGATGGGTAAGGCTCATCTATAAGACTGAGGCAAACAAAGCTGTTTAAAACAACAACAACAACAACAAAAACATATGATAGAGACCTAAGTGCCCATAAAAAGGTTCAATGGGGAAAAATGGTCTGTATTGTCTTGTTGACCTGTAGAATTAATGCGAACCAGTCTATTTCTAATAGGTTTTGTTAAATTTGGTTTTAAGTCATTGATATTGTGTAGGCTCTGCTCTGCCCCCCTTTCTCTTGCTGTGGTAAAACACTATGACCAAAGCAACTTAGGATAGGAAAAGGCTTATTGCATCTTACACTCCTAGGTCACAGCCCACCATGTAGGGAAGTCAAGGCAGGACTCAAGACAGGACACGTGAAGAAGTACCATTTGCTGGCTCACTTGCTAGCTGCTCTGGAGCTCATGGTTAGTGAGCTTTCTAGTGCAGTCTAGGTTACCTCCCTAGGGATGGTGCTACCCATAGTGGACTGGGCCCACCCACATTAATTAACAATCCATACTATAGCTCTCATAGACATACCCACAATCAATCTTATCTAGACAATTCCTCAATCAAATGCTTCCCTCTCAATTGATTCTAGACTGTCAGGTTGACAATCAAACCAGTCCAGGTCCATTAAATTATGACGCTTTACAAATTAACCCTATAATTTCATAGGACTTTAAAGGCCTAAGCAGAGCCAAGAAGAAGTTACAAATTCTTGGAGTCCAAATACGGAACCTTCTTCAAGAGCTGTAGTAACATCCTAAGAAGTAGAGACACAGGGGCAAGCAAAGTGACAGAAGGAAAAAAAACATAAACATACAACACACTAGAGAGTGTGCAGGTGTCTGAGTTCTGGTTGCTATTGCTATGAAGAGACACCATGACCATGGCAATTCTTGTAAAGGAAAACATTTAACTGGAGCTGGCTTACAGTTTCAGACGGTCAGTCCATTGTCATCAGGGAGGGACATGGTGGCACAAAGGCAGACATGATGCAGGAGGAGCTGAGAGTTCTACATCTTCATCTGCAGGCAACAGGACGTGAACTGTCCCACTGTGGGCCTGGTTTGAGCTTCTGAGACTTCAAAGCTCATCCCCATGGCAACACACTTCCTCCAGCAAGGTCACACCTACTCCAACGAAGAAACCTCTTCTAATAGTGCCACTCCCAACAGGCCAAGCATTCAAACACATGCGTCTATGTGGGACATTCCTATTTCAAACCACGAGAGCGTGTCATCAGGACTGATGGGGAAAAGGGACGGTTGATCTGTGGAGTCCTGGGTGCTGTTTGTCCCCCGTGGATAAAAATCATGTCCATTCCCAACATCCCACATACAAAGGAGCACTCAGTAATTTATAAAACTATCCAAAGAAGACACAAAGGAGCAACTTGGGACCTCGGGATACAGAGTATCTCCAGTGAATGCCCTTAACTGTCAAGCAAAATTGCTAAGACTCTATGCTGTCGTCAACAGTGTGTGGCCATCAAAAAGACACTTCACAGAAAATGAAAATCAATGGCACAGACTGGGAGGCGCTATTTTTAGCACATGAAACTAACAATGCTCTTCAGGATATATAAAGAATGGCTTCAAGTTGGTGAGGAGAAAGACAGCTTAACAGATAAAGGATACAAGTCAGAAAAATGGCCATTAATGATCAGGAGGATGGAGCGTGCTGGAGTGAGCTGTCATGCGGGTCACATCACCATTAACGGGGGGGGGGGGGGACTAACAAGCCTCTAAGTCCTGCGTGACGGGATATTTTTAAAGCACAGTTCTGAAGGGAGGAGACTTTGGTTGTCCACTGGTAAGAGTGCAGAGTTTAGTATGCCTTAAGAAATCGCCATGATGGTCTCGTATCTGATCATTAAGGCTGCACCTCTCTTCGGCACAGCTACCCTTAGTAGGTATTTGACCAGGGGGGAAAAGATGGGCTTGCGAGTGAGAAAGACATACGAGAATATTAAGAGAAGTGAGCTGGTGACAGCCGAGACTAGCAATAACCCACACTGTCTGTGACAAGAGAGCGCCCGGGTCCTAATTGCAGCTGTAAGAGACAACAGGATTAAACTAGAACACGGGTGTGGGGATGGCCCAGTAGGAAGAACACAGGGCCTGCGTTCAGATCCCAGAATCCACACAAAAAGCCAGACATAACATGGTTTCTACTTCAAGTCCCTGCCTGAGCTCCCGCCGACTTCCTTCAATGGTGGACGGTGACCTGGAAGTGCAAGCTAAAATCAAGCCTTTCCTCCCCTCAGCTGCTTTTGGTCAGATTGTTTTGTCTCGTCATAGCAACAGAAAGGAAGCTGGAAAATATCAAAAGGCTGCACAGGAATTATGTAAATAACCCAACTGTGTCTGTGATTTGTCTCTTAAACACAAACTGTTCAGGGCCGCATACGCAAAAAGTAGTGGGGGAAGGGGCGGGATTCATTTTGGGATTACAATTTTATTACAAAACTTCTTTAATGATATATTGGTGAGGACCATTTGGCAGTTTTGAGCATTCTAGAAATCTAAAAGGGTGAAGATTATGTTCAAACCTACCCACTATATCTGTACTCTATCAGAAGCAACCCCCTAAGTTTCAAATTCAAATGTTTCATTTTTATTATATATCCTCTGTGTATAATGCGTATGCTAGAGGTGGCTCCAAAACACAGAAAATATGCGATCAGGCACAACACGTACAATGATGACCATAGGCAATAATGTCGGGATTCAGTTGCGGGGAGTGAATTATACTATCCACTCTGCAGCACACGACAAGGCCAAGATACTAATGGCTTTCTCATTCATATTTAATGCGGCGGGAGTAAATGGGGCTAAAGTGGGAGTTACGTCTGCAGCAAGCATGGGAGAAGGCTACGAAAGTCTACTATCGGCCTCGAGGGAGTAGAAAAAGCAAGCCTAGCTTTAAAGTCAGAGGACAGACACATTAATCTTCGTTCAGCACACGCCCCAGCTTCTCCTCTTGGGTTCTCTTCTGCTCTTCAGGCTGCTCCTGGGCCAGAAGCTCCGAGTGTACCATCGCTGTCCTATGAATACCTGCAGGTGTGTCCCACAAAGCCCCCACAAGGAAGTCACAGGAAGAACCACAGGAATACTGGAGTTGATTCAGTGAGCAAGAGCACTCTGCGTGAAAGCACTCACTGACACCGATTCTCTGATACCCACGAAAAATTGGGCATGATACGTCTAATCCCAGTGTTAAGGAGCAGAAGCAGGCAGACTCCAGGAGCTCACTAGCCAACAACCCCAGGTAGGACGTCGAGTTTCAGGCAAAAGAGACACCCTGTCTCAAAAAAAGTAAAGTGATGCCATCATTTCTCCAGACCAATGCCCCTGAGCCCACGGAAGCGTGGCCCTGAGACCTGCCTGTCTAGCTAGGGGTCCACAGCCTATACACCCTACCACACAGCAGCCGGGAGCTAGAATAACCAGATGTAGTTTTCTCAATTCCTGCTGTTCCCAAGAAACAAGGTCAAGGCCCAGCCAAACTTTCTTAGCTGGATTTGTTCATCCCATTTGAAAATGAAGACTGTTATCCACATTGGAGGAAGAGAGAAGCAAATCCGAACAAAAGCAGAAATGTATATATTGCCCCACTCCAGATGTGCCCTGAGGTTATCCGGAGGCATCTTGAACAGTGTCATTTCAACCCTAAACATTTACAAATAATTTATGTTTGCTTGGGCCAGATTTTTATTTTCTGGTATTTTGGCTTCTTTAGCCTGAATTTTTTTGTTTGTTTGTTTTTGAGTATGAAGCCATTTCATACGTTTTGGAATTTGAGACAGATTCCTAAACAAATGTCCTAAGAGGTGGGTGTGGGCAGAGCCTGGACAGAAGCCAGAATCTGCTCAGCCCTGGGAATCTTCTGGGCCTGCTCTTTGATGGTTACCCCCACAGCTGGGAGAGCCTGCTTCTCTGGACCAGGAAGTGCCCCGCAGACAGGGCTGCCATGATGCTACAGCATTGATAAGAAGAGAAAAGCTTCCAACGCTGTGTCCTGAGAACAAGACGGGCAGCGTTGGGTGACTCCTTCGAAAGCCACCTCTGATGCCACCGCGCCTGACCATGGTACTGAGCAAAGGAAAGCATCAGTGACAAATCCATTGCCAGTCCCACTGTCCCCAAACATGCAAGCCGGGAACACGGGTCCGTGGAGGGTGGATACGGAAGATAGCCCAAGCAGACCCCTTAAAGAACAAATAATGAAAATCAATGGCAGAAAAATGCCTGAGTTTCTGGGGCTCAGAGAAGGTACTGTGGAGTGGTTTGACTTCTGCAAACACCCCAAGGGGCTCGGGTCCCTCATCACTCAGAGTGCCACTGGTGGTACCCATGCTCACCCACTTTGAGCCCCGACTCCCAGGATGTGAACCTCTCTTTCGCCCTCATCACTAGCCTCTGTTCCCTTCTCACTGCCCCCACTGTGAGCAGGCTCCCTATCTCTTCTGCTTGCCAGTGGAGCCACTCTCTCTCATGTGGCCCCTCTCTGTCGAGCCAAACGGCTACTCAGCTCTTGGCCTACTGTGTGCCTCCAACTCCCTAGCTGGGTCCTGTACGTTTAATGTTTTAGCTCATTGCAGCAGGAACATGAGGCAGCTGGTCGGTCACATTGTGTCTGAATGTGGAAGCAGAGAGAGATGAACACCAATGCCAGTGTCCAATCAACGTTCGCCTTTTTGCCCAGTCCAAGACTTCAGCCCATGGAGTGATACCATCCACATTCAGGGTTTACCTGTCTCAATCAACCCAACCTGGGGAGTCCCCCACACACTCGCCCAGACATCTGTCTCCTGGCTGATTCTAGAGCCTGTCAAGCTGACAATTGATGTTAACCGTCAGAGCGGATGACCTGTTTCCCTAGATCACAAAGAAACCCCTCAGCAGATGTGCAGATTTTGTCCTTCCGGGTCCCAGCACATCCCCCCACAGCCTTCCCACGGTAAGCCCAGTGCCGCCTCAGCCAGAGACAAACCGCTGCAGCAGTGAGCTCACGGTGGCGTCAGACTCCGTCACTCTCACTGGCAAGCAGGCCGGGGAGACTGGTTCCGACTAACTGAACTTGGTGCCACCAATGTTGCTCTTTCTGTAGTGAAGCTGCTCCAAGCGGTTCCCGATCGCCTCCCGTCACTGTTGGCAGCGCCATCACAGCCATGGGCACAAACCACACCACTAACCTCACCAGCAATGCGGACGGTTCAATCCCAGTATCTCTTCATCTGACCCACCTCACCCAGCCCCTGAGGACCTCGACACAGATCCTTAGTGGCCTCACTGGGCTGTCCCATAACATCACAAATTTAACATGTCTACAAAGGAACTTCCTAGTCGCTTCCTGAATCCAAACCTTCCTGCCGGTCCTTTCCCTCGCTACTAAACATGTGAGAAGACATATTTAGCATCTTCACGAACCTTTTCCTTTTTCTCACATCTTACAGGATCTGCCTTTAAGATACAACTAGTGAGTGCCCACTTTTCTCAACTTCTTCTGTGCCTGCACAATCCACAGCCATTGTGTATTGTCTTGATGCCACAGCAGTGACTCTAGCGGTGTCTGGGACAACCTCCTAGATTCCACTGCTATCCTTCACCCTCTGGGTCTACCCCATCACAGCCACCAAAGTGAGTCTACTCAGGGGGAACACAGATCCCCTTCCTCCTCTGCTTAAACACATCTGCACAGGTTTCTCAGGATGCAACCTGAAGTCTCTGCTGGCTGCCAAGTCAGACTGCCCAGATGCTTGCTGTCTCTGCTACCCAGCCTGACTCTGGCTTTCCCAGGCTCCCTTCGAGAAACCCTGTCCTCCGCGAAGCTTCCACAAGCAGCCAGGAAGCGCGGCTTTCAGGCTTCAGTGACCTCAATGTCCCTCAACAATGTTCTTGCCCAGGTGCTAAGAGGGGAATGTGTGCACCCCCTTGACGTCTGAGTTCAAATGTTGCCCATTTAAAAAGCCTTGGCCACCCATTAAAAACTGCTATGGGTGTTTTTCCCTCCATTTTCTTCTCTCCACAGCATCTGAGTCTTGTCAAGTATCATACTTCACTCTCTCACACCATCAGCTACACAGGCTCTCCCCCACGGCTGCTCCTACCCTGTCTTCGCACCTCTGCCTGACAGTCAGCGCGCCAGCCCGGATGCCGCTGTGTCAGCAGAACACCAGGCGACACCAGGCGGCGTGGCATGCTTTACCTTGCCAGAGCATGAATGAGCGCAGGAAAACCCCCTGGTGAGCCACACAAGTGACAACAGCCTTCTGAACCTGTCACTTAGCTCCAGCAGAAGATTAGCGACATCAGCCTCACGCTGTGAAAACACGCAGCTAAAGAGCAACACGTTATAAAGCATAAATGTAAACGCTGCCTCCACAGCAATCCTTAAAGCTCATCCGGAGAGCCCTGCAAGGAATTCGCCTATGCTGTGGTTTAAGAGGGGTAGATAGCTCTACTGAGGCGGGCCAACTGACTACTCTCCCCTGCTCCCCACACTGAGACTTTGACAGTGAGAAAGAGCTAAAGGAAAGTCCCTAAGCCTTCCTTTTCAGAGTTCAAAGGTTACCTGTGAGGAGGGCAGAGGCAAGAAAAGGAGGTATCTTGCAGCCAGTTCTTGGGGTCCTGCTGTGCTCGTGAGCATCCAGGTGCCTCTTCCCTTAGGTGAAAGGAAGAGGTCTCTGTACTAGGCTCCCGACAGCTGAGAAAGGGAGGCCTGGGGACGCTCAGCAGGGCACAAGATACCTAGGGAGAAAGAGAATGGAGCCGGTCAGCACAAGAACAGACAGCCACAGGAGGATGAGGGTAGGATGTTAAGAAGGACCAAGGTGCTGACACTGATCTCCTTGTCCCCAAGCCTGAGGGGAGGCTGGGGAAAGAGCTGTCTGAGAACTTGTCACATTACGATTAGTATAACGTGACAGTCTGCCAGAGGAGCAAGGATGCTTCACTGAGTAACAAAAGCGAATCCCAGCAATGAGTCAACAGATCAGTCCAGCACTGAGGAACATCCTCCAGGTCTCCACCCACCCAGCTCTGTCCTCGCAGGATTCCACAGGGCGGCAGCTAAGGTTGTTTCTTTCCATGGAGCAAAGCAGCATCAAAAATCACAACTCAATAATATACAATGAGGGAAATGAGATCTGGAGACATAAAAGCCGTGGGAAACCGAGTGAGGGCAGGCGCCCATTCTCTATTAGTAGATAGGGTGCAGAGAAGTCTACAGGGCTGGTGAGCGGTGGGAAGCAGCAAAGCCTGCTTGGGAAACACTTTGCAGATCTTGAAAGTTATAACCTTTGGCCTATGACCCAGGAACTGCCTGAGAGAAAGAAAAAGACAGCTACACGCTAAATCCTGCACATACACGCACACACACATGCTCCAAGTGGCATTATTCACACTAAGCTACAGGTGAAAACAACCCACATGGCCATCCGCTGCTCAATGTCGCATGACCATGCAACTGTTTTGGTCCTGAAAGAAACTACAGTACTGGATTCACACTAAGACATATGTGTGTGTGGTGTGTGTGTGTGTACGCATGTGCATATGCGCATGGTATATAGGTATACTCGCCTGTGCAGTTAGGTATGGATGCCAGAGGTTGATACTGAGATGTCTTTCTTAAATTTACACTATCACACCTGTTTTTTTTTTCTTTTTTTAAATGCAGGGTTTCTCACTTAGCCAAAAATTCACCGTTTTGCCGAGGTTGGTGGACAATAAGCCTGGGAGCCTTCTGTCTCTGCATCCCAGTGCTAAGGTTGCAGGAACCAGGTCTGGTTTTTCACATGTTCTGAGGGGTTGAACTTAGTTCCCCGGCAAGCAGTTTACCCATTGAGTCATGTCCCCCAGCCTGAAGGTCAATCTTGAATACACTATGTTAAGTAAAAGACGCTGGGCACAGAAATTCTTTAGTATGCAAAACCACATATATAAAACCATACAAAATGTCCCAATGGAAAACCAATGGAGAGAGAAGGGAAATGCCTGGTTTGCTGAGCACCACTGCATGATCCTGGCTGATGGGAGATGCCGAAAAGCATTCTGGAATCATGTAAGGGTGATGGTCACAAGACCATCTGCAAACATGCTCAAAACCCCTTCATGGGGAGTCTGAGACAGTGACATTACGGCTATGAATGAGAGAACTGGGAAACTATTAGCTTAAAAGAGAAGGGAGGGAGGAGGGTGGGCAAGCACGAGCCCCTGGAAGAAGCAGGAGGACGGGTAAGACTACAGCAGAATTTCTAAAACTTTTGCCTTTCTTCAAGCAAATTGAGTTTGCTCACCAGGATCGCAACGCTCCTTAAAGAACTCTGTTTTGATGGGTTTCTGGCCATTCCCTGCTCCAGCATGAATACTTCCAGGTCCCTTCAATGAGGGCTTCAAGAGCAGCCGTGCAGGTAACATCATAGCAGACATGCCTCTTTGGTGCATTAATCTCTCCTCCTTTACACTAGAACATCAGGCTTTGTCCACACAGCGTGCAAATGCATAATCGTTTCTCTTGCAACACTCATGAACAGATTGCTCAAGGCCGAGGTCTTCAAGACTCACTCTGTTTCTCCAGCAGAGCCCTAACTCCTACTCCCAAGTCTCTCACCTGCATACAAGTGGCCTCGAATAGCTTCACTATGCCAAGTCCGGAAAATGTCATCACTAGGCTACCAGACTATTCTCTGCCTTCTTGGTGTAACTCCTGATTCTGCATTCCTTCTAGAGATATACCTTGCTGCTGGTGCTCCCACCTAAGTAGAGCCTAGAAAAAGCATGGAACTGCCAGCAGGAAATAAGCATTCTGCTAAGACAGCACACTGGCAATAGGAGCCGTTTTGAGTTGCAGGAAGAAGAGCTTTGTAAAGGCCAGCCAGTTGTAAAACTCTGCCCGGGCTCGGAGCGGAGCTAGGAGTCCCGTGTCCACGCTCTTCAGCCTCTCAGGCTGCGAAGACCACTGGCTCCCTCAGTCCCAAAGCTCACCAGAGCCTGTTTGCATCTCCCCTGGAAAATGGACACAAATAAGACATGGAAATACGCAGGGAGGCCAATCGGGGAGAAGGGGACCAGTGAAAGCGGGAGGACACAAGAGAGGAAAACAGGTAAACGTGATCAAAATACATTATACACACACATGTGGAAATGTCGCAATGAAGCCTGTCACTATGCTAAATAACATATGCTAATGAAGACCATACAATGCTTGTGTTGTAAACAGATGCCTTTTTAGTTTTGTTTTTCGTTTTTTAAGACAGGGTTTCTGTGTAGCTTTGGTGCCTGTCCTGGAACTCACTCTGTAAACCAGGTTGACTTTGAACTCACAGGGATCTGCCTGTCTCAGCCTCCCAAGTGCTGGGATTAAAGGCATGCGCCACCACCACCCGGCTCAGATGTCTTCTATAGTGATGAATCATTTGCACTTTAAATGCATTTTGTTATTTAGGGACAGGTCTGTGCATGTGTGTCTGTGCGTGTGTGTCTGTACATGTGTGTCTGTGCATGTGTCTGTGCAAGTGTGTCTGTGCATGTGTGTCTGTACATGTGTGTCTGTACATGTGTGTCTGTGCATGTGTCTGTGCAAGTATGTCTGTGCATGTGTTTGTGCGTGTGTCTGCGTGTGTGTGCATGTGTCTGTGCAAGTGTGTCTGTGCGTGTGTCTGTGCATGTGTCTGCGCATGTGTGTCTGTGCGTGTGTGTCTGTGCGTGTGTGTCTGTGCGTGTGTGTCTGTGCATGTGTCTGTGCAAGTGTGTCTGTGCAAGTGTGTCTGTGCGTGTGTGTCTGTGCATGTGTCTGCGCATGTGTGTCTGTGCGTATGTTTCTGTGCATGTGTGTCTGTGCATGTGCCTGTGCCTGCAGGCACCTACGGAGACTAGAATAAGACAGCAGGTTCCCCAGAGCTAGAGTTCCAGGCGGTTGTGAGCTGCCCAGTACTGGTGTTAAGGGCCAAACTCCAGTGGCTGCTGAGCCATCTCCCCAGCCCTTTATTTGCTGATTTTATTTATTTTATTTTATTGCAGATGGGCAAGAAGTCCTTGCTCTTAAGAATTCTCCATAAGGGGATGGGAGAGACGGCGTAGTGGTTATTCTTATACAATTCCCAGGGACTGCAAGTGGCTCAGAACCATCTATAACAGGATCAGATGCCTCTTCTGTCATGCAGGAATACATGCAAGCACTCATATACATAAACAAATAAATCTTAAAGAATTCTATATAACAGGGAACCCCAAGTCTACCCATGACCCTTCTAGCTATTAACAAAATCCACTTCTGTTTATCCCAAGGAATAAATATAATATATTGCAAGAGGGAGACTTCTCATTTCCTAGCAGGTTATTCCAACGGTGTCTAATAAATCCATTCCTTCATACGAACATGGATGCCACCACACGTATAAAAGCCCCCCAAAGCCAAGCTTATGCAGAAAGCATGAAGAAATGGCCTCACTAATTCATCAGGCATGTGCACATCTCTCTATGTGATGGCACCTTATTAAATAAAGGCAATCACTGAAACAACCAGGCCTGTAAGGAGAATACCAAGCTGGAATCATCACTCGGCACCTTTCCCAACACAATCCAACCCGTAGTTCTGAAGCCGCAGGTGCCCGCGGAGAGCCACGCCAGCTCAACATAAAACTGTACTTACTACCAATATCACAAGGTATTAGTTTTTCCAATTTTACTCCGTTATTTGATTGCACAAGTGTCAACTCTGTAGATGGCAATCTGCTGCCCTGTGAAATGGAACAGGTCTGCGAAAACTTGGCAGTCTCCATGCACGTATGTGAACACATATCTGCACACTAAGCGAGCATACCCGTGTAGACTCTTGTGAGTTGTGGGTAATGATAGGGGTAAAGCCTTGCACAGAAGGATGGGTGCTGCTTCTCAGAGTGATTTTTCAGTCTCTAGAGAGAGAGCAGATCCAGTGGAATGAGGAAGCTGGCTGTAAAGACAGCTGAGAAGGAATCAGCCTGGCGAGGTCCCTGGGAGGGATTTGGGGAATCCTCACAGCTGTGGCCAGAGGCGCCAGAGTCAGATGTGCTCCAAAGTGAGTTTCAGAACTGGCTGTAGAGAAAAAAAGGGGAGAGGAGGTTGGGATGGAGAGTGGTGAGGGAGAGAAGTGAGAAAAAGGGAGAGAAAGGGAAAAGTGAGGATGAGAAGAGGGGAGGAAGAGGAGGAGGAGAGGAAAGAAAAGGGGGGAAAAAAGGCCAAAGTGCTTCCAGGTTTTCATTTTGAACAGTGGAGCACCTACCTGTGAGTGGAGGAGCACGCCTCATACCACATGCACACCTGTGAGGAGCACCTGCCTGTGAGTGGTGGAGCACTCCTCATACCACATGCACACCTGTGAGGAGCACCTGCCTGTGAGTGGTGGAGCACTCCTCATACCACATGCACACCTGTGAGGAGCACCTGCCTGTGAGTGGTGGAGCACTCCTCATACCACATGCACACCTGTGAGGAGCACCTGCCTGTGAGTGGTGGAGCACTCCTCACACCAAATGCACACCTGTGAGGAGCACCTGCCTGTGAGTGGTGGAGCACTCCTCATACCACATGCACACCTGTGAGGAGCACCTGCCTGTGAGTGGTGGAGCACTCCTCATACCACATGCACACCTGTGAGGAGCACCTGCCTGTGAGTGGTGGAACACTCCTCATACCACATGCACACCTGTGAGGAGCACCTGCCTGTGAGTGGTGGAGCACTCCTCATACCACATGTACACCTGTGAGGAGCACCTGCCTTGAATGGTGGAGCACTCCTCACACCAAATGCACACCTGTGAGGAGCACCTGCCTGTGAGTGGTGGAGCATTCCTCACACCACATGTACACCTGTAAGGAGCACCTGCCTTGAGTGGTGGAGCACTCCTCACACCAAATGCACACCTGTAAGGAGCACCTTCGTGCAAGTGGTGGAACACTCCTCATACCACATATACCTGTGAGGAGGGAGCACCTACCTGCGAGTGGTGGAGCACTCGTCACACCACATGTATACATGTGAGGAGCACCTGCCTCCGAGTGATGGAGTACTGTTCATGCCACATGCACACCTGTGAGGATCTAGGAAGGTGACAAGCACAGGGTCAGGCAGAACTGTCTGTGTCTGTGTCAGGAGGCTGTCTGTCAAGAGCTCATCCGAGCATGGGCACCAGAGGAAAGAACAATAGAAGTGTGTGGATGCCTCCCCCCTCTAATGGCAACTCAGAGAGACACATGGCACAGGGCTCCAGTAGTAATCAGTGCGGCCAAAGCCCAGTGTCCCTTGGGAAGTCAGGGGACAGGAAAACACACGGGAGCCCTCACACAGGAGGAGTGAAGGTGAAGTGTGATGTCACAGCTCTGGGAACCATTGCAGAAGCCAACACTGGAAGACGTAACTGAGGGTAACAAGCTGAGTCAATCACAGGATGCCACCCCTGGGAGTAAGAAAGAGATGTGCTGCCTGGAAAGACGTCTAAGACACACCTGGAAATAAAAGGGCAACATGTAAAGTGTGTGCATGACAAGATTACATGTGCGCGCAGGACTGACGACATGCGCTTCTTCTAGGGGACGCCAGAGCAAAGGAAAGGCTGTCCAGTGGTCACTCTAATCCTGCAGTGTGCTCCTCTCGGAGCCTTTCATCTCGGCCTGTCTCCAGAGGTTAACAAGGTCTGGCACAGTAAACTTCACCCACTGCTTACTGTCCTTTGTCTGACGAAGGATCACATTTGCCACGCATAACATGCCACAAAGGATGAGGTAAAACCCTACAGGAAAAGCTTAATTTCCTTGCATTCCTGGCCCCACAGAGAAGCAGTGCTTTCTTTCTCTTCTTTACACTGGCTACCCCCATCTACACCACACACACGAGCACACACACACACTCACACTCGGTACATTGACATTTAACCTCTGCTCATCTCCTTGTGGCTATCACACACCACACACACACATGCACGCACACACACGCATGCACACACACTCACACTCGGTACATTGACATTTAACCTCTACTCATCTGCTTGTGGATATCACACACCACACACACACACACACACAGGCACACACACTCACACTCGGTACATTGACATTCAGCCTCTACTCATCTGCCTGTGGCTATCACACACCACACACACACACGCACATGCACTCATGTGCACGCATGCACACACAGGCACACACTCACACTCGGGACACTGACATTTAGCCTCTGCTCATCTGCTTGGGCTATCGCTACAAAGCACGTGGAGAAGAACGACCTATGTAGGACGCCTTGCACAGATGCACAACACCGAGGACCCGAAGGAATCCGGCTGCTTCTCCCAGGTCTTTCCATTCCCAAGCCCGGGACTGTCCTCCAGTTGCTGCTGATCCTGAAAGTTAGGATTTCAAAATCAGTGCAGCTCTCGGCAAGGAGGTTCTCACAGCGGATGCAGGCCGCGGTTGCCACATGTGTGAGCTTCAGTATGAATGGGGGTCTTGTCTGGCTGCAATAAAGCTCCCCTCTGTTTGTATGCATGCTATACTGAGAGTCTTGTCCACTGGGAAGCTACCCAGTGCTCCACGACAATCCCTTCCGTGTGGTCTTGAAGGGATCCATTTAACATTTGCCTTCTCTGGGGTAAATACAGCAACTGAAGCCTTTCTCAAGGCAGCCGTGAAGCCCGCTCACTGGCTCACTGGCTATCACTAAATTGAGGGTTGGTCAGGCTTCTGTTTTGCTTTGTTTTTGTTGGTTTTTTGTTTTTGTTTTGTTTTTAATTCTCTTGCTAAAAAGAAAGGCCTCTGGTTATTCGACTATCACTCCTAACTAAAGAAATCACTCATAAATACACGACTGATTCTCAAGCTCCACGAGGCCCACAAAGAACCGATTGATTTACCCAACTGGATGCCGAAGCAGGCACAAATAAGAATCTTGTTGCTGTCTGGACATTACACTAGAAAAAAAAAACAACTAATTTATTTAGAGCCCTGCGACAATAAAACACTCTGTGACTTTAAGGAACTCAGAAAGCAGTTCCCTGGGCGACGTGTCTCTAAGAAGAATGAGGTGGGTTTGTGTTTGCTGAGCAGAGGGAAATTCCTCCAGGGAGCAAGACGAATTACCTTTCTATCCAAAACGTGTGTGCTGGCCAAGCCGGGGACTCTGGCAAGGACAAGATGCTCATACAGGCGGAGACAGTCTTGCGTCTGAACACCGAAGGCCTGGACAGGAGGGAAGGGCCTTGTATCATGTGACTCCGCACTGTCCAGCATGTGTGTTTTTAACGTATCCTACCCATGTTATTCATAGGATGTAAGACTGAGTATTTAGAGTCTACAAGTCACTGTGGCTAGTAACCTCACAGGATCACATAGCTATACCATCACCTCCCTTACCTCAGAACAAGACCTCAGGGCCAGTGCGAGGGTGCAGCCAGCATGAATATGTGCATATCCGATAAATAAATAAGTAAATAAAATTTTAATCTAAATTAAAATCCCTCAGATCTCTCACACAGTAAGTCCCTCATTTCTGGTTTGCACCCATGATCTCGAGTCTTCTGTAAAGGTCATACAAATAGAATCTCACCTTTTAAGTCTGGCTCCTTTTGTATTTCTTGTTTGAAAGCTAAAATTGAAATGACATATTTCTTGGGCAAGTTCCATCAAAGCCATACATTACATTTCTCCAAGGCTATCTGTGTGTCTAAATCAGTTGCATCTAATCCCACAGATGCCAGAAGATGGACCTATGTGTGCAAAGAGTCTTCAGATAATAACTGCCCACCTAACAGAGCAAAAAGTGTAGGTCAATAAAGCCTTTTAAACATGTCGCCCATGCAAAAGTGCCCAGAGCTACTCTAAAGCAACAATGTTAGGCTCAAAGTCAGAAGAACAGGAGCATTTCCAGGGCTGCTGACAGGTTAGATGGTCAAATCTCAAAACCCCCAAACAGCCCAGCTCCCAACAATAGCTCTCTGAGCCTTGTATGATGTGAGTCCTCTCCATCATCACAGCCAGGGACTACAGGACACTGATGGGACACTGGCAGTGTGTGATGGAGGCTCCTGACACAACCCAGGTAGAAACCACAGACACGAGCTTCATTGTGTGGAAACCTAAAGGGTCATGGCTCCATCACAGGAAAAGGCCAGGCGAGCGGCAAAACGGAGACTCTTACAACAATCTTACAACTTCTTACAAAAATAAATAAATAAATAAATAAATAGGTCCCAGGACAAAGTCACATTATCAACCCTGTGTAAAAAAGTGAAATCAGAGTCACTGCTACAACCCATCACAAGGGCAGGAGCTAGGAAGGAAGGATGCTCTGTTGCAAGGGCCATTTAGTACACAATTTGGTGGCATAATGCTTTCAGAAAGGGTGTTATGTTTAGAAATACTGACTTTGAACTATAGGGCAATCACTGACTTTTTTGTAACTATAATGATGGGCTAATAGTGGTACCCTGGCAATCCCATCCATATTCAAGCAGGAAAGTCAAAGCAACAAAATGAAAAGAGACAATAAGTTGAAAATAACCATCCACAAGGTATTGCAGCTGCCAGACAACCATATCAAAAATCACTTTAAACATAAATGGTCTAAAAAAAATCAGTTAAAAGACGTGGACTTCAGAAGACTTCGTCCGCTAAGTTCCTCTGTGGAGTGAGTGGCTGTCTGTACAGAAATCACAACTTGTCAATGTGAAGAGAGTAAGTGTCCGTGTGGTTCTTGGTCACAGATTGTACTTCTTATGTCATAGACCCACAGACTCAGTCAATGAAGAGTGAACAGAAAGACAGTAAGAACCAGAGGCTGGGGAGGCCCAGTCTAACAAGCTGTCTTCTGAACCATAGAACAACTGCAGTCAGAAACTCGAGGCAGATGTGGTTGCCTGCATAATACCAAGCCGGCTACCATTCCAGCATAGAGGGTGGAGGGGTTCATTAGTTCCCTACTCTAGCTGAGAAGACAATGACAAGGATGGCTTCTGAGGAACGGGGAGAGGCTCCTGATAGGTCCATTATGTTCCTGGGATGACCCCACACCAGGAGTTAATGAGCAGCAGATGTTAGACTCAATGGGTTATTAAATAAGTTATTAGATAAAAAAATAGAGGGCACAAAGTTAGGAGGGGATAAAGGACGTGGATAGACACAGGAGAAATTAAGGTAAGGAATGGGAGAAATTAATATAATTAAAAGACATAATATATAGTTAAGAAATTCTCAAATTAATAAAAATACTATATGAAAATATGGGCACAAGAGTGAAAAGAAAATCACAGCTGTGTATTGTATTATTTGTAAGAAACTCACTGAAAAGCCACAGAAGCAGATTAAAAGTAAAGGGTTGGAGATAAAATACACCATGCTAAAGCTAATCAAAAGGAAGCTGAATCATCAGGCTGTGTTGTGGCATTGTGTTTATATGTTAATAAATAAAGTTTGCCTGAGGATCAGAAGAGTAAAACAGCCACACTGGCCAGCTTTACAGACCAGGCAGCAATGACACCCGCCTTTTATCCCAGTAGCCACACTAGCTTTCTACAGAAACCAGGCGATGGTGGTGCACACCCTTAATCCCAGAACTAGAGAGAACTGTATCTCGGGAGGAAATAGCGCTCGGTCTCATTCTAAGGTTTCCTGTAGCAGGGATCATCATTTTCAGACTGAGGTCGAGGTAAGAGCCAGTGGCTGATTGCTTAGCTTTTCTGGTCTTCAGGTTGAACCCCAATATCTCTGGGGTTTTTATCCATGTTACAAGGCTGCAAAGTATAAAGAGACAAATTCTATCAGAAGACATAAACATGTATATCCTCACCAACAGAGTACAAAGCACATAGGCAAAGCTGATAAAACTACAGCAGAGAAACATCCATTAAATAGAAAATTAACACCATTCATGGGAAATGGACAACTTCAGCAGGCAGAAAACAAAACAAAACACTGGACCAGACAAAGATGATCTGGACAGTACCAACCATCAACTTGAACTGCTTCATCTGTCATCTCCCATCTAAACTCTGTGGCTCCTAGGAAACACCCTAGGCCACAAGGTCACATAAAATGAAAACAAATGGATAAAAGAACCATAGACATTATGCCAAGTTTCATGCTTGAAAACCTAAACCCGTAGCCAAAGGATACACAGACCTGGAGATGTAGGGGCTAGACACCGTGAGAAGGAATCCATGTATGAACAAAAATGGAGAGGAAAAAAAACCACCTGTTTGTGTATGCATGCGTGAACACACACACATCATTCATGGGCTACAGATGTTATTGCAATCTTAGCACAAAACAATGCTACAAACAGAAAAAAAAACCAGGAGAGAATGGGGTATTACTCATTTAGGTGTTTCTCACCTTAACTGAAAACTAAAGACAAAATTAGCAGTTTCTAATTTGCAGTATGTGTTTGCTCATTTTCTGCAGTGCTGGGCTTGGGGCCCAGGGCCTATAGACTCTTGTCAAGCACTCTGCCACAGAGCTACAACTCCAGGCCCAAGCTCTTACCACTGCCATGTATGATATGGCCTCATACTTTCCCACAACGAGGCATTCTTGGGTTCACCTTTCAGACTGCCCCTTAATGTCTATCTTTACATGTACAGAGGTGTGATGTCTTCAGTTCTCAGGAGTCCCACAAATAAAGTAAGTTGGCAGCATTCTCACCACACAGATGAACATTTGGGGACATTTGTGGGAGTCATAAGCCCCGCTGGGGCTGAAGGCTCGGGCAAGATTCCTCTCTCTCTGACCTCATCTTGTCTCCTCTTGCACAATACCTGACCACAGCTGCCACGCTAGGAGGTGTCAGCCATGCAAGACGATTCCGCAGGCTCCTGCCTCCCTTCTGAGGTTCACCAGCACAGGCAGATCTGCAGGGGCCTGACCTACACGGGAGCCAACGGAGCAGCCCTTCTGAAACAGTGCTGATGTTTGCATTGCTGTTTAGTTTAATAACAGGGGGTTCCTTCCTTCCTGGTCGATTACTCATTGTTCTCTAAGCCACCACAGCAGAATGCCCATCGCAAACCTCAGGCTCATCTGCTGAAATGCTTGCCATGTGGGAAATAGTACCGTGTGTGTTGGGGTCAGTCGTAATTTGCATTTAAAAATTTTTTTGATGGAGGTCTGGCAGGCTGGCTCAGTGGGCAAAGGCATCTGTTGCAAGACTGATGACTTAAATTCAATCCCAGAAATCACATGGAAGGAGAGAACTTCCTGCAAATCCTCTGACCTCCACAGGCGTGCTATGGCATGACTGTACACACACACACACACACACACACACACATGCATACACACACAAATACATACACACACACACGCATGCATGCACACACACAAATACATACACATATACATACAAAACAAAGTAAGATCTATAATTTGTTTTACATTTTAAACTAAAATAATATATTTTATTACAAAATGAAACACAGTCATCACTTGGGATCAAGCCAGTGGTGGCCTCAGCTTCTGCCTCCCACAGACACCAACATCTACAGATGCCCCAGTCCTTATGTAAAATGTCAGTCTCTGCATAGCTGAGGCAGGAGAGAAAAGCAGGATGATGGGGGAAAGAATGAGAAAGACCTCCATCTGGCAGGTCCTGCCAACGGCATCAGAAAACATCAGAAATGCCCAGAAAGCCCAAGTTACCCACAAAGACAACTTAGAGTTTCCTAGGACACCCTTCAGGGACAGTCAGCAAAGTGTGCTTGCATAGGGCCCAAGCAATATCAACCTTGAGTTTCTAGAACCACTCTTGGCCATAAATCTAAACGATGTCCAATTATCTACCTCACACCTCCATTCCCCAAGGAATATCCTCGAACATTTCCCCTTCCTGTCAGTGGAATGGGACGTTAGCATTAGAGGTGTGACTGGAGACTGATCCTAGTGTGCGTCCCTGTTTTGTGACATATGCCATGATCCACACGAAGAGAAAAGGGTTTATTTGGCTTCCACTTCCACTTCACGGTCCATCACCCAGGGAAGTGCCGGCAGGAACCCGGGGCAGGCACTGAAGCAGAGCCCATGGAAGAGTGCTGCCTACTGGCTTGCTTCCCATGGTTTGCTCAGCATGATTTTTTGTACAAGCCCAGATCCCCTGTCCAGGAGAGTCTATCCACAGTAGACTGGGTCCTCCCACATCAAACGTGAATCTAGAAAATGCCCCAGATTTGCTGACACTGAGGAAGGCAATTCCTCTCCTGATTCTCCCCCTTCCCAGATGGCTCTCCCTTGTGTCAAGCTGAGAAAAAACCTGACCAGCACCAGAACCAACAGAATCCCACATACACCCACTGTAAAGAAACCTACTTGTGATTTGCCCCAGAAGTCCACCTTCCTCCTTCTGGAGTCCATTTACTATTCAGACCATCTGTCTTTCTAAAAATCCCTGGGCTTAAGAGCTGTATTTAAAATGTCAGTTGGTAAATCCCCAATCCTGCTTTATCCTGGTTCACTGTGGAATCCTTTTCCTTGATCTGTGAGGCCAGGGATCCTGGGTTTGCCTAATTGGGGGTTCCTAAGGAGAGAGGAGCCAAGGTCCTGCATAGGGAGAATAAGGGCTATGTCTGTGTCCCCATCACTGATGACAGAACTCATGCCCAAGCAGCTCCTATAGAGCTGACATTCTCTCTGCTTTGCACGTGCTCCCTAACACAGTGTGCACCTCTGTAATAAAGTCAAGAGCAAAATCAAGATAGGAATGGTCCTACCCTGAGTGTTTTCAGTCCACGGTTGGTTGAACTCAAGTGAGGATACAGGGCACCAACTACAAAACCACAGGGGAAAAAAAAGTCAAGAACCAAAAAAAAAAATTAAAAAAACCTCATGTTCCTTGTGAGTTATGAGACTTTCCCTTAGCATATTTTCCATGTTGATAAACCAAACCATATATTACATGAAATACTGTCTCACAATTATTTCTGCTTAATAGTCTAAACATTTTCCCAGGGCCACAATCTCCAAAAATCTTATCCAATTAGCGGATGATGTTTATTTAACCACATTGAGATGTTTTCCATTTGGGGCTATTACATTTATAAAAACGAAAATGAAAACAATAAACATTTGTGAATAAATCACCTATTCTCTCTACATTTAGCACTGTTTCCTCGGGCTGGCTAGATGGCAAAGAAAAACAACACATTCGTCCTTAATCCAGGCCCTCCCCAAGCTCAGGGCAAGAGGGTTATTTCTCTGACTGAGCCAACATGATACATTTCACCTCCTTTTCAGAGCACAGCTTTAAAATATGATAAAATCCTTTGAGCTAATTTCCTTTTCCAGAAAGCACTAATGATTTCATGCTTACTAAGAAAACCTTTGTATTATCTCCCGAGGTCTTTATTAAGGCTGCCCACAGGTGTGACTATACCCTGTCTCTATATAAACAGAGAGGTGTAGAAGGCAGACTGGGGTCCACACAAGGAAAGAGTCAAGTGTAACTAAACCAGTACACACTAGGACTGTGTGAACGTTGGGCGGTTTTTCTTATTCGCTAATTGGTTTATTCCCATGCGTGACTTTGAAAATCACCAACGCATACCTTCAAGCATGACCTTTTAAATTATATTCTGCGTCTCGTGTAGCTCGGGCTGCCTAGAACTCACTATGTAGCTGCTGATGCTCTTGAATTTTTCATCCTCCTGCCTCCACTTCCTGAGTGCTGAGGTTACAGCTGTGTGTGTAGCTAGAGACTGAGCCAAGAATTTAATGCATAGGCAAGAACTCTGCCGTCTAAACTACACCCTCAGCCCCTCATGGGTGATCTTAATGGATTCTCTTCCTTTTCTGTCAAGCTGTCCTTTTTTTTTTTTTTTTTTTTTTTTGGTTTCTGGGACAGGGCCATGCAGTGCAGCCTCAGCTGGCCTGGAACTCACTCTAGAGCTAGTCTGAACTCACCGCTATCCTCCTGTCTCAGTCTCACATGTATTAGGATGGCAATCATATATCACTGGGCTCAAGGTACAGTTCAGGTCAACGTTCAGTTCGGTTTGCAAGGTGCTATGAGAGAAATTTTTAAATATGCCTGACACATCCTTCTGTTCCTGACAGAGTCCATGGAACATGACTGTGCCTGAGAAGACAGCACAAAACAGTGTTCAGAGCAGGGATGTGCAGGAACACCCCTCCCCGCCCTGCCTCCATCCCAGCTCCGGCCTGAACGCTGAGCTGCACCTGAGAGTTCATGGGCTCTCTCGCACTGTGCACGGGCTTCAGACAGCGCCATGAGCGTTCTGTTTTGTTGATACAATTAAACATATGTGCTTACATGAATACCCGGTCTGACTCTTCATATTTCAAGACTAATACGTTTCTTTTCAGGCTTTGAAAGCATCCCACTGGGCAAAGCTCTCTGCCTGTCTGGGGAGCAGAGGGATGGAGTCTTCCTTCCCATGTGTGTTCCTCATGCCAGAGCCACCTGGGGAAGCCACAAGGCCTGACTCCTGCTGGAAACACACAGGGTCACTGCACAGTACAGGAAGTGGGAGAGCCAGGATTTTGACACCAGAACCAAATGCAAAGTGAGAAAAGACTGAAGCCAGAGGCAGGGAGGGGTCTGCCAAGAGGCCCGGTGCACAGTGCACACACGTGCCAGGCAAAGCCACAAGCTTCAGAGACACGGAAAAACTATGGGGCAGCTATGAAAGCTCACACAGAGATGCCAAAGAAATGCGTCCTCAGAAAGGAGGTCAGCAGCACAGAGGTCACAGAAGGACAGTGGAATCTGGGTGACAGAGCCGCTGGCTTAGCACTCAGGACATGCCTACGTAGGCATAGGAGCCAAGCACAGAGAGGTTCCTAGCCACCAGCTACCCTGAACCCTCAATGGCTATTACTTACTTTGAACCTAGAAGGCCTGAATGATAAGAAGTCCCCAGCAGCTGTGCAAGGGGATGGTGAGACAGAGGAGAAGAAATGGCGGCAACACCTGGCAACTAACCTGAGGCAAAGGCGAGGAGCAGTCAGATGTATTTCAAAGTCGAAGAGTTTTGTTAAGGAAAAGGCTACGTTCTCCGCATTAAAAATACGTAAATAAGCAATTGAAGAACTCTAGAATCGAACTTGATGGTGAACTGAGTCCATCGAGTAGCTGACCCCTGATGATAGAGGTTGCAGGTGTCCATGCATGGGCCAAGCTAGACGGGAACCCACAATGTCAGCTAGACTCAACTCACAGTATCAGCGAACACACAGCATGCACCTAACACGCCCAACATGCAGCCCGGGTCCTAGAGGGATTGCTCTAGAGGAACGGGCCTGGTCAGTCATTAGCTTTGCCAGCTCGCTTCTCTCAGAACTTCCCAGGTCACACCACAGTCCAGGGAAAAAGAAAGCCAACTGCACACCACACAGAAATCTGTATTTTCTGGTAGGAGGAGATGAAAGAGGGAGGAGGAAGAAGAAAAGGAAGAAGAGGTGGGGAGAAGATGGAGGAAGAGGGAGCTACTGTCTCAACTGATTTTAGGTACTGTGTATTTTCTTTCTGTGTGTGTGGTGTGCACATACATGTATGCGTATGTGTATATGTCACATGTCTATGGCAACACACAAAGTCCGGTGTTAGGCATTTCCCTTCAGCGCTCCTCCACACTCCTCTTTGAGGCAGGGTCTCTCAGTCAAACTCAGTCTAGCTGGAAAGCTCTGGGAAGCCTGCGCTTGCCATTCAAGGCTGGAATTACAGTAGACAGACCGCCACACCCACCTGGCGTTTAAACCAGATGGACAGATTCCAACTCAAGTCCTCATGCCTATGTTGCAAGCACCTTAACCACAGAGCCATCTCCCCAGGCCAATTAGTAACGTGTTTTATTTAACCCAATGCAGGCAAAATAAAGCCATCTCAACATGTGATTCATAGAGAAATTCCTGCGGGTGCTCCACACTGTGTTTTCAGACTGTTCACCCACGTTCCACACAGCTCACACAGGACGAGCCAGAGGAGCCAGCTGCCAAGCCCCACAACACGCAGGCTCCAGGGCTGTCCCATCTCCTCCATCTGCCTGTGCTTATGGCTGCCAGCCACAGAAGGGAGGTCCCGCCACCTCGAGACACAGCCCCTATCTGCCAGACAGGCAGGACCCACTCATGGCCTACATCTGTCACTAATGGGCCCAGTCGAGCTGCTGCTCCTAACTGGAGCTGGACTTGTTGCCTGCATTCAGGACGCGGAGAAAACAAGGTCACTGTCAAGGGAGCAGAGCTGAGAGCCAAAGAGGAACGAAGCCAGAAAGTGTTAAAGTATTAAGAGATAAGAGCCGCACACTGCAGCCAATTGGCCTGCAGGAATTGCAGGACTGCCTCAGAGGCAAGAGAAGCCAGGTCCTTCAGGATGCGTTCCTATCAGACACAGGACTACAGGGCCTCGCTGAGGATGGGGCTCAGTCCTCACCCAGCCTGTGGAAATCCACACACCTGCAGGATCATCCACTCCACAGCCATCAGCGAGGGACAGGCTGTGGTGCTGGAGAAAAGGGTTTCTGTGGGTTCCAGCTGAACAGATTTCTAGAGGGAAAGCGGAACGCAGGAAATTCCAATCGTTCAGGAATTCATGTTCTGCAGACCACAGAATATAATGCTCTACGTGTTATAGGAAGGCCTTACCAATTCCTCATCCCCACGTCTAAGTCCTTACCCTCCCTATGGAGTCCTCAACCAGCCTTCAGATCCCCAGAACCAGGCACTCGCTGACACTTGAGTAGAGTAAATAAGAGCTAACAGCATAAACAAACATAATGAAAAGCCGAGACTGCATTTGAACTTACATGGCTTTGGCGGGAAAGACGCAGATGCAACTAAACTTACTGGGGATACAAAGACTACAACCCATGCTGGGCCTGGGAACAAAGACACAGGGGCCCCCACCACATCAAGAGCACGGAAGTTGTACAAACATCCACCTGGACCTTGACCCGTATGGATTCGTGCTCTTCTGGGAAGAACAGGGAAAGCTGCTGATTGAAGCCCAGCACGGACAAGCACTGCCCTTGGCTGTAACCATGAACTCTGTCTCACCCAGGCCCCTGGAGCTCACCCAGGCTTGCAGGCTCTCACTTCTCTCTATCTCTCCCTCCTGGGCTAACGCAGCCTAGCTCCAGCCCAATAGCAGACCAGTGTCTATAGTGGATTTGGAAAACATTTCTCCTCCTAAGGAAAGGGGGCCGATGCCACGGGCTCACACACGACGACTAGAAAAACAGACACAGCTTAGGCGAGTCATCTAAGACCAGTGTGCAAGCAAAAGCCAGTATCCTGAAAATTTAAGGATGGAAAAGCAAAGAGATCCCAGTTCTTAGGGACACAGAAGCTGCCACATCAGTCTCCAGTCATTGATCCCAATACCCTGTGACGAGTAAATAAACACCAATACACAATATATACCGACATACAAACACTAACAGTTACTGAAGGGTGTAGGGCATAGGTGTGCATGTGTGTGTATTGTGTGCATTGTATGTACATGTACATATATGCATATATATGTATGATATGTGTGTGCATGTGTTTATGTGTGTGGTGTGTGTTGATGAATGTGTGTTGATGGATATGTGTGCGTGTGTGTGTGTAGTGTGTGTGTGTGTGGTGTGTGGTTTGAGTGCTGGCTAACTTTAACTTGACACAGCCTAGAAGAAATCCCTTGGGAAGATGGTCTCAGTTGAGGAATTAGCTACACAAGGTTGGCCTTTGGGCATGTCTATGGGGATTTTCGCGATTGTTTAAGGTAGGGAGGCCCACCCTGGAGGTGGGCAGAACTGTTTAAGAGTGTGCAGGTAGCATGGCTGAGTCTGTTCTTCTGTGTTAACTGTTGATGGTGGTGTGAGCAGCTGGCTCGCGCTCCTACCCCGTGTCTTCTCTGCCGTCACGGACTGTAACCTGGAAGTGTAAGCTGAAATAAACCATTTTCTCCTATCTGCTGCTTTTGGTCATGGTGTCTTGTCACTGCCATAGAGATGAAACGAGGATAGTATGGACCCACGCATGTGCACACATGCACAGGCACACACTATAGGGCACTAGTGAATATACCCTTGTTAGTTTTTCCAGGCAGAGAAAAAGATGCTCACGGGACCAGAGTGACGCCTTGGCCTGGATTCCAACCTATCACCTGTGGTCGGCCTCCCTCTCACCCTGTGTAACCTGCAGGCTCGCATGATAAAATAGCAAGGAAATCGTTCTCTCCTCTCTAAGCACTAAAGTGCTGGGCCTCAGGACAGGGAACTTGGGGAGAGCCTAGAGCAAGGACAGATGTTGGGGTGACATGTTGAAAAGGTCGGTTCTTAGATGGAATCTTTTTCTTTTTCTTTCTTGAATTTCCTGCCACATCTGGTCCCTTCGCCTATCAGGCTGGCAGTTCCGTCTCTAAGCAGCAAAGAAGGAATCAGGGTCCACACGCACATCCAGGCAGCTGACCCGTCCAGCTGAGGACGTCAAGGATCTAACCGCAGCCCTGCCCACGTGGTTATATATTTCTATATACACCTTTTAGCCAACAAATTCCACAACCTGAGCTTCTCAACCCCACAGTCATCTGGAAGCCCTTGCTTTGCTGAGCCTTAGGGAATGACACGCCCCCAGCCTCAGGCTACCAAGAACCAAGGGGGAAGGTTAGGAAAAATGAATCTGTGTTTCTGATCCTATTTGCACACTTCCAATGCACAGGTCCTGGAAGTACCTGCCCACGCTTGTGAGCGCACAAGGGCACGGATGGAGTCCTCAGAAGCCATAGGCTGTTCTCCGCTAAGGCAGAGTGTACCTGTATCCCTGAGGAAGTGTTTCTCCATCCGTGAGGAAGAGCACAAGCCTTCCTCCCACCTCCCACCGTGGCTGGCGAGCACACCTACAAAGGGCTCTGCCCCCTACTTGGGGGAGATTACTCAGGTCTTTCATCAGAAGGACTCCACATGGAAGGGTGAGTGACCCCCCACCCCGCCCTGCTGCTCCTGGGGTTCACAAGACACCCCATCTCTTTAGCACTTTCAAATGCTAACCTGCGGCTGCTGCTGAGTCAGTCCCTCTGCACCAGAGAGCACCTGTCTTGACCTCTAATCTGCTCAGACCACCATAGCACACAATGCAGGGCCACTGTGTCTTTCTGCAGAAGCCTGCTGGGTACAGCCTAGTTCGTGGTCCTAATGTGTCAATCTCATCATATGGCTCCTTCTGGTACACTATGGATGCCTCGGTAAGAGGATCACTCCTCGTGCCTCATCTGCATTGCACGCAGCCCAGACTGCAGATCCAGCATTTGTCTGTCAGACTCTGGGTACTGTCGGGATGGAGTTGTCTACTCAGCGTATCAAACCCACTACCCCAATGATTCCCCTGTGCATTCTGGGAGAAGTCTACCCTTCCCACTCCAGACCCAGTGTCCCAACCTGACCGACTGAATTCAGCTTCAATCCAAACTTCCAAACAAAGGGCCAGTAGCGTGGATGTCCTGTGGTCACGCTGGACGGTGACAGTTAACGTGTCCTTGTTTTCACTTCGGATCTGCCCACAGAGACCCCCACGTAGCTGCTCATTTAGGAAGAGTGAAATGCGCCTTGGGGGAGGAGGGAAGAGCTCCCAAGCGAGCAAGTTTCTGCCTTTGTAGAGCTGATAGTTAGTAGAGGAAATAAGTTACACAGATCGCTAGAATAGATTAGATAAATGCAACCGTGGCTTCTGAGCGAAAGTTGCTCTGAAGCACCTCCTGGGAAAAATCCACCTCTAGGAGGAGAGAGGGTGGGGGCTGAGCCTCAGGCAACATAAGCCTGGGAGGATGGATGCCTAGGAAAGCCAGGGCCTTCAGGAACTTGAGCCTACGGGAGCCAGGGCTAGTGTGGCCCAGGCCTAAGCTTTTGTAGCTCAGCCTCTTTCCTCTGGTTGTACCTCCATTTCCTTCTCTGCAGAAAGCCACTGTCTGAAGAGTGAAGACGTGCGAGTGTGTCTCCAGATAAGGAAAAACGTGTTATCTGTGGTCAGATCATTTAAAGTCTTTTCTTGACAAAGATGGCAGCAAAAAGGTCCAAGCTGGCAGCTACTGAGAGATCAGCCCTGGGATTGCAGGCTGTTCAACCCAGGGTTTCAGGGGCTCTGGGGGCTCCACACAGGCCATGGGGCTGCTGGAGGTATCTGAGCAGGTAGTAATCCGGAGTCAGTGGACAGAATGCCGAGGGACAGAAGGGGACCAACACAAAGCATCGCAGGCAAGCCCAGAGATACCGTGGTGATGACGCTGGCTTTGTGTGCTCATGTTTAAGAGTGGAAATGCAGAAAAGGGGGCTAACGATGCCAAGCTCTGAAGGCTTCTGTGAAGGGGAACTCCTCCTTCTACAGTGGCGTGGAGACTCAGGCAGGGACAGTGGTGGCCTCTGACATCAGGCTGGCTTTCTTCAGGGAATGACCAGAGAGTCACTGGGGAGGGTAAAATGGGGCCGGCCAAGGGAATAATAAAGAAATTCAGTGGTTGATGCCAGAAAGGAAATCACCTTTACAAGAAGGTGCAGGGAGCCCCTGATGGGGGTGGGGTGACAGGGGTGGTAAGTAGAACCTCTGAGCTTCGCAGGTCACTGATCAGATAACAGATCAGCAATCCTAGGTGGGCTGTCTTGCCAGTTCACAGGAAGTCAGGGGGCATCCTAGGTTGACGTTTCACACAGTTTCTTCCTCAAGACCCACCCCATAAAACCAAGCATGCCCTAACCCAGAGATTGCCTAGAAATCGCTTCTTTGAAACTTAACACATTCTCCCAGAAGCACCACACTGTATGAAACACTTACAGTCCTTAACAGCTGAGCTGGCCAGTCCTATTCACATCAGACTCTGAGACCGTTCCTGGTTGCCATCCTGGGTAGTCTGACTGAGAATATCCTAGGCTCAGGAACTGGGTCTCCGGTCCCCAGAGCTGTCTGAGCCATTTGGGAGGAAGCATGTCCCTCGAAGGGGCTTCAGGAGTTTGAAGGCTCTCAACACTTTCACTACACTTGGTTTTCTGCTTGAAGTAGCAGACATGAGCCCTTTGCTTCCTACTCTGGTTATCCAGCCTGCTGCTGGTTGCTATGCATCATGGACTCTTATCCCTCTGGAGCAAGAAGTTAAAACTAACTCTCTTCCTTGAGGTGTTTCAGTCATGGTGCTTGAACACCGGAACAGAAAACAGCTGATACCCCCAGCACTACAGGAAAACTGAGAGGCCCAAAAAGATGCCCCAACCCGTGCTACCACATGAGGCCTGCTGGGAAGGTCTCAACACCCACAGGAGTTGCTGCTGTCTGTGGAAGCCTTCACAGGCCACTTGGGAGAAATGCCTCTTGACAGTGACAACTATCTGACGCTCTCACTCGCCTGTTCTGAACTCTGACCTCTACCATGAGCCAGCTGTGCAGGAGTAAATATGAGAATACTAAGGAGAAAGGCCTCATACACATGGCAATGAGAACATACTACAGAACTTTCCAGAAGATACCAGAAGTGAATGCACTATGTGCCGAGTGAGAAGCCTGGTTTGGAGAGCTGTCACTGTCCCATCCCTCTATCACGCCCATGTCCCCAAGATGACCTCAGTGCCTCTGTGGTTGTCCTAAGTCCCTACCCAGCTCACGGTGTTTCTTGCTATATCCTGATTTTGACATTGACCTTCTAATCTCCGAGGATAACCACCTGCTCGTTCCTGCTAAGCAGTCTCCTCCCACGGGGCCACTACACTCTGTATATCCCCAACGCTGTACACCCCACCTCAGAATCTACCTGCTAAGGTCTTCGCTTCCAGTTCTCCACACTCTAGATCAAGGTCATACATTTTCTGCAGACCTCTGCAGTCAAAGCCTGACTTCCGCATGCATCCCACGAGACCTTGAACTACGCCTGCCCTCAGCAGGTTGGGGTACGGCGCTGTACACCTGTCCTATGGCTGTGAGAGCTGCATTGGCGGTCCGTATGAGTCTCAAAACCGGCACACTACCAAGGCTTAGTGGACGTCACTCCTGTCTTCTCCCTTCCCAGCATCAGAAGTGCACAAACATCGGCTGTCACATGACCTCCAGGGAGCTGGCCCTCCCCTAGAAGGCTGCATCTGGTTTATGAATTCACACATTTGGGCGGTGCCTCTCATCCTTCCTCATGGGGCGACCTTTTAATACTGTTCCTCACGCCGTGGTGATCCCAATCATAAAACGACTTCATTGCCACTTCATAAGTGTCATTTTGCTACTGTTATGAATTACTGAATGAATCGTAATGTAAATATCTGATACGGAGGATACAGCATCTAACTCCAAATACTCAATATTCGGCGCCCTGCGAGCAGTTGCACAAACAATTTCATATGAAGTAACAATAGCAATTATTCTCTTTTAATAAATGTATGTGACCCACATGAAACAGTCATTCTACACCCAAAGGGGTCAGGACCCACTCACAGTCTGAGAACTACCACTCAATGAAATGAAGGTTTGTTAGAGTTCTGCGAAGTAGCTAGGAGGCCCTTTTAGCTTCGGTACCCAGCTTCTCACTGCGCAGCCTTGGAGAGCAGCCGCCCTTCAGAGAGTGAAAATTTTACCTTTTCTTTCTAAAAGTCTGCACAAATGGCCGTGTCTGCAGGCCATTCTATAGTGTCGATTCTTCTAGAAAACACTATTGAAGAACTGCAGCTTTGCTAGTGAACCTGGGAGAACATTTAGGCCAAGACTTTATCCTCAGGGAACTGGGGCTATCCCAGCAAGCAGATCAGAGGGCTAGGTGGGTACACTGCAGGGAACAAATGCCCAGCAGAAGTGTGAACAGTGGCTTCAATTAATTTCTCCAGCTAATTAAGAAAATAGTCTCCATATGAATCCGCAATTGGGAAACCAAAGAAGGCTAGCCTCGAATAACTTCTCCAGACTAGAAGGAATGAGGGGCACCGTCCACAAAGACCCAGGGGAAATGTGACAGTCTGCCTTCCTAGAAAGAATCCACTCCACACAGCCTCCAAACCAGCCTCAATATGGAAACATGCCAGGGGGCCAGAGGTACCACTAGGTCAGGTGAGCATCCTCCCAAATAGCTGGAGATCCTGGAGATCCCGGGATAGCAAACACATCCCTGTCCTGTTCCAATATGAGAAGAGGGAAAGGACCATAGACGTTCAGAAGAACTAATTCCAGACCAGATCCACCCCAGCACCATGTAGATGGCACCAGACTGCTCCTCTCCAGCCACAGTGCCCTCATAGAGTTACAGGTATTGATGGGTCCATGGTAACTCTCAGTGGCTTCTGCCAGCTCTCTCTGCCACTGGAGAAAGAGGCCTCCAAGAGGAGATATTTGAACAAAAGGAGGCAGCAAGTCCAAGTGAAGAACCACAGTGGAAAAAACAGCTTTCTCAGTCAGTCAGGCAACGTGGCTCCTGGCGCGGGGCCCTACTGCTGCGAGCAGAACGGCACATTAGCCCTGAACACGGCAGTTGCTGTAACACGGTGCGTGATTTCTTTTCCAAGTCCCAAGCCACAGTGAGGCCCCAGAAGAAGCCACGTCGTCTAGGAACAGACTGTAAACAGGCACTGTGAGCTTGCAAAGAGAATTTTGAAAGATGCTTGTAAAATACACGTTCACGACAGTCCAGGGCTCGCACTGGCTTGTGGCCTGTGGGCTCCTGCTTCATCCGCCTGAGTTTATCCTTCAGCGGTTCCCCTTAGGATGGATTCCTTACTCTATCCGCATCAGCTTAACCTTCAGCCATTCCCCTTGATGGGGTAGGGGGGTATTGACATGAGAACTGGGACATCTTTAGACACTCTAGTCACATTCATAAGGCCCTGGGTTCGAACCTCAGTCTTGCATAAAATGAATACAGCAGTCCATTCCGTGAACCTCAGTACTCCAGCGGTATAAACTGGAGGAGTTCAGGTCATCTTCAGCTACACAGTGCCAGCCTGGCCTAGAGAGCCTACAGAAAATCCTCACTGCTTAAAAACTAAACAACAGCGCTCCTATCAAAATGTTTACTCCAGAATTCAAAATGTGCTGGATCTGGAAAATTTCCCTCCAGTTCCAGCTGAGTGAGGCACACCCATTTTCCCAGGAGGTTTGCATGGAACCCTGGCTAGTGAAATAGGTATGTGTGGGGAAGGGTACTATCTGACTCTCAAGGCCACAAGGGACAGCCGGCCCCAGGTCTCCCTCTTCAACATGACCATAGCTACTCTGAAGTAATGGGTACTGTCTGTCCTCCTGCAAGCCCACCCATCATTCCCACTCCACAGAGGCAAGCCCAGACTCTTGGCTTGCAATTCAAACACCCCTCTAGACATACTTCCTGAGCAGTCCTTCAAATGTAATAAAAAGCAAAACTGGGGCAGACAGAAACTAGAAAAAGTACTCGGGACCTATCGCATCACAGTTGAAGGCATAATGAGGAAGTCTTTGGGCTCCTTGGGAGCTAAGAAGGCAATCCATAGGGAAGGTCCTTCACACTCTGCATTCCTTTGCTGGGGCATTTCCCACCACCCCAGCTAGGCCCCACAGGTCATCTGACTCCATGTTCCTCCTTTAGAAAGGCCCTTGTCTCTGCCCTCTCATCTCAGGGCGCTGTGGCCACCTGACCTTCCATCTCGCGCGTAGCATTTAGACACATCTCTTAGCCGTCTAAACTCTCACCCTGGCCAGCATCATTGAGAAGGAACTACTCTGTCTCCCAGGCACCAGTCCTGGAAGGCACTTCCTTTCTAAAACTCTCCTAAGCAAGCCTGGACTGTCATTCCATCCTAGGTCACAGAAACCCTGGGAAGGGTTTCCAGGGCCTTGTCTAACTCTCTTTGTTACCCGGCCTTTGACCCCACACCACCACGCAAGCTGTAGATAACTGTTCAAAAGAGGCATCCTTTTTTAAATGTTCTCGGAAAAAGAGACCAAAAAGGAGATCAGAGCAAACTTTAGGACCACCAAAGACCAGCCAAGGGTGAAGAAGTCGCCTCTTCCCGCCCTAGGGCCAGGAAGTCTCTTGTTAGCAGGAGCGATTAAATCTCTGAGCTCCACAGATGGTGTCGAAAACCCAGAGCGCTGCGGAGCGCGGGATGCGCGAGACCTGAGCGGACTTCCTAGGGCGGGCGGGGCGCAAGGGACACAGGGACTCCTGGGCCAGAGGCCAGCAGAGGACGATGCCCACGGCCAGGCGCAACTGAACACTGCGGGGTACTCGCCACAGCCGCCGGCCGGAACGGATTCGACCTTCCCCCAAGCCCTCACTCTGCCCACAACCAGGTCGCGGCCGGAGTGCACCTAAGGCCTGCAGACGACCGCCCACCCGGGCCATTCCAACCCAGAGCACCCCGCGCCTGCGGCTGGAGACTGCCCCGCGGGGCACAATTACCAAAGTGCATGCGGCCAGGGGGACGCGGGCGCCATCCGAGCAGACACCGGGAGCAGAGCTTTCAAAAGCCGCCCCGGAGCCCACGGGTCACCACCTGGCAGCAGGGGAGGGGGACCGATCTCAGCCCCGCACAGCCCCGTCCCGCGCGGCCCGCTCGGGCGATGCCGACACAAAGGGGACGCGCGCGTCACCCACCTGGTCCCGCGCGGTCCGGGCTCCCGCTCGGCCTCGTTGCGCGCGGCTGCGATGGCCCCGCCCGGTGCCGGCTAGCGGGTGCCGCTGCCCCCGTCAGCCTCCCGCGCGCAGCCCGCCCGCCCCGCAGCGCAGCGCCCTTTCTGCCTCCCCGCCCTGCGCCCCGAGAACTGCGCGCTCGGGGTCGGCGGGGCGCGAGCGCGCACTAAGCGCGGGCGCGGGAGACAGAGCCAGTTCGCACGCCGGCGCCCCCTGCCGTCTAGAGGTGCGGCGACGTCCATGCACCAGCACCGGACGGGCAGCCCCCTAGAGCAATCAGAAGACAGGGCCAGAGGGTCCAGGTCTCCTCAGAGAGAGGGGTGTGCCCTGGAGTAAAGCAAGGATGCAAAGAGACTGCCTGAAGGTGGACCCCTACTTTAATTGTATAAAAACAAGTACCAGCAGCTGGAAGAAATGCGTGAAGCAGCCTGACCCTACCAGTCAGGAGCTGGGAATATCATTCAGGGGGGCATCTGGAACCCTGGGATGGAGTCCAGCCATGTAAGTCAGAGCCTTCGGGCTTGCCAGAGGCCTGCTTGATGGTCCCGCCCGAATACTTTTACGAGGAAGACTGTAAGCCAACGGACAAGAAACATCTTTTCACCCTAATGGATAGCGAAGAGTCCTCAGTCAGCTTGGTCTGAGGCTAATGCTCTGCGCACATACAGAAAGCAGCGACCACAGCATTTCAATTCTTTCTCTCAGAACGTGAGATCCACCACTTGGATGGGAATCCTCATGAGCTATGGTCCTCTCACTACCGCTGGCAGTTCCTGGAAGTTCTTGTCTTCCATCCATGTCAAACGTGCAAACGCGAATGAAGCCTGGCAGTATATACGATGGCTAGAATGAAATGTCCCCACAGGCAAATGTTTTGACTATTTGGGGCCCCCAGCTGGTAAGGATATTTTTTGGAAGGTTCTGGGAATGTCAGGAGCTGACAGTTTACTACAGAAAGCTGTTGGGGGAATCCTAAACACACACAAACACGCCAATGCTCACTCCCTGTACTAAGATGTTCTATGAAGCATTTGGGTCCACGCAGCGGTGCTCCACAATGGAATTTTAAAACTGTCCATTCTGTATTCGACTGGTACATTCTCATCTTTGTGGGGGCATTTGAGTTTATACATGTGTATATGGGCATGCATACATGTCTAAGGTCAATGCTGCGGTGTCCACTTTCTTTCCCATACATACTGAGCCACACTGGTTGGCTAGCAAGCTCCAGGACACCTCATGATTCTACTTTCACCCCTGTTACCCAGTGCTAGGATAACAGGCATGCACCTCACCTGCATTTTTCCATGGATGCTGTGTATTAAACTTGGGTCTTCGGGCCTGCCTGGCCAGCACTGCACTGACTGAGCTGTCTCCTCAGTTCCTACAGCCACATCGTCACCAGTTGTGCTGAATGTCTCTGATCTGCAAAACTACGTGCTTGCTAAATGAGGTGTCTCACACATGCAATCCTAGCATTCTGAGCTCTGAGGCAGAAGGGTCGAAAATTCAAGGTTTAGCCTGGACTAGATAGTGAGACCCTATGTCAAATAAGCACAAGTCAGCTAAACAAAACAAGGACACGTGCTGGCCTCCTAGTGCCTTGGTTTGCCTCAGACTCTGTGTGAATGCCATTGTTCGAGAAAGCTCACAGTGTGAAGATCCCTAACAACGGCACTTTGTTGCTTCGGCCTCTCACTGGAAGACAGAAATAGTTTTGCCTGAAGGCCTGAGCTTTGACCTCCCCAGGCCTGGTTGGGGAGTGAAGTTATGAATGAAGGATTGAGAGATTTTGCTGGGGAGGCTGGAAGCTCACAGCAAGTGGAAGGAGCAGGTGTATTGAGGCATTCTGCGCTGTGGCTGACACAAAGGATCAGAAACACACTGCCTATGTGCATCTGGGGCTTGGCGGAAAAGCCTCCATCATCGGTGCTTATGTGGGGACAGTGTACCTTCACTGCCCTGACCTGGGGTGTTGGCGAATGAGACTCTTTCTGTGAGATGGACTGGGGCCACTACATGGGCACTGAAATCAGGGTTTGCAGCGGACCACACCATCCATGTCCAGTTTTATCTACGAAGCCTGCTGGATCTGCCATTACTCTCCGCATGCCCTGATCTCTGAATATATATTTATTTATTTTGTTTTTAATGTGGATTAGGGTATTTTCCATGCTTCCTGTGCTGGGCATTTACTCCAGATCTTAGATCATCCATCTACAGGATCTTTAGGTGAAATCCCGCACGGAATCAGGGTGTAGTAAGTGCTCGGTCATGAATGAAGCTGGCTCCTCTGAGCTCTTGCAGTTAATGCCATTCTGTCCAGAAAACTGCCTGAATCTTAAACCCATTCTACCTTCATAGTGGCTCTTCAGTCCAGCCCTTTGCTGGGGGAAGACTGACCATCTCCTCTCAAGGTGGTCATGTTGAGCCTGTTTGAAAGACCTCACTGTGAGGGTCTGTGCCAGTGATGTGTCATTCACTGTCGCTCACTGGGTCCCTTGTAATCACTCACAGCGGGCAGTTGATGCCATGGGGAAAGGAGGCCAGAGCACTGCTGCCTACATAAACAGCATAGAGGCCGAAGCCATGGAAACCCATGTGTGGTTTTCTGCCAGACACAATTGACGGAAGTTCAAAGTTGTGGCTTACAGCTAAAAGAGGGGGAAAAAAAGAACAAAATAGGCAATGCAATTTGTCTAAACTTTTGATTGCACATTCTTTTTTTGCATGCTTTCATGATTGTTATATTTTTTTTAATTTATTTATTTATTAAGGATTTCTGCCTCCTCCCCGCCACCGCCTCCCATTTCCCTCCCCCTCCCCCGATCAAGTCCCCCTCCCTCATCAGCTCAAAAAAGTATAGAATCTGCACTCTTTCAATTCATTTGTTTTTTTTTTTTTTTGAGACAGTCTAACCCAGTGTAGCCAAGCTGCACTGGAACTCACAATCTAACCCAGGCTTTTCTCAAACTTATGACCTCCTGCCTGGGCTTCACTTGGCTGTTTTTATGCAAATCTCTGTTCCTAGAGGGAAGTGCGAAGTTGAGTGACAGTTCCTCTTTCAGCTTCTCCTTAGGGAAAGCCAGGATCCCGGAGGACTTCTTGTTTCAGGAGACCTGGGGTCTAACCTCCCACCCCAGCCCATCCATGCCTGTTAAACTCATTCTGAACGGCACTCCAAAGCAAGGGCACGCATTGTACTTTTCTGTACTGGCCCCTGTTCCAGGTGAAGCGAGCAGCACACCCTGGGACAAAGCCTCAGGAAAGAAGAAAATTCCTGATACTCTCGGGTCATGGTGGGTAGGGATCCCAGCCACACCTGCACCTACCTCAGAGCCTTCCTCTTTATCAGCTTTGACGTCTCAGGAATATGTATCCATCCATGGTACCATATGCACACGAGGCAGAGATATTGTCCTCCAAATGGAGGACATTCAAGAAGGTACGAGTAAAGAGGCAATTTCTCTGTGACAGTCATACACTACTGTGGACTGGTCTGTGTCCTCCCCAGCCCTGAAGAAATTTATGTCAAATCCAGCTATGAGCACCTCAAAGTGTGAGCATTTCATAAAGAGGGTGATTGTGGGTGGCATTAGTTAAGATGCAGTCAGAGTAGAGTAGGCTGGGTCCTCATTATGATCCCTGTCCTTAGAAAATGGGGACATCAGACTACGGGTTCACACTTTCTCAGATCGCACTGTGCATTGGGGATGGAAGGTCCCTCTGTAAACTGGGACACATCAAAGATGAGGCGGGTAAACTATCAGGACAGAAAGTGCCTGGAGCAGGTACTTGTTCATGGTCTCAGTAGGCAGCCCCATCCACACCTACAGCTCAGACATCCAGCCCCTGCCATATAGCAAGCCATGTGTCAACTTGCCTGAGCTATGAGGTGTCCATAGAGCTGTGTCTTTGAGAGTACTAGGAGAGACTGGTCCTGGAACCAGCGGACTAGGTGAAGAAGGTCCACCCAGCCTACTAGCATGGGCCAGCCCACTCAAGGCTGAAAGAGAACAGAAGGGAAGCACTGGGCAGTTAGCTCTCTGCTGGCATTGATTTCCATCTTCGACTGCCCTCCTATACAGAAGTACCTGGTTTTTGAACTTCTGAGTCCAGGAATCGCTCTGGCCTGTTCCCCATTATCCACACAACTCCATTTGATTCTCTGGCTTGTGGGCTCAGACTGAATCTCACCAGCATCATGCTTGTCCATAGATCTTAGGAGCCCTGCTCTTCATAGTCACAAGAACCATGCTAATGTACCCATTAGATCTGGACTTTTATATGATATAATTATATGGATTATATGGACTTTATCTATAGTGTATGTGTGTTAATGTATACAATATTTTTCTAGTGGCTCTGTTTCTATGGAAAACCCAATCTAGCTAATAAATTTTGTACTTTTTCCAATTTACCCAGCAAGTGAAAGCAAGCACCTGGAATATGCCCACGTGTAACTAAAATTTAGAGAATACGTGTGATACTAAAAATAAAAGCGTCACCCAAAGGCGGGAAAATAAATGACACTTAGTGAAAAGGTTGAGCTGTTAATGAAAAAAAAAAAAAGGCCTTTCTATTTCTGCTTTCCTTCCAGAATGGAGGCGTGGTGTATCTTATTCATTGCCATTCTCCACTCTGACAGGGAAAGTTCCAGACATTCAATTCATACTTGTCAAAGGAAGTAAGTGGGGGCTGGGGATATAGTTCAGCTGGTAGAGTGCTTATCTCGCGTGCACAAATGCCCAGAACTGTATAAACCAGAAGTATTAGCACACGCCTGGGAGGTGAAGGCAGAGGCTTAGAAGTTCAAGGTCATCTTTGATTAAGCAGAGAGTGATAGGCTAGCCTAGGCTACATGAGGTCCTTTTTGGAAAAGTATATATATCCTGCCTTCCATTGTTCTCTGTGTGTCTTCAAACCAAATGCTGTAGAATCTAGTGAGAGCCAAAATCGAAAAGAGAGAAATCTCTGCTCAGGCTTTTCATCACAAAGTGCCCCAGGCCAGTTCTGCGATCTCTGCCCAATGGTGGCTTCAGTACGCTGCTCCCCAAGGTTCTTGGCTGGTTTGGCCATCTTTGGCTTTTTATTATACTGCTTTTCCGTAGTAATCAATAGAACTTGGTCCCTGCGGCTTGACAAATTTAAAGACTTTCTCAACTCAGAAGGAATAATTAAATTACACGCGATGTAAGTGGACTTGGTTGTGGCAGAGATAAAATGTCTCACCCTCCGGGTTCCATCTCTCTTGCCTTTAGGGCACGCAGCGCCTTTCTTGGGTGTACAGAGGAACCGCACATCGGGATGAGACCATGAAGAGAGTTTGAAAACCTCAGTCTCACCTGACCCCACCATATCAGTCTTTTAGCTGTATGCTGAGTTAATGGGAGCCCCAACGAAGCCATTGAGTCTCTGGCTACTCCTTGGAAGGTCTGTGTGTGTTAAGCTGTAGAAATCATTGTGACACCGTCCTTTCTAAACTAACTCATTACTTACTAGCTTTGAGCAGCACGTACTTTTGTCTCTTGAGATAAACCAAGCTCAATGCTAAGCAAGATGCAGCAGCCAATCTTAAATCGAAGCCAAGAAGCTGCAATCTCAGATATTAACATTTGAAGGAGTCCAGACAAAGTACAACGAAGAAGAGATTCAGGAAGGGACCCCAGGTCTGTGCCCCTGACAACTAGATCCCCCAATCTCATCACAAGGGACACTGCCCCATCCATGTGATCCTCAAGGTTCAAAATAAAGAGAACAGGAAGACGACAAATGGTATTCCACACCCAGGTCTGGGCGAAGTTTTTAGTGATGCAATGGAGCACTGTATTGTGTACCATTGCTTTAGGTTTCTATAAGGCAACGGATATCCCAGGGTCTTGTGCGTATGCACACAGATAAAACCAAAGCACCCCAGGCCCTGACTGCTGACTGGGGCAATGGATGCTGGACATCTCCTCTCCCAGGAATTACAAGGAGCCAAAAGAAACTGCCTCACCCAAAGATGCTTCCAGTAGGCACCGCTGGTGGCGTCCATGCCTGCCCAGCATCCCTTACCTTGGAGAAGGGCAGAGGGCTTCCACAGACTCTGCTGCAATGCCCCCAGGCCCTCTGTCTGAGTTCTTACCAGCCTGACTCTGCTTCACACTCCTCCTCAGAGACCCGAGCAGTGGTAAGTTAGGGAAGCAAGCTCCCTTTGCTCCAACAAGAGAGATGGCTAAGGGAGGCTCAGACACATTTTCTCAGGGTGACAAGGCCACAGTGTTGGGCAGGCTGGAGCTAGGATCTATCCACAAGGTTCTGGACACCACCTGCTGATGACAAGACCTGAGGACTATGCAGGTAAGATGGAGACCAAGGCCGCTAAGGCTACCTAAGAAATCCTCTAGTGTTTTATTGGATCGCTGTATGTTCAAAGCGTTTTGTTGTGGAGGTGTCGATATTCTAGTGTGGTTCTATCTAAATCTTTCAACCTTGGATTATTTGGTCTCCTAAACATATGGATGGTTGGGGTGGCAGAATGGGCTTCGCGGGCACTATTTTTGAGGCATAAGCTCAGAGACTCTAGTTCAGTTCTTCAAACCCAGACTTCCTACTTTGCTCTCCGTTGCTGTGATAAACACCATGACCAAAAGGATCTTAGGGGAGAAGAGGGTTTATTTGGTTTACGTCCCCTATGAGCTTACATACAGCCCAATTTTATGGGGATGTTTTTGCAATTGCCGTTCCTTCTTCTCAGAAGACGTCAGCTTGGGTCAAGTTGATATAAAACTAGCCAGCTCAGGGTGCTCATTCGTGCCCTGCCCTCTCAGCTTCCTGTTATAAAACCCCGGATTTTTCCCCTCATAGGGGGAAATCACAGGATTATCCCCCTCATAGGCAGAACATTTGTGGGTAACACGTAAGAACGCAAAGCAAACCATCTTCCAGTTTCCCAGGAGAAAGCATGTCTCGCCAGGGAATACTCAGGTTTCATTCAAGAAGCAAGCAAAAGCCCTACTGAACCCAAGATTGAGTTTGACTCTTACGAGGAAATGTTATTATTCTATGTTTAAAAAAGAGATTTTTGAATGTTTTAAGCATAGAGGCCCTACAGCACGTGCACGTATAGTCAGGGTGGGTGAAACATCTGGGTGCTCTTAGAGTAACTCGTTTAGCACATGTAGTTGGTTCATACTGTCTTTCCTCCTTCGGGGGAGAGAGAAATACAGTTTCCCTTGACTAGGAAAAAAATATACCATCAACACAGGAGATTTGGCTTCAGCTTCAAATTTACATTATGGTCACATGACCCAATCTCCCACTGAGTATCAGCCAATATCCTCAGGGTTTTCATTCCCCAAAGAGAGCACACTCGGTTTAACTAGATTTGTTTTACATGTAAGCTGATTATACAAAGGCCCTTTTAGCTTAGGTAATATCAAATTCTACAGGGGAGAGCATGATTCATCTCTCTCTCTCTCTCTCTCTCTCTCTCTCTCTCTCTCTCTCTCTTCGTTAAAATCATATAAAAGTTCAGCATGATGGTGCATGCCTATAACCCCCAGCACTCAAGAGAAGGCAATAGGAGGCTCATGTGTTCCTCCAAACCTAGACCACATAGACAGATCCTCATCTCAAACAGAAAAAGTAAAAATGACAAAGTACAGGAAGCTGTTCTCTTCTGGAGAACACATAGAATGCGGCAGTTGAATTACAGTGAAGTAAGAATATTTTGTATGAGAAAAAAACATCAAATATGGAAAAAATGGATTAAAAAGCAAATTTTCTGTAAAATACTTGAGGGAATCAAATGGCTAAGATCCCTCTAGTGGCAGAGATCGGAATTGCAGCAGAATTTCCTTGATGGCCTATGGAAACAGGCAATGAAATGCTGTCTAGGTTACCTATTAAAAAGTTCATGCACTATTTCCGCAGCATGAGGCTTTTGATCATGTGATCTTTCTAGCTTTATTTTCTGTCCTTGTGATAAAGTATAACAAAAATCAACTTATGTAGAAAAGGGTTTATTTCATCTTACAGCTTATAGTCTACCTTGAAGGGAAGTCAGGGCAGGAACTCAAGGCAGGAACCTGGATGCAGCGGCCAAGGAGGAGTGTTGCTTGCTAGCTTGCTCTCCATTTTTTGCTTAGAATTACCTACTCAACCCAGAGTGCGCTGGATCCTCCCACATCAACCAACAATTAAGAAGATGCCCCACCCCAGACTTGCCCACAAGACAGTCTGATAGAAGGTTTTTCTTAGAAGTTGTTTTCCCTTTCTCAGATGGCCTTAGCTTGTGTCAAGTTGACAAAAAACTAAAGAGCATAGTAACTTTCAGTTTGGGCCTATTTGGTATAGAGAAGCATCTGGTTCTTCTCACGTTGACCTAGACTGGGTCTCATTCAGGCTTCCTTGGAATATTTTCCATGGAGCCACAGGTGTTTTTACAACAAGCTGACCACACTCCATAGTCCCAACAGAGTCCTTCCTGCCCTTGCTTCCACGACTTTTACGGAATGCGCCAACACAGCCGTTGCTGTTTTTGAGAGTAAGATAATGACCTTCTTCTACTCAAACTCTTATTTTAGAGTGACAGACGCAGACAGCCTCAATAGTAGGAGGCTTCACGAGCACAATCCCCACGGCCACATCAGAAAAAGGAAAGAATTTTGGAGGAGGTGGCACAGCGTAGAGCAGCCATCCTTCCTGCAGCATCATCGGGCGCTAGGGTCATGAGCAGCATCTCCCCGCGAGTTCCAGGCATTCTTTACAAAAACCGGTCCTCAACCACGGCTCTGTGAGATGTGCACCAACTCTTCCCATACTGCCAAGTAAAAAGTCCAAGCTGGCAAAGCAGAAAGGGGAAGTCTTAGGACAGGCAATGGTGATTAAAGGGCCCATTTAGTAAGGTTTCCTGGTGCGAAACCAGCAGGTTAGCTGATTTCTCCATTGAAGCGCTGATACCTCCATTGAAAATGAAGTAAAAGGCTTCAAAAGAAGAAAGAGTTATGGTGAAATTCTCTAAGAAAGCACAAAGCACCGATGCATTTCTCCCCGCCATGATCTGTGAAACCTCCTCACACACACCTCTGTTGATTTCAATTCCAGTCCTGTGCACGTGATTGTGCATTCTTACATAGCTGTATTCCTCTCATAATTCAAGCTGAAAAGGCCAGGTTGCCTTTTTTTTTGTCTTAGTTAGGGTTTCTACTGCTGTGATGATACAGCAGGACCAGCAGCAACTCTGGAAAGAAAGGGTTTATATAGCTTACTATTCCATATCACTGAAGTTCATTACTGAAGGAAGAAAGGGCAGGAAATAAAACGTGGCAGGAATCTGGAGGCAGGAGCTGATGCAGAGACCATGGAGGGTGCTGCTTATTGGTGTGCTCTTCATGGCTTGCTCAGTCTGCTTTCTCGCAGAACACAGGACCGGTGGTCCAGGAGGGGCACCACCCATAGTGAGCTACGCTCTCCCACATCAGTCATCAAGAAAACACACCACAGCCTTGCCCACAGGCCAAGATAGTGACATTCATTTAATTGATACTCCTCATCCCAAATGACTCTAGCTTGTGTCCAATTGACATAAAACTACCAGGACACTTTCCAATAATAACGCACAGACAATCAGATGTGATGTGCAGCAGAAAGATTGTCAGCCCTGAAGAAAGACCTGGGCCTTCCAACTGCACATGGTCTCCTCTCACTCTGAGATTCATCACTTCACCGTTGGGTCACCTTCCATTCCAACATCTAGTACGGGCGCTAAGGCTAGAAACTGGTCTGCTTTCGTATGGTTTATATGGTTTAGTTTTCAGTTAGAGCAACTGTGAGTACCCGTATAAACCCATTCCTGACATCATGTCAAGAGATAGGTATTGAGACCTGAGCAGGATTCTGAACTCCTGAGACTCCATCTCCCACCGCCACGCTCATGCCCAAGGAGGGAGTGACTTGGACATATAGAGCAGTTGAGTGTGCTTGGTACCTGAGGACAAGGACCTCTCTGCAGAGCAGGGTGGCAGAAGGACAGACTTTCTTTAGACACAGACATCTGAATTTGTTTAGGCATTGTGTATTGAAGAAAATGTCAGCACAGGTCAGGGTAGTAAGGCAGTGCTGTGTTGTGGAGACACTGAGCTGAATGTCCTCAGTGAGACGGCCACTGTGCTTGTGTGGTGTGAGTTTTGTCAGAGGCTTCTCCTGAGGGGATAAGACAGAGGCTACTGAGGTGGGAAAGAGCCGGGTCCAGGACAGAAGGTCCCCAACACATCCTATCCATTTGTCTTTCTCTGTCTCTTTCCTTTCCTCCCTTGAAGGTAGGAATGAGGGCTTCAAACTTGTGTGTGTCTACACTGAACATCCTGGAGAGCATCGGACGGTGCACACGGAATCACTAAGTTAGTTGTTCAGTTGTCAAAGCAAACGTTGGGTTGTCGATGTTTGTTACAACTCTGTGGGGATCTGTCAGACAGCTTATTGGGGAATATCGCTAAAATATCCATTCAATCATGACAATCTATTCTCCAAAATAATGTTCTATTTGTTTTAATTTTAGACCTATAAACTGAACATTCTTATGGTTACATTCCCTCTTAGGTTATATAAAAATTTAAGTTGACAATAAATAAACAAAATTGATGCACTCTCTCATTGATTAACTTGAAAAATGACAAAACACAGAAGCTGTAACAAATATTTATCAAAATGCCAAGGTCAATACTGAGCCCTTGGTTCTTTATGTAGCTCATTTCAAAAACACAGCCTGGCATGGAGTTTTCTGTCCTCTGCTGGGAATATCAGCAGAGGCCATAAATCCAAAGATCTAAATAACAACAACAAAGAAAAGGAAAGCAAGCGTGGTTTCTTTCCTATTTTAATAAGGGCGGGTTTTCCTTTGGAAGCAATGGCCTCAGAGATTGTGTTGGTGGTGTCTGAAGGGGACAAAAGATTTCCTCCCATTGTCAAAGTTCATCTGCAATGGAGGTGTTGGCAGCCCCATCCAGTACACATGTGTTTTGGGGTGACTCTGACCTGTACTCTAAATGGTCCAGTCTATCGGGGCAGCCTTGACTCTGCCCCAGGCTGAAAATAAGGTCATTGGGCATTTTGCTCTGACCAGGACCTCGGGCTTCCTTCTCCTGACCTTTCAGCTACTCTGGGGAGAGCTGCTGTCTTTGTCACTGACACCACACAACAGTGACTGCCATCCAAGGAGTCTGCCTCCCTTTCACTGTACAGGTGCAGTCCTCTGAAATAGGTCACCTGGGAAATAAGGGAAGCTTTCCCTAAACGTCCTAACATTTCTCTGACAGGCCTGGAGATGACGGTCGTCTCTGCTTGTATCAAGACACTACTGGAGTTTCCACTGTGAGGTTTCCAGCTGCTTATCTTCTTCCTGTCAAGGAACAGACAATAAATTTTTCTTTCATTCTTTTTCTAGACAGGGTTCCAGGTGACTCAGGCTGGAGTCAAACTTACTCAGTAGCAGAAGACAACCTTGCCATTCCGATCCTTCTTACTCCACTTTTCCCGTGCTGAGATTACAGGTGTGAGCCCCTCATTTAGTTTTATGCAAAGATGAAGATCAAACCCCTGGCTTCCTGTCTACTAGGCAGACACTCTACTAACTAAATCGCATCTCAAGTCCAGCTAACGTTTCTTGCTCTGCAGGCCACAGTTTTTATTAGAGCTCACCGGCTTGGTGCCACCCTATGGAAGTCACCACAAAATGACATCATCAGGGAAGGAGCACAGCCTTGCTCCTCAGAAACTTTAAGGACACTGAAAATGGACAGATTATTCCTTTTTATGTTTTGCTCGACATTTAAAATTGTCAGTTGCCTTTTTCTCTCAAAGCTGTCATAGGAAATGGCAAAAATGTCTGAATATTAACCTACAGGTTAAGTATCAAAAACTCTGTCCACTAAGCATGCTTGGGAAAAGCCATATGTAAACCTTCATGTTTATAAGCATCGTATAATTACACATGGATATATATGTACATATAAATATATATACATACACATACATATAAAAGAATATACATGGAGTTACTTTATTGGGTTATAGTGTTCCTCCCAGAAGCATAGGTTGCCAAGCACAAAGTCCTGTGCCAGGTGTGTGACTCACTAGAGTATTTAAGGATCAACAGACCAGGACATTGGGTTGGGAGAGGGGCATGTGGGGGGGGGACCTAGGAATGGTTGAAGTGTTGAAGTAATGAGTATATAGAATTATACTGAATACGTGTATGATAACCTCAAAGAATAAATAAAATTACTACCTTTTTTTCCCGAAAACCAATATCTCTGGCCATTAGAACTCTTTATAATAAAACACATTATGTTTATATCTGTGTTTTACTATTTTTAGTGACATGCTTTTTCTTGTGTGTGCATAGGTTATTGAGATGCAAACTAGACATAGTACTTACATAAAATATTCATCCAAATACAGATATGCGTAATAAAATGATGGAGCTACTGAATTCAACCATTCAAAACTGCATTGTGTTTGCACAAACTCTTACTACTGTATTCAAGTGAGATTTTTCTCATTCGTTATTGCATAGAGATCAAAAAAGTAGTTTTAAGAATTATTTTGGCACACACCCGCTACCTTCCTCCACCGCATCTGTGAGCTCTGGAGCCTTAGCTTAGGCTGCCTCTGGACATAGCCTTGGCTCAGCCTGCCCCTGGAGAGAACTTTGGCCCAGGCAACTGCCCCTGAAGAGGAGCCCCAGAGTCTCATCAGCGTCCACTAGAGGCACAAACCTGCTTACACACAGAGGGAGAGCAACCATCTAAGCCACAGGTCTCACTGTCACTGATTGGAAGAAGGGGACCCCCTGAAGCACAGGCCCCACCTGCACCCACCGGAAGAAGACATGGGCAGGCAGCAGTGTAGGAACACATCGAACAACACAAAGACCAATATGATACCATCAGAACCTAGTGGTCCTACAAAAGGAAGAACTGATAATTCTAACCCAGAAGAAGCAGAAGAAAATGACCTTCAATATAACTTTATGAAGATGACAGAGACCCTTAAAGAGAAAATGAAAAATTCCCTTAAAGAAATGGAGGAAAAGACAAACAAAAAAATTGGAAGAAATTTAAAAAAAAAATCTCTTAAAGAAATCCAAGGAAAAACAATCAAACAGTTCAAACAGTTTAAGACTTGAAGATTGAAATAGAGGTGATAAAGAAAACAAACCAAGGGAAATGAAAGATCTGGGTAAATGAACATTAACTACAGATGCAAACATAACCGATAGAATACAACAGATGGAAGAGAGAATCTCAGGAGTTGAATATACAGTAGAAGAATAAGATTTATGGGTCAAAGAAACATTAACTCCAACAAATCAAATTCATAACAAAAAACATCCAGGAAATCTGGGACAGCATGAAAAGACCAAACCTAAGAATAATAAGGATAGAGGAAGGAGAAGAAATACAGCTCAAAGACACAGGGAATATATTCAACAAAATCATAGAAGAAAACTTTCCCAACCTAAAGAAGGATAAGCCTATGAATGTACAAGAAGCTTGCAGAACACCAAATAGGCTGAACCAGAAAAGAAAGTCCTTTTGCCATATAATAATCAAAACACTAAACATACAGAATAAAGAAAGAATATTAAGAGTTGCAGAGAAAAAAAGGTCAAGGAACATATAAAGGCAGACTGATCAGAATTACACCTGACTTCTCAATGGAAACTCTGAAAGCCAGAAGGTCATGGTCAGATATGCTGCAGACACTAAGAAATTATGGATGTAAGCCCAGACTACTATACCCAGCAAAGCTTTCAATCACCATAGATGAAGAAAACAAGATATTCCATGACAAAATAAATTTAAACATTACCTATCCACAAATCCAGCATTACAAAAAGTACTAGAAGGAAAACTCCAACCCAAGGAAGTTAGTTACACCCACAAACACAGGGAACAAGTAACCTCACACCACATACTAGCAAATCCCAAAGAAGGGAGATATGCAAACACTACCATCGATAAATAACAGGAATAAACAACCAGTGATCATTAATATCTTAATATCAATGGACTCAATTCACCTATAAAAAGATACAGGTTAACAGAATAGATCCAAAAACAGGATTCATCCTTCTTCTGCATACAAGAAACAAACCTCAACCTCAAAGAAAAATGTTACCTCAGAGTAAAGGATTGGGAAAATATTTTCTAACCAAATGAACCTAAGAAGCAAGGTGTAACTATCCTCTTGTTGAAGAAAATAAATTCCAAACTAAAGTCAATCAAAAGAGATGAGAAGGACACTTCATACTCATCACAGGAACAATCCATCAAGACGAAATCTCAATTCTGAACATCTACGCCTCAAATACAAAAGCACTCACACATGTAAAAGAAACATTACTAAAGCTTAAATCACACATCAAATGCCACACACTGATAGTAGGAGACTTCAACACCATACTCTCACCAATGGACAGGTCTGCCAAACAGAAACGTAACAGAGAAATAGGAAAACTAACAGATGTCATTACTCAAATTGATTTGAGATAATCATAGAACATTCCACCCAAACACAAAAAATACCTTCTTCTCAGCACCTCATGGAACCTTTTCTAAAATTAACCACATACTCAGTCACAAAGCATACCTCAACAGATAAAAAAAAAAAACTTTAGAATAACCCCCTGTATGTTATCGCATCACCATGGCTTAAAGTTAGAACTCAACAACAAAACTAATTGCAGAAAGCCTACAAACTCATGGAAATTGAAGAGTGCTCAACTGAATCACCCCTGGGTCAAGGAAGAAATAAAGAAGTAAGTTTAAGACTTCCTAGAATTCAATGAAAATGACTACACAACATACCCAAACCTATGAGACACCATAAAAGCAGTGCTAAGAGGAAAGTTCATAGCACTAAGTGCCAACATGGAGAAAGTGGACAAATCCACAGTAACAACTTAACAGCACATCTGAAAGCTCTTGAACAAAAAGAAGCAGACTTATCCAGGAGGAGTAGAAGATAGGAAATAATCAAATTGAGGACTGAAATCAATAAGATAGAAACAAAGAAAACAATAAAAAGAATCAGTGAAACAAAGAGCTGGTTCTTTGTATAAATAAACAAGATAGACAAGCCCTTATCCAAATTAACCAAAAGACACAGAGAGAATATCCAAATTAACAAAATCAGAAATGAAAAGGGGGACATAACTACAGACACTGAGGAAATCCAGAGAATCACTAGGTCATACTTTGAAAACCTGTACTGCACAAAAATGGAAATTATAAAGAAATGAACAATTTTCTGGATAGGTATCACATACCAAAATTAAACCAAGACCAGATGAACCACTTAAAGGAATTTCTAGAGGCCTGACATCAATCTCTACTATAGAGCTACAGTAATAAAAACAGCTTGGTATTGGCATAAAAACATGCAGGTGGACCAATGAAACTGAATCAAAGACCCTGATTATTAACCACACCCCTATGAACACTCAATGTTTGACACAGAAGCTAAAATTATACAATGGAAAAAAATAAAACATCTTCAACAAATGGTACTGGCATAACTGGGTGTCAACATGTAGAAGAATGAAAATAGACCCATATCTATCATCATGCAGAAAACTTAAGTCCAAATGGATCAAAGACCTCAACATAAATCCAACCACACTGAATCTCATAGAATAGAAATTGGAAAGTACACTTGAATGCATTGGCACAGGAGACCACTTCCTAAATATAACCCCAGTAGCACAGACACTGAGAACAACAATAAACAAATGGGACCTTCTGAATCTGAGAAGCTTCTGCAAAGCAAAGGATACAGTCAGTAAGACAAAATGGCAGCCTACAGAATGGGAAAAGATATTCACTAACCCCACATTGGACAGAGGACTGATCTCCAAAATATATAAAGAACCCAAGAAATTAGACATCAAAATATCAAATAATCCAAATAAAAAATAGGATACAGATCTAAACAGAAAATTCTCATCAGAAAAATCTCAAATCACCTGAAGACACTTAAGAAACTGCTCAACATCCTTAGCTATCAGGGAAATGTAAATCAAAAGGACTCTGAGATAACATCTTACATCAGTCAAAATGGCTAAGATCAAAAACACCAAAGATAGCTTATGCTGAAGAGGATGTGGAGTCAGGGGAACACTCCTCCTTTACTGGTGGAAGTGCAAACTTGTACAGCCATCTTGGAAATCAGTGTGGTGGCTTCTCAGAGAATTTGAAACCAACTTACCTCAAGATCCAACAATACCACTCTTGGGCATATACCTAGAAGGGTATTTGCTCAGCTGTGTTCAAAGCAGCATTATTTGTAATAGCAAGAACCTGGAAACAACGTCGGTGCCCCTCAACCCAAGAATGGATAAAGAAAATGTGGTATGTTACACAACAGAGTATCACTCAGCGGGGGGCGGGGGGGGGACCAGTGGCATCTTGAAATCTGCATGCAAATGGATGGAACTAGAAAAAACATCCTGAGTGAGGTAGCCCAGACCGAGATAGACAAACATGGTATGTACTCACTCATAACTCAATATTAGACATAAAGCAAAGAATAACCAGCTTATATTCTACAATTCCAGAGAAACCAAGTAAAAGGAGAACCCTAAGAGACATAGATGGATCCCCCTGGGAAGGAGAAACAGATAAGATCTCCTGAAAAGATGGGTGGATGGGGTTGGAGTAAGGAAAGGAGGGTGGAAGAGGATGGGGAGGGGAGAACGGAGGGAGGAGGATAACATGAGGGAATCCGATGCTCAAGAAGAGGGAAGGACAGAGAGGAAGAACAAGGAAAGAGATGTCTTGATTGAGGGAGCAATCAAAAGGCTAGTAAGAAACATGGCACTAGGGAAATTCCTAGGAATCCACAAGGATGACCCCAGCTAAGACACCAAGCAACAGTGGAGAGGGTGTCTGAACTGGCCGTCCTCTGTAATCAGATTGATGACTACCTTAATTGTCATCATAGAATCTTTATTTAGCAACTGATGGAAGCAGATACTGTGATCTACAGCTAAGCACTGGGCCAAGCTTCCAGAGTCTAGTCCAAGGAGGGGGGGATACTCTGAGCAAAGGGGTCAAGACCATGATGGTGATACCCACAGAAACAGCTGACCTGAGCTAGGGCTCATTGACTCTAGCAATGGGAATCTGCGTAGGACCAAACTAGGCCCACTGAATGTAGGGAACAGTTGTGAGGCTTGGGCAGTCTGTGGGCCACTGGCAGTGGGACCAGGATTTATCCCTAGTGCTTGGAGCACATTCTCTGTGAAGGGATACCTTGCTCAGCCTAGATATAGGAGGGAGGGCCTTGGTCTTGCCTCAAAGTGCAGTGTCAGACTTTGTTGACTCCCCATGGGAAGCCTTACCCTTTCTGAGGAGTAAAAAGTGAGTGGGGGGAAGGGTGGAGTAGGAGGAGAGGACAGAGCGGGAATAGAGATGGCTATGTAAATGAAAAAAGATTGTATTAAAAAAAATCTTAATTGAAAAAAAAGATAAGCGGGGCGGTGGTGGCGCACGCCTTTAATCCCAGGCGGATCTCTGTGAGTTCGAGGCCAGCCTGGTCTACAAGAGCTAGTTCTGGGACAGGCACCAAAGCTACAGAGAAACCCTGTCTAGAAGAAAAAAAAAAGATAGAAAAAGCACAAGAAGGCGATAGTAGCACAGTGGCATTTTAAAAATAATTACCTTGAATCTTTTGGAGTTTTTTTTTCAATGATTTACAGATTTATTTCTCTTTTCATCGCATAGATAAAATTGCTTTGTAGAAGAAACCTGGTCTTTTTTTCCTGACTCAGTAGCTCCAGTTGACATGTCTTCCACATGTCATTTACAACATGACTATTTAGAGACACCCTATACTGTGTCAGGTACAACTGACCCAGAGGCCGAGAAAGCCCAGACAAGGGATGCCACATGTGCGAACCATGGAGCAAACAAGATCACTTTACAAGGCCGCGAACAAAGAGCTCTCCGGCTGCTCACTATGGAGCTTGAATCCCTTGTAAATTCTCTTGGCTTCCGGCTCTCCTTCCCTGGTTTCTGCAGCTTAAGTTTCGCTTTGTGTTTCCTGTGACTCCCCCACCCCTCACTACTTCCTGTCCTTCCCTGCCTGAGAGGACTAGGTATCCTTGGGGCTGAGATACTTTTTTGCAGATGACCAAACTTTAGTGCTCCTGGTTATTGACTTTCTCCTAGGATTCCGTTCAGAAGAAAGAAACTGAGGGTTTCGACGCTGTGATCCTCGTCTCTCACAACACGAAGAACAGGGTTTCTTTCTATTTCTGGCCTCATTTTATGCCATCTGTATTGAACAAGCACAAACCAGAGATAAAATAAGGCAATTTCCTGTTATTTAAAACAATTCCAGCTGCTTTAAAACTTGACCTCAAGTGAATTCCTAAGGGAGGCTCCACCAGAATGAGGTAACTGAACACATAGTCTCTAACAAAGCCAAGGGAAAACAGAAGCTCAAAACCAAAACCATGAAAAGCAGTCTGGCTGATTGACAAGTGCACTGAGCATCTGTGATTCCATCCCTGCATCCTGACACTGCTCCTCCTTTAGCTGTGCTTCTGTGATGGTCCCTCCATGTTTAGCTGTGTTTCTGTAATGTCCCCTCCATGCTTAGCTATGTTTCTCTGATGTCCCCTCCTCCTGGTCACAGCTCTTGGGTGGAATCATTTGACAGAGCAGGTCTGTTGGCCCAGGTCTTGTGTTTTTCCAGAAGAGCTGAGGCTCTGGTGAAGTACTGTGCAGCCCCTGCCTATATGATTGCTTTGCCAGCATGCATAACAACGGTGGGTGATGCATGTAAGTTCCAGCCATGCGGCCATGTGTCAGGATTGTTTAGACACATATATAATGTCCTTACGTGTATTGTTGGAGTCCTGGAGGCTATTATGTATTTAGCAATACAAGCATGAGTGACCAGCACTCTGTGAAGCTCTCTGACACAAGACAGAAGTGAATCTCCTGTGGGAAGACAACCCCGATATTGCCTGAGGTTCACCATTAGGAAGAAAGAAGAACCCACGTGGGTTCAGTCTGAGATGGGCTCAGAAGGAGATCTCCTTTCTGGATTCAGGGATGCACAGCTGTGCCTCACTGTTCTTTGTTCTCTGTCTTTTCTGTCCCAGAGTGAGCCTTGGACATCCCACTAATAAACTGCAAGTGTGGAGGGACGGCGGGAGCGCTAACTGGTGGTTTCAGAGCCAAGGAGTTTCCCACCCAGCATCTTTTAAGCCAGAGATGGAGAACTGACAGGAGGTGGAGCAAAAAGGAACATTCACACACACACACACACACACACACACACACACAAGCACGCACGCATGCACGTACACACATGCTTGTTCTTCAAGACTCTAAAATATTTTAAATTATTTAAAAATCACATATTTCTATTGGGGATATAGTTTTGTGTGTGTTGGATAATTGAAGATGCTTCAGATTTCCACAAGAGCCATTTCAGGATCCTAATTGACTATCAGTTTGATCACTGTGAGAGGGCCTCAAACATTCCCGTTCCCAATCTCCATGCTTTCCCCTCTGTCCTTGCCAGTGATGATGGCTTACACCATCCTTCCCAGGTACCCACAAGAGCATTTGACCTACTAGTATGGTGATGCCTCTGCCCTTTCATTGGATAACACAGGCATGGGAATGCAGAATCCCGGATGAAGGGAGAGTATTGCCCATGCACTCCCCCAAGTCCTTGATTCACTATTCTCTGTTATACTGCTTTTTACACACCCTTTCTGTCTATGATTCTGACTCCCAAGGCTCCTTTTGAATCTCCTTATAGTCTCCACCAGGTGCAGCTCTTCACAGATATCTGGTCTACCTTGGCTTCTTTATTCATTGTCTCCTGAGACTTTGGTTTCCCCCTCCCTGCCAGGCTCCATAGACTCTTTCTATATACAGCCATTATCCTCCTCCACAGACAAACTTCACCTACAAAGCTAATATCCTCCTCTCTATAGACACATTTGATAATGACCACTGGTCAGTGGCCCTAGCAGTTGCTCTTTGAATGAAGCAAAGCTCAGATTTCTCACAAAGCGAGTATAGAACAAAGTTATACATGTCTCCAAAAATGACCTTAGCCATAACTGCACAAATTTCAGGGCTTCTTCAGGCCATACATAGCTCTAAGGATGCTACAAACACGGAAAGTTTTACTACAGGGGAGCTCTGAAATCTGAGCTTCCATAATTAGTGGTTCCTAATTATGACTGCACCAAAGCATTCACCATAAGCCTCCACATAAACCAGTCTATATGGACCTTTGGAGACTGTCATAGTTAGGGTTTTTGTTGCTGGGATGAAACACATGACAACACCATCACGGAAGAAAGGATTTATTTCACTCGCATTTCCACACCAAAGTCCATCATCCAAGGAAGTCAGGACAGGAAGCTAGAGACAGGAACTAAAGCAGAGGCCATGCAGGAATATTGCTTACTGACTCCCCCCACCATGGGTTATTCAGCTTGCTTTATTTTTTTTATACAACTCAGAACCATCTTCTTAAGGGTGGTATTACCCACAATGGGCTGGGCCCTCTCACATTAATCATTGATCGAGAAAAATGACCCCACTGTTTGTCTATAGGCTTATTTCTTTTTTAATTATTTTATGTGTGTGGATATTTTGTCTGCATGTATGTCTGTGTACCACACATCTAGGGAGGCATGAAGAAGGTACCTGGTCCCTTGAGACTGGAGTTGCAGATATTGTGAGCTATCATGTGGGTCCTCTAGAAGTACAGCCAATGCTCTTAATTACTGAGCCATCTCTCCAGTCCTATCATATGGAGGCATTTTCTCAATTGAGGTTTTGAAAAGTTAATCTTCTCCAGACCTGTGAGGGGGGAAATGTACAATTTTGCACTTTCCAAACATCTATTTTCTATTTATGCATGTTTTCTGGGCATGTGTGGTATGTGAATGTGTGGTATGTGTATTATGCAATAAGTCTGGTGTGTGTGTTGTGTGCAGTGTGTGTGGTATGTGTGTTTGGTATGTGTTGTGTGTATATGTGTAGGGTGTATGTGTGTATAGGGTATATTGTGTACATGTGTGTTGGGTTTATGTGTATATGGTATATAGGTACATAGGATAGTGTTCATGCAAGTCAAGCATCACCTGCACTGAACAAAGTCATTATTGTTGTGGAGGGAAACGAAACCTCTGCTTTTTCTGTACCGGGAAACTGAAAACAAACGTGGTGTGTTTAATGAAGACATCATGACCTTGCACAAGCGCTTAAGTTCCTCCAAAGCAAAGACATTGTCATCTCTGGCGCAACAGGGAAACACCTGCTACCAGCTCACACACTTATTATGTCCCTGTTAAGCATAATGCTAAGAGGGACAGCCATGCACCCTTAGTGGAAAAAAATGGTTTAGTGGTTAACCCCTGGCTCACTAGTAATGATGTAATCTGGGATGAATTCTTTTCCTATTTAAGGTTTTTATTGGTTTTTTCATTCCTGATTAGTGTTCTATTTTAGGCATGGGCTCTACCACATCCCCAGCCATTCATCTGGGAAACACAGATAGTCGTGCGTTGCTCACACATGACATCATAATATCGAGGACCTTGGTGCAGGTTCAGCACTAAGGGCAGTGCTTGCAGTAACAGAATGAGGAATGTCCACTCCCCTTATGAGCCTGGCACTGGGCTGTAGTTTGCATGCTGATTCATGCTATAGTTTAGAACCCTGACATCCCTTAGGGAGCAAGATCTCAGTGGGTGTTTAATGCCAGCCACACTGCTTCACAACTGACTACCATAATAGAATTGCCTTATCTTTGCTGGTGAGACTTCTCTGAGCAGGCCAGGTTCTTCATTCATTCATTCATTTGTTCATTCATTCATTCATTCATTTGGGTATCAGGCATGTCTTCATCTTTCTGTCCTTCTATGTGTGTTTCTTGAGCATTCCCGTGATTCTATCCTATACCAGTGGCTAACACGAATGAACCTTGAGTGTGTGATAGTCTTCTTCCACTCTATAGATTTATTTCACAAGGGAAACATTTCTGGCTGTGTGGATTTCAGTGTTTCTGAGAAGTTTAAGAGGAAGCAACCAGTTCCTGAAGGAGGATGGAACCTTCCCATGGACAGGAGGCCCAGGATGAACAAAAGGAGAAAGTGAGTCAAGCTTCAGTATGCATTTGTCCCTGCTTCCTGACATAGACACAACCAACCCCATCATGCCCCTGCCTCCATGCCTTGCCTACCATCTCCTATTTGAGTCAATAGGAATTCTTTTCCCTTTAAGTTGGTTCAGGCCAGGAACTTGACCATCACAAGGGAGCAGTAACTAATACAAGTGAGGAAGAGACATGCCCTGGTGTCAGGAGCTCACCTGTCGGTCATCTGTTACTTCTGAGGGCAGGCCCAGCCTCACCTAACTCCTGTTCCAGCAGCAGATCAGGGGAGTGCAGCTTAAAAACACAACAAAACAACAAAAATAAAATGTGTTTGTGTGGTGTGTGTGTACGTGTCTGGGTGTGTGAGGTCAGAGTGAGCACTGAGGAGAAGAGGCAAGCCCTGCTCCTCTAGGGAACCAGGAATGCAAGGGAATTAGGCCCTTCCTGTGGGGCCTAATTCATAGTTTGGGGTATGTTATATGTGGCATATGTGAATTTTTTGCCAGCCCCCCCCAAAATGTAGCAAGTAAAGTTTACTATGCCAAAGATCATTCCTTAGCTTCTGATATCTAAGGTGGTACAAGCTGAGACTAAAAGTTCCAAAGAGGAGCAAAGTGCATCATAAACTCTGTTTTGGAGTAGATTGACCACTGGGGTACTTTCTTTACTTCCTTGGCGCCCCCTAGAAGACATGTGTGTTGTCAGTCCTTCCCACACATGTAATCTTGTCATGCACACATTTTGCATGTTGTCTTTTTATTTCCTGGTGTGTCTTAGACATCTTTCCAGACCAGTGTGTGTGTTTGTGTGCGTGTATGTGTGTGTGTTCCCGTGTGTCTCTGCCTGTGAGCTCAGGGTAAGTGTCCCATGACTGAGGTGTGGAGATCAGAGGACATGGTCTCCTGTCTCCCCACTGTGCACACTTAGAGAGCCACTCTTGAACATTGAACATCTGGAGATTGCCCCATCTTTTTCCATCTTGTAGGAGTGCTAGGATTCCAGGTAAACAATACCCTGTGCTCCTTTCTATAAGTCACAAGGATCTGAACTGGGATCTCCAGGCTTCAGTGGCAATTGCTCTTACCCATAACCTGGTCTCCACAACCTAGATTCTCTTTGGGACTTCCTGCTTTACATAAGCATTTGTCTTAAGCCATAGGACAGTCACAAGTACTGGCTAAGGACCTCCAAAGACAGGTCCCTGAAGCCAGGCCTGACGAGGGCGGCTGGTTATCGATCTCCTCAGGGCTCTCCCCACACTCCCGTCACCATTCTCCTCCTCTATGTTCTAGCAAAGCTGTTGCATGGCTGTTGTGCCTCCCAAGGAGGAAGACAGCAGCCTTTAGGGTTTGAGATCCACTCCTTCAGGGACTGAGATCCACTCACAAATGCCAAGGTGGGTGAGGGGCTCTTCTGCAGACTGCTAAAGGTCAGTGTGGGTCATGGCTGACCTCATAGAGGCCCTGTTTGCTCTTTTCTCCTTGGGAGTCTCATGCTGAAACCAATTCAAATCATTATGATAAAAGCCAAAGGCCACCAGCATTGTTCCTCAGCCAGGGATCTGACCCCTGGGTACCCATGCATTCCTAACATGCTCCATGCACTCTGGTGGGGACAGCGCTCCAGCAGGGCTGTGTTGCTTTGCTGGGCTGTGCAGTCTGCTTACTAAATTGCAAACATCATAGTCTCTAGGAAATCTGTCACTGAATTGTCACACAGAGAGTTCAGCAGTAATCAAAGCATAGATAGCATTGTGATGCTTCCTCTTGGGGTCAGCAGGGCCTGACTTGGAGTCACCTGGGAGACACACCCCTGATTGTGTCTGTGAGAGCATTTAAGAGATGGTGACTTGCAGGGAGGAGATCCATCCTGAATGTGGGGAGCACTACCTGTGGACTGGGTCTCAGACAAAACAAGTTTTGCTTTTAAAGGAGAAAAACCAAGAAACACAAGTATGTGTGTATCTCTGTTCCCCGACTGTGGACATGCATGGTGGGACTGACCAACTGCTGTGCCATCTGTGCTAGGAGGGGCTGTCTCCTCTCCCACCGTGAGCTGGAATAAACCCTTCCTTGTTTAAGCTGCTTTTGTTGAAGACTGGGAAGGTGTGTAACTGATAGGAACACAATAATTGTGCACAGAATAGCCACACCTGAAAGGGCCATTCCTATTAAGAGTGAGAACTTTTGCCATACTTCAAGGTCTCTGTGTACCTTCTCTCAGGCCCAACACTTACCTCTACTCAAAAGGCAACCTTGGTCCAGGCCTGGCGGTACACACCTTTAATCCTAGCACTCAGGAGGTAGAAGCAGGTGGTTCTCTATAAGCTTGAGGCCAGCCTGGTCCAGAGCTGTATAATAAGATGTTGTCTTAAAAACAAATACAACAAAAGCACCCCCCCCCACATACATACATACATACACACACACACACACACACACACACACACACCAGAGATAAGCTTGGCTTGCTTCTTCAAGTCATGCTCCAGCTAAATCTAATTTTATGGATTTACTCATAGTTCATCGTCTTTCTATCTATTTTCTTCCACTTTGTGCTTTATTTTTTTTTGTATTTACCCATCTTTTTTTCATTTTGCTCTTCCCTTTAGCTACAAAGGCCCCACTGCCTGCACAGTGCAATTCACTAATCATTCTATTATAACCAAGAATAGGTATTTTGGGGTATCTTGCTATTACCCTGAAGATGTTCTTCCATACGCTTTATCTGAAGAGATGTGGATTCGTGGCGGATATGGGAGACGACTGATGGACTCCTTGTATCTGAAGAGATGTGGATTCGTGGCGGATATGGGAGACGGCTGATGGACTCCTTGTATCTGAAGAGACATGGATTCGTGGCGGATATGGGAGACGGCTGATGGACTCCTTGTATCTGAAGAGATGTGGATTCGTGGCGGATATGGGAGACGGCTGATGGACTCCTTGTATCTGAAGAGCCGTGGATTCGTGGCGGATATGGGAGACGGCTGATGGACTTCTTGTATCTGAAGAGACGTGGATTCATGGCGGATATGGGAGACGGCTGATGGACTCCTTGGCTGCTAAGGTTCACATGTGTCCATCTCACTGCACAGAAAATTCTCGTTGTGTTTGGCCTTCGGGTTGATGAAGGGTCCTGGCCGTTCCACATCCTCCCTCCTGTTTGGTAGTGTCGTTGTTAAACTTTCTGTTTCTTTTGGTTGTGTGTTAATTTCCTGCTTCCAGATACCTGCTGCTGTTAAGCACATTTTGAAATGCCTGTTTGACAGTTGGGTAATATCTTTGGTGGTGTGTCTGCTCAAAAAGGCTTGCCAGTTTTGCTTTCATGATTTATTGGCTTGTTGAACTTTTAAATTCAAGTTAACTAATTAATTACTGTTTATGCATGCATGTGTGTTTACAGAGGTGGGAGCCTACCATGTGCTTGCAGAGGTGGGAGGGCGACTTTCAGCTTTGGTTTCCTCCTGCCTTCCGCTGTGGGATCCTGGGACTGAACTAGGCTCATCAGGCTTGCAACCACGCAGTGGCCATCCCTTCCGAGCCAGCGTGCTGGTTAGCATTTTGCATCTCATGGGTCCAATGTGTGGGAAACGTCTTCCTTTGATTTATTTTTCTTTTCTGCCATCATGATAGGCCTCGTATTTGTCACGACAATAAGAAAGATTTACTAATCTAAACACAACAGTTTGTCCCAGAGAGGACCCACATGCAAGGATCCCTCTGGTATGTGGGGGTTTAAAATAAAGGGAATAGAATGTAAAAGATGAGAGGGACTCTAGTTTCTTGAAGTTTTATCTCCGCCAATCTCTGTCTGTCTTCTCTGTCTCTCTTTGTGTATGCATGTGAGTGTGCACATGTATGTTCATGTGTGCACTTGTTGTACTATAGCAGTCTAAAGGCATCTTTCCTTGGTGATCCAATGAATAGACACATCTCTCAATGGCACTTTCAAACAGGGGTTAGGGCTGGGGAAGTGCCCAGGAGAGGTGCTTGTCAATAAACACAGTTTGATGGCTACAGCTAAGTCTTCCTAAATCCCCCGTCCAGACCTGGAGCTGGGAACAGGCCATTCTGTGTGGACCACTGCTACAGAGGTCAGCATCTTTTGGGTTTGCCTCACTCTGGTAAAGTGGACTGCAGATACCTCTTACTTGTGCCGAGGGAGTGTAGTTACGACAGTGGCCAGAGTCAGGACCCTGCTGTCTCAGAGAGAGTCCAGAAGAGTGGATTCAGCTCTGAGGCCTGTACTGCTGGCCAAGTATCAAGCAGTGGTACCCTTCACACTGGTGGCTGCAGCAAGGGCTTGGGGGCAACCTTCCCCGGCCAGCAGCATGGGTACCCTTCTGAGATCCTCAGTTTGGATTGCTGGGCTCCCAGACATTTTCTTGCATGTTAGGCTGGAGCCTTTTCTCCAGCGGATGGGCTCCATGCAGCCCTGCTGCGGAGTGGGTTGTCTTGTGTCAACAATATCCATATCTTAGTTGAGTTTTAATGTGAACTCGCCTCCAGCGAGCTCAGGATGGAAAAGTGCACAGGGACTGTGACACCCCAAAGAGTGACTAGCGCAGCATCTTAGGTCATGCACAGAACATTTTATTACAACAAACATGTTACCGCATACAGTAAAATCCCACAGAAGAATACATATACACATACCCCCCCAACACTAAACCTCATCTGAACACACTCAGATGATATGTGATCACCCGCATCATTGTTCTTTGTCTTAAAAAGAGCTTATTAAACAATATCAGTTCATCAAGAGGGTAGGACACAAGCTGAATTATTATTGCTGGAAGGAACTAAGTGCTCCTGGGTTCGATGGTTTGGCTGTTTATCTATGCAACAATTAGACCTCCCAAAATCCAATTCAATTCAAACCCGAGCCCATTTTTTCCCACATTGTTTAGCCAGATAGCATCCTACATTTTCAGTATAAAAATGAACAGCCCATGATTTTGTCATTTAACACTATATAACAGAGACACTGAGGGCTTTAAAATCAGTGTGGGGTGTTCTACCCTCCAAAGTTCTTCAGCAAATCGCCTTCCCCAGCATCACCACCCTGAGTCAATCGGTCATCTGATACCACTGCCTGCAACACTTAGCAAATAACAACTAAATAACGCTCTGCTTTCCTGGTGAAGAGCGCTGTTTCACAAATGAACACCCAGATTTAAAACTGAGAAGGGAAACCAATTTCATGATATAATCAGAGCTTGATTTTTACTGTGATGATAAAATATCACAATTATTCCCTTGAAGGAGGGATATTTTTAAGTATTTAAGGGGAAGGAGCCATACAGGTTCACTCAGCTAGAAGAAAACGAACTCCAAGATGTAAGATGGGGCTTCAGCTCCAATTTGCTTCCTGTCACATGACCAAGTGGGAATCTGCCCCTGTCCTTTGGGCTTTCCCAGGTAAACTGAGTACACCGAACATAACTAAAAAAAAAATATCAAAATCTACAGGAAAAACATGACTCATTTTTCTCTTTAAAATATCTCGATAGGAGTTGGGTGATATACAAATGTAATCCCTAGAATGGGGGAAGTTAGGGCAGGGAGAGCATGGTTTCCAGGACAGCCTGGGCTACATAGTTATACCCAACTTCAAGGGAAAAAAGGCAAGCACTAAGCACACAAACAAACAAAACAGGAAATACAGAGCTCCTGACCTATTTTGGGTGAGACAAAGTGTCTTTGTTGAATTATGGTGACCTTACTGAAGTATAAACATCTTTTGTGAGAAAATACTTACAAATCCAGTTCCTTATCAAATTCTTAGTATTTATCCAAACACACACACACACGCACGCACGCACGCACGCACGCACGCACACACACACACACACACACACACACACACACACACACTGAAGAAACAGAACCAAAATTCACCAAGTTCCAAAAGTAAACTCTGAAGCAAAATTTCTGAGATGACGAATGAAGTTTGACATCTCAGCGCCCTCTAGCGGCAGAAGAAGAATTTCAGGGACGTTAAATTTCATTGGCAACAGAAAACTTTCAACTATTTTTGCTCTTTGATAGGAAATTGTTATTTTGCAAACGGTGAGATGCAGTTCTGGTCTGACAAGTCACGCGATGCTTCCACAGGAAGAGTATTTGACCCAGTCTCATCGTCTTTTCTGTTTTTTTGGTGCGGAGAAGCATCTGGTGCATCTCACGTTGACCTAGACTGGGTCTCATTCAGGCTTCCTTGGGAAAATTTTCCATGGAGCCACAGGTGCTTTTACACCAAGCCGACCACACTCCATACTTCCGATAGAGTCCTTCCTGGCCTTGCTTCCATGACTTTTACCGAATGCGCCAATACAGCCCTTGCTGCTTTTCCAGACTTAGAGGATGACCTTCTACTCTTCCTGTACTTCTGAGTAAAAAGTCCAACATTCCAAAGCAGAAAAGCCTTTAAATAGTCACCGGAGGACATATTTTGTGATGTTTCCTGGTGAACAAAACTGGCATATTTAGCAGAAAATAACTCACCTTCTCAAGTGAGGAGGAGGAGAAAGGAAACAAGGGATTCACAGTAAAATTCCACAAAAATTCAAACACAAGTTAAATACGTTGGTTTTCGGGACCAGTGCACCTCGCTCTTCTGGGAACTGAACTCTATCCCTGCACACAGGCAGATTATCTGTTTTATAAGCTATCATTGCGTGGTTTTACCCCTTTCTTCTTAGTTCAGTCAAACTAAAACAAACATACAGTCCACATTCTCAGTAACGATAATCCACAGACAGCCAGAGGATGTACAACCGAGAGTCATGTTTTCATCTCTGGATAGAGAGCAAGAACCTCGGGTGGTGGACAGCTTCATGTGGAGATCCGCGTAGCTGGTCAGAGTATCCTTCTTGTCTCAGGTTCACCAGTCCAGCTTCAGGTCAGCCTTGCTCCATACATACTTGCCTCCCCGCTTCAGGAACATCTTCTCATCAAATCCACTGAATTTTATCGCTTCTTCCACCCCGACATCTAGGATGGACTTGGAAGGGTCCTTCCGGCCACCAGTACAGTTCAGGAAGCGCATCTGGGAAATACAAGGTAGAAATAAGTATGTTGCCATATGGTTTATCCTGTGAGACTCAACTAAAACTATCCTTTCAAAAGTCCACATCCCAATCGTGTCACATGGGCACTGAGATCTAAGACAGACTCTAAAATCCTCAGACTCCACTCCCAACAGACAGCTCACACTCGTGGAGAGGGTGGCAACCGGGAGTAATGAACAGTATGGCTTAACCACCCGGGACTTGGCCCTCTCTGGAGACTAACTGGATTTTTTAGATATCATTCCCTAGGGTAAAGGAGAGCATAGAGTACAGCAGGGTGGGCGCTGTGCTCTGAGGAAGCTGAGCTGAATGTCCTCAGGGAGACGGCAGCTGTGCTTGTGTGGTGTGAGTCCTGACAGAGGCTTCTCCTGAGGGGATAAGACAGAGGCTACTGAGGTGGGAAAGAGCCAGGTCCAGGACAGAAGGTCCCCAACACATCCTATCCATTTGTCTTTCTCTGTCTCCTTCCTTTCTACCCTTGAAGGCAGGAATGAGGGCTTCAAGCTGCTGTGTGTCTACACTGAACATCCTGGAGAGCGTCGGATGGTGCACACGGAATCACTAAATTAGTTGTTCAGTTGACAAAAGCAAACACTGGGTTGTCAGTGTTTGTTACAACTCTGTGGGGATCTGTCAGACAGCTTATTGGGGAATATTGCTAAAAATCTCCAGTCAATCATGACAATTTATTCTCCAAAACAACTTCATTTCTTCCTTTTTTTAACCTTAGATCTGTAAACTGGACATTTCTATGGTTACTTTCTTTCTTAGGTTGTATAAAATTCAAGTTGGCAATAAATAAACAAAATTGATGCACTCTCTCATTGATTAACTTGAAAAATGACAAAACACAGAAGCTGTAACAAATATTTCTCAAAATGCCAAGGTCAATACTGAGCCCTTATTTCTTTTTGTTGCTCATTTCAAATACATGGCCTGGCATGGAGTTTTCTGTCCTCTGCTGGGAATATCAGCAGAGGCCATAAATCCAAAGATCTAAATAACAACAACAAAGAAAAGGAAAACAAGCGTGGTTTCTTTCCTATTTTAATAAGGGCGGGTTTTCCTTTGGAAGCAATGGCCTCAGAGATTGTGTTGGTGGTGTCTGAAGGGGACAATAAGATTTCCTCCCATTGTCCAAGTTCATCTGTGACAGAGGTGCTGGCAGCCCTTCTGTTACTCAAGACAGCGTGGAGTGCAGGGGACAGGGTGGTGCCACAATGCAACCCTCGAGCCCGTGTTAGACCAAACACTGGAGGGATCTACTAAGTGTGATGTCCTTATGACATCTGCAGATTTATGGCTACCTGGGATGTCATCTCATGGTGGCTCACTCCAATCCAGGTCGAGGATAATGTCCTGGGTTGATTTGAGAGAGAGCTTTGCATGTGAACCCAGGGCTGTACCATGCTGACAATAAAACCACCAGAGCGGCACTGGACATAATAGATGTATCCTGAATTTGTTCATTTGGGCACACCTCTGGCATGTCTGAGCTGCCTGCTTTCCTGTGAATTTACAGCTCGTGGGGGATACTCACATATTCATCCAGAATAAGGTAGGAGTCTTTCATCTGCAGAGGAAAACAGAATCAAACTTTAGTTTCATCCAACATAGATTGTTTACCTTTTATGCCCTATTGGCTGTTTTGCCTTTGGTGTGTGTGTGCGCGTGTGCATGCACACACTCACGGCAGCGGCCCTTAGCAGGGGAGGGTCCGCAGGGGCCCGTCCATCCAGTCATTCTGGATTTTTCTGACTCAGACCAAAAGAATTTTACCCCGAAGGCTGCTTTAAGCAGCCCAGCTTTCCCACCCTCCAGCCGGTTCCAGGATTGCTGTCTTCATCTCTCAGACCCCATCACAGTGACTACCATTCAAGGAATTTCCACAGTTTTTAATGTCCAAGTGAGGCTCTTGGCGGAGGACATTGTTTCTGAAGCTCCTAATGTCGCTGTGACCTGACGTGGGACAGTTTTGTGTTCTCGGGTGTACTGGACACTGCTGTTACTCTCTGTAGGGAGATTCCGACACTCTTACCTCCCTCTAATAAGAGCTAGGCAGTAAATTTTATTTCTCTCGTTTCTTCCCACTTCCCTCCTTCCTTCCTCACTTTCCTTCCTTTCCTCTTCCCTTCTTCCTTCTCTCCTCCTCCTCCATGCCCCACCTGCCTTTTTGACAAGGCATCAGGTAGCCTAGGCTGACCTCAAACTCACTACATGGCCAAGGGCGTCCCTGAGTTTTGGGTTCTCCTGCTGCCACCTCTTGAATGCTAGATTATAAACTTGCAGTGAGTGTTTTAAGCTATGCTGGGGAATCAAACCCAGAGCTTGCAGCATGCTAGGTAGGCATTCTCCCAAGTCAGACACGTTTTTAGACCAGTTAATATTCCGTGCACACAGAACACAGTCTGTGTCCTTGTTAATCAGCTCTGCACCACACTGTAGAAGCCACCTCCACCATCACCATCAAAACAAAAAACAAATTTTGGTGCAAATAAATTTATAAAAGAATGGAGTGCAACTCTACTGCCTGGTAATTTTAGATATAGACTCTCAAAATTGGAAAACATTTCTTCTACATTTTATCCAGCTTTTAAAATAATCACTAGAGAGGGTGTAAGGGACAGTCGTAATGATGCTAACACCAACATGGAGGCACTCACATATTCCTTCAGTGTGTGAGCCCTACCCACATGCTTCCCAAACATGTAGCTATTTTGTGTGTGTATTTTATAATAGAGTTATAAATATATGTATTCATTTAATTAATCTGTGAGGTGGCCTAGTCAAACCTATTCTTAGCCAAAAAAAAAAAAAAATCAGTATCGTTGAAGAACCCCAGTCCCAGATGACAGGTAACCATAGTAGACCTCCATCTCCTTGACTCTAGGATTGATTGCACTCCTCCCCTTTCTCCTTCCAGAACATCTAGAATAACAAGATGGCAAATTGCAAAGCTCTCAGCAGTGTAGTTATGTGGTAGTAAACATGGCAGCTTTTGCTGCATACAAACCTTCTGGTTAGATTCCGGCACCAAACAGGACACCTCTTGGTGACGCTCTAAGAATGCTTCAAATTCTTCATTGCTTATAAGAAATCGTTCTGCTTCCCTCAGGGCAGCTTCTCCAGAGTTCTCACCCTCAATTAGGAGGCACTGGAAGACCTGGGAGAAGATAAAGCATCTGTTAGACCAGGAGCCTCACACTACCATTCTCTCCAAGCCTGCAGGGAGCAGACCCTACCCAGTTCAGTACTAACAAGCTCAGAATACAATTGATAGTCACTGCTAAGTCTGTGAGCACTTAGCCTATGAGGATCCGAGCCACGAGGGATGGAGCTAACGAAGTTCAGACGCTTTCCCTTGGAGCATTGCTAATTTCGGTCAAGAGCCCACAGATAGCAGAGGTTTTGAAGAAGAAGCAGGAACTGACCCTTAACACTGAGAGCCAGTGTCTTAAAATGACGAATCAGGAAATCAGAGTAGAAGAGAGAAGAATGTAAGGAAAGGCCACGAGAAAAGAGGAATCAGGGCGAGGAAGGAAGATGTACAGATGAGTCTTAAGAATAAGAGAGTGAGCTCTTCCTGTAAGCGGCCAGAGGTGACCCGTGAAGATGGTTCGCTACTCTCTTGACCCAGAAAACCCCACAAAATCATGCAAATCGAGAGGATCAAACCTTCGGGTTCACTTTAAGAACACCCGTGAAACGGCCCAGGCCATCAAGGGTATGCATATCCGAAAAGCCACCAAGTATCTGAAAGATGTCACTTTGAAGAAGCAGTGTGTGCCATTCCGTCGGTACAATGGTGGAGTCGGTAGGTGCGCCCAGGCCAAACAGTGGGGCTGGACACAGGGTCGGTGGCCAAAAAAGAGTGCAGAATTTTTGCTGCACATGCTGAAAAATGCAGAGAGCAATGCTGAACTGAAGGGTTTAGATGTGGACTCTCTGGTCATTGAGCACATCCAGGTGAACAAAGCACCTAAGATGCGCCGACGAACTTACAGAGCTCATGGCCGGATTAACCCATACATGAGCTCCCCTTGCCACATCGAGATGATCCTCACTGAAAAGGAACAGATTGTTCCAAAGCCAGAAGAGGAGGTTGCACAGAAGAAAAAGATATCCCAGAAGAAACTGAAGAAACAAAAACTTATGGCACGTGAATAAATTCAACATGAAATAAATGCAGATAAAAGTAAAAAAAAAAAAAACAAAAAAACAAAACAAAACAAAACAAAACAAAAAAAAAAAAAAGAATAAGAGAGTGAAAGGAGAATAGTGAGGGGCAGTAAGGGTCAATGTAGCACTGAGGTAAAAGAGAGAGAAGATGAGCAGCCTGGCAGGTGACTGGAGGGACAGGTCTTTGGTCGGTGCACCCCTCTTTCCGAGGTCTCTGCCTCTCTTTGTCCTGACTCCACCATTCAGCTTTCTTTAGCTGTTTTCCATTTATTCTGTGACTGAGGGTGTCATTGACGTTAAATTTCAACACATTTATTGTTTAAAAAAAATCTTTAAAGTATATAGCATTTTTAGCTTATTTCTAATCTATTTCCAAATATTACAGTACAGTCAATGGGAAAAAAATTATTATCCTTATTCCCCTACTGTCTTGGCTCAGTTGGCATCTAAAGAAGATCCAAGGTTGCCCCGGAATGACAGCTTTTCTTGGGTGAGCACGACTCTGGCCTAGCTTAGGCCTTCTCGCCTGGGCCAGCCCCATATGTGGAAATTCTTTCCTGCTTTCGAAACACAGTCAAATGTAACTTCTTCCACGATGTTTTGCCATTCAGCTTTGTGTGCCCCACCTTCCCAAGTCCTCCATACTTAAGTGTCAGGGAACTTGCACCCTCCGCGTTCTAGTCCTTCCCAAAACTCAATTCCCAAATCCCATCCTTCAATTTGTCTACTCTGTCTCCAGGCACGGATCCAAAGGAATTACAACGAGGATAACCACATGGCTTGTTAATAATACAAGCACACCCCAGCTCTCCCAACCAGGCCCGCCCTTATTGGACAACAGTGGATGCATGAAGGGGTCCAAGAAGCTGCTTTCTAAGCAGTCCCCTTGGTGGGCTCTGAGTAGTCAGGGTTAGAAAATGTGAATTTCCCGTTTATGGTGGGTCCTCTCTCTAATAGGCAGGCTTGTATCTCTGTGAGCCTGGGACTTCCAGTGACTGCTATCTGGGACAGTTCTAAGGAGTGCATTTTGGAATAAAGACTAACATTGCTCTATAGACTTCCCCTGTGACCAAGTAATTCAATGCAAACTCAAGAACATCGGGATTTATGAAGATCATCTAGCCCATGCACATGCAAACCTGGAGTAGGAATTTACTTGAGGCCCAGCATGGCCTTTACTCTCAGAATAATCCTGAAGAAAATCATTTAGAGATTTTGGAAACAGACACGAAACACACAACAGCGAGGATGTAAACTTAACAGAGCCCAGAGTTAAAGTCCCGGCTAGAAAGTTCCAGAGTCCCCAGGGTCCCTAACTTGAGTCTCACCTAGCAAAGCCTCCCTTGCATGTTTTGTGGATTAAAGTCAAGCAAGCGGCAGTGTGGATTTACCTTCCAGCGGACAGGGTTCAGGGCCTTGATGTGTTCGTTCATGTCTTCATCAACATTGAAGCGATTGATGACAGAGTTGATCTTGAAAGCCACCTTGTAGTCTCGGCACCATTTCCTCAGTTTTTGAAGGTTTTCCACGTGGTTCTTTTTCCCCTGACCCCGGCCAATGAGAACATTAACGTCCTCATTGAAGCTGTCACAGGAGATGGCAAGAATGTCCAGATAATCACCTGCAGAAAAAGGATGATGATGATGGTAATAATAATAATAATAATAACAATAATAATCTGCTCCCTGAGTCCTCGAATCCATTTGTATCTCTTTACAGTAAAGTGCACTATCTTCGCAGCTGTGTTTGAAAGACTTTCCTGATTCTTTGTTCTCTGTCCTGGACGCAGGAAAGTCAGAGAGATGTGAATTATGCAGGGTATGTATGTATGCGATCAATAAAATACATACATACATGCATAATGAAATCACAGAGCTACTTAATGTGATCAATTTTATACTGCATCCATGCAGGTGCCTGAATAATCATTAGCACCATTTAATAAGATTTTTCTCTTGTGTTGTCATAGAGACGCACAAATCATGAAGCCTGTTTCTATTAATTATGAAGGATTGTAGGCTGCTTTGCCCGGCATGCAGACAAACTTGTGTCTTAGCTGTCTAGTCATTTCTTCAGACTCAGGAGCTTCCTCTAGTTGTGCCTTACACATTTATTTACTATGGAACTATTTGCAGACACTCTGTGCTGCGTCGGGTGTGAGTGATAGAGAGGCTGAGACAATCCAGATAAAGGGGAGCTGGGTGCACGGAACAAACAGGCCCCACCCTGCAAGGCCATGAATTAAGAGTCCTGAAAGGGAGTCATGGGGAGAGCTATAAAATATTGACATTGAGCTTGGCATTGGGCCTCTCTTCGCCGGTCTCTGGAGCTCCAGTGTCTGCTCTGTGTTTCCTGTGACAGCCATCTTCCTTCCCTGCTCCCTGCCCTCAGCTGCCTGAGAAGAGCAGGCATCCAGGGGCCTGAGGTAATCCTTGCAGCTGACCAAGCTTGAGCTCTCTTGGTTGGTGAGAATGTCCAAATGTCTCCATTTTACCTTAAAATTCTCTTCCCATTATAGAAGGGAAGAGTTCCAAAATTTCTTTCCGATACTATTCTCTATAATAGCGAAAAGACTAATTTTAGCTCTTATTTTAGGTTTACTTCATGCTGCCTGTATCTAACAAGCACACACCGGAGCCAGAATAAATTTCCTGTTATTTAAATCAACTCAAAGTGTTCCACAACTTGACCTCAAGTGAATTCCTAAGGGAGGCCCCACCAGGATGAGGTAACTGAACACATAGTCTCTAACAAAACCAAGGGGACACAGAAGCTCAAAACCAAGCACATGAAAAGCAGTCTCTTCCAGGAGCACCTTGGCTGGCTGATTGACAAAAGCACCGAGCATCTGCTAGTCCATCCCTCTATCCTCACCCTGCACTCCATCTTTAGCTGTGTTTTTGTGAAGTCCCCCCATCTTTAGCTGTGTTTTTGTGAAGTCCCCCCATCTTTAGCTGTGTTTCTCTGATGTCCCCTCCTCCTGGTCGCAGCTCTTGGGAGGAATCATTTGACAGAGCAGGTCTGTTGGCCCAGGTCTTGTGTTTTTCCAGAATAGCTGAGGCTCTGGTGGGGTACTGTGCAGCCCCTGCCTATATGGTTGCTACAGCAGCATGCATAATAACAATGGGTGATGCGTGTAAGCTCCAGCCATGCGGCCATGTGTCAGGATTGTGTAGACACATATATGATGTGTTTACAGGTATTGTTGGAGTCCTGGGGACTCCATGTACTTAGCAATACATGCTTGAGTGACCAGCACTCTGTGACACTATCTGATCCAATATGGAAGTGAATCTCCTGTGTGAAGACAACCCCAACATTGTCGAGGTTCACTGTTAGGAAGTAAAGAAAACCCGTGCAGGCTCAGTTAGAGATGGGCTCAAAAACACATGGCCTCTCTGTACTCAGTGATACACACCTGTGGCCTGCTGCTATCTTGCTCTGTTTTTGCTCTCCCTGAAAGAGTCTTGGCAGTCTGCCAACAAACTCCCAAACTTGAAGGTGTTGTATGTCTCTGATAGCTTCCCCTCATGCCCGAGGACATAGGTCCAACTTCGAGTTATTTGCAGACATTTATAATCGGGATAGTTTTACAGAGAATATCGCTTTATACATCTGGGATAATTTGAGGGTAGGCAATTTTCCATCTAGTCTAAAAGCCAATTAACATTTGCAATTGCCATTTACCTGACTACCAGGAAAAGAGCCTTGCCATTGACTTTTGCTGTCTGTGTTTTGCTGTCTGTCTAGGCGATGATGTTGAGTCACATGACCCTTTCTGGGTGGTCTCTGACCACAGTCTCTGACACTGTCCTGAAGCATACGTCCTGTCCACACTCCTTGACACAGGGGTAGATGTTTTGAGTTTTTCATAAAGAGCAGCTACTGCCTGGGTACACCCTTCAAGACATGGTCCACTGCTCTCTATTCATGCTGCCTCTGCCATCGTCCCTTCTGTCTCACTTTGTGCCCCCAGTGTCTCCGTCCAGTGCCTCCCATCACAGACGTCTTGCATGATGCACCACGACAGCTTCCTCCTTGAGTTGCTGTCCCTATTTCCAAGAATCCTCCTTGCCTGCCCAAACATCATAGACAGCCTTCACCCACAAGCTCAGCCTCTGCCTGCAGGTGGATGCATCCTGTAAAATTGTCTGGTTAGTGTCTCCAACCAAAAGTGCTGGCTTCCCTTTGAATGACTCCAGAGCTTCACAGGGTCACAAAGCAAGGGTGGAGTAAGGGACTCGGAGGGGAGGTTTTAACTGTCTTCTAAACAGAAAGTAATCATAACGAGCCACCTCATGCCATGGGTTGCTCCCAAGACACTGCAGTTCTCAGAAAATATTAAGGGCACCAAAAAATCAGTCAGTCGGTGTGCTATGAGCTTCTAATATGACTAGACTTATAATCGCTTAGTTCTAACAGAGATTCCAAAAAAAAATGTCTCACTGGACATCCCTGGCTGAGCTAGAACTCCCTATAGAAATCAGGTTGGCCTCAAACTCACCAAGATCCATCTCTGCTTTTCAATTGCCAGCACTGAAGGTCACTGCCATGCCCTGTCTCTAACAGAGACATGTATAAAGCTGTAGAGTGTATTGATTTTCCTCAGTAATGGCTAAATGTAGACCCCAGTTATCTATGAGTGCTAAGTTAGTAGGTGTAGCAACTTTCTGCACGCTGACTTGTTCTCTTATCTGTCTCCCCGTACCTGTTTATTAGCACCCAACAGAAACAAAATAATCTAACACCATGCACAACTCAGGGGATATTATAAGAATCAAGATTAAATTAGGTTTTCTTTCCTCCCAGTTCCCCAGATGTTCTGGCCTGGAGCCCAGAAAGGGAGAAAACACAGGAGTCAACATGCGAGTTGTAGTGAGCAAGGTCTTGCCTGTGGGAACTTACCATAGTCCCTGAACCACTTCTCGCGGATGAGACTGCCATTGCTCACGATGCTCACAGAGGGCAGGGCCAGCTCCTCCTTGCAGAATCTCACGAGCTTACCCACATATTCACCCCTGTCCTGCAGAAAGGGTTCTCCTCCTGAAAAGTTGATCTTCTCCATACCTGTAAGGAGCAAAAGCTATATGTTTTACATTTTCCAAATACTCTTTTCATTATTTTGGTTTATGAGGCTGGAGAGAGAACTCGTTTGTTGCTCTCTCAGAGGACCAGAGTTCAGTTCCCAGTGCCCATGTTGGACAGTTCACAGTTCCCTCCAGAGGATTCTATGCTTCTGGGGACACAGACCAACACAGGCACTCATGCACACACACATACACACGTAATAAATCTTATTATTATTTTGAAATTTTTAGTGTGTATTTGTATGTATTCACATGAAGGATGGGATAGGGCCAGATCCCAGGGTCTTGTGTATACTAGATAGGCACTTTGGGATGATGAGATACACTCACAGCCTCATTCATTTTTGTTTTAAAGACAAATTAACATTTCCTTATGGTAAAATTAATGAGATAAAACTAACCATTATTCTCTTTTTTATCTCATCCTGTTTTCCAATATTCATACCACTCTCAATAACTGTGGGTTCTGTTCATGGTCTAAACTAGGAAGGAAATGACTGTAGTATTTCGTTCCTCTTCTTTTTCTATTTGGAAACAGATACACTCGATGACGGGAAACCAATTCCACATCGCAGCAGACTCTCTGAGAAGTCCACGGGCACCGTGAGTCCATCGGGTGATGCTCAGAACAAAAAGTCAATCCCAGATGCATCTGGGAGAAGATGTGGGGGTGACCGTGAACTCATCACAGCTGCGCTGTCCGGGGCTCAGAGTCCAGTTCTGTCAAAGAGCTAAGGTGTAGGGGAGTGGGCAGGTGACTCCTAAAGCTTTCAGTGAGGAAAGCAGAGACGGTGGCTACCTTACGAAATCCCTGCTGCCAAAAGGCTGAACCTTAATCTAGGTCCCAGTGAGGTAACAAGGCTCAGAGTCTTTCTTGTGGGTAATAAGGCAGTTCAGACTGGAGCCAAGTGAATTAGATCCCACCATGTAGGGCTGTGTATTGCATGATTTCATTATCACACACATAAAATCAGGCGAGTCTAAAGTGAGCATCACAAATCCAAATGGGAGTCCCCCTGGGGTCAGTGTGGTGGCTGGAGGCCAGCTTGCCCATGGAACGCTGGCTAATAATTCTCTATTACCCAGCTGTGGTCCAGGGAGACCTCTTTGCAGAGTCATGGGGAAGTACAGTTAGCATGTTTGGTGCCTAGACCTGTCGACTGTGCTTCGGTTAAAGAGAAGAGAAGGCAATTTCTAGGCGAGTAGGTATTCTTGAGAGAAACGGAGGGAGGGAGGGAGGGAGGGAGGGAGGGAGGGAGGGAGGGAGGGAGGGAGAGAAAGAAGGAAGGAGTGAGGAAGAGAGGGAGAGAGGGAAGGAAGGAGGGAGAGAGAGAGGGAAAGAGGGATGGAAGTAGGGAGAGATGGAGAGAGGAAGGGAGGGAGGAAAGAAGCGAGGGAGGGAGGGCAGGTTAGGAGGAGAAGATACTGCAGTTTCACTGCTAAACTCATACCCAAGAATGGGACAGCAAATCTTAGGAGAAAAATCCTATGACGTGCCTGTCAAAATCACGCTAAGGTTTACAGAGGGCTGGACAGGTGACTCAGTGTTATGACCCACTTGCTGCACAAGTCTGAGAACTTCTGTTTGGATCCCTGATACCCTAGGAAACCTGAACACCGCAGTGAGCATTTGTGACGCCATCCTTCCTACTTCAGGATGGGAGGAAAGAGAGTCTTCTGTGAGGCTCAAATGCCAACCCACACTACAAATCATCAGTCAACGGCAGAGAAACCCTGTCCCAGACAAGGCTGAAGGCTAAGAGCAGAATGATACCTGAAGTAGTTGTCCTTTGGTGGTCCCAGGCTATAGCTCTGCTGTTGCCAAGCAGGTGACCAGATTACCACATACACACGCACACACACACACACACACACCACACACACACATACACACCACACACACACACACACACCATACATACATATACATATGCGCACACACACCACAATACATATATACACACACAGAGACACTCATACCACACACACACAATGTGTATGTAAAGAATGCAAAGATTTTCTTCTTTTGAGGGAAAAGTCTCCACCAAGGAACAGGGTGAAGCTTCTGCCAGGCTGTTCACACTGGGGACTTGGGTCTTCCCTTCCCCTTTCCTGACTTAGTGTTTCTGAAAATCAGATTTCTCTGGGCAGACTCTTCCAGGGACACAACTTTCCTGAGATCCTGTTTCCAAACACCAGGAGGAACGGGGCCCTGTTCACACCTCTGCTCACAAGAGCGACTGCTCACCTCCCAGACTGGAGCAAGCTGTTGGTCCCTGGCCCATCCTTGAAAGACTGCCTGTTCCCTGCCCCACGATGCTGTGTCTAGATCTCAGGGAGCCCTTCCCACCCTCATCCTATGTGCAACCCCTGTTCTCTGGCATGAGCACCCTGGCTTCTGCCTGGGCTAGGAGCTTACCAGCCTGTTTGAGCAGAAGCAGCCCTCGCTTGGCCTCCTCCAGGGGCATCACGAAGGATGTCTTGGCTGTGTGGAAGCAGAACCCACACTTGTAATTGCACTGACGGGTGAAGTGGTAGTTGACGCTAACGGGGACTGTAGGCTGAGAATCGTTTGGTTCTTCCGGCGTCTCCTCGGGCATGGTCTGGACCTGTGGCTGTGGTTGTCCCCTTCCAGAACCTAGCCATTTCAGTGCTAGTCTAAACCAGCAGAACAGAATGGCCAGTCCACTCCAGAGGGAGTCCAGCTGCTGCTGGAACAGGCTCAGCAGCCCGGCAGCGAGAGCAGTGGGCACGAGCATCCCCATGGTGATCTGCACTCACCTGCAGCTGCCAGAGGGCTTATAAGCTGCGGGCCAGCCACACCCCCGTGCATTCTGTCACGTGGCAGAGGGAAACGCCTCCCTTGAGTAAGTCTCAGCTGAGCAGAGTTTCTGTTTTCTGAAAATGAAAGTTGAACCTGAGCCAAGACAGAAGCTTGGGACGGAGGCCAATGGGCTGCCTTTCCCTGGCTCACGGCTGCTCCTATGCTATGACCCATGTAAACAGCGTCAGTCCTGATGACCCCGATGACGCTGCAAAGATTCCAGCAGCCACCAGTTTCTAAACAAGGGTCGTCCAGACACATAGCTGCCTCCTAACAGGTTATTATTTTAACACAAAATTATGCCTTAAGCTTCTTGTAACGAATATCTATACATACTCAACAATTTTTTAATCCTCTTCTTTGGTTCTCCACCCACCCCACTCATGCCTAACAAACAAACAAATAAACAAAACCAAACCACCAAAAACCTGGAGTTTTATAACTTCGCACAAGGCAGATCATGCAGGCTGACCTTGGAAGCTCTCTCAAAGAGGAAGGAGAAGGAGTTCAAGACCGGTAGTTGTCAGGAAAAACAAAAAAACAACAAACAAATAAAGATAGCAAAGAAATTCGGCACAGTAAAGTTAATCATTTTAAAATTGGATTTCTTAGTAATTATTTTTTTTCTCTTTTATATTGTTAGAGGACACACATTGTAGATTTTCCTCAGACTCTTCCTTTCAAAGCTTTGCCATCGTGGTACAGTTCTGCAGTCCTGTGCACGGTGTGGCCGGTGCCTTTCCTCCAGGCAAGCTCCTGTGTTTTGGTAATAAGGTCGTTTGGGACAACACATTAAATTTGCTTTGCTTGTCTCTGGACTTCTCCTTTTCTGATGCCTCTGTCTCCCCTCTGACATCTTTCCCAAGGAGCTCCATGCTTCTTGAGTTGTCTTCTTTGTGTTGTTTCTACTTTAGTGTTTGGGGGAAGTAGAGAGAGTCTTGGACATACAGTTCTTCTGCCTCTGAGAAGGAAAGGACAGTGCCATGGCTAAAGACCACAATTTAGCAGGCTTCATAAATGCTGGTGGAGGGACGTAAAGAACCAAGTTTGGAAATTCTTCTACTATGTATATCTTTTAGTTGTTTTAAAAAAAAGCCTCTTTGAATGGGAACATTTTGCTTTTTGTAACACCAGATATTGTTTCAATCTTCCCTTACCGCCACTGCATCTTTTTTTCTCTAGTAAACAAAGAGGCTGTAGGCTGAGAGTCCCTTATCTAACATCTGGAGGGGAGATGTGATTCTTATTTCATGGTTTGTTTCTCAGATTTGGGGAAAATTTATACTGACAAAGACTATCATTGATTGGTCACCCTGGAAGTAATACAAGACACGTTAAATGGAATCTACACACAGAACAGTTGTATTCATGGAGTTTTATACCTCTCTCTCTCTCTCTCTCTCTCTCTCTCTCTCTCTCTCTCCCCTCTCTCCTCTCTCTCTCTCTCTCTCTCTCTCTCTCCTCTCTCTCTTCTATCTCTCTCTCTCTCTCTCTCTCTCTCTCTCTCCTCTCTCTCTTCTATCTCTCTCCTCTCTCTCTCTCTCTCTCTCTCTCTCTCTCTTTCTCTCTCTCTCTCTCTGTGTGTGTGTGTGTGTGTGTGTGTGTAAAAAACTAACCACTCTAGATTTGAATTTACAGGCATTCAACCTGAATGACCATGTGGCATCTTCTTCCCAAGAAGCTCGCATGAAGTACTTAGGGTTGCTTGCTGTGACAGTCAGAGAAAGAATCATTTCCCAGGGTCCAGCTGGCCAAGCTGGTTCTTTCTTCAAGGGAAGAAGTCAGTTTGCCAGAGAGATGACTGGAAGCCCACATTCCCTGTAGTGTTACAGAGCCAGGATGTGGATTCCTCCAAGAGTTCATCTACAGACTGAGGGGTAAGGAAATATAACAAAGGGGCTGGGACAATAACTCTCCTGGCAAAGGGCTTAACTTGTTTTGTGTTAACATTTTCTGAGGCAACAAAAACAACAAACGTGTTTTCATCTCAGAGAGGGCGTCAGCGAAGGACCAAAGTTCAATTCCAGCCAAGCCCAATTCGGTGAGCCAATGAGTTTATTATATTTATAGAGCAGGAGGGGATGGGCTACTTCTGAAGAAAGGCATCGTGGCAGAGCCCCGCCCCAGTATGGATGAGGACCTCATGGAAACTGCACCATGCAGGTCCCCTTTCAGCTAATCTTAAACATGGAATGTATCCTATGATTTCCCAAGATCATTTGAATTTGTGAGAGCAGGAAGGGGTCACAGGGAAATACCAGGTGAGGGTCTTGTGACATTCCTCTCTTCTGTCTACCACGGCTCCATGTTAATAGCTCTTTCCTGTTACCACAGACTTGGATACCACTGCACTGTTTCCCTGATTAGTGAACAAGAAAACCTTTGGTTCAAAGTGGTGGTGAGGTGAATGGGTTTTACCCTCAGCGGGGAAAGACCATGCTGTAACATCTTGGAAGTGGTGGGCCTGAGTTTGATTCCCAGAACCTGTATAAATAATGCTGTGTGTCTATCACCTGCCTGGAATCCCAGCACTGGGGATAGGGAGACAGCCAGATCCCTACAACTTGCTAAGGGATTCAGCTAGGCCCATTTTACAGCAAACTGCAGGGACTCTGTCTGCCTTTGCCTTCCTTATTGCTACGACTACAAATACAAGCTCCCATGTCAGGCTCTTTTACATAGATCAGAGATCTGAACTCAGGCCTTCATACTTACAAGATAAATTCTTTACCACCTGAGCCACAGCTGATGTAGGAGGGTCTTCTATCTATCTGTTGCTTTCACTGGTTAATTAATAAAGAAAACTGCTTGGCCTGATAGGTCAGAACATAGGTAGGCTGGGAAGACAGAACAGAATTGTGGGAGAAAGAAAGGAGAGTCAGGAAGCCGTGGCCCAAGATGGACGTAGGTTAGAATCTTCCGGGTAAACCACCAACTCGTGGTGCTACACACATTAATAGAAATGGGTCAATCAAGGTGTGAGAGTTAGCCAATAAGAGGTTAGAACTAATGGGCCAGGAAGTGTTTAAATGAATACATTTTCCGTGTAAGTATTCTGGGGCTAAGCTAGCTGTGCGGGACAAAAAGCAGGCCTGCTTGCTTCTTCACTACAGACAGCCCTGTCTCCATTGTCACATTTTCTTTTTTCTTTTCTTTTTCTTTTCTTTCTTTCTTTCTTTTCTTTTTTTTTTTTTTTTTGGAAACTTAGCAGAGTCCTTAATTGGACTGTTCTAGTTCCCTCTTTTTATCAGAATGGTGTTTGCATATGTTCTGTGAAAAGTGAAAAAGTCTGATGGCTGAATCTTGGGTGTGGGTCTGTGCTCAGGGTCTAGGTGATATAGCTGAGGTGCTGGGCTCAGGATCTGGGTGATGCAGTTGAGGTGCTGGGCTCAGGATCTGGGAGATACAGCTGAGGTGCTGGGCTCAGGATCTGGGAGATACAGCTGAGGTGCTGGGCTCAGGATCTGGGAGATACAGCTGAGGTGCTGGGCTCAGGATCTGGGTGATGCAGTTGAGGTGCTGGGCTCAGGATCTGGGAGATGCAGTTGAGGTGCTGGGCTCAGGATCTGGGTGATGCAGTTGAGGTGCTGGGCTCAGGATCTGGGAGATACAGCTGAGGTGCTGGGCTCAGGATCTGGGTGATGCAGTTGAGGTGCTGGGCTCAGGATCTGGGAGATACAGCTGTGGTGCTGGGCTCAGGATCTGGGTGATGCAGTTGAGGTGCTGGGCTCAGGATCTGGGAGATACAGCTGAGGTGCTGGGCTCAGGATCTGGGAGATACAGCTGTGGTGCTGGGCTCAGGGTCTGGGCGATGCAGCCGAGGTTCTGTGCCCAGGCTCTGTTTGATGCAGCTGAGGTATTGCACTGTGGACTTTTACTCCCTTCTCAGCAAACATCTCCTGAGATCTTTGTGAAGAGGAAAAATCCTCATTTTCCAGAAGGAACAGAACACTGCCTGCGGGGAGCCATTGTTGTGAATGGAAACAGAAACCTCTGTTTATTTTCGGAACTGGGAAACCGAAAGTAAACTCTGCAGCACAAGCCTGTAGCTTAAGGAAGCCAATTATGCCAGTGTTATCTGACTCAAGTCCTTGAAATCTGAGGAAAGGAAAATGCTGTAATCTCTGGCAGAGATTGAGACTTGAGAAATACCCTCTGCGAGGTCACACACACACACACACAACGTCAGCATCAGGTGAAATAGCTGGTGAAAAGTGCTTCAGTGGACAAATCCTGGCTGAGGCGGGACCACATACTTTGGGGTAGATTTTGTTACCTGCCTGCGATTTATTTGGCTTGTGCCATTCTTTCAGATATTAATTAGAGCATGCTTTCCTCAAGCCATCTTCTTTTTTTAAAAAAGCATATTTATTGAGATTGCCCTGTGAAGTTGTCATATAAAAATATCATCAAGTATGAATGAAATATAAATGTACTAGTTAGCTCCATTGTCAAACTGACTAGGTTTAGTGCTCTGATGGGAACATCTGTTGGTTGTCTTTAGGCAGGTGGTCCCCTCTTGGCTCTGTACCCTGACATTTGTCTGCCTGAGCTTCTGATCCATCTGGGAAACACGGACAGTCATGTGTTGCTCACACATGACATCATAATATAGAGGGCCTGGTGCAGATTCAGCACTAAGGGCAGTGCTTGGCGTGACAGAGTGAGGAATGTCCACTCCCCTTATGAGCCTGGCTCTGGGCTGTAGTTTGCACGCTGATTCATGCTACAGTTTAAGACACTGACCTCACTCAGGGAGCAAGATCTCAGTGGGTGTTTAATGCCGGCCACACTGTTTCACAACTGACTATCATAATAGAATTGCCTTATCTTTGCTGGTCAGACTTCTTTGTGCAGACCAGGTTCATTCATTCATTCATTCATTCATTCATTCACTCATGTATTCAGGCATGCTTTCATTTTCTCATGTTCCTTTTTTTGATATTTATTGACTGGAATTTCTCTATGGAGTTGTCATATAAAATATCAATAATTCTGAGTAAAATGTAAATCTGATAATTATCTTTACTCTCAACTTGACTAGGATTGATTGATTGATTGAATAATTGATTTTGATGGAAACATTTGTATTTTCATATGTTTCCAGGGAGTTTAGCCAAGAAGGTAAGGCCTCTCTTAGTGGACTTAGAGCGTCACCATTCCCTAGGCTGCAGGCCCAGACTGAGTAATATTGGAAAGAGGAATTGAGCCCCAGCATGGATCCCTTTTACTTCCTGACTGCAGACGCAACGTGACCAGTCCCATCATGCCACTCCCTCAAAGCCTTCCCTACCCTCTCCTTTCATGCCCTGAGACAACAGGAATTCTTTTCCCCTTTAGTTGGTTCAGGTTTAAAACTTGACCAGGACAAGGGAGCAGTAACTAATACAAATGAGGAAGAGATATGCCCTGGTGTCAAGAGCTTACTAGTCAGTCCTATGTTGTTTCTGAGGGCAGGCCTGGCCTCTCCTAACTCTTGTTCCAGCAGAGAGTAGAGATCAGGGAAGTGTGGACTCTTGTTTCTGTATAATGGAGGGAGCTTGTGTGGTTGTGGGTTGTGGAGGCCTTGGCGGTTCAGCCTTGCCTTCTGCCTTGTTTGAGACAGGGTCTCCTATTGTTGGATTGAGTACTTCAGCCTTGTATGTGCACAGGTTTCTGAGGATTCTCCAGTCTTGGCTTCTACCTACTTTAGAAACACTGAAATATCACACACACACATGCACGCACGCATGTACGCACGCATACACTCACCACCACCACCATGTTACTTGGCTTAGCCTAAGTTCCAAACTCATGTCTTAATGCTTTTTTTGGCAAGTGCTCTTTATCCTCAAGGCCCTCTTCATAATCCCAGACTTCCAATGGAACTTATATAAACATTTGCTGTATGCTACAAGACAGTCATGTGTGTTGACCAATGACCTCCATAGATACCAAAAACTTGTCAACTTGACTTTTGGGCTAATTTACAGTCCTGGTGTTCATAACGGCTTGAAGACCAGGCCTGACGAGGGCGGCTGATTATCGATCTCCTCAGGGCTCTCCCCACACTCCCGTCACCATTCTCCTCCTCGATGTTCTAGCAAAGCTGTTGCATGGCTGTTGTGCCTCCCAAGGAGGAAGACAGCAGCCTTTAGGGTCTGAGATCCACTCCTTCAGGGACTGAGATCCACTCACAAATGCCAAGGTGGGTGAGGGGCTCTTCTACAGACTGCTAAAGGTCAGTGTGGGTCATGGCTGACCTCATAGAGGCCCTGTTTGCTCTTTTCTCCTTGGGAGTCTCATGCTGAAACCAATTCAAATCATTATGATAAAAGCCAAAGGCCACCAGCATTGTTCCTCAGCCAGGGATCTGACCCCTGGGTACCCATGCATTCCTAACATGCTCCATGCACTCTGGTGGGGACAGCGCTCCAGCAGGGCTGGGTTGCTTTGCTTGGCTGTGCAGTCTGCTTACTAAATTGCAAACGTCATAGTCTCTAGGAAATCTGTCACTGAATTGTCACACGGAGAGTTCAGCAGTGATCATAGCATAGCATCTTTCATGCTTGATCTTGGTGTCAGCTGGGCCTGATTTGGTGTTACCTGGGAAACACTCCCCTTTTCTTGCTATTTGCTACTTATATACCTGCTTAGAGCTTCTGAACCATTTTATTGCACGTGACTTGGGATTTGGACTCTACGGCCGTCACTGCACGAATCTGCTTTGTTGATGCTCCCTTTCAGATCTCCTTATTTATACTGTGACGACCAAATTTACTAGTGTATATTATGTGACATGTTCTCTCTGTGAGGAGTCCTTTGCTGTCTGTGGCTCTGTGAAATCTTGTGTCCTCACGGCTCTGATTTCTGTTCTTGATTTCCTACACTTGAATTGACTAGCTAAAGCACAGCTAACCTGAGCCATTTTTTCATTTTATAATATATTAGTTATTACATTTAAATGTCTTGAACTTACCCTTCCTGTTTTCTTTTTCTTTTAAATGTGAACGCATGGAATAATTTCGTCTTGTTTTTCCTTTGGTCTGGCACCAGGAAGTGCTGAGTATGGGCCTGTGTTGTGAATAGAAACAGAAAGGACTGCTTTTCCAGCCTTGGGAAACCGAAAACAAACTCTTGAAGCGCTGGAGGTGAAAGACCTTCCTTAGAATACATGCCTGTCAAATGGATGGAGCTAGAAAACATCATATCGAGTGAGGTAACCCAGACACAGAAAGACAATTATTATATATACTCACTCATAAGTGGTTTTAAAACAAAAAACAAACAAACAAAAAACCAGCCTACAAATTACAATCCCAGAGAATTTAGACAACAATGAGGACTCTAGGAGAGACATACATTGATCTAATCTACATGGGAAGTAGGAAAAAGAAAAGATCTCCTGAGTAAATTGGGAGCATGGGGACCTTGAAAGAGGGTTGAAGGGGAGAGGAGAGGTGGGGAGGGGAGCAGAGAAAAATGTGAAACTCAATAAAAATCAATAAAAAAATGAAAAAAGAATACATGCCTACTACTCATAAATTCATTAATTCATCCACCCATACATCTGAAGGGACTTCTTGAAGTATTTTCCCAGCTTCTAGTTTCTCATCTCTGTGCCCCCAAGGGCAAGTTGCTACAGGCATAGTTATTCAATCTGAACCAGATGGTGCCATCAGGCACTTTCTCCTAAAAACATTAACTTGGCACTCAAATATTTGACTCGCCGATTCTTGCTGTCCGTCCATTAACTGTGCCCAAGAAGCCAATAGCAGCAGTTTCTGTTCTAGTCTTGCCAAGCAGTCTGTCTCAGTGGCTACAGATGCTGTGTGTATGTGCAGGCCTTCACAGCTCCTTCCAATAACTTTACACAAAGGTCAAAGGTCAGAGCTCAAAGCTGATCTCCATCTCACTCTATTTAGAGGATCCCAGCACATTGTTATGGGTCAGGGCTTCAGTAAGTCAGAACTATTTTTTGTTGTTGTTGTTGTTTCTATCAAGCTGGCGGAGGGTCAACATTCTATAAATCTCTCAATTTTGTGCAAAAAAACCTTTTATGCAAAAGAATTCAAGTTGTTTTCTTTTCATCTTTTTGTTTTATGCAACTTTTAGAAATGACAACCCTATCTGCTGCTTTTCTGGAACTTGATGGCCTGGAGAGGCTGGCCCCTTCCTCTTTTTCTTCAATTCCTTTGCCCTGTTTTTTTTTTATTTTATTATTATAATTTTTTAAGTTAGCCAATCTGGAAATGTGGGACATAGCCAATGGGAAAAAGCCACAGTTAATACTTCCATTCAAACAACTCTGAGCACCTTCTCACCTTGCTGTGCTTCCTAGCCAGGTTTAGGTCTTAAGCACTTTTTTTTTCTTTTTCAAAAACAAATTGTCTTGGAAAGTTACTTTCATTTTGTTTCTTTGTGTGACACCAAAAATATTTATTTCCAGGAATTAGAACCACGGACTCTGATACTCTATCTGGTGTCCTGGGCCATGATTCCACACAGGTTCCTGCAGCTCACCGTTGGAGGTGATGCAATTCTCAAACAGCTCACTCCAGATTCTATTGCACATCCCATGCACATTGCATCTTCTTGCTCTACCAACTGTATTGATGCATCTGTCCCCGCGGCATTTTTACCCCTCTTTGTGCTGTGATAAATCCTAAAGTGAAACCGTGGCGGAGACACACATCTTTATTGTGAACCAACAAGGTGAAGGTGGTCTTGAGTCTCCTAAAACACAGCTAGTACACACACACACACACACACACACACACACACACACACACACACACACGAGTGGAGGGAGGGAGACATTTCAAAACATTAGACATCAATGCAGGAGATTTTAATTGGCAGTTATTCAATGTGGCAGCCTGGCCGCATAAAAGGTTTGTAAGTGGGCTCCTTTTGAGTAAGGAGCACACCAGAGGAGTCCTTCATTTGGGAAGCTGGAGAACTGCCCAAACTGGTTGTAGGACTGGCTATCACGTGGCAAACTGAGGTCAGGACACAGCTAGCCTCTGGAAGGTCTCTGGAATCAGGTGCCTGTGCACAGGTGGGTCATGAAGTTGTGTGCGCGTGCTTTCTGGGAGGAGATCCCTCTGTGCCTCAGTTTCCATTTCCCCCAGTCCTCACCTGTCAGGAATGAGTAGCCTGGGAGAAGTTTAAAACTCCGCCTGGAAGCACTTGCCACCACAAAACCAAACCAGACAAAGCTGAGGCCTCGGGAGAGGCTGGAATTCTCAGGGGCAGACGTTGCCAGGGGACCACAGGGGCGCTAGCAACGCACCGGAGCCCTAGGGCCGGGAGAATTTCCTAACCGCCCGGAGGCGGTTAAGTGCGCGGCAGTGGTGGGAGGCGGAGAAGCCCAGGCGGGGAAAAGCGCGGCCACACCCGAGGTCCCGCCGGCAGCCGTCTTCGCTTTCGTTTCTCACCGAGCCTGGGCCTGTGATCACCCGCAGTTTCGTTTCCGAGGCGTGGCGGAGGGCGCGGCCCGGGACACCCATGGCCTTAGTGAGCCGCCCTCGAGCCCCACTGTGGCTCGGGCGACTGTCGCGGCGGCTGTGCGCGCGGCACCGGGCCTGTACTGGGAGCATGGTTCGGCAGCGGCGGTTCGCTGTAGAAATGCCGGATTGCTCCCTGACTCATTTCGTCCTAGGGGACACGGCAGGTCACCCGGACTCACGCCTGGCAGCACTCCTAGGGCCCCCGGGGCGCAGTTACGCGTTGTGCGTGCCGCTGGCCCCGGGCACAGGCTGCGGTCCCCGGGTGCAAGCGGCCCGGATGCACCAGCGTCTGCTGTTGCAGCTGCGCCGCGGTCCTTTGCAGCGGTGCCAGCTGAGCAAGCTGCTGGGCTATGGTCCCGGCGACCAGGAAGGTGAAGCCCAGCATGGCTTCCTGCTGCGCGACCCTAGCGACCACCCAGACACCCGGCGTGCCTTGCTGCAGCTTCTGAACTCCTGCCAGGAGGCGGCGCACCCGCAGCTGGCCGAATTCCAGGCAGACTCTCAGGGTTTGCTGTGGCAGCGCTTGTGGGAGCTGCAGGGAGACAGGCAGGTGCAAGTGGACTGCGCATGCGTCCTGCCGGCACAGGAGCCCCTTCTGCACCCATTGCTGCCAGATCTGCTCAACTCCGCTGTGTTCCAAGACAGGGATGCTGCACGGGCGGTATTGGAGGAGGTAAGGAAGAGTTCTTTCCCTTTGGGGCTAAGTGAAGCTGGTTGGTCTGCCCCCGGCTGGCCAATTAAGTGCTTTCCACCTGCCTGGTTTGTTTGTTCGCATTCGTGAGACAGCTGGCATAAGCAAGCTGTGCAGGCTCTGTCTTCAGTATTTCTTGGGCAGGTTTCTGTCAAGCGAGTGCTGAGTGCATGCGACACCTGGCTGAGCAATGCTTGCTGGGGATACATTCTCAAAGTCCTGCAGGGGGAGTAAAGAGTCCCCTGGGAATTGGGGAGAATGAGGCCAGCCATTAAAGGGCACCATTTGCTGAGCAGTGGCCGGATCTGGGATCTTTTTTTTTAATTTATTTATTTATTAAAGATTTCTGTCACTTCCCCGCCACCGCCTCCCATTTCCCTCCCCCTCCCCCAATTAAGTCTCCCCCCCCTCCTCAGCCCGAAAAGCAATCAGGGTTCCCTATCCTGTGGGAAGTCCAAGGAACCCCGACCGCCATTCAGGTCTAGTAAGTTGAGCATCCAAACTGCCTAGGTTCCCACAAAGCCAGTGCGTGCAGTAGGATCAGAAACCCATTGCCATTATTCTTGAGTTCTCAGTAGTCCTCATTGTCCGCTATGTTCAGAGAGTCTGGTTTTATCCCAGGCTTTTCCAGACCCAGGCCAGCTGGCCTTGGTAAGTTCCCAGCTCTACGATGTTCATAGCAGCATTGTTTGTGATAGCCAGAACCTGGAAACAACCTAGATGCCCTTCAATGGAAGAATGGATGAAGAAAGTATGGAATATATACATATTAGAGTACTACTCAGCAGTAAAAAACAAGGGCTTCTTGAATTTTGCATGCAAATGGATGGAAATAGAAAACACTATCCTGAGTGAGGTAAGCCAGACCCAAAAAGAGGAACATGGGATGTACTCACTCATATTTGGTTTCTAGCCATAAACCAAGGACATTGAGCCTATAATTAGTGATCCTAGAGAAGCTAAATAATGAGAACCCAAAGAAAAACATAGAGGCATCCTCCTGAATATTAACCTTCAGCAGGCGATGAAAGGAGACAGAAACAGAGACCCACATTGGAGCACCGGACATAAATCTCAAGGTCCAAATCAGGAGCAGAAGGAGAGAGAGCACCAGCAAGGAACAGAGGACCGCAAGGGGTGCACCCACACACTGAGACAACGGATCTGGGATCTTGGGGACACAGAAGATACACTACGTGGTTTAGCGGGCTTAAGCATTAAATAGTTTGTGGGCCATATGCAGGCCCTCTCAACTGTTCGAACCTTTTTTCTTTTATTTTCCCCGTCATCTGTAAATTTTCCTGTAATGGAGAACAAGAGATTTCTGGCAGAGTCTCCAGGAAAAAGCCTAGGGGTGTACTGGTGCTTGGGACAGGCAGACAGGGCCTGCTGGTCTATGTAGCTAGTAGCCTTATTTCACAAGCTGTTGGACAGGGCTAGAGGTTGGACAGGGCTAGGGTGGTTGGCCAGTGAGATGATTCCATGCCTGGCTCTTATGGCCTGGTTCTCCAACACTCCGCCTCCGTTTCCTTAACCTATAAGGTGGTAGTAACAGAAGCATTCCCACAGATGGACCAGCCTAATACTTACAAAGCTCTTGGGAGCTTTCCTTGCTCACAGCAAGCACACCAATGAATGAGAGTGGGCCTCAGCTGAAGGTCCTAGGTGCATGGGATATCATGATGAACAGTAAGGAAGTACAGATTCTCGGTAGGATCTCAGCTTGAAGCTGCACGAGCTTCAAACACTTTTCTCAGCTTTCTGGGCCATTAGGGGGCTGTGTGTGCATGCCTGGCGTGTGTGTGTGTGTGTGTGTGTGTGTGTGTGTGTGTGTGTGTATGCGTGTGTGTGTATGCGTGTGTGTGTATGTGTATTGGGGACTGGTGGTGGTAGATGCACTTGTCTGGTTACCTCTATAGGGCAGTTCATGTATATGGGATCTCTTGTTCCTATCAGGGCCTGGAGTTTCATCGTGCCTGTGGTTGGAATTATGTTTCTACTTGTCCTTCCTATAGGGTGGGTTAGCCAGTGTAGGATCGAGGTTGTGTTACCCAGACAGTTGCAGCCTTGTTGCTGTTGTTGTTTTTGAGTGTGTTCCAGCTTCTAAATTCTAGGAACCCATGCGCCAGTTCAATCTAGAAAAGGTCTCTTTAGCACTGGGCAGCACTGTCTTTGGCAGAATAACGACAGGTTCCCAGAAGCCCCAGGGCTTCCTTGCTTATGCAGTTTTATTTATTTTTTTCCCTCATACAGTGCACATCCTTTATTCCCGAAGCCCGGGCAGTGCTTGACCTGGTTGACCAATGCCCAAGGGAGATTCAGAAAGGAAAGTTCCAGGTCATTGCCATTGAAGGACTGGATGCCACTGGTAAGTGAGCACTGCTCCGTAGCTATTGTCACCGCCATGAACTGAACGGCTGCAGGAGGAAGTCCTTGCAATACTAAATGCCATACAGAGCCGTCTGTGAGTCTCAATGCCAGGCTGACCATGGGGCATGAGAGGGGAGGTCAATGGAGGTCCTTTTCTGCTGATACCTTCAGAGGATACCCAAGGTGATACCCAGGCTACATTCTAGGAAGAAATAAGAGTAGGCCAGATGTTGAAAACAAGGAAGGTGGATGCAATGACTGGACAGAGGTACAGATTATGTCCAGGAGCCACAGGATGTTCAGAGGCCCCTGGTGAAGCAACCTGAAGAAAGGAGGCAATGTAAGCTTCCTGGACAAATCAAGAGGGGTCAGAATATAAAAATGTGTTAACACTGTAGCAAGAACTTTCAAGTCCAGGGAAAGGCTGATGGTGGAGGATGCTGTTATCTTTAGGCTTCTCCTGTGGCACTTGGATGGGTGCAGACTGCTGCCATACCCTTGTTTTGGTGGTTGTACTTTTTTTTTTGGTTAATGACACACAATTATCAGCAAACTGGAGACCTTAAGTGAGAAAATGCCTCTATCAGATTGTCCTGTAGGAAAGTTGGTAGAACCATTTTTTTTTCTTGATCGATAATGGATATGGGAGGACCCCACACACTGTTGGTGGTACCACCTAGGGCAGGTGGTTCTGAGCTGTACAAAAAACAGTCTACGCCACACAGGAGGAATAAGCCAGTAAGCATCCTTCCTCCATCGTCTCTCTCTGCTTTAGTTTCTGTCTGCCTGCATCCCTAACCTGTTTTCCCTCGGTCATGGAGTGTGGCCTGGGAGTTGTAAGATGAAATTCACTTCCTGGTGATAGTTTTGATCCAGGCTCCATCATAGCCACAGAGAGTAAACTACGGGCATGGTGCCGGTGACTAGGGATTTCTCACAGGCTAGGTAAGTGCTGTGCTGCCACCGATCCACTCCCCTGGCTGTTATCTTGAACGTCAAAGGTACTTTCCACATGGGCATTTTTTTGTGTCACAACCTGGGTGGCACAGTGGGGAAGCTGTGACTCACTGCCCTGACTCTGTCTGCAAGTCACCAGGCATCAGGAGGGAGAAGCAGTGCACTTGGCTTCAGCAGCTCTGGGCACGGTGCCAAGGCCTGGCTGAGCTTGGCTTTTAGCCACTGCTAAAATTTTTAACATCAGCTGCCCATTGTGGGTTTTTGATCATTTTCTTTTTTTCTCCTTTTTCTTTTGGGTCCACTGTGTTTTTATTGTCGGCTGTTTTTGTATGTAGAGATAATTCACACTCTGTGGGACAAAAGGAAAATAGAAACCTTTAACCTCAACACACCTATGCACACGCATGTGAAGTTCAGAAAGCGACAAGCAACAAGGAGAGGAGGAAGGGATAGCTTCATGGCCACGGCTGAGTGCTGGGCCCAGCCCCAGAAGGAGGCCCCTGTGAATGGCTCCATTACCTTCTTTTTTTTGTTGTTTTTTTTTTGTGCATTTTCTTTTTTTTTAAAATTTATTTATTTATTAAGGATTTCTGCCTCCTCCCCGCCACCGCCTCCCATTTCCCTCCCCCGATCAAGTCCCCCTCCCTCTTCTGCTCGAAGAGCAATCAGGGTTCCCTGACCTGTGGGAAGCCCAAGGACCACCCACCTCTATCCAGGTCTAGTAAGGTGAGCATCCAAACTGCCTAGGCTCCCACAAAGCCAGTACGTGCAGTAGGATCAAAAACCCACTGCGATTGTTCTTGAGTTCTCAGTATTCCTCATTGTCTGCTATGTTCAGCTAGTCCGGTTTTATCCCATGCTTTTTCAGACCCAGGCCAGCTAGCCTTGGTGAGTTCCCGATAGAACATCCCCATTGTCTCAGTGTGTGGGTGCACCCCTCGTGGTCCTGAGTTCCTTGCTCGTGCTCCCTCTCCTTCTGCTCTTGATTTGGACCTTGAGATTTCTGTCCGCATTACCTTCTTATGTAGAACAGGGCCCTCAGAGCACATTGTGTGTTGATGGTGTGCCCATAGTACACACACTGTACCATTGGGATCTGCCTGAACAGACCAAGAGAAGAGGAAATAAACAGATGAAGTCTTGGCACTCTGAGCGTTAAGCATGATAGAGGAAAAAGGCCTTGAGTGTAAACAGTTGGAGCTCAGTGGGGCCAGTGAAGAATATCTGTCTAGAGTAGATTATGCTTATCACTGTAGTCCTGGGCTCCAGGCAAAGGCTGGGACATCTGAGATGGGCCCAGGGCAGTGTGACACCCAGGGCTAAGTAAAAAGGAGTCCAAAAATATACCTAAATATACTCTAAAGGCGACAGGGGTGACTTGAACTCTGATAAGTCACTCGGCTCCAAACACCATGCCAAACACCAGGCACAGAGTAGCAGGCATAGGGGCAGGGACTTTGAAATGGAGTTGAGTAGAAGTGCAGTGGGGCTGGAGCAGGTGGAGAGGAGCTGGGAGAAGTGCTGCAGCTGTGGAGCAGGTGGAGAGGAGCTGGGAGAAGTGGAGTAGCTGAGAAATGGAACAGGCGTGGAGAGGAGCTGGGAGAAGTGGAGTAGCTGAGAAATGGAACAGGCGTGGAGAGGAGCTGGGAGAAGTGGAGTAGCTGAGAAGTGGAGCGGGTGGAGAGGAGCTGGGAGAAGTGCTGCAGCTGTGGAGCAGGTGGAGAGGAGCTGGGAGAAGTGGAGTAGCTGAGAAATGGAACAGGTGTGGAGAGGAGCTGGGAGAAGTGGAGTAGCTGAGAAGTGGAGCAGGTGGAGAGGAGCTGTGAGAAGTGGAGTAGCTGAGAAGTGGAGCAGGTGGAGAGGAGCTGGGAGAAGTAGAGAAGCTGAGAAGTGGAGCCAGGTAGACAGGAGCTGGGAGAAGTGGAGAAGCTGAGAAGTAGAGCAGGTGGAGAGGAGCTGGGAGAAGTGAAGTAGCTGAGAAGTGGGGTGGGTGGAGAGGAGCTCTGAGAAGTGGAGTAGCTGAGAAGTGGAGCAGGTGGAGAGGAGCTGGGAGAAGTGGAGTAGCTGAGAAGTGGAGCAGGTGGAGAGCAGCTGTGAGAAGTGGAGTAGCCGAGAAATGGAGCAGGTGGAGAGGAGCTGGGAGAAGTGGAGTAGCTGAGAAGTGGAGCAGGTGGAGAGCAGCTGTGAGAAGTGGAGTAGCTGAGAAATGGAGCAGGTGGAGAGGAGCTGGGAGAAGTGGAGTAGCTGAGAAGTGGGGCGGGAGGAGAGGAGCTGTGAGAAGTGGAGTAGCTGAGAAGTGGAGCGGGTGGAGAGGAGCTGTGAGAAGTGGAGTAGCTGAGAAGTGGAGCAGGTGAAGAGGAGCTGGGAGAAGTGGAGTAGCTGCGAAGTGGAGCAGGTGTAGAGGAGCTGTGAGAAGTGGAGTAGCTGCGAAGTGGAGCAGGTGGAGAGGAGCTGTGAGAAGTGGAGTAGCTGAGAAGTGGAGCAGGTGGAGAGGAGCTGTGAGAAGTGGAGTAGCTGAGAAGTGGAGCAGGTGGAGAGGAGCTGGGAGAAGTGGAGTAGCTGAGAAATGGAGCGGGTGGAGAGGAGCTGGGAGAAGTGGAGTAGCTGAGAAGTGGAGCGGGTGGAGAGGAGCTGTGAGAAGTGGAGTAGCTGAGAAGTGGAGCAGGTGGAGAGGAGCTGGGAGAAGTGGAGTAGCTGAGAAGTGGAGCAGGTGGAGAGGAGCTGTGAGAAGTGGAGTAGCTGAGAAGTGGAGCAGGTGGAGAGGAGCTGGGAGAAGTGCTGCAGCCGTGGAGCAGGTAGAGAGGAGCTGGGAGAAGTGCTGCAGCCGTGGAGCAGGTGGAGAGGAGCTGTGAGAAGTGGAGTAGCTGAGAAGTGGAGCAGGTGGAGAGGAGCTGGGAGAAGTGGAGTAGCTGAGAAGTGGAGCAGGTGGAGAGGAGCTGGGAGAAGTGCTGCAGCCGTGGAGCAGGTGGATCTTGAAGAGGAATGAACAGAGTGGGTGCAGAGCATGAAGGAGCCCTGAAGGGGAATAGGGAAAGCTTTCTGTTGCTGTCTGAACACCATGACCAAAAGCCTCAGAACAGAAAGGATTACTCCATCTGCCAGCTTTCAGACCCCATCCTGAAGCAAAGTCAGGGCGGGAGCTCAAGTAGGACCTGGAGGCAGGAGCTGAAGCAGAGGCTGCTCGGGGGGTCTGCTTGCTGCCTTGCTCCTCAAGGCTTTGTGCAGTCTGCTTTCTTGTAGATCCCAGGGTGTTATGTAATCACTTCTGTTGAATTGCAGAGTAAAGACCTTTGCTCTTCTTTGGTGAGTAGGTTAGCGCTAACCTTTGGGAGGGACCATGAGGACTTCAGCTCAGAAGGTTCCATTCTGTTTACGTCCTGCAGGTAAAAGCACCGTGACCCAGGCAGTGTCGGAGTCTCTCCAGGCCGTCCTCCTACAGTCGCCACCCCCCTGCATCAGCCAGTGGAGGAAAATCTTTGATGACGAACCGACCATCATTCGAAGGGCATTTTACTCTTTGGGAAATTATCTGGTGGCTTCTGAAATAGCTAACGAGTCAGCCAGGTTCCCTGTTATTGTAGACAGGTGGGTAATGCCTTCTCTGTGACACACGACTCTCTCTCTGCATATATATTCAGGTGCTCAATTGTGAACATGCATTATGATTACAAGGGGAATACTGAATTATTAACTACTTATGTCACGTCCTGATGCTTTATACTAATATCTGAATAGTGCCTTGGGTAGGTTGGAATCAGTCTCTGTAGTTAACTAATAAGGAACGTGGATCATCAAAGGTTGTATCATAACTAGTAGATATCATTCCTCTTATTATGAACAATGGCAACCCCTGGACTAATGTGGGGCCTACCATGTGGTCCCTACTGTGTCCTTTGCCCTCTGATAAAAAGTCCAGAAACTATTGAAAATGAAAGGATTGAGGGGTAGCTATGGTCACACAGTCTAAGCGGTCTGCCAGCCTTGGAGAATCATTAAACCTTGAAACAGTCTTCTTCAGTTTATATGAAAAGTACTTGCTGTAAGTGATTCTTCTTTGATGTTGAATATGGTGTTTTACATTTGTCCACTTTTAATAGAATGTTGCCTGAGTAGGACAAGAATCTGATTGCAACAAAGGCTGGGAAGGGGGCCTTTACTAACAGTGCTTTGCATTTGGGTCTACAGAGGCCCCAAATGCCCATTAATGCCTGATTGGCAAGAGAGAGAGAAAAAGAAAGAGAGGGAGGGAGGGAGGGAACACGGAGGGAGGGAGAGAGGGAGAGAGGGGAGGAAAGAGAGGAGGGAGAGATAAAGACAAGAAAAAGGAAATGCATGGGATCTTGGTCTCCTTTGCTCTGAGTCATTCTCTCCCATGGTCACCTATGATTCTAGGACATTGTATCATGGGTGACCATCTTCCAACAAGTCTACCCACTAGGCAACAGCAACTCTGTCATGGGGGCCACATCTCTCCTGACTGATCCTGAGTTTATGATCAGCCAGGTCACATCTAGACCAAGACTGACTAGCTATGCGTGTATCTTGTATCCCAACAATTTTACCCTTTTCCTACTTAATCTTGGTGCTCATGTCAGTACGCCCAAGGACAAAGCTAAGAATACAGGTGCCTTCTGTTCTGGTGGGACTCTACAGGACTGATAGGAATCCCTTTCCTGCTCTTCACCGTTGGTTTTGATGACGGTGGCTGGACTTGATTTTCTGGGACACACAGAGTTGAGCCCGTTCTAGTAACATCGCACATGTATGTTAGCAGATATCATCCATTGACATATGCATGCATGTGGGCATCAACAGTCACGAGGAGCATTACATATTTCATGCTAATAAACTCCATCCATTAATAGACATAAGAAACACACACTTATTGTATGCCTACTATGTGCTGGTTTTGTAGTTTTAGTGTTTGAAAACACAGACGTGACTAAGGAGCATTCCTTACTCAGTGAATACATTGTCTATGGAGGAGACAGCATTTCACACCTGCGACAGTAGCTGTGGTCCCCAGAAAGAAGTTCCTCAGTAGAGTCTCTTCCAATGTATGAGGAGCCAGAGGAGGAGCATGGCTTCCATTGTGGGGCCTTCATGGGAGTAGGACTGTGAAGGCAGAGGAGGGACTTTGCTAGTTGAGGGTATCATCACTGCGAGGAGGTGCGGTGTGTGTCCAAGCAACATGGTATGGTATGTGATCCAAGCTGGGAGGAAGTTCCATGTCTCACAAGGAGACAGAATCCTTTCATGTGGGTGGTGGACAGCTGTTGGGCTTCCAGAAACTATGCTAGGTTCTTTTCTATATATGGCCACGACTGTCTTCTCTACAGCTGCCTGGCTTGGTCCCCTCATTGTATAGTTATCACCACACAGTTAGACAACTAGATTTCTGTGAAGGGAGGAGGGGTGGTGGTCTTGCCTTCTTTCCATGAACATGAATTTCATGAGCAGTTTGAGTTTGGCACTGGGAGAAATGGCCCAGGCCTGCCAGACTTGACTAGCTTGGGACATAGTGTTAAATACAAAGGCACTATTGAGCATACCTGCCATCCCTACCTCATGGCCACCTAGAAGTTAGTGTACTGAAGAGCCAGAAAGGTTGACACCTGTCCTTATGGTATGTGATAGTTTTAATTAGATATATGGTTTCATGACTAACCAACCTGTTACTACTATTGTTCACTCTGATTTTTGTGATATATATAAAGTTCAAATGTATCTCATTTGTGTGGTGCTGGGAAGAATTCAGCAGATCCAGCCCCATTTGATTCTTCTCAAACGGTATCTTGACTTCTGCCAGAGATGAGAGCTCACCACTGCCTTGTTCCCCAGGTACTGGCATAGCACGGCCACCTATGCCATAGCCACCGAGGTGAGTGGAGGCCCGCAGTACCTGCCCCCTGCCCACCACCCTGTGTACCAGTGGCCAGGAGACCTGCTGAAGCCTGATCTGGTCCTGCTGCTCACGGTGAATCCTGAGGAGAGAGTGAAGAGACTGGAGGGCCGGGGCCTGGAGAAAACTAAAGAGGAGGCCGAGCTTGAGGCCAATAATGTGTTCCGTCAGAAGTAAGTGTCTCCAGGGTGATGGGAGTGGTGGGAGTTCCTAGAGTTCCTGAGCTGGGATCACAACTGCTTTAGGATACGGAGTAAAGGACACAGTCCCTGTGCATCAAGGGGCAATGTCCCCTAAGCCACCTCAGTCTCTGTCTCCATGCTCCTTACCATCTGACTTCAGTATGGCCACTTGAAAACAATGGGGTTTCTGTGTCAGAAATGGCAGGACTTTGATTAAAACACAAAAGTTTCAGGACTGGGGACATACTCTGTATAAGCAAGAGGACCGGGGTTTGACCTTCAGCATCTGTCTCAGTCAGGGTTCTATTACTGTGAAGAGACACCATGACCATGGTAACTTATAAAGGAAAGCCTTTCTTTGGGTCTGGCCTGCAGTTTCAGCGGTTTAGCCCATCATCATCATCACGTCAGGGAGCATGGCAGCACACAGGCAGAGATGGTGCCAGAGACGATGCCAAGAGTTCTATCTGGATTCCTAGGCAGCAGGGAGGGAGAGACATTGGGCCTATTGGGATTCTGATACTGCAAAGCCCACCCCCAGGGACACTATTCCTCCAACAAGGCCACACCTCCTAATCCTTCTAAGTAGTGCCACTCCCTGGTGACTAAGCTTTCACATCTATGAGCCTATGGGGCCATTCTTATTCAAACCACTACATTCCCCTCCATGGATCCCATAGGCTTGTAGCCATATCACAATGCAAAAAAAAAATGCATTCAGTCCAACTTCAGAAGTCCCCATAGTCTATCACAGTCTCAACAATGATTCAAAGTCCACAGTTCAAATTCTCTTCAGGGACTCATGGCATCTGTGCATGGGTCTCCAACTCTAGGATGACCTTTGGGGATGTGAAGTGGGCCTCAGCTGCCTTTTCTACCGTGAGAACGAAGAAGGTCCCTCCCAGTTAACTCTGAGTATACACTGAGAAGAAAGGACCAGGATACGTGATTGGCAGGTAGTAGGTTGCCAGTCATGACACACCACGGCTGACTAATCCTTCACTGGATCTGTTTAGGGACAGTGATGGTCACCAGGGTGAATGAGACTGGGGTTTAGCCACAGTGACAAGTCATGGAAGTGGCTTTTGCAGTATGAACTGGGTAGGAGAGGAAGCTGACCTTTCACCTTCTCTCTGTCTCCAGGGTGGAAGTGACCTACCAGCGTATGGAGAACCCCAGCTGTTACATGGTTGACGCCAGCCCCTCGAGAGAGACTGTCCTACAGAACGTTTTACAGCTGATCCGGAGCGCTGGTCATTCATTGTAGTTCCTCTGGCCGTGTGCCTCATCACACCCAAAGAGAAGTTGCCTGACTCGCCTGTCCCCAGCACTTGTCTGCAGCTTCTTAGATTTGGGTGCTGTGAGCATACTAAGGGGGAGAAAACTGGAGAAATTTTGCTTTATCCCTGACAGACAGAACCAGTCAGCAGCTGCTAATCCTTTTCTGCATGACCATGTACCACCATCTTCTTGGGATAGACTTTAACACCACGACCACCTAGAAAGGTCTTCTGATCAAGGGGGTGAGGCTGCGGAGGTCTTCCTGCACCTAGAAGCTGAGGATATTAGATGTTGTCCACACTGATCAATTGTGATGGGCTAGCCTCATTTCCTTTCACCCTAAATCCTATAGCTAAGCACTGTCACGGAGCCAGGCTGTCCCCGGATGTTGCCTTGGAGCCACTTATGGTTGGGGACACTTGCAAAGAAGTCATTGATCTTGCCTCAGAGGTTCAAAGAGCACCTTGGGCACCTGAATGAGCATTCAGACCTGCATAAACTTGTATTCCTAAGCTGCCTGCATGCCAACCTCTCTCGTTCTCCTTTGTTTGTCTGCATTCCAATTCTCTCCTTTGAGTGTAATGAGCAGTCTGCACGGAGCTGGATGCGTTTCACTTACTCAACGCACTGATTTGTTTATATTGATGTTTACATCGTGCATTTCCTCCGTGTAAGAGCCATGAGTCACTCACCAAACCGAGGCCAAGGAGCTAAATGCAGCATTTGCTGTGTGTTTTCATTACACAAATTTGATTTGTCTTAATAAACGCCGTGGATTCTGGAGTGAGATTTCAGAGTAAATTATCTTGCACTTTGAATGTCTTCTGATTACATGTGAAGCTGTGGCGTCATCTTGAAGGGTTCTTTGGTGAGAGAAAGGAGCCGTGAAAGGGAGGAGTCCCGGTGGCTCTGTAGCCGTGGCTGAGGCATGGAACATCGATAGTGTTAACAGTTTGATCTGAAAGAGGACAGCTGGTGGGCCTGGTGGCACAACCCTCCAGTAATATTTACTTGGGAGGCTGAGACAGGAAAATTGAAAGTTCAAGGCCTTCCTAGGCTACAGCCTATGTGCAGGGCTAGCCTGGACAAAGTCTCAAGAGGAAAAGTACGAAGAAGACTGGGGGTGAAATTCCATAGCACAACCCTGCACTGAATATTCTATTCCTGGGTTCAGGCCCTGGGCTCCATTCTCAGTACCATAAAAAAGTATAAGCAGAAAAACAAATAAATATGACTAAGCGATTAAATAATAAAAGGAATTAAGTATTTTTTTGTCATAAGTACGTGGTTGGGTCAGATTATTATTTAATATTCCAATTTTGGTGTGGATTCCTCTTTACATCATTTTGGACCCACATCCCATATCCCAGGTCATAAGAAGAATTCATCCCCAGGAAATCACAGGGATAGCTTTATCAGCTTTCCCTAAATCTTAAATTATAATAAGAATTTAGTATTAACATATCAGTATCAGGTTTTTATCTCTTTTGGAACTATGTATAACTTATACATAATGTGTCTATGTATATAAGTATGCTGCTGGCTTCAGTAGAACATATTTTTAAAGCTGGTAAATAGCATTAGGGCTCTCTAATGAGGTGGCTACTTCCACAAAATGTTTTGTTCAAGCCTTTCTGAGACAACTGTACCAGAAGCATGGAAGAAGATCTTAATGTTCTCTTCATGAAACCTTCCAGGGAATAAATGTGCTGGGATTTTCCTAACCCAATCTGTCATTACAGTTGTGTGACATGTTTGTTTGAACATCCCCACGTGAGTTTGTCTTTTCACAGTCTATAGTTCTTATGCACATGAGAAGGTAGAAGTGATGAGTTTGGGATCTGTGGTCAGTGAGCTTTGGTGGGGAAAAATTTGTTTCAAACATTATTTTCACATCATAAATATCAAAAGGAATAAAAAGAAATCCATGCCCTAAACAGATGGGAGGTAGATGATTTACATTAGAAAATACAGTGGCTCCTACCAATGCCGACATGCATGGCTCTGCTCACGGCAAGGTGGGGGGTGTGTTCTTATGGCAGGATTCCTTCTTTCATTCCTAATAACGGATGTTCAGCTTGGCACATGGCTGCTAACATCACAGTGTTCAGGTCTGAGTTTTTCAGACACTTAGAAGTTCTGGCTGACTGGCTCTGCCAAAAAGAACATGAGGACTGTCTAGTGAATATGTTCCTTTTCTCCTTCTGTCCCCACTAGGATCAGGTAGTAACCAGGAGATTCTACAGAGAGGCGAACAGCAGGATAGGCAGCTGTGCTGAGTGAGGTCTTTGCTGATTAAGGATACACAGAACGGATGGGATCTAATATTCACAGGTCTTGTGTACCTAAAGCATACCTCGCCATGGTTTGCTCCCCTGTATTCATACGCAACCACTTGCCTACTATGATGGTTAATATTGATTGCCAATGTGACAGGATCTGGAATCTCTGTGATACAGATATCTGGGCATATCTGTGGGGGGTTTATTTGAAGCAAGAAGACCCACACAGCCAGAGTGAGAGATTCACAAGACAGTGTAAGCAAACATTTCCTGTCCCAACTGCCTGTTCCTAAATACCCAGCAGATGCTTCCCAAATTACCACACAGAGTCTTAATATAAATTACAAATGCTTGGCTGATGTGGGAATCCCCTCTGTATGCTGTGAATATTATTGGTTAATAAAGAAACTGCCTTGGCCTGTTGATAGGACAGAGTAAAACAAGGCCAGGAAAACTAAACTGAATGCTGGGAGAAAGAAGGCAGAGTCAGGAGAAGCCATGTAGACCCCCCTCCCCAAGACAGACACCAGGGACAGAACTTTATCAGGTAAGCCACAGATACATGACGATACACAGATGAATGGAGATGGGTTAGTTTAGGATATAAGAGTTAGCCAGAAATACACTTTAGTGATTGGCCAAGCAGTGATTTAAATAATATAGATTCTGTGAGATTATTTGGGGGCTCTCATTACACTTGGCCAATAGCTCAGGTTTATTACTAACTAGTGCTTACATATTAAGTTAACTCATATTCCTTATTTATGCTCCACCATGCTTTGTGGCAGTACCTTTATTAACACGGCACATTAATCTCCTGTTCCCTCTGCACCTAGCTGATGATTCCTGACTCTACCCTTCTCCTTCCCATCATCCTTAGTTTGGTCATCCTGCCTATACTTCCTGTCTGGCTACTGGTCAATCATTGTTTTATTAAACCAATTAGAGTGACAAATCTTTACAGTGTACAAGAGGATTATCCCACAGCAAGGCATCTTTCAGCAAAGCATGGAGACACAGGGAGAGTTGTAAGAGGGGATTTAAATCTGGGTTTACTCTTGGTTAAACAACACCAACAGTCAGTGCTTTGATTTCTTTCTGGCACATTCTTGGTGACTTGGAGTTCATTATTAATGCAGTCAAACCAACTGCAAATGGGAAAAAAAGACCCTCCCCACAGCCTTTCAATTTTCTGATTGCAACCCTTATCTTTCATATCTTTGCATGGGATACCCAGATTACCCCTGTCTAGTTTCCATTTATCCTGTCCATTCTCTAAAGTCTTGCTACAGAACATCCTTTTAGAAACCTTTCAAGGCTTCCCAGGCCAAGCAAGGCCATTAGAGTGAGTGCCAGCGGATTCATCCAGGATGATTGGATTTTACTTTTGAAACTAGACTCTCCAAGCTGAGGATGTGAGTCAATCCGTAGAGAACTTGTCTAGCATGTAACCATCCCTGGGTACCACTTCCTAGAGCTGCATAAAGTGGTGCTGCATTGTGGTGCGTGCCTGTCATCCCATTTCTTTGGAGGTAGAAGGAAGAGAACCAGAAATTCAAGGTGTGAACAACGTTCCTTAAAAGAAGATGTGTCTGGCTAGCAACCAAAAAATACCTGGAAGGAGTTTCTGCATCTGCAAACTGATTAGAATTGTGGAGAGATTGGTTCAGAGACTAATTACTTCATCTTGGGCTAGTTTTGGCCTCTGGAACAGCCATGCTTTGTCTCACTCTGTATCTGAACACCTCACCATAATAAATAAAACCCTCTTTGAGGCCATCAACTTAGCAGAACACTAGCTTCTACCTAACCAAGAGCTGAGAATGCCACCACATAGCATCTTGAGCCTATAAAAAAGTTTGTCTCCTTATCCATTCTTCGATCAAGGGGCATTTAGGTTGTTTTCAGGTTCTGTCTATGATAAATAATGCTGCTACGAACACAGTTGAGCACATGTCCTTGTGGTACGATTGGGCACCCTTTGGTTATATACTCAAAAGTGGTATTGCTGGGTCTTGAGGAAGGTTGTTTGCTAATTTTCTAAGAAATCACCATACTGATATCCAAAGCAGCTGTGCCAGTTTGCACTCCTACCAGCAATGGAGGAGTGTTCCCTTTACCCCGCATCCTCTCCAGCATAAGTTGTCATCAGTGTTTTTTATCTTGGCCATTCTTATGGGTGGAAGATGGAAGTTGTTTTTATTTGCACTTCTCTGATGGCTACATTTACACAAGGGAACACTACACAGTGGGAAAAATAATGACATCTTGAAATTAGCGGGCAAATGGATGGATCTAGAAAACATCATATTGAGTGAGGTAACCCAGACCCAGAAATACAGATATATGTCCTCATAAGTGGCTTTTAGACATAAAGTAAAGAAAAAAAAATCAGCTTATAATTCACAATCCCAGAGAACCTAGACAACAAAGATGACTCTAAGAGAGACATACATGGATCTAGTCTACATGGGAAGTAGAAAAAGACAAGATCTCCTCAGTAAATTGGGAGAATGGGGATCATAGGAGAGGATAGAAGGGGAGGGGAGAGAAAGGGAGGGGAGCGGAGAAAAATGTAGAGTTCAATAGAAACAATTTTTAAAAAAAGTTTCTCCCATTTCCCTCTCTCACCAATGTATTTTAACCTTACGTTGATTTATGATTTTCTTTGTTCTGTTCATTACAAAAACCCTGTGAAACCACGTTCACATGGGAACATGGAATTTGGAGTAACTTAACTCTGTGTTCCAATGTTGTGGTCATTCACAATGGCTCCAGAATAATCTATCACTCATTTCCTTTAAGGTGAGAGCTGTGACTTTTATGTCAACAAAGGTCATTCTGACTACATAGCAGGTTCTGTGCCAGCCCTGTGTACACGAGACTGTGTCTCAAAATGAATGAATGAATGAATGAATGAACAGTTTTCAGCATGGCGATTACCAGGCCACTGCCACTAATTGTGACCTACTCGCTGATGCCATCTTTGTCGTCCCCTTTCTGTGAGGTGACAGGACACAAACTCGTGTGCAGAGGTACCTTCTTCACCTTGATCCTCCTGTAATGGGCAGAGATTTGGGAGATAGACCCAGGCAGGGGTAGGTAATTGACTCTGTTTAGGGTGTCCACTAAGGTCCCAGAGAGGTAAACACAGAAGACCTAGTCAAGGAGATTCATGGAAAGCTGAGCTGAAACTCCCATCCCCCTCCCCCCAGTCCTCTGGAGGGCACAGTCCTGTTTGCCAGAGTGTTAGGCTCTGCCCAGCCATTATTGCTTGTAGGCCTCACTTGTGCGCTCGCGATTTGCATACAGGAACAGATTTTAGGATATGGAAGGACAGAAACTAGAGGCAAACCATCTCCTTTGGCCCCGTGAGTGCTATCTGAAGAGCATGCACCGGCCTAATTCTCCTTTGCCTTGCTGCGTTCCCTTTTGGATCAGGAACTCCTTTAAGGACGCGCTGTGCTCCAAAAGCTGCAGTGGAAAGCCTGAGCTTTGCTGGCCTTTGTGCTTGTGGTCTGAGGGGTGCCTGAACCAGTGAGAGGCAGTCCACTCCATTCCCACTAGAGGGAGGAAAAGTGCCTGTTTCCCTCCTTTCCCGGGGAGCTGCGCTCTAAGCCCAATAACCACTCCCCTCATAAAGCTCACAAATGGCACGGCCTGGAAAAACAGCAGTTGTCTCTATTTAAATGTCGCCTCTAATGGGAAAACAAAGGACGGACTGAGGAACATTTCTAGGTCAAAGTAGCAAGTCTTTCAAAGTGGCTAATTTCGTGCTTCAAGAATTCTAAATACAGCCCCGAGGTCAGAAACATATTCAAAGGCCATGGTGATCACAGGGTTCAATCTCCTTAATAGTTCGAGAAAATGAGGCCCAGAGAGAGACCTGCCCTGCTCTGGGTCATATAATTTGTAACTGCAGATGCATGCTGGAGTAATAAATTCTTCAAGTCTTTCTCTGGTGCCTTCTATAATAACTCCATGACTGTGTCAGCGTACTGGGGGAGGGCAGTGAATTATACACAACCAAACTTTTACATGTGTGTGTGTGTGTGTGTGTGTGTTTGTGTGTGATTTCCTCCTTGCAATCTGCAATGAAGAAATGTTCTCTGCTTTTATGTGTCCTTGTTCATTTGTTTTTATAAATGTCCCTGCCCTGGTCCCCTCATTCTGCCCTGCTCTGTGTGAATGGCACTGCTTAAGTTGGGTTTTGCTAATGGTACCTACAAGGTCTCAGCTCTTGGAATTATTGAACAGGCACCAACATGCCGGGGTTTAGGAAACACATCGTAAACTTTTTCCCTGTGGCGTTTCCAATGTTTTTTATTGGCATTCATGATTTTAATGGCTGTGCTTATTTTGACATAATTGAGGATGTGTCCCATTTCTCTAAAATAAGGATGCTATCAGGGTTCACTTTTGGCTTACCTGGTGTGCTGGCTGGCCCTTTCAATCCTTATGCATTCTTGATTCTTCTCTTAGCTGCGGGAGATTATTTCCTGAGTTTTAAATGAAAGCAAAAACCAATCACAAGTAACAACACACAGAGTTCCTCTTATATCCCTGAATGTTGGAACCTGTATTTCTTGGCTATTTTTACTTGCTTAGAGCTTGCACTAGCGGTAAAGGGTTTAGTTAGTGGATTTGAATGTGTGCTTTTGATGTTAAATGTGAGCAGAACCATTTTTTTATTAAACATCATGGATGTAACCCTCTTTTTGAGCATAAATATAGACTGATGGATAAAGGGACTCCAGACTGCAGACAGAGCTAATATCTTTCTCAGCTAGGTGGACATGACCTCAGCCTTTCTCTCTAGGCTTCATTTTTTCTGTTACAAAATAGGACCAGAGGCCCATGGGTCCCCTATTTATACTGGGCTATTGCTTTATCTGAATGTAGGGGGGATGAAAATCATCTCTTTCCTGTTGGTAGTATACTCTACTACCACCGTCATGAAATATTCTTTTAACTAGGAAAAGATATGCTATATTTGTTTATTCTATAGAATATTACTTTGTGTAAACGTGTGTTACATTTGTTTCTGTTGCCTTTGTTAACGATGTAAAGATGTGCTACTTTTGTTTATGCTGCATTTTCTTATTATGTAAAGATGTGTTGCATTTATTTTACCTTCCCTGCCTAAGGCACCTGATTGGTCTAATAAAAGAGCTGAACAACTAGTAGCAAGGCAAAGAGAGGGCTAGGAAGGGCTGGCAGACAGAGAGAACAAACAGGAGGTGAAATCTAGGCTCAAAAAGAGAGGAGAGAAGAAGGAGAGAGAAGAGGAATGAGAGGGATACACCCAAGATCAGAAGCCAGGCAGCTGCTAGCCAGCCAGCCAGACATGAGTGTTGACAGAAGTTTCTGTCCCACTTGGTCTCACAGCTATTCAGTCCCAAAGAAACACACAGAGGCTTATATTAATTATAAACTGGCCTATTAGCTCAGGCTTATTATTAACTAGCTCTTACAACTAAAATTAGCCCATAATTCTTGTCTATGTTTAGACACCTGGCTTGGTACCTTTTCTCTGTAAGGTATTCTTATCTTGCTTCCTCTGCATATGGCTTGTGACTGATGCTTTGCCTTTCCTCTTCCAGAATTTTCTTAGTCTGGCCACCCTGTCTATACTTCCTGCCTGCCTACTGCCCAATCAGCATTTTATTAAACTAATATGAGTGATTAATCTTTACAATGTACAAGAACATTCTCATCACATGAGAAGCAGTAAAAGTAAGAATTACAGAATGGAAAGAAAAGTAAAAAACCCAGAGGCAAAAGGTATATAAATAGAAACAGGTTAATTTACGTTAGAAGAACTAGCCAAAAGTGAGCCTGAGCTAGGCTGAGCATTCAAAACTAAGTCTCTTTGGGAGCTGGTTTGTGGCTCCAAAGAAAAAGCTTGTACTGTCACCTACAGTCTAATCATTGAACTGCAGGTAGTGAAGTTCCTTCAATGTGTTAATTCTGATTGATGACCCACCTATTCATCTCACTAAGGGCTTCATTCTGTTCTCCTTTTAGCATTACTGTTAACACGAACCTTCACTGTTCCTTGATCTAAACTAGTACCTCTCATCAGCCTAGCTGGCTAAAACTTATGAGCCAACTATCATGCTTATATCTGTTTCTACAACCATATTCAGAGTTTCACCTGTTGTTTAGTAGTGGTGAGAATGAACCACGAACAACAAACCCACACTGGAAGTTTATTCATAGGGTGTGCAAAGAGGGGGGGTTCATGAAAGCATGCCTCGGAAAGAGATGAGGTGGAGAGAGCCAGAAACAGCGGGGCTCACTTTTAAAGGGACTTAGCGCATGTGTACAGAGACTTATGCAGCCACACAGCCCATGCGCATAGATTGCCTAGTCATGTACAGCTGTAGGACCCTCAGCTAAGTATTTGCGGGATAAGGACAATGCATGTGTGACCATAGGACCCTGGGGCTGGCTAGGTGATGCTGAAAATGCTAACACATATTCAGTTTCACTGATACCCATGATCAGGTACATTCCTGTGTCCCGTCTACACCCATGGGCAAGTTTCTATCATTCTTCATATTTTTTCTTTATTTTTATCATTTATATCTCTGAGGTTGTTATCTGTCTGCCAATGCACTGATTATTTATTCTTCTTCACTTCGCTGGCTACTCAGAGACTTTGTGTTATACATATCTGTAATTTCAGCTTCTATATAGCAACCAGTACCCAAGAGGCACTTAATAAACATGATGAAATGGATATGTTTTATATTATGTTTGTCAGGTCTGAGCTGAGGTTAGGATTTGAAATTATATAATGTGGGTGATTAAATACCTATTAATCTGTGAATAGAGGATCTTCTTATAGACTGTATTTGCATGTATAGATGTATGCATGTGTAGATGCTAGTCTGTATGTGCATGTGTATGCAGATATGTGTATGTATGTGCAGATGGGTATCTTTATGTATGGTGTGTGTACATGCATATATGTATGTACATGTTTGTATGTGTGCAGATGCGTAACTATATGTACATGGGCATATGTATGTGTAGATGAATGTCTATATGTGAAAGCATGTGTGTGTGCAGATATGTGCATGCGTGTGCAGTTGTATATCTGTAGAAGTATGTATGTGTGTGCATGTGCAATCATATAGAAGCTAGAGGTCAGCCTTTATGACCTGAAATTCCTCAGGTTCATGGTCATTTCTTGAGGTCTGTCTGTTATGATTTTTGCCTGCAGTCCCACGCAGCTCATGCCTGGTCCCAAGCAGTGGGTCCCTGACTGGAAGAGCTGCCAGCCCTGGGCAGAGCCCAGCCATGAGGTGGCGCTGAGCTAGTCCCAGCGACAGTGAGTCCCCAGAAGGTGCAGATTCCCAGGGTTGAGCAGCTGGGCAGGTGAGCAGGTGGGAGACACATGGACAGACACATCATACAGAATAGAATTGGATATTTATTAGTTAAATTATGGAATGGGAAGGAAAGAGAGGAGAAGTGGGGAGAGGAGAAAGAGGGGGGAAGAAAGAGAAGAGGACAGATAGAGAGAGCAAGGAGAAGGGAGGAGAGAGAGAAGACTGTGAGAGCAGCCAAGATGGCAAGAGGAGAGGAGGGGGCAGGGAGTGGGCGTGGCTTGTTTCTTAAAGTGACGGAACAATCAACACTGTCCACCTTGTTCTTGAGAACTGGGGCTAGTTGATTTGGATAGGCTGTCTGGCCAGAGAGTCTAGGGATCCTCTGTCTTTACCTTCTCACCACTGAGATTACAGGGAAGTGCACACCACTGCATCTGGCTTTTCCACATGGTCTCTGAGGAATGAGCTCAGCAAACACATGACTAATGGAGCCATCTCCCCAGATGCATGAAGCCCCTCTGATGGATGCTGTTGGTAGTGTATAGCGTTTAGACAAGAGGTTGATGCTTTATCTTCTATCCTCATTTAGTTTTCCTCCTGGACCACAGAGACAGACGAGAAACAGGGAAGAATGCGGAGCTGGCGCAAGTATCTAGATGTGTGTATCCAGTGAGGGATCCCAGACAGGAACAGCATGGAGGTGTGACCCTGGGCGGTTTAGGGACCCTGGAGGGTGTTCAATTATCAGATGAAAGTGAGGAAGCTAGACAGATGTCCGTGAAGGCTTCAGCGGGGCCAACGCAAGTGCAAAGACCCTAAGGTGATGGGGAAATATGGGTTATAGTCAAAGAATGCAAGAGGGTGAGAGGGAGGCATTGGAGGCTTGCCCATCTGTTTTGAGAACTAAAATCTGGGATTGGCTCCTTTGTGTGTGTATGTGTGTGTGTGTGTGTGTGTGTGTGTGTGTGTGTGAACAGCGGGACAAGGACATGGGTAAATTCAGGAGGTGTTGGTTTCAGGGCTACAGAAGCAGACTTTAAAAATTAAATAAGAAACAAATGTGATCAGGCACATGGCAGGCCTCTTAAAGCCTCAAAAACATTTCCTTTAAATTGCCAATCTTCTTTTCTGAAGCCAGGAGCTCTGGGTTGGAGTTGAAGGCTTATGTAGCAAGAATGGTGAGGGTCCAGCCAGCTGCTGTCAATCATGTTGAAAGCTATGCCTTCATCTAGGCTCAGGTCACCTCTGACCTCTGGCATTCTCAGAAATGGGATTCCTGATTCTGCCGTTTCTCAGAGACTCCGGCCAGCTGATCTTTTTTGAGGGATGGAGGACTTCCTGGAAGTCATTGTCTTTTTTTTTTTTTTTGGTTACATTTCCCAGAAAAGCTCAGATTCTCGGGCCCATATATGTGAATTATCTCTAGACCTATGAAATGTCAAGAAGTGGCAAGAGCCTCTGTAATTAATCTGCTTCATAAGCACTCAGCGGAAGAGGGGTGATGGGATCCATTTCTCTTCCCCCTTGACATTTACGTAGCACGCTTTAGCATTTAAAATATATGATCTCATTTTATTGCCACAACAAGCCCATGAGCTAGTTAAGCAGAAAGGACGGCCCTTCCCTGCCTTCCCTGCACCCTATCTTCAAAGACTGAAAATTGAATGGATTTGATATAATGGAAATCCCTGTAATTCTAGTGACCTGTGTGTGTGTGCGTGTGCTCATGTGCATGTGTGTACGTGTGTGTGAGTGCTTTAAATAAAGAGACACATTCTCCACCCATCAAAATTAACCAGTATTTAGGGCTGGGCAGTAGCTCAGATAGTCAAGTGCTTGCTGCAGGAGCATGTGAACCCAAGTCTGATCTCCTGAAACTACAAAAAAAAAAATCAGCCTGATGATGGTGCCTGTAATCCCTGCGCCAGGGGGGCACAGGTTCATGGGAGCTCTAGGCCAGTGAATCACCTTGTTCCAAACAACCCAAACAAACAAGATGCAGAAGGGCTAAGAAAGGCTTCAGGCTGGTCTCTCTGGCTTGTGTAAGTGCATCACACTTTTTTGTATGAGCACATACAAAAGTAGCAAGCATTCAAAGAAACATGTTGACAGAAAAAAAAAAAAGCAGCAACCACGGCTATAGGAATGAGCCAAAATTTCAGAATGCTGCATTAGAAAACGTACCAAGACTTTTAAAATGGGCTTACTTTTTGACCTAGAAATTTATAAGAAATTTCCCTAAAGACATATTTAGAAGGGCAATAAATGGCTAATAAACTGAGAAACACATGAACACATTGTTAGGAGCGACATCTTGAACAAGGCTAAACACCCTGACAGTAGAGCAAGGACGGAGAGCCCAGATCCAGAATAATGCTGGTCAGGAACCACCTGGGCATTCCTCTCTCTACGGGAAGTTAGCTGTGAACAGGGCTGCATGGAGGTAACTTGATCCCCTGGTCTCTGACTGCAAAACCAACTTCAGAATCCCGGAGTTAGGAACAGATCAAGACAGAGCTGTGGATAGACTTAGCTCGCTACGCTAGCATCTTCTGGAATCCTGAAGAGAAACAGCGCCCAGTCAAGCTTTGAGGGCTGAAGAGGGATGGGCAGAGTGTGGGGACCTTGCTGGCTTATATTGCTTCTCAGATTTTCTTGCTCCTGAGGCTCAGAACTGACTCCTGAACCCAGGGGATTATTAACTAACAAAATAAATTTGGAGAAAGAATTTTGACATCCTGTCTGCCATTTTTTTTCTCTTTAAATATTTACTTTAAAAAATTAAATTATTTAAATTTGTTCCTAGCATTTCCGGGCATATATAAAACATATTCCAATTACTTTGATTCCCGCCTCTGTCAGCTCTGCCACCCACCCCACCCTCACCTCTAAATCCCTGTCCCATATCTGTCTTTCTATTCTGAGACCCACTGAGTGTTATCCAGGTTTGTCCGTGTGACCATTTTTATCAGCCATAGAGGCTGGATGAAGACTGGAGTTTAGCAAACAGTATTTCTGTGTTTTTATTTCTTATAAGTCAAGGTTCTAAAACTATTACCTACTATTTTCTTTATTGTGAAAATTGAATGGGGCAGGGAATGCCATTCTGCCCATTTATGCACGGGAACTCGAGACTAGACGGGTTATTCTAGTCTCAAGGCTGAGCATTTAAAGGTAGCACCTCTGAAAGCTAGCTGCCCAAGCCCTGCCCAGAATTCTGTCTGATGCCTGGAACTTTTCAGAATGGGAACATTTTGCCCCACCTGTCGTCAGGTGGGCTTCTGTCCGAAGTTGCCAATCTGTTCCTTATAGGAGACACGGCTCACATAGTGAGCCAATATTCAGGGACTCGGTGTCCTGGGTGTCATTCAAATTTACATTTACGTTTCCAGCTCCCAGAGGTCACTGGGGCTCAGGTGGAATGGGGCTGCTACCTTGGAGCTCATTTACCCTCCCTTGCTTCTGGTCACCTCTCTCCTCTGAGGACCACTTATTTAACAGCTATTGGTCACTGAGTTTCTCCCTCTGCATATGTGTGAATTTGCATTGCTCCAGGAGCTTGTCTGCAGAATAAATTCATAACCAAAAGTCCGCAGAGCCCAAGATTATATTTACTCTATTCATTTCTAATTGGTTCAAATTGGATAACCAGCATTGGCAGAAAAGAGTGCCTTGGTGTAATTATGTCACCAGTGTATGATACTCTCATATTTAAATGTGTGTGAGTCACGTACATGATAATTTTATTGCACTGTTTGCATTGTTTTTAATATAAATTGAGCCTGAGTGAGTTTCCAAGTCTTTTCCAGGTCTATTTCTGTCTCTTCACAAATGTGCTGATGGTGTGCTATTGAGTCTTGTAGATGTTTAAGTCATTTCCTTATACTTTTAAACGTGGGCTCTGTAGTCCGGGGGACCATACATATATTTTCAGTTCAGTATTTGGTTATTGATTTTTATGGGAAACAGTCTCTAATTATGTATGGCAATGTCTGAATCTTGAAACTCATACTTCCATGCTGTGGTGGTTTGAATGAGAATGGCCTTTATAGGCTCATATTTCATTGCTTCACACCAATCCCATCTCTCTGTCTCTGTCTCTCTCTGTTTCTCTCTCTGTTTCTCTCTCTGTTTCTCTCTGTTTCTCTCTCTGTTTCTCTCTGTCTCTCTCTGTCTCTCTGTCTCTCTGTCTCTCTCTCTCTCTCTCTCTCTCTCTCTCTCTCTCTCTCTCTCTCTCTCTCTCTCTCACACACACACACACACACACACACACCTATGGATCAGATAAGACCTCTCAGCTACTGCTCCAGCGCCATGCCTGTCTGCTGCCATGTTCCTCATTGTGACAGTCATGGATTTAACCCTCTGAAATTAAGTCCCAGATAAACTCTTCCTTCTGTATGTTGCCTTGGTCACAGCATCTCATCACAGCAATGGGAAAGTAACTGGGACACATGACTCACCTAGAACACTGTCCTCAACTTTAGGACTGGCATTTCACATTGCTTGTTTGTGCTTTGTTGGGATTCTAGGAACTGACCTCAAGGCCTCCCAAATGCTAGACCATCACTTTGCTATTAAGCTACACCTGCCCGAAGATAAATAATTTAAAAATAAAAATCTTAATTTTCTTCTAGCTTGTGAATTTTTTTTTAAAAAAATTCAATTGTATTATGCATATGAGTGTTTGGCCTACATGTATGTAAGTGTACCACCTGCATGTATGTAGATGTACCACCTGCATGAGTGTACCACCTGCATGTGTGTGAGTGTACCACCTGCATGTGTGTGAGTGTACCACCTGCATGTGTGTGAGTGTACCACCTGCACGTGTGTAAGTGTACCACCTGCACGTGTGTGAGTGTACCACCTGCATGTATGTGAGTGTACCACCTGCATGTATGTGAGTGTACCACCTGCATGTGTGTGAGTGTACCACCTGCATGTGTGTGAGTGTACCACCTGCACGTGTGTAAGTGTACCACCTGCACGTGTGTGAGTGTACCACCTGCACGTGTGTGAGTGTACCACCTGCATGTGTGTAAGTGTACCACCTGCATGAGTGTTTGACCTGCATGTGTGTAAGTGTACCACCTGCACATGTGTAAGTGTACCACCTGCATGAGTGTTTGACCTGCATGTGTGTAAGTGTACCACCTGCACGTGTGTAAGTGTACCACCTGCATGTGTGTGAGTGTACCACCTGCATGTGTGTGAGTGTACCACCTGCATGTGTGTGAGTGTACCACCTGCATGTGTGTGAGTGTACCACCTGCATGAGTGTTTGACCTGCATGTGTGTAAGTGTACCACCTGCACGTGTGTAAGTGTACCACCTGCATGAGTGTTTGACCTGCATGTGTGTAAGTGTACCACCTGCACGTGTGTAAGTGTACCACCTGCATGTGTGTGAGTGTACCACCTGCATGTGTGTGAGTGTACCACCTGCACGTGTGTGAGTGTACCACCTGCACGTGTGTGAGTGTACCACCTGCACATGTGTGAGTGTACCACCTGCACGTGTGTGAGTGTACCACCTGCATGTGTGTGAGTGTACCACCTGCATGAGTGTTTGACCTGCATGTGTGTAAGTGTACCACCTGCACGTGTGTAAGTGTACCACCTGCATGAGTGTTTGACCTGCATGTGTGTAAGTGTACCACCTGCATGTGTGTGAGTGTACCACCTGCATGTGTGTGAGTGTACCACCTGCATGTGTGTGAGTGTACCACCTGCACGTGTGTGAGTGTACCACCTGCATGTATGTGAGTGTACCACCTGCATGAGTGTTTGACCTGCATGTGTGTAAGTGTACCACCTGCACGTGTGTAAGTGTACCACCTGCATGTGTGTGAGTGTACCACCTGCACGTGTGTGAGTGTACCACCTGCACGTGTGTGAGTGTACCACCTGCACGTGTGTGAGTGTACCACCTGCACGTGTGTGAGTGTACCACCTGCATGTGTGTGAGTGTACCACCTGCATGTGTGTGAGTGTACCACCTGCATGTGTGTGAGTGTACCACCTGCACGTGTGTAAGTGTACCACCTGCATGTGTGTGAGTGTACCACCTGCATGTATGTGAGTGTACCACCTGCATGTATGTGAGTGTACCACCTGCATGTATGTGAGTGTACCACCTGCATGTATGTGAGTGTACCACCTGCATGTGTGTGAGTGTACCACCTGCACGTGTGTGAGTGTACCACCTGCACGTGTGTGAGTGTACCACCTGCATGTGTGTGAGTGTACCACCTGCACGTGTGTGAGTGTACCACCTGCATGTATGTGAGTGTACCGCTTGCATCTCCACAGAGATCAAAAGATAGTGTTGAATCCCCTGGAACTGGAGTTAGAGACAGTTTCTAATCACTCTGTGGGTATTGGGAACTGAACTCACGTCGTCTGCAAGAGCAACAAATACTTTTAACCACTGAGCCATCTCTCCATCACCTCACCTCTTATTTCTACTTTTGTTGACAATTCACAACTATTTGAGTGTTGAGATTAAGTTGATATTTCCAAATTTGTGATATAGTGAGTTCTTGTTGCAATCAGAGGGTCACAAAACAAGACAAAAAGGCATAAATGTAGAAAAAATGACTTGTAGGGAGGAGATGGGGGATGGCAGGAGTCAGAGTAGACAATGTGTTATGTTACTTGCATTGCCAACAAATCTAATTAATTTTAAAAAATAGGTATACTTTTTCAAATAATATTTTTAAAATTATGTGTATGTCTCTGTGTGTTCACACGCATGTGAAGGTGCTTGTGGAGGCCAGAAGAGAGGCTCCGATTTCCTAGAACTGGAGTTGGAGGCGGTTGTGTTGTGAGCTGCCTGGTGTGGGTCCTGGGAACTGAACTCTGGTCCTATGGAAGAGCAGCCTGTGCTTTAGCTACCCAGCCCTCTCTCCAGTCCCTGTTTTTTTTTTTTTTTTTTTTTTTTACCTTTCTTGTGAGATATATATGCCAAAAGCCATATTTTATACTAGAAACCTGTGGAGGAAAGAATGAAATGTTTTTTATACACCTGACACCAAATGTCCTGATGATTGGAACCATGAAGCGAACTTATTATCACAAACATGGGGAAGTACCTCGAACCCAGGTGCTGCTCACGGAGCTTGTCCTGTGAGTTGGCAAAGGCTCTGGATCCTTTGTCATTGAACGCTAACAACCCACAGTGATGCTAACATCACCGTGTGTAGCAGTCCAAACCATGCTGCTCCTGGGGTCTCATGCAACGCAACTCGGGGCGAAGCAACTCGGACTTGAACCTGAGTGAGTGTGTTTTCACCACTCCAGGGCCAAGACGAGGGAGATACTGGCTCAGTAGGATAGGGGCCTTGCTGTGCAAACGTGAGGACCTGAGTTCAGATCCCCAGAACTATATAAAGGTACCTTAGCTCTGCTCTGTTATGCAGCACTCCCACAACAGAGACGGGAGGTGGAGACAGACGAACTGGCAGTGGGTATGTCTGCTTGCCTGACACACATAGCGGTGAACAACAGGAGACCCCGTCTTAAGACAGTAGGAGAGGTGCCAAGGGTTGTCCTCTGATTTCCACCTGCACACACACACACACACACACACACACACACACACACACACACACACACTCTGCACGCTTATTCCAGGGCTTCCAGAGTTGATTCCTGCTGTCAAGGGTGGGAGAGACCGAAGGATACGTGATCTAAAGTGATCCCTCTTCCTGACCCATGAATCAAAGTTTATAACCCTAAAGTTTCAGGCTTTGCATTAAATGTGTTGTAGAATTGGACCTCTTCGCCATCCTCTGAGGCTGATGTAGAAAGACTCATACATGTTACACGTTGGCTTCTGTCCCAGGGCATACAGGGCACTTCATGGTGCTAATTCCCTCCCAATTGGTTGTAAGTAATGAACTGCCATTGTGGAATTTGTCACTTACCAAAATGGACCTTAGCAAATGGACTGTGCTCTCTGTTTAAGTGCAAATTCACGCACACTAAAGCACAGCTCCCTGAGAGGTGGTGGGACCAGGAGACTGCCTGCTCACCTACCTCTTTCTGATAAGGGAGAAGGTGGAAAGAAGCCAAATTACTAGCGGAGGGCCTGGGACAGACAGCCTGGCTCAGTGCTGTGTGGGCCTCCTGAGTATGGAGGGACTCTTTGAAGGTCTGCTTTCTTGTGGGTATTGTGAAGAACCATGGCCACATCCAAACTTCCTACCCTCTGCTCTGGGAGCCCCCCAACCATGTTGAAGAAGATGCCCCTGAGGCAATGGGGGTCCCAGTGCATCTTATCAGTCCCATAGGCGTCTTCTCTTAGCTCTTCTTGGATGACAGTATTTTAAACAATAGCTCAACACTCTCAACCGCTGGGTTCCTCTAGATCTCCTGCTTTGAGCTATGGCTTCCTGACCTCATCTCCAGGGTCCACCCTCCTGCATGCATATGCTGCGGCCCTGTAGGAAGGCAGAAAGCCTCTAGTTCTCTTGTTCAATAAACAGGCACATTAGAGCCAGGTCTGTGATGCTTCCTGGCCTCTTGCTCTTCTCACTCCAGACAGCCTCAGGACGCCACAGAAGCAAGTCAGCAGCATGGCTTACAGGGCCGCTGGCCTGTCCCTGGAAAGGAATTGATACAGAAGAGGGTGATGTGTCCCTGTGTGGGCCTTCAGGGTTGACGGAGACTGATGGCTTGCCTGACCCAGCTGGCCTGACTGGGCAGCTGACCTGGGCTAGGAAGTCATCGCCAAAAGCACAAGTGCGCATTCTCAAAGGGCAGATTAGACTCACAGGGAGGTACGTAAATGTATAGAAACTTCCAGATGAGAAACATCCTGGTTTTCTTTTTGTTACAGAAACTTTCAACAATCTCTAGTCCCCTTTCTCTGACTCCACTTCACCTCTCTGTTGTGTTCTTCTGAGCTGTGCTGTTTTTTTTCTTTCTTTTCTTTTCTTTTTGAAGAACTCCAGTAGTCTTAAGGTTTCCACCCCAATGTAGTCAATTTTCATACAGAGTATTGGTGCCCTGAGACTGGCTGAAATAATAAGCCAGACTCTACAATAGAAGCATGTGTAGGAGAAAAAGATCAAGGGACACAGATGGGAGAAGAGATGCAAGGATCATTATGTCTGCCTTTCTTGAGCTGCTGAGCAGTACTAACCTAGGCTACTGGCTACCCTCTCCAACATCTTAGAAAGGGTCTTTGAAGCTGGAGAGATGGTTCAGCAGTTAAGAGAATTTGCTGCTTTTGCAGAGGACCTATTCAGGTCCCAGTACTCACATGGCATCTCACAACTGACTCTAACTCCAGCCCCAGGGACCCTGACACCATCCTCTGACCTCCATGAACTCGTGGTACACACGGGCTTTATGCAGGCAAAAATATTCATATGCATAAAATACTGCAATAAGAACTAAGCCTAACAAAATAAAATTAGAGAAGTTGGCTAGCTTTAGATTTCTGGTGTCTACTCTCTAAGTGAGTTCTGGAAACCGTTAGCAAATGAATTGTCTTTTCTCCTAAGTCTAAGATGTTCGTTTATAGAGAACAGCTATGAATTCACAACGGCTAACGTGTGCCCTGACTGCTTTGTTGCCTTCGCTTGCTTTCATTTTGCGTTCAGCTCCCTCCGGGCAGACAGAATCCATCATGCACACAGTACATGTTGTCAGCCTGCAATTTTCCTGCACTTGTGGGAAAGTCAAGAATATAATGTTGGAGAGAGTGAATGTAAATATTTAATTCCCCAAAGGGCAGTTCTCTACCCTCGGATCCTTATCCTTCCTCACTACTGGTCCCACCAAATCCCCAGCCCTTCCAAACCACACAGAAGTGTCAGTGCCAGCCCCAGTGAAGGGATTGAGTTCTCACACTCACTTGCTGCTGGTTCTGTGCATGTTGCATCCAGGTGGGCATTGCCTGGGAAAAGGGTGGGATGCCAGGCTTCACACACCCATTTGCAGTCTCTGGAGTTTAGAGATTCTTTTCACTGCATCCCAAGGCTTCTTAGGGTTTGATTGCTATGATGAAAATTCCATAACCAAAAGCAAGTTGGGGAGGAAAATGTTTATTTGACTTGAACTTTAACACTGCTATTCATCACCAGAGGAAGTCAGGACAGGAACTCAAACAGGGCAAGAACCTGGAGGAAGGATTTGATGAAGAAACCATGGAGGGGAGCTGCTTACTGGCTTGCTCCCCATGGCTTCTCAGCCTGCTTTCTATAGAACCCAGGACCACCAGCCCAGGGATTGTTGGGGGCTGTAGAACCCCTGAATTTCTTGTAAACAACTTATTTTCCCCTCCTCTGAGTGCTCTGCAGCTGCTCTGAGCACGAGACCCTCCTGGCAGGGGAGTGGGTTCTGATGAGTCTGCAGCTGAAAGATCCCGAGAGCTGGAGCGTGGCCAGAGCCCTAAATATGCTGCCCCTGAGCACAATAAAGTGGGCATTCTTGTCTCAAGGATGATCCATGTCCCGGTTTCTCTCTGTATCTGTCTCTTTCTCTTTGTGTGTGTATGTTTTTAAATCTTCTGCCTAGTTCCCATAGCATGTAGCATGTAGCGTGCAGGACCCATACAAGGGATGGCACCACCCACCATGGCTGGGCCTGCCCCCACTGATCACTAATAGACAAGATGCCTTACAGTTGGATCTCTTGGAGGCATTTCTTCAGCCGAGGCTCCTTCCTCTCTGATGACACTAGCTTGTGCCAAGTTAACACACAAACCCAGCAAGTACATTGCTGTTTTCAACCTTACAACGAGCCAGGCACTAACCTCAGTTCACGAGGGGAAAATGGCAAGAGATGTTTACAGGTCCCCTGAAGTGGAAAGCAGTGTGGTGGTTTCTCAGGAAATTCGGGATCAACCTACCCCTGGACCCAGCAATACCACTCTTGGGAATATACCCAAGAGATGCCCTATCATCCAACAAAAGTATATGCTCAACTATGTTCATAGCAGCATTGTTTGTAATAGCCAGAACCTGGAAACAACCTAGATGCCCTTCAATGGGAGAATGGATGAAGAAAGTATGGAATATATACATATTAGAGTACTACTCAGCAGTAAAAAACAATGATTTCTTGAATTTTGCATGCAAATGGACTGAAATAGAAAACACTATCCTGAGTGAAGTAAGCCAGACCCAAAAAGAGGAACATGGGATGTACTCACTCATATTTGGTTTCTAGCCATAAATAAAGAACATTGAGCCTATAATTTGTGATCCTAGAGAAGCTAAATAAGAAGGTGAACCCAAAGAAAAACATACAGGCATCCTCCTGAATATTAACCTTCATCAGACGATGAAAGGAGACAGAGACAGAGACCCACATTGGAGCACCGGACTGAAATCTCAAGGTCCAAATCAGGAGCAGAAGGAGAGAGAGCACGAGCAAGGAACTCAGGACCGCGAGGGGTGCACCCACACAGAGACAATGGGGATGTTCTATCGGGAACTCACCAAGGCCAGCTGGCCTGGGTCTGAAAAAGCATGGGATAAAACCGGACTAGCTGAACATAGCGGACAATGAGGACTACTGAGAACTCAAGAACAATGGCAATGGGTTTTTGATCCTACTGCACGTACTGGCTTTTTGGGAGCCTAGGCAGTTTGGATGCTCACCTTACTAGACCTGGATGGAAGTGGGTGGTCCTTGGACTTCCCACAGGGCAGGGAACCCTGATTGCTCTTTGGGCTGAAGAGGGAAGGGGACTTGATCGGGGGAGGGGGAGGGAAATGGGAGGCGGTGGCGGAGAGGAGGCAGAAATCTTTAATAAATAAAAAAAGAACAACAACAACAACAAAAATAAAACTATGTTCATTAAACTTCTCCTTCTTCCTTCTGCCCCAGCCCTTAGCAACTATGGTTCTGTTTTGTATGTGTGAATTCAACCGTTGGACACCCGATAGAAGTGGAATCGAACAGTGTGTTGACCTCTGTGTTCCTCACTTATTTTAGTCAACAGACAGCCTCAGGACGTATCCACGTCACAACAGGCATCAGAATTCGCTGCCATTGGGTGAACATGCCACACGTCTATTATCTGTGTATTTTCTTAATGAAATACTCAGGTGTCTCCCACCTTTGGGCATCTCTATGGAAAATAACAAGCCTGGTTTAGAGGATAAGATAGGATGTCAGTTCTGAGCCGAATACAGGATCATGGCTAAGCATGAAGGGTCAGGCTACCTGGATGTTTGTCTTGCTGAGAGGGGCCGTGTGAAGTTTGGCAGGCTTAGCTCAAAGCATGTTCTATAGGAGACAATGCTCCTGGTAAGTATCCTGGCAGGGTACACTTCAGTATACAGTAAGTATACTGTAGCTGGGAAGGCAGCTGCAGCATAGCAGAAGAGTTTCCGTAGATGGCAGATGATCTCTCAGAATGTTCTGAAGGTTGGAAGAAGATAGCAATACATTGTAACATATTTGCCCAATAAGATGTTAGGACAAATGGAAAGGCTGTGATAGACTATAAAGACATAAATCATCTTAAAGAAGAAAGGGTTTATTTGGCTTAATGTTCCAAAGGGATGGAGTAGATCATGGTGGTGTGGTAACCATGGCATCAGGCAGAAACGACACTATTATTGTTGCACAACACTCTGCTCTGAATAATGGTTACAGCTTCTGCCTTGTTCTTTCTCATTTAACAGAGGAGTTGACAGTCTTTTCTATATTTTAAAAAATTTCTCCTTTCCTCTGATCAGTTTTTAAAGACTCCATTATTTTTTTTTCTTCCTCCTTTTTCATTGTGATGGCTAAACTTGATTGCTTATTTGACACAAACTAAAGTCACTTGGGAAGAGGGACCATCTGCTGCAAAACTCTACATCAGATCAACCTATGGGCATGTCTATAGGGCATCTTCTTGATGGCTAATTGATATAGGAGGGTCCGGGCAACCGGGACTGGTGCCATCCCTAGGCAGGTGAGCCTGAGATCTATAAGAAAGGCAACTGAATGTGAGGCCATGACCAAACCAGTGGGCATCGTCCCTGCTTGATTCATGCTATCGCTTCTCTCTGAGAGGGACTGTGACCTGGGAGTATAAGTCAAATAACCCCTTCCATCTCCACATTGATATTGGTTAGAGTGCTTTGTCACAGCAATAGAAAACAAATCTGAACACCTGTGGGGAGCTGAATGGTGCATGCCATAAAGATGTGTCAGACCCTGTTTCTGGATGGAAGATGGGCCTGGCAGATATGAAGCCGTGGATTTCAGAAAGAGATAATAGCCCCGTGACGACATAAGCAATGACTAGTGTTATAAAACTGGAAGCCCCAGGGGGCCAGAAGAGCTGAGGGGTTAGATCTTCCTCTGGGACTGTGGGAGGGGTGTGGCCCTGTCACCATCCTGGTTTAGAGATTCCAGGAGGTGACCAAGTGCCTTGCTTTTGTTTTTAGGTTACCAAATTTGTGGTCACTTGCTACAGTGTTCCCAGAGTTCCTTTCCCTTCCCTGCTATGTGTTGTTATGCTGTTTCTTGGGTAGACAAGTCTTCCATCTGTTGTCTTGTCCCTAGAGTAGAGAGCAGGGAGCTTGAGACCTCCTCATTCTGCAAGCAGACTGCTTACCTTGGGATTCCTTGTGTTTGGGTATGGTTCCTTTCATACAATATGGCTGGTGATCTGAGCTTGAGGTCTTTCCTTCATGCTCTCTAGCATAGCCAATCAACCATGAATGTATCTGAGATAGGAGGGAGGTAATAGAAGGGTCTTTGATTTGTTCCTTCCCCTAATTTCTACCTCATTGTCTATTTCTAGTCCTTCTTGCTTCTTGACGTTCACTGGAAATTGATGTCCCCAGGGCTCCGGTCCTTCCAAGACACCAGAACCTGGACAACTATTGCTGGCTGAGGATTCCCAACTGTGTAGCTTGTATTACCGTCCCTCCTGATACTGTCTGCACTTTGATTCTCTTTGCCCTTTAAAATATGCATATTTTGCTCTTTTTTCTTTACTGATATCTTAACGGGGTTATAGAAAGTAAAGAATATGGGCTCTGAATGGACAGAGATACACCCGAAACAATTTGTTGACAAAAAAATGCTGTTTTTATCATGAAACAAACTTCCACGCTCTGGTGTCCCCAACCAGTACACACTGCTCCTGGAGCATGTAGCTACCCAGACATGCCATCAGCTAGTCGCTTCTGGCAAGGCCACGGAAGCTCATGACAACACTGCGGGAGCCAGCTTCTCACTTAAGAGTCCTGCATCCGGCTATGCTTACTGCTGTCATACGTTGCTGATCCTGGAAAGACAAGGATGTGCCACCTTCCCAGCATTCTAGAGCGGCTCTGCTCTCTGCTCTTTGCTTTGCCCTGATCATCTGCCAATTGTGCCACCCCAGTCTTTCCACTCTGGTCCTGACCCACGTCAGTTGGACCAGCTCAGTGCACTGTGCTGCTGTCAAACTCTTCCTCCCGCCTTAGGAAGTGCACATGGCATCCGAGAGAGGTTGTCGGGCCTCACGTACAACAATGGGATGAGATGTTTTAGGGAGATAATGGCCTGCGGTATATGGGAAAGGCTTTATGGTCAATCCCTGCCCCACTGCCTGCTAAAATCATAGACTTGGGCTAGGTCTTCAGAAAACATCATTGCTGACAGAAGGAAAACCTTTCTGGCTTTGTGTAATATGTGAGTGGGCTCAAGTTCTAGGATACAGACACCCATTCCATCCGTCCATTCATTTGCCATATTTTAAAATGATTTACTTATTTTTATTGTGTGTCTCTTGAGCATTTGCCTCTTTTTATATATGTGTGCTATAGCCATGCAGTGAGTCCCCATTGAAACTGGGAGAGGGAAGTCATAGACCTGAATAAAAGACCATTGTGAGCTGCCAAGTGGGTGACGGGATTGGAACCCAGGTCCTCCGCAAGACCAGTTCTCTGAGCCATCTCTCCAGCCCCAGCAGATGTCTACAAGCCAGTCATTGTATCAGGACCATAAAATGAATGGATTAACTAAAATAGAGCACCACAGGCAGGAATAGTGGTCGGTGGGACCTTGTAATCTCAGAGCCGAGGAGGCTGCAACAGGTGGATTCTTGGGACTCGCTGGCCAGCTCACTGAGGCTATTTGGCAGACTCTAGGCTCATGGTAGAGCGCATCTACAAAACCAAGAAGGATCATATCCGGCAATTGCCATTGAGTTCGAACACTGACCTCCATGTGGGTGTGAACGCATGTGTGCATACAAATACATACAGGTGTCAGGCGCGCACACGCGCACACACACTCACACACACACATACACAGTCCCAGGTCACCAGAAAATATCCATAACAGAAGATGTCAGGAAAAGCAAGAACCCAGAAGTTAATGGAATAGTGCCACTTGGTGCCGCTGTGACAAACAGGTGATACAGTCACAGTTCTATGTGGAGAGGGAAAGGAAGAGTCACAGGTGAGTGTGTGTGTGTGTGTGTGTGTGTAGGGGTGCTCAGTGAGGAAGGCCCAAAGTAAGTAGGGAAGAAGGGGAAATCTATCAAGCAGTAGGACAGTGTAGAAGATTCTAGAGTGTTCACCCTAAAGGGAAGTTTAGGTGAAGAGTCCACACAGGTAGGAGCAAAGCAGACTCCTGAACCTCTGAAAATCCATGGGCCTTGCTGCAGAGGAGGGGTCTCCTCACGGAAGAGAGAGAGCGGCTGTGTGCCCTTCCACGGAACTCTCTGGTAGGGATGTGAGGGAGTGACAGTGTTGTGATAGGAGCTGTGGTGGGCTGCGTTCCTGCCCAGCTCCGCACAGCTAGCTTTACCCAAAATAATTATATGAAAACTGTATTCTTTTAAACACTGCTTGGCCCATTAGTTTTAACCTCTTACTGGCTAGCTCTTACATATTGATCTAACCCATTTCTAATAATCTGTGTAGCACCACGAGCTGGCTTACAAGGGAAGATCTTAACCTGCGTCTGTCTAGAGTGGAAGAATCATGGCGACTGCCTGACTCGGCTTTCTTTCTCCCAGCCTTCTGTTCTGTCTACTCTGCCTACCTAATTTTCTGTCCTATCAGGCCAAGCAGTTTTCTTTATTAACCAATGAAAGCAACAGATAAGATACAAGACCCATCTCCATCACAACAGGATGAGGTCAGTTGCAGGGCATGCGTGACAGTCTGAGAAACTGGCCCGGAAGGGATGAGGCAGGCTTGATATTCTATGAATACAGAGCCAACATACTGGTTCTACACTTTGTCCTTAGTGTTCCAACTAGGATCAAGCATTTCGCCAAAATATATAGGCTATATTTTATTTTTCTGGATGGAAGCCCTTTGGCTCTGGGCAACTAGGAAATGAAGGGGAAGCAGAGAGCTGTTACTCTGACACACTGCTAGAAAATCTCATTAACTTAGATCACAAGTGACTCAATGAAATAGATCCCAAATTAATTAATTAGGGTCGCATTCTGTGGAAGCATTACTAAGAAATATAGGACAGTCTGCTGGCCAGGAAATCCCACTCACCCCATCACCTGATGCCGTTTTCTATCAGTTCATTGTAACTGAAATTTCTAGATCTGTTGACTAATGATGAGTTTGTTTGGAACATATATTATTTAGCTCATTTGGCTTTAATATAGAAATCGATTGTTTTCTTGCCCATTGCCACAGCCCATGGTTGGATCTTGCAAGTTATTGATTCCTGTACTTAAAATGCTGTTTCCTGCTTGAAGCCCACACCTGGTCACGGTCCACCAGATACTTTATATTGTTCTCTTAAATGTAGTGATTAATAAATGTACACTATTTATCTTGCTCTTTTAAATTCCAGCATCTTTCATCCTTCTGTCATGGTTCTTTAGAATACCCTTGACCTCTTAACATCTCTTTGTGTGTGCCTGTGTGTATGTGTGTGTTTGTGTATGTGAGCACACAAGTATATATATGTGGTAGAGCATTGTGTACGTCAGAGGTGGACACCAAGTACCTTTCCTTGGTCACTTTCCATTTTTTTTTTTGAGACAGGATCTTTTCTTTTTTTTGGAACTTCCTAGGTTGGATGCCTGGCAAGCCTCAAGGATCCCCCTGTCTCCATCACCTCAGTTCTGGGGATACAGAGACTAGGTACTGTGCCTAGTTTTTATGTGGGTGCTGGAGATCAGGCTCAGGCCCCCATGGCTGTGTGGCAGACCTTTTACCAACTGATCTGTCTCCCCATCCTTGTTATTTCTTAAAGACCTTGCAGTGACCACTCCACGCTCCACTTCTAACCAGTGTGCCCAGTCTGGAGGTTTCCTACGACACAGCTCCCTCTTTGGTGTATCCTGGCAACTGGGATGGACGTAGGTAGACACACAAGCAATCACCATGTCTGTGCTTATTAACCTTTTCTGTCTTAGAGTCATCTTAACCCAGGGCTTGGCTGTGGTTAAGCTGTAACGAAGCACTCGGCAGCATGGGAGGAGTGCCAGGGGAGGGATAACGTGCTTTAGAGCAGAGTAGCGTTTAGGGAGCACCTGCAGTTGGGGACTGCTCCCCTGTCCTGTGACTGGAGCCCTCCTTCCTCCTCCCTCTTCTCCTTCCTTCCTCTTCTTTCCTCTGTCTGTCTCTACCCTTTTCTTCCTCTTCTCCATGTCTCAAAGATTGAGCACAACAAGGTCTTTCCTACAAAGCTGCCCCTCAAGTAGATGACGCTACCCTCCCTTGTCTCTTCTTGGCCACCCTTGGAGTTTCTGGGCAGTCTCTCTCTCTATTCATAAACATGAACCCCTCCATTAGACAGATCATGCCTACCATGTCTATGCCTGCAGCCCCCAGAACTGGGCTTGCTTCCAAGTCTTTATCAAATAGCACTTAAGAATGCTAAGGAAAGCAGAAAGCCACCCTGTACATGCAGAAGAACTATCCCCCACCCCTTATCTTCTACGGGGTCCCTTTGTCTCTTCTCATGGTCAAAGGCCTCTGCGTCATAGCTGGCAGGAACAATTTAATGAAGGAAGGGTTTATCTTAGATGAAGATGGACCAGTCACAGGAGGAAAAAGGCTGTCCCATCCCAAGTTTCAGGCTGCTGGCGAAGAGGGAAAAGGTCACTTCTAGGACATGCCTGCTCTAAGTGGCCAACTACCACTGCCCAGCCAGCACTCTCAGCTCTGTCCTTACCACCTTCAGAGATTCTGACTGTATTTTTACAATCAGAAGGGAGGTAAGAGAGGGGCTGAATGTATAGTTCAGTTTGTAGAATGCTTACCTAGCATACACAGCACCTTGGGTTCCATCCCCAGTACTGCGGAAAATTGAGAGTTATAGTGTATGTCTATAGCTGCAGCACTGAAGAGTTAGAAACAAAAGAATTAGGAGTTCAAGGTCATCTCAAAGTGAGTTCGAGGCTAGGACAAATCACCTGAGACCATGTTTTTAAAAAGCAAATAAAAAAAAGAGAGAAAGAGGCAAGAATCGAGACTACAAACAGAATTAAAGGTGGCCAAGAGCTAGCTATTCTTTGTGGTTTAAATGGAGGACTGAAGAAATTGAAGAGTTTTGTACAGTCGAAGAAATGAACCAAGAGAAGGGAAGAGCTAAGGTCACAAGCCATCTTTTTTTTGGGCAACTTCTGTTGTGGTCCATCTATGATGGGTTTGTACTTTCCAGGGTAGGGGCGTGAGAATTAGAAATGTTAGGTAGAAGGAACAGGGATATGAAAGAAACACAGAGACACAGGACAGCACCAGGAGGGCATCTCAGCGTATACTGAATACTGAATTCACCCGTGTTTGTTTTCCATGTGCTTATATACCCCAGTAAAAAAGGGGAAGGAGAAGGCAAAAGGCTGTTTAACATTACACAAAGACAACCAGAACAGTCCCTTGCTTCAGTACTTGAGACATTATTTCCTGAATAAAGCATTTGATGGTTCTGGCAGGATATGCAGCAAACATACCCTAGATCAAGTGTCCTGTGGGCAGCCAGCTCCTATGTCAAACCTCCTATTTTAAATGAAGGAGTGAAACGGATTCATCTCTAATGGGCCATCTTAATGTCCAAAACACCAAGTAACCACACCCTAGATCAGGGTGTGTAGCTACCACACCTGTTCTCAACAACTTTGCAAGAGCAAAAATAAGCTCCAACTCTCTGACCTCCAGTCATGGTGGAACAGGCTCACATATGTGGGTCCCCACAAGTTAAGAAGGATGAACAGAAAGAGCTAGATTTGAAACAGCATCTTGAAAGACAATGAAGAGATGGATGTGTTTATCCAGAAGATGAGGTAGCTGGAAGATATACTCTCCTCCAGTGAGATAGGAGAGAGGCTGTGTGAAGAGAAAAATTATGTGTGTGCACGCCTGTGTACATGTGTGTGTGCTTGCTCTGGGTCTTATTTGAATCCAGGGTGTTTATAGCACCACAGTTTCACTTGAGCCCTTTTCAAACAGAACTCAGAATAGAGTCAACGTTGAATGAGTTCCTTTCTTTTTGGTAGCAGCTCATCTTGCTGCAGGGCACCCCTTACTGGACAGCCTGAGTTATTGAAGAAGAGCTGCTTTCTCCTCCTAAGCCTCCATCGAATAACCTCGTGATTGGAAGGATTTGGGAAGGGATGCATAAGCTGGTATGATGTCTTACAAGAGCAGAGACTTTGTGGCTGCAGACACTGTCTAATTAAGTGCAAATTCCCCATGATTTCTCAGAGTCTGGAAATAATGTCTAATGGAAGAGGAAAAAAAAACTATTAAGCTTTTCTGAAGGATGTTGATCAAATGTAGACACAGTCACGATCTTCCTGGGGAAGCGGCATGGAACTGAAGTTTAGTTTATACTGTGTTATTGGGTACACCCTCAGCTTGGTATGCCTCAGTGTCCCCTCCTCAGTGAGTAGAGAGAGAGAGATGACATTCTTGCCTGCCTGTTGTAGGCTGGACCATGTTCGGTCTCTTTCCAGCAAGAGGACACTAAATGCTTGCTCCACTTTATTCTGGGAATAAGCAGTAGCCTTAGACTTTCCAAACCTGTGATTGATAAGTGGGAAGAGGCACCCAACACATCTCTGTGCATCAGTCCTCCTCCTTTTCTCCCTTACTTCCCATTCCTCTTGGATCTCTATCTGGAATTCACCATTCAGTAGGTTGTGTCTGAAATTACCTGGCGCAGGTGAGAATGAAACACGGAACATGCAAGAAATCTTCTTGGGAGTTTATTAGAGGGGGCGTGCACAGGCCTGGGAAGTCAGTGTGCAGAGAGAGAGAGGTTTTAAAAGCCGCCTAGCACATGCGCACAGGGGGTTGACGAGGCTATGTCATATGTTGATGATGGGGCTTACTCATGCGCACAAAGGCTTAGCTGAGTCATACGTGTAAGTTTTTATGTCATTGCCAGGCTGACTCTCCATCCCATAGTAGCTGTGACCTTGAGACGCCTGTTGTGTAGCCTATCAGGTTATGAATGGTTTACACTGGATTTGACCTCTTAAACGCCGACTTCCAGCTCTTGAGCTTTGCTTAGTAGAAGCCAAGAAGGCTAGCTATTTCAGAGTGTGCCAATAAAACCACTCACAGGACGAAAAGGACTCTGGGCGCCTTTGATTTACATGAACATGTACTGCTGTTTGTCAAATGTGTTTCAGGCTGTAAATAAGACGAGCATATCTGCCTACTGGGTACCTGCTTCTGTACACCAAGTCTGATAGCCCGGAGAGATCAATATGGCTGGAAACTGGCGGGCCTGACAGAATGAGCAATGGCATGGCTGGCCCTTTGATTTAACCTTGGGAAAAAAAAGCAAGGAGGCAAGTGGGCAATGAGGGAGATGTGGTTTTGATAGCTATTGGCAAATAGTTGATAGAGAATTCTTTCTAAGTCAATACAGAGGTGTCTGTTCTTTGCTGCTCCAATAAGAAGGACCAAATCACATTTTGCCACCATTTATGGTAAATAAAAAAAACAAAAACTCTACCATCTCATAGCATTTAAAATATTATTTTATATTCACATTCAACCTTTGGTTTTCAGGTGCCTTATTTGAGTTTTTGTTTAGCTGTTTTGTTTTTGATATAGGCAATCTCAGGTAACTGAAGTTAGACTTGAACTTGCGGCATAGGAGAAGACAACCTTGAACTCCTGATCCTTCTGCCTTTACCTCCTGAGTGTTGGGATGACAGGCGCTAGCTCCCACCATGTCTGCCTCAGACCCCGGGTACTGTGCAGTTCTAGTTATAAATCATAGACGTTTGGTACGAATTACATATTTGAATTTGGACCCAGATCATTAGAATAGAATCTTCCTTAGATTTCATGATGACAGATGTTTTAATGTGTATAAATAATGCAGTTCCACATACAGCAGAGCAATAAATTAATAACCTTCACTTCTAGATTAATAAGATATAGATATGCAGTCAGAGATGACAGTTTTCTTCTAGTGACCACTTTTGGCCTCAGGCTAAGTACAGTTATTGTACTTTTGTAGACTGGAGCCTCATGGATGCAAAAATCTTTGTAATTGTATACAAATCCTGGAAAAAATCAAGCATACTGTTTCTTTGTCTCCAGCCATGGAACATGACCTTTTGTAAATTTCTTGTAGATTCTTCCCTCAGTCACTTAATAAACTGAGGCGTGTTGCTTTCCAACACATTGCTGACCTCAGTCCGCATTCTATTCATCATTGGTTCAGATAGATTGTGTTGATTAGAAGCATTCAATGCTCTCCCCACGCTTCTCCGGAGAATGCAATGCAGTCACGCCATCAGACCCTGGCAGGTCCTACCTTGATGGAATTCATTTGCTTGGGAGCTTTTACAGAGCAGCCCCACTTTAAAAAAAAAAGATCTGGCAGGAACAACTGACATCTTCTGCATGTTCTCTCGCTGCATGCTTAGCCAGTGTCCTGGGGAGAAGGATTGTAGGGACCGGCAAAGCTCTCCGCAGTAGTGGGGATTGTGCTGTCCATGGCCGGCGTGTTAAGCACAGTTAGAGAGAAATGAGTGAGATCCAGGGCACAGAACAGACCTGGCCAGCAGGCAGCTGCACGGCTTACTGTGTGCAGTATGAAGCATGCAATTCTTTGCGTGTATGTGCTTATGTGTGTTTGTGTGTCTATAGGCACACATGTGTATACGTGACTATTCAGACCAGAGGACAAACTTGCTGCCATTTTTTCCGGAACTGTCCCTCCGTCTTACCTTTAAAGACAGTCTCACTATGTAGCCCTGGCAGGCCTGGAGCTCACTGTGCAGTCTGGGCTACCCTTGAACCCACAAAGATCCTCCTGTATCTACTCCGTGAATGCTGAGATTAGAGCTATGGGTCACTGAACCTGGATAGCTTGTGATCTTGAGGGTGGAGTGTCTCACTGGCCTGGGCATCCTTAAGTAGGTTAGCTTGGCTGTTCCACAAGCCCCAGAGATTCATTAGTCTCTGCTTTCCCAGACACTGAATTACAAGTGTGTGCTGTCATTTTTAAATGTGGGGTTTTGTAATTGAAGATCCATCTATAACTTGCATGCAGCCTTTCTATACCCCTATAGCCAATTCACACACCCCTCCTACTTTTCCTGGTGTGCTGGTTAATTGGGCTTGTTAATTTATTGATTGAGAAAGAAGCTGAAGTCCTAATGTGGGCAGTGCCACCATATGGGCTAGGATCCTGAACTGGAAACAAAGGAGAAAGTGAGCTGGGCATAAGAATTCATCCCTGTTAGGGTTCTCTTTGTTCCTTAGTTTCTCTGGGGTGGCAGACTATAGGCTCATTATCCTTTACTTGACAGCTAGTAATCGCTTATGAGTGAGTACATACCATGTTCATCTATCTGGGTTACCTCAGTCAGGAGGCTTTTTCTAGTTCTATCCATTTGCATGCAAATTTCAAGATGTCATTTTTTTCTCATTGAGTAGTACTTCATTGTGTAAATGTACCACATATTCTTTATCCATTTTTTGGTTAAGGGATATCTAGGCTGTTTCCAGGTTCTGGCTATTACAAATAATACTGCTATGAACATAGTTGAACAAATGTCCTTATACTATAATTGGACATCTTTTGGGTGTATGCCCAGGAGTGGTATTGCTGGGTCCTGAGGTAGGTTGATTCCCAATTTTCTGAGAAAGCACCACACTGGTTTCCAAAGTGGCTGTACAAGTTTACACTTCCATGAGCAATGGAGGAGTATTCCCCTTACTCTGCATCCTTAATCACTTTTTTATCTTAGTCATTCTGACTGGTGTAAGATGGTATCTCAGAGTCATTTTGTTTTCCACTTCCCTGATGGCTAAGGATATTGAATGTTTCCTTAAGTGTCTTTTGGTGATTTGAGATTTTTCTGATGAGAATTCTCTGTTTAAATCTGTACCCTACTTTTTATTTGGATTATTTGGTATTTTGATGTCTAATTTCTTGAGTTCTTTTTATATTTGAGAGAACAGTCCTCTGTTTCAAGTGAGGTTGGTGAAGATCTTTTCCAATTAAGTAGGCTGACTTTTTGTCTTATTGATTGTGTCCTTCGCTTTACAGAAGCTTCTCAGTTTCAGGAGGTCCCATTTATTTATTGTTGCTCTCAGTGTCTGTGCTACTGGTGTTACATTTAGGAAGTGGTCTCCTGTGCCCATGCATTGAAGGCTGCTTCCCAGATATAGATCCCCCTGGGGAGGGGAAATGAACAAGATCTCCTGAGAAAATTAGGAGAATGGGGGTGGAGGGAGAAGGGAGGGTGGAAGGGGAGGAAGAGGGGACGGGGGGTTGGGAGGAGAACTTGAGGGAACAAGATGGTCAAGATGAGGGAAAGACAGAGATGGAGAGCAAGGAAAGAGATACTTTGATTGAGGGGACCATTATGGGGCTAGCAAAAAGCCTGGCATTAGAGAAATTACCAGGAACCCACAAGAATAATCTCACCTAAGACCCTAAGCAATAGTGGAGAGGGTGCCTAAACTGGCCTTGCCCTGTAGTCAGATTGATGACTACCTTAAATGTCACCATAGAACCTTCATCTAGCATCAGATGGAAGCAGATAAAGAGATCCACAGTGGAGCACCACACTTTGTTCCCAAAGTTCAGCTGAAAAGTGGGAGGAGTGAGAATATGAGCAAAGAGGTCAAGATCACGATGGGAACACCCACTGAAAAAGCTTACCCGAACTAACGGAAGCCCACCAACTCTGACCTGACAGCGAAGGGTACCTGCGTAGGACCAAACTAGGCCCTCTGAATGTGAGAGACAATTGCATGGCTGGGTCAGACTATGGGCTACTGGCAGTGAGACCAGGATTTAATCCCTCCTGCTCCTGCTGGCTCTTCGGATCCCATTCCCTTTGGAGGGATACCTTGCTCACTCTAGATCTAGTGGGGAAGGAGCCGGAGGAGGGAAGGGAGTGGGGACTGGGATTGGTATGTAAAATGAGAAAAAAATGTTTTTAAATAAATAAATAAATAAATAAGAATTAACCCTTCTTTGCTTTCCAACTGTAGACACAATGTGACCAGTCATGCTGAACCTGCTCACACCTTCCCCACTGAGGTGAGTTGCATCCTCTTTAATTGCAAGTCAAATACACCATTTCTTGAGTTGCATTTGGCCAGTATTTTGTCATAGCAACTAGTGCACCTGAGGAACCAGTAGCCAGGAGCTGCCCCCCCCCCCGGTGTTTTTCTCAGAGGTGACACACCACTGTGACTCGCCCTCACCCCATCTGTGAGAACTTAGGAAAAACCTCTATAACACAAGACACCCTGGAGTCTAGTCAAAAGCTGGGCTTCCACAGCTCTTCTTCCCAGAGAAAGGCAGAGGATTTAACTCAGGATTTGAGACCTCAAAGCCTAAGGAGGTTGAAATTTAGAGAGGGCTCTGGGCCTCCAAGAGTGTTTCCACACCTCAGAGCATTCTGGGAAATATGCTCTTCCAAGTGACAGTGCGACACTAAGACTGGCTTAGCCCAGGCTAGCCTCCCTCCCTGTGACTGTGCAGCACTAAGACTGGCTTAGCCCAGGCTAGCCTTCCTCCCTGTGACTGCTACACTAAGACTGGCTTAGCCCAGGCTAGCCTCCCTTCCTGTGACTGTGCAGCACTAAGACTGGCTTAGCCCAGGCTAGCCTCTCTCCCTGTGACTGCTACACTAAGACTGGCCTAGCCCAGGCTAGCCTCCCTCCCTGTGACTGTGCAGCACTAAGACTGGCCTAGCCCAGGCTATCCTCCCTCCCTGTGACTGCTACACTAAGACTGGCTTAGCCCAGGCTATCCTCCCTCCCTGTGACTGCTACACTAAGACTGGCCTAGCCCAGGCTTTGAATGTTTGAAAAGAAATCCTGAGAAATGTCAGTTGCTATTCCTAAACTACATGTTTTTCTATTCCAGGTGGGTTTTTTTTTTAATGGAACTGGAATTGCAGACAGTTGTGAGCTGACATGTGGGTGCTGGGAATTGAACCCGGGTCCTCTGGAAGAGCAGTCAGTGCTCTTAACCACTGAGCCATCTCTTCAGCCCTTCTTTTCCAGGTGTTGACAATCCAAAAGGGCCCCATCCCAGGAAGGTGTTTAGATCCGCTTTCAAATGCCTCAGTTCAAGAAGACTGACAGATGTGTTTGATTCACTATGCATGACTCCCCAGATATGCAGGACCAGGAACCCACATTCCCCTCCATAGCTTATTTCTGTTTCTATCTGGTTGTGCTTGTGTGTGTGTGAATGTGTTGTATACATGTATGTGCATATAGGTGGACATTCCCACATTTGTGTGTGCATGCAGTGGCCAGAGGTTGACAACAGAATATTATTATTAATGGAATTCACCATTTCAGCTGGCTGACCGGTCAGTAAGCCCCTAGGGTCTTCCTGTCTCTATTTCTTAGCCCCGGGTTCATTACATGCTGCGGTCATGCCTGGCTTTTTTTTTTATGTGAGTGCTGGGATCCAAGCTCAAGTCCTTTGTCAACTGAGCCATGTCCTCACCCTTTCATTTGCTAAAATCTCTTCTGTCTTGGTGACTCCCATGGAGCGTGTGATATCATATGAAGAAGGCAGACTAAAGCGGGGTTCCGTGGGGAGAGTTGCATGGGACCGAGATGACCACGGTAAACTTGTAAGCATGACTCCCCTGCTGAACTCATTCTTTTAATTCCAGTGTAATAAAGCCCCCATCACCATAGATAAGTTAAGAGGGCACATTTGTGAATCGTACATATTTTAAAGTGGGGGAGGGTCTGGTGTGTCTGGTGTAATACGGAGAAGGCCTTACAGAGGTCCTTGCTATGGTTTGAGTCTTATGTATTCCCTGCATGCTCACGTGTTGAGTGCCTGCCTTCTGGGTAATAGACTGTGGCCCTCTAAGGCCTTGAAGTCTGCCTGGAGGGAGGAGGGCACTGCTGTTGAACCTGGCTGGCTCTCTGCTTTCTGGACTGGCATGTGAGGAGCTGCTTTCAGGAATTCTTAGCACCATGAACTCTACGGTGCTCTCCACTGTCACAGATTGACACCTTGCAGAATAATGTTCAGAGGCAAATTTCCTCTCCCACGATTCTGTCAGGCTGATGAGAAAAGTAGCCTGGACAACCTCCCTGTACATGAATGCTAAGTCCCCGAGGGCTTTAAAGGAAAATAGTCTTCAAAATCACTTCCGGGAAAGGATATTTCTGTGGGTGAGGAGATGGTAAGTGGATCTTGGTTAAGGAGTTTAAGCCCTGGGTATTCCGTGTGCATGCTCCCAAATCCACAGGCTCCAGGAATTTCCTCTCCCTAAGATCCAAGTGCTAAAACACAGGTCTGAAGCCACAGTGTCCTAGAGACTCTTGCTTCACCACTTCAGGCCAATCATGCTCAGACCATCAAATTCTACTCTGTCTGCAGAGTACTGGGATATGTGGCTTTTCCTCTTGTCTCCTTGTGGGCTAGCGACAGATTATTGTTCCAATATCATAGTAATCACATTCTGCCACTGCTTGTGGCTAAAATATGAGATTGTCACAAATGAGAAGATGGCCAAAGCCTACGCCTGGAGGCTGACTTACTAAGTTTGTGAGAGCTAAGCGTCCTTGGTTCTACTGGAGTCTGCTTCCTCGGGGCAGTGTCTCCATTTCACATGAAGGAATGGCCAGCAGACAATTCCTGCACATGCTCATTTCCTTTATGTGTGGGTATGCAGACAGTCTGCCTCAGTTCCTGCTGATTCTCTGATGGAGGAGAAAAGGAAATGGGCACCACTGTTGGGCTGCCGGGTGCTATGCTTTACTGAGACAAATGCTTCTTTACGGGGATGATGTCATTCCCCAGCATTTATCATTTTCCCATTTTAAGAAATTAAAGTTCAGAAACTTTCATTTGCCCAGAGCCACAGATCAGGAAGTGGGGGAAGGGACATTTAAACTCTAGGCTGTCTTTGCGACAGATCAGAACCATTTCCCGGTACTCTGAAGGGCTTTCCCATGCCCCGCTGGTGGCTGGGTTTTAGCGATGGATAATATTTATGAAGCCTTTGCCATCTACACACATCGTGTATTTCGTGCCTTCTCAGTGATCCCAATGGATGAAGAGTCCTCAGCTACTCTGCTGACTCAGTATTTAGCAGATGAGAAGGAGCCATGAGGACCTCGCTGGAGTGATGTCCTTATAAGAGAACATAATAGAATTTGCAGTCCGCCACCACCATGCTGTATAGAATACGTCTTTCCTTCCTTCCTTCCTTCCTTCCTTCCTTCCTTCCTTCCTTCCTTCCTTCCTTCCTTCTTTCCTTCCAGTTTTGACTCAAGTCTTTTCAGTCTGCCCAAAGTCTCATCTCCGCTGATAAAGTAAAACAATTATCCAGAGTGTTTTTGCCCCAGATTTTCAATAATTCATGCATTCCCCTCCCTAATATGATACTGAGGAGAACACATTTGCCATGTGGAAAATGAAGTACTAGTCTATTCTTTTAAAACATGGGCAGCCATGAGCAAACTCTACCTCCTCTTTTCCTGTACGCATCTGTGCAAGACCTGGGGGCAGCGAGGTTGTCTTTATAGAACCCATTTGTAAACCTTGTCTCCCATCCCTGATGGCAGTCCCTCCAATTTCCATGAACCTTCCTTCTTTCTCTGTCATCCCTCCCGTCAGAGAGCCACAGTACTGATTGCTTGGGAGCCTTGCGTGGAAGGATCCTCATTGTGTGTAATTTACAGGCAGAGGCTCTGTGAATGGCTCGCTGATTTAATTAAAGGATGTAGAAGCGGGTGTGTGGCTGACAGCGGATGGACGCCTTTGCCGTGGACCCTTGCTTGGTCTCCTGGGCTCATCTGCACAAGTCTCAGGTGGGGACTCTGATGTGACCACAGTCAACAGTCTGCTCCGACTGCCTGGGTCAGTAAGCAGGTGACCCGGATGAAGACTTGTGCCCATACAGCACAATCACCGTCCATCTCTCCTTATTCTTTTCAGTCTTTTAAGACCACTCCTTGGTGGGAATACTGGGGTGGAGAGGAGGGGTGGGGAACCTTTTCTTTCCCTGGATGTGTTCTCAGTAGGCAGTTTCTAAACTAGCGGCCCTGGTGCACGTCTAAGCAGGGTGTGAGAACCCACATAACCTTCCAAGCAGAGTGACTGACCATTTGGTATGGGAAATGCATTTCTAGAGACCTAACAAACGATGCTCAGGACATCTGGTCCAGCAAGTCAGATGCAAGGGTGTAATTTCTTTCTGTCTCTGCTTGCCCTCTGCCTGGGTGGGTCTACACAATGGAGACAATAATTTCAGGTAGTGGAAATAGAAGGAAATGCCAATCTCACTCCATTCTGGAAACCACAGAAGAGTCTCTCACCAGCCACACCGTTTTCTAGCCTCTCCGGTCTGTGCATCTGATTAGGACCACACTGGAACCCAGGGCTGCAGACAGTTCTCTGTCGTGTTTGGTCAGCAATCTCAACTAAGGGACGTCTTAGTGGTGACTCAATGTGGGTGCTCTGTATGGGGAGGAGAGCCTACAAATCAATGGTTATGGAAATGGACCCCGGGGCTCATGGGTCAAAGTGTCATGAGCCACGGATAAGCACCGGAATGAATCAGTAGAAGGACTTTCCAGTAACGTTGTGATGTTGTCCTAGTTCCCATGGTGCTTTCACGGGCAGAATTCATGGAGCATCCTTCTCTGCTTGCCTTTCTTCTGTCGCCAACTTAAACTGGCTAAGGGAGGGTGTGAACTCTCCCCTTTGCTCAGGGACAGCATCTGTCAAAGCTGCCTTGTCGTTTCAATAATGCTCGCAAGGTTTCTCCCCAAGTAGAAATGTATAATCCAATAGGAAAATGGAACAAACACCCAATGTCTGTCATCTACTACACAGGGAGCTAAAACCCTCTGGGTGTTGCCATGTGTGTATATGCTTGTGTGTGTGTGTGTATTTAATATGTTTAAAAGATTTACTTGTATTTTATGTGTTTGAGTGTTTTGTTTGCATACATACATGTGCACTGTGTTTGTGCCTAGTTCTGTGGAGGATAGAAGAGGGCCTAGAATCCTCTGTAACTGGAGTTATGTACAGCTGTGAGCCACCATGTGGGCACTGGGAGACAAAAGGGTTCTCTGCAAGAATAGCAAGTCTTCTCTACCACTGAGCTTTTTTTTTTTCTAGAATGGCAACCCCACTTTTTGAGTTAAGCTGTCTTTTGGAGAGCCTTTTGTCTTTTGCCTAGAGCTCACTCATTTGCTAGGCTGATTGGCTAGAGAGCACTGGGGGATAGGTCTCCCCATCTCTGCTCTCCCAGCATTTGGATGACAGACACATGACACCATGCCTGGATTTTATGTGTGGGTGTCTGAGATGATCTCAGACCCTTACAAGCCTGCAGAAGGCACATTACCTGTTCAGTCGTCTTCCAAACCTCTGAGGTTTAAATTCGAATTTGACATTTGGCAGTTTTATTTGCCTGCCTAACTCCATAGTCTATTCTTAAACATCACACTCGAATACGTCAGTGATTAATGGTATTACCAGCATCCTTTTAAAGGGTTAAGAGTCATCCTCACTGTGATCAGCTGTCAGACCTCCTGCGTTTCTCAGGACAGGAAGGACAATAGCCATGCGAGCTTCCTACAGGAGAGTCACATACCATGTTGCTTCCACTGTTAGAAATGGAAGCAAAGCCCTCCTGGTCTCTCCTCCCCCTGTTTAATTATCCTGGTTGAATATAAATGTGTTGTCGGAGTACACAATCTCTGGGCTCATATTTCTCAGCTTGGTCCTTCCGGTAGGCATTTTTCTGCCCCTAAGTAACTCTTGCACACTTCAGTGCTTCAGAAATAGCCTTCTCCGAGCTAATGACATAAAAATAGGGAGTAATGCATACTCAATTGTACATAATAGGGCTGTAATTCTACGTGGGATGCCTGAGCGCTCTGCTAATGCCGTGAGAAGCTCAATGTGGAACTCCACACAGGGAGAGATGAGCTGCCTTCCTGCAGGATGAAGCAAGCAAAAGACCCCCTAGGGAAAGATGCAGGAGGGGAAACAGGGGCCACTGGAGGGCTGACTGCTCCTTTAGGATGTCCTGTTCCTAATGTAGTCTTTCCTTACTGTAACTGTCTCCTCCTTTTAAGAGATACGACTCCAGACCCAGGGAGATGGCTGAGTCAGCCCAGAGCCTGCTAGAGAAGTGTGAGGACTTGAACTGGGAGCTGTGGTATGCGCCTGCTATCCAGAAGCTGGGGAGGCAGAGACAGAAGAAAGTGTTCATCCTCCAGCAGGATAGCTCCTCTCTGCTGTGGAATAATCCCTCTGTACACTGTGAATTTGTATTACACCCACTGGTTAATAAAGCACTGACTGGCATTTAGCTGGACAGGAAGAGGTTTGTGGGAAAGTCAGACTAGGGGAATTCTGGGAAGAAGAAGGGCAAGTGTCAGACAGTCACCGGCAGATGCAAGGGAAGCAAGATGGGCATGCCACAACTGAGAAAAAGTATCAAGCCATGTGGCAAAACATAGATAAGAAATGTGGGTTAATTTGAATATAAGAGTTAGCTAGTAACAAGCCTGAGCTATTGATTGAGCATTTACAATTAATAATAAGTCACTGTTGGTTGTTTGGGAACTGGCGACGGGACAGAAAAGTCCACCAACACCTCTCAGTCAGCCTCCTGAACCCATATGTTCTAGTACCTCCCCAAGACTCGAAGGCCACTAACAATGTGTTCTTAGTGAAGGGTGGGAACTCAGGTGAGGATCCAGTAGTCTCCCCCATCCACTGCTTCTATCAAGACATGACAATGTCAACAGTCTTGTCTGTACTGTACTGCAGCAAGGTAGAGCTGTAGTGTAGCTCAGGTACAGATGAACTAGCAAAGATGGCTGCTTTTCACCCAGAAGAGAATACCACTCTCTAACAGGTGAGAAACGTGCAGTCCCTTGATGAGGGACTCAGTAGAAAGCAGTCACAAGACGTCTACGCTGGAAGGTAAGGCAGGTGCTGGTCACAGGCACTCTCTCTATTGTCTCCTATTTATAAAGTCTTCTCAACCTGTCGAAAAACCAAAAAACCAAAAAACAAACAAACAAAAAAAACCTGTGTACTTTAGTAATGGCCCCTAAGGGCACAGAACCTCGACCAATACTTCTCAACTCGGGCTCCAAGAACATCTAGACTCCAGTAAGGCTTTGGGAAAGTGTCCCGAGGAAGGTTAACTGACAGTCGAGTCCCGAGCCGGCAGTGGTTCAGAAACGTGACTCTTCCCGTGTAAGGGGTTTGTTACTAGGACCAGTTCTTCCCCGCCACCCCCAGCCCCAGGCTCTAGATCTCATTCAGTTCTTGAAGTGATACGAATCTTTCCTTCCCTGGTCTCTTGAAAGAGGTGATGGAGGAAGAGATTAGATAACAAGGTTCTCCTAGCTGTCCCCAGTGTAGCACGTGGTACGGTCAATATTCTTTTCATGCTGGTTCTTAGAACTTTAGAGTCTGCACCCTGGGTTCCCAAAGGAAGCACGGCCTTTGTCTTTCCCGCTCTCGCGGTTGTGTTGGGAGAGTCTGTGAGGACAGTTTCTTCCTTCTGTCATTTGCTAACATTTCAAGCTGTGCCGACCAGTCCCCTGGGTGGAAATTTGAGCAGATGGAGCAGAGAAAGATGTGTGTGTGTGTGTGGGGGGGGGGGGGGGGAGGGCTGCCGGGAGCCCACCTGTGAGGGAGAGAGCTCTTGGGCCAGCGTATTCTTCTGCATTCCTACCTGTGTGACTTCGACTGGGTGATTCAAGCCGCTTTTCCCATATGCAAAATGAAAATGTAAAAATATTGACTGCCGTGAATTGCAGTGTGGATCTTAGACCACGGAAAAGGCTGAGCCAGGAGCTGCAGGGCTGCTGAGCCGATGGCCTCCCATCTCCTGCCCTTTATCTCGTGACTCTTTACTGGGCTGCCCCGCCCCCTTGCCTACTGTCTGTTTGGGGTTTGTTTCATGTAGTTGAGGACTACCAGCAGCGAACACTTAACACTTCATTCTTTTTTTTTGTTTGGTTTTGTTTGTTTCTCAAGACAGGGTTTCTCTGTAGCTTTAGAACCTATCCTGGAACTAGCTCTTGTAGACCAGGCTCACTTCGAACTCACAGAGGTCTGCCTGCCTCTGCCTCCCCAGTGCCGGGATTAAAGGTGGCGCCACCACTGTCTTCATTCTTATACGACTTAACTGTTCTTAAGTTGATGTGCTCTTTTCTTGCATGTGTTATTTAGCAAGGCCTCTCTCTTTTGTTTACTTAACTTGGTTCCCTTAGCTATTCATTCAAAAAAGATAGTTTATGACCTAGGACCTCTCTGTGTCTGCCCCTCCTTGTTCATAATTTATGGGGCGACATCTCCTGATGTGTCCATGTGGCGACTTCTCACTTTGTGTCTTGAGATGTGCCCGTGTATGCATACGGAGGCCAGAAAACAACCTTGGGTGTCGTTTCTCGGTTGTCATTGCCTATGTATTTTTAGAAGGATCTTCCACTGGGACGTGCAGTTTGCCAGTTAGGCTGGATGGACTGGTCAGGGACTCCCATGTCTCTCTTCTCTCCACCATCCCATTACTGGGATTAAAAGTAGGCACCACTACCACAGCCATTTTACATGGGTTCTGGGGATCAAATTCAGTATCTCACACTTGCTTGGCAAGCACTTCACTGGCTGAGATGTTTTCCTAACTGGGGACTTTTCTTCTGCTCACGTGGATGAGGGAAATGCTCGAAGCCTGGTAGTTAGTGACCCCTCAAGGTTACAGAGTCAGAGAGGCTGGTCAGGAAGACCCTTGACTCCGTGACCCTTCCTTTCCTTCAGACTTGCTAAATCTAGGGCCTGGTGGATCAGGAGAACATAGCAGCTAAGTGTTCACTAAAAGCTCCTGCCCCCAAGGAGTTTTCTTTTCATTATAACGATTTACAGTGTGATCGTCTCTATAAATAATCAACGACCACCAAATGATGTTTGTGAAATGCCCAACCCCATGGTGATTCCTTCTTTTATGGTGAAGAAAATGACACAGATTGTTTTATTTTCTTTTCTAAATGAAAAGTGTGGGTTGGGCTCTTATGGAGTGTATAAAATTAGGCTCACAGGAAAATGGACTTCCATTTGAAAAAAAAATCTGACCCCTAGAATGCAGTAGCCCATGGGGAGTTAATGGGAAGTAGGCTGAACCATTGGCCCAGGAGGCTAACTTAAGGAGCTTTTAAAACAGGTCTGGGTGGTGTGGAGGGGTGTGTGTGTATTTGTTTTGGGTACATGTTGGAACTATCTGCTGTCAATCAAGGAACAATCTTGGATCCAAAGACTAGAAAGCAAACTTTGGGATATGGACACACATTATAAGAGATAATAAGCAAAGGAGCGATCCCTGACTCAGTCTTCAGGATGCTGAAGTTGCTGCTACCCAAAGGAGTTGCCCCTTAAGTCAGACATATTCATCCTTCCCAGTGAAGGGCATCGAGAGGGTCAAGGAGACCTGAGGCCCATGGGGTCTGATGTCCTCATCAAGTGCTTTCCCTGGCTGAGACTGCCTGGGCTGTGACTCTTCAGTAGTAAGGGTACCCACAGGTCATGCAGAGAACTTTAAGTTCTGTTAACTGCCTTTGGTTTGCTCGTGTTCCTGTAAGAAACCTCAATAAACCCATTGGTTCACTAAGATGAATTTCTTTAGTCTTGGCTGCTGTCTGGGGTGAATGTTTCTTTACATCTCCTCGGGGAAAAGCCACAGAACATGGTCTTTCTTGAATACAGGTTACACAGAGGTCATCTTGGAATTTGACAGTGGTCCCCACGTACAAACTGTGGGTGATCTGGCTGGATGTGTGGGAAGCAGACTCCACACATGACACCAGTCAGAGAAAGTCCTAAAGGGTCCCAGGACAAATTGCTTTCTCTCTGGGAATCTCTGGAAGTGTGCTGCCAATAACTGTCACAGAATTTACCTCTTTAGGGAGCTGGGAGCATCTCCTAGGATATACCCAACTCCTGGTCTGCTACCCCAGAGAGAGGGGCTAGCATGGTGTCACAACCATTATCTCCCCTTCCCACATGAACTCTCGATGCACACAGAGAAGACACAAGGACAGGGAGATACCAGTGAGATACTTGTGTGTCTCATCTCAGTCTGCCCTCCTAAGCGGCCCAGGTGATGGTCATGTGCTAGGTACACACGTAGGAACTTAGCTATAACTGTAGCCCTACCATTCATGAGTCATGTTCTGTACTCTTGACTGGCTACAGGCAAGATTCAGGCCAAGTTCTACATGTACATTTGAGACTGGTTTACTGAGGGAGGTGAGCAGGACAGCATGGTGCCTGTGGCCCTGGTTCCTCTAGGATCCCACTTCAAAGGAAGCAGTGCTGGGCCAGGACTCTGCTGGATGTGAAGTGTGTGTGTGTTTACTGTGTATATGTATACTCTGTGTATTGCATATGTTTGGTATAGGTGTACATGATGTGTGTGTTCTGTGTTCAACTAAATGTATGTATTCTGTGTTTGTTACTTGTATATGTTTACTATATGCATTTGTACACTGTGTGTCTTAATATTATGTATGTGTGCGTATTGCTTAACCATGCATATTTTGGGGTTATATGTATGTACATGTGTTTATTGTACATTTGTATTTGTATATGTGTGCACGAAGCCCCAGTATGTGTCCTCCAACAACCTCCGGTTCTCAGTTCTAAAAGTGATTACTAAAGTAGCTGTATCAGAGTGAGTCAATGAGCTTGAATCTTCCTTTAAGCCATCATCAGAGGAGGGAGGCAATGTGTGTGCAGGTGCAGGTGATGGAATATAGTCTTGCCTGTCATGGGCACGCCTCTGCATCTTGTCATGGTTCGTACATTGCTGTGCAGGAGCTTCTGCGTTGTTCTAGTCTGTCAGTGTGTGAAGAACTGGAAACTAAGAGTCAGTCTAACCTCCCCAAGTGCCCCCGGCCAGTGCCCGCTGCCATGTGAGGTGATGCCAGACTGGCCAGCAGCCAGGCAAAACATCTGCTTCAGGGGAGGGGAAACGCGGATGCTCGGGAGTCCGCCAGGGCAGGTGCTGGAAGCAGCTGTTTCTGGGTGTTGCTGCCTCCTTACCTCCCTTTTAGCAACCCAGCGGGTGTCTGCCTCCAGCTAAAGCTACCACTGACAGGGGCCACCAAACTAGTGCTGGCAACAGGAACCAACACCAGGACTGCTGTCTGCAAAGCCACAGGATGACTGCCTCCTGATAGTCATTCCACCCCTGGGTAATGATGGGTAACCATGCCCAACCAAGTACCAACTGCTCACAGCGAGGAGGAGGTTGGAAGGGTAGTCCAGTGGCCCAGCTGCCTTTCATCTTGTTAGGATTATCTGGTGGATGGCTCTTACCTGCTAGGTGGTGACAATTTGTGGCTTTCATATGAATTCTTTCTGGGGAGCAAGAACAGGACAGACACCCTGCAGGAGAGCAGGGCCAAGTGTTGTCACAATAGCCACAAAAGTTGCCTGACTTTCTGTGGGGTCCTGGACAGCTCAGGCTGTCTGAACTCTGTGTACAAAATGAAGTCCCCAACGTCTTGTTCGTGAACTAGTGGAAAGATGAATTGCAATGAAGCCTTCAAAAGCACCTGAAAGAGCAGGGGCAGAGTCTCTGCTTCCCGGTGCAGAGCCGTCTTCCTCTCTGTCCTTCTGCTCTTGGCATGGATGTCACTTTCTCTAGTAATCCTTTCCTGGCTCCTTGTGTCTGCTTGAGGCCCTGGAAGAAACAAGAGATGCTTTGAGTTGTGAGTGATGGGAGAGACAGAGAAGAGGAGGGTTGAAGTGTACAGTCAGTTCTTACGCGCCAGCACACCCACCGTGAACACCGGACCCTCAGGGTTCGTGGGGAAAGTGGAGCCCAAATCACAATGGCCTGAAGCCTTCCTAGGCTCCTTAAAATAGCAGCCTAATAAAAAACAGCACACAGTGGCACATGCCAAGTGCTGAATGCATAAGTGCTACAGAAAACATGTCACTCAACCTGGAGAAAGGCCTGAGCTTCCCTTAAGGAAGGGGAGGGTTGAGAGTGAACAATGATAAGGGGTGTGTGTGTGTTTGTGTGTGTGTGTGTTTGTGTATGTATTGTGTCTCTGTGTGTGTCTGTGTGTATGTCTCTCTGTGTGTGTTTGTGTCTGTGCATGTGTGTCTGTGTGTATCTGTGTGTGTGTCTCTGTGTCTGTCTGTGCGTTGTATGTATGTGTCTCTGTGTGTGTCACTGTGTGTGTGTCTGTGTGTGTATCTGTGTGTGTGTCTGTGTGTGTGAATCTGTGTGTGTCTGTGTGTGTGTGAATCTGTGTGTGTCTGTGTGTGTCTGTGTGTATCTCTGTGTGTATGTCTGTGTCTCTGTGTATGTGTGTGTGTCTGTATGTATGTGTCTGTGTGTCTGTGTGTGTGTATCTGTGTGTGTGTGTCTGTGTGTGATTTGAATGCACGTGTTTTCTCAAAGCTCAAATCTTTGTGTGATGATATGAGGGAGTAGAACCTCAGGTGAGAAGATCACGTGGCTCTGCTCCCAGTCAAAGGACTAGTAGCCTGATAAGAGAGAACCCAGGGAACCTATCCCCCACTGCTGCTGTGTAAGGGCACCCAGAATGCATTTATAAAGGACAGAACTTCACCAGACATCCTTTCTGCTGCTGTCTCAATTTTGAATTTGCCATTCTCAAGAACTGTGAGTAACAAACACTTAACATTCATAAGATCTCCGGTTTAAAATATTTCTTTGATAAAGCAGCATCAATGGGATGATCTGGAACAGGAGGACATCCTAATGCAAGAAGGTGTCTCTGAACACAGTGTGGGAGACAGGAATGATTCTGCGTGTGTTTGGATGTGTGTGTGTGCATGTGTACTCCTAACTATGGATCATCACAGTCTCAGTGACAAGCTGTACATCTACTTACCATCTTCTAGAACTGAAGTCACACACAGGCAAACTCCAAACTTGTATTCTAAAAGTTTTCCCAAAGATATTGACTTGGCTGAAATAAATGTGAAATCCAGAATAGGCTTCTGTCAGAGCTTGAACCTGCCTTGGACTCTGTCTCCCACTGGCATCAGAAAGACAGCCCGCTGGAGAGACAACTCCGGCTGCCCCTGGACAAGGCATCTGTGGTAGCTCCACACGTCTCCCTGTGTCTTCTGTGTCCCAGAGTAGCTTAATCTGTATTTGCTAAAGTGTATTTGTAGATTGCTTTATCTACTGTTAATTTTCTAGTCCTTCACAAAGGGCATGCCTCTGAACAATGCTGCAAAAACCATAACTTGATATTGATATGAAAATTACACACAAGGCAACAGAAAGGAATGAGCCCAGCATTTCCACAACCTGCTCCTGGCAGAGGTGTTCTCTATCAGCCACAAGCCAGTTAAAACCATGACTGTCAGAACAACCTGATCAGGTCCACGTTCAGTACCAACTACTGTCTTAGTTTGAGTTACTGTTCCTATGGTGAAACCCCATGACTAGAAGCAGGTTAGGGAGGAAAGGGTTTACTTAGCTTCTAATTATGCATCCATAGTTCATTTCTGAAGGAAGTCAGAGCAAGAACTTGAACAGGGCAGGAACCTGGAGGCAAGAGCTGATGCAGAGGCTATGGAGGGATGCTGCTTATGGGCTTGCTCAACCTGCTTTCTTATAGAATCCAGGACCACCAGCCCAGGGGATGATCCAACCCACAGTGGGCTTGGTCCTCTGGTGCCCAAATGTTTGACAAGATTTTCTACATAAAGCCTGAGAAAAAAAGAGATTCTAAGCAGATAAGAACAGAGTCAAGCACAGCTTCTTGGTAGCTGTCTTTTCTCCACTAGGCTCTGTTTACTGGCAGCAAGCAGAGGCAGGACTCTTTTAAGACAGGCTTCCTGACTCAGCATTAGCAACAAAAGCCTCACAGTTCTTTTAAGAGAACCTACCACCAAACACTTAAATAGTGTTTATGAGCAGCCGGCAGCATGCTTTTAGGTAGTAGCATGGACCTAGAAACTCTGCAGAGTTGTGGTAACAAACATGGCTCCTGCCAGTACCTCAGTCATGAAGCTAGACTCTCAGGAACCCAAGGAGTGGGGCGGATCCAGTTTCCAAAGTCGAGACTTTAATCCTAGTCATGTCACTTAGCAAATAAACTCAGTGGTCAGAAAAAGATGGAGATATACAGTAAAGACAGATTCAGATAAAAAAAAAATCTAAATGTTTTGCAGTGTGTTTAAAAATATACATAGGCTTGGGAGAGAAAACAGAGAAAATCCAAACGAAAGAAAGAAAGAAAGAGAGAGAGTAGTTGGGTGTCGTGCATGCCTTCAATCCCAGCACTTGAGAGGCAGAGGCAGGTGGATATCTCTGTGAGTTCAAGGCCAGCATGGTCTATAAAGTGAGTTCCAGGACAACTAAAGATACAGGAGAAAACTTGTCTCAAATAAAATAAAATAAAAATAAAAAAGAGTAAAAAAGGCACACAAATATGGAAAATACACAGAGAATATGAATACTGTGTGTTATTGTGTTGCCTTTGAATTGTTTGAGTGCTAAGGAAAAAGCAACAGCTGTCAAAAGACATTTCATTATAAATGCTGCTGGATTAATCCAACCTATATATTTTGAAAATGCCTTGACCTTAAAATTTAAGTCAAAAATATGTTACTTTGGAGAAGTTTTGCTTTGGTTTCCACAGCAAATGAAAGGCTGTGGATTCATTTTAGGTTAAGAAAAATAAGGTTTGATTGAGGAAGACCCCCTGAAACATCTTCAATGGGAATAGATTGCCCAGATGATCCAACATTTCAGAGGACCTCTGTTGCAGTTTCTTCTGAGTTCTGCATCCAGAAAAGTTTCAAGGCTGCTGGCTGAAATGATACAGAATACTCCAGTCAGGGCTTGACCATAATCCTAATTTTTGGGGGGTCCTCATAAGATTATCAGTGTCCCCAATAAGCAGGAAGTGGCCTAGAAAACTACATCCATATTCCAAAAAAAGGGATTATGGATGTTTGTCTTTGTTTAGAGTGTTGGTTACAAGTTGTTATGAATAATGGTCAGGAAAAAGTTAAACAAAGGAGAATAGATTCAGGGTTTTGTTTTGAAAAGTAAAAAAGGGGAACGGCTGTGGGATAATGCTTTTATACACTGTAAAAATCTGGCCAGTAGCCAGACAGGAAGTATAGGTGGAACAACCAGACTAAGAATTCTGGGAAGAGGAAAGACAGAGAGTCAGTCATCAGCCAGACACAGAGGAAACAAGATGAGAATGCCTTACTGAGAAAGGGTACCAAGTTACGTGGCTGAACATAGATAAGAATTATGGGTGAATTTAAGTCCTAAGAGCTAGTTGATAATAAGCCTGATGTAAGAGGCCAAACAATTTATAATTAATATAAGCCTCTGTATGTTTCTTTGAGATTGGCACAAGCAGGGTTTTGACATCACTTTGGCTAGCTTCAAAATCTGATGATATTTCTGCCATTTTTTTTTCTTCCTTGTTGAGAGTAACAGGGACATCCTCTGGTGGAATTTATATAGTTTAGGTGTGTCAACTAGACTCTGAGATCTTAACTGTACAAACATCTACACACACACAATCATATATACACGTATGCATTTGAATAGATTAATAAATTAAGTAAGTATATTTAATTTTATTTTTCTTTCGACATGACCCCCAGTGTAGCTGTTGGGGGTGGACCCCCCCGACATAACAAAAGCATTCCTCAGTGGTCTCTGTACTCTGCTTTTTATGGGCATGCTCAGATTTCCAAGGCAAGGTGGCTTTGAATCAGTTGCAGGCCTCCTTTCATGTAGAAAACTGCTTAAAGATGTGACACCCGGGCCCTGGGAGACCGTGGAGGGAAGGGACGGTCACTTGCCAATACTGACCATTGGGTGGCACTGTTGCTCCACGGAGTGCCTCCCTGGCCAATCCCCAAGGGCCAGGACCCACACAAAGGTAGGGAAGGTGAGTATAGTGAAGGGTTTCTTAACAAAAGTACCTCTTCTGCGCAGTTCTTTTGCGCATCTCCGCAGCCTGAGATCGTTCCTGGATTCCGGACTGAGCGTTTGTTTTGTGGTGGACTAAACTGCTTCAGAAAACAGCCGAGAAGGGCAACGATTTCCCGAGCGCAAGGGTGCAGTCCCGACATCACTTAGAAGATTAAAAATAAATTGAAGCACATGCCACTTCAAAGGGGAGCACAAAAAGGACATCATAATGATTGGGCGCATTAATGAGAAAGAGCTTTTGGGCGCTTGGTTCGAACTGTATGGAAACAGGATTTTTGAGACCTTCCCCTCCCTACCTTTGCATGAGAGTTACTATATTTTTATTTAAGAAGCATTCGGCTTCATCTATATACACTCCAATCTTTCTCAGCTTTGATTTGGACAGTGCCTTAGATTAGGGAGCCGCCAATTCCATAATGCCAGGAACCAGGGAGTCAGGGGTGTAAATCGGGAAGCCTGGGCAGGGCACTGAACTCCAGCACAGGGCTCTGGATCTGCAGAATCAACCCTCAGCAGGGTCCAGAGGGCTTTGTTGCTCACCTACCCATAACATCCATTCTGCCTGGTCTTTTGTTTCCAAGACCCCTCCCAGCAGCCTGGCAGCCTCTCAGCCTGGGGTCCATGCTTGCAACCTCCCATCAGGCAGGTCTTGGCTAATGGCAGCTGAGGCCCAGTAGCTCTCGTTTTTCATGAGTTGTCAGGGATCTGAACACAGGGAGGCAGGGAGGGAGAAGAGGGAGGAAAAGGGGGAGGAGAGAGAAAAAAGGGAGGAGGGGAGGAGAATGAAAAAACGTCAGGAAGGGGGAGGAAGGAGGAGAGAGAGGAGAGAGAGGAGAGAGGGTTAGAGGTGAGAATGAGAAGCTAGTAGGGGGAGGGATGTAGAGAGGGGAGAGATGAGAGGGAGGAGGGGGGAGAGACAGAGATAGAGGAGTCCGCAGAGGGAGAGGCACATGGGCAGATGTCCTCATGAAAAATTTACATGGAATAATCAGAGGTCCTTCATTCCCTTTGGCCTGGAGGGCCGTAGGCTGGTTGCCCAGGCCACAGGGAGAAGGTGGGAAGAGCCCTATCACTCTGGGGCAATCTGGCTCTAGTAGGGTAATGCCCCCATGCCTGGTGCACTTGGCCAATCCTCCCGAGACTGGCTTGCAAATGCAGTTCAGGCAAAATTGATGAAGTGTCAGTCATTGGAGGCTGGCGGCTGAGAAAGGTCACAGCTGCAAGGAGCTGCGGGGTCTCGCAGAGATGGGATGGAGAAAGAGTTAAAGCCAGCGAACAGGAAGCATTTATTTTCTCCTGACGGGCATTCTTCAAACATTTCTGTGCAGCTCTGACCTTCACCATCTTTGGGCAGTGTGAGGCTTCTGACTTCAGTGTGCACTCTTAAATTTCCCCTAGAAATGACCCACCTCCTCAAGTTCCCGTTCCTCTCTGCTTAGGAAGGGAAGGAGGGAATGCTTCTGCTCTTAATTGAAACAAGCAGGCAGATCTGTAAGGCGAATTTCCCACTTTAATTGGCTCGGTGAGTCATGTCTCCTCATCCCCACACTTCCTGAGGCAGGAAGGTTCCTCTGGGTGAGCTGCAGCACTGTCTGCAGAGGATGGGCTTGGAGAGCACCACAGAGCTACCGGCAAGTCTGACAGCACAGCCTCCAACTGGAAGCCACAAAGACAGATGCAAATTTGGGTTTATCTTGAGATATCTTCTGGGTGGGACTCTGAGGCCACCAGAGAGGTCCTCACATCTCCGGATCTGGAGACAGATGGCCAGTTGGCTCTATCTGATGCTTTTTTAATTTGTGTGGCTTTAATGTCAGAATTACAAGTAATTGGGTTGCGTGGGACACAAAGCAACCAAAGCTTTGTCGGGAGTTTGCCCTGTGTTTGGATCCTGGCTTCCCTAAGCCTCCATGAGGATTCCAGCCCTGCTGCCATCTGCTCATGGGAAAAGGGGATGAGAGGTGTGAGGGACTCTCTGAGGTGAAGAATGGGGCTGAGGAACAGCTGGCCTCCTAACCCTGCCCTTCACACGTCCTCGTTCCCACTCTTTCAATAGCAGTGGAAACGGAATGGGGCTTGTGTGACATGTACAAAGACCAACCCTGTCCCCAGTGCTGCAAGGAAGAAAAGAATCAGTGAACGGGGATGGGGATGAGAGCCCTAATTTACTCCCCGCCCCCGTGTCCTCTGAGGGAGATATTGCTGTTATGATCGAGACTGTCGCTGTGTTATCTCTAAAAGAAGGGGAAATGGAAGCTGAGTGGACAGATTTGTAGTCTGTCCTTCTGTCTCAGGAGGTGACACTTTTCCCAGTTCTTGGGTGGGGGTGGGAGGAGTTCACCTAAGAAGTGGCTGGTTTTCAGAGCCAAAGACAAAACTATGAATGTAATTGTCACCTTGTCGCCGGATTGAAACTGCTATCGTTTTCATCAGGAAAAGGTGTGTCCGTATACAGAAGAAAAAATAAATAAAAAACCATAAAGGAAGGAAGGAAGGAAAGAAGGAAAAAAGGAAGGAAGCAAGCCAGGGTCTTCCTCCACAATTCCACTAGCTGTGCGACTATACAAGAATGCTTCTAGGAAGGGATGCTGTCTCTGGAGTAGGAAGTCTTGATTCGGACTTCTCAGAGCTGTCAATCAGAGGTGCCACAGGCTTCTCCTTGCTGGCTTGCCCTTTCAATCTCACTCCCAGTGACCGTGCTGACCTACAGAGGGGAACCCAGGGAGCCTTTGGGTCCTGACAAAGGCCATTTGCTGCCCCAGCGTCAGGGAGTGCCTGGCTGTGTCTCACCCTCAGCTGTGGGCAGAAGTGATAGGGATGTTTCCCACCTCCTGCCCAGCCCCGTCTCAGCAGCTCCAACAGGAAGGCCCAGCAGTCACAGAGTCCACGTGGCTCCAGGCTTCAATCTGGTGATGGCAGGTCTGACCGGAGTTCCTGCTAGTGCTGTTGTTGACACCACAAACCACGTGACACAGACCATCCCATACTACACACATGAGAGCACATACAGGCAGCTTATACTTCACAACACATACCATACAGACACCACAATCACAATACCACACACACACATTTATTCACACTTATGTGTCGATGTTATATGTACACAACTTGCTCACACCACACACATGAATAGCCTCATTGCACAAGACCCACCCACACTATACACCAACCACATGAACACATGTGTAACAACACACACAGTACTAATAAGACACACCCATACTGGCCGACATATACCACTCACCCACAAATATTCTTATACACTATTTCACACACACCACAACATAGAGACCTTCCTACCAACCATTACCTTTATGTAAACATATGACCTGCCAAATGTTTACACATGTGCATTCTTCCCCACAGTACACATATGTATCATGCTATAAACCACGTCTGTACTTTTACCCACAACACATGCCCTCAAAATGCCAACAAGACACATAAACACTACATCTTCTGCAGCTAGGCACACACAGGGCATGTATGTACACACCTATTTACATGCCACTCACACAGCATGTATGTGCACACCTATGAACACGCCACCTACATCCTTTTCATAAATTATCTTTTACAAGTTGAATACATGTTGTTATGAGATGGATATTAGTGCTTGGTCCTTGTGGGAGGTTGAGAGTGAGCACCTCTGATGGCCATGGTGAAGCCCGGAGGAGGGAGGGAGCGCATTAGACATAAACAAACTATAGGGTATATGGAGGTCTAAGTGCAATGCTGTCTTAGACAGAGGAAAACTTCTCTTTAAGGACTGGATAGGAGCTTCATTCAAAGTAAGAACACGTGCACATGTATTCAGGAGTGTGTATGTGAGTGTGCTTGTGTATGTGTGTGTGTGTGTGTGTGTGAGAGAGAGAGAGAGAGAGAGAGAGAGAGAGAGAGAGAGAGAGAGAGAGAGAGAGAGAAGAGAGAAAGAGAGAGAGAGGGAGAGAGAGAGAGAGAGAGCGAGCTGCCATAAGATGTGAGGGTTGGTGGTGGGGAGGCCAGAGGAGTCTCCTTCATCCCTAGACCAATCTCTGAGCCATCTCCCTGAGGAGTCTGGACCAGTTTCCACAACAAAGGCCTAACTTTTATGACCCTGTAGGGGTGATGGGAAGTGTAGTTTCCCATAGTGTACATGACAGGGAGCATGGAAGAATCAGGTACCATCCATTGAGACCTGTCATGTCGCAGCCTGGAGAGACCGGTGGAGAGGTATAGCCTGATTCAGGCCTGGCTTCTCACTATTTGTTGAAGGATAGCTTCAATGACTCTGAAGTTGAATGTGCTTGCCCCTTCTGGTATTTGACAGAGCACAGGTTTTAATTAGGTTCTCCCTTCTGGGAGGGGCTCCAGCAGAGGGGCTGATGTAGCCCACCTATGGACCCAGGGCTGATGTAGTCCACCTGTGGACGCAGGGCTGCTGTTCTGCAGCTGGGCATCTACACCACCCTCCTGTGCTGTGCGTCCATAGTTGGCAGTTTTGCTCACTTGAAATGTCAACAGTGAAGAGACCCTGAACCCCTCACATCAACCCTGTAACCCTAACATTAGCAATGGGAAGAGGGGAGACTGTCAGAGTAAACGGGAAGACCCCTGGCCATAGTCTTGCCTGTGCCAAACATTTCTGCCATATGAGCCTGTCTGTGTGGGTGATGTGGAACTAGGCTGGGCCCTTGCAGAAGTTTCCCCCTTGACATGTGGGGAAGCATTCTCCTCTTTTTGGAAAATAAAGTGTTTGAACCAGCAATATGAAGAATTGGAAGTCAGGGGGAAGCTGACCCAAACAGGGAGACGGCACTGTTTTATAACTGCTGCCGAAACACACAAAACATCCGGCAAAGATATTTAAGGTAGGTAGGATTCATTTTCTCTCACGGTTTGAAGGTACAGTCCATCATTTTGGAAAGGCCTGGTGTCAGGAGTATGATGTGGTGGGTCACATGGCATCTGGGGCGGGTCACATGACATCTGGGGTGGGTCACATGGCATCTGGGGCGGGTCACATGGCATCTGGGGTGGGTCACATAACATCTGGGGTGGGTCACATGGCATCTGGGGTGGGTCACATGGCATCTGGGGTGGGTCATGGGGTGGGTCACATGGCATCTGGGGTGGGTCATGGGGTGGGTCACATGGCGTCTGGGGTGGGTCACATGGCATCTGGGGTGGGTCACATAACATCTGGGGTGGGTCACATGGCATCTGGGGTGGGTCACATGGCATCTGGGGCGGGTCACGTGGCATCTAGGGCGGGTCACATGGCATCTGGGGTGGGTCACATGGCATCTGGGGTGGGTCACATGACATCTGGGGTGGGTCACATGGCATCTGGGGTGGGTCACATGGCGTCTGGGGTGGGTCACATGACATCTGGGGTGGGTCACATGGCATCTGGGGTGGGTCACATGGCATCTGGGGTGGGTCACATGGCATCTGGGGTGGGTCACATGGCATCTGGGGTGGGTCACATGGCATCTGGGGTGGGTCACATGGCATCTGGGGTGGGTCACATGACATCTGGGGTGGGTCACATGACATCTGGGGTGGGTCACATGGCGTCTGCCATGGGGAAGCAGAGAGATGAGTGCTGGAACACGGCCGGCCGGCCTGTTTGTTTCTTGTATTCAGTCCAGACCCAGGTCATAAAATGCTGCCGCCCACATTTGTAGTGCTTTTCTGCTTTCTCCTAGCCCAATCCAGAAACTCTCTTTGTAGACATGCGAAGGAGTTTGTTTCCAATATTTAAAAGCCACATACCAGCACATATCAAAAACATCATCCACCACGATCAAGTTATCTTTATCCCAGAGATGCAGGAAAGGCTTATAACACACATAAATCAATATATGTAATAAATCATAAAGTGGACTTAAGGACAAAAACAACATGATAAACTCAATAGACTCGGCACAAGTTTTTGACAATATCCAACATTCCTTCATGATGCTAGAGTAGAACTGGAAGGAATGTTCTTCAACATTATAAAGGCTGCAGATGGCAAATCCACAGCCCACATCACTTAAGGGAGAAAACTCGAAGCAATCCTGTGAAAACCAGGAACAAGACAGGCGTGCACATTACCCCTAACTCCTTTTCAATAAAGCTATTTGTAGCACTAGCTGGAGCAATAGAGCAAGAAGAGGAAATGAGAGGAACATCAGAAAAACCAAATCAGAAAAATCAATACTCTACCAAAAAACATACTAAGAAAGAGATTGTGCCCAAACTGCCATTCACTATAGTCTCAAAAACTTAGAATAAACTTAATCAAAGAGTTGACTTTTGCAATGAAAACTTCAAGTTTCTAAAGAAAGAGATTGAGGAAGGCACTAGGAAATGAGAAAGCTTCTAGATTCGTGGATTAGTAGAATTAACATTGTGAAAATGACCATTCTACCAAAAGAAATGTACAGATTCAATGCAATCCCAATTAAAATCCCCCATCTCATTCTTCACAGCATAAGAGCAGAATCTAAGAATTCATATGGAACCATAAAGGATATCAGATGACCAAAGCAATACTGAACAAAATAAACAATGCTGTGGGGATTGCTGTTCTAGATCTTAAGATATATTTCAAAACTACAGTTATAAAAGCAGTGTGGTACTGGCACAAAGCCAGACATGTAGATCAATGGAATAGTAGAAAGTCCAAATACAAGTACATGTAATAACAGTCATGGCAATTCCAAATTCCAACACACTGACAATCAAGATTCACTCACACAGAGGAAGGCTTGTAAAGTCCTCAGAGTGGAGGAGGAGGTTCTACAGGTGACTGTCTTGACCATCCTACCAATCACAGGCATCTACATCTGAACGGCAGTGGGGGAACAGGCTCAAATCCTCAGTCCATGTTTCTTCTTAGCCCATGCATGTTTCTAGCTCCATCGCTGTTTCACAAAACCCGTTTCTTTAAGTACATTCAGTCTCAAGGATCTGTAACTGAATACTAAAGCTTTACCATGTTTGTACCAGAAGACATGGTCATAGCTTTGTCATAGCATGGTCAGATATGTATCTGATCATGTTACAAAACACCAGGGCAGCTATCTGGGAGGCGACTAGTTCCCAAGGCCAGAGAACTGAAGGCCACAGCATATGAGAGAAGCAAAACTGGCTGTAATGAGAAAAATAAAATGCTGTGGATCCCCATATGGCTGTGGTGGCAGAAATGCTGCAGGTCCCCAAGCAGCAGCAGTGGGCAGTGGGTCTCAAGAGCAGCCAGTCCCAGGCAGGGATGGCACAGTTCCCTGAGTGGCTGCAGCTCTGGCATACCATGTGGGATGATCTAACAACTTTTATTTTGGTATCACTTTATTCTATTGGTTCTGTTCCTTTGGAAAACCCTGACCCTCCCTCCTTCCCACCCCATCAAGCAGTAACACCCCCGGCTCTTTTCTTATTATTTTCTACAAGCATATGATTGGAAGTTCAGTGTGACTCGATTAGAGAAGGCAGCCTCAGGTCTTCAGCATCCTGGGGTTGTACACCTATTACCATCTGGAACCCAGCTCTTGACTTCTTCCTAAATCTATGAAATACACTGTTAACACCATGGAAGATTTTTAAAAAATGTCCAAAGTGTCCCAACCTTGTCCATTTACATGGAGACCAGGAGACTGAGTTCGTCATTATAAATCATCTCAATATGAGGTCTGAACAGACACCATCAAAACTCAGTGGTCTGAGAAGTAAATAACCTGGGGTGTTAGAAGAATTCTAGACTGAGAGTCTACTCAGTCATGTGAACTTATTAACCCTGCCTCTTGCCTTAATGGACTTTGTCTCTGAGTATGGCACCTGGACCTGTGAATGCAGCAACCAAAGACTCATCTCAGAGTTCTCTTCAAGGCAGTGACTGCCTTTCAAAGATGAATAGCTTGCAAACACAGTTTGCCTGTGAATCAACCTGGGCCGCGCCTTCCCCTCCCTCACCACGGTGTATCTGTGCACTGCTATTTCAGGGAGTAAATTTTTAACATGTGTTAGGGGGCGATAAGAAGAATTCCTATTCCCTGATGCCCCTCTGCAGAGTAGAGAGGTGACAGAATAGTCAGGCATTGACATGGAGATCAGGCACAGAGCAAATGGACTTCATCTTGGGCTCATTTACACGTCAATGCCAAGTCCTGGCTACTTCCTGACTTTGCTCTTGTCTCAGCTCCCAGAGCAAACATAAGGGGATCTGTGGGTCTTACACATGTGCATCTGTAGATATGTCTTGACAGATGACAGCCTGAGCATGGCGGGGCTCCGTGGCTCTCTTCTGACTGCATGGGAACTTTACAAGGCTGTGATCATAATGATTATTGGCTGTCCAGTAACAATATGAAGTGATTAACAAAAGCGTCCCTTCATTAGACCTTGGCAGCATGCACTATATTTTATTTTCCCACTCAGCTTTTTAGGCCAAAATGGGTGTGTGTGTGTGTGTGTGTGTGTGTCTGTGTGTATGTCTGTGTGTATGTCTGTGTGCATACACAATGCCAGGGGTGAGCTTTGGGTGTTGTTCTTGATCCTACCTTTGTTAGGTAATAGGCTCAGATCATGAGGAATCGAGTCCAGGGTGTACTGGGCAACAGCCCCTTGTCATAAAGAACTGCGTGTCCCCAGCCAGACTGATCCACCCTACCTGCAGAAACAATAAACACCGTGCCTAGGTATTGAAGACAACCCACCCTGCTCCCAGTCAAACCACCAGAGCATAGATGTAACTTTCCAGTATAAGTATTGTAACTATCGATGCCCATGACCCCCAGTCCCTCTAAATGCACTTAACCATCATCCCACAGAAAGGTTAGGGCCCCTTGGTCTTCCAATACAGCAGTTTCAGCCTGTTGATATCAAGTTTGTCTGCTTTTCTGCCTTAAGGAAAAAAACTATACTTCTTCAGTATACAACTTTTTCCTCCCCCTTTTCTTCTTCTTGTAACCTCCTGATTACAATTTGTGGTACACATATATGTAGCATGAACAATAAATCCTGAGACAGATATTGGTGTTCAACCTGAAAACCAGAAAAAGTAAAGCAGCCAAACCACTAGATAAAGTCTTACCTTTACCAAGGCTGAGGGACAGCAGACTAAGCAGACTAAGCCTCTCTCTCCTCCCTCTAGTGCTGGAATTAAAGGTGCATGGCTCCCTAGTACTGGGTTTAAAGGTGAGGCACCACCCCTTGGATATCTTTCTGCATTGATCTTGTGTAGCCCAGGGTGGCCCAGAACCCACAGAGATCCACCTGCCTCTGTCTCTCAAATCCTGGAACTAGAGGTGTGTGCCACCACTGCCTGACTTCTAGTGGCTTAGCTTTGCCCTTTAGTTATTAAACATAAATAAAATATCATTACACATATGCTCATAGATGTATAGCCATCCATTGTGGCAGGGTTGACCTCCCAAGAACTTTAAAGAAAATACACACTGTCTCTCCCTAAATCTATCAACTGTCAATTGCTTCTCAGTTAAGGGTGTGTACTTTTTTTTTAGTATCTCATATGATATTTTTAAAATTTATTTATTTATTTAAGATTTCTGTCTCTTCCCCGCCACCGCCTCTCATTTCCCTCCCCCTCCCCTAATCAAGTACCCCTCCCTCGTCAGCCCAAAGAGCAATCAGGGTTCCCTGCCCTGTGGGAAGTCCAAGGACCACCCACCTCCATCCAGGTCTAGTAAGGTGAGCATCCAAACTGCCTAGGCTCCCCCAAAGCCAGTACTTGCAGTAGGCTCAAAAATCCATTGCTATTGTTCTTGAGTTTTCAGTAGTCCTCATTGTCTGCTATGTTCAGCAAGTCTGGTTTTATCCCAGGCCTTTTCAGACCCAGGGCAGCTGGCCTTGGTGAGTTCCCGAAGCCAGACCCAAAAAGAAGAACATGGGATGTACTCACTCATATTTGGTTTCTAGTCATAAATAAAGGACATTGAGCCTATAATTAGTGATTCTAGAGAAGCTAAATAGGAAGGAGAACACAGAGAAAAACATATAGGCATCCTCCTGAATATTAACCTTCATCAGGTGATGAAAGGAGACAGAGACAGAGACCCACATTGGAGCACCGGACAGAAATCTCAAGGTCCAAATCAGGAGCAGAAGGTGAGAGAGCACAAGCAAGGAACTCAGGACCGCGAGGGGTGCACCCACACACTGAGACAAGGGTGTGTACTTGCAAGACCCTCCTTCTCCATGCTGGAATGAAGGCACACTCAGTAGGAGAGGAAGAATTAAAAACCGAATGGTCCCAATCTTTCTTCTTAGCTGTGCTTCAGGGGATCCTGTCTCTCCCTGTTCTCACCCTTGCTCGCTCTTGGCCCTTTCCTCCCAGCCTGCTGAAGTGTGAGAAGCCATCTCAGCCCTAGCCCCAGCACTGGCTTCCCACACGGTGTGGAAGAGCTGGTACCTTGCAGTGGCTTACAGACCATCTGCATCTGTCTTCCTGGTCACACATGTCCATTTCAGGTCCCATGCAGCTCACAGATGTCTCCGAAGGCCGTGTTTGTCAGCACGCCGGTCCTATTCTGTCCCCACGAACTTTAAAGGTCTCCACAGGCGGGCAGAGATTCTGGTCCCTGCTTGATAGCCTACTTGTGCTTTAATCTCTCCTCACATCTGCTGACATAAAACATTATCTTCTGTGTATTTTAAATTTTGTTTCAGTCAGTTATCTCTTCTCCCATGGAAGTATACGATCTGCGAACTCAGATTTTGCCTGTGTTATTCACAGTTGAACCTGAGAGGCCTGCCTGGGTCAAGGCTACCTTCCGAATTTGTGGGAGGATGAGGGAAGGAAGAGCAGAGGGCAAGGCCTTGATTTTGATGCTATCCCAAAGCCTGGGAATCTTACAGCATGTGTGAGATTCTTTATATCACACCAGATAAGTGTGTGCATACTTATCATGAACACATACCCTACATAATCACATCCACTCACATCAGACCCCTGTGGACACTCTCATACACATGTCCTATATAACATCATAAACAAGCTACATGCTTTGTACATACATGTATAGTCCATACCCTTTAGTCCTATATAACCACAAACATGCAGAATGCCAGGACCCCACTGGCACATATCATGGTAACCACATACAGACATATCCCAGAATAGGCATCCTAAATAATTATGAAGACACATATACATGCCATTTACCTGTATGTCCACCCCATATACATCCACCCTACTTAACTATACACATGCACATCCTAATATCTCTGTAGACAAACCCTGTACCTTGACATGTATGAACTACATCAACACATATACATGTCCCAACACCTATATCAATGCATATACATGTACACACCTACCACATACCTCACACATATATACATATCCCTGTATACCTACACATAGACATATACATGTACATACCACAATATGCCTTCCCACTCCACATGCATGAGTCCCAATTAATCATGTTCACACGCACACATCCCAATACCTCTACACACATATTCTATAGCACTGCATATGCACATCTTACATCAACCCCCAGAAGCACATATGCACAGCACAACACCTCACATACACAAACACACTTCCATATAGCCACATACAGACATACACATGCATACACCACACCCAGGCCTTCTTACTCTTCATATGTGACGACTATGCACCGTGTACATATGCCCCAAAACCTCGAGCCAACATAAATACACATACAGCTCGATATGCCACGTGCACACCTGCCACAACCCCACATCCCCACCACGCAAACACAACTGTCATCTCATCATGACACCAAGAAGAGAAACCATGTCTTATAGTTTACAGTTTCCTTTCACATGGCTGGTGGCACACATGTTCCGCTTTCAGATGGCGAGCCTGAGGACCGTTAAGTCTTTTGGCAGGTGAGATGAAGCTTAGAGAAGAGCTCCTGATAAGGAGCCAAAGAGACAGATTCACGAGACAAATTACACACGCTAAATCTACTCAGCTCACCTGGAACACGGTGAAGTCCGAGCAGGGAACACCCAGAAGACTTTGGAAGATACACAGGACAAAGACTTGTTATGAGTTGTGTGTGGGGATTAGTGGTTAGATGACAAAGGCCGAATGGAACTCTAGGGACTACTGGCCTGGGGCAATCCAACACGGAAGTCAGAAATTCCTCACTGTTGGATGGGAAACAGGACCAAGGGCAATGCATGAATGCACCCAACATTTCTTATTTCCCAGATAGAATCCACATTCTGAAAAATCCTTCAGAATCGAGTGGAAAAACATTCCGGAAAGTGGCATCACTTTTTATGTTCACTCTAGTTCCCTATCACTCATGTGGCTCAAATTCAAATTGGTATGGATTTCAAATTTGGCATAGAAGGTCACAAGTTCAGATGAAATACAATTCTGCAGAGGATACGTTTGAAGCACTTGGTTCCTCCCACCCTGAGCCTTTCCTAGCTGCCGGGAGGTGCCTGAGTGCCTGCCTCCTGGGCCCTGCTCTCACCTTCAGGACCAGCTCCTCTTTCTCCAGCTGCTCTCCTCCTTTCTTTGTCACCATGAAGAAGCAAGCTGTCACAAGTCCGCCTGCCTCATCCAGGGTCTCCCCTACAACTCCACTTTTTTCTATCACGTGACCTGGTCCAAAGGCACAGACTGGCTAGTGGGCAACTTTGAGAGGCCTGATTCTGCAGGTGAATGCGACAAGAAGTCTACGGGAGTCTGGCGGGACAGAGACAGATTGGGGCATCGCCGGAGCCTCTAGTTCTGAATCCGAGGACTCTTGTCTTCCAGGACCAACATTCCACTTTTGCTCGACAGACGTTACATTGCTGTCCTTTGCTCAGGGCTCAGCAAAGCTTATCCACTTTATCTCACTCATTCACAGTTCATGAGACAGAAACAAACAGCCCACCAAAGACAAATGGTGAGGGCAGCTCTCAACAGCCAGGGGCCTAATGGGAAAGAAAAGCCGTGTTCAAAGTCTGCGTGTGGGGTCCAGGATCCCGAGGAGCAGCTGAGCTACCACCACCCAAAGCCAGCAGGGAGGGTGGGTTATTGGATTCCTTAGGCCACAGTGCCCATGACATAAGCTGCAGACAGTGCAGCTGCTTTCTCTGAGGGATGCATGGGGCCTGAGCAGCTTACTGAGAAGGGGATGAGGAGACAAAACCCTGTATAACCTCCTTAAAAATAATCTCAGCTGCCAAGTCCATCCAGAACCTGAGCTTCCCTGCGATGGGGCAGAGTTGGTGGTACTTGGCAGAAGTTCGGGATCAGGTGGGAAGCATCCTGTCCCTACACCCTAGGTCACAGGACCTGAAGTCTGTTGCTGACGCTAAACAGCCATAAGGGGTGAGGTTGGGCTTGGGGTGTGGGCTTAACTCTATAGTTGTGTGTTTGCTGCTGTCTGTATCTGGAAAATCCTCCAAAGTCCCACATGCTAACAGCTGGGATTCTAGCCTGTGCCCTGATTAGGGATGGGACTTTCAGGAGATGGTGCTTCAGCAGAGGAAGGTGAGTCAAAAACATCCTGTCAAGGCTCTGGAATTAAAGAAAACTTAGCCATCTCAGGAAGTTGCTGGAACTTGCAGGGTCCACAGGCCTCTCTCCCCAAGGTTGCAGAAACAATAATGATTACTGGGGAGAGGAGCATCTACAAGGGGTTGAGCTGAATGTAAGTCATGCAGGAGGTTCCAGAGAGGTGGCTTTTGTGAGTTGGTGTCCCACTGCAGGGGGCTTTCCAGTGTCATAGCTGCTTTTAAGTTATGTTTGCTTTCACCAGGAAGCCCCAAATCACCCCAGTGAGTAACCCCAATAAACTCATGGTTTACTAAGCTAGAGGAGGTGGAATCATTTCTTTGGCTTGTTCTTGGTGCCCTATCTGGGGTGAATCTGCCTAGGAAAAGCCACACAACAAGTACATGTTATGTGTCCTGGCTAGATTTATGTCAAGTTGACACAGCTAGGGTTATTGGGGAGGCGGCAGCCTCAGCTGAGAAAATGCCTCCATAAGATCCAGCTTAGGTGTGATGGATTAGGGAGGACCCAGCTCAGAGTGGGTGGAATCAGCCCTGCGCGAATGGTCCTGGCTTCTATACGAAGGCAGGCTGAGCAAGCCTTGAGGAGCAAGCCAGTAAGCAGCACCCTCCGTGGCCTCTGCATCAGTTCCTGCTCCTGCCCATCTTGTGTTCCTGTCCTGACTTCCTCCCATGATGGACTCTGATGGGGAAGGGTAGGTCAAGCCAACTCTTTCCTCCCAAAGCTGGTTGAGGTAACGGGGTTTCATCACGTCAGTAGTAAACCTAACTAAGACACCGTTGAAGGTGATGTTGGCAATAATGCTTCTTGCCGCCTCTGCTTTTCAACAGTTATGATGTCAGCAGGCCTCCATGACCATGGACCCAAAGCTTTTGGAATCTCTGAAACTAAGATCTCAAGAGAGCCCTCCCAAACCCCTGGCGTATTGACTCCTACCCTTGTCACGGTGATGGAAACCCGACTGTTCTTACTTACACCTGTAATTGTTTGCTCGATTCGGGAAATAACCGGGCCAGCTTAAAGATAAACAATTATATTTTTAGTTTTATAAGGAGAAACTCACGCCACAAGAAGGGGAAGTCCGAGTCCCGCTGTGTCCCACGGGAATCACCCAGAGAGAGCAGGCACCGAGTCCTAGTCCGTCCCAGTTTTTCTTCCTGGGCTCCAGGTAGCCACGCCTTAACTACATTCCACTTCTTAAAGGTGATTGGTTAACAGAGCTTTCCCCATCATACACCAGCCGTGGGGTGTGGGCTACTTCGGCCAGCTATGGAAATGGTAAGGAGAAGCGGCTGATGGGAAATACTAAGAGCCACTCTCCTCCCTGGAGGGCAAAAGGGAGAGGCCAAGAGAGCCGGCAGTGAAGGTGAGGGAAGACCAGTCACCTTCAGAGAAAGATCACATCCGGTACCCGATCCACTAACTCCATAGCCCAAGAGGCAGGAAGAAGTTCTAGAATGGAAGTCAGTTCTGTGGCAACTTTACAGCTTGATTGGGGTTACACAGCCCGGCAGTGAAAGAGCTGTGTTTAAGGCCACAGGCTGGATGCTCATCTAAGAGTTTCGCTGTTTTAAGCCAGTGATTGCACCAGCGCAAAGGGTGAGGCTGACACGGTTGGACCTTGATGGGGGTCCTGAAACAGACACTCATTCTCTGAAAAGAGGTCCGGCCAGTGTGACTGCCTCGAGAGCAGCCATGAGTGTCCAGTCCTTAGTGGCTTGGAAGTGCTTCTGTTGGCAGGGGGTCCTAGCAGCTTACATGGTCTGTAGACAGTTTTAAACTTAGCACTCTCCTCTACCACACTCAGCATGAATATGATTTTGTCCCGAAGACAAGCTGAAGGTGGGTTTTGACTGAAGATATGGAATGATCTGCTTGAAATTTATAGACAAATACCACTTTTTACTCTAGACACCCCCTGCCACTGTGTGAGCTTTGTGTGTGTGTGTGTGTGTGTGTGTGTGTGTGTGTGATGTATATGAGCACATGTGCTTGCTCATGCTGGACTCATGTGAATGTAGATTACAGGCTGAAGTTGGAAGGTCTTTCTCAATTGTGGGTTTTTTGTTTGGGGGTATTTTTTAACGTTTTGAGACACGGTATTTTACAGAACCTTGCCGTTTTGCCTAGACTGGTTGATGATCAAGCCTCCTGGGACCTGCCCTTTCCAGCCACTGTTCTCTTTGCTGGGATCACAGGCAAGGTGGTCGCATTTAGCTTTTCTCATGGGTGCCAGGCATCTGAACTTAGGTCCTCATGTTTGGACAGCAGGTACTGTGCCCGCTGAGCTGCCTGCCCAGCCCATCAACCAAGACTTGTTTTTTTAGAAACATTGTGCTTCTGTGGATGTCAAAGACAACATGCCTAGAGTCCACATCTGAATCCTGGTCTTGAAGCGCTGGAAAGACGTTTACCCCTCCTCTCTCTTTCATGACCAGACACATCCAGTGAAAGACAGCCATGTTTCAGTAGGGACTGCCTTCTCTCTTTGTGATTATTATTATTATTATTATTATTATTACTAAACCATTTGTTTAGATTGAAGATGTTTTTAGTGTTCAGTGTTTGAAAGGAATATTAAGTCGGTCTACCCAGCTTATCTTTTGCCTTTTAGTTGTATATATGTGCTCCCTTAAGTGTTCCATAAAGCCGGCAGGGTCTTTTCCTGGAGGAATCAATAGGATAAGGCCTAAAATAGCAGAAAGAATCATAGAGATGTCTTCCTTTAGCTGCTGTGAGCTGTGGGCAGGTGCATTGTTTTCTATATAGCAAATATTCCCAAAGGCAGATTTCATTAATTTTAGGAAGCAAATGTGTTTCTTAAAAGGAAAAAAATACAACATTATCCATGCAATCTAGCACAACAAACAAGCAGGTCGTTTGTAAAATCATCTATCTACTTATTCTAAGGAACGGGTGAATATGTACGGTGTGACTGCTCCTTAAGTTATAGAGGGTGCATGAGCTAGCATGCAAGGGGATTGCCTGAGACAAGATACATGGCGCCTGTTTCCTCTCATAAGAAACAAATTCAATATATTTTGAAATTTCAATAGGAAAAAAAGGGGGAAGCAAAGATGGCTCATATTTCAAGGTGAAAGCCCTCTGGTGACTGAAGAGGTTCCCATTTCTACTGCAATTATGGTTCCTGCTCTTTTTATTTTTGTAAATTTTCCCCCCACCCTGAACCGGCGCAGGATATATTTATAGCTGGGTTTCATTTAGCAATGATCATTTGTACTGATCGGTGACAGATTTATAGGATCCTAGATTCCTGATGTCACTATTGTATTATTTATAATTCTATAAATTAAAGCTATTATTATCAGCGATGGCCTCTGACAATAGGATGCGGAGGCTGGAAATAGCATTTAATATTTTCTCAGCCCTGATGAATCCTCTATGGATTGCATCCTGATGTAGACTAAGAAATCATTGTCTTTGCTGGGGGGTGAGGGGGTGGAGAGCTACCGTAATAATAATAATAAGTCACTAATGAAAGACAAAAATTTCAGGACTATTTGTAGGCCCTGGGTTTTTAATCTTCCTAATGATAGCCCTGACAATAAATAGATGAGGGCACTAATACACAGCTGAGAACACCAACAGATCGCGCCTCTCCCTCCCTCCGTTCTCAATTAGCCTCCAGGACAGATTCACGTCATGACTTCTAAATCTCCCTTTTATCTCTATACTGGAGGAGGCTGTCTCCACTGAGCAATTTTTAAGCAAGGCCTTTATGACAGATGGGGTACAGGAGAGCCTTTATCTCCTTGAACGAAATAAAACAATCACCCTTAATTGGTGACTTCAGCACCTAACAGTTTATTTGTGACTCTAGGATGCTGCAAATTAATAATCACATTTGGAGGATGAATGCCGAGAGGGCGGAAGGGAAATGGTTGTATCTCCAAGACTGCATTAAAAAAAAATCTCTTCACAGATGCAGTCCAGTATAAGATCCTGGCAGCTGGGGGCCTTAAACACAGCTCTTTCACTGCCGGGCTGCGTAACCCCAATCAAGCTGTAAAGTTGCAATGAGCTTCAGGTTTTCTGTCAGTGAAATTGAGATACTTAAGTTCTGGAACGTGAGGATCTTAAGCACATTAAATTAACGGGGCTTAGAGCACGGTGGCTGAAATACATAAACCCGCTTATCCTCTGAGCACACTGGCACCAAGGGCCTTGATTCTGGGAGGCTGGGCTGTTTGGCCATGGAGCGCAGGGGACATGTCACCAGGAGATGCATCTGAGTTTGCTCTGGGCCACTCATTAGGCCAGGATAGGCTCTCCACCCTCTCTCTCCTCTTTGTAACTTATGTGAAGGCAGCAATAGTTTACAAAGCTAATAACATTTTCTGCTATGAAGGATGGAATGGAATACCATTCTGCTTGAAAGGAACCTGCAGTCACAAAATGTACAGGAAAATGGATGGATCTAGAGTGTGCAATGTTAGCTGAGGTCACACAATCTCAGAAAGAAAAGGACCATGTGCTCTCTATTGCATGCTGATCCTAGCCTATGCTATATGTATGTATGTATGTACACAAGCGTGTGTGGGGTGAGTATAACATGAAGGAGGAAATAAGAAGAGAAAATGCTAGGGTGGTGAGGAAGGTTGGGATACAGGTAATGGACATGTGAGTTGTCAAACTGAATATAAAGCCAATTGCTTTTCTAGTTGTAACACTGTTATGCTCTTCCTTCCTTCCTTCCTTCCCTTCCTTCCTTCCTTCCTTCCTTCCTTCCTTCCTTCCTTCCCTTCTTTTTCTTTCCTTCTTTTTCCTTCCTTCTTTCTCCCTCCTTCCTTCTCCCTCCTTCCTTCTCCCTCCCTCCTTCCTTCCTTTCTTTTTTTCTTTCTTTCTGTGGGTAAGTGTATAAAAATAAAATTGATTATGAAAGTGTAGAGTCTGATGTGACCTCCACGGTTTTAGAATAGGTATTCTAACTCTACAGAGGGTCGCTGAGATACGGAGGCTTTGGGTCTCAATGTGTGCTGTTTTGCATTTGTGTGCTTGCAATAAAGTATTTATTGAGGACGTTGACAGCATCTCAACTCCACAAAGAGGTACAAAACTTATGCTACGGATGAGTTCCAGGTGTAAGACAAAGTCAACATCTGGTTCCTTTGAGATTATGTCTTTGGTTCCCCAAACAGCAGTTTCTTTATGTGTCCAGGAGGAGCTACGATGGCTGTAAATGCTTTCGGAAGTCACCTGCACACTGCCAGGCTAGGAGGAGCCAGCTCCTCGGCTGTACCTCCAGCTAGCTCTCAAAGTTATGGAATGTCAAAAAGGAATCCTCAGCACACCGTGACAGAAGCCACCAAGAACAGGAGACCTAGTTGATGTGGGAGTGATTTCTTATTAATAAAGAAACTGCCTAGACCCATTTGATAGGCCAACCCTTAGGTAGGCGGAGTAAACAGAACGGAATGCTGGGAGAAAGAAGCTGAGTCAGGGAGTCGCCATGGTTCTCCCACTCCAGACAGACGCAGGTTAAGATCATTCCTGGTAAGCCAGTTTGTGGGCTACACAGATTAATAGAAATGGGTTAGATCAATATGTAAGAGCTAGCCAATAAGAAACTGAAACTAATGGGTCAGGCAGTGTTTAAAAGAATACAGTTTCCGTGTAATTATTTCGGGTAAAGCTAGCCGTTCAGGCGGCTGGGTGCGGGGACTCAGCCCGCCGCTCCTACTACTACACCTAGTGCCACAAGGATGTCATCCATTCATGTGTGTCTGCTCCCTTCACATCACAGATTCAGTCCCAGACCCTCACATCTGGGGGTTCCCCAAGCTCCGAATGGAAAATGAGATATATAGAGAAGGGGATGAAAGGGACGTAGGCTTTCAGAAGGGAACGGAAAGTAGAGGGTGTTCATACTCTAGGGGCTAGGTCTATCCGTGAAGCTGAAAACACACCACTGTGGAACAATAGCAGACATGGAGAGATGACCTGATGGCCTAACATGTCACTGTCTCCCATGATGGCTCTTCTATCAAGTTGTAGAAGATACAACTCAAGGCATTTCCATTCAACTATGGATGGTGTGAGAGATTTCTTGGAATATTTCCCTAGGGTTCTTGCTTTTCCATTTTAAAATTCAAACTGGAATTTCATCTTTTATCCTTTATTGTCCAAAACCTGTCTTCCAATTTGGATTCCATGAGAATTTAACCCTCAGGAGGGCAAGTTGGCATTTAGACAGTGAACTCAGTGATGATGTGTGTAGAGGAGGAGGGAAGGTTCACTTGAGAAAATGACAAATCACACACACACACGTACACACATGTGCACACACACATGCGTGCACACACATGCATGAACTTCATACACACACATGTACCCACCCCTATGTCTGATTCAGGACCCTGTTTTTTACAGCTCCATCCCTGACTAGACCCTGGACCTCTGCACCTGTCCTTACTTAAGTCTTTCTCTCCTTCTCTGTGCTGATATACATCTTCTCCATGGGCCTCGCTTTTCTTTCCCTGATGCTACTAGAATTAGACCTCATGACTTTTGCTTGCCAAGCAAACATATGATCACCGAGCTACACCCCCAGCTTACTGTATAATGAGGATTTATTTGCAAAAACTGAGGTGGAATCTGTCTCATCAGAGCATGTGAGACCGTGTGGATCCTTGAGGGTTAAGTGAGATTGCAAGAGCTTCTAGTTAGTGTAGCTTTGGGGCAAACCATCTGGCTTATACCTATCTTGGTTAAATATATGATCTTGCAAAATAAAATGCATACCAAGCCACTGAGGGAAAATCCCTTAGATCCAGCATATGGTGAGAGGATAATGTTAGGGCGTGAGTTTTATTCCTACCTCACTCAGGATTATGAGAGCCCATCCTGGTGCTGATCAGACAGACCTCTTCTCTCCAAGAAGTTTGGCCTTCTTCAGGCCATATGTAAGGACTAGGGTGGAGCCTTTCTCCTTGCTTCTCCTCTCGGTCTCCATGTCATCCCGGTATGATTCAGGACACTGGTCTCTGCAGCTCCTACCAACGCTGGACCTTGGACCTTTGTTCCTATCAGTGTGTATGTAGCCTGTTGGCATTACCGCTGCAAAACACTTGGTCCTCTATAGAGAGCAGAATTAACTGTTGGCGGTTCTGGAGGTCAGAGTCCAAATTAAGGTTTGCTGATAATCTGGTAAAGGTTTCATTTCTCTGCTTCTAAGTTGCTGCCTTGAACACTCTACCCTCTCACAGTGAAAGTAAAAAGGGACGAAAAGACTTGACACTACACAAAACATCTGTTCACTAGGGGCTTAGTTCACAGCGAGGGATGAACCCCATGACCTAACAATTTTGTCTAAGTTACATTCTTATACTGCTGTGCCAGGTGATAAGTTGCAGTGTGAGCTTCAGAGGAGATTCTGGCACACAGACCATGATACTGGTTTTCTTTACTCTTTTGTTGATTAATGTCTTGTGCTTCTTCGGGATTCCTGATCTTCTCATTCCTGTCATGGATCTTTCCTACATCCAAGAACAGGTGGGCCTTGGAGACCACAGAAAAGGGAATCTATTCTCTTCCAACATCCTTCAATGGGGACAGTGTCGTGAGTAGATTCCTCTGAGCCTTCAGGTCCTCTGTCCCAATAAGCAAACCATGTAGGAAAATTGAAAGGCAATCACACCTTTACAATCTCTCAAGCCGGTCATTGTTTTACCATTTGCCTTGGTTTTTCTTTTCACAAGAAAAATTCTACTATTTTCTGTGTCTACGTTGGATAGATGTCACAGATGGAGGGAAAAAACTAAAGAGATTTGCAAAGTGAGTCCTGTACATGGTCACATCAGTACTGAGTTTTAAAGCATATTTTATATCTATCTATTTTTTGGACTTACCAAATAATAGTCTTATTTAGAGTGAGGCATCAAATAAAATATAGCAGGAAGTTTTTCCTTAGGAGGAGAAATATTGTAGACAGACCCTAAGAGAGACTTAGAATTGACCTTAGATTGACTCCATTCGGAGAGTTCTATTCTGAGGTGCACAGTCCACCAAGGAGAACTTGCCAGGTGATTCTAAGAAGCCTAAGAATTATGCTATATAAATGAATCTGGTCTATCATGGGTGGCTTCTGGCCTTCCATCGGATGTCATAGAGACCTTCAAGCATCAAGATTTACCATGGATCCGGCATGTTTCAGTTTATGATGGATGAGGGTTCTGAATCCACACAGCTGAAAGTCAAGCAATGGGTTAATGCTGGCGTCGGACTTAGGCATTGTCCCTTGGCTTGTGAGATGCCACCAACCCAAGGGCATGTGCTCCACCAGGCCAACATTCCACCTCAAGAGCTGGAGCCATCTGATCCACGTCTCTCCATGTCATCTGGGACATGGCAGCAGATCCAGCAATAAGAAGTTCCCAGTTTTCTTGTGACTGATGGCAGGCAGGAAAACACCCTCACCCCAGGGTTGTAAGACTGACTAAAAGACAATGAGTCTGGCATGAAGCTTTAGGAAACCACGACATCCGATTTGCATACCTGTGCAGGCATGGGGAAAGAGGCTGAAGCAGTAACCTAAGGAGGTCCTGGCACCTGCTGGCTCCTGAGCCATCACCTCGGCAGCCGGTGCTTGGCATCCACCCCTGTTTGCATAGCCTGCGGTTGCTTCCTAGAGCCTGAGTCTTGCTTCATTAGGGAGAACAGAGAAGTCTGGCATGGCGACACTCTTTAATGTGTGTTTCTTGTCCTTGTCTCCATGACTCAACGTGCAGCTGTCTCTGCCAGCAATGTCCAAATGCACCTTTGGTCGAAGAAGACTTTATTTTCATATGGATCTTAATCTAATTAGCCAGTAGGAGCAATGGTTTGTGTCATGGTTGCCCATCTTGATCTAATTAGCTACTGGAGTAGAAGCAGGGTGGATGTGGCATCCTTGTGGTGGGCATGTGCAGAGCTTCTTCTGTCAGGGTTTGCCTGCTGGCAAAGAGATTTCTAAACAGTGAAAACCGTCCACAGCTTAAGCCACGTCTGTAAAAGCAAGTCTTCTAGAAGCATCTTTAGATGTGCAGCCAGAAACACCCAGAGCTCAAACCTCTGCTCAGTCTGTTCAGTCACATCTAGTTAAGTCCACAGGCAAGCATCATCATGGTCCTTGTCCAAAGGGTAGATGGAGGATTACACGGAGAGACAGCTGGCTGGGTGTCTCCCCCCGCCCCCCCAGCCATAGTACACGGAGAGACAGCTGGCTGGGTGTCTCCCCCCCCCAGCCATAGCTTAGTTCCTGGTGCAGGGTGGGAACACCTCTGATGGCTTTCACTCTCTGTACCTTCTCCTGCAAGTGTGGCTCAGAAGACAGAGTCTGTCGGCAGTACAGTTTATCACTCTGACCTCCTCTGTATAGGTCTTTCCTCCCTCCTTCCCCTCTCCCTCCCTCCCTCCTTCTGTCCCTCCTCCTTTCCCCACCCATCTCTCTGTCTCTCTTTTCCTTTCTTTCTTTGAATTGGATTTCACCAAGGATTCCTTGAGGCATACTTGCCAATCACCACAGGGTCCCTCCCGCCTGTGGTAACCTCCCAAAGGAGACAGAAGGGGTTGTATACAAGTCTGAACTCAGGGGAAAACCAAACTGGGAAAATTCCCAAAGCTTGGAATTGAGGAAACAGTAGAAAACACAAATCCAGGGAAGACCATATGAAGGAAGCTGCCCTGGCAAATGCTAGGAGGACCCACAACTGGGCGAGGCAGGTCAAGGGTCTCCTGACTCCTTCCCCAGAAGCAGTTTGGGTGAGTTTTCTAGCCAAACCACCATTCCTTATCAGTTGCTGCCCCGGGTGAGCGTCTGGCCTAAAGTCATTTTCTTTCTGCCTTTATTGCTGTTGTCATAGCCCTACAGCCCAAATTTAATTACTCATCTTTCTTTCCTTCTGAAATTCCCATCAGCCTCCCCGCTGGCCACTTCCATTAGAAATAGCACCCTCTCCTCTTTCTCTTTTTCCCTCTTCCTCTCCCCCTACTACTGCTTCATTATTAGATCTTGTAGTGAGTAAGCATTCATAGTCTAGCTTAAAAGATGACTTGGGAACTGCGCTGGTGTCATGCCTGGAAGTCTGAAGATTTCGAAAAGCAAAGGCATACGATTGCAGTTATACTTTCCTGAGCTTGACACGTTCCCTTCCCGCGACATTGAACCTCTCAGGGAAACGTTCACACAGAGCAAATGGGCTCCTCTCCTTCTGGGGATCGGTGCAGAAATGAAGGGTTTTTGAGGAAGCAGAGGGATTATAGTTTACAGTCATACAAGATAATGCTAATAGCTGGCTGACCTCTCCTCATCCTTGCGTAAGAGCACAGGGGTCCCCAGTGGTATCACACTCCCACAACACAGCACACTGCTAACATGATCAGGGCCCTGAGCTAGTGACTAGGACCACACCATGGTCAAGTTTGGACTTCCTGAAAGTCTGAAGAACTCTAGTGAGACACAGAGGGGACTCACTGAACAGCAGAACCAGTGTCTCGTCGCCAATGCCATCTGTGTAAACACCCTCACGCTCAACCCCCTGAGCAGCACATGGGTTCTTCCTCAGGTGAGTGGCCGGAGGCAGTATACCACAGTGCTTATGCAATCGAAGCGAATAAATCCTTCTTCAGAAATTTGCCCAATGCACCCCTCCAACAACACGCTTCTTCTTGGACACTCACTGGATCTTGGGTTTTCTCTACGCTCAGCACACACCTCCCGATGTGGTGCAGGAGAATTGTCTGTATTCTGTCAATCATGTTTTAAATAAATGCTGATTGGCCAGGAAGGAAGTATAGGTGGGTCAATCAGACAAGAAGTAGAGGCAGGGCTATGAGAACAGGAGAATTCTAGGAAGGAGGAAGCCCATTCCTCCCAGTCCTGTCCAGACACTGAAGAAGCAAGATGTGATCTGCCCTGCTGAGAAAGGTACTGAGCCATGTGGCTAACATAGTTAAGGATAATGGGGTAATATACGTTATAAGAGCTAATACAAAGTCTGAGCTAATGGGCCAATCAGTTTATAATTAATGTAGAATCTCTGTGTGATCTTTTGGGGCTTACTGGCTGTGAGAACTGTACAGGACAGAAGCCCCAACAAGCCCAGACCATCATGTTACACAAATGTATAGTGCTTAGACTGGCTGTTGGAATCCTGCGTGGGACATGTGATTTGGACCCCAACCCCAAAGAGGTAGCACAATGCAGTGTGCTCTGCTTGAAAAGAAAGCTCCTGGAAACAGAAATGAAGTCTTTTTTACAAGGCAGTGTGCCAGTGTCTTTAATTCCACACATTCCAGTTACCTTGACAAAATGTATGCCTAAGAGGCAAGTGATTTCTGCGAGACTGACTTCCTGATGTTTGGTTTAGAGGAAGAAAATTTAATTGTCAGTCAATGAAGACAGTTTTGCTTTCTCTGGTTGCAAATACCGGAAGTTCCATGGAACATCCCAGTGTCAAGACAACAACTCTAGATCCCCTTCACACACAGAGATCACATGACCTTGTGGGTCTGTTTCTCTGTGGCATCATATGGGCAGGGTAGATGAGATGTTTCCCCTGCTGCAGGCCACGTGGGAACCACCTGAGATTCTGCTTTTTCTCAGTAGCCACAAAGCACCATCTGCCCCATGGTTGTCCTCTCTGTAAAGAGCTTGGCTCAGCTTCTAAAATTTCTAAAATTTTAACAGGTCTTAAAATGATATAATGCCCTCCATTGCCCTCAGGTCAATATTCTGGTCCCGGCTTTACTTCTTGCTGTGATCCTTGATTTTTATACTTCAGTTAACACTGAATTCTGGGTACAAACACACACACACACACACACAGATATACACACATGCAAACACAATTGAACTATGGATGCTCAAAACTGTGTTTTAACAGCAATGCTATCATCAATTTTTAATCATTTTTTATTGAGCTATACATAGTTTTCTGTTCTCCTTCCTTCCTCCTCCTCACCTTCTACCCTCTTTGTGCCTCCCACACTCCCGGTTTACTCAGATCTTGTCTTTTTCTCCTTTTGTATCTCGGGACAGTGATGGAGATAGAAGTGTTAGCAGTGATGTAAGCTTTGAATAGAAAACATTGTAGAGGTACTAGCTTTTAGTCGTGATAATCAATATTCCCCATACCCTGAGTGCAGTACTTATGGTTGAAACCCTGAATGTCTTTTACAACTTCAGTCTGTGGGCTGAGGGTTCCTGATGCATGGCTGGAAGCTGAATTTGACCACAATGTGGCTTGACTTCCTAAACTTTATAGTCGGGGAGACCTGAAAGCAAAATTACCTGACGCATGTGACCATTAAGAGAAAAGGTTCACTCTGGAGCATTCATTTGAAATGTTTGTTGAAAATGGTATTTAAAACATACTGAGACTTTAGCTCTCTGAGTTTAAAAAAGGGGGAAGAGATTGACAAGGTCAAACCTTCCAAATTTCTCCCAAACAGCACCACTAGTTGGGACCAAGAGTTCAAACACCCATGCCTTTTGGTGACATTCTAATTCAAACTACCATAGCCCATGTGAATATAAACAAGAGGCCAGGGTGTCTCACATAGATTAACTCTCAGTGACATGTAGCCAGTGGGCTAACCTGGCCAATGAATGTTCAGTTGAGGAAGTGTAACATCTTTAAAACATTCCTGAATTTCACCCTCATCTCCTCATTGCACAAGGAACAGCCATGCCTTGCCCTGCTGTGATATTGAACATGGAGCTTATCATTGAGCTTAAGTCTGTTTCTGGAAGGGTGTTTGTACTGCCCGGGGATGCTTACTGGTTCTGTTTCTGAGCTTGGCTTGATCTTTAATAAACAAAAGATTTTCAGAGCCCAATGATTTTCATTTTAAATGAATTTTTTTCTTTTCAGACAGCATACATGAGAGCCTGTCAGTAACACTGCAGGTCATTCCATACCTTAGGAAGGACTCCTCATGAAGTCCATAGATACCTCATGTAGGGGCAATTTCTGAGATGAAGTGGTAAGAGATGTTTGAAGGCAGAGAGATCAAGGAAATGTCAGAACCAATGGGCAGTCATGGTCCCTCTGACTCCTGTCTGTGGACAGATGCTGCGGTGTGCCAATTTTCACAAAGTCTAAGGCTCTACTCTTTTATTTGAACCAATTCTCTTTGAAAACAATGGATGTTGCAGTTTAAAAAAGCTATGAAAAAAAGTCTCCTGTAATCACATATCAGAGTAGCTAAGGGGCTCCAGGATCCCTGAGAAGTCTCATCTCCATGTTCATTCTCCTATTTCCATAGAAGTCCCAGTTTGAGGTGTTTGAGCCACACATACACCTTCCTGGTATGCTACCTTGTAGGACACTGGTTCTCAACCTTCCTAAGCCTGTGACCCTTTAATGCAGTTCCTCATATTTTGGTGATCCCCAACTCTAAAATTATTTCATTGCTTAATAAGTATAATTTTGCTACTGTTATGAATCTAACATAAATATCTGATATGTAAAATATTTTATATACAACCCCTGTGAAATAATTGTTTGACCCATCCCCAAAACGGGTCACAACCCCCAAGTTGAGAACTGTTCTTTTTGGAACTTGAGTACTCACATCTGAGATATGAATCTGAAAAACACAGGAGCTAAGTTCAGTGACTGAGTTCTCAGGTGTACAAGTATAATGTATGTGCTGGTTGCTGAAGAGTATGCCTTGAGTAAGTCAATGAAAGGGGCTTTAGTTAGACTAGCCCAGGATCCAGTATCACAGATTTTGTCAAGGAAATGGGTTTGGAAGTAATTTATGTCTTTACCTCAAAATTTATAATCTATTGAAAGATGATCATTTGATATAAAGAGTTTTCTAGTATAAAAATTACTGGTAAAAAAAATATATTGTGTTTCCAATCACTATTTCAGGCCATGATTGAGCAGTCTCTGTTCTATAGTCTTGAGTGCTAGAGTCTTTAGATTCCAGAAGATAAGAAGTCCAGTGTGAGTTTCAGATTAAATTTCTATGACAACCTCAGGACTTTCATATTATCCGAAAGTAACCAGGATTCAAACTAAGTGGAAATCTGTTGTAGAATATTATTTAAAGGTGTGTTACTTTTGTTTACAATGTGGAACATTTGTTTAATGATGTAAAGGTGTGTTGCTTTTGTTTAGACTTCATTTGATTAACTGTGAAGCTGTGATTCTTTGCCTGTCTAAAACACCTGATGGTCTTAACAAAGAGCTTAATGGCCAATAGCAATGCAGGATAAAGAATAGGTGGTGCTGGCCAACAGGGAATAAATAGGAGGAAAAAATCTGGGGAAAAGGAGGAGTGAGAGAACAAGGAAATGAGGACATCAGGGTCCAGCCACTTAGCCACACAGCCGGCCATGAAGTGGGAGTTTGATAATACATGGAAGTTAGGAAAGGAAAAAGTCTGGAGGCAAGAGGTACTTGGGATAATTTAAGAAAAGCTGGCAAGAAGCAAGCCAAGCTAAGGCCGAACACTCATGACTAAGAAGCCTCCAAGTGTGAATCATCTGGGAGCTGGGTGGTGGGGCCCCCAAAGAACAAAAGAAGACCAAAGAGCCCCAAAGAGCAAAAAGCCAAAAAAGTAAAACAACCAATGACAGGAACTATAGGTTGACATCATGTCCTCTTATTAACCTAGAAGCTACCAGGTAGTGTGGAAAGAGCTTTACTGTTCAATGTGGAACGCTCACAGTGGAGAAGGAAGGCATGGCAGTCGTGGTGGTCACACTTTAACAGAAGGGTGTTTGAGGACACACTTGCCATCATACTCCCTGGACGACTGCCTGCTGCCGCTGGCAGGGGCACATCCCCAACTTTCCATTTATCAGATTCTAGTTGCCTGGCATGCTGTGCCACTCTCAGCAGCGGAAGTAGACAAAACCGGTCCCAGGATCAAGTCAACTAGCCCACGAAGAGTAAACCACAACTTCTGTTTTCTTGACTGTCTTGTATCATATGCCTACCAGGACAGCCACAAGTGTGGTATGCAATGTGCCTCCTGTGTTTCTGGAAATGAAGGACCCAGGATAGGCTCATATGTCACTAAATATTGAACTATGATGCATGGAGTATGCGCACAGACATTCCCTGCTCCTGGTGGCTTCTGACCCCTGATTTTCTGAGAACTGCTAAGACTGGTAAGAGCCATTGGCATTTTGCTGTGTATGGAACCTGACATTTCACTCCAGTCCACTCTACTCTAATCTGTGTCTCATCATTTACCTTCCACACCAAAGAAAGCTCCCCTTTATCGCTGGCCTGCAACCTTTAAAAACACCACCGCCAACAATAATGAAACATAAACTCTGTTGACCATACCCTTTCTTTGAACTTCACTGGGGGCCGAGCTTGCTTTCAGAGAGAAGCCCTCTCTGTGTTCTTCTCTTTCTTTCTGCTCTGGTTTTGCTTTCTAGCCAGTATCAGTTCTTCTTATGTCTTTTCTCAGATCTACCAGAACAAGAACTTCTAGATTAAAATATGGTCTCTACAATGATGTGTTATTACCCAGCCCCTTTTGGTTTAAAACAATAAATAAAACACATTTGTTTCTAGAAGCTAAGAGTCAAAAAACCAAGGTAAAGCAGGCTTTGTATCTCCAGAGACCAGGAGAGAACTGTTATACTCTTTAGTATCTATTGTCTACCATAGACATTTGCTCTGTTTCCTTAATTTCTTTATGTACATGGCTTGGTTACTTATCACATCACCAAAATGTCATATAAATATTTTTTTCCAAATGAAAGGGTTATCTTTGCCACCCCACAGATGTACATAGCAATGTTTAGAAAAATAGTTGCAATATAATGCTTTATGAAGATTATATAAGCCTAGCATAAATGTAAAAAAATTATAATGAATGTTAGTGAAGCCTTGGAAATGAAGCCATGAGGTCTGTGTTGACATCAAAGACATGCAGTGCTGGTGTGACCTGTCATTCTCTCCTATCAGTGGTCTGTAAACAAGGCTGAAGTTCTAGCCAAGGAGATGTCCAAAGCCTAGTGATGTCAAGTATGTTCTCCAAGGCCTTGTGTTTAAATGCATGGTGAATTCAGGTTCTCTGATTTCATGTGGATCTAGGTTCTACAACTAATCTATCCTGATTCCTGTTCCATTACCTGAAGTACCTTGTTCATAGGAACTGTGCTGTAGACATTTAAGAGCGTGGACTTGGGGTATAGCTTGGGATACAGTATTGTTGCAGATGTGCAAGGACACTGTGATGTGGGATTCCCCTCTGTATGCTGTGAATACCATTGGTTAATAAAGGACTGTCTTGGGCCTGTGCAGGGCAGAATAGAGGTAGGTGGGGAAAACTAAACTGAATGCTGGGAGAAAGAAGGCCGAGTGGAGGAAGAAGCCATGTAGCCCCACCCGAGATAGATGCTGGGGATGGAAATTTACCCAGTAAGCCACAGCCACATGGTGATGCACAGATTAATGGAGATGGACTAGTTTAAAATGTAAGAGTTAGCCAGAAATATGCTTAAGCTATTGGCCAAACAGTATTGCAAATAATATAGTTTCTGTGTGATTCTTTCAGAGCTCAGTGGCTGGGAACAAACACACGGCCTTTTACTATAACACTGGGTCCATCGGCAGCATGCCCATCCTTCCCCAAAGAGAAGGATGACATCATGTGGTATTTTTGCAGCTTCCACCTCTTCCAATAAACTTTGAAGGCTCAGGTCAGCCCAGTTTGCTTTTGGCACCCATCCTCTCATCTCTCCAAGCAAAGCATCAGCAGGCTGAGAGCTTTTAGTTAAAGGGTCTAGACTTCCACAGCTCTGGAGTCCTTGGAAGTCTCCTGCTCTGTCACTCACCCTTCCCAGGAAGATAATTGTCAGCAGAGTCACACCGCTACAGTCACCTGCGTGACAGGCATCGAGGGCCAATATTGTGAAGGATAAATACAATAGCACACGTAATTTGCGCTGTAAATGAAGTTGCTGAAACACGCTTGTCCCTTCCTGAGCGTGTTGATGATGGATGACCACAAGGTGAGTCATCTTCATCTAGCGGTCAGTCACCTGGCGGTCATACCTGTCTAACACTATCATGAAGGTTTAAATCAAGGTGGATATTTGGGAGCCTGAGGCAAGAGAGTAGTGAGCTCTAACCCAGCCTGGGCTATTTAGTTACTATATATGGGCTGCCTTGCAAGACCCTGTCTCAAACAAATAAACAAGCAAAAACAAAACAAAATAAAGCAAAAACAACAACTATAAAAACCAACTTTTTCTCGCCTACCCCCCCCCCAAATACCAAAACAGAACAAGAAAAAAAAATCCAAAAGCCAGCAGACAGAAACTAATAATAAAATAATTCAAACAGGGCTAAGGAACAGTTCTTACTCACATGGGCTAAACCCTTGGCTCGATTCCCAGTAGCACAAACCATAACGAAAAGAAAGAACAAATAAGTCAACCTGCAGTCCCACCGTGCTTTAGCTACTTGCTCTCACCTTGAGAGACACGTTAGTTCCCACATTCACAGCATGCTCGGATTTCCAGTGGTCCAAGCAAATGCTCCTATCTCTCCGTCTTCCTTAGCCTCGCCCACTCCCATTCTCAAGTATAAAAACAGAACCAGGTGGACAGCCCACCTCCTAGGAGGGTTGTGGAATTCACGCACTCCCTTTCCACTCCGCTTCTCTTTCTCAGTGCTTCAAGGTCCACGGGCATTTATTCGTCACCTCCTTGATGCCTTGCACCCAAACTGCATAGAATTACAAAGATGAATCACCCAGCAAAAATGCTGAAAAGCGAGAAGTGTCCCTACCCTTTCAGTTTAATGTTGCAGCCCGGCAAGCTGACCAGCGCGCCCTGTGCTAACTACGGCGATGACAACAAATGGCAGTGAGGAAATTTATGCAGAACATGAGTGTGCTTTGAACCAAGAGCACTCAGAATTTGAATCTGCAGTGATTAACTTCAGGCAATGAGAACTGGAGAGGGACATAAGGACTCAGAGAGGGACTGGAGTCAGTTTCTGTTGCCTCTCAGGTCTCCAGCCTCTGCTTCTGGAGTCAGATTAGTATGCAAAGCCTTCTCACGTGTGGCGCTGCCTAGAAAAGGAAAGCCTGTTCACCTCCCACCTATAGCTGCAAAAGCACAGGGGACTTTGATGGTCTGAGGGAAGTCTCTCTTGTTTATAGGGTTTTACAGCCCAGAGATAACCCCGCGGTGTCAAATGGTGAAATCAAGAGCTGAATCCACCTGCTATCTAAGAGTCCTTTCTTTTGTCCATCAGTTCTTACCTTCAGAGCTACATGCATGAGGCCAGATACTCCAGAGGAATGGAGGCGATAGAATGCATATATGCATATATATATATATGTATATATATATATATATATATATATTATAAATAGGATTTATTAGATTGGCTTATATGATAAGTGGTAGATGTCCCAGCAATTGCCACCTGTATGCTAGGGAGATGGAGAACCCAAGCTGCTTACTTCATTCAGTGGGGTTTCTCAATAGTCCTACCTCTGCTTGTATGTGTGTGTGTGTGTGTGCACATGCGCGGGCGTGTGCAGTTTAACACCACACGTTAGCAAAAAGCGGAGTGACAGTTGTGGGCTACCCTCTGTTGGAGCTGTTGGTCAATGACCCCAGACCTTACAGGCTGCCCCCACTGTTTTGCGTGGCCGTCCAGAATTTGACAGTAAGACCACTATTGAATGCACCCCACACTTGAGTTCTAGAGCGTAGTGAAGGCGCGCTGGTTCTCAGGTAGCCGTTCCATTCCCACTGGCTAACCTGCAAAGGGCTGAGAAATGAAATCGCCACCAGTCGTACCTGGTTGTGGACACTTTGTGCTACAATACCATCCTAGAAAGATGTTAAAATCCTTTCAAGAGAACGGTCGGCTTTCTTCATGTCCTCGCTGATCCTGTCAAGGGAGGTTCAGAGGAACAGAAGGGAGAGGTGAATGCCTCTGAGCGATCCCCAGGTATGTAGGGCTATGTACCATCTAAACTGTGCCATCTTGCAACCTCAATTGTGTCGAATGGAATCCAAGCCAAGGCCGGGAACACTCCAAGCCATAAGCTGGAGCGTGGCCCCTGACCTCCCGTTTTACAAGGCTCAGGAGTCTGTTAAATTTTAAATGGAAATAGTTTAGTTTGAAGTTCTTTCTTTTTTTTTAATTTTAGAAAAGAATGACATATATATGGCATGCCAACCTTGTTTTCTCTTTCCAAATTAAACGCACACACCCAGGTCATTAATGAACAAAGATTAGGGATATAATGACATATAAGCATTAATTGTTTCCCTCTATTTGCAAAAGGGAAAAAAAGAAAGAGAAATGCCAGCCCTTTGGTGAAATAAGAGAGCAGGACTGTGGACTAGCTACCTCAGTGAGGCACGCAGAAGCAGCGGGGTCATCAGGTGCACAGACTGTGAAGTTCAAGACTCCACATTAATTTGCGGAGAGAGGAGAGAAATCCCCTCAGGTAACTGCTCAGTCCATCTAAAGCAGTGACTTCACGCAGTGCTGAAGGGCGAGTTCAAAGAAGTGGAACCCTGCGGCACACCATCTATCTGGAGAGCTACTCCTGTGGCCCCACCCCTTATAGTCACAAACTGTAGAGTTCCTTTACTCACCTCTGCTATTTTTCCAGAATGACATCAGCAAAATGCTACTCAGGGTCGGACATTCTGGGTTTAAGTTTGGTCCTGGTAATTATTAAATGCAGGAAGTAACTGAAGAAAATAGTTAATTCCCTTTAAATGGGGCAAGTAGATTTGCACACTATGGACCACACTTTATGTTCATGGAAGTGGATGTACACACACACACACACACACACACACACACACACACACACACACACACACACAATGCCCAGCTACAAGAATATTCTAAGAGGCAGCCCAGGTCCAGACACATTGCCTCAAGGATTACTATTTCCTCCCATGCAGACAGTTCCATTTATACAGGCTTGCTTGGTGGCTCTGCTTCTGTCTATCTCTCGCTTCCTCCTGTGTGCACAGACAGTAGACTTGGAAGTGGCTGTGAGAGCATTTTCCCAAGACCTCATTCTTGCTCTTGTCTAATATTTCCAAACAGTCCCCCACCTCACCAAGTGGGTTTCTCTCTGCTTGTGTCTCTGACAAGCATTGATTACTTTTCAGGTCATCCATCATGTGGTGTTTTATGCATAGTACACCCTGCCCACAGATTTACAAGCAGCCTGATGCCCAGGATGGAGTTATGCCATCCCTCCACACCTACAGACCCTGGCGTGTATGAGATGCTCTGTGAAGACACATCCTTTGAAATTCATCTTTCTGCTGTCAAGATCCCCTGCTGGCTTAGAGTTTGTGTTAAGCAGGGCAAGGATTGTTTAAATTCTCCTTGATTTGGAATGGGCAGGGGTGCTTCAGTGAGATGTTTCAAATCCTCTTAACTTCTTGCTACTTAGCAGTTTCCTCGGAGATGAAGCATTCTATCCTGGAGGGAGGCTCCACGAACTCAGGAATTAACCCCACAGCTTCAGGAAATCCCCAAACTGACCAATTCAACAGGTTCTTCCCTCCCTAAGCTTTATATAAGCTATGAGGACTGCTGAGGGATGGGCTGAGCCCAGCAGAGCCACCTGCAAGAGACCTCTGACCTGTCCAGCTGCCTCCCGGTTGTGCAGTGACCTCTAGGGGGTCTGATTTTCATGATCTGGCATCTAGGTTGAGGTGGGCTTTCGGGGATGCGGTTGTCTTTGAGTCAGGCCTGCTACTGAAAGTAACCCCTCAGCCATACTCCTATTGGTAACTTTGAAAAACACTCATCTCAAAGTTGGACTCTGGCGGTACCCAGTACTTCAGTCTGTTATTGATTTCCTGTGTAGGGTGAGGGGATATTTGTTCATGACTCCTCTGTGGGAAAGATGTATGTACTTAAAGTTAAAAAGTGCAAATAAACTTTAAAACCCCAATGGCACTTCTGGATTCCTCAAGGCTTACTAAACTTAGAACTTGCTATTTTCCACTCTTTTTCTGACCTCAAATATGAACGTAAACTCTCTGTGAAAACTAATGGTTGACTCCAACTGTGTTCTTTCGGGCCTCGCTGCAAATTTACCTTCACCGTCTTTATCTTCATCCCTTGAGGGTGAAACTGCATGCTCGAGAAGAAATCAACTTCAAATGTGTTCTTGAGGTTCAAGGTGCAATTTGGGGGGGGACTACATTTTTAAAGAATAAACTTTAAACTTCAAGAAAATGTGTAAATAGACTGAAATACTCACAGAGGGATTTTGGAGGTCTATTTAGGAAGCAAGGTTTAGAGAAGCTTTTAGGCTTCCATTTAATAAAGTCACAGTTCACCATATCCCTTTGGCTCTTTGTTTTGTTGACATTGTATTCTGGGTGTGGCATTTTTTGTGGAATATCTGTTGGGAGGGAGGGAGGATTCTTCTAGCAAAAGAGGAACTCCTGACTCCCCATCCAGGGAAAGCAGTTCAGATGACTTGGCAGAAGCTCACCATCTGGATTAAAGTAAGAATGCAGAGGGTCCAGAGAGGCCTCTGTGGGAGCAGTGGGTTCTTTGGGTTAGGAACATAATGAAGAGAAGCAACTACAGATGGTAATTCCTTAGTTCCTGTGTATTTCAGTTTGGTGATCTGAGGTAGGAAATCAGGTAACTTTTTTCTCAGTTCCCAGAATAAGTGGCTCACAAATTCCCTAACCTGCAGAGATCTTTCCCTGCTTCCTGTTAAGTGACACTATCTAATTCAATTCAGAAATGTGGTTCCAGGTGCGAGCACCTCAGTGAGGACAAAAACAAACAAACAAACAAAACAAAAACAAAAACAAAAAAACCCAAAAAACTAGCCCTGTGCTGGATCCCATGGAAGCTTTATCTGGGGATTCATGCAAGGGACTCACAGGAAGTGCTTTGGATGCTGGGGAAAAGGGCTCAGCATGCATCAGGAAGGTGGGAAACCTGCATGTTCTGTGTGATAGAGTCCAGTCCAATGCTCAATGACCTCGTGGTGTGTTGTGGGACAATGGTCTTTTATCCTGTCACTTGTATTATTTTTAATAAAATGCTGATTGGGCAGTAGCCAGGCAGGAAGTATAGGCAGGGTTTTCGGGCAGGAAGTAGAGGTGGAGTGATGAGAACAGGAGAATTCTGGGAAGAGGAAAGACGCAGTCTGCAGTCATCACCCAGACACAGAGGAAGCAAGATGAGAATGCCTCACTGATAAAGGTACCAAGCCACATGGCTAACACAGACAAGAATAATGTTCATTCCTGTGAGGAGAAAAAATTATGCACTGGATCCAAGGAAGCATCGCTCACTACACATGAGCCTGAAACAACTTCTGGGTTTACACTGCTTTGTTCTTTAATTTACCACCTGTTTTAAATGCTATCGTTTATTCAAAGGAGTTGTTGGATGATCCTTTTCTCCATCTCTTCTCTCCCACTCTCTCCCTTCCCCTCCCGCTCTAATTTTTGGAGACATAGTCTCATCATTTAGTTCTAGCTGGTCTGAAAATCGTGACAACCCCGCAACTCAGCAAGTACTTAGACTACATGTACAAGCCACCACGCCTCTGTCAATGCATTCTTAATTGCAGTGTGTGCAGGGCAATCATTTGCTTTTATTCAAGCTTCTCATCTCTTCTATACTTGTGTCTTCCCCAAAGTCACCTCTCCAATTACACAGAAATTGTAGTTAACACTTGTAAATGGAGACTGTCACTATGCAAGCTAGGATCTGTTTCTGAGATCTAGCTGCTGCCAGACCTGTTCTGATCAGGCCAAGCTCTGACCCCTGGGAGCTCTAACCCTGTATCTGGAACACAGGCTTGCATTTCCAGTTTAGATTTGTGAGTGCCTGGCTTGAGCTCCGTGAAGCTCCTGACTATCTACAAGCTCTGGGTTCCTTGACTTTCTGCCCAACTCCAACCTTCTCCATATGTGGGTGTGCTGTTCTTAAGTATTTAAATTTAAATAATTTTGTTAGTAATTCTAAGTCTCAGATAATTCAGGAACTGATCTAGGACCTGCCTTACTGCCACAACTGTGACATCTGCTGGCCAATCAAGATTATTATGCTTACAACAGTTTTCTGAAAATTATAGCAATGGTAAATTAATTTGATTAATAAAATATTAACAAATAAATTTGAAAATTGTAAACCAACCCCAAGATCATCTTAGACAATGTCACCATCAAAGAATTTAGCAATCTTTTTATTTCCACTATGGATGGATTTCTGCAAGAACTATATGACCTACTTGGTACATATATTTTTGTGGTCATGGTGGATATTAGTTTTGTTCTTCATATTATATCCTTAAACAAATGGTTTGATAACAGAGTTAAGAATGAGAAACTTTTAGAAATAATACAGACTGGTAATGAGAAATTATTTGAAAGTATTTATACTGTTGAAATGGACAATCAAAATTCGTTTAAAAGTTATGATAAGCTAGCAGATAGAACATCCCTCCAGTAAGGCAATCTACACACCATCCAAATAATCTCTAAGGATGAGAAGATATCATTAGTGGAAAAATTTAAAAACTTGCAATCTCATGTGCAGAATGAGAACCAGAAATTAATTTATTTGATGAAATCATTAGAATTATTCACAGATCAAAAGATTCAGACTTTACAAAAGACACTGATAAAAAAAATTGAATTGACTGAGAAACTTGTCTGAACTGATAAGCAAGGAGAGGAGGTACAGGCAAAGGAATTAGTGTTGCCAGTACCTCTTAGAGTCAGAGATGACTTACCAAGAGTTTTTAGCTATTTATCCTCTTATTACCTCTGAAAAGCCAGCAAATACTCAATACCCAAGTGGATATATAGAATGTAAATGAAAACCTATAAGTATGAAAGATGTAAAAGATATTAAGCAAGCTGTAGTATCTTATGGCATACATTCACCATTTGTTAGGGAGATGGTAAAGACATGGGCTGCAAGCAATAAGGTGACTCCACATGATGGCTTCAATCAGTCTAGCTGTGCTAGAATGTAGACCACAGTTAGAGTAGAAGTGCTGGTGGAGAGAGGAGGCTAAAACCCAGTACATCAAGGAAGAATCAAAGGATTTGAGGCCTCCTAAGATCAAATTCTTGGTGACAACTATAATGCTGATCTAGATAGTCAAGCTATATACAAAGAACACATCTTGTTCCTTGTTCCTATTCAAGACTGTACAGCAGTCTTGAATGCTTGAGGCAAGATTCCAGAACGAGAGAGAAGAATTGAATCATTCATTCAATTCAAGGCCTAAGAGAACACTTTAGTAACTTTTACCAAAGATTAACTAAAGCTGTACAAATAGGGGTAACAGATTCAAAAGGTAGAAAGTACTTATTAAATTTCTGGTTTTTTAAAATGTCAACTTAGAATGCAAAAAGATACTTGGGCCTTTAAAGGTCAGATCAGCACCAATGATGAATGGATCCTATACACACTCAGTGTTGAGTCATTTGGTTATAATCCTGAGGCTTGGGTAGGAGAAGCAACTTCTAAAACTTTAGAATTGACAGATACATCTCACTACCTGGACAGTCTATTTTACCCAAAGTTCTTCTGCAACATTGGGGCATCCATCTTTAGCCTATAGGGAAGCAGGAAATTTGAAGGTTTATTCTGCCTTGTACTGGTAAAGTTCATCAGTTGCTTTTTTCTGTGTCCTGCAAAATGTTTGGCAGTTCTTTCATGAAGTAGAACCTTGAAGGACCATCTCACTTTCTTTTGACAAGTTCAACAGTCATTTATCTGTGGGTCCTGCATGTCCAGTTTACACAGAATGCCATCAAACAGTCCAGGTAAGAGCAGTTTCTTGCCCAAATGGCCAGCCATGTCTAATTGAAGGCAAATTCCATAACAAGTTTCTTCAATGCCCATCAATCTCTCCAAAGTAATTGGTGCTGCCAGGAGACATGTCTTACTATTGAGAAAAGTCTAAGTTCTTAAAACATTTTAAATGCCATTATATATAGGTCTTTGAAGTGCTGAAGATTATCTATCTAACATATCTCTGTATATCTAGAAAATCTAATATAGTTAAAAGTTTGATTATTATAGATGACTACCTATTAATATTTTTTCTTAACTATACATTACATTTTAAATGAGCTGTATAAACATAATATCTTAAACAAGAGTAGAAATATACATATAACAAAATTGACCTTGAATTTGTATCAATAAATCAAAGTTCAGACCAATGAAATATATTCAATTCTATATCATATTCTATCATAGCCCCTTTTTTATGAAGAGATATACTGTGAACATTAACCACTTATAATCAACCACCTTTAAATGAAAAAAAACATTTTAAACAATCATTTTGTGAATTTGGGTATAGTTTTATCCAAACTGCTTACTGCTACTTGTTGGTTGAAGTATATTTAGGGTTCATGGAGACCATTTTGGAGGTCTTGTCAATCCATCAAATCACATTAGCCTGTAAGGAATCCACAGGTTCCAGTCCTCTGTAGAAACAAAAGCAGAACCTCTTTTCCAAAGTAACATGACCTTAGAATGAAATTTTGAAGCCAAGATACCTTTAAAATATATATGCTGTTTTAGCTTAGTAGCCCCCAGAATCAACTCTTTCTCTGCAGTCAAAAAGTCAAAGAAAAAAAGTCAAATAAAATGCAATAATATATATAATACAGACTCTCTGTGTATAATCCATCTTTACATGACTTAATTTTTAACTCTATTACTTTTCAATATTTTAGTAATTTTACTCCTTTAATCTGTGACTGTCTCTACTCTTGTCTAAACTCTTTTTCCTTTCTCTCCCAAGCCTATGCACATTTTAAAACATACTGTGACTCATTCAGAGGATTATTTTTGTCTGAATCTCTCTTTATTGTGAATCTGTAATCATTTTCTGACCAGAAGCACCCCCCTCCTTCTTAAAATGCTAAGCAGATGTGACTGGGATCAACTCAGCAACCCTGACTGTTGGCTAAGCCCCATCCAACATGGCAGAGGTATGTTCATTGCCTCTGTGAGCCATGCTCACTGTCCCAGCTTCAGAATTGTAGTGGGTCTATGTCGCCATTAAACAACTGGTAGCTTTCTGCTCACAAACCCCATTTAAGTGCAGAACTTGCCCCAAAGAGCCATAGTGTTGCAAGCACAAACCAGGAAGTTGTCTCTTAAAGGAGCCAGGTAGTTTTTGCTGCTATTGCTGAGTCAGGAAGCCTTCTCTTAAAGGAATTGTGCCTCTGCTTGCCTCTAGCAAATAGAGGCTACCCGAGAAAATTATGCTACCAAGAAACTGTGCCCAACTCTGTTCTTTTGTGTCTAGAATTTATTCCCAAGCTCTCTCAGGATTTATGTGAATGTACTTGGCCCACATTGGTACCAGTATGTAACCAGAGATTGCCCTTCTGTTCCTGGACTTGAATAACCACACAAAACTATATTAATTACAACACTGCTTGACCAATGGCTTAGGCATATTCCTATCCAGCTCTTATATCTTAAATTAACCCATTTCTATTAATCTGTATCACCATGAGGCTGTGGCCTACTAGGTAATGTTCTGGCATCCTTTTCCTTTGGCAGCTGCATTATGTCTGCCTGACTCTTCCTATTCTTTATTTCCTGCCTGGCTTTACTCTGCTAAGCCATTGGCCAAAACAGCTTTATTCATTGAGCAATAAAAGAAACACTTATACAGAAGGACATTCCACATTAAAAAAAAAACACCACTGTTTAAATTTTGGAAATCCTTTCCCTTTCCCACATATCAGAAGAAAATTCAATTTATTTCATATCAAGAAACGTACAAGGGACAGTGAGGAGGCTCTTGGAAATCTCTTGCAGTCAGGGAGCACACAAAATGTTCTTGGCTTCAGTTTACAACTGGAATCATCATGTCTAGAAGCTCAATAAATGTTGCTCAGTAGCTGTTTCCTCACTCTAGGTTTTCAGGTTCCTGTGGCTGATAATTTATGTTTGAAGGAGAGTAGTATCTTTGAACAATTTGCTACCTTCTGGTTACCACATGACAAGCCTTGGACAAAATACCAGTTTAACTTGTTAATTGGTGGGTCAGAGGCAGGATCTGAGATTCAAATGACTTTTAAAAACAAGCTTTGAAAGAGATGTCATTCAGCCACTAGACAATCAGTCCATTGAAGTCTGATATCTGGTCTCCAATATGGTGGCACACAAGCACTCGGGTAACAGAACCAGGATTATGTAGGTGAGTTCAAAGCCATTGTGGTGTACAAAGTGAATTCTGTGCTGGCCAGGGCTACACAGCAAGACCTTGTGGTTTTTTTTTTAAACAAACAACAATAAAACCAAATACTGAATATAGTGTGATGCATAGTGTTTCTCTGGCTATTCTTGATATGTCATCTCAATCAATTAGGGATAATTTCATCACTTCAAAGAGAAGCTCACACTTTCAAAGATAACTCATGTATTACCACCACTCCTAACGGATCCCACCATTGATCTAATCTCTGTCTCCACAGATCTGTGTATGCCAGAGATTTCTTACAAACAGAGGCTTGTGGCTCTTAGCACAGTGTTTCCAAACTTTGCTCCTATTAGAGTCTCTCAGTTCTGGTTGATTTATGACTGGGCATCGTTCCTTTGTGAAGACATCTCTGCTTTGTTCATTCCTGCTGTTTGATGGGTGTGTGACTTGATTCTCCACTTTGGCAGGTACCACTAAAGGGGTGTTATAGACATCTGTGTGCAGACTGTCATGAGGACACTTGTTATAAGAGCTCTTGAGTATGCAAACAAGACTTTAACTTATAGATCTCTCAGTAATTTGTGTGAGAGGGCCTAAGAAGGAGTTTCTAGACAGATTTAACACCTTACATCCCTCCAGCAGTGTATGAAGGCTCTGATCTCCTTACTGTCACCTATTGTCTGGCCACCCTTGTGGATGTGAGGAAGCTTCTCCTTGGGGTTAAATTTGCATTTTCTTTAGGGTGAATGAGACACTAAATATCTTTTCAAGTATCATGGGACATATGAGTATTTCCCTTGGGAAACTATCTAATGGAATTCTGCTGAATTTTTGTGTTCTCTCTCTGTGAGCTGTAATATCAGTCTTACATATTCTAAATTCTGTATTCAATATAATATTGACCAATAATCACTTCTATTCTGTGGGTTTTCATTTTACCTTTCCTCATGTGGCTTTTGCAACACAAGTTTTGATGGTTTCTAGTTTATTGATGTTTCTTTTCTTGACCATGTTTGGGCGTCATATTTAAGAACATGTCACAAGCACAAAACTGTAGACCATCCCCCCTCCTCCAGCAGTTTTCTTCTAAAGCTTCTGCAATTTTATCTCTTATGTGTATGCTCTGATCCATTTTGACTACTTTATCACATGAGGTGCAATTTGTGGTCTTAAGTTCATTCTCTTATGTGTTGGAAAGACTTAACTTCCCAAACTGAGTGGTTGTGATGGCTTAGCAGGCATGAGCTGGCCATGTGTATGTGTCTCTTAGACTCTCCGTTCTGTCGTATATGCTTATTCTTACATTATTAGCACCAAACTGTCTTGGTTACTGTTACTTTGTAATAAACATTGAAATAAGAAAAGCGGTCTATTTTTTTTCCTATTCAGGATATGGTGGTTGTGTGTTGTAGTGTATGCACACATGAGCAGTAGTATACACATATTCCATTGACACAGCTCTCTCTCACTTCCCTCTGAATATAGAATCTTATATTTCTACATAGTAACTATCCTGAGATATACTATATGAGTTGAATACCTAGAACTTCTTGGGAAGTTCCCAATGTCTTAATAATAGTAGAGTATCTGAGCAATTAACATGAAAAGTGACCATAGATCTAGATGCTTAATTCATTCATCAATACTTTTAGCATTTATGTTTTACACTGCTTTATAAATTTGTTTCAAAGTATTTTATTCTTTCTGGTTACTTTGTAAGCAGAATTATTTTCTTAGTTACATCTTTGGCCTTTGTTGCCTTATCACACACCCTGCAACTTGGTTCCATTTGTTCATTGGTGCTTTCACCTGAACATGCCATTTGTTTTTTAACAGATACAGCGTTACTCTGTTCCCTTGGATACTGATTGCTTTTATTTCTTCACTTGTCTAAGCATCCATCTAGTCTAGTATGCACCATGCTGCATGGAAGCACTTGCGGCTGCTACTCTTCTCCTGTTCCTTCTTTTTGGGAAAAACTCCAGTTTTGTGACATGGAGATAGATGGGTGTTCTGAGTTATCCAGACTTGCCATCAGACTTACAAATCTCCCTTTCAGCTGTAATAGGCTGAGACTTCTTGTTCTGTCATTAAATGGTGTAGGAGTTCCTTCTGTTTATGTGTTGCTTTCATTGGTTAATGAATAAAGAAACTTCCTTGGCCTTTTGATAAGGCAGAACTTAGGTAGGCAGAAAAAAACAGTACTGAATGTTGGGAGGAAGAAGGGCAGAGTCAGAGAAGCCATGGATCCTCTGCCTGAAGTGGTCACCAGTTAGAATTTTGCTGGTAAGCCACTACCATGTGGAGATATACCAATTAATGGAGATGGTTTGAACTAATATGTAAGAGATAGTCAATAAGAAGTTAGAGCTAATGGCCAAGCAGTGTTTTAATTAATGCAGTTTCTGTGTGGTTATTTCTGGTGTAAGCTAGTTGGGTGGCCAGGGCAAACAAGCGGCTCCTTCTCACTACAACAATAAATTAAAGAATAAATGATTTTGTTTGGTTTCTTTTTAAAACCTCCCATATTAACTGTAGTACCCACGTGGCCCTTGCCTGACGCTTGACTAAGGCAGTGTCCTAGCTTCTTTTCTGTGGCTATGATCAAAACATCCAGACATGAAACGGCAGATGGGAAGAAAGTGCTTATTCGGCTGAGATCCCAAGTCACAGTTCATCATTTTGGGAAAGTTGAGGCAGGGACTCAGAATATCATGCCCATAATGAAGAGCAGAGGAATGGGGGGAGTGTGGATTTCTGCTGTCTGCTTATGCTCGGCTACATCCTATTACTCTCACACCATTCAAGCCCTGGAAACGGCTGCTCACTGGGCCAAACCTGCTCTAGACCATTCCCAGCTGAGTTGACCTTCTCAGACAGTCTTGGTTGTGTCAAGAAGGACGTATAAACCACTCAACACAAATCACACATTAATCCTGGACTATTGTAGAAGCCTCACTTCCTTGGGAAAATAATCTCACTTGGTGATGATTTCTTTCATGTATCGCTGCATTTCATTTGTTACTAAGTTTTGAGGACGTTTTTCATCCATATTCATAAGAAATAATGCCACGGAGCTTTCTTTACTTTTGATGTGTTTTTTTTTTCAAGCTTTGCACTCAGGAACATTCTCCTCTCTTAGACGGAGTTGGGAAATGTTCTTCTGCTGGCTGCTTTTTAGGAGAGTCTGCAAGGAGCTGGTGTTAGGATTTAGCATTGCTCCATCTGGGCCTGGGTTTTCTTTGTGGGTAGTTTTTGGATTACTAACTCAGTCTGATCACTTATTATAGGTTTTTCCAGATGGCCTATTTCTTTTTGAGCCAGTTTTGGTAGTTTGCGTCTTTCTAGGAATTTGTCCATTTGATCTACTTCATCTTAATTTATATTCGTGACATGCTCACCATATTCTATCTTCATTCTCTTTTATTGCTGAATATGCCCTCTTTATATGTCTGGTTTTTACCAGTTTACATCTCCCATCTTTATCCCATCTTGACAAGTCTCACAAATACTTGCCAAACCTTTTGGACTTTTTAAAAAATATTTTATTTCTTATTATAAATTGATAATTTATAATTCTGTGTATTTGTAAGATAGAAAGTGATAGTATGATTAATGAATATAACAGAGACTAATGAAGTCAAATGACATATCCCTCATCTCAAATACATAGTTGTCTTTTTTGGTAAGATAATTTGAAATTTACTATCTTAGCAATTTGTGTGTGTGTGTGTGTAAATATGTGTATATATATTCATGTGTGCACATGTGTGCATGTGAAGGCTGAAAGTTGACATTAGATATCTTCTTCAATTACTTTTCAATTTACTTTTTGAGGCAGGGTTGCTGTGGGATAATCCCTTTGTACACGGTGAAGATTTGTCACTTGAATGGGTTTAATAAAACGCTGATTGTCCAGTAGCCAGGCAGCAAGTGAAGACTAGGTGATCCAAACTAAGGATGATGGGAAGGAGAGGGTGGAGCAAGGAGTTGCCAGCCAGCCACAGAGGAGCAGGTGATGAACATGCCAGGCTAATAAAGGTACTGCCCTGTGGCAGAGCATACATAGAAATGTGGGTTAATTTAAGTGTAAGGGTTAGCTCATAATGAGCCTGAGCTATTAAACCTGAGTTAGTTATTTGGGGCTGGGCTGCCAGGACAGGAACATCCACTTACACAGTCTCTCTCTCTGAACTTGGCCCTCACCGAGTTCTCTAGTCTTGCTGGCTGGTGAGCCCAGGGATCTGCCTCCCCACACCTGGACCACCTGGCTTTCTACAGAGTTTCGAAATGGAGACTGGGGACCAATGTTGGGCTCCCTTGTCTGCATGGCAAGAGCTTTGCCAGCGAAGACAACACCCTGGTGCCTAGCTCAGTGATTTCGAAATTTACTGTATTTTATTGTTTACTGGATTCACCATTAAGCATTCTCTTCAACTGTCACCTCCTGTTTTCTTTTGTCTCAGTCTGTTGCTATTTTTTTCCTTTACTGTTTTTCCTCATTGCCCACTTCATTGATTTATGTTTAGTTTTTACCATCTTCTTCTTTTTACTTTCTGTGGTTTGTTTTGCTATAATTTTTCTCTAATCTTTGGCAGTGCTTCATGGAGATGCTAAAGGTGAAAGGTCAGCTCATTGACTTGTGGCCATTCTCATTACAGACAATCATACATTTTCTGCTAATCAATGTCTTTCCTGTATCCTGTGAGGTCTGATATCTTATGTCATCTATATTCATCCTAAAATACTTTCAATTTTTTATGATATATTAATTGATAAATTGAAAATTTCTCCTGATATATTGATTATTTGTGATGATGTTTGTTTAATTTATATATTTTGTAAGTTTTCTAAATCTCTTTTTGGTATTGATTTCCATGCTTGTTCCTTTGTGCTTAGAGAACAGACTTGGTATTATTTATATTTTTAAAAATTTATTTCTCTTATGGGTCATATTGGACAGATTTTCTGTGTACTGGGAAAAATTTATACATAGATACAGTCTGTTATGGTATTTTATAAATGTTGGACTTAATAGGTTTAGGAAAATGTGAGAACGTCATATTTCTCTTTGATCTGCCTAGTTCACCTGTCCACTACTGAGTTCGTGAAGTTGAAGTTCCAACCTGACCCCTGCCACCTATTCAGCCCTTTTGTGTTCTCAGATTTTGCTTCATATCTTTTTGGTGACCCGTTGCTGGTGAATACATTAATTATTGCTGTATTTTTCTTCTTAACCTTTTAATCATTGTATAATATACATCTTTATCTGTGCTAATATGTCTTTATTAAATCTTTTTTTTTGTTTGATATGAATACAATTGCTTTTACCTCTTGTGGTACGGGTCTTCTTATTTTTCTTTCAATTTGCTTCTTTTTCTAATCCAAACATTATCTCTTGTAGATGGTGTGTTCCTTTTCCTTTTCCTACATCACACTGTCAGGCACACCTGCCTTTTACTGGCATTATATAACCCATTCATAGTTCTTGCTTGATGAAATTGGACTTACGTCTGCTGGACCCTTTTTGTTCTCTGTGTGTCTCACACTTCTCTTGCTCTCCTATTATCTGATGCTTTTCCTTTTGCATTAGTGAACATTTCCTAGTTTAGCACTTTCATGAATTCAATGATATCTTCACCGTAATTTTATTTTCATAGTGAGTACACCAGTTCTTACCATAGCCATCTTAGATTATCAGAAACTCCTTCAGGTTTATGCAGATGCTGTTTTCAATGTGTATAGAAGAATCATACCTACACGCCTCCATCCCGGTTCACCTCTTTTAAGTATTATTCTTATATATGTGGCATCTGTAATTATTAAAAACTCAAATAATGAGTTATTAAAGTTTTATGTTTAAATAGCATGAATAAAGAAAGGACAATAAGTACATTATTTATCGCTGTGGCCACAAAAGGATCTAATTTGTCATTTTTAGTTCTTCCCAGTTGTTCTTAAAGATTTCAAGTATCAGAAAATTTCTTATCTCAGCAAAATGAGATCTCATCTGGTGTGCTATTTACTTTTTTTTTTCTTTTGCTGGGCTACAACACCATGGTCTTAGATGGAGACAAACACCTCAGGTCAAACACATGAACTTAGAGGAGGAATGCCATGTTTGGGGTTGTGGTTCCAAAGGGTTAGAGTCCACCCTGGTGGGAGGGAGGCACAGTGCCTGGAAGACATGGCTGCAGAAGTAGGAAACCGAGAGAGAACTCACATCTCCAAATAAAACCATGAAGCAGAGAGAGCAAACTGGAACTAGGATCTGGCTATTGGATCCCAAAGCCTTCCTACAGTGATGCATTTCCGTCAGCCTGTTATTAGGAGCCTCTCCAAGCAGCATCCCTATCTGGGGATCAAGTGTTCGAATGCATGAGCCTGGGGGACATTTCTCATTGGAGCTATCATACTGGCAACCAGATACATTTTATATCTATGTTTCAATGATCGCTGTGTTTCCTGGTAAGCTTAATGTTCGTTTTGTCTTTTAGATTTGTTTTTCCACTTTCTTCTTACCTTGATAGTTTCTGATGAAAAATCAGCTGCCAGTCTTATTGGAATTCAACTCTAAGCAATAGCCTGCCTTTCCCTGGCAATTTTTTGAAACGTTTTCCTTTTTTTTTTTGACTTTTAATAATTTTTGTAGCTCTTTTATTTTTTGTAAACTTTTGTTTCTTCTTCAAATGCTTTCTTCTACTACCTCCCCTCTGATTCAGGCAGTCACACTATGTGCACCTGATACACTCAAGGGTGCACCACATTTTTTCTAAACCTTTTTTCTTTAATTTTTAATTTTTTGTCTGGCTGATCCCCCTTGGTCTTTTTAAATGTTGATCAACATTGGTTTTAGAGAACCAAGATCCAAGATGTTGATCTCCTTTAGTGCATTTTTCAACATCTATTATAAACATTAAGCTTTTAATCCCAGAGTTTGTATTGCTCTCTTAATGTTTCCTACAGGTACTCTCTGTCTTTTAACTCTGTTGTCTGGACAGCCTTGCGGTCTATTTATTTTGCCTACACTTTCAATTTTTTTAATGTCTGTAGCATCATTTTCTGTTAACTGGCATGTTGTGCAATTCATTTTAATAAACACAGCAAGTCTGGTACTCATTCTGCTCTTGGACTTGATTTTTGATTTTTAAAATTAATTATACTTATTATTTTAAAGAAGTCTATTTCCCCTTTGTAATGTGAAGCATGCTGTACTCTTCTGAGGGACACTGCCTTTGAAGTGTGTAGGATGACCCTGGGGTGAGGATCTCACGGGTGGGTTGATATGGCTGTCAGCTGTGTCCTTTCTACGCATCACAGTTCATTGTTTATTTTTTTTAATTATTTTATTTTATTTTATTTATTTATTTATTAAAGATTTCTGCCTCCTCCCCGCCATCGCCTCCCATTTCCCTCCCCCTCCCCCGATCAAGTCCCCCTCCCTCCTCAGCCCAAAGAGCAATCAGGGTTCCCTTCCCTTGGGAAGTCCAAGGACAACCCACCTCCATCCAGGTCTAGTAAGGTGAGCATCCAAACTGCCTAGGCTCCCACAAAGCCAGTATGCACAGTTCTTCAGGGCAGTGAGGTTTGATCTAGAGAGTTTGGGCTGAGTTCTTTGAAGCTTAGTTTAAACCTTTGTGGGAGGTAGAGTCTCCTTTGGGAAACCAGACAATGCCCACACAATTACTTTGTTTCACAAAGAACAACGGTTTTACCCCAAGTGGCTCCACTCCACTTCTTAAAACAGTAGTTACTCACTTTTTGGACACAAACACCAAGGCAAAATGACTCTACACCTCTGTTACACCAGTCAACACCCTCCATACGTTCAGCACACCCAGAGACATAGGCTGATAAGTAATTTATTTTTATGCAAGTAAAACATTGTCACTTATGAACTTTACAAATTCAGCATGAGACACATGAACACAGGACCATATCAAAATCAAATTAGAGAAACCAGGCTTATGAATTTACCAACAGAAAACCAAGGAATGATACTATACCCTCAGAGGGCACCTCGCCCTGAGATGTAAGGACAACCATTGGGCCAGCATGAAAACATTGTTCCCTAGCCTTCTAGTTTATCTATAACAGGATTGACAGGTGACAAACTCTGGGATTTGTCTCAGTGGAACTTCCATTACTCTGGACCCCCTGACTGTCGCTTGAGCCAGCTCTGCACTCTGACAGCCCCATAGAGGAGAACTCTCTGCCAGGGTCCTCCTGACATCCCGCCACCTGGGGTGACTCTCATGCTTTCTGTATGGGCTCTCTGCCTTTTCCTTCGGGGCGATCCCCATGATCACTGCTGCAACCTGAGCTCTTTCCTTTCATTCTGGAGCAGAGACCAATGTTTGAATGATAGTGCATGATCTCAGGTTTATTACTGTATGCAATTAAGATTTAAAGAAATAAAACTGCTTGCCGGTGGTCATGAATACCAAGGGGAATAAAGGAGTGTCCAACTCAGCAGTAAGAACACTTGCCACCAAGCTTGACGACCTGGTCCAGTCATGGAACCCCTATGGTAAAAGGAGAGAAGACATTCCTATAAACTGTCCTCTCACTGTCATATATGCACTGGACACACACACACACACACACACACACACACACATCCCTCACATACCTCTGACATTGTAGTAAGATACAAATGTACCTGCTTCCAACTTAACCCACTCGTGAACATATTGCTAGTCTTCCTTGTAGCCGCTATTGTTTTCACAAGCAGCACCCCGACTGAGCCCAGGCTTGATCTTCTCTACCCTGAGGTCTTTGGGCATGGGCTTTGGTTCTCTTAATTATGTGTCTACTGCTTGTTTTCCAGGTCAAATCCAGTGCTCTGCATCGCTGGAGATTGTGAATAGGAACCATGGTAGGGTTCTTTCTTACTGACTTTAAAGCAGCATTTGATGTGGGGATCACTGGTAGTTTGGGGCTTCGTCTCTACCCACACGGGGCTCCACTTCCTGAAGTAGCTAAAGTTCTATTAGGAAGAAGAACACATCCCATACCTGGGATTCTTGCTTGTCTTGGGTATTTTGTGCTTGCTCCACCCTCTTTCCCCTACCACAGTCTCCAACAGAGGATTGAACCAGGGCTCAGCAATGCTGTCATCTCTCTACCATGGAGCTACAGCCTAGTCCCTATACTTATCTGTTATCAAAGTCGTGGAAGCCGAGGAAGACATGCAAACCCTCTTGGCAAGGTGAGCCTCTGACTAACATGAAAGAATACACTCTGGCTTTTGGCTACATCTGTTTGAAATTCAGGTTCCTCTTACTGAGTTGCGAGGTAGGGGAAGAACAGGTCTCAGCTCAGAGGCCAATGACCCTGGCAGTTCTTGCTGAATTGCTGTTTTTATTACAGTTAATTTAGTCTCTATTTTGTACCCTCTGCAACTCCCCTCCAGAGATGTTGAAACTGCTGTCTGGGAGCACAGGTTTCTCCATCTTCCCCAATCTTGGGGGATGTGGAACTCTCCGACAAATTCTAAGATTATTCCTCTTAGCCAGGCGGTGGTGGTGCGTGCCTTTAATTCCAGCACTTGGGAGGCAGAGGCAGGCGGATTGTTGTGAGTTCGAGACCAGCCTGGTCTACAAGAGCTAGTTCCAGGACAGGCTCCTGGCTACAGAGAAAGCCTGTCTTGAAAAACCCAAAGAAAAAAATTAAAAAAAAGATTATCTCTTGCTTCTGAGCCACAGATTACACAGGGCCATGTCAGACTTGCTGCGTTCTTCTCACCTTTGTTACAGAGATTCGATAAGGCAGTGCAGGGAAACTATAGATTATAAAGTATAACACATGGTAAGGTTTCCCTGTTATCAATGACATGAACTAAGTATCACTTAATTCTTAAGTTAGCTACACCGCTGGACTGTTTCTGACTCTTCTTAACAATTTAGTCTGGGAATGTGTCTAGTCACAGGCAGCTAGCTGGTGGTGAAGGTACGGCTCTGCATGTCACGTCTTTGTCTGGTGCTGCAAGCCAGGATTATGAATGCTTTTCTCACTCTGTCCCTTGTAGTCACCCAGAGGAAAGCTGTGAAAGCAGAAGCCCCTTTTCTGACTCTTGTTCTGAATGGGAGCTGGGGTAAGGATAATGGAGAGATTGTGAACCCGAGAGAACAAGGGCCCCTTGGTCCGGGTCTTTCCTCCATTGCGGAGCTGTTTGAGCAACAGCTCGAGTATCTGCTGTCATCAAAAGAGTTTTGTTAGTTTTGGGAGTCACTAAGGGGGCCACAGTATCCCGGGCTATAAGAGGAAAATCCTGAAGCAGATGATGCCAGGATATTTTGTTGGGGACTTTCCACCCTACATTACCACTGCTGCTCCAGCCGCTAGGATCCCCTCACTGTGTGATAAACGTCCTTCCAAGCTGCAACTCTGATGTTAAACACACTCCTCCCAGCTGTTAGAGTTTGAAAATGCTCTTTTCAGTGATACTGCTGAACACATTTTCTTATCTCAGGTATGACCTCCTCTAAGCGCCGGCATTATATGACCGTGAGATCCGTTCTTTCTAAGTTCTTCTTTCACGTGAGCCACTCTAACAACCCAGCGAGCTCTGGAAAGGTTCTCCATAGGCCACCAGCAAAGGTAATTGGGGGACTTGTCATCGACGGAATTGTAGATTCCTGTGGGTCAGGAAATGGAAATGAGGATCAGGGTCCCAAATGACAGCCCCTGGAATGGTAACTAGTCAGTGTAGGCTTCTCAGAGGACCACAGCTCTGCCGAGTCCTCTACCTCACACTCCTCAAGCTTCAGAAACAATGCCAGGCTTCAAGGAAAGGAGCAGCAGTCACGAAGGAGGCCCACTTGCTCCACTGAGCTGGGAAAAAGCAATGCACTTTCAGCACAGTTTGGATGAAGAGCAGGCTTAATCATCTCGAAGTGTGTGCTTTGGGGAGGTCATCCTCAATTTTGGTTCTAGCATCCTTAGATGCAAATGGGCATGCGTGTTATGAGGCAATTATGAAGATGAATGTTAAGAATTGGGAATGCCTATGAAGGATCGAGTTATTGTTACTTTAATACCTGTGATAAATCTGTTTCAGAGTTTAAAGGCTTATTCCCGGGGCCCATGTCTTTACAATCTTCTAACCTAATTCCTCTTTGACAGCGCTCTGATTGCTGCTTCAACAACATGGCGTGCATGATGGGTTAGGGGAAGTGTTTAACATAGAGCGAACAAAATGGATACAAGCAATGAACAATGACCTTTAGGTAATGAAATAATGTTAAATCCAGAGAGTGATGTCCGAGGCTCCGTTTTAAACACATTCCAGAATGAATTCTAAGAAAGGGAAAGAACACTGTCAGGTGTCTCTAACAAGACACACCACATCACACACACATGTATGCACACACACAGGTGTCTCTAACAAGACACCCTGCATACATATGCATGTACCCACACACACGGGTGTTTCTAAAAAGACACACACATCACACATACCACATTTGTAACATGAGGGCCAGCTGTGGGGATTTCCATCCTGCCCAGTACCCCACAGCCGGCAAGCCCCAAAGAAAATCACACAGAGGTCTCCATAAGATTATAAACGGATTGGCCTATTAGCTCAGGCTTCTTATTACCTCTTATCACTTATATTAACCCATTGTTCTTTTCTATGTTAGCCAAATGGGTCAGTACCTTTTCTAGATGGGCAGCTCACATGTTGCTTCTTCAGTGGTCTGGGCTGGACTGTGAGGAATGGGCTTCCTCCTTACCAGCATTCTCCTGTACTACTTCCTATCCGATTTACCCACCTATACTTCCTGCCTGGCCAATCAGCGTTTATTTAAAATATGATTGACAGAATACAGACAATTCCCCCGCACACATCAACATACATGTACCCACACATATAGGTGTCTCTAACAAGATATGCTGCATTACACATGCACATACCCACACACAGTTGTCTCTAACAAGACAAGCTACATCACACATGCATGTACCCCCACACACAGGTGTCTGTAATAAGACATGCCACATCACACGTGCACATACCCACACACATAGAGTTGCGCCAACATGCTTTGCATTCATGAAGCAGAAGGAAGGCATACAGGTCTTCCATTTTTTTTTTTTTTTGGTTAGAGTTACTCTAAGATATTTTATGTTATTTGTGGCTATTGTGAAGGGTGATGTTTCTCTGATTTCTTTCTCAGTCCATTTAATTGAAGAAGACATCAGAAAATGGAAAGATTTCCCATGCTCTTGGGTAGATAGAATTAATATAGTAAAAAACAGCAATCTTACCAAAAGCAATCTACAGATTCAATGCAATGCCCATCAAAATCCCAGAAAAATTCTTCACAGACCTAAAAAGAACAATACTCAACTTCATATGGAAAAGCAAAAAATCCAGGATAGCCAAAGCAATCCTGTACAATAAATGGACTTCTGGAGGCATCACAATCCCTGACTTCAAACTCTACGACAGGGATACAGTGCTGAAAACAGACTGGTATTGGCATAAAAAAAAGACAGGAGGACAATGGAACTGAATTGAAGATTTGGGTATCAATCCACACAGCAACAAACAGCTGATTTTTGACAAAGAAACAAAAAGAATATAAAATGAAAAAAGAAAGCATATTCAACAAATGGTGCTGACATAACTGGATATCAACATGTAGAAGAATGAAAATAGATTCTTATTTATCCCGATGCACAAAACTTAAGTCCAAATGGATCAAAGACCTCAACGTAAAACCAAGCACACTGAACCTCATGAAAGAGAAAGTGGGAAGTACACTTGAATGCATTGCCACAGGCAATCACTTTCTAAATATAACCTTAGTAGCACAGACACTGACAGAAACAATTAATAAATGGGACCTCCTGAAACTGAGAAGCCTCTGTAAAGCAAAGGATATGGTCAACAAGACACAGCAGCCTACAGAATGGGAAAAGATTTTCACCAATCCAACATCAGACAGAGGGCTGATATTCAAAATAAACAAAGAACTCAAGAAATTGGTCATTGAAAGAACAAATAATCCAATAAAAAAATGAGTACATACCTAAACAGATAATTCTCAACAGAAGAATCTAAAACGGCTGAAAGACACTTAAGGAGATGCTCAACATCCATAGCCATCAGAGAAGTGCAAATTAAAACAACTCTGAGATTCCGTCTTTCACCTGTCAGACGAGACAAGATCAAAAACACTGATGACAACTCATGCTGGAGAGGATGTGGTGTAAAGGGAACACTCTTCCATTGCTGGTGGAAGTGCAAGCTGGTACAGCTGCTTTGGATTTCAGTATGGTGATTTCTCATAAAATTAGGAAACAACTCACCTCAAGACCCAGCAATACCACTTTTGGGTATATACCCAAAGGATGCTCAATTGTACCACAAGGACATGTGCTCAACTGTGTTCATAGCAACATTATTTGTCACAGCCAGAATCTGGAAACAACCTAAATGCCCCTTGGCTGAAGAATGGATAAGGAAAATGTGGTACATTTACACAATGGAGTACTACACAGCGGAAAAAATAATGACATCTTGAAATTTGTGAGCTAATAGATGGATCTAGAAAACATCATATTGAGTGAGGTAACCCAGATCCAGACAGACAAATATCATAAATATTCACTCATAAGTGGCTTATAGACATAAAGCAAAGAAAAACCAGCCTAGTTTTCACAATCCCATAGAACCTAGTCAACAATGAAAACCCCAAGAAAGACACACATGGATCTAATCTACATGGGACATAGAAAAAGACAAGATCTGAGTAAATTGGGGGCATGGAGATCATGGGAGAGGCTAGAAGTGGAGGGGAAGGGAAGAGAGAGGAGCAGAGAAAATATATATCTCAATAAAAACAATTTTAAAGAGAGAGAGAGAGAGAGAGAGAGGGAAAGAGAGAGAGAGAGAGAGAGAGAGAGAGAGAGAGAGAGAGAGAGAGAGAGGAGAGAGGGGGGACGATAGTTTAAACAGGAACTATAAAGTAAAATTAGGTAGATAGAAATTTCTAGAACCATAGCAGGGGTTCCATAAATATTTGAAAGTCATGTTTTCTTTCTATTCCCAAGTCTTCTATGGTTAAAGATGATGGTAGTGTCCCAGCAACAGGATGAATTTATAAAATTAATTTTAGCTGTGTTTAGCACTTGGACACAGTTGTCCCAGTGCCCACAGAGCCAGAAGAGGACATCACATTGATCCCCTGGCACTGGGGTTACAGATGGTTCAAGCACTCTTAGTGACTGAACAATCTCTCTATCCCAGGATGGCTTTGTAAGGGACAGCATGAGTCAGGGTCATTGCAGTCATCTGAATGTAATTAGCCCCTATAGCTATTGGGAAGTGGCACTATGAGGAAGTATGACTTTGTTGGAGGAAATGTATCACTGTGTGGGGTGGGTTTTGAAGTTTCATATATGCCTGTTACCCCCCAGTATTCAGTTCCCTTCTTGGTGCCTGGAGATCAAAGACGTAGAATTCTTAGCACCTTTTCCAGCGCCTTGTCTGCCTGCATGTCACCATATCTCACCATGATTATAATGGACTAAATCTCTGAAAATGTAAGCAAGCCACCCCTATGAAATGTTTTCCTTTATAAGAGTTACTGTGGCCATGGTGTCTCCTCACAGCAATAGAAACCCTAATTAAGATAGTCATATTTTCTTTTATTCCATGTTTCATATCTGGACATTTTGAACATGCTTAGCAGTGCGGATGCTGGATCCTTCCCTGTTCACAGAGTCCTCCATTTGCTCTGTTTTCTGTAGTCACCTGACAGAACAGTGCAGTGACACTTGAGTCTTCCACAGTGGGCTCAGCCTTGGGGTTCTGTGGCCCCCTCCTTGCCCATCTTTCCTTGGTGTTTCATCATGTCTTGGTTTATTAATCTGCTGCTGGGATTAAAAACTCTTTGCAAAAGCAGTTTAAAGGAAAAAGGGTTTATTTGGGCTCACATGTCCCAGGTCTGTCACAGCAGGGCAGTCAAAGTGACAGGAGTCTGAGGCTGGTAACTCTGTAACTCACAATCAGGAAGCAGAGACTAAAGAATACCTCTGCTTAACCAGCTCTTTATTTGTACAGTCAACTGCCTAAGCCCAGTGATTGGTACATCTGTATTTACAGTACTCCTACTTCAAATGACCTCATAAAGAAAATCCTTCTGAGGAATGCCCCAATCTAAACAGTCCCTCAACAGACATGCCCAGACCATGTCTCCTAGGTGATACAAGATCCCGTGAAGTAGATAATCGTTGTTAACTAGGACATGCGCGCTTAGCCTTGATGTCTGTGTGCTGTGGGATAGTGCGCTTGTACACCGTAAAGACTGTCACTCATATTGGTTTAATAAAACGCTGATTGGCCAATAGTCAGACGGGAAATATAGTATTGGCTCAACCAGACTAGGAAAATTCTGGGAGAGAAACAGCAGAGAAGAGAGAAAACCAGATGCAAAAAAAGCAGGATGAAAATGCCTTACTGAGAAAGGTACCAAGCCACATTGCTAAACATAGACAAGAATTATGGGTGAATTAAAGTTGTAAGAGTTAATAATAAGCCTGAGCTAACAGGCTAAAAAATTTATAATTACAATAAGCCTCTGTGTGTTTCTTTGGGACTGAACAGCTATTGGACTAGGTGGAAGAGAAACTTCTGTCTATACCTGAGACCCACTTTGACCATTCTCTCCCTAGTCTTCCCATTTGTGGTTTATACTTTAGGCATCACAGCCAACTGTTAACTTCTATTAGTTGTGGATTGATTGTTGTCAGCAATGTATGAGAGCACAAATTGCTCTAATTATCTAGTTAAATCTGACTCACTTAGCATGGCTATTTTGAGGCCAGTCCTTGGTTTGTTCTGACTTCAGGATAGCCCTTATGAGTCCCCCTGACAATATTTGTTTCTTCTTGGCAAGTTACCTAGCTCTAGGTCTGTGGTTCTCAACTTCTCTAATGTTGTGACCTTTTAGTACAGTTCATTATGTTGTGGTGATCCCCAACCATACAGTTACTTTCATTGCTACTTCATAACTGTAATTTTGCAACTGTTACAAATCATTAAGTATCTGTGTTTTCTGATGGTTTAGGTGATCCCAGTGAAATGGTCATTCGACCTCCCCAGATGGGTCACTACTGGCAAGTTGAGAACCACTGCCCTAGGCTTAACACTTTGCTTTCTTGGGATCATCATCTCTTTATAATTCCTCACACCAACACACCCAAGACTTTATGGTGGTGCTTGTTAGAGGGGTTGAAACGCAGAGTAAAAGGGTGCTCAAGACAGAGCCTTGGACCGCGCTTTCTCAGTGAGCCGAAAGCCAAGGGGGTTATCTAAAGAAACCAGGAGGGGATCAGCAGGGGGCTAACTGAAAAGAAGGAGATAGATGGTCTGGAAAAGAGAAGAGTGTCCGGACAAAGATGTTACCTGCAGCTTCCAATGCTGCTGCTAGGTCAATGAAACATTAAATTAATAACCATTTAATTTAACAACCAGAGCCCTGTCACTGACGGTCGGCCTCCGGTACCTATTTTGTACGTTGTAGACTGTATTTGTTTTTCAGCAAAAGTCTCTTTTTGTTTTGTTTGAAGTCTAGGGAAGGGATGGTGTTCATGAGTGCCAGTAAATAATGAGATGGTATTGAGGTCAGTGTACTGGAACACTTAGGGAAACTCAGTGCTGAGTCCTCTGACCGTGGTCATTTCTTTTCCCGACTCCTCTCTGCCTTCATTTACTCCTGACCCCTAAGGCAGATCTACCTAAGCACAAGGGATCTGGACACATTTTGCCTCCCTGGGAGTCATGAAATCTTCCATTTTTCCTGTTGTTCACTGCTGTGGGATTGGTACCTACAACAACTGGTCCACAGAAGTCAGTGAGAGCTACTTGTGTGGCATCCTAAAGTCACCGCTGTGGTTTTGAAGTTCCTTTCCAGGAGGGTCAGTTTGACTAGATGGTTTGTGAGTTAGTGATCTATCTTTATCCTTTCTTCAAGAATAGTAAGCCTTCAGCATCAAGTCTGAGCACATCCTTACCATCAAAGAGAGCAAGTTTGCAGAAATAGAAGAAACGGTGGTCTGGTCTTCATTTTATTTAGCACATCAAGTCTTTTGCATTGTTCTAACAATTAAGGCCTTGTCTGCATGAGACAGTTCCCTCTTGCTATGTGTCAAGCAGATGAACAAAAATATAAGCCATAATTATGCTTGTAGCTGCAGTACTGGCATTCCGGTTCATTTTCCTGGGTAATGTTATGTAACCGGAACCTTAATTCAGCCAGGCCTCACTGGCAAGTTTTGTTCTACTTAAGTCTTTGCAAAGTGTTTCCTGACAGCTGCAAGCACCTTGCTGTGCCCTGTGATTTAAGGAGACCAGAGCTTGTCACATGAAGCTGCTAGCAGACAACACTGTCTTCAGGTGTCATTCATAATTCCAAAGTTCAGTTGCAGGCGTCGCTCTTATTCTAGCTCACCTTTCGTTTCTGTCCTCTTGTGTGCCTGTGTGCGCGTCTTCTTGTGTGTCTGGGTGTACGTGTGCCCATCTGCACGTGGAGGCCAGGGGACAGCCTCAGGTGGTGTTTTTCAGGAGCTGTCCATCTTTTTACTTTTTGTCTTTTTGGTTGCATACATGTGTTTAGTATGCACGTATGCAAGTGTGTTCCCTTGTGTGTGTGTGTGAACATGTGTCAGCGTGTGTGCATGCGCAAGCACATGTTTGCACATTCATGCAGAAGCCAGAGGCTGTTGATATCAGGTGTCTTCCTCAATTGCTCTTCACCTTATAATTGAAGCAGGGACTCTCACTTGAACCCACAGCACTCTGATTTGGCTAGTTTAGCTTGCTAGCTTGCTCTAGAGATACCTTGTCTCTGCCTTCTGAGTGGGTGGGTTATTGTGCCTTCTTGACTTTTATTTGAGCGCTGGGTATCTGAACTCTGGTTCTCATGCTTGCAAGGGAAGCGTTTTACTCACTGAGCCATCTCTCCAATATCACCTTGTTTTTTGTTTGTTTGTTTTTTGTTTTGTTTTTGTTTTTTGAGGCAAAGCCAGGACTCACCAATTTAGTTGGGCTGGAAGTTAGTGGTTCCCCTGGGGATCCACTTGCTCCTGCCTTCTTCAGTGTTAAGTAAGATTTCAAGTCTGAGCCACCACATCCACTTTAGTGATTGACATCTCACTTCACCTCCTGTTTCAGCAGGGAAGAGTTAAAGTATGGTTTCTTCCAATGGAGATAGTCAGTGTGTGCCATGGATCAGAGAGAAAGATGGGTAAAGTGAACAACATGCTCCATCATTCATGAAGTTACTGAGTGCTTCCTACATGGAGGCTAAGCATGTACTCGTGGGATCAGAGTGACGAGCAAAACCCAGATGTGACTAGCACTCAGATGGACAGATCAGTGGACATGGCAACAGACACTAAGAGAGACTTTACACACACACACACACACACACACACACACACACACACACACACCCCAAAAAACCAAACAAAACAAGAAACCAGATCTTCTGGAGACATTGAAGGCCTTGGAGACTGAGCTTTGACATTCTACAGTATCTTCTGTTAATTGTTCAAGACCAGTGACTGCTAGATCTCTATTCACAGGTACACTAGTTACATCAGCTGGTATGTTAATCTCCACAGAATGCTGGCATTTCTAAAGGCGAGAAACAGCTAAACGTTTCCTTCAGTCTTTTTCTTTTGGGAGTGATGGTGACTGAGCAAATCAACACCCGAATGCCACCCTCCAGCCCTGCAATGCCTGCACCCGCTCACATGTGCCTGAGTCTGGGATTCTTGCTTTGTCACAAAGAAGTCACCTTGGATGTAATTGGAAATGTTTTTAGCCTCTTAGCTTCATTTTAACAGAATCAAGAACCATGTTTTCAATCATATTTGAAAATATTTGATTTTTAAACTGGAATTGACTTCGCAGGTCAAGAGAAGTATTTTGTAAAGGGTCAAAAGTCTTTATGAATATAACAGTTTTTGCTTATGTTCTGTCTATCCATCATCTGTCAATAATCTCTCTATATTATCTATCATCTATCTATCTATTCATGTTTCTATCAATCAAAAAATCTATTTATCTATCATCTATCAATCTATCTATATCTAGCTTCTATTCATTGATCTGTCAAACTATCTATCATTTATCTGTCTATCTTTCTATCTACCTATCATCTATCAATCTATATCTAGCTTCTATTCATCAATCTGTTTATCTATCTATCTATCTATCTGTCTGTCTGTCTGTCTGTCTGTCTGTCTATCTATCATCTATCTCTAGCTTCTATTCATTTATCTGTTTATCTATCTATCTATCCATCTATCTTCTATTTCTATCATTTATCCTACCACCTATCTGCCTACATCTATCTCTCTCCTCACCTATTTATCTAGTCTGCCACTTCCCTCTTTACACAGAATTCCCTGACCGCCTGTATCCTGCATCATTCAGGCTCCTACATCTGTTGTCACACTTGTGATTGCTCTAGGATCACTACATCATGTAACTTAAGAATATTTTATTTTTTTCTGATGATGAAATAAAACTCACTGCTTCATATGGGGATATTAGCTATAACTCAGTTTTTTAAATATTATTTTTAACAATCCCTTTAGAGGTGGAGTTACAGGTGATTATGAACCATATGATATAGGTTCTGGGAGTTAAACTCAGACCCTTTTCAAGAGCAGTACACACATACACCCTGAGACAGAATTTCTCTATTTATCCCTTGCTATCTTTGAACTCGCTCTGTAGACCACGCTGGCCTAGAACTCACAGAGATCCACCTGCCTCTGCCTCCCGAGTGCTGAGATTAAAGGTATGTACTACTACCATCTGGCAGACCAGTATACTCTTAACCAACACTGAACCAACTAGCCAATCTTTCTAGTGTCAACTTTTAGGGCACATTCTCAAGCCAAGACCTCAGGCTCTGTTTATCCTGTCCATCTCTCTTCCATTTCACCTAAACCCATGACTATATCTGTGTGGATATATGAGCAGAGTCGATGACATTCAGGCAATTTGGGTTTTATAAAATCTGGGTTTAGATTTTACTAGCTTATCTTCTGGCCTATACTCTACATCAGCTATTGAGAAGGTCTTACCAACTTTACTGAGAAAACAACACATTTATCCATTTTCTTTTGAAAAGTAGTAAATGATGTCCTTTAAGGTGCTCAACAAGGTAGTCTTGATGCTATTTTTGTACATAACAGAGGTTGACAGTGGGAGAGGGGATATGTAGCAAGGGACAGGTTTCCTACCTTGTGTCTGGTGGATATTTAGGGACTACAGGGCCCAGGCCTTCATAGGAATCACTTTTGCTAGATAAAGCTAAGATGCTATAGAGAGGACACCATAGGTTCCAGGATGTCACTGAGATAGTGTCTTAGATATTCTCTGGTTTGTCACATGTGCTTGGATTCAGAGGAGCTTGGAGAACAAGGGGCCTGGAGTCTCTTCCTATGGCTAGAGCCAGGGAACTGCTGTCATTATATGGATACCTAAGATGTCCAAAGAGCAGGAAAGCTACTAGGGAAGCAGGAAGGAAGGGAGTGGTGTAGTAATGAGGCGAGCAGGCCTGCTTTTCATCCCGCCCGGATCCCGCACAGCTAGCTTAGCCCTGGAAATAATAACACCAAAACTGTATTCTTTTAAACACTGCCTGGCCCATTATATCTAGCCTTTTCTTGGCTAATTCTCATATCTTGCTTAACCCATTTCTAATAATCTGTGTAGCACCACAAAGTGGTGGCTTACTGGGAAAGATTCAGCATGTCTGACCTGGTGGCTGGCTCCATGGCATCTGCCCCAGAGAGGAGAGTCATAGAGATTGCCTCACTTCCCTCTTCCTCCCAGCATTCTGTTCTGTCTACTCCACCCACCTAAGGGCTGGCCTATCAAATGGCCAAGGCAGTTTCTTTATTAACCAATGAAATCAATACAAAACAGAAGACCATCCCACATCAGAGTGGGGTCAATACATTGTGGAATGAACTGGAGAGATTTACAGACGTGTGCTGGTAAGCTCATGAGCAGCCCCAAGTAAGTCTTCAGGGAGTACCACAGGCATTCCAAGGGTTTGCACAGATGTTACACTGAGACGGATAGACTCCATGACCACAGATGTGGTCTTAGCTTCATCCCTTCCAATCCAGGCCCATTCATGATTGATATGCCATTTGTTATGTGTGAACAAAGTTTCCCCAGACTTTCCTCTGAGCAGAATAAGTATTTTGGAGGTTCTGTGTCTTCTTCTATTCACCTGCATGGTGGTAGACATTAGGGACTCACTATTTTTATGATTTTGATTTGTGAGTAGGATTCCAATGGATGAATTCTCAGCTGTCGTTGCATGGCTGGGTTGCTCTCATTTTTTTCTTTTAAAAGTAAATCCGTTTTACCTGATTTAGCTTATGCATGGACCCATACATGAATGTACATGCAGAGTTCCTTTGCAAACATCTTTGTATTTTTTTTTTTTGTGGGTAAATACCAAGTGGTGGAAATCTTGGGGTGTAACGAAAGTATATATAAAACTTTGTTAAAAAGCACTATGCTTTCTTCCAAGTTGGTTAAGTGCTTGGAAGTTCCCCAGTGGTGAGAAAGAACTCCAGTACGTGTGTCTGCCAAGACAAGGCATTGCTAATGTCTTCACTTTCTTCTTTGAACATATTTAGTTATTCTGGTGCATATAGATTAGGATAATTTAAGTTTTTATTTCTCCAGCAAATTTCAGCCTATTGCTTAGTGCACCAGGGACCATAGTTGGTGATAACTTTGGCACACAGAAACGGACGTGGTCTTGTTTACAGTCACAGGGTGGTGAGATGGAGACATGCCAGGAGATATAAAATGATTTTTCCTTTAAAATAAATATGGGTGACAAGGATGATGACCCATGGGTAAGGACACTTGATCCAATCCCGAATACCAGAGTTCAATTCCTGGCATCTGCATGGGAGAAGGAAAGAGCGGAATTATTACATTGTACTCTGCTTCTATGTGTGCACCACACCACATAGTGACAACAGAGAACTAGAGGATGCAAGACAATACATAACCTAGGCAGCCTAACCAATATGGCATTCAGTAGAGACTTAGTCCTTCATCCCCTTCTCAATTCCCTTCCTTCTACTTCCAAATAGAGGCTGCACACAGCAGACCAATTTTTGTCAAGCAGAACTATGCTAGATGTTTTTTTCTTTTTGCCAACTTGACATAAGATAGGGACTCTTTTGAGGGACCCTCAGTTGTAAAAAAAAAAAAAACCCTAGTAGACTGTCCTGCAAGCAAGTCTGTGGGGCATTTTATGGATTAATGATGGATGTGGGGGAGCCAGCCTCCCTGTGGGCAGTGGCACGACTCGTTTGGTGGTCCTGGGATGTATAAGAAATCAAGCTGAGGAAGTTAGTAAGCAGAGTTTCTCCACGGCTTCTGCCTTGGTTCCTGCCTCCAGGCTTCTGCTCTGATTTCCTCCAGTAATAAATGGCGAGGTGTTTTATCACAGCAATAGAAATTCTTAAGATGGGACCATAATGAAGTGCCTGGCATAGCTGACTCCACTCTTCTGTCTTGGAAGCTGAGTGGCCTCTAGTTGGTGTCTAACTCCAGTGAGATTTCTCTTGGCTGTGGTTTCCAGGGCACTGGTAATAAGAGATGCAAGATCTGCCATAGGTGCCCTGCTCATTAAGCGATAATTTAAAGGCTCGAGGAAAGCAGAACATAACCCTCCCTCCCTCAAAAGAGTCTATATTCTTGCCAGTACTGGGGCAAGCTTCAGGGGGAGGGGCTCCTGGAGAACCATCAAACACGCCTCCCGGTGCTTGCACGCTTATGGCTATTGTGTAGAATGTTAGTTTAAATGAAAACCAGGTTTCGTTTCTTTACTGTGGCTTTATTTGCAGTGACTCTGCCATGCAGCGGGGGCTCAAGAAATCAGCAAAATAGCAGCATTTTTATTTTTTGTTAAAGGTGGACAAGAAGTAGATCCCTGGAAAACAATATTAGAAATAGCTGTGCAAGGCTGACTCGGCTGAGCGAATCGTAAGAAAACACCGCTTGAAAGCCTTCTGCTCAGACAGGACTGCACAGTGCGGTCTTGCAAACCAGTTTAGATGGGACTCAGATTGCACACTACCGTGTTCTGTTAATCTATATTCATGGGATCGAAGCTTACCCCTCAATAGGTTTGTGGAGTCACCAGCTGTGGGGAGGGTGTTGGGAGGGGGACTCTGTGAAGACTCACTGGCAGGCACCCTGTCCCTATCCTAATGAGATCTCACAGCTGAGAAATGAGTTAGCTATCCCTGCAATAGGGCCTGTCTTCCGGAGCAGCGCATTTCTGTTTCCACAGGCCTCTGTCATGTCTGGCCACCAGGGAGAGGAGAGCAGCAGTAGGCAGAGATTAGAGAAAGAAGGAGGGGTAGGGGGTTGGAAAGATGCAATGAATGCAGCAGAAGAATGGAAAAGCTCCTAGGATCTCTACTAAGTTGCGGATAATCCCATTGGTCTCAGAGACAGAGTGGTCCAGATCAGACGTGGAGATGGGGTAAAGGGAGGTAGGTAGATGATTGGCAGGGAAGGATGCAGCAGGGAAATGTCTGCATCCACTTTCTACCCCCACCCCACCTCCTGTCTCATGAGTCCTAGCTCCTGTGAAACTGGTCACCCCAAAGCTCTGCTCTACAGGAGACTGCAGGGGGGCTCAGTCCTAGAAACATCAGCCCACCCCTCTTTAGCTCTTTTTTGTTTGTTTAATTTTTAAATACGCTTTATGTGTATGAGTATTTTTCCTGCATGTTTGTCTCTGCAGCCTGTGCATGCACGACGTGCTCACAGAAGTCAGAAGATGTTGGATCTCATACACTGGAGTTACAGACAGTCATGAGACACCAGGTGAGTGCTGGGGATCAAACCAGAGTCCTGTGTAAGAGAGCCAGTGCTTTTAACCATTGAGATACCTCGCAGGCTCACCACTGAGCTCCCCCTTCAATAAAGCATGGGATGCAGTCACCAGGTGTTCTGAGGGCTGAATAAGGAGGGCTATCCCTGTGCTTCTTGGGCCATGAAGCAATGGTTATTCCAGAAAGACAGGGAGGAAGGAGGAGGGGGAGAAAAAGGGGGAGGGAGGGAGGAAGAGAAGAGAAGAGAGAGAGGGGGAGAGAGAAAAGGAGAGAGAGAGAGAGAGAGAGAGAGAGAGAGAGAGAGAGAGAGAGAGAGAGAGACCATAAACACCTGCTCATCTTACAGACTAGGAGATGGAAGCTGTGCACATAACATTACCCTCCACCAAGATTTGATCTCTGAAGCATGCTTTGCTTGTACCCCGTATAACTCTGGCTGCTCTGCAGATCAGTTCCCTCCCCCCCCCCGGAGAGTTTAAGTGCTACAGCTCCTATAGTCAGGCCAAACTCCCCCTACATACACACTTTGTCCCTCAGCCTCTCTTCACGTGCCAGCAATACCGTACTGGGATGAACAGGAATGGGGGGAGAAGAAGGACTAGATGGAAGTGAAAGGAACATCACTTCCAACATAGACACACGCCATTCAGATTGCTGTGTTCTTGAAGCCCCTCCTGGTGCCCACGCAGGCTACCATTTCAGCTCCAGGGGTCCTTGCGCCCTGAAACTTCTGCTCATTTGCTGTGAGTACTCAGAGTGCTCTTGATGAAGAGTATAGACTCCCGGGGACCTGCAGGGATGGACGCAGGCAAGCGCATCTCTTTTCCTGGCACAACCTGTCCTTGGGTATATTTAAATTTGATGATGGCCTCAATAAAAGTCGCTCATTGTGGGATTGAAAGGTCTGCTTTGCTATTAATGGAATGATAGGTCCCTATAATAAGGCTGGTTTCATATGACTGTGGACTCCGGGGGTCTAGAGGAATTTCTTTCCTTGCAAGGGGATTTTTGTATTATTTGAATTTCAGAGTCACTGTGACACATCTGGGACTGTTTATTTCAGAGCGCAACGTCACAAAAATATCTTGAATCGCTATTTACGTGTTTGTCTGCTTATATGCTTTATCTTACGCTGCGGTTCAAGTCTGTTTTCCCCAGAGCATCAATCACAGACTCTAACCTTCATACAAGAAACTTCAGAGCACAACTGCCTTTGATGCGTTTGCAGACTGTAAAGCGTCCGGCAAATGTTTGCTAAGGCCATAGCAAATCAGTTAACATAGTCATGGGTCTTGCACTAATCTAAAGTCTTACTGCATTGAAATGTGAAGAAGTCTGAGTAGACAGTGTAAGCCATGCAATGGTATGCTGTGTTCTTTCAATCTAATTAAATCAGACTCCAAGTCTATATGATACCAAGGTGAAGAAACATTGAATTCAGCAGTAGGGGGCTCCTTTTCCAACAGGGAAAAGGCCTCACAGTCCTTGTAAGTTGGAACATTCTGGAAGTCCCCCCAGATGTGATCCCACAGGCATCCAGAGTCCACAGCCCTGCTGGCAAGAGACCTGTGCCACTTCCAGTACCTACTGGACTCTTCTCTGAGACAATGAACCCTCTGGCTGGGATTGACCTTCCTGTTTGCCCGCTGCAGCTGTGTGCCTTAGAGGTCTAGATGTGTACTCAGGAAGGGGCAAAAAGCTGGCTAAGAATCTTGCTTGCCCCCACAGAACTCAATGACAGACAATGCCCGAGCCTACCCTGCAACTGTCATTTATCCCTTCTGAAATGTTCTCTCCCATTAAAAGACTCCTCCACCTTCCTTTCCAAGGGGCTAAGTGTATTTTCAGTAATTGAAGCACAAGTCTTTGAAATCCAGAGGAACTGCTTCATGGATGCGTACTTCATCTGAACCCATTCTCGCTTGGGTTCCTATACTGTGGCCTGAATCTCATGAGTCATTGTGGTTCTTCTTTCTCTGGATTGTGTAAGGGTTTGCTTATAAGAAAGCTGTGGGGCACTTGGGCAGCACTGGAGGGGACTCTAGGTACTGATCCCTCAGGGTGACTGTAACAATGCGACAGCCCAAGGCCTCCCTAGTTGTAAGAGTGCTCAACTGTGTGGTTCTTCTGTGTTTGGAATATGTGTTTTAAACTGGCCATGAGGCGGGTGAGAAGAGCCAGAGGCTTCATCCTCTTGGCGGGACTGGAGAGAAATACAGGCAGAGATTAAGAGAAGTTTATTAAGAAGAAGGGTAAAGAGGTGGGGAGAGAGGGAAAGAAAAATACAGAGAGGAAGAGAAAGAAGAAGCAAGGAGCAGCCTGCCTCTTCTGAAGAGCTGCAGCAAAGAGAGAGAGCGAGAGTGGGTGGAGCTTGTCTCTTAAAGGAACTTTTGCATCTGTGTAGTGATGTAGCAGCCAGCAGCCATGGGTACTGCCTGGGTACAACCTGCCAGGTAACAGGGCAAGCCAGCATAATGTCTGAACCCTAACAATAAGGACAAAAATCTTGACATCCAGACCCAGCCAGCTGTTTTCCAAGTGCTGCTGTTTTCTGTGTCACTAGGCAGACGTTCCTGAGCTAGCATGGTTCCTGTAGGGAGACTAGCCACAGGACCCATCCAGGACTCGCTGGATGCTCTACTCATAGGTTTTGTAAATCTGGGACTCCTCACCACTGGCAGCTTTTTCTTGCTACAATCTTCTGCACCTTACAACTTTATCCGGAGAAATCTGAGGCGGAGGACCATGATGCCCAAGCTCTCTGGATGACATAAGATGGGAAAACAGAGCAAAAGCAAGTTATAATATCATCAAGGGGGCTCTCCAGCTAGATCATTTTGAATAAGAGTGGTTTAGCTCATTTTAAAAAAAGAGTGGTAGACATGAAGTTTATTGTCTTGCTTGGGATGTGAAGTTAGCATTAGATGATCACATTATTCAAAAGGACACCCCAATATAATCCTGCATCCATCCAACCAATTACTTAAAAAGACTGTGCTGTTTATTCCTACCAGGGATATACAAGTAGTGATGTTGCTGTTTATCATGTGATCTACACAACTAGACAGGTAAAAAATCTGGTTAGACTGACCTGGGTTACAACCTAACTCAGCCACCTGTCATGAGTGCATCCTTTAGAGTACTTTAGTGTCCCTTGGCACACTGCCTGAGTCTCAGTGACGGCTGCTGGGCCCAGAGCAGAGCCCAGCCTGGCTTCAGAGTAAGCGCTCATCTCTCCTCTTCTGCGGAGGATAGTCAGGCTTTTAAGCACCTTTTGGGACATACTTTGTTCTTCCTAGAAGTGTGTGAAAAACTGCTTCTGCATTCAGGATTCCGCCTCTTTTACTCCATTATATTTATTCACGGAAACTAAGGACTAATGTTTTCAAGTGATTTCTTTATGACTGCTTGCAAATGTTGAAATGTACAGAATTTCCTGGTTGATAAGGGAGCTTCTCTGCACACTGCCTTTCCAGTTATTGCTTGTGGAGCAATAATTGAGCAAGACAGACATCAAATACAAGATCCCTTCTTTCGCAGCAGATCTGTCTTCTTGAGTTTCTGCTGGTTATCCTCATATGTTGTAAATCTGGTTACTCTTTGGGGTCCATGGGTCATTCACAAATGTCCCCTTAACACACAGCCTTCTCTATTTTCCCAGTCCAGCCCCCACTCTCTCCCCAGGACTGCGCTATGAAGCTGTGCATCTGGGCTCCCCAGTTAGAATAGGAGCTCTCTTTGAAGAATGGAGTTGGTCATCTGGTGTTTTTTTTTCCTTGTATTTTCCTTTCTCATACACAAAAGATACTTAATGAAACATTCCTTGGCTCCCTGTGAGATTCATAGGAGAAAGACCTCACCCAACACAGGTCACCAGGAACTGAATTCCAGCTCTGCTGTTTACATGTCGAAGTCGCTGGATTCACAACTGCTTAGAACATGTGGGGAATGGGTGAGACCTTTCAGGTAATAAACGACCACATCTAAGTTCCAGGCATGGGGAGGTCCCTGCTGCAGCCCTTTCTCCCTTTTTTCTCTAGTCGGTGCAATAATGTCTTGGACTTTTTTCTTTTTTATTGCTTATTAAATCATCTTTCTTCTCACCAGAGTTAGTGCCACCTCTGCTCGTCAAGCAGTCTTTGTGTGTATGAATTCAATAACTACGCATTTGTAGAGCAATCGATCTAATATAAGAACAGCGACTTAAATATGCATTTGGTTTCCTGCCCGTGCTGGACTGCTATTAATGATCTAGGGGTAAACCTGCAAGCTATTTGGGGGGTGTGTATTTTTTATTGTTGTTGCTGTTTAATTTTAATTTATTTTTTTGAGACAGAGTATCATTGTCGTCCTTGCTGGCCTGAACCTCATTTGTACACCAGGTTGGCTTTGAATTCCCCAAAGTCTACCTGCCACTGCCTCCTGAGTACTGGGATGTAAGACATACTTCCCAACCCTTGACTACAAGCTGTTATTGGAATATGATTTTACTCTTGGCAATATGGAGCATACGGAACTGTTTTAGACAGGGTACTTCTGGACATGCTACTATGAAATAACTAATTGGATTGTAAGCCTTCAAGAGGAAGAGGAGGGGGAAAGGGAAGAGCTGGGGGAAGAGGAAAAAGAGCTGGGGGAGGAGGAAAAAGAGGAGAAAGAGCTATAAAGTCAAATGATCTTTTGACTAAGAAATTTATTTTTCTAGGTAATACTTATCAATATGACAGTTGATTTTAAAATGCTCTTCTATATAGCAATCGTTTCCTGACATATAAAATGATTCATGGAGCTTTCTTGAAGAATTTTATAAAATATAATCAGTTTAGATGTGGACGTTCTGGTTGTGGGGGAAATTCTTGACCCCCTTCTTTGATGGCTACGCTTCTCCTGTGAATGGGCCAGCTTCGGTGGTGTGTCTGCTGGGTACTTCAGTGGGTTCATCTCCCCTGTTCCGTTACTTCTCCCCCCTATTTCGAGGGCTGCCTTATGCGACCCAGTCCTAGATACCTTTAAAGTCCATAGAGAAACAAACAACTTTTACAAAGGTCTTCTTTAGGGTATATTCAAGCCCAGCAGGCAATAATGAACAAGGGAATAATGAGCATTTGTTTTTCAGCATGCAATTATAATGCTGCCTCTCCACTCTGCAAATTTATGCCCAGGAAGGGATTTTTTTTTTTGTTAGTAGAATGCATTACATTTGGAAAAGAATTAATGGCCATCTGTAAACGTGGGGATGGCTGGAAATTCTGTTATACATGTTGTAATAAAAATGGTTTATTGGGCTATCAAATGCAGGAATGGAAGCCAAAGCTACAGCCTCCATTGGGTCTCCTCATACAGGAATCTACCTGTATTTCTATCTTTTGGGCCATTCCAAAGGATTTATGCTTTTTAGTGAAATGGGTACCTTTTGAGATGCTGGTCCTTGGATATATAGATTCTGTTTTGGGGGCCCCAGATTTCTAGTCTGAAAAGGCTGGGTTGGTCCACATATAATTATTTTTGGGACCCCCCCACCTCCACCCTGCAAATAAGAGAAAGTTCACAACTTATTCTTGGAGATGAAGTCTAAAACATAGTTGGGCAGAATTCACTTTGCTTTCCTTGCTGTGTAGGAACAAAGGACACATGAATTCACTGTCGTCCTCAGAATGTCCTATGACAGAAAAGGAGTGTTCAATGAATGGCCAGGTTCAGGGTCAGCTCCAAGTAGAAGTCAATGGCCAAAGCTGAGACCAGCAGGGGATCTGAACTTCAGCTGACAATGTCAGTGACAGCTCAGCAGCTCAGGCGGGACCATGGAAATAAGGAGAGAACTGGTCAGTCCATGCTGACATCAACCCATCAGAAGCATATGGTGCTTGCCAGCCAACCAGTCATCTTGGTTCACATGGTGTCCGCTGAGCTTCTCAGCACACAAATTCTTATTTTTCTTTCATGGTATGTTGCAATGAGAGACATTGAGAGTATATGGATCTTCTTGATGTGGGATGCCTTTCTGTATGCTGTGAATATGTTTTATTACCACTGTTAATGATGAAATTTATTTGGCCAATAGCCAGGCAGAATAGACCCAGGCGGAAAATCCAAGCAAAGATGAAGGAAAAAGGAAGGTGGAATCTGAGAGACACTGGCCAGAGAAGTAACAAGCCACAGGCCTCGTGGTAAAATATCAAATAATAGATATGGAATAATTTAAAAGTAAGAGCTTGTTAGTAATAACCCTGAGCCATCAGCCAAACTTTTATAATTAATACAAGCTTCTGAGTATTTATTCTAGAACTGGTGGTTTCAGAGAAACTGCCAGTTACATCTTCTGTTTCCCATCAATAGCCAAAGCAATGATACTTCCCTGGCTTGATTGCTATAATGGCTGTTACATGATGGCTCTGTCGCCATTCCATCTTTTCTCTTGTCCTTGGGAGTTGACATTTTGTTTTAAGGCAGAACCCTTGAACACACAGTCTTGGGTGAAGGCCACTCAGGAGGTCATTTAGATTTTCTGTTTTACTATAAGTGTAGAATTAAAGTTTTTTCTTCAGGAGCTTGTATGCGTGTTCATGTATGTAGCTACATACAGGTTATGTAATATGTACACATATGTGCCCATGTGTACAGGTAAACATGTATGTACGTGTACACCTATGTGTGTGTGTCTGGAGGCCAGAGGACACCATCAGATATTTCTCGTTAGGTGCCATCCTCTTTTTTTCCCACCTTTAAAAAAGACATTTTTTTTTTTTAGTTTTTACTTACATGTATATGGTTGTGTCTGTGTGGGAATGCGCACATGAGTGCTGGCACCTGTGACAATGAACCCCTTGGAGCTGAGTTTATAGGCAGTTGTGAGTCACCTGGTGTGGGAGCTAGTGAAGGACCCTGAGTCCTCTAGCAAAGCCACGTGAGCTCTTAATCACTGAGCCAACTCTTCCGCTCTCAGCGCATTTTAAATTGTTTTGTTTGTTTTTGGTTTTACAAGGTAGGGTTTCTCTGTGTAGCTCTGGTTTCCTGGAACCCAGGGATCCATCTGCATCTGTCTCCTCAGTGCTGGGATTAAAAGTGTGTGCCAACATTGCCAGCCACAGTATCTTGATGCCCTGGAGCTTGTCGGGCAGGCTAGGTTGGCTGCTCAGCGAAACCTCAGAGATCCTTACAGTTCTGCTTCTCTGGCACTGGGATTACAAACAGCTACCACCATTTCTTTTTCTTTAATAGGATTTCTTTTCTTTTCTTTTTTTAATTTATTTATTTATTAAGGATTTCTGCCTCCTCCCCGCCACCGCCTCCCATTTGCCTCCCCCTCCACCGATCAAGTCCCTCTCCCTCATCAGCTCGAAGAACAATCAGGGTTCCCTGACCTGTGGGAAGTCCAAGGACCACCCACCTCCATCCAGGTCTAGTATGGTAAGCATCCAAACTGCCCAGGCTCCCACAAAGCCAGTGCGTGCAGTAGGATCAAAAACCCATTGCCATTGTTCTTGAGTTCTCAGTAGTCCTCATTGTCCGCTATGTTCAGCAAGTCCGGTTTTATCCCATGCTTCTTCAGACCCAGGCCAGCTGGCCTTGTCAGGTCTTCATACTTTCAAAGCAAGTACTTCACTGGATGAGCGATTTCCCCAGCCCCTGCCTAGAATTATTTAAAAATAAAATGTTTAAAGAAACAGCGCACCCGTCTATTGGCAAGCTGAGGTATGCACTTGAGGCCGTGTGGTTTCCTGACCCAAACAGCCCTAAGTGGCCTCTGTTGTTTCTATTACATATAGGCACAATATTCCCAGTGGTTTACAACCTGGGAGCAGAGTTAAATCCCACTGTAAGAGGGAAGTAGCATTTCCCAGCTGTGGCTAACTACTGCAGAGATGCTTAAAAAAAAAAAAAAAAGAAAGAAAGAAAAGAAAAAAAAAAGAAAAAAAGATACAGTTCCTTTCACTCAAGGTCAAAGGTGCCAAATGTAGGCATGATTAAGAAAGTCCATGATAGTCCGGAACAATAACATATTAAAAATTAATAAGGATAACAAATGCTTATTTGGGGAACACTCACAAAGAACGCTGCTATGGACCTCTGCTCTATAGGCCCTGGGAGCTGTGAACAGAATCCAAACCACCAGCCAAGAGAGCAAGTAAACTTTCTGTCTGTACTTTTCTGTTTGCACATAGTACCTCAGACCACGCCCGAATGGGCCTGTACTCCAAAGGCTATTGGCTGAATGAATTCCCACAATACCCTGACCTCTACCACAGCACAGAATGGTGGTCTTATAACTTAGTGGTCTCTAGGGCATGATACCTAGACATGCTCAGTCTGCTTAGAGTCAGGCATGGTCTTTGCTCCAGCAAGTGCCTGGGATGGTCAAATCATTGATGCCCCCTAGGTCTTTTGTTAAATGAGCAGAAGGTGGGTCATTTCACATCCTCCAGTTTAGGTGTTAATGTCCTCTCCAATTCATGCCAGGGCTCTGGAAGGTGATCCTTCAGGAAGCAATTAGGTTGTGAAAAGAGAATCCTCCTGAACCAAATTAGTATTCATTAAGAGGATCGAAGAATGTCCTTGTGCCTTCCACCTCTGAGAATGCAGAGGGAAGGTGACATTCATTGGTCAGGAATCTTTCATCAGGCAGCAAATCTGGAAGTGCTGTGGACTTCCTCTTCCTTAAGTGTGGAGATCCTGTTGTGTACAGAGATACCAATTTGTGGCAATCTGTCACAGCACACATGAACTAAGCCATATATTCTCCGCAGCATTTGAAGATTTTCTAGTCTAATGATGTCTGGGCTCTGTCCTGGGGCAGCAGTGGGACACATGAGGGAGCCATCGTCAATCTGAGGACAATCTAAGTGGTCCAGGATTCTCAGATCCCACACAAATGGAGCCTCTGGCTCATACGTGTTGACACCAGCCTCCGTCCTTGCTAATTTTAAGTTCCCAGGAAATACTCTATAGATTTGCCCTTGACTAGAATTCATAAGACTCAACTCTTTCTTTTCTTTTTTCTTTAAGAAAGTAACAGCTTGTGCCTCTTGTACTATTATTAATAATCCCTACCTTTTAGGTTCACAGAAATGTCTCTCTTAGGTGGTTATCTTCATGCTTTAGTAAAACAATTCAGAAGGGGCATTTGGCTTCAATAGTATACTTTGACTCATCTGGTTTTTATATCCACTGGTTGGGGGAAGACTAAGACCTAAGAACATACTGAGGGGTGGGGTGTTTGTGATCAGGGGCAGGGGACCATGCCTCGTACTTTGGATCACTGTCTGTCAGAAGACAAATTAATGTGAAAGGCACGGGAGAAAATTCAATGAAGAATCTTCACAGGAAGACATTTATACGGCAGTCAGGGCCTTGGGAATCTTAGAAAAAGGATGCCATGGAGTCGGGGAAGCGGGGCTGTGGAGATGGGTGTATAGCTCTGTGTTCAGCACAATCTTCTACGGCTTCTCTGTGATCAGGGCTCTGTACAGACCACAGAAGCTTGCTGTGTGATTGTCTGGGAAAAGGAGAGGAGATCTAGGACGTCTATCCAGAAAAGTCCACAATAAGACACACGAAGGGCCTGGGAACAAACACATTTTGTAAAGGCATAGAGGAAGAACCAGCAAAAGGAGGCTTGCGGGTTGTCATTCAGTAACCAGTTAGCTCGCTTCTTAGAAAGGATTCATTGTGGGAGGCAACTTGGTTTGGTCGACTTGAACCACTGCACTCAAAACTCGGCTCAAGGGGCGGGGAGATGGACGTGTTGATAGAATACCTGCTGTGCCAGTTTGAGAACAAGTTCTCATTCCCAGCATCCCTGGAAAAAGCTAGTGGGTGGGCTATACTTGTAAACCCACTGCTGGAGAAGCAGAGACAGCAGATCCTCAGGCCCTGCTGGCCAACAAAGTTAGCCTAATTTGTGTTTTAGTACAGTGAAACAATTAAAAAAAACAAGTAAAAAAGCATAAAGGGCATCTAAGGGGGATGACACCCAGGGAGGTTCTCTGATGCACCCCCATGCATATGAATATGCATGCATGCATAGATGCAAAGAAAAAAATTATAGCCAAGGACAGAGATAAAATGACTGGGTGTGTGAGTGTAATGTAGAACTTAGTCTTGAAAAGTTGAGGGGTAAACTGCAGAAGGGCAGACTCCAATCACTGAGATTCATCCCTGCTTTAAGGGGCTCGCAGTCGCTGATGCCTGGGATTTGAGAGTGAGCAGGCATGCGGGGCCCCATGCTGGTGTGCACCTGGGGTAGATTAGCATGGCAGAGGAGGCAGCCTTGTTCCCCCCTCCCCAGGACTCCCTCCTGTGATACTGCAGTTGGGGCAAGAACATGTTGCCTCTAGTACTCTCTTGTTTCAGCTTAGTGGGAAGCAGGGTTTACTTAGGCTTGGGGAATAAATGTACAGAAAGTCTTCCACCTGTGAGGTGCTGGCTGGCTCCGGAGATTAGTTTCTTCCACTTCTAAAGTTGCCTGAGTCAACCAGCCTGGTCATAGGTTTCCGACTGGAGCTTCGACTCAGAGACCTACAGGTGTCTCTTTCGAGAAGGGAAACTCACGTTTCACGGTGCTTTCTATATGTCAGTTGTGACATCACATTCATGATTCAACCCTGTGTGCATTTATTAACCTCCACTGTGTACCAGGTACTGAGCTGTATCCTGCCTACACGGAGGCCAGCATGATAGATGTAAACCTCACAATTCTCACGGAATCTCCAGGAGTGGAGGTGTTTGTCTCCATTAACCAGTTGAGACGACACAGGTATACATGAAGAGAACACTATACTATACTATACTATACTATACTATACTATACTATACTATACTATACTATACTATATTGTGTGTGTGCGTTTGTGTGTGTATGGTATGTGATCATTTGTTTCTCTGTGTGTATTATGTGTTTATATGTGTGTTCATGCATATGTATGGTGTGCTTTTGTTTGTATATATGTGTAAGTGCTGTGTTAGTATCCACACTGTGATTGTGTGTGTGGTGTGCCTATGTGCTATGTGCTTATGTATTTGGTATGTGTGTGTATGTAGGTGTTATGTTAGTGTGCATAGTGTGATTATTTTTGTGTGGTTTATAGGCTTATGTATGTGTGTATGTGATGTGCCTTTGTGTGTGTGCGTGTGTGGTGTATGCTCGTGTGTGTGTGTGTATTTGCAATTTTCTTCCAGTCTTTGCAAACTGTGGCTGGATGCTGATTGTCCAGTTCTTTTCCTGCTGTACCCTGAAGCTCAGGCTGGCTCTCTTCCAGAGCATTTCAAGGTTCCTGTAACTAGCATTTTCAAGTCACACTGAGGGCATATCTCACCCCTGTAAGGATGGAGGGACAGAAGCTTGTTCATTATAAATGCTGGTGTCTAGGGGGTTTGCAAAGAAATTCTAAAATGAGAATTTTCTCAATACATTAGTAGAACAGGGACTAGATTGTCTTGGATCCAAACCTAATGCTGACTGTAATTAAGGAGGAAGATCAGGCTCACTGGTGGGAAGGTTTGTACTGACTCTCACACCAACATGGTCCAGTAGAGACTTGGCAGGATATAGTCACAGTGCTTGCTCTCTGGGGGACTGAGCACAAAACCCAGTGGGGTTCAGGACTGCAAACTTCCTGGCCCAAGAACAGCCCAGACTAAAGTAGAACGTGGCTGTCTTTAGATGGGGAGAGCTCCCAACTCTATTTCAGAGCTTCTTCCTTTGGAAGCCTTGCAGCCAGTTTTTGGCTTCTGTCTGGCCCTGGAGAATCGTTTGTAGGTCCGTGGTGTAGCAGGCCCATTGTAAGAGATGCCAGATGGGTAGAGTACTGGAGAGATAGCACACAGTGTAGAAAAAAAAACATCTAGGGTGTGGGACCTTGGCTGATTCCATTAGCTCTGATGTTCCATGTGAAAAGCTGAGCAGTGGCATCCAGGGACAACTTTTATTGATTTGAGATTAAGTATATGAAGTTAAGATAGAAGTCCTGACTTAGGAGGAACATACAGTTAGAGTCATTTTGCTTTCAGATCATTGATTATAATCTCTTTTGATAAATATAATTAACATGCAAGGTATTAAATATTATGGCAGTCAAAACAAAACGAAGTGTGTTGCTTTAACTATCTTCCCCACCTGTCTTCCAGATAGTCCCCCCTGAGTCTACCCTGGGCCCCGTCAGAGTGTCCTTGGGTCACATGTATCCTTTGTCCCTTTCCCTTCCTAGCACCTCTCTTGGTCTTATTCAAAGCCACATGTTATTGTTCATATGTTGACCCAGCTTGTTATTCCTACGTGGGAATAGACACATGGATGCAAATGTAGGTAAAGCTTAGTTAGAACCTTCTTTTTTTTTTTTCTAAAAGTCTATTATATCTTAGACTACTCAGTCACTATAATAAAATACCACAGGCTAGAGTGTTTAAACAATAAACCTTCTTTCACCCTCACAACTGTGGAGGAAAATGCACATTTGCAATTTGGGGAGGGCCTGCTTCCTCATGGAAGTTAACTTTTCCTGTGTCCTTACAAGAGAGTAGGGTCCCCGTGGTGGTTGGAATGAAAAAGGACCCCTCCTAGGCTCACACATTTGAACAGCTGGTCCCTGCTGCTGTTGCTGTTCAGGATGTTATGGAACCTTTAGAAGCCTTGCAGGAGGAAGTATGTCACTGGGGCTGGCTTTGGGGGTTTATAGCCTCATTCTTTCCTCTCTCTTTGCTTCCTGTATGTGGATAAAATATGATTTCTTTGCTTCATGCTTCTGCTCCCATGCCATGTTTTCTTGGCCATGATGGACTCTATTCCACACAGCACTTTCTTCCTTAAGTTGCTCTGGTCATTGCAACAGCAGAAAAGTAATGGATTCATACAGAACCCAAGATTCCTGTATTCTGTTTAGTCAGGGCACCATCTTAGGGTTTCCGTTACTGTGAAGAGACACCATGACTATGGCAACTCTTAGAAAGGAAGAGAGCATTTCATTGAGGTGGCTTGAAGTGTCAGACGTTTAGTCCACTATCATGACGTAACAAGACGGCAGGCAGGCAGACACAGTGCTGAATCAGGAGCTGAGAGTCCTTACATCTTCACTTACAGGCAACAGGAAGTGCTCTCAGACACTGAATATGGCTTGAGCATATGAGACCTCAAAGCCCATCTCCACAGTAACCCACTTCCTCCAGCGAGGCCACACCTCCTAATAGTACTACTTCATTTGGGTGCCATTTTATTTCAAACCACCCCCTCCCAAAGATGTATTTCCTAAGACTCTAAGCTGAGGGCCAGACTTCCAATGTAGGGATTTGGTGGGACCATGACATCATACCTAGAAGGCTCAGAGATCTATTTATTCACTTCAGCCTTTACCAAGCTCTTAACATGTGTTTGCCACTGTACTTCAAAGTGCCACTACCGTCCCCTCACTCTGGTAACTGGGAACAGAGTGGTGCCTGATGAGACCCTCTGATGGCCCTACATTTCCAGTTTTGTATATACAAGGGAGGAGCTGCCTAGTCTATAAGGACTATGCATCTCTGCTTGTGCCCTGCTCTGGTCTAGGCACTAGGTGGATAATTGGTGCATTTTCTTCCCAGCCTCTTTGTTTAAGAGGATTTGGTAGATTGGATAATTCTGGTGCTTATATCGTAGCTCTTGTCACGCAGTCAATTATGGAAGTCTTTGAATAGCATAACTGAAAACGTGTTCGGCTTAATCACTTCTGACAGCAGCAGGGTTGAGGCTGAGTGCCAGCACACGCTACACGGGAATGTCATTAGCAGGCTGGTCTCAGGGCATACACAGGTCCTTCTGTGTGTTATCACAGTGACTGAATTGGCAAGTGTCACCTCTGTATGAACTGCTGGACCACCTCAGACAGTGATTTAAAAGCCATTGACCTGACAAAAATTACAGGAACCTAGGGAGCTTCCTCCACCCAGAACAATAGCAGAAGCCATAGCCACCACTGAGAAGCTTCACGTAGAGCAAGGTACACAGCAAGAATCTGAATCCAGGGTGCCCGGAAGTGATTAAAACAACCATGATGGCACCTTCTGACCGTGGGGCCTGAGCTAGGATCCTTAACCCCTCTGCCCCCCACTTCCCTCTGTGTATACTAGCATCTGTGAAAGAACAGGACAGTTCTCAGAGGTGGAGGGAATGCTACTTCATGGTCCAGTGTGAAGCACTTTGGTCCAACACCTGGCTCATAGTCAACACTCATTAAATTTCAGGAGCCTCTCCCTGGTTTAGGCAAAGAAGCCATTGTTCCAATCACGTTCACAATAATGTAGTCTCTAAAACACTGAGAACCCCTTTCACAGTGGAAGCCACCCATCTACTGTGTATGTATTAAACCAATCTGATCTTCAGGAAAAGTGGATGAAGGGAGTAACATTTCTCTTAGATAAAAGAGAAATCCAAGTGACATCAGAGTCTAAACCTGAGCCTTCAGTTTGGCTGAGGCCAGGTCTGAGGCCATGTGATTGACAACAGAGGCCCAGATCACATACTGTTGGCTTGCCAGTGTGCTCTATAACAGTGACTTGTAAGAGAAGTTTGGCTGTCCTTCAAGAGGCAGGGGCCTAGAGAAGGGAAGGAGAGAGAGAGCCACCACAATCGTCTTCTACAACAGAGACTAAGTCAGGGTTTTGTGATTTTGAACAGCAATCTGATGTGGATATAAAGTCCTTGGAAGCATAGCTATGACTTAGGTATGTTGGTCCTCAGAACTACTACTACTACTACTATTTCTTCTTCTTCTTCTTCTTCTTCTTCTTCTTCTTCTTCTTCTTCTTCTTCTTCTTCTTCTTCTTCTTCTTCTTCTTCTTCCTCCTCCTCCTCCTCCTCCTCTTCTTCCTCTTCTTCCTCTTGTTCTACTATATCATCATCATCATCATCATCATCATCATCATCATCATCATCATCATCATCATTTAGACTGGTCTCTTCCCTCTGTTGATAGAGTAAAGTTAGAGTGTGTTTGGATCATCCATCCCTTAGGGCAAAATGCCTGAAAAGAAAACAGAATGTTCTTGAGTTCTCGGTAGTCCTATGCTATGTCTGCACATACTGGCTTTGTGGGAGCCTAGGCAGTTTAGATGCTCACCTTACTAGACCTGGATGGAGGTGGGTGGTTCTTGGACTTCCCACAGGGCAGGGAACCCTGATTGCTCTTTGGGCTGATGAGGGAGGGGGACTTAATTGGGGGAGAGGGAGGGAAATGGGAGGCGGTGGCGGGGAAGAGACAGAAATCTTTAATAAATAAATAAATTAAAAAAAGGAAAACAGAATGTTCTAGAACCTCACTACTAACAATATGCTCAATTGACTCATAGTGTTAGTGTGTAATGAAAAGCAGTGGGCCACATTCCCAGCTCACACAGCTAGCTTTATACCAGAAATAACAACACAGAAACTGTATTCTTTTAAATACTGCTTGGCCCATTAACTCTAGCCTCTTACTGGCTAATTCTCTCATCTCAATTAACCCATTTCTAATAATCTGTGTAGCACCACAAGGTGGTAGCTTACCAGGAAAGATTTTAACCTGTGTCTGTCTCAGAGAGGAGAATCATGGCAACTGCCTGACACGGCTTCTTTCTCCCAGCATTCTGTTCAGTCTACTCCGCCTACCTAATTTTCTGTCCTATTAAAGGGCCAAGGCAGTCTCTTTATTTAACCAATGAAATCAACACAAAACAGAAGACTCTCCCACATCATTAGTGTCCTGTGAAAACTTATTAGAACTGTGGACTCTCAGACTTCACCCTTGTCCTCCGAATAACAATCTGCATTTTAACCTGACTCTCAAATAATTTGTATGCATACTGAAGATGGAGGAATGCTGAAAAAGAATGAACATGGGCTTTGGCATCTGAAATAAATAGATTTGACACCCATATCTTCCATTTATTATCTGCACTGCCTTGGAAAAAAATTGCATAACCTTTGCAAAATTGTTTTCTAATCTATAAATTAAACTTAATGCTATCTCTCAGGATTGTTCTAAGAATTGGTGATAATAAAGTTAACTTCATTTATTTCTCTGTACCTGGCACAGTCTAAAATGCTTAACATCTAGACTGTTTCTCATCTCAGTTTCCCAGCAGAGCTATTAAGTAGGTGCTGGGTTATCTATGGACATAAACACAAGAGTGCCACTTGAGAGTGGGAAGTCCCAGCAGAGGGTGGCCAGCTAGTCAGTAGCAACATCAGTATGTCTCAAGGCTTTGATTATCCAAAGAGGCGAGGGAGTTGCTCTCAGTTATTCCACATCTTCCACACAGAGCCTGGGCTTCCTCATGATGTGTGTGTGTGTGTGTGTGTGTGTGTGTGTGTGTGTGTGAGCTCACACATGTGTTACCAGTGCTTGGAATCTGAGCTAGATTTTTCCAGGTCCTTGGTTTTTTTTACCCAAAGAATTGAAAGTAAGCACTCACACAAATTTGCAAAAGAATAAAGGCAATTTTACTTGGAGCAAAGCAATAATACAGATTAAAAGGGACCACAGTCTGCAGAAAGAAAATTGATTGCACGAGTGAGTATACTTCTGGCTCCAGGATGTAGCCTTGGGTCTCTTTTTATGAGGAAGTAAGAGAATGAGGGGTTAGTTACTGAAGTAGATGGTTCAGGTGGTTCTCTATTTTGATTGATAGATGGATGAGGTCATTGAATCATTCTCTGAGTAATGTGTCTGATTATGCACAGACATAAGAAAATAAGCAAATAATTTCTCCTAAAGCAGTGAGTCTCAACCTTCCTAATGCTATGACCCTTTTGTGTAGTTCCTCATGTTGTGGTAACCCCAATCATAAAATTATTTTGTTGCTACTTTATAACTGATTTTGCTAATAGATGAATCATAACGATATGCAGGATATCTAATATGTGACCTCAGGGGGTCATGACCCACTTGTTGAGAACCACTGCCCTAAAAGGTTAGTAAAGAAAACAACTTTGTTTTAAAGTCTGGGCATGTAAAACATGGATCAACTGTTATATCAATCATACCTAGACACTGGGAATGCAAGTGGACAGACACTCCAAGTTTGACCATTACCTGAGTCAGGGAAGCTCACACTGTTGTTCAGAGGTGAAAGTACATGGAGGCCATTACAGGTGGTGGGTTGAGGGATTCTGAAGTTGCTAGATAATATTATTTAAAGTGGTGTGTGTGTGTGTGTGTGTGTGTGTGTGTGTGTGTAGTACTTTCAGGTGTAGGGAATAGGTTGCTAAGTGCCAGGACAGAAACCCCAACAAGCAGCAGGCCCTCATATTACAAACCAATGCCTGTGTTTGCATTCCTTACATGTATATAGTACCATGTGGCAGTGTATAAATAAGAAATATGGGTTCATTTAAAATGTAAGAGTTAGCTAATAATAAGCCTGAGCTATTGGCTGAACATTTATAATTAATATTAAGTCTCCAAGCCAGTTATTTGGGAAGTGGCTGCTGGGATGGGAAAACTTCTCTCAGGCATGACTGTGTGGATCCAGAGCAGCAGTTGAAGCTTGTTTCGTGCTAGCTTTCACTGGACTCCCATAACACTGCTGTGATCAGTCCCACAAACCTGGGTTGATCTTCCTGCCACAAAGGAGAGAATGGTAGAGCTCACACCATCAGAACTACCAAGAGCAGAGCTGATCTGCTGGGTGTGACTGCTCTCCCAACCCAGGAAGCCCCACTGTAGCTTTAGAAACAGGGTGAGCATATCTCTCTTGCTACACTATTTCAGATGGTTAGCCGAGAAAAGAAAGTCATTACAGACATTTTGTTGTGACACATTGCTAGATTACTCTAGGGGTTAGGAGAACTAAGATGGCTCACCCTAACTCTATAACCTCATTGCAGCTAGTTCCATCTTCAGGGAGACACTTTCCAAATAAGGTCACCTTCAGAGGTCCTGTGACTCTTCAGCTTATTAAGAAGACGCCAATGTGTCAATCTGTAGGGTGCACAGCAAACCCATGCAGTAGGCTTCAGCATTTACACTTTGATAATGACCATGAAGAGACTTTCAGAGTATCGATACTGTCAAGGCTAACAGTTCCTGAATCTGATTCCAAGCCTGAGATTTATCTGGCAGGTCGTGGTCTTTATGAAAGTGTATGCTCCAAAGTGCTAGTTTCTGAGTCAACTTAGAGGGTATTGGGTGGAGTCCGGGGTGGTGAGCACTGAGGACTCCATGCCCCTCCTCTACACAGCCTGCTTCTCATCTGTGTAGGCATGAGTAAGACATGGGTTGCTTTCCCCCAGTGAAGACAGAGTAAAGTTTGAATCAGAAATAGCTAATTCTCATAGCATTTTTTTTTCTGAGTTAAAATTCTGGTGAAATCTCTCCTGCATTTTCTTAGCAGGGAGGTAAGGGGCCTGCTGAGACGCTTTTGTGGGTTTCACTTCTAAATGAATGCAGCTGGGTATTTTGATTAAACACATATTGAAATCCACTTATAGCAAGTGAACCAAGACCATGTGAGGGGCCCGACTGCATCAGAAAGATTATTCAAGTTATGCAGTTTAGTGGGATATTGCTGTATTCTGGTGTCTTGGAGGAAGAAGCCCTGTGCCAAAGCACTGTTTCTTGTGACCAGTGGCGTATGCCAGCATGCAGGATGCAGGATACAGCCCTTACTCAAGGCAGGACAGCTGGGCTAACAGTACTACTTCTTCTCAGATGAAAGTGTCTATTGGAGTTGATATTAGCCTAGAGCATATTTTGGCCTGGGTTAGCTGCTCAGTGAATTGTAATGGAGTAGCCAGAATGGTCTCTCTCTCTCTCTCTCTCTCTCTCTCTCTCTCTCTCTCTCCCTCCCTCCCTCCCTTCTCCCCTCCCTCTCCCCCCTCCCTCCCTCCCCCCCCCCTCTCTCTCTCACACACACACACACACACACACACACACACACACACACACACACACGTGAGACTTCTCAGCTAGCTCACCAGCACATGTACAGTGGTCCTGTTTATCAACACTGGCATGTTCCTGAAGGATGCTCAGACCTGTCCTTTGCCTTGTACAACTGACATCACTGAGGATACAAAAATTCTAAAACTCTTTCATGATACAGGGATGTCAGAGAAGGGCAGTACTCTTGGTTCCCTCAGATGACCTACACTTGGTGATGTCCAGTGTGAACTCAGTGCTAGAGACACTGAGATCACATGGCCCATTGTCTCCTCTGTTGCTCAGTCTGGATAAGGAGCCATGGAGACGTGGAGCTGGTGAACTAATGTGATTGCTGTGTTTAGAACAGTGGACATGTAGCAGCTGAGGGCAAGGAGCAAGAGTGTGAAACCCGCCTAGGGTGTGGTCAGCGGAGAAATAGGGAGTTGACATCTGAATGATTTGAAGGACAGTTATGGTTAAGCAAAAGACAGTGGCCAGAGGCCCCTCGAGCAAAATGAAGAGAGAGAGAAACAGAAAGAAACCCGAGTTGTTAAATATGTCAGGGCACATGCTCAGAGAACTGCCATACGATCCATGCGGAGGGAATCTTGACTCTTCTTCACTGGCCAACTACATGGCTTACCACACCCCCTTCTGTAGTCCCAACAGAAGGTAGAGGATTAGATCTGGAAGCCCAGTGGCTGGCTCTTGGCTTATCTAGTAGCAGCAGAATGTCTTCCTTTCTTGGGGTCCACCTAAGATTGGAACAGTTGGGCAGTGCAGCTCCCTGACAGAGGGCCATTTGTGCCAGAAAGATCTTCAGGTTTCTTACCATATGTGGGATGATTGAAGCAATGTGCTGCGGCTCCAAAGATTATTAGAACAGTACATAATTTTAGAATTCAGAGTGACCTTGATGGGCATATTTGTTCAAATGACCCATTAAACATTTGCATGACTGAGACTCAGTCTACCTTTGTCTGAATCCAGTTGAACAATACAACACATTTACTATTTATTATGCGGGAAGCAGATGTGGAAAGCTGTCCATCTTGTGGACTGAACCGAGCATGAGCATATAGGAAGCTGGAGTAGCCACGTTAGGGCAAAAAAAAGGGGGCAGTTTAAAAAGGTGCACTTGGCGCCAAAAGCGTAAGAGCTACACCAAAAGCGTTAAGAGTTAGAAAAAGGGCCGGGCGGTGGTGGCGCACGCCTTTAATCCCAGCACTCGGGAGGTAGAGGCAGGCGGATCTCTGTGAGTTCGAGACCAGCCTGGTCTACAAGAGCTAGTTCCAGGACAGGCTCCAAAACCACAGAGAAACCCTGTCTCGAAAAACCAAAAAAAAAAAAAAAAAAAAAAAAAAAAAAAAAAAAAAAAAAGACATCAAGAGTTAGAAAAAGGCGCGAAATTCAAAAAAAGGTGACGTTGCAAAGCCCTTGAAGAATGCTCGCAGCCAAGATGGTGCTGAATGACTGGAGTTAGAGACGGGGTAAGATGACATAAAGCGCCTGATGCTCACATAATCCCCATTAGGGGCTAAAGGAGCCACCACTCATGCAGATGTGACTGCTGGCATGATTGGTTAATTTCCCTTCTGCTGCTTCTGGGATTCGTGGGTTTTTGCTTTATAAGTTGCTTCTTATAAGGAAATGAAGGAGTTCCTGCTTGGCTAGACTCTGCTGCATATGATTGTCTCCAGGACCCCGGGGCGGGGTGGTGAGCAGCTCATGTCCTCTTCTCAGCCAGGGTCAGTAGCGGGCTGCTGGTTCAGTTCTGCGGCGGTGTCCACAGAGGGACCCCGCACCATCTGTTGGACACAATCTTTGGCTTAAACTGTTTCTGTATTATTATTATCTCTCCAAATTGATAAAAGCACCTAGTAGTCAGCTGTCCATGCAAATTCCTTTTCATGTGGGCTGGCACTTAATCTTTGTTATCTCAGAATGGAAGGAAGAGCAGGGAGATGTGAATAAAAGGACCAGGCTGGCTTGGGGGAGATAGCTCAGTGGTTAAAAACACTTACTGCTCTCCAAAGGACGCAGGTTCAAGTCCCAGCACCCACATGGAGGTTCACAACCCTTGAGTCTAATTCTGTAGTGTCTGATGCCCTCTTTTGGCTTCCACATCCACTGCACACACGGTGCATTGGCACCATGCCAGAAAAACACCCATATACAGGGCCCTTGGAAATTTGAATACTAGGATTAAACACTTGTATTTTTCTTCTTATAACTCAACGTTTTTGAAGTGGAGTTCATTGTAGCACTAGGTCGAACACAGTATTTGAAACCTGTGAATAGGCTGTAGGGGCAGTTGGAAAACACTGGGGTAAGACGTTGTTCGCTTACTTCACATTTTAACATCTTCCTAAGGTTTTAAAGATGTGCTGTAATCTCTGAAATATGGACATATATTTTATCATCTAAACATGTTTGACTCCTGATATATATGTATATATATGTACATATTTATATATAATATATGTATATAGACAATATATATTAATAGAGTTTAACCCAGAGTAACAGTAATGTGTAACTCTCTTGCTTCAGCCTCCTGAATCATGAAAGATTTTCTTTTCCTTTAAAGAATGTACCCCAGAATTAGCAATATGGGGCAACCACTGGCTGATGTAATAATACCCCATGAAGCCATGGTGCGCTGCTTGCCTGGAGAGAACACCTTCTGATCCGTCCTCTCCTGCACGTCCACTAATGGTTAGTCTCCCTTCCTTCTTCATTATTGAAAATCCTTGGGTCCAAGATTACATGTTCCACCTCCTTGCTCTGTTTTAGTTTTCCTCTGTGTGAATGTGCATGCATATGTGTATGGGACTGAGCAAGGGGACACATTCATATGTGGGTGCCTGTATTTATGTATGCACGTGTGTGGAGGCCAGAGAGTAATCTCAGACATCTGGAAGCTACCTGTGTCTGCCTCCCATTCCTGGGACTGCCAGTGAGTGCCACCGCTCCTGCCCTTTTTAAGCTTCTTTCTAAGGCTCAAATTCTTGTCCCCATGTTTGCCCAGCAAGCCCTTTTCCTGTAGATCCATCTCCCTCGCCGCCCTCCCCCAAACCCCTGCTAAACGTCTCTGCATCTATTATCTGACTCTCCCATGCTAGTCCGGTTACATGTCTATTACCATCTGGCAATCAGAAATCAATTTGGATTCTAGAGTCACTTTGGCTTGGACAAAGGAAAATGGGCCCGGTCTCTTTATGAATAAAATGAGCAGGGTAGGAGGGTTGTTTTTTCTTCATCTTTTCCCAGTCTTAATTATATAACTGAATTATGGAAAACTGAACTGTTTTCCAAGCATAGCCATAAAATCTGGACCCTTTTTTCCTTAGAATAAAAAAACCCCACTGATCTCCTTTCACGAGAGCTTGACAGTCTGGGGTATTTTAGGCACAAGGACATGAAGGGGGTGGAAGGCAGGCGCATGAATTTTGTGCATTTACACCAAAGCCGGGCTTTTTCTAGTTTTACTAATGGATGGTGATTATAGAACATTTTAATGTCAGAAAGGTTTGAAAGCCGTTATGCTTCTTAACAGATCTTAGAGCTTTTCGACTTAATGACTAGCACCTTGGAAAACCGTTCTTTCTCTCTCTCTTTCTCTTGCCCCCTCCCGTGTGTGTGTGTGTGTGTGTGTGTGTGTGTGAGAGAGAGAGAGAGAGAGAGAGAGAGAGAGAGAGAGAGAGAGAGAGAGAGATATGAACAGAGAGAGAGAGAGAGACGAACAGAGAGACGAACAGAGAGAGAGAGAGAGAGTACGCATCACACACACCCTATGAACACAACAGCAAACGCTGATTCTCCCGCTTTCTGTCAGACCTCCGGCAGCTCTTGCATTGCTGTCAAGAGGCTCCGTGCATGCAATGCCACCCTTTAGCTCTACTGAGATGTGGTGACACAGTACAAGGAGGATCTAGTCACACTCCCGAGACTGCATCTCATTTTGCTAATGCTCACAAATTAAGGGTATCTGTCATTGCCTCCGTGAGATGGCAAGAGAGCATCTCCCAGCTCATGAATTTCAGAGCACACAGCCCTGAGAGGCAGGGACCAACCCGACGGTAAACTGACACACAACTCCCATTCTTTGCCTATGCAGAGAATGGGAAGTCCAGCTCCCTCGGGGATACAGGCCATAAGTGTCAGAGCTGATTATGAGGCAGCCAGGTCTTCACAGAGGCAACATACTGTTCTGCCCGTGTTCTCTGCTACCGCCAATCAGCACTGGCCAGGACTTGTCCTAAAATTTCATTTTGACACTTTTGGGGCCCAAAGAACAGCCTCCAGGACACATGTCCGAGCAGGTTCCTTCCAGCAGTCGAGGACTCTGACATGGATGATAGGGACAGGAAGGGGTGTTCTCCAGTAACACCCACCTCCTGGGGAGCTCAGGATGCAGCTGCTAGGCCAGGGCATACTGGCTTTCCCCTATGGCTGGCTCCTGAATTTGTTCATCAGTTGGTCAGACTTGGGAAACGATCCAGTGGCCACAAAAATTTGGTTCAACACCATTCCATGTCTTTTGTGCTCTGGGAGAGATATCTGTCAGTCTTCACGTGCAGCTCAGCTCTCAGGTCTCAAGGCTTTTATTACTATTATTATTATTATTAATTAATTTATTTATTTTAAACCTATTTATGGCTGTCAAAAGCTCAGTTATAGGACTGTGGATGTGGCTCAGTTGACAAAGTGCTCACTTAGGGCCCCAAAGTCCTTCATTCAATCCCCAGTATGGTGAGTCAGGCAGAGTAGTGTGATCCTAGCACACACAGAAGACGGTGGCAGGAGAGTCAGAAGCTCAATGGTTCTCTCTGCTACACTGAGAATTTAAGGCTATGCTGGGATATGTGAAAGAGAGGGAAAAAAGAAAAAAGAAGGAAGGAAAAAAGAAAGGAAGGGAAAGGAAAGGAAAGGAAAGGAAAGGAAAAAAGGAAGGAAGGAGAAAAAAATCTCTTTCCTCACCAAGTGTAGACCAGATGTTGCTTTAGACCATTCATGTTCTCACTGTGGGTCACAGGGGCATTTATCTTCCCCTCCACAGTTCATACCCTAAACATCTATGGGTGATGGAACTCAGTCTATTTATCCATATGGCCCTGAGTTTTTTATTTGTAAAGGTTTACCACTTAGTAATGTCTAAAATCAGGCCTATTGCACTCCACCCCTCAACCCCCACCTCTGTGCAATTGTAATTCTGTGACCAGGTTCACCCTACAGTGACCACTGCTTCAGCATCCCCCTCAGCAAGTCTTCTACCTGCTCCCATCCTCATGAATGCAGAGACTGGGTGTTCAGAGGTTTATGGTTCCTCCCATATATTTAGAGTGTCCATATCTGATAGCATCCCTATGGAAGGTCATCTGCTAATGGCTAGGAAACATACAAGCTTATGTTGGCACAGGTAACTAATGCAAGTCATGATAAGTCAGATGTGTGTGTGCACATACATGTGTATACTTGTTAATGACAGGAGACAACCTTGAGAACCACTCTTCAAGTGTTTGTTATCTATATTGAGTTTTGTTTGTTTGTTGTATATATTGAGACAGGGTCTCTCACTCTCCCGGATCTTGCCCAGGAGGCTAGAGATAATGACTTTTGACTGGCTAAGTTGAATCAAAAGCAAAGCACCAGTCATCTTCCAATCCAAAGCAACAGGAGTGAACATCTGAAGCCAATGTTCTTGAGGCATAGACCATCTTGTTTGTAGCATTCCACATCTGGATACCCAGATGGATCTGAGTAAAATGGTTGGTCCAGCCCTTGGGCCTTCCTCTCTCAATGGCTGTTGGCATGTTAGTTCCTTTGATGTGTGTGTGCGCTCGTGTGTGCACATGTGTGTATGATCACACCTGTCAAACCTGTCTGTAGAGTTTATTTGGGAGGGAAAAGCACATTTATCTGCCATCTCTAAAGACATGCCATGCCATACACTACAGCTAGGAGCTAATCCTAGATTTTTTTTTCTTTCCTGGTGTGTAGGTTCAGGGGCTGGGGAGCTTGACAAACTCATGGGAGGAAAGGGCTAACTTTGCCATTTGCTTATATCTGTGCTGGCTTCTTTACTCTGGAGTTTCTGGTAACTCCTCATCTTGACAGCAAGTGCCCTGAGCAATTCTATAAACCTTTTCTGTGAGGTTTCTCTCACAGGCAATGGACCAGTTCACAATACAGTCCTAAGTTCTGCAAGTTCCTGCTGGTTTGTAGACTTACCGTTGCTGTTGTTGAGGGACCATTAACTAAGAGATTGAAGTACAAACAACAAAATCCAATTAGCTTTCCTTATATTTTGGAGTCTGTGCTTGGAGCAAATAAGGTTGTTTTTTGTTATAAGAGGCCAAACATTGCTTAAATACAATATATAATCTAATAGAGAATGGCAACATGGAGGCCAAGGAGATAGTTCAGTTGATAAATACTTACTACTCAAGCATGAGGAACCGAGTTCAAGAGTTCAATCCCCGGAGCCCACATAAAACAGTCCGGCATGACAGTATGCATTTGTAATCCCAGTTCTTGGGAGGTGGGACAGGTAAGTCCCTGTGGTTCAATGGCCAGTCAACTTAGCCAAATAGGTGAACACAGGTCCTATTGAGACACTCTGTCTCAAAAGACAAGGTGGATGGCTCTTAAGAAATGATGCCTGGGATTGCCCCTGGCTTCAGCACACATGCAAACATATGTGTGGCACTCACATAGAACACACATGCACACAAAATAAAAGTTAAAAACGATAGAAATGACAGTGCCTGTTCCCTCTTCCCATGGCTACAGGGCCCACTCTAGTGTCTTCTGGGTGGTTTCAAGCATGGAACCTATGCTACTGTGGGAATCACGGAGTCTATGCTACTGTGGGAATCACGGAGTCTAAGCTACTGTGGGAATCACGGAGTCTATGCTACTGTGGGAATCACGGAGTCTAAGCTACTGTGGAAAGCATGGAACCTATGCTACTGTGGGAATCACAGAGTCTATGCTACCGTGGGAATCACGGAGTCTAAGCTACTGTGGAAAGCATGGAGTCTAAGCTACTGTGGGAATCACGGAGTCTAAGCTACTGTGGAAAGCATGGAGTCTAAGCTACCGTGGGAATCACGGAGTCTAAGCTACTGTGGAAAGCATGGAGTCTAAGCTACCGTGGGAATCACGGAGTCTAAGCTACTGTGGAAAGCATGGAACCTAAGCTACTGTGGGAATCATGGAGTCTATGCTACCGTGGGAATCACGGAGTCTAAGCTACTGTGGAAAGAATGGAGACTACGTCACGGTGGAAAGCGTGAGTCTGCAGTTAAAGGTCTTCTGTGGAATGTCCACGGTCCAATCCTTTCGTGGAAAACGAAGATGCTATTCTGTGACTCCCAAACCCAGTCCTGTGCTGAGGAGCCCTATCGCCTCATACATCTTTGATCTTGTTCTTTGGAAATATCTGCAGGAAAATTGAACCGGAATAAGAGAGGGTGTGTTTCTAAAAATATAACATGAGGGGGTGTTGGCTTGGGGTGCTGGAGATACATTCAGGCTACTCGGTCCTGGGTGCTGGGCACCCAAGTGCAAAGCTCTTCCCTTGCTTAATATTAGGCTCTCTAGCGCACTGTGGTACATAAAACTATGATGATGGGGGTGAATGAAGAACTTTGTAGGGTTTGTGACACAGATATGGATAGGTACATGGTCACCATTGATTTGGCCTTCGTTCTAGTGCAATGAGGTAAGGATGGCCAACTATATATAGATGTATATAATTTCATCACCTGAGGAGACAGCGGCACAATTAAGTTGTGAGCAGCAGATATGGCCTGAGTTCTCTCATCTCAACACAGGCCTTTGAGGCCTGAGAATTACTTACATAGAGAGAACATGATGGAAGTGGTGCCCAGTCCCAGCCCTGAAAGGTGCCCCTGTTTCCTCTTTGAGGTTATCGGCTTCTCACATCACCCGTCTTTTGCTGAACTCATCAAACCCACACGTGGAACACATTAAACTATAGCTACTATGACCACCAAATTTGGGATATGCCAGGTACGTCACAAGGCGCATTTCAGTTTGTCTTTTCTCTGAACTGGTATTTGAATCCTTGTACTGGGACTCATGTCTGCATGAGGGTGGACAGATGGGTGGGTCTTTCAAGGTCCTGCACTTCAATGTTAAACGATAAAAGTATAGATTAAGTGAAGAATGATAATACCATACTCATGTTTATCTCCTCTGTCTGTCTGTTTTTAATACGACTCATCATTCTCTGGTTACGCTAGTCTGTCCCAGCAATCTCAGGTTGAGATTCAGAATCCTACCAAACACAAAACTCAGAAGCAGCTATCAAAAGTTTTTGATGTGTTCTGGGTCATCCTTGATCACATGGCATCTATGATTCCAATTCCAATATTTCCTGCTCTGATTTATATTTTGGCAATTTGGAGTGCCAGGAGGAACAGATTATGCCTGTAGCTCTCTACATCCAGAATCATCAAGTTATAGCCCTCTCTGACCCCCAGGCTCCCCTGTGCAGTTCCCCAAGTTTTGTCTTGTATCGGATGCAGATTAGCAAAGCTCATCCTTACTGGTACTCCACTAAGAACACTATCCCGTGACTATTCCAACAACCTGAGAAGAAGCCTGAGATCTAAGGCTTCTACTCAGAATGAGGCAGGAGGAGGAGAGAGTGAGGAGAGGAGCCCTGGACCTGGGGCAGCCCCAGCCTTCTAGGACAGCATCGTATGTTGTGCTCTCTGTTAGCAACAAACATGGACCCAGGTTTCGTCATTGCCAGAGTCTTTTCATTGCAGCTTAGCTAACCCGAGACAGTGCTAGAATCAGCACTTACTAAGAATACGTCTTCGCAAACTGGCCACTGAGATTTGATAAAAGTGGTAGGTTTTAATTAAATTTGTGCTAATGGCCTCCCTGGGATGGGGATGTAACGGATGCCGGCAGACGTCCCTTAGCCTTTGGCAAAGCCATATTGCTTCACACCAAATAGACCATTCTTTATGCGCTAACTGGCTCTTTCTAACTCCACTGGAGGGTTGCATGAACTGCAAACTTGGTGAGAGGTCCTTTCTTCAACATACACTTCTGCGTTAAGTCCTGCTTTTGCGGAGCCTAGCGTTGTCTTTGATTAGAAAGAATGTCCCTACTTCTGTACCACGTGCCTAGCTGTTAATTCTGTAGAAAGATCCTACTGCAACAGAGTCATTGTTCTTGCTGCAGAAGTGGTTCGGCAGGGGTCAATAGAGGGATGGTTGCTCTCCTCTCTGGTGCAGGTTGGTCCTCAGTGACCTTTTTCTTTCTGTCAGTATGCACTTGGCAATGATTGCTGCCTTCATTTCTTTTCTGTTATGATTACCTTGTTGCAGTCCATCACTGAAAGTCAAGTAGGTAGGTGTTTCAAATGGCTAGTCATAGTATATCCACTGTCAAGTGCAAAGAGAATACAGGCATGCCAGCTTGTGCCCAGCTTGCTTCCTCTGTTTTTACCCAGGTGCGTATTCACTGCCTAGGGAATGGTGCCACCAGCAAGGGTCAGGTCTTAACCACCTCGGTTAAATTTTCATGACAATTCCCTACAGGACAACCTGGTCTAGACAATCCCTCACTGAAACACCCTCCTCAGGCAACTCTAAATTGTGTCAAGTTGACTATTCAGATCAACCATCAATAAGCCTTCCACACTGTCTCAATTCCTGCCTTGCTCAAATAGACTCTCCTTCTACATACATCCCCTGGCCTGAACCTTTCTTTCTGTTGGGACATCTCATTCATGTCCTGTCATTCATCATTCAGGCTGTTGCCCTTCAATGTGAGCAGACATGGGGTTTGCCCAGCATCTCTTATTTAAAAGTTTCCACTGTAGCATGTTGGTTCCATCTCTTGCCATTGCTTTCTGGGCTCCTTTCTGTTCCACTAATCTCTTTGTGTGCCTTTCCCCAGGGTCCCACCATTCTAACTACTATAGCTTTACAATCGATCTTGACATCCAGGTAATACCAACTTGTGACCTCCAAAAATGCCAAGCTACCCTTTCTGGATCTTTCCCTCTCGTTGTAACCTTTGGAGTCATTGTGTTTATATCTACAAAATGACTCAATGGGATTCTGAGGAGGGGTGCACTGAACCCATAGCTCTTGTGGCAAACTGACTCTTGGCAGTATTGAGTCTTCCTACCCACAGCTTTAGCCTGTCTCTTCATTTGATTAGTTCTTATTTGATAACCCTCATCAGAGTTTTATAGATTTTATCATACAGGCATCTATAGACTAGATGGTCTTCTCTCCCTAAAATTGACATGTAAAGATTTTAAGTTTATGCCATTGTGAGGGGACACCTTTGCTAAGTGATTAAGTCACTGGCCTTAAATGACATTATTAAAGAAACCATCTGGAGAGTTATTTCACTAGCTTGTGACATTAGTATGTCACTAATGCCTTGGGACATGTATGACGTAGGCTTTCCTGAGAAGCTAAATGTGTTGAACCTGCGTGTTGTACTTAAAAACTTCCAGAACTGGGAACAGAACTGCCCAATTTAAGGATTTCGTTATTGTGGTGGTTTGTTTTTAAATATTGCAACTGATGTTTGTTTTCCACTTGTTTGGTAAAGGAGAGTTGACTTGTGTCATGAAACCATCTTATAGCTGCTTATGAAATCCAGGTGTACTCGTTGACTGAGATTTTCTACACAGACAAGCCTGCTGTCTAGAAACAAAGACAGTTTTACTTCCTTCTTCCCTGTAAGTACGTCTTTGATCTTTTCTTGTCTTATTACATTAGCTATGGTTTCTAATACTACGTTGAAAAGCAGAGAGAGGGGGGCATTTCTGTGCTCTCCTAATCTTAGAAATGTTTCTGGGTTTTCAGGGTTGTGGTGGCAGCTGTAGGGATCTCTAGATACTAATTCAGTTTTGACGTCCCCCATGGACCCCCCTCTTGCCAGCTTTGTCACTAATAAAAAGCCTCTGCTTTCTGAGGCTGTCCTGCAGCACATAGCAGGCCAGTATTCTCTTTCCTTACCTTAGGTGCTGGGTTGATGAGCCTGAGGGAGATTCTGAGCCTCATCCTGAGGCCTGAGTTTGTGTTCCCTCTGTCTGCTCACAGTGTATTTATTTGTGTTGTACACTTTTTTTAAAGTAGGAATCTATTGTGGATAAGTGGAGTCTCACTGCTTAGCAGAACATTTAATTAATCCAATCACCCCACCTCCAGTCTCCGGGAGATGAATGGAAGGTTTCCTTGTCGTTAAACCAAACACTGATTTGTATGCCATCTGTCCTAATAACAGAGTGCCCCGTGCCCTGTGAAGCCTGCCCAGTTTGGGCAAAACCACTTATTTCATTCATTTCTGGCATCCTTATTAAAGTACCATGTGCAGAAACCTGGGCAGGGGTGGGTGGATAGAAGGGGCGTGAACAGTGAAGTGTGTGCCTGGCTGGTATGGTCTTTGTTGGTTTATTTGTTTATCCCAGAAGAAGAAAATGCTGCTATGACTTTCAGGTGCCTGCAAAATGAAAACACAAAAGTAACACAAAATTAACCCCAGTGCTTCTTTATATAGAAGATGCTAGAAATAAACAGACTGTATTTACTGACATTAATCCACCTCTCGCGATCAGTTTACTGTTAATCTTGCTGGCAATCTTCAGGGTTCTGGAAGAATCTTCAGACAATGTCTATATGCTGGGTCTCTGATCCCGAGGTCAGGTCTCTTGAGTGGTTTCTTCGTAGTTTTCTTCCCTTGCTGCTTTGATTTGTAATATGGAGTGTGAGGCTGTGCCTATGAAAACCTTACTACACTCAACCCCAAGAGCTGCTGGGGTGGGCTTCAGACTTTGCAAAATCATTGTCATTGCCTTTTTGCTTTTGTTTTTTTTTGTTGTTGTTGTTTTTGTCTCTCTCTTGAATAATCCATCATACTTATGCCTGCATATAAAAGCAGTCCTTAAATCAAATGGGTACATTTTCTTGATATGACCAAAGAAGATAGTCATGCTGTATGTTTATTCTCCCCCCAACCCCCCCCCCCCCCCAAAAAAAACCCTACACAGCTCATGGGGCTTTGTGGCCTCCAAAATTGGTTGGTTAATAGCCCAGCAATTTTCATGAATAGCTTCCATGGAAAAGCTCTGGAAAAGGTCAAAAAAATTTTCCCCATTAACACTTCAAAAAAAAAAAACCAATTAATTGACTCAGAGCGCCTCAGGGAAGAGCATCTCTATCCCAATTATAACGAGCTCTGTTTTGAATAGAAATTTAAATTCTTTCTAGGGAAACTTGAAGGTGAGATAGCTTTCTTACAGATTCTAGGTTTCTTTCAGGTGGCTAAAATTAGAACGGGGCCTAGTGAAAGTCACGTGTACAAACTGGATCCTGCCGGTTCAGGGCCACTGGAAACTAACCAGGGACTAGAGAGAGTGTGGGGGTTGGGAGAGTGTCACCAGAAGGCAGAAGAATTGTGTGTGTGTGCGCGCGCGTGCGTGCGTGCGTGCGTGCGTGTGTGTGTGTGTGTGTGTGTGTGTGTGTGTGTTAGCAGACCACCATCTGCTTTCCAAGCCACCAATGGCACCTAGCTCACCCTGTCCTGCTCACTGGTAAACTGATAACCATAACATATGGATTTGAGGCCCCGTGACCAACACTGGAGAGGAGGTGCCTCCTGCATGTCTTGCACACTTGCAAGAGTGACAGGGCAACTCATTTGTGGCTTTGTCTGCTTTTGTGCACCCAATAAATAGTATCCCACTTGAGACAATAACAGTGACCAATCCCTGCTTAATAGGACTGGGTAGGGGAGTCCAGGTTTTTTTTTTTTCCTCTTTTCATTTTTATGTGGAAATCGGAGGAAAACTATGGGGGCAGACAGCTCCCCTCCTATGCTGTGCTTTTGTGTTAAAGGATTGGTTGGGGCTGACTTGCCTGTGAGATAATCACGCTGTGTGGGGGTGGGGCTGGACGCAGACTGTTAACCCCATAAGTGCTGGAGGGCTATGGGTACAGGGCAGCCATGGATCCCTTTAGTCTCCTCAAGATGCAGATAGACGGGGCAGAGTGAGGAGGGGAAACCATGTTTGCTATCTGGAATCATTTCTGAGAGTAAAATTAATAAAATTTCTGTTACTCAGAGCAATATTCAGTTGCTCCATAAAACTCCAATGGAAGCAACCACAGAACAAAGTAATAGGAGATAAAATATAGATTTCTAGCCCCATTCGGAATGGTTGATTGTGGTGGCTAATAGAATTATCAGTTAGTTTAATGGTGTGTGTTGACCTGTCTCCACTAAGGGTTGACATGGTTGCCCTGGGATCCTCACAAACTATTGTAGAATGATCCTTTGATTTCCTCCAATTAACCTACAAGCAAACATTTCGGACACCTATTTTCAGTTTCCCTTTTTTTGTGTGTGAATGCTTGCATGTATTCATGTCATGTCTGAGCAAATCCATGTTCTTGCTTCTCCACAGAACGACGCTGGAGGCTCCATGATAGAATATGGCACCCCCATGCCACTTTATGATAAGCCAGATGCTTCCTTAGGTTTGGGTATTCATGCATTTGTAAAGGGGTTCTCTTGTAAATAAGAGAGCCTTTGGCTAACTTTTGTGTCTACAAGTAATTATTCCCTTAGGTCTGGTTGCCAGAAGCTTTCCAGGTGCTGAACATTCTTGAGGTTCATGATACATATGTCAAATAATTACAGGGAATCACAACAGACTTTGAGTTGAGAACATAGGCAGTCCTTGCCTGCACAGAACCAAAGCCTTGTGCTCAGACAAAAGCTGTATGTTCAAACATATGGTATTTCTTCCCTTTCCAACAGACCAAGGGTGCATATAGCACCCCTAGTTAATCCCCAAAGCATTGCTGTTTGACTGGTTATCATTTCCAGGAGACTGTTCCGCCAGCAGTCTTGGCATGCTGGTGGTGGAATACTACGTGTTCACGTATTGCGAGCTCGTTAGAAAGTTTTGTGCCCTTTTAAGATGAGTGGTCCATGTGTTTTCTGTTCTCCAAAGGATGTGGTGGCTAAATTGTCACTCCTTGTCCACAAGCGATGCATTCTGGGACTGGCTTGGATGACAGGTCTGTAGATCCTGCTTCAGTGCAACCTGGAGGAGGCTTTCCCAAGCACAGCCATGAGGACAATTATAGTAGCATGCTATAATGAAAGCTAGATGAATATTTTCTTTCTTGAAGTATCTTATGACATGTGATATCCCCTTGTATTGGTGTTTGGAGAACAGCTCTGGAGAGGTTCCAGGTTCCTGTGTCCCAGATCAAACAATTGCATAGAGACGCATGTCAACAAGAAAGTGAGTTTATTCAAGATTCATTATCAAGGAAAGAAGCAGGCTGGAGCAGGTTCAGTATCTCCAAATGCAGTGCTGTGCACACGAAGAGGCTTTTATGTCACACGGTGAGTACTTTATGGCTCATTTGCATAGCATTCTGACTGGTTTTCATAACATGGATTTCCTCGCACAAGCTCTGTCTGCTGAGCATGGTTCTACATACAGCTGCGCACATGGCGCATCTCATTGGTGTCTTGATTAGGCATCCGGGGGTAGGTATGTTAGTATTATAATGGAGCACAGGCCATCTTCAGATATTCCAAAGTGCTCAGTGCCTCCACCAGTGTCACCAGCAGATTTTCGTTGGCCTCCTCTGGAGGTTTTCTCTTGATCAGTTTGGTTTTGCCAAAGCCAGTTTATAACACTTTGTGAAAACCTGTCTAGACTTCGCCGTCTGCTCCATTCTCCCGCCTCCCTTGTCATCCCTTCTTAAGTTGATGAGTTAAGGGCACGATGCCTACAAATGGCAGTGTAGTGACTGTCGGGAGCATAGTAGTCCAGTCCTGGACGTCTTTGACCCTTCACTGCTTATCAGGAGGAGCACACTTGACTGAAGAACTCGGGAAGGATGGAACTGGGATGCATGGTTTATGCACCGACTTCTCCTAAGTGTGTGCAGTCATGTCTAAGAGTTTGAAGTTTACCCATGAACCTCAGCCGGCCACGTTCCCCTGGGTGGCTATTGCATCATCTAGAAAAGCAGTAACTACCGGAGCTTGAAACAGATCACGGAGGATACTGCTGGCTCACTCTCAGCTACCTTCCTTATACAGCCCAGGACCACATGCCCCCTATGGGCTGGACCTCCTGCATCGGGGAACAATCAAGACAATCTCCTACAGACACGCCTACAGGCCACCCTGATCTAGACAATCCTACAGTTGAGTCTCCCCTCTTAGTTGACTGTAGGCTGTGTCAGTTTGACAAAGTTAGCATAACATTAAGAAAGGAAAAATGGCTGCAGATCTTCTGCATGTTGGCCAGTTCTCCATGTGGCAGCTGGGGCTAGTCTTGTGTCCTTTGCTTCGTTTCCATTTCCTGGCAATGGACTGGGCACTGCCCTGTTCTGCGACCTGATGGGATCATTTTGATGATCTTTGGAAGTTCTGAACAATCCATCTCTATGGAGACATTTTTCTGGATCCTCTTACACATGTTCTGGATTGTTCTCTGCTTTCCATTCTGACCGTCTCATTTCCATGAACGTTAGTTTAACATCAGAAGCCACTGTTTAAGAATCTGTATTCGAGTCTGACTTCAGCGCTTACTTTTGCATCAGTGGGGGCGTGCCTCAGTTTCCCAGATGAGGTAATGCATATGTGTTGCCTGTTCACAGATGAGTTATGCCCCCTCCCTTCTAGGATAACCTAGCTCATTGTGCTTAGGAGGTTATCTTAGAACAGAAGAATATAGCAAACAGCAGAGCAGATAGACCAACTAGCCCGCTGCTCCGTGCTCCGTGTGTGGGCTGGGCTCCCAATGGGTGCTGTTAGAGAGCACTCAGAGCCCCAGCTGGTCTGCAGGACATGGGGCATTGAGAATCTCAGGGCTTGGGGATATCTAAGGCCTCTTGAGGCTCAAAAGAGCCTTGTTGAAATCTCCTCCCATCTCCGAGAACATTTACCAGATCTCTCCCTGGCCTCCTGTTTTCTCTGACTTGTTGAGAAAATATCTCTGTGACATGCAGAGCAGACTTCCGGTTGGGGTTTATGCATTCCCAGTGTAACTGCTGGGAGTTTCCTGGAGTGGATGATGGGACTCAAGGGGTTAAATGCAAAACGCATTATCGTAGGACAGCTGCGAGGCTCCACATTCTGAAATCTGATAAGTGAAAAATGGGCATGGTATCAAATTTAATCACATTTGTATTCAGATGTTGTTGAGAGCAGACACTGATTTATGAACTAGCAACAGACACCAGATTTCCTGCCTGGGTTATATACATATGAATGAGTGGACGGATGGATAGATAAACAGACAGTGGAATTACGCTGCAAATTACACAGCACCGGACCTGTTTATAAGCTAGATTTCATCAAAATGATATTAAAAAATACTACAAATATATATATTTTTTTGGATAGTAGCTGCTTTTTGTTTATACAGACTTTTCCCAAGATTTTTCTTGCTTCATCTACGCACCGTTGATGCATCTTTGCAGCATTTGTTTGGAGAGAATACTCCTTCAGGGCTGTGACAGGAAGACGCCCAGTGGTCAGACTATGGCTGTACCCTGCCCACCCCCAACTCACATAGTCCATAAATCGTTAACAGGGTAAATGGCTGTTGTACGCACTGAGGACTAGCTATAAACCAGGCTCCCCTATGAGCTGTGGGGTGCTGATGTGGAGAAAGGATTCAGCAAGGATTAGCAATCAGACGGGCAGCTTGACTTTTAATCTGTGGGAGGAGGGAGGACTACCCTAACCGGTTCTTCCATATTGATGAATTGTCTTCTCGAAACAGAGCCTTACTGTGTGGCTCCATCTGGTCTTGAACTAGTGTGTTCAAGTGATCCTCTACCTTTGATTCTAGATGGCTGGGGCCTGGGTGTGAGCTGACGGTAAATGACTTGGCAGATGGAACTGTTCTGATACAAGTAGTTGTGATATCCCTAAGGAGACCTGGATATCTTGGAAAGAGGCTTTCTTTGTCATGTCTCTGTCTGCTCTTTCTTTCCAAAGAATATTATTTTTCAAAACTGGCCAATCTGGTCAAGATTTATCCATCTTTCAGGATTCACTCTTTTCCTTTTTCTTTCTACCTTTTGAAGCAGGGTCTCACAAACCCCAAACTGGCTTTAAACTCTCTCTGTGGTTAACGATGGTCTTGAACTCCGGGTTCTTTCCCCTATTCCTCCAGAAGGGTGGAGTCACAGGTATGTGTCACTAGGCCTGGTTTACAGGCCTGGTTTACGAGGTGCCAGGGACAGAGCAGAGGGCTAAGCGGCTGCTAGGTAAGAAGCCTATCAGCTGACCTTCATCCTCAGTTCAGTAGGTTACTTTAAACAAACATGCGGGCGCTCCATGCTCTCTGCTCTTGACCATGGTTGTGAAGTGACTAGCTCTTGCAGTACCTACTGTGACCTCCCTGGTGTGTGCGGTGGACTGTCACCAGGAATTGCAGTTTAAATCAAACCCTGCCCTAACTGTGGGCAAGGAATTTGAGCAGGGATCCTTTGTTTAGTAACTGTCTTAGCCCCTTTTCTGCTGCTGTGCTAAACACTATCACTGAGGCAACTTTTGGAAGAAAAGAATTTATTTGCGTTTACAATTCCAGAGAGCCAGGAGTCCATGATGGCGGGGTTGAGTTGCAGTGGCAGAAGCTGGAAGACCGAGCGAGGGCTCACATCTCGAACTGCCAGCAGGAAGCAGAGAGAGTCAAGGAAAAATGGCTTTTAACTCCAAAGCTTGCCCCCAGTGACACCCTTTCTTGAACAATGTCACACCTCCCAAGACTCCCCTGAACAGTGCCACCACCTGGGGATCAAGTCTTCACAGAGATGACCCAATGGAGCCATTCTCATTTAAAATACCACAGTCCTAAGGCAGTGCACTGAGACAGGGTCCAGAAGAGGCCTTTTTGGCTTCACTCAGAGTAGATTCAAAGGGAGAGGAGACATGGTGATCACCACAGTGAGGACTGGAGCTGTGGTCAGGTTCCATCTCCTCAGTAGCCCTCTCCCAGCCACCTGAGCTGGGAGACACTCTCCCAGCTACCATGATGCTCTAGGGCTCACCCTCCTTGTGGAGGACCCGCCCCCCCCGCCCCGTGTTGTACTATCTTCGTAAGTAATTAAATTATGTCCTTGAATGGGGCCCTGCCCTATTCCTGTCTAATCATTCACAGAGCCTGAAGCATTCTGCCTGCCATGTGTGGGAAGGATCAGTGGATATCTGTTAATAGATTTGTTGAAATTTTTTTCTTTTTCTTCTGGGAATGCATTCCCAAGCTACCGTCAAACAGAGATCAGAAGTCATGTGGCAAGAGCTATTCAAGTGAAGGCTGCTTGTCTCCCAAGTCTAAAAGGTCTTAAAATAGCCAATGCTTAGTGAACATGTCATTGCATGTCAGGTATTTCACTGAGCCTAATGTATCTGTTATCTCTGAACAGTCTCATCTGGGCAAGAATCACACTTTGAATATTCCCATTTCAAACCCAGGAGGGAGAGTTTCAGAGAGATACCCTCATTCTGGGGCCACGATGCTGCATACCTAGATGTATCTATTGGGGGACCCTGTTGCTGTCAGAATTTGCTCACACACGGGGAGTGTTGCTCTCAACACTCTTTACCACCATTTATAAAATTAATACTCACAGACCAGGAAAGCAAGGCCTGTCTGGGTGGGAGCCATTGTTGGAGTCCACATTCAACTGTGTACTTTCTACAGAGTATGCCTGCTTAATACCAGTATTTGTTAAGGCTCTCCAGAGCAACATACTTCTAGAATGAATGTTCTATGCACACAGAGGGGATTTATCAAAATGGCTTACAGGTTGTGGTCCAGCTAGTACAATAATGGCTGTCTACTGAGAATCTTGAAGTTATTGAATCCACAAGGCAGGCTGTCTCACCTGGTCTTCAGTATATACTGGAATTGTTATGATTCTGCAAAAGACTGGACCTTGGTGGGTGGGCCCAGGCCATGGTGAGTGAGAGACAGACAGGCCATATGGACAGAGCTTACTTGGGGAGTTTTATTGAAGGAAGAGAGAAAGGGAGCTCAGAGAGGCCTCCTGGGAAGAGAAAGAGAGAAGGGGGAGATGCAGAGAGAAAAAGAGGAAGGAGAAGAAGAGGAAGAGGTAGACAGAGTTTTGCATTTTAAAGAGACAGGGTACTGCCTGCCCTGTACCCAGGCAGGCATGATTCAGGGGTGACCACTCTGTCAGGTCCGAAAGTGGCATGGCCAGGGTGTCTGGATGCTAACAGGAATCCCAAAGAAGTAAGCTCTAATGCCAGTGAAGGAGTGAGAGGAAGCAACGAAGAGATATATATATATATATATATATATATATATATATATATATAGAGAGAGAGAGAGAGAGAGAGAGAGCTGGCTTTCTTCTTCTATCTTCTTTATATAGTTTCTGACAGAAAGTGCAGCCCAGATTAAAGATGGAACCTCCTACCTCAAATGTTCTGGATTAAAGGTGAATCTTCCACCTCAAAAATCTGGAGTAGAATTGGGTCTTCTGACTTCAAATGATTAAATTAAGAAAAAAAATCTTTCATAGGTCTGCTCAGCCATTTGGGTTTTAGTTAATTCTAGATGGAGTGTACTTGATATCCAAGAATGGCCATCATAGTAACAATTGTACTGATCTTCCAAATGAACAGTACGATCTCTCTCTCTCCCTCTCTTATCTCTCCCTCTTTCTCCTTCCTTCCTTCCTTCCTTCCTTCCTTCCTTCCTTCCTTCCTTCCTTCCTTCCTTCCTTCCTTCCTTCCTTCCATCAATCTGGGCTGGGGTTTGGTGTTTGTCCCTACAAGACCTAACCCTGATTGAGAATGTCTAACAATAAACTTAATAGCTAATCAGCGGAGAGCCCAGCTCAGACCCTTAGAGCACCACACAACACTATTGAGAAGGATTTGTATCAATTAGAAAGCACAGGGGCAAAATTAAGAGGGGTGGTGTGTATCTGTAACCTAAGCGCTGGAGAGACTGAGGCAGGAAGATTGCAAACTTGACACCAGCCTGCATTATAGAATGGTGAGTTCTCAGCCTGCCTGGGCCACTTAGTGAGGCCTTCTCTTAAAAAAAAAAAAACATGTAATTGCCTGGGGGCGAGCACGAAAGCAGAAGGCAAAGGAGTCCCCCCAGAGCCAGGCCTCAGCTCCATGGCCTCTATTCCCATGGAGTTATTAGTGGGGAGCTATTCCAACAGCTCATGCAGCCAGAGCCACAATGCAGCCCCAGTCTTACTGCTGCTGGTTTCCGAGCTCAGGCTGGATGGCAGGATTTTTAAGACTCCAACAAAATGACAATACTGAGAGGGGGCAAGGTTAGAGATGATGGCACAAATGCCAGCCAGAGCCCGGCGATGGTGGCGCAAGCCTTTAATCCCAGCACTCAGGAAGCAGAGGCAGGCGGATCTCTGTGAGTTCGAGACCAGCCTGGTCTACAGAGCTAGTTCCAGGACAGGCTCCAAAGCCACAGAGAAACCCTGTCTCAAAAAACCAAAAAAAAAAAAAAAAACCAAAAAAACAAACAAACAAATGCCAGCCAGAGTCTGTATCTTCCTAAGACTCTGGCCATTGCTAGGAGGAAGCTCAGCCACCCACCCTCTTCTTTTATTATTAATTTATTATTAATTATTGTATTCTCTGAAATTGTGTTTATATACACTAACCCCTCTATTGGAGCAAATCTTTCTTCCCATTTCTCCTGGCAGGGTGTTGAAACAGGAGCAGCGGGGCTGCGTCCCCGGCACCGGGCCGCCCACATGGCTAGCTTTACCTGAATTAATTACATGGAAACTGTATTCTTTTAAACACTGCCTGACCCATTAGTTCCAGTTTCTTATTGGCCAGCTCTTACATATCGATCTAACCCATTTCTAATAATCTGTGTAGCTCCATGAGCTGGTTTACCAGGAAAGATCTTAACCTGCGTCTGTCTGGAGTGGGAGAATCATGGCGACTCACTGATTCAGCTTCTTTCTCCCAGCATTCCATTCTGTTTACTCTGCCTACATAAGGGTTGGCCTATCAAATGGGTCTAGGCAGTTTCTTTATTAATAAGAAATCACTCCCACATCAGCAAGGTTTTCATTCTGTCATGATCGTGTCATGGAAGCTACTGTCTGAAATGAGAGGGGCAAGTTCTTTGTAGCTATGCCTACTCGGTCAGCTTGAATTGCAAAAAACTCCCTCATCCCATCAAGATAACAGTTCAGTTTAGAAAATGGAGGTTCAACCACCCTTGTCTCCAAATTTATAGATTGAACAGTAACTTGAGTGTCTTTAATTTGTCTTCACATCATTAAAGACTGAGCTCTCTTTCTGCAGCCTCCAGCGGAATTTTAAAAAGTATGTGGTCCAGAGAGTATCCAGATTCCCTGCAGGAAGAAGCTTGGTGTGACTTGCAAGTCTGACAGGCTTAGGCCTTGAAGAGAAGGCGGCTACTGGACAGTTATCCTGACAGTAGACTGGAACTCTAGGCTGCAGCATCTCAAGGACAGTGTTTGTGCAGCCACCTAGGGCAGGTGTGGGAATAAAATAAGTAACCTACTAAAATAGTTACTGAATGTACTGTGTGGGTTCAATGAACCAATGAGTCCGGAGCATATCGTAAGCCCTCAGCAAAGGTCTTTGTTATACTAGACACATGGATGTTTATTGTTGGGAGGGGAGGTCTTTGGTTTTGGACCATATTCCAAGAATTCTCCAAATTCTGAGGGCTTTGAGAAAACATGTTAAGAGTCTTTTGACCTCAGGCTCTTCAAAACAGGGAATTGCTCTTGGTATGTGTTTCCATGCTCCTCCCTTCTCGGAATGTGTTTCTTTGCTCCTCCCAGGTATAGTAGGTAGGAGTGAGTTTATTTCAGATGATTCCACACAACTGGCTATTGCTATTTATATGTTTTCTTACCTTGTGATTGTACACCTCACTCATGCGCCACTCTCCAGGACTGGTCTGAGGATCTGCTCCCACCCAGCACCACTCTCCAGGATTGGTCTGAGGATCCGCTCCCACCCAGCACCACTCTCCAGGATTGGTCTGAGGATCCGCTCCCACACAGCACTGCTCTCCAAGGCTGGTTTAATGATTCATTCCTACAAATGCTCTCTCCAAAGGTCAGTCTAAGGATCACCTTCTGAAACACTGAGGAAAAATTCTTTCAGTACTGGGCTGAAAGAGTGGATTCTGAGTTCCATCTCAAGGCAGAGACTCGAAAAAGTGCTCCTTTATCCTAGAATCTGCTGTAGAAGGATAGTGGAGTTAACATAAAATTGCTGCTGCAATCAATGTTTTTTTAAAATCATAGTTATCATTTTCTCAAAATCCTGCTGAAATCCTAAATAGCCACAAAGACTCTAGTAGGACTTCACAGGACCATGCAAAAGGCAGCAATCCTCCCCTACCCAGAAGCACCAGCTGTGTGTCCCACTACCTTCAGCGGGGAACATCTTCCTCAGAGTGTGAATATCCACCTGACTCCCAATCTCTGATGTCCCCCCCCACAGGAAGTCAGCAATATCTAAGAGGTTCAATAAATTCCTGCAAGACACAAAGAAGAACCAGACAGCCACATTGGAGGAGGAAGACAAACTAACTAAGCAAGAAGGGCAAAGCCCTCTCAGAGGCGTCTAGTCATGTTGATGATTTTATGCGTCTTCAATATATATATATATATGCTGCACTACTTTCCTGGCAGTGACCGTGTTCAAAGGCTCATCTATAATGAATAACTTAAGCCCTTGATAAAGCAAACCAATGTAATGCTTCCTGTCTGCAGCACCAAGTCATTATTTACGCTGAATGAGGCACTATTGACCTGGAGAAACAAAACAGTGACATCATTTGGGTGACTTCAAGGCAATCATTTGTGATAATGAATCCTTGCTCAAACATTGTTATATTATCTCAAGATAGAAAATAAACCAGGTTAAGAGAGTTAATAAAACGTGTCATGGTCCACCTTAAGGATGGACAGTTTCTGTGTCTACCAACTTCTTGAAAGAGCCCGTCTGTTATCACCTCTGTCTGTGAACTGATGTTACGTGGTGACCAAGGTATAGCCCTCTACTTGTCTTGGCGTTTCTGATGCTGTCCCTAATACATGCTCTTCATTTGATACTTACTGATGTTTTCTAACTAACCAAGGAACACGCATACAGTGAGTCTCTAAATAATATAAAATCATTTTTTAAAAAATGGGACCTGGGGTCTTTAGTCTCTTAGTATAGTTTTCCCCAAGTCACTGCTGCTTGATAATATGTGGACTTGCCTTCAGGAGACACAGAGAGATACCTACACACCCTGAAAAAGGCAGCAATGGCAGGCCAAAGCTCGACCATCCAATCTACCTTAGTGAATTAATTAGTTTACTGGGATTACTTACATACAGGAGCGTGAATGACATTAAAGCATCTATGCTACCAAAGAGTCCCACCCTAGAATGGGTGCTGACACTTCCATAGTTGTATATATGGAATCTTTTCCATAGCTAACCCTCCATGGCACTGTATCCTCCACCACCTCTCAAGGCTATGAGACTATGTGTAGCTGGGGTATAATCGCATAAACCAGGGAAGGAGTGGTTGGAATCTCAGATAGAGTCTAAGAATCCTCCTTAACCATTTCTTTTATGAAAGAACATCAATAACCCAGAGTATGAAGGTCTCCTGCAAGTAAGCATAGCTGCTTTGTTGAGAACAGAATTGGCTGCTAAGCCAGAAAGGCAAAATGCAACCGACATGTAGGGCAGGGGCAGGGGCAGGGGATGAGGTTCAAGCTCTGCTTAGTTCTGTCTGTAATTTATGATTATTTGCTTGTTGGAGAGACAGTGTCCTATATAGCCAAGACTAACTGCAAACTCGCAGTAGGTCCCTGATCTCAGTCCCTCAAATGCTGGGATTGCAGGTGTGAGTCATTACTTGGCTCTGTAGTATTTTGAGCCTATTTTTATTGCCTGATGAAGGATTTTGTGCTCTTCTAGGCAGGGAATTCAGTAGCTATTACTAGACAAATGTTTCAGATGTGAAAAAAGTTGGTGATTGCTAATATTTGAGTTCTCCTCCATATTTTCTTAAAGGAAAGTATAACCAAAATATGAATATCCCTCGACAATATTTTGATATGCAAAGCTTATCTACTGATACTAAGGTACCAAAAATTTCAACTTAATAAGGTTTTGTGCTGAGGAAATAGTTATTTTTTCTTCTTTTGAAATTATAGTCAGAGACAACAGAGGCCCAAAGAGCATGTTGTGGAAGAAGACACTCCTGGAGCTGAAGGGTGTTTATTCTTAGTTCCTTAGATTCTTTTTCTGGTAGTGGACACCTCAAATTAACAAAGCTAGGCTTAGAGTCCTCCACACCAACAGCCCATACCTCTTTGTATCTAGGGATTGGGGTTCCTCAGTCTCTGAATCTAGGAGCAAGGAGAGTCAAGAGTCAGGCTCCTCCTTCTTGCTCTGACTCTGGATGGATTGACTGTTGTTCACAAAGGCCTCTGTGTTTTCATGTTTTCATTTTTGTTGTTGTTTTTGTTACTTTTCAGAGACGGAGGAGATGGATTAGCAGGCAAAGCCCTTGTTGTTCACTTTTGTAGAACCCATACAAAATTGGGTGTGGTGGTGTGTGCCTGTCATCCCAGCCCTCCTACAGTGTGTGCAAAGCAAGGAAGAAAGAAGAAAGGAAGGAGGGAAGGAAGGAGGGAAGGAAAGAAGGGAGGAAGGAAGGAAAGATGTGTGTAGCTCTTTCCTTTTGAGCTAAGCTTTCCTCCTCTTCTCTTTATGCTAAATGTTCTGTGATCGAGAACTTCCCTAAATGACAAGCGGTGAAATGAAAAGGACTCCCACACCATCTACAGCTCTACCGTATTTGTCAGACTTACTCCAGACTTTGCCCAGATAAGCAAAACTTTCATCAATGCTCACTAATATGAATACCGTGCAAGCCGCTGAGATGTTGACAAGAGTCCTACGAAGGTCTGGCTCACCAGAACTTGAAGACATACCAGGAAGAGCTGGAATGACATAAAACACAACATGACACGCTCAACGGGATGTATCCTGCTGAGAACTGGGTGTAACAGGCTTTGCATCTTCCTGGGAGACGGGGAAAGCATCGGATTCTGTGAAGTTTGAGTTGTAGAATCAGGAGCTTTGGTTTTCTGCATGGTCTGTGCTGGTGCCTGAACATAAGAAGAGTCTTCAGGAAGGAGAAGTGCTACACTAGTTGCTGCTGGAATTCAGAGTGGGGGACTCTTATTTTTAAAAAGGCTTTGCATGAGCTCAATGCATAAAGTGGCAACTTCATTCAGCTCCACTGGAGATCCTCTGAGATGACACTGATATATTCTTTCTATGTGACCTTGGCTGACTCGAATGGCCCCATGTGGCCACTCTGCCTCTTGATGGAAGGGAGCCACTGGAGACAGGAAAAAGATCAGCATGTTCCCCAAACAAAGAGTGCTCCTGGAAGGACAGGATCCTTCGGGTAGACCTGCTTGCTCATTTTAAAGGGTATTGTTTATTTTTATGCAACGATGCCCCTCCTTATTCAAGTAAAAAATGTAAAAAGCAAAGCCAAAGAACAACAACAAAAGAAAACAAGGGAGGAACAATGCCAAGATTTTTATTTATTATTTCTTGAGTGTGTATTGTGGTATGGGTGAGTATGTGTGGTGTTTGTGTGTGTGTTTGTGTGTGTGTGTATGTGAGAGTGTGTGTCAGGTGTATGTGGTATGTGTATGTATTGTATGTGTGTGTGTGGCATACATGTGTGGTGGTGTGTGTGTATGTGTGGTGTATTTATATGTATTGTATGTGTGTATATGTTATACATATGTGGCGGTGTGTGTATATGGTATGTGTATTATGGTCTATGTGTATGTATGGTATATGTGTGTATAGTGGTGTGTGTGCTTGGTGGTGTGTGTGGTGTATGTGGGATGTATGAGTATGATGTGTGTGTGTTATATATGGTATGTGTATATATTGTATGTGTGTGTATGGCATACATGTTTGGTGGTGTGTGTGTATGTGCGTGTATGGTATACATGTGTTGTGGTGTGTGTGTATGTGTGGTATATGTGTGTGTGTGTGGTATACATGTGTGGTGGTGTGTGTATGTGGTATGTGTATTATGGTCTGTGTTTATGTATGGCATATGTGTGTGTGGTGGTGTGTGTACTTGGTGGTGTGTGTGGTGTGTGTGGGATGTGTATGATGTGTGTGTGGTGTGTGTGGGATGTGTATGATGTGTGTGTGGTGTATGTGGGATGTGTATGATGTGTGTGTGGTGTGTGTGGTATGTGTATGATGTGTGTGTGGTGTATGTGGTATGTGTATTATGGTCTGTGTTTATGTATGGCATATGTGTGTGTGGTGGTGTGTGTACTTGGTGGTGTGTGTGGTGTATGTGGTATGTGTATGATGTGTGTGTGGTGTATGTGGTATGTGTAAATATGGTGTGTGTGTGTGGTGTGTGTGGTATGTGTATGTGTGGCATGTTTGTGTGTATGGTATATGTGTGTATGTGGCTGCTTGTGTATAGGCCAGAGATCGATCATTCTTTCTTTCTTTTTTGTTTTTAAAGATCTATTTATTTATTATGTAAACAATACTTTGCTTGCATGTGTGCCTGTACACCAGAAGAGGCACAAGATCTCATTACAGATGGTTGTGAACCACCACATGGTTGCTGAGAATTGAACTCAGGGCCTCTGAAGGGCAGCCAATGCTCTTAACCTCTGAGTCATCTCTCCAGCCCCTTTTGATCATTCTTGGTCATGTCTGAATGAGAAGGTCTCTGATTTGATTGGCCTACTGGCCAGCTTGTTCCAGGGATCCCTTGTCTCTTCCTTTGTCTCCACCTATGTCCCCACCCCCTGAGCACTGGGTTTGCAGACAGGCCTGTCATCTTATGCAGGTGCTGGTTATGAGAACTCTAGTTCCCACATTTGCATGACAAGCACTTCATGTACTAATCAGCTCTCTTGCCCCAAGATATTAATTTTTGATCTGTTATGTGGTCTTATCATATAGATTACATTGGTAACATAAAAATTAGTTATTGAAGAAAAATATCAAACGGAAATGAAGACAAATACATTAGTGAACACAAAATAATCAGGAAAGCCTCTACTGCCTCCACTCACCTGGGTTTCCTACGAGCCTGCAGTCATTTCTGTCAGTCAGCAGCTGGAGGCAAGCTTTGGGAGGGGATGACACATGGCTGGAGTTGAGAGACCTGCAGGTGCCACAGGCCTGAGAGGAAGAAAGGCGCTTTTATTGTGGAGTACCCCTGTGTGTAGGCAAAGGGCAGACGGCAGCACATGTCATACACATGGAAGGAAGGGTGAGTATCCCCTCAGAATAGGGGCTGGTCACACTGCTGAACACAAGTATATGGAAGTGGCTTTTAACATTAGGGAGAATGGCTATAGGATAGGGCCATTTCAGGTTCCCTCTCCTCAGTTGTCCAAGGAACTAACTGGGGACACATACTGATGAATATCTTGCATATCACCATAGAACCTTCATCTGGTGATGGATGGAGATAGAGACAGAGACCCACATTGGAGCACCGGACTGAGCTCCCAAGGTCCAAATGAAGAGCAGAAAAAGGGAGAACATGAACAAGGAAGTCAGGACCGCAAGGGGTGCACCCACCCACTGAGACAGTGGGGTTGATCTATTGGGAGCTCACCAAGCAGGACTGGGACTGAAAAAGCATGGGATAAAACTGGACTCTGTGAACATGGCGGACAATGAGGACTGATGAGAAGCCAAGGACAATGGCAATGGGTTTTGATCCTACTGCATGAACTGGCCTTGTGGGAGCCTAGCCTGTTTGGATGTTCACCTTCCTAGACCTGGATGGAGAGGGGAGGACCTTGGACTTCCCACAGGGCAGGGAACCCTGACTGCTCTTCAGACTGGAGAGGGAGGAGGAAAGGAGTGGGGGGAGGGGGAAAGGAGTGGGGGAAGGAGGAGAGGAGTGGGAGGAGGGGGAGGAAAATGGGAGGCAAGGAGGAGGCAGAAATTTTTTCAATAAAAATAAATAAATAAGTTTAAAAAACATTAGGGAGAATGGGGCAATGAGATGGCCTAGTGCTTGTGTCTACTCAAGCAGTGGTTTCTCGGAGAGAACGTAAATTATAGAGAAGAGACAGGCAAAGATTGTTACTAATAACTTGAGAGAGATAGGGCTAGAGTCTGGCTTACATCATGGTAGTGAGGGTGCTAGGAATTAAAGAAGCTGCATTATAAAGATTTGTGGACTCGGAATGCAAAAGCCCTGGGTCATTATGTGTATTAGGAAATAATTGTGACTTACAGAGTGTTAAGGACGCATAGGTAACCATAGGCGTTCCCAGAAGCAGGAAGGAGTATGTGATACATCCTGCTAATCCCTACTGACACTGTAAATTATGGATAAGGAGGAATATAAACATGGAGTTGTCATCACTGATGTCAGTGTGGTCTCTCTTTGTGACCATAGTTCTGGCTCCAGAAGCAGAGATTGGTCTTGGGCTCTTATCGGCAATGTTGCTGGGCCCCGAGTTGTAACAGTAGACAATGCTCTGTCCAACCCTTTCCCTGTTTGCTGACTGCATTCTTGCTGCATGATGTCTCCTGAACAAATACTCCCAAGTGGTACATGATATGCTCTTAGTCCTGACCCATGGAGTCGGGTGATGTATCAGAGAATAGTTCTTCTGTAAAACTCAAGGCTTTTGTCATGTTCTGCTTGGGATCTTATTTTCACAGCCACATGGAAGCTTGGTATTGAGAGGTCCACAATTCTCTCTTCTGTGCTCGTCTAAAGCTTCTCCATGTCCCAAACTCCATTCTCCACTGTATTTCTGTCACTGTAGCATGAATAATAAAAACCCAAAGATAGATATTGGGATTCAACCTGAAGTTCAGAAAAGCAAAACAACCAAACACTGGCTCTTTTTTTTTTTTCCGAGACAGGGTTTCTCTGTGGTTTTGGAGCCTGTCCTGGAACTAGCTCTTGTAGACCAGGTTGGTCTCGAACTCACAGAGATCTGCCTGCCTCTGCCTCCCAAGTGCTGGGATTAAAGGCGTGTGCCACCACTGCCTGGCCCAAACACTGGCTCTTACCTCTATATTGTAGGAGGCCGCTAGTGTGTTTCTGCCACCCAGCGCCAAAATAACCACACAGAAACTATATTATTTAAATCACTTATTGGCCCCTTCGCTCTTGATTCTTATTGGCTACCTCTTACATATTAATTTAGCCCATTTCTATTATTTTATATCTTATCACAAGGCCCATGGACTACCGGCAAAGTTTCAGCATATCTGTCTTTGGCAGCCGTTCCATGACTTTGCCTTCTTTTTTCCAGCATTTAGTTTGAATTTTTCCACCAATCTCTGATCTACCCTATGATAGGTCTGAAACAGCTTTTTTATTAACCAGTGGTATTCACAGCACACAGAGCAGAATCACTACCTAGCCTCTATCTCAGTCCAAAATGGTGATCCTGCCTCCAGGAATCTCAGAATAAAACAGAAACTTAAAGCTGTCTCTTCCCACCTTATATTCCTCTCTAGTGCTGGGATTAAAGGCATGCACCACTACTGCCCAATTTCCGGGGCAAACTAGTGTATCTCTTGCGATTAAAGGTGTGTGCTACCACTACCTGATCTGTAAGGCTGACCAGGGCAGCTGTTTTATTCTCTGATCTTCAGGCAGGCTTTATTTATTTAAATACAAATGAAATATCACTACATGTCACAGCCATTGCTTCTGCTACTATCTCCTTAGAATCTTTGTCAGTCAAACTTAAGTCTGAGTGCACACTACCACGACCAGTGTTTGCCGAGGGGTTCACTCCATCATACATGGTGTGAGCAACTTGTTAAGAGCTAGCCTTCTTGAACTTCACAGGACATGGCCTGAATTGTGTTCATTCCTCTAATCCAAAGCACTTGGAAAATAGACACTTCAGGATAAGGGCTTGAGTTAGCAGCCTGAAGCCAGCAGTTCAAGGTCTTAAGCTGAGTGACCTTTCTATCTGGCTATATTGTACCAGTCTCTCCTGTCCCTTTATGCTGGTGCTTGTAGAGTTTACGTTTGTGCCATACTGTTTTGTGTTTGTGTTGTATGGTATTTACATTTTCATTTGTAGCATTTGGCCGAATGCACATTTTTCTCAACCATTTTTTTTGACCATCTACAAGTCATGATGCCCCCCCCCCACTACCTTAAGATGCCGAGATGGGGGAGGGAGTGATGCTTCAGGGGCCTTGTATAGGCGTTCTGTCTCTTGGAACCCCATGTCGGTCTGGAAAAGTTACCTGGTAAAGAGGAGTTCATGGAGAGGTGTGATGATGATAAGAATGAAACCTTGTTGAGTCCGAGGAAATTTGCCAGAAGCAGCAGAGGACAAAGTCCGGAGTGATAAGAGGCATATCTCACACAACTCTGGATTTCCTAAGGACTTCAGATGTTAGTAGGTTCCAGATACACAGGAACACGATAATCTTTGGAAATAGGACCAATCCATTCCTTCCTGCCCCTCTACACCCTTCAGGCTGATGGAACCTGTAGGGTTTGTCTTCCTGTGCCTATGCTCCTGCTATGGCATTTGGCCTCATCTTAGGCTTGAAGCAGTAGCAAACCAACCTCTTAATGAATCCTCTGTAGCTGAGAGTTGGAAGATGGTTTTCTTTTCTTTCTGTCGCAGTGCCACAGCAATGGAGATTTGAGTGATATAACAATTGTCTCAAAAGATCTAGAAAGCTCAGCACTTGACAAAGCTCAGCACACACACTCATGTTATGAACTTCCTTCAAATGGGACCAAGAAGAGACTTTCTCTGAGTGACTATGGATTTGTGAACAACTTTTAACCAGTATCTTTTTTAACAGAGAAAGATTGATGTTTGCACATCTTCCAATAATGGCATGCAACAAAGATTTCTTTTCTATTTATAGTCAAGATTTTGATAGAGATTCTATTGAATTCAATAAAGTCAAATGCAAAGAAAAAGAAGAAAGCTGTATTTATTACAGACTGTAGGTTAATGCATGAGGAAATTTGAAAGAAGATACTTAAAAGCTACTAGAACCAATAAATTTACTGACTACCAACACAGGATGCAATATCCACTCTACAGTGTGTATTGTATTTGCATGGAGTATTTGCATAAAATCTTAAAGACTATACCCTAAACTCTACTACAACAAGTAGATGAATTTGCCAATTAATAGGTCGCAAAGTCAATATACAAAATAAATTACATGTCTACATACTAGCAATGAAATACAAGGGAATAAAATTTATTCACAATAAAAGCTCTAAGAATAAATACCCAGAATATGTTTAACAGAAGAAGTTACATACAGCAAGATTTATATGCTGAAAGCCATGAAGTATTTCTAAGAAAATCTGGAAAGATGTAAATAAACTTTTGGTGTTAAGTCAGGAAATTTCTACTAACTGATCTTCAGAGTCAAGGTGATTCTTTGAAAACAGAGATTGCTCATTCATTTTCCTGCTGCCTAGACTGGAATAATTGCACAGAAACCAAATTAATTATAACACTGTTTGGTCAATGGTTCAGGATTCTTATTAGCTAACTCTTGCATCTTAAATTAACCCATTTCTACTAATCTGTGTATTGCCACAAGGCTGTGGCTTGCAGGGTAAGGTTCTGGCCATCTGTCTCCTTCAGCAGCTATGTGGTATCTTTTTGACTCTGACTACTCTCTCTATATCTCTGTTCAGATTTCCTGCCTGGCTTTATTCTGCTAAGTCATTGGCTGAAACAGCTTCTTTATTAACCAATGATAATAAAACATATTCACAACATACAGAGAGGGGAATCCCACATCAATCCTTGAGAAAATTCTAGCTAAATTGTCATGTAAAAATTCATAAGCTACCTGAAATATTTATGTGGAGGTGAAAATTACCATGAATGATATAAAATTAACAAATAAGAAGCTTAGAGGATTTTGCTATATATTTATAATTTCAATCTGTAGTGATCAAAACTCTGAGTTACTTGCTTAAGAACAAACAGTAATGGCCAAAGAGTCCAATCAAAATGTGAAAATCAGATCCCAAGGCTGTTACTGGAGGTTTCTCTCCTGCCCACCAATTCCTGAATAACCACTCTGAGGCTCTATATTAATTATAAACTGTTAGGCCTATTAGTTCAAGTTTATTATTAACTCACTCTTATAACTTAAAATAACACATTTCTATTATTTTATCTTTTACCATGAGGCTTGTGGCTTGTTACCTCACATTTTGCTTCTCTGATGACTGCTGGTGTCTTCTGACTCTGCCTTTTTTTATTTTTATCTTTGCTTTGATTTCTTACCTGACTCTATACTGTCTGGCTATTAGCCAAATCAGCTTCTTTATTAACCAATGGCAATAAGACATATTTACTACATACACAAGAGTGTTAGCAATATTTTCCTAACACAAGCTCTCCACTAACACAAATTCCCAATCAAGCCAAATCAAAACAAGCCAAATTAAAAGATATCCAGGTTTAATGGGAGTTCTGCCCTCAGGTGGCCCCAAGGAGAAACTGGGAAGCTTCATGAATGTGACCTCTGGGAGGAAGAAAAAGGAGACCTCATGTTCCTCTTTTGGGAGTTCACTTAAATATTCAGTGGGACTGGTCCTGAGCCTCTGGGAGGGGTCAGGACTTGGCCTGCTGGGATTTGGAGTCCATAGTGCTAACTCTCAGGGTTAGGGGCTGCGGCCTAAGCTCCCAACATAACAAAGGGTATCCCATATCCCTAGGCAGTGAATATAAAAAAATTGGTCCTTCAAACACAAGATGTAGGCACAAACTTATCTGAATTAAAGATACAAACTAAAAAAATTGCACCTTATATCACTACTAATACTATCCCAAACAGCTCACAGACTCAACAGCTAGAATGGAGAACACAATTCTTGTAAAAGCAAAAGTGGTTACTTTTTCCCCTCAAAGTTGGATAAGATGAAAGAGGCCTTAGATATGACATAAATAGGCATCAATAAGTCAATTAATGAAATAAATGTGAACTCCCTCTCAATGAATCATACTATTAAAATGACAAATCAAACCACAGGTTGGAGGTAAGTATTTATCGGAAATATGATAAAGGATCTTATTTGTTTGTTTGAGATGGGGTCTCATTATGTAGCCCTGGCTGGACTAAGACTCAGTAAGTAGACCAGGCTGGCCTTGAACTCACAGAGATCCACCTGCCTCGGCCTCTCTAGCACTGGGACTAAAGGTGTGCGTTGTCACACCAATGTCATGAAAGACTTCATCTGGAGTTCAAGGTTCAAATTAAGAGTAGGAATTAATTGCTGAAAACGGCCAAAACATTTGCATGGAAACTTCAGTTTCCCTCCAAGAAACAGCAAATCAGCCCACACTTTGCTCCAGGAGTCCTTGAAGAAATGCTGACCAAAATCACAGTGAGAGTTCTCTAAAAGCCCACGTAGCATCCTCTATGGTGCTGAAATGTCCTGACAAAAGCAACGCGGATGTGAATGTGGAGAAGTGGAATACTCAAGCCTGCCACAGACAAGGGATAATGGTGAGCAACTGTGGGAGATGGGTCAGCTATTCCTTAGACGTAGCACACGTGTGACTTGTAACGTGGCAGCCGCCGTCCTTGGGATCTGCACACAAATCATGTTTATAGTGACAGGCGTGACTATTCATTGCAACATCATTCTTATTTTTATTAATAAATTTATTCATTTATTTCACATCCAATTGCAATCTCACCTCCCTCCTCTTCTCCCATTCCCTCCTCTGCCCCCTCCCACAGCACCCACCCCCACAATCCATTTCTCTTATATTTCTGTTCAGAAAGGGACAGGCCTCCCATGGGTGTCAACAAAGCATGGCATATCAAGTTGAGGTAGGAGGACTAAGCTCCTCCCCTTCTATTAAGACTGGGCAAGGAGACACACTATGGAGAGTAGGTTTCCCAAAGCCAGCCAAAGCCTTAGGGACAGCCCCTGCTCCCACTGCTGGGAGTCCTACAAGTAGATTAAGCTACACAACAGTCACACATGTGTAGAGCACCTAGGCTGGTCCCAGGCAGGCTCCTTGACTGTTGGCTCAGAGTTGGAGTTCCTGTGGGCCTAGGTTAGTTGTTAATGTGGGTTTCCTTGTGTCGTACTCGAACCCCCAGCTCTTACAATCCTCCCCTCACTTTCTTCAGCAGGATTCTCCAAGGTCAGCGCAATGCTTGGGTGTGGGTCTCTACATGTGTGTCTTTCAGTTACTAGATGAAGTTTCCTTGATGACAGCTGGGCCACTCACCAATCTAGCCTCTCTGGGTCTGTGGATTGTAGCATGGTTATCCTTACCTTCATAGGTAATACCTACTTATGAATCAGTACATACCATGTTTGTCTTTCTGGGTCTGGGTACCTCACTCAGGATGATTTTTTTCTAGTTCTACCCATTTCCCTTCAAGTTTCATGATGTTACTGTTTTTAACAGATGAGTAATACTCCATTGTGTAAATGTACCACATATTCTTTATCCATTCCTTAGTTGAGGGACTTCTATGTTGTCACTAGGTTCTGGTTATTACAAATAAAGCTGCTATGAACACAGTTGAGCAAGTGTCCTTGAGGTGTAACTAAGCATCTTTTGGGGATATGCCCCAAAGTGCAACACCATTCTTATCGATTAAAAATTGGTAGTTGTTAATGAGAGACATACATAGATCTAATCTACATGGAAAATAGAAAAAAACAAGATCTCCTGAGTAAATTGGGAGCATGAGGACCTTGGGAGAGGGTTGAAGGGGAGGGGAGAAGCAGGGAGGGGAGCAGAGAAAAATGTAGAGCACAATAAAATTCAATAAAATAATTGGTAGTTGTCTAAGAGCCCATCTTTGCTGAAGGATGAAAAGCTAGGCAGTGTCTTTATAAGGGACTATGGGACACCACACAGGATCCAGTTTGCTGATATGAACTGATCTCACAAATATGGAGACACATTTTACTGTGATTTTGTCATAGCTAATTTCAGAAAAGCAGGAAGTGAATTAGTAGTTTGGTGTGAAGGTGAGAGTCAGAGGTTATGACCCTGCACTGTGCAGAAAGCAGTGCTGTAGAAGAAAATTTATAATTTTAGTAATGGGGAAGGGTGTCAGTGAGTAGTCTCAGTGGGTAAAGCCACTTGCTGCCAAGTCTGAGGATCGGAGTTCAGTCCCTGGGACCCACACGGTAGGAGAGAACTGGCTCTTACAAGTAGGTGACAGTGTCATGTCACAATGTTAAGTTCAAAGGTTGGATTTATTGGTATGAAATCATGACATGAGGGGCCTGAGTGGAGATGGAGGCAGGGGAAGTACGGGATACACTCAGCGTCAACATGCAACATATATTAATCATGGTAAAATGTCTTCATCTCACACAGTACCATGAACAATGAAAAATAATAATAAAAAGAAAGTATAGACCAAGAAGAGTGGATGGAACCAAGTTGGGCCCAGGAAACCTAGTTTTCCAGAGTGCTCAGTCTGGAAAACTCCACCCAGGTGCCTGCCGGGCAATTCTACCCAGAGAGCAGCGCAGCCTCCACAGCCTTCCAGAGGATGGTGGGATCTGCTGACCTGTGACTGCCTGTGGAAAGGAGATTTATCAAGCTACTCAGGAGGTTAAGTTCATCGCTGCATTTCGCTCTCTCTTCCTTCCAGACCCTCCCGGGCTTTGTTTAATGTTACGGACAGATGGTGCTGAGGAATTTCAGGTGGCTGCTGAGGGCGTTTCATTTTCCTTGATTTTTTTTTTCTGTGCACATTCAATCCAGTAGTAAATCACTCTTGTTTCCCGGCATCAGATGCTTGTTGGTTTCCCAACGCCAGCACCAAATATTTGATCCTTCAACTGTAATGGCACTTCCTGCTCCTCCTCCAAGTGCAGCCCCTCGTGATGGCACCATCTGTTAACCTGGTGGGGAGGAAACAAGGACCAGTTTCGTGAATGTTGCAACTGATTGGTTATCAAGTGGTATTTAATTGGTTTGTCTCTGATTGTCATATCATTAAAGATATCTATCATATCCCAAGCTCCACACCAGCACTTGGAAGAATTTTCCTTTGTCAAAAGTCAGGCAGGGCAGAGACTCATGTTGGCAGCCCTGCCTGGGAGAAGGCAGCTGGGCTCCCAGGGCTGTGGGTTTTTGACTGTTGGAGGCATCTCCTCTTCAGAGCTCTGCCTGAACTCGTTCCTTACCTGTGCCATACAGCAAGGTGAAGAGCAAGTGACGAGGACACAGTGTGTGTTGCTTTTCTGTCTTCCTGGCCTCTGCTCTCTGGATCACAGTGAACAGAAAAGTGGCTGAGAGCGGAGTGGTTCCCTGTCCTTCTGGGAAGACATTCACACCCTCTGCCTACCAATGTATGTGTCAAGGGACAACAGAAGTGAGGACTGGGAGCAGGAAGCTCCATCTTCATTCCTCTGTGCTCTTCTCAAAGCTAAGAAGGCAGAGACACTGGCGACAGTGACTGCCATGAACCTAACAGGGGAAGCTTACCACTATTGCAGTCCCCATAGTCAGGTACCAGCTAACGCATTTAGATAACACATGATATATATTATATAGAGCAATATGATGTAATATAATACTACGATCATCATGGTAGTTATTCAGGGTGCTAATACAACCCTCCTCTACAGAGAAGCTAAGGCTGAGGTCACAGGCCTTGACCATCGTGGTAGCTAATGTGCAAGAGCCTAAGAAACTTACGCTAATAAGCTGATCATCCATGAACCATTTGTTATATGCAGTCAGCATTCTCCAGAGGAAGAAAATCATCAAAATGAATACGTAGATTACAAAGCAGATTCATCATAGTGGTTTTCCAGACACAGGCTGGGTGGTAGAACGATGGTTGTCTGCACACTGGAGAGACTGAGCCTGAGAACTGGTAGTGGTTCAGCCCGTGACGCTGGAGGCTCACCCATCCGGAGCTGATGGCCTGAAAGATTCCTGGAGAGAAACCTGTCTTCAGTTCCTCCTGGAAGACCTGATGAAGCTGGTTCTAATGTCAGTGGAGGCAACAGCAAGAACAGCCACAGAGTAGATGCACTTACCAGCCAGAAGTGAAGGCAAGCAGGTATGGCAGGATGCCTTTCTTTCCTCTGAACCTTCTTGTAAGCCACTCAGGAAGACACCAGTCATTCTGGGGAGGACTTCCTCCCGCAGTTACTCCCAGCCTTGTCCACTTGATTCTATATCTAATCAAACTGATAGCCAAGATTAACTATTACACATTTGCACACACACACACATACACAGACACACACACACACACACACACACACACACACACAGAGAGAGAGAGAGAGAGAGAGAGAGAAGAAATAAGAATAGTCCTGAAAAAAGAAATAAGGCAGTTTTGATGCTCACCTTACGAGACCTGGATAGAGGTGGGCGGTCCTTGGGCTTCCCACAGGTCAGGGAACCCTGATTGCTCTTCGAGCAGATGAGGGAGGGTGACTTGATCGGGGGAGGGGGAGGGAAATGGGAGGCGGTGGCGGGGAGGAGGCAGAAATCCTTAATAAATAAATAAATTTAAAAAAAAGAAATAAGGATAGATAAGGTTCAGACATTTTCTCCAACTTGAAAATTATTTTAAATCCTTTATTTTCTGGTTTGTTGGGTATAAAAAACACTCAGAATTGTATTTCATATCTAAAGATTTTCTACAAACCAGACATATTTATATAGAATAACCTTACTTGCTTGTCTACATAGGAGTGCCGAGGAGAAAGCTACCTGAGACATGGCTGGTCAGTGTGTCAACTGCATATTCAGTGATGTGTCCATTTCCACACCCTCAGTCCCGTGAGGGCTCTGCACACGCCACGGATGGTTCAGCAACCTCCACCCATCCCAGTCAAAAGGTGCTCAGCGTTGGCTAGTTCTGTTCCACGTCCTGCTTTTCCAGGCGAGGTACCTTGGTTTGGATCCTTCCTGGATAAACTTTTGTTGGGGTAGGGAGGGCAGGCTGGCTTCAGGGTTACTGTCGAGACACTGGACGCTACCTTGGGCTGACAAAGATTGGCTTTTCTGAGCTATGGGGCAACCTTGCCCTCTGATAACTCTTCAGCTCTGAACAAGCTCTTAGAAATGACAAAACTTTTGAAAATTATTTGGAGTACCACTCCTAAGAGTCAGACAGGGTTTCTCTATGTAGCTTTGGTGCATATCCTGGCACTTGCTGTATAGAACAGGCCTAACTTGAATTCACAGAGATCTGCCTGCTTCTGCCTCCTGTGTGCCCCACAGCCCAGTGACAATTGGGTTCTGGACACAGGGCAAGGGTTTTGGTGAGAGGAACGTTCTCTCACCAGAAAAGGCCTTTTTCTCAAAAAGAAAGCTAGCCTCATGGTAAATGGGAAAAGAGGAACTAGGTGCAACTCCAGGGTGAGTTTTTGGCCGCTCCTCGAAGCTGCTCACAATCCCCACTGGAAGCAGAGAGTGGCTTGTATCCTCTCTACCACAGGAAAAGACAGAACCACTTCCTGGTGGCTGAAGTAGTCGTGCTTACAAGGGTGCTACAGCCACCCTGGGGTGGGGCTACGCTGACCCAGATCCAGAGACCTTTGTGGAGCAGAGGTCCCCAGGGAGAGCTATCCCCAGGCTGGTAGATTGCACTTGGCTGGGACTGGCATTGTGTATGAGGGTAGGAGCAGAGCCATCAAGTCCTGGATGCTGTCTGGAGACCTGCAGTTGTTTCCCCTCAGCAGTTTTCATTCCACAGGTTCTAAGGGCAGCATAGGCCTGCTCAGTTGCAGGCAAACAGCACGCAGAAATAGATCTCTGATAAAGATATCCACGAGGTGATTTGCTCAGCCATTTTGCAGCACAGTACTGCTCCGGGCTTTCCGAAGCATTCAAGCCTGGGCTCCAGGGAGACCACCAAGACTCCATCTCTGTAGGGTCAACTTTGCTGTCTACTCCATCAGGCAGCCCCAGGAACAAAAGACCTTTCAGGCTGACTTGGCTTGGGAGCTAGAGAGGTTGGCTTCTGAACAAGGCTGGCTACCCCGAGCAGGTGACTGACGTCCTGGGCAATGTCTTCTCAACTTTGTAAGGACGTTGGGTGGGAATTCCGTGAGGTCAATTACTGGGATGGGCCCTTTACAGCCAGATGCCAGCTCATTAGCTCTTATGGCTCCGTCTTTTGTAGACTGAGGTGATACTCCTCTGTATTAATGTGTCCTTCTTCCTGCTTTTCTGAGAATGGCATGCTTCATACTCATGCAAGAGATGCCTGCATTAAAACATTGGTTCTGCTCCCAACCTGGACCTTCCTGTAGGGTGTAGGGTATGGAGCCTCTGGCTTCTGCTCCAAAGATACTGCATTATGAGTTATGACTCCTGTGTTGTCACAGGATGTGAACAGAGATGAGGAAAGTATGGGATGCCCACACACATACCAGAGTGATGCAAGGGACTTTGGCCCTAGATAGAGAAGTTTCCATGTACATGGAAAGCCTAAAGGTTACACAGTTGTCAGAGCCCAGTGTTGCAAGGAGCCACTTTTTGCTTTTTCATTCCCGGCTAGCTTAGACCCAAAATAATCACACAGAAACTGTATTAATTAAATCACTGCTTGGCTCACTAGCTCTAGCATTTTATTGGCTAAATCTTATATTAATTTAACCCATTTCTATTAATCTCTATATCGCCACGTGGCTTTGGCTTACCAGGTAAAATTCCTAGTGTCTGTCTCTGGCAGCTCCATGGCTTCTCTCCCACTCCACCTCCTTTATCCCAGCATTCTGTTTAGTTTTTCCTGCCTAGCTCTGTTCCCCTACAGCCCCACTACTGACCTTTAATAGAGACTGTTTTAAAACTGCCTTGTTTTGGACAGTATGAACATTTAACAATATTTGTCCTTCCTAATCAGGAATCTAAATCTTTCCTGTCCTTTGCACCATGGATGTGGGATTTCCCTTTGTATTCTATAAATACCATTTGTGAATAAAAAAATTGCTTTGGACCTATATCAGGGCAGAAGTTAGGTAGGTGGGGAAAACTAAAATGAATGCTGGGAGAAAGAAGGGTGGAACAAGAGATATTCCATGTAGCCCACCTGGTGACAGATGTCGGAACTTTAGCCAGTAAGCCACAGGCATGTGGCAATACACAGACTGATAGAAATGGGTTAAATTAATATGTGAGAGTTAGCCAATAAGAAGCTATAGCTAATAGGCCAAGCAGTGATTTAATTAATACAGTTTCTGTGTGATTATTTTGGGGCTAAGCGGCTGGAACTAACTAGTGGCTCCTCCAACACACCATCATCGTAGGGCTTCCTGTTTGGTAGGTAGGCTGTAACAGAAAGGTTTTCTGTCGGGTCTCTGGCTGCGTTTATCCCTGCTGTATTATTTGGATGCTATTGTAAACATGACTTTCTTTTCATGATTTCATTTCTACATTGTTTGTTTTTAGTTTGTTTATTGTTGAGTTTTTTTATTTTTTAATAAAAAAATTTAGAGGTGGGGGTTTGAGACAGGAACTTGCTATATAAAATGGGCTGGACTGCGTTAGACTTGACCATGTTCTGGGGAGGACTGTGGAAGGTCTTTGGAACTTTGGCCTGAAGAGCGATTGAGTGTTGAGAGTTCAGTGGACTGCTCTGTAGGAGCTTGGAAGGAGAGAGTGTTGAGAGCAGTGAAAATGATGGAGGCCTGGCCTGGCTTGCCATGTTTCAGAGGGAAGCAAAGACTCTACTGAGCCATTTGTGTGAAGAATTCATGGTGTCTGCTCAACTGGAGCTGAAGAATCAGTTATGGTTAACAAAAGATCAACATCATTGAAATGAAGTCGTTTGGGAACTGTTTCTTTAGGCTCAGCACATGGAAGCTAAGTTCTAGAAGTGGTCAACCACAAGCTGGCAGCCCAACGTGGTTGTTTAAGGGCTACCCAGGTGGTCCTGGTTTTGAGGGGTCATGGAGAATTGGAGAACAGCTAAACCCTGGTCCTGTGTGGTTAGAGTTCCCGAAAAGAGTCCAGGAGAGGCTACTGGTGAACGTGCATCCCAGTTGTCACAAGAGACCCCAGCATTTTGGAGATGCCAGGACGGTGGGATGGCCTCCAAGAACGGCAGAAGTGGTGGAGTGGAACCAGCTAAAGCCCAGATGACACACTGTGTGTGCCGCACAGGGCACAGCCAGAGAGGTGGCTCAAGCACCTGGGAGGAGTCCAGAAGACTGTGAGTAAATCCCAGATATTGGACTTTAAATTATTTACTCTGTTGGAGTTGGATTGTTTTGTTCAGATTGTGACCATGCCCTGGTTCTTCCTTTCCTTGAAGTAAGAAAGTGTTTGGCTTGTTTTTTAGTTTATAGGAGCCCACAGTTAAGAGACTTTAAGTTTTAAAAGAGGTTTGGATATTAAAAAGACAGTCCTTTAAAGTGTTGAGTTGGTAAAAAAACACAAAGCTTTTAAGCTTTGTAATATGGTTTATATCTGAGATATTTATTAATCTCAGATCTTGGAGATGAACATCCCTTCCCGCTCCCCTCCCCAAAAAAGGAAAGGGAAAGGTTATTTCCTAAGAAGTGCTGCGTGTCAAAAGTTATCAAGTAGTCACCTGTGATGGCTGACTTTATGTCAACTTGGCACAGACTAGAGTCATCAGAGAAAAGGGAGCCTCCGTTGAAAAAATGCCTCCGTAAGATCAGGCCATAGGCAAGCCTGCAGGGCATCTTCTTATTTAGTCATTAATGGGGGGAGGACCCAGGTCATTGTCGAGGTGTCACCCCTGCACTGGGCAGTCTTGAGTTCTATAAGGGAGCAGGGTGAGCAAGCCCTAGGAAGCAAGCCAGTAAGCAGCACCCCTCCATGGTCTCTGCATCAGTTCCTGTCTCCAGGGTTCTACCCTGCTGGAGGTCCTGACTTGCTTAGATGATAAACATGATGTGGAGGCATGAACTGAGAAGACCTCCCCCCCCCCAGACTGCCTTGGTACCAGCATTTCATTGCAGCAATGGTTATCCTACCTATGAAAATCACCACGTGGAATTCCCCTCTGTAATTATTTGTTGAAATGTCCCCAATTTTTGTCATGGGGGGATGCTGAACTTTCCACGTGATTTTCTTCTGATCCCTCGAGATGATCGTGTGGTTTTTACACTTCATTCTGCTAGTATGAAGGGTAACATGGATTCTTTTGGATATGCAAATCCAGTCTCACTTATCACGAACCCCATTTAATCACCTTGGAAAGTAAGCCTGTTGGCTAGTATTTTGTCAAGTGTCTTTATACCTATGTCCATTGATACACTGGCCTGCAGGTTTTATTAACTCCTGGTATCTCTGGCTTTCATATAAGGCTTTGGATTTTTTTCTTTCCATTTTTCTCTCCCTTGGAAGAATTTTAGAAGAACTGATGTTAGCCCTTCTCTGAAATGGTTGATAATGACCGTTTGGAAGCCATCTTGGTATTTTCTTTGCTGTAAGATTTTGTGTTGCTTCGCTTCCTTACTTGTCATTTGTCCTGCTCAGACTCTAGTCATTAATTCAGGCTTGGCAGGCTTCGTGTTTCTAGGGGTTTATCCATTTTTTTCTTATGTATAGTTTTATCATAGTCCTTATGATCTGTTTCATCAGTGAGCAGCCCGTCAGAATGCCCTCTCACCTTTGACTTCATTTACCTGAGATTTGTCTCCGCGTTTCTTAGTTAATGTACTTGGTTTGAACCTCTGAATTTTCTCTGGTGCTCAGGGACATCACATGGCTGGGGTGGAAGGCCTTGCTCTCCACAGACTCCTTCCAATACTCCTAATCTTCCCTAACTCCCACCCGGTCAATGTGACACCAGGAACGAGGACACAGAAACACAAGGCAGAGGCAACGACAGCACAAGAGAGGTAAGGCATTTGTTCAATTGATTTTATAGTAACACAGAAAGTCACACGAGGAATGTCACTTTCCTTCAGACACACACTCCCTAGCAGTCTCGTAATTCATCAGGGAGTCACATGTCAGGTGCTGTGTTTCCACAGCAACCGGAGACAACTCCCTACCTGCTCCCCCCTCTCCCCCCTCCTTCACCTCCATTCCTTCTTTTCCTCCCTCCTTCCCACCTTCTTTACTGCCTTCTTTTGTTCCTTTTTGCTTTTATCCCCCTTTTAATCCCTCTGTCTACTCCTCCCTCTGGACTGCAGGCAGTTAAGGTTTTCTGAAGCATGGACAAGAAAACAAATGCCTCATGCCTGCATGCAATCATGGAAGTTACAATTAGCCACAGTGGAGCTTGTACTACTGGCCTTTACCACGTCCACATGGTGCAAAGGCTTTTGGGCCCCACATCAGCACCAGGCATCCTTTTTGTCCTGGGGCAGGGTGGGCAGGAAACACATTCTCCTTGTGTTGTCCTTGAGAGCTGATTCAATTACTAGGTGGCCCCTGGGATGGTGGTGTGCCAGTATTTTGACATTATTTTTGGCACAAAATTAATGACAAACATTTCTCCAAACCATGCAGGTTTCAAAACATAAGATTCAAACAGTGTAGTGCCTCTGGCTGCAAACTGGCCTGGCTTCTGTGTCAGTTTTTGTTTTAGTCTCTGTGCTTGGAATTATGGGAGAATTAATGACCCTTCATTAGTTTTTTCCTTTTGTGCTTCCAGTTATAACAGCGCACATGGAGATCTCGTTATGGGGATATTTGTCCTACAGTAGGATTTGAATGCACATCTTTGTCAAGAACTAGTATTCTTGCCTCCTTAACAGAAAGACCAAGCACTGAAAATCTAGACTGAAGCACTGTGTGTTGGCTCCCTGGGGTGGCAGGAACTATAAAATCTATTATGTCTGACAAACAACAGAATTAAAAAAACTAACTTGTTTCGATCTTTGATTAGAGACCAGAGGACTATGTAGTAACACCTGCTGATCATGGCTTTATTTGAAATAGATAAACTTCGTATTACAAACTATCTTTCTTTTGTATTTTGTCAATGGAGAATAATGCTGAGGTGAGCGGCTGAGATGGAGAACAAACCAGCATCAATATTTTGGGCTCCACAGAATTTCTGATAGAAAATCGAGTAATCCCACATGACACCAGAGGCAGCAAAGCCATCATGTGGGTGAGACATTCCCGGGCATCAGGCACCTGTCAGTCTGAGATGCTCACAATGTGTGGCTTCGGCCACTAAGGCTCCTGATTCTCATCACCTCATGGTTTGGTGGGCACGTGCGAGGCCAACATCAGCATAGCGAGTGCACTCTAACACCTCTCCCGAGAAGACATGCTCTTGTTTGTGGGCACGTGCGAGGCCAACATCAGCATAGCGAGTGCGCTCTAACACTTCTCCCGAGAAGACATGCTCTTGTTTGTGGGCACGTGTGAAGCCAACATCAGCATAGTGAGTGCGCTCTAACACCTCTCCCGAGAAGATGTGCTCCTGTTTCCCGTTTGGAATTCTTTTACCTACTCAACTGCATCTTAAAAGTAATAACACTTTTATTATCTCATGTTTTATTCATCAAAACCTATATAACTGTCAGTCAAGGCTTCTGATCAACCCAAGATCCCCAATGCTGTCAACATAAGCATAAACAACAACCAGGCAAGGAGAAGGGCTTTTTATAGATTGATGGGCTCGGGGTTGATGCCAGTCATTTGCTTTATGTTGTTGGCTAGTCATTTCATCTCTGTGTCTCTGTTTCTGAGTCGCTGAACCCCTGCGCTTCTCGAAGATGTGTGTGTTCTTATGTGACCTTGTGTGATGGCTACAAAGGCAGCAGAGGTTCTGCGATCAGGGACCCCTGGGCCGTGTATGTTCTGTGAAACAGAGTAAGGAAATATAACATGGCTGTGGGGTTTTGTTGAAGATGTGTGTTACATACTAATGCAAAGAACATGGGACTGTGATGGAGGACAGGGCACGTGGTATGTGTATAGTGACTTAGGAAGTAACAGCCACTGTTTCACAGCCCTGAGGTGCACACACCCTCCTCTGACATCCTTTGTGTAGGCACCGCACGTGGTTATGCATGCCTGACTAACAGCGATCCTGTTTTTCACAGTGCTTTCCGGCCCACATAGCCAGAAGTGGTCAGTGCGGAGAGAATATGAGCTCCTCTCTGCCACAGCCTCTAATTTTCTAGCACTCTGCACAAGTGACACAAGAGTTGAGGACATTGTCATCTTCTTATATTTCCATAGAAAAACCATTGTGGGTCCGATATCTTGTGCCCATTTTTATGTTGAAGCCACTGATATCGATATAACTAAAGGTTGTTGTGAAATGGATCCCTGGAGGAGAAAGAGGGGCTTGAAAGCGAGATTTTCAGCTATTTTCCTTGTGGCACACAGCTGCTAAAGAAAGCTGAGAACCGGGTATAGTGCATGGGAAGACGCCCGCATGCTTATGCTGTTGAAAGGTGCACACATTCATTGTTTATTTTTACAGTGATGCTTTTGGATATTTAAGGAACAAACTCGGAGAGTTCCCCAAGTAATTTGTGTCAAGTCAGTGATGAAGAGCAGGGATGCATCTGCCTGCAAGTCTCAGATGAGATGGCCTTCATCTCCACCTCGTTCCGTAATTGTATGGTCAGTTCAGTAATTGCTGGGGAGAAGGAAGCATCACTGGTGGCTCATGGGATGTTGTGGGGTATGGTGTGTGTGTGTATATGTGTGTGTGTGATATCATATATATGATATATATTTTTAAAAACTTGTATATTCTTACACACATAATAGTCTTACATTTTCTTTAATGCAAAATATGCCATCAGTGTATATAGATCAAAATGACCACTATGTTCCCATTTTCATTATGGGAGTCTCCAGGGTAAGACACCTCTGTTTTCCTAGTGTGAGCATTCTTGTGGACAACTCCTAATTATATGGAATCCTAGGTCTTTGGATAGAGAATTAAGAAGATGTATCTTCCTCTGGCCATGTGAAAAATGGAAAGCCTTAATTTTCCAGAGCAGGAGAAGAGATCCATAGACACGAGTCAGAGGTTTTCACTTGGTAGGTTTTATCCTACTGCTTCTAATTACTGGTGTCTGGGATGTGAGATAAGTCTTCTAAAAAGTATCCCATCTTCCCAGATGTTGGTCTGTGATCCGCATTCAGACTTAGACACATTTGATTCCTCTCAGCCCTCTGTCTTAGGGAGTAAACCTCCTGAGAGCCATCAAAAGCTCACTTTGCTTGCCTGGAGGCCATGGTTTCTCACAGATAAATAGAAGCTTGTCTCACATGCTCACAAAGTTCTCTAAGACAGCAGGCTAGGCATAGGTCTTTCTAGATGATGGAAAAATACAGGAAGGATGCTGGGGCAACCTCAGGCCTCTGTCTGCTCCAGGGCCCACTCAACAGCAGAAAACTACTGATGTCGGATTTCCCTCTGTATGCTGGGAATACCATTGGTTAATAAAGAAACTGTCTTGGGCCAAGCAGTGTTTTAAATAATATAGTTTCTGTGTGATTATTTTGGGTTTGAGCTGCCGAGCAGCCAGAAACAAACAAGCATCTTCCAACTACAAACTACACGGGTCTGTTTCAGGAAACAGCAGGCTACTTTGAGGCTTCACAGGGAATGCTGGTACCCATATGACCCTGAAGTTAAATAGCATCACTATCATTTGTGGGGTTGGGCTCCTCCTCCTGCCCCATCTGTGCTCTGGCTGCACCCCTGAGAACTACCACCATTAATATCCCAACAACACCAGATTTGGTGGGCACACCTTAGATGTTCAACAGGGCTTTTATTTGCTCTGATTTTATTATTACTATTATCTGTGCATGTATGGGGGAGTGTGTGCACATACATATGCATGAATTAGTTAGCAGATGCTGAATAAAGTCTAACTTGAAGCCTCTTGACTCTGCCATTAATAATTCCTTTGGTTTTGACAAAGTTACAGTTCCTTCCAACAGATTTGTGGTAGAATAGATGAGTGTTGATTGACATCTGTAAAACACTTAATAAGGACCTAATAAGTTATGTCTTTCAACACTCAGTCCTAGAAAACAAGAAAAGTAATTACTGGGTTTTGAGTGGCTGAGGGGTGTGTGTCTAGACACTGTGTGTGACAATGTCTTTTCATCCAACCTCCAAGGTCAGATGCAACTCCAGCTGGCCTCAAAGACTCTTTCTATATAATGATGACAGGGACACTTACCCTCTTTGTTAGGAATGCAACTCAGGGATTTTTGGATGCTGGACCAGCATTTCACTAACTCTGCTACCTAGTCCCACCCTTGCTCAGTAAAGTTGCATGCTGATGGCACTTCCTCTCCGTGGTACATCACATCCCTGCAGTCTTTGCTAAAGCTCGATGGAGCACACAGCTGTCTTTTTACAAAAGGCCTGATAGGAATGTGTCAACCTTCTCTACATTGGGCATATTTGAGTCCTTAGAGCTGGCTATTCTGGACGTCTGTAGAGTTCAAGCCCTGAATTCTAATAGTGAATTAATTTCTTTGCCTTGATTTGGACACCAAAATTATCTGAAAGATTCTGGCTGTCATCCAGCAAACATGCTCCATTTCAGGGATCCCTCTGTTTCCTGGGTCTGCTTAGCAATATGGAAAACTGTAGGAAGATCTTTCCTTTCATCTCTTATTCGGATAGCCCAGGCCCTAATGCTCTCTGCTTCTTTGGCTAAATACACATGCACGTATGTGATCCATGTCTTCTGCAGTTAATTATGCTTAGCTCTGTGAGCACCTTGTTACATTTTCTCAGAGTCTGCCTTTTTACAGCTTTGAAATTATCAGGCTTTTAGGAAGCGGAAGTGACACATGTTTATGTGTGTGATCTAACGTCTACCCAAGTGTGTACCCAAAACTTTGGCCAGCCCAATAAGAGAAACCAGTCTTTTTTTACTTCTGTAGCCATTTCAGCATCTCCTCCCTACTGCCTGGCAAAGACACTTCTTCCTACCTGAGACTTGACCACAGTTTAGGAAGTCCTGTAGTGAGACTGTTCCTTCCAAGGCTGCTGAGATAATGCAAGGGTTCCACTTGGTCCCCTGGGCTGAGAGACTTGTTCAAAGAGAGTGGCACCAGTCACAATAGAAGAGGCCCATTTTATCTGTGGCTTCCTCCATGACGTAGCTTCATCTCCCATTGCTGTCATGAAATGCACTGATGATAGGAATTGTAATGGAGAAAAGTTTGTTCTGGTTCATCATTCAAGGGTATAGTTGGGAATTCAAGGCCTAAGGAAATTGAAGTAGCTGCTTATTTTGTATCTACAAGTGTAAATTGAGATCATGAAGACTCCTGTGTCTACAGGTGTGAGTAGACAGCAGGAAGGCTCCTGTGTCTACAAGTGTGAGTAGAGGGCAAGAAGGCTCCTGTGTCTACAGGTAAGACTGGAGTGGATGAAGGCTCCTGTGTCTACAGGTGTGAGTAGAGAGGATGAAGGTTCCTGTGTCTACAGGTGTGAGTAGAGGGCAAGAAGGCTCCTGTGTCTACAGGTGTGAGTAGACAGAATGAAGGCTCCTGTGTCTACAGTTATGAGTAGACATAATGAAGACTCCCGTGTCTACAGGTGTGAGTGGAGAACATGAAGGCTCTGTGTCTACAGGTGTGAGTGGAGAACATGAAGGCTCTGTGTTTACAGGTGTGAGTGGAGAACACGAAGGCTCTGTGTTTACAGGTGTGAGTGGAGAACATGAAGGCTCTGTGTTTACAGGTGTGAGTGGAGAACACGAAGGCTCCCGTGTCTACAGGTGTGAGTAGAGAGGATGAAGGTTCCTATGTCTACAGGTATGAGTAGAGAGGATGAAGGCTCCTGTGTCTACAGGTGTGAGTGGAGAACATGAAGGCTCTGTGTCTACAGGTGTGAGTAGAGAGGATAAAGTTTCCTATGTCTACAGGTATGAGTAGAGAGGATGAAGGCTCCTGTGTCTACAGGTGTGAGTGGAGAACATGAAGGATCTGTGTCTACAGGTGTGAGTGGAGAACATGAAGGCTCTGTGTCTACAGGTGTGAGTGGAGAACATGAAGGCTCTGTGTCTACAGGTGTGAATAGAGAACATGAAGGCTCTGTGTCTACAGGTGTGAATAGAGAACATAAAGGCTCCTGTGTCTACAGGTGTGAGTGGAGAGGATGAAGGCTCCTGTGTCTACAGGTGTGAGTGGAGAGGATGAAGGCTCCTGTGTCTACAGGTGTGAGTGGAGAACATGAAGGCTCTGTGTCTACAGGTGTGAGTAGAGAGGATGAAGGCTCCCGTGTCTACAGATGTGAGTGGAGAACATGAAGGCTCTGTGTCTACAGGTGTGAGTGGAGAACATGAAGGCTCTGTGTCTACAGATGTGAGTGGAGAACATGAAGGCTCTGTGTCTACAGATGTGAGTGGAGAACATGAAGGCTCTGTGTCTACAGGTGTGAGTGGAGAACATGAAGGCTCTGTGTCTACAGGTGTGAGTGGAGAGGATGAAGGCTCCTGTGTCTACAGATGTGAGTGGAGAACATGAAGGCTCTGTGTCTACAGGTGTGAGTGGAGAGGATGAAGGCTCCTGTGTCTACAGGTGTGAGTGGAGAACATGAAGGCTCTGTGTCTACAGGTGTGAGTGGAGAACATGAAGGCTCTGTGTCTACAGATGTGAGTGGAGAACATGAAGGCTCTGTGTCTACAGGTGTGAGTGGAGAACATGAAGGCTCTGTGTCTACAGATGTGAGTGGAGAACATGAAGGCTCTGTGTCTACAGGTGTGAGTGGAGAACATGAAGGCTCTGTGTCTACAGGTGTGAGTGGAGAACATGAAGGCTCTGTGTCTACAGATGTGAGTGGAGAACATGAAGGCTCTGTGTCTACAGGTGTGAGTGGAGAACATGAAGGCTCTGTGTCTACAGGTGTGAGTAGAGAGGATGAAAGTTCCTGTGTCTACAGGTGTGAGTGGAGTGGATGAAGGCTCCTGTGTCTACAGGTGGGAGTAGAGGGCACGAAGACTCCTGTGTCTACAGGTGTGAGTGGAGGGCATGAAGACCCTGTGTCTACAGGTGTGAGTGGAGGGCATGAAGACCCTGTGTCTACAGGTGTGAGTAGAGGGCACGAAGACTCCTGTGTCTACAGGTGTGAGTAGAGGGCATGAAGACCCTGTGTCTACAGGTGTGAGTAGAGGGCACGAAGACTCCTGTGTCTACAGGTGTGAGTAGAGAGGATGAAAGTTCCTGTGTCTACAGGTGTGAGTGGAGTGGATGAAGGCTCCTGTGTCTACAGGTGGGAGTAGAGGGCACGAAGACCCTGTGTCTACAGGTGTGAGTAGAGGGCATGAAGACCCTGTGTCTACAGGTGTGAGTAGAGGGCACGAAGACCCTGTGTCTACAGGTGTGAGTAGAGGGCACGAAGACTCCTGTGTCTACAGGTGTGAGTGGAGGGCATGAAGACCCTGTGTCTACAGGTGTGAGTGGAGGGCATGAAGACCCTGTGTCTACAGGTGTGAGTGGAGCAGATGAAGGCCCCTGCTTTACCAACTGTCTCCTTACATAGGCCAGGATCCCAGGAAACTGATTCCCATTTTTAGGGTGGCTCCTCCCACTCGAGTTAGCCTAATCAACACAATCTCTCAGGCAAGACCAGAGGCTAAAAGCTTCCTCTTGAATGGGCCTCAAGGCTTGTTTTTCAGGTGACTCTGGCTCCTGTCATGCTGTCAATCAATACTGTTAGGCTTAGGGAGAGGTTTCCTGTGAGACTGCTGCTAAAGATAGCTTGTGGACTAGCAGTGACACTTTTAACCTTCCCCTAACACACATCCATTACCTATAACAGGACAGTTCGCCCATTTACAGAGGGAGAGCTCATCATCCATAACACACAATGCATTTGATCTGAAGCCTTCACAGCTGATATGCCTTTTTATGTGTGTATGTGTGTAAGTTGTACACGTGAGTTTTGTAGGTGCACATGTGTGCACACTTGTGCATGTGCATATAGATCGAATGAGATTAGTAGAACTTTTACTCTAATGTATTACCTTGAGACAGGGTCTCTCCATGAACTAGAGCTAAGCTGGTGGTCAGCAAGCCCCACTGATATTCCCGTCTTCACTCCATACAGTACTAGGGTTATAGGCATGTTCAACTTGAACACAGGCGCTGGGGTGTGAAGAACATGGGTCTTCATGCTTATATGCAAGCACTCATATCCATGGGGCCATCTCTCCATGCTAGCTGGTGGGAATTTATCTAACTTCTTACACAGACCAAAGTACTAACCAACAGGATCACAGCAATGAGAAAAATAGTTGCTCTTCGTATAAGGACTCACCATGCGGTGGGCAGCTCGCCAAGCATCTTACAGGCATCATTTGATTCAATCATTTTTATCCCCCCTTGGGAAACACAGTCTCCTAAATGCACAGAAGAGATGAGGGAGAATTCCAGAGCTGAGATTAGGTCACAAACATGAGTCTGAGCTGGTGAGTGGAGGAGCCAGTGTTCTGGTCCAAGCTTTTCACTCTTGCATGCTGTGCCTGCTTGGTTCTCATTTTATTCCACTGGGGATTGAGATTTGCAGTCATGGTTGTAATGATTTGATTAGGAGTGACATTCGAAGTCCCCCCCCCCATTTGTGATTTCACTTTGTAAACTCTTCGTAACTGATTTTAAAGATACCAAGAGTCATTTAAAATCACTCTGTTAAATTTTTGCACAATGCCCCTGCCCGTCCCACTTCTACACAGTGCCCCATCCCATCTGTCTATAAAAGGTCGTAAATAACTCCACTGTGCTCTTTTCTCTCCCTAAGGCTGACTTCAAACTTGATATGTCGCTAACAATGACCTTGAACTTCTTATTCTCCTGCCTCCACCTCCTGAATACTAGAATTACTATTTGCCACCACACCTGTCTTTGTGTGGCCCTAAGGAGGGCTTCACGCATGCTAAGTGACCAAGCTACCAGCTGAGCTCCATGCACAGTGCCCTGACTGCCTTAGTTCAAGCTTGGCCCATGGATGTTTTGACACCTCTTGGCTCCTCTCTTTGGAGGAAGCACTTTCAAAGTTTTCCCTTTTGTGTTAAGACATAGCGTAGGGCATTTTCTAAGCAGGTGGCTGAACACAAGGTACATTTATCATTACTGAGTTTAGGAGAGCAGAGGTCAAAATTGAGGAGCTGGTCAGCCAAGAACCTATAGAAGAACCCACTTTGTGCCTCTTCTAGAATCAATTACAATCTTCATTTCTTGACTCTGGTGGTGTAGACCTCCTGGGTCTTCTATGGCCATCTGTGCATCTTTCTGAGCACCCCTTTGCCTTCTCTATATTGGACATATAATGTGTTTGGAGCCTACCCAGACAGCACAGGATAAATGCCTCTAGATCCCAAACTAATCCTAATTCTATGCCATATGGGGCAATAGTTACAAGTTTTAGTGGCTAAGCTGTGGGTATAATTTTATTTGGAGAGGATTCTTGATCATGTCTTCTGCTCTTCTTTAATCACCCTAGTTTTTAAAAATAATATCCACAGCCTCAACTGTCTGAGCTCGTAACTCTCTCTCTCTCTCTCTCTCTCTCTCTCTCTCTCTCTCTGTCTCTCTCTCTCTGTCTCTCTCTCTGTCTCTCTGTCTCTGTCTCTGTCTCTCTCTGTCTCTCTCTGTCTCTCTCTCTCTCTGTCTCTCTCTCTCTCTGTCTGTCTCTCTCTCTCTGTCTCTGTCTCTCTCTCTCTGTCTCTCTCTGTCTCTCTCTGTCTCTCTCTGTCTCTCTTTCTCTCTCTCTCTCTCTCTGTGTCACACACAGGTTTGCAACAGCAAGCCGAAAGACCTTTTGCCATCCTAGGACTACCCTTATTTCTCAGCAGGATCAAACTTCCACTTGTACTTATTCAGCTGCCAGTCAGATTCCCATTGCTATGACAAAATGTTCAAGATAGCAAGCCTGTAAAGTTTGTGTCTAGTTCTGAAATATCTAGTCCACTGGAGGCCACTTCCTGATGTTTGCCTCCATGGTGAGGCAGCAGGTCACTGTGGAAGTGAGCAGTGGGGTCAAAAACACTCCCTCGTGGCCAGGGAAACAAAAACAGGATTCAGAGCCTGTGGTATCCCAATCCCCTTCACAGGTACATCCCAAAGTGCCCTAAGAACATCTGCTTGTCCTTATCTCCCAGCAGAGTCACCTGGTGACTGAGCCCTTTGGAAGACCTGCAGGATTACAACAACAGCAGCCTCCATCAATACTGGCTCATGGTTTTATTCTCCTATACCATTTTCTTAATGTGATACACCATACTAAAGAACCACAGGAGGCCCTCACAGTCTTTTATGCTCCTTACACGGCAGTTCCCCTGCCTGGAAATCCAGTCTACACTCATCTATTGAGTTCGATCTTTTGCTAGATTTTTTGGCAGCCATTATTTAATTTACCTCCACATTCGTCCCCAGGATCACAATTCCCCTCTTACTTTGTATAAATGCCTCAAAGATACCATTAGTCTCATTAGGGTTCAGCAGCTCTCCCCAAGTCATAAACTTCTGCCACATTCATTCCTGGCTTCCCAACATCCCCACATCTACACATCTCGGCCATATCTACATTTCCCACTTCTTATGGCTTTCCTGATTTATTCTCTCGTCTTGATGGAATATATATATTAGCAAAATTCATGAAAGTTCTCAGGCAAATGTGAATCTGAAAATATCTCCATTTGTCTCAATTTCTTTTCATGTTGCAGTGATTTTAAAAAAACTGGACAAGGGTGAGTTAAGGGAGAAACGGCTTATTCAGAGTCACAGTTCAAGGGTACAGTCCATCATGTTGGGAAAGTCAATACAACAAGTGCTTGAAGCAGTGAGTGGGTCACTTCAATGGCACATTAGGGAGCAGAGGGAGACGAACACTGCTCCTATGTGGCTTTCTTCATCTTCTATAATCCAGAATCTTCACTCAGGGATTGGTGCTTCCTTGATAAAGAAGCACCTTCCCACATATCCTAATATGATTAAGACATCACCACTAATGTTAATGTAGATGCTCTAAGGTCTGTAGGAAGGCTTGTATCCTTACCGATTGATTCTAGAGTCTGTCAAGTTGATTATTAGCACCAACAATCAGACCACCTCAATTTTAATGTTAAAAATTCTACTTGGACATGAAAACTAAGATCTTTATTCCTCCTATCTTTTCATGGTTTTTGAAACAAGGCCTTGCTTTCAGGGTTGGTTTTGGAGAAACTTGAGGTCGTTTGGGTTCCAAATTCTTTCCATATGTTTCAGATTTTAATCTGGAAGACTTTATGATCTTTCAGCTTTCCTCCTGGTATTCTTAAGCATTTTAATGATGTTCCCTCCTTGGCATATGGCTCTTTACCTTTTTCAGAGAGGTGTTGACTGAGATTTCTGTCCTCCCCAGTCCCGCAGTTGCTCAGTCCCAAAGAAACACACAGAGGCCTACATTAATTATAAACTGATTGGCCTGTTAGCTCAGGCTTCTTATTAACTCTTATAACTTATATTAGCCCATAATTGTTGTCTGTGTTAGCCACGTGGCTTCGTACCTTTTTTGGTGAGGCAGTCACAACTTGCTTCCTCTGTGTCTGGATGACAACTGCAGACTTATTCTTTTTCTTCCCAGAATTCTCCTGTTCACATTGCCCCTGCTCTACTTTCTACCTGGTCATCCCACCTATACTTCCTGCCTGGCTACTGGCCAATCAGCACTTTATTAAACAAGTACAAGAAACAAATCTTTACAGGGTAAGACCATTGTCCCACAGTGCTCCCTGGGTAAAACCATTCTCCCACAGCAGAAAGGTAAAGTCTCTCATCTGGGAAGTTACACTCCTCAGATGTTATTTTTCATTTGTTTCTTCTCCAGCTTGATCATCTTTTGAACGCCTTAAATTGATAGTTGAATGCAATTACCTTACTATTGCTTGTAGTACAAGGCTTCATGGAGATATCAATTATTTCATCTCATCTTTACATACGAATTTTCCTTTCCTGACTCCATCTTCAATGTCTAAAAGAAGCATCCCAGGAAGAAATTGTTTCCATGCGTTCTTCACAGAGGCAGTATTGGACTTAGATCTCTAAGTGGACATGTGCAGATACACAGAGCAACTCTCACCCAGTGGATGATAGGACAGGACTTTGAGCTCTGCGCCTTATCCTCAAGCAATGACGATGACATGAGGTGAGCTTACTTCTAATGCTCACTGTAGGATTTGAACTTCTCCATCTACCCAACCTTGCTCCCCACAAACCTCTATCCATGGTTTAGATCCCCAGACCCTCATGATGAGCGTCCTCTGTCTTGGGCCTCTCTTGGTGTGTGAATATCTGGGTAAACCAGCCTGCACCTTGAAAATCAGGATTTCCATGGTAGCTTTTTTATATGCTTGGGCCATCCAGGTGCGATGGGTCCCTTACTGCACTAAAAAGTGCATATATGATTTAGTGTGTAAATTTCTTGCTGTCAGGTGACTTCCTTATAGTCATTTCTCATGAAGTCTGAATGTGACTATTCTGTTTGCCTTTTGTTGTGGTGGTAAATACCATGATCCACAGAAACTTGGATAGAAAAGGGTTTATTTGGCTTACAGTTCCAGGTCCCAGTCCATCCCTGGGGGAAGTCAGGGCAAGAACTCAAAGAGGAATCTGAAAGAGCAACCATTAGAAACAGTGCATGCTGACTGAGCTCCAGGCTCTGTTCAGCTCAGGACCACAAGCCTATGGATAGTACCACTGAGAGTAGAGGGCTCTCTATTATCAGTCATCAATCAATACAACCTCTCACAGACATGGTCATGGGCTAATAAGATCCAATTTCACTACTGAGCTTTCCTCTTCCTGGCTGTTCCTAGGTTGTATCAGGTTGACAGTAAAACTAATCAGGTCACCAGCTGAATCTCCTGGTAGTGCTGCTTGGTTTTTCTCTCATCTGTTGCCATCTGCCTACCATTACAACTCTCTGTAAACTCATGCCATGACATCTTTATTCTGCCCTCGACCTCCCATCCCTTGGATGTGATAAAACTTGATCAAGCTAAACAATACAAAAACATGACAATTTATGTATTTATTTATATACCCTTCCCAGGGTCATTTTCTGGGGTCACTCACCAGTTTTCTTCATATCATGTTCCATATGTATTTTGAAGATGCAGCATCACCACTTGCAGCTAGACTGCAGGACAGGTCATCCTCTTCCTTGACTTCCAAGATTCCTTTCTCTGGAGTGCTACTTGCAGCTAGACTGCAGGACAGGTCATCCTCTTCCTTGACTTCCAAGATTCCTTTCTCTGGAGTGCTCAGTTTCTTTCCCAGATCCAGAAGCCATCCTGGTGGAGCTATAGCCTTTCCCAGGATGTTTTTGTCTGTAGCATTTGTCCCACTGGATCTTTGGGTGTCGGCATCCATCTAGCATCTTCAGTAGATGAAGTGTGTGAAACATTTGCGGGTGAAGGAATTTCTTCTGTGTGTATCCCATCCCGGAGAAGACGATGGGAATAGAGTTAGTGACCAATGAATACTAAGGAGATAAACAAAAGAGTCAATGTGCAACCAGATACGCTTGCAGTTAATTTGAATACGTTTAATTAAGCAATAATTAAAATCTCGTGTTATTGCTATTTTTACATTTAATAAGAGCATTCAGATTCCAAGCTTCACTTTGTGTTGCTGCATGTGTGAGAGAAGACCCAGCTTCGATGAGCAAGCACGCATTTAATTACTGTTAAGAGGGATGCATGTGAACAGATAAATTGCTTCATCTATTAGCACCGCCATTTTGTACTGCTTCAGCAGAAACCCTGGGCTTTGTCCTGATCCTATGGATCTAGTTGTTTTTTTACATGGTGTCTCATTTTGTTGACGATAGTCTAAGCTCCTAGACAAATAGTCTCTAAAGTGGGGTGTGTACAAACCTGTTGTCACTCAAAGGACATTTTTATAGCTTTGACTTCCTTCACATCCTTATGCATTTCCCCCCATTTAATAACAACATACACTGATAAATAGTTAACATATTTCAAGGAGTATTTCAACATACATTCCTATAAACAGGGTACATTAATAAATAGAGGCTCTGATCGTACTGGCCAAGCTAACAATAGAAGACAGTAGAAGAGAACCAGTGAGTGAGAGGCCCCCACACACTCTCCCCAAGGTTTCTTTTGTAAATGCAGACTAGACTTGATTTTGTGTTAGTTATTCCTTGTCTTTCATATTCTTATTTAATAATATTTTATGTTAAATTATTTTAGAACATTATAAAATGATATGGCATGAACTATTCCCTAGCTTGTTTTTTTTTTCTAATACTACTAGGATTCAGAAATCAGTATTTTATTGGGCAATACCCTTAGTTCTTTCGTTCTACCTTTGGGTAAGGCTTTGTTTTAGAAATACACCACAATTTATTAATTATTTTAGACATTTGAGTGGTGTCTTTTTTTTTATTCTGTTGATATCACTGTTTCTGTGAACATAGATTGTAATGCTGATCTTTACATTCAGTACTATTTCTCTCAGTTCTATTGAATTTTTAAAATTTTCCACATGGTTGTACTAAAGAGATCTGGGAAATGTTTTTTGATATAAGTGTATACACTACCATTACACATACTATTTTCAAATGTAAATTGATGTTGTTGACTGTCTACTGGCAAATGGAAAGTCAGCTGATGTAGTTCATTTTGGGTCTGTTGCTACCCAACACTTGTTCAAATCCTCTAAGTTATTGCAAGGACCAGACTCCCAGAAGCCATGTTTCCCAGGATGCCCTGCTTGGTTCAGACTTTGGAAAAGTGTAAACCAGCTGAGCAAAAGCACCAACTCATTTTCAGTCCACATGGATGTGTAGACACACTTCTAGCATCCATCTGTAGGGTGATGTGAACCTCTGGTGTCCACCAGAGATGGGTCATTAAGGCCATCACCATCTCCCTCTAGATTAGTGGCAGCAACTTCCCATATCTGGGTACCTCATTCCTTGCAATGTCTTTGTGTGAAGGGATTCTAGCCAGCCTGAGTTTGAGAAACATGGTTCAGACAGGCCTTGCCCTTCTCCAAGATTTCCTCTGCCTTGCTAAAATCCATTAGATTTCTGAACCTCCACAGGAGCAGGTACAAGAAAGCCACCATTGAGGGAGCAGGTCTGAGTCAGAAACCTCTGAGAGAAGAGTGTGAATCAATGCCCTCTGAGGTAGCAGGTCTGAGCCAGTGACCTCTGTCAGAGTAAGCCCGAGCCAGCTATTTTAACCAGACTAGGACCCAGCCAGCAACCTCTGCCTGAGCAGGCCTGAACAAGCAATCTCCACCATAACAGGCCTGAGGCAGCAATCCCCACAGGAGCAGGTACAAGGGAGTTAACATGGAAGGAGCAGGCCCAAACCAGAGACCTCCGTGGGTCCATGTGTGAGTCAGGGACCTCCGAGGCAGCAGGTCTGAGCCAGAGAACTCTGCAGGATCAGGCCCAAGCCAGGAGCCTGGAGCAGGCCCAGGCCAGGGACATCTACAGAATCAGGCATGAGCCAGTGACCTCTGCCAGACCAAGCCTGAGCCGGCAATCTCCACCAAAGAATGCCTGAGGCAACAACCTCCACAGTAGCAGGTACAAGTGAGTAACCTCCAAGGGAGCAGTCCCAAGCCAGAGACCTCTGCAGAAACTAGCATGAGTCAGGGACCTCCAAGGGAGCAGGCCTGAGACAGCTACCTCAGCAGGAGCAGGCCCAAGGCAGTGCCCTCCACAGGAGCAGGCTTGAGCCAGTGACCTTTGCCAACAACCTTCACAGGAACAGGTAGAAGGGAACCACCACTGAGGGAGCAGGCCTGAGCCAGAAACTTCTGCAAGACTGGGAGTGAATCAACAACCTCTGAGATAGCATGCCAGAGCCAATTACCTCTGCCAGAGCAGGCAATAGGCAGCAACCTCAGTAGAAGCAGCCCCAAGCAGGCAACCTCCATGGGAACAGGCCCAAATGACACCTGGTATTGCAGAACGAACTCAGGAAGCACTGCACTACCTCCAGGAACACTGAATGACCTCTAGGGTGACTGGAACCATGGCCTTCACTGCACCACAAGGAGCAACCATCTGAGCCTTGGATCCACTATCACCTGAAAGATTGATCACCAGAGACACAGATAGCCCCAACTATACCAATCAGAGGAAAAGATGAGTAGACAAGGTAAGAACATGTTCAAAATCACAAAGAGCAACATGACACCAATAAAAACTAGTGGCCCTACAATAGTAAGACTTGAACAAACAAATGTAGAACAAAAGAAAATGACCTAAAAATGACTTTATGAGAATGTTTGAGACCCTTAAAGAGGAAATGAAAAATTTCCTCAAAGAAATGGAGGAAAATACAAACAAAACATTGGAAGTAATCAACAAATCCCTTAAAAAAAACAAGAAAAAGCAATCAAACAGGTGAAAGAAATGATTAGAGACTTGAAACACAAAATAGAGACAACAAAGAAAACACAAAGCAAGGGAATTATAGAAACAAAAATTATGATAAAAACAATAAGGAACCACAAATGCAAGCATAAACAGCAGAATAGAAGAGAGGGAAAAGAGAATCTCAAGCACAGAAGATACAAAAGAGGAAGTAGAGTCATCTGTCAAAGAAAACATTAAATGTAACAAAAACTTAACACAAAATATCCAGGAAATATGGGACACTGTGAAAAGACCAAAGCTAAGAATAATAGGTATAGAAGAAGAAGAATAACTGCAGCTCAAAGGCACGGAAAATATATTCAAGAAAATCATAGAAGAAAACTTTCTCAACCTAAAGAAAGATATGAACATGAACATAAAAGAAACTTATAGAACACCAAATAGACTGGATCAAAAAAGTCTCCTCTCCACATAATAATCAAAACATTAAACATACAATGTAGAAAAGAATATTAAGGACTGCAAAGGAAAAGGGTAAAGTAATATATAAAGGTAGACCTATCAGAATTACACTGACTTTACAATGGAAACGATGTAAGCCAGAAGGTCCTGGTCAAGCATTATGCAGATGTTAAGAAACCATGGATGCCAGCCCAGACCACTATATCCAGCAAAACTTTCAATCACCATAGACAGACAAAACAATAGTCCATGACAGAACCAGATTTAACCAATACCTAGACACAAACCTAGCCCTACACAAACAAAAAACATAGACAATAGATGATCTCACAGCAGTAAATCCCAAAGAAGGGAAAAAAACACACAATAATATCACCATCAACAAAAACTAAAATAACAGGAGCTAGCTATCACTGACCAGTAATATCCCTTAATACAAATGGACTCAACTCACCTATAAAAAAAACACAGGCTAACAGACTGGCTATAAAAATGGAATCCATCGTCCTGCTTCATACACGATGCACATCTCACCTCAACCTCAAAGACAGACATTACCTCAGAGTAAAAGGTTAGGAAAAAAATTCTGATCAAATGACCTAATAAACAAGCTGGTATAAGTATCCTAATATCTAACAAAATAGGTTTTAAACTAAAATCAATCAAAAGAGACAAAGAAAGACATTTTAAATTATTCACAGGAAAAATCCATCAGGCAGAAATCTCAATACTGAACATCTATGCCCTAAATGCAAGGGCACCCTCATATGTAAAAGAAACACTTCTAAAGCTTAAATCATACATTAAACCCTACACACTAATAGTGGGAGACTTCAACATCCCACTATCACCATGGGACAGGTTTGCCAGAAAGAAAATAAACAGAGAAATAAGGGAAATAACAGATGTTATGACTCAACTGAACTTAATAGACATCTATACAACATTCCATCCAAACATAAAAGAATATACCTTCTTTTCAGTACCTCATGGAAACTTCTCAAAACATTGACTACATGCTAGGTAACAAAGCAATCTTCAACAGATATAAAAAAATTGGAATAACCCCATGTATCTTATCAAATCACCATGTCTTAAAATTAGAATTCAACAGCAACACTAATTCCATAAAGCCCACAAACACATAGAAATCAAACAATGCTCACCCGAATCATCAATGGGTCAAGGACGAAATAAAGGAAGAAATTAAAGACTTCTTAAAATTCAATGAAAGTGATCACACCATATACTCAAATTTATGGAACACAATGAAATCAGTGTTAAGAGGAAAGTTCATAGCACTAAATAACTGCATAAAGAAGCTGAAAATATACCACACTAGTGAGATAACAGAACATTTAAAAACTCTAGAACAAAAAGAATCTAATTCACCCAGGAGGACTAGATGGCAGTGTTGAAGGAGCTGCGGGCTGCATTCCTGCTGCCAGCTTCTGGCTGCCTGGCTAGCTTATACCCCGAAATAACAACACACAAACTGTATTCATTTAAACACTGCCTGGCCCGTTTCGATTCATGCATGTAGCACCAAGGTACACTTACCGGGAAGATTCTAGCCTACGTCCATCCTGGGTCGGAGCTTCATCACATCTGCTTGGGAAAGGGAAGCATGGCGTCTGTCTGAGGCGTCTTACCTCACTTCCTCTTCGTCCCAGCATACTGTTCTGTTTACTCCACCCACCTATGTTCTAACCTATCAGGGCCAAGCAGTTTTTTTTATTAATTAACCAATGACCTTCCTCCATCATGGCAGGAAATAATCAAATCGAGAGCTGAAACCAACAAAATAGAAACAAAGAAAACAATACAAAGAGTCAGTGAGACAAAGTGTTGGTTCTATGAGAAAATCAACAAAATTGACAAATTTTTATCCAAGCTAACCAAAAGGCAGGTCATATTTCAAAAAACTGTACTCCAAAGAATTGGAAAACTTAAAGGGAATGGACAATTTCCTGGATAAATATCACTTACCAAAATTAAATCAAGACCAGATAAACAAATTAAATAGGCCTATAACTGCTGAAGAAATAGAAACAGTCCTCAAAAGTCTCCCAACCAAAAAACATCCAGGGCCAGATGATTTCACTACAGAATTCTATAAGATTTTCAAAGAAGAACTATTACCAATACTCCTCAAATTGTTCCACACATTAGAAAACAGAAGAAATATTGCCAAACTCTTTTTATGAGGCTACAATCACCCCAATACCCAAACCACACAAAGACATTACTAAGAAAAAGATTTACAGACCAATTTCACTCATGAACATTGATACATAAATACTCTATAAAATACTGGCAAACTCAATCCAAGTACACATCAAAAAAATTGTCTACCATGATCAAGTCAGCTTCATCCCAGAGATACAGGGATGATTCAACACACAAAAATTTGCCATTGTAATTCACCATATAAACAAATTGAAAAAATAAGTTCAAATAATCATCTCATTGGATGCTGAAAAAGCCTTTGACAAAATACAATGTCCCTTCATTATGAAGGTCTTGGAGAGAGGAGGATTACAAAGAACATACCTAAATACAATAAACGCAATATATAGCAAACTAACAGCCAACATCAAACTAAATGGAGAAAAACTCAAAATGCTCCCCCTGAAATCAGGAACAAGACAAGGTTGTCCATTCTTTCCATATATATTCAATGTAGTTCTTGAGGTTCTAACTAGAGCAATAAGATAACAAAAGGAGATCAAGTGGATACAAATCAGAAAAGAAGAAGTCAAACTCTCACTATTTGCTGGTGATATGATAATTGACCCCAAAAATTCTACCAAGGAACGTATACAACTCTTAAACTCCTTCAGTAATGTAGCAGGATACAAGATTAACTCAAAAAAATCAGTAGCCCTCCTGTACACAGATGATAAAGGGCTGAGAAAGAAAGCAGAGAAACATCACCCTTCACAGTAGACACTAATAGCATAAAATATCTTGGAATTACTCTAACCAAACAAGTGGAAGACCTATATGACAAGAAATTTAAATCTTTGAAGAAAGAAATTGAAGAAGACACCAGTAAGTGGAAAGACCTTCCATGCTCTTGGGTAGGTATAATTAACACAGTAAAAATGGCAATCTTACCAAAAGCAATCTACAGATTCAATACAATACCATCAAAATCCCAGCAAAATTCTTCACAGACCTAGAAAGAATAATACTCAACTTCATGTGGATATCCAGAAAACTCAGGGTAGCCAAAGCAATCCTGTGCAATAAAGAGCTTCTGGAAGCATCATAATCCCTGACTTCAAACTACTACAGAAAACAGCCTGGTATTGGCATAAAAACAGACAGGCAAACCAAGTAAACTGAATCGAAGACCCAGATATCAATCCACACACCTATAAATACCTGATTCTTGAAAAAGAAGCAAAAAATATAAAATGGAATAAAGAAGCATAGTCAACAAATGGTGCTGGCATAACTGGATATCAACATGTAGAAACAAGAATGAAAATTGATCCATATCTATAGACATGGACAAAACTCAAGTCCAGATCAATCAAAGACCTCAACATAAAGCCAAACACATAGACTCTCATAGAAAAGTAAGGGGGAAGTATGTTTGAATGCATTGTCACAGGAGAACACTTCCTAAATATAACCCAGTAGCACAGACACTGAGGACAGCAATAAATAAATGGGACCTCCTGAAACTGAGAAGCTTCTGTAAAGCAAAAGCATGGCCAACAAGACAGAACAGCAGCCTACCGAATGGGAAAAGATCTTCAACCCCACATCGAACAGAGAGCTGATCTCCAAAATAAACAAAGAACTCAAAAAATTGGTCATCAAAAGAAAAAAATAATCCAATAAAAATGGGGTCCAGACTTAAACAGAGAACTCTTAACAGAGAAATCTCAAATGGCTGAAAGACACTTAAGGAAATGCTCAACATCCTTAGCCATCAGAGAAATGCAAATCCAAACAACTCTGAGATTCTATCTTACACCTAAAGAATGGCCAAGATCAAAACCACTAATGACAACTTATGCTGAAGAGGATGTGGTGTAAAGGGAACACTCCTCCATTGCTGGTGGGAGTGCAAACTGGTACAGCTGCTTTGGCTATCAGAGATTTCTCAGAAAATTATGAAATAACCTACCTCAAAACCCAGCAATACCACTTTTGGGTATATACCCAAAGGATGCTCAATCATGCCACAAGGACATGTGCTCAACTATGTTCATAGCAGTATTGTTTCCTATAACCAGAACCAGGAAACAATCCAAGTGCCCCCTAACTGAAGAATGGATAATGAAAATGTGATACATTTACACAATGGAATATTATACAGCAGAAAAAAATGACATCTTGAAATTTGCAGGCAAATGGGTGGATCTAGAAAACATCATATTGAGTGAGGTAACAGACCAGAAAGACAAATATCATATGTACTCACTCATAAGTGGCTTTTAGACATAAAGCAAAGAAAAACCAGCCTACAATTCACAATCCCAGAGAACCAAGTCAACAATGAAGACCCTAAGAGAGACATACATGGATCTAAACTACATGGAATGTAGAAAAAAAGAAGATCTCCTGAGTAAATTAGGAGCATGGGGACTATGGTAGTGGGTAGAAGGTGAGGGGAGAGGATGGGAAGCGAGCAGAGAACAATACGTAGCTCAGTAAAAATAAGAAAAAAATAAGAAAATAATCCATTAGATTTCCTCATTCAGCCACTTCCTCCTCCTGAGGCTGACTACCAAGTCTAGCTTTCAAAGTATTGAAGTTTATTAGTCAAATGCCCCCTTTGGCTCATCTAATTAACATGCCCAATCAACATTTACCAACTCATCCTAACACAGGGTTTTCCCCTTTCCTTTTATAAGTTGCTATTTTGTCTGTCTCCTCTATATCCAGAGGGAGTCATTCCACTCACTTCCCTGGGACAAATGTCTCTTCCCCCCTCTGTTGCTCCCTTGTTCTTCTCTCTCATCATCTGTCTCCTGACTTTGCCTCTTGTCCCCTGGGGCAAATAAATCTCTTTGTGCTGAGAACTTGGCCTTGGGGTGTTGTGAACCAATAAGGGTCTCTATGTTATGAACCATTGCTTCAGTTCAACGATGCTCCCCAACAAGGGACAGTGAAGTGCTACCCCTGATGATTGTGAGTAAAATTGATGTGGAAATTGGGCCCTTTCAGATGGTCAAGAGACAATCTATCTGGGTCTGATAGGATTGGACTCTGTGTCAGGGGAAAGAAGAAGCGCTGGGACCAGCCAACTTCCAGGAAAGAACTCTATGACTTCAGGGCAGAGGTCAGAGTGACAAAGTCACAGACATGCCGATGACTGACAGATGACACCTGAAGTCACACACAGCATGGAGAGTCTGCTGTGTGGGATACTACTTTGCTGACTGGCAATGGTGAGGGCAAGGGTCAGTGTGATTCTAGACCGGATGCTCTGCCGTTTTCCAGCCCTGCCAGAACTTCCACATGAGCGAAGATGTCACTCACCCTGCAGGCTAGGTACACTTGGCGACACTGAAGGTGGTGCACCACAGATTCATTAGTCTATAAAATGAATACACATTGGCATTAAACTTTATAGAAGTGGAAGTAGAAGACAGCTAGATTTTTTTTCATCAGCTCTGTGATGCATGTCCCTTGATGCTCAAATACAAATCTGCTGTTCACACCTATGCAATACAGTCCTCACGCTGGTTGCTTACACTTGGATGTCACACGGCCTAACTTTCTCCTATTTTCTCTCTCCAAGTATTCTCAGCTTTTTATTCAAGAACATGGACTATAGAGCCCAACTGATAGGGTTAATATATCAGGGTGCCCCAAACTAGCTTTGAACCTTATCTTTCTTTTTTGTTTGTTTGTTTGTTGGCTTTTTGAGACAGAGTTTCTCTGTAGCTTGGAGTCTGTCCTGCGACTAGCTCTTGTAGACCAGACTGGCCTTGAATTCACAGAGATCCGCCTGCCTCTCCCTCCCAAGTGCTGGGATTAAAGGCGTGCGCCACCACCATCATTATGGTTCTAATTTGCAGTTTAATGAACAGTCTGTATTGTCCAAAACTGCTCAGAGTATTAACTGAGTTTCTTTACTTCAAAACTTCCCAACAGTTCTTGTCCCGTGTACTTTGGATGGTGTTAGTCACTGGTGCTGCTGAGGCGCTTGGCTGTAAGGTGATCTTTGAAGCTAAGAGCATGGTCTTAGATTACTATCAACGTGAGAGCAGGTAATTACTAAAAGTGTATTTTCTTAGGCCAATTATAATGCATACCTGTGATTACAACACTCTGAGGACCACAAGTTTGAGGGCAGCTTAGGCTGCAGATAGCACCTTGTTACAAACAAATAATAAAACAATGTCTCCTTTGAAAGTTCCTGAGATCACTAACTTTTTATTATATGTTTCTAGCACCAAATAGATCATCTGAGAAATCCAGTCTTAGCCATGGGCCAGTATTGGATTCTGTATAGATCACTGTGTTAAACCATACATAGATAGAAGGTCTCTTCTCAGGCCTAGGTTAGGCGCCATGTGTATTCCAGTTGAACAAACCATGACACTCCTTAGTGCCTCAGAGTGCTTTGCATCCCTGCTTTGCTAATTCCCAAAACTTTTGATTTTGAGATGATAGAAGGAAAGATACTTAAAATAAAATTTTAAAAAAAAACATGGTCCAGCACATTTTATAAAAATGTTAAACATGAGACTGGGATGATGACTTGATGGATAAATCGCTTGCTATACAAATATAAGTACCCGAGTTCTAATCCCCACTACCCAGGTAAAATGCCTAGGACGGTCATATACGCCTGTAAGGCTAGTACTGAGGAAGGCAGAGACAGGAGCAGTCCTGGGGTTTGCTGACCAGCTAGGCTGGTTGAAGAGGGAAGTTCTAGGAGCTGTGAGAGATCCATTTCCAGAACAAGTAAGCTTGAGAGAGTTAGAGGAGGACACACGATGGGAATATATACCCGCACACACACCAGAACTAAATACAATAAACCTATTAGATATGTATTATACATTTTAATATATTATGTATTTTTATAATTGATGTTCTACTCAACAACCCCAAGGTCAGTAGTTCAAGACCCATGAGTTGGCAAACATGCACGGGATTTATCTTACAACATTCAGGATCTTAGGAACCAACTTTCTGCCTACATAGAAGAATAACTATGTCCCTGGATGCATAACCAAACACTGGATGGTATTTGGCACACAGTATTTCCTTAGAAAATGCTTTCACATAGACAAGGATGAAACACCTTGTTGTTGGAGACGGCTTGTTGGTTTCTGACTGCTCAACCCTGAAATAACCACACAGATACTGTGTTTAATCAAACCATTAGCTCTAGCTTCTTATTGGCTAACTCTTATATTATTTTAACCCATTTTTATTAATCTGTATATCGCCACATGGCTGTGACTTACTGGGTAAAGTTCCCAGCATCTGTTTCCAGTGGCTCCATGGCTTCTCTCTGACTCTGCCCTCTTTCTCCCAGCACACAGCCTAGCTTTTCCTGCCTAGTTCTGTTCTGCCCTTGCCATAGGCTCAAAGCAGTTCTTTATTCATTAACCAATAAAAGCAACACAGAGACAGAAGGACCTCCCACATCAACACCTGTTTTATGCAATGCCTTCCTTTCATCTGGGCTAGTTAGTAGACCTAACAGCCTTTTACCTCTAAGCTAAGTAGATGCAGAGTCACTGCAGCTTACTAATGATTGGATGTTGAACAAGCTGCTCACCTGAGTGTCATTCTCTCCTCCCAACTGCTAGGGAATGAAATGGAATGCCACTCATACAAACTTGCGCTATGTTGCTCGATTGCCTGTTGGAAGTAATTAGTGATCAATATATACACAATTCTTCCTTAATCCCACCTGTGATTAGCAGGAATTAGGCTCTCTCTTTGTGTCTCTAATTCTCTGGCTCTTGTTTTATGACAACAAAGCCTTTACAAGGCTGGGAGATAACACCACATTCTAGTTTAGATTTAGACATTAAGGTAGCTGCAGCTCTCTCCACATTAACTCCATTACGATATGGTCCAACTTTTGATTTTTTAACAAATTGACTTGTACAATTAGTACATTCAAAATCTGCCATCCTGCATGTAAAGAGATGTGTGGGTACTCTCAGTGTGCCAGAAGACCTGGTAAAGGAGGAAGCCATGCCTCAAGATCCCCAATAACAAAAGACCCCAAGGAGCACGGACAGTCTGGCCTAGCAGGTGTGTGAGTTACTGACTGCCGAGTATACTCAGTCAAACCAGCACTGAGCTTGTGTTCTTCCGGCCCCCCGAACGATTTTCCTGTTGAACCTGATAAGCATGATACAGTCACTAGGAATCACCTCTTTGGTTTTTATCCTCCGGGTGGCAATGGTGAAAAACTGCCAGACCAATTCACTGTAAAGACCCAGAAGGTTCCTGCGTCAGAGGTCAGAGCAGAGCACTTGATCTGTGATTTTGCGCCATTGAATCGAAGACACAGAGCACAGAAGGCTTTCTCAGCAGAGACAGCAAAACTGCCTGTGAGGCATCCAGGCAACCCCCAGACAAGCTGCTGGGGCTGCGAGACGCAGTTCTCTCCCTGCACATGTGTTTATTTGCATGTGAGAGGATTAGTCACATGTCTCTCAAATCACAGGTTTTAGTCTCAGAAGTGTGCTCTCTAGATTAGACTCCTAAATTAGTATGGAAAGCCGTGCTTGGTGAAGACGCCAGACGAGGCTCAGAAATCCCTAACTCTTTCATTCCCGTCCTGTTATCTCTTTCGGTGCCATACGCCATGTGTGCCTCATGGCTGCCTGCTTCATCTGGGGATTCTCAAAGAACTTTGTAAAGCTGTCGTACCAATAAAGAAGAACACAACTGAGGGGTGTTTTCGGTGGCCGCAACCCACCTCTTTATATCTTACTGGCAGTGCTTGACTAAAGTGTTTTTCCAGTCCCAAGAGAGGGGAAAAATCAGTTGATAAAGGAGGAATGACTGAGGGAAATGATACCAATTAGGGTGAGGTGCTGAATCAGGAGGAGCTCGCTGAGGTTCGCTCTTTGGGTCTTCTGAGCCAGGGACTGAGTTTAGAAGAAAAATAGCAGTGACCTTGTGGAGTATGGATACCTGGAGGACCAAAATTTTGAAAATTCTATATAAAAAAATTATAGTTATGTAGAATGCATAGGAGCAGGAAGGTTGCCAGGGCAAAGGGGTTAATTTCATGTATTCAGTTTATTCTTCAACTTCCTCTGCCTGGTTCTTCTTGACCTTGATACAGACTTTAACCCTAGCCCAGAACAAGGTGAACAAAAGGTCTTTGACATGAGAGACTGGAGGCTAGGAGCAGTCAAGGGTTGGCTTTGTAAATTCTTTTGTCATCCTGTGAATGAGGTATAAGAGCTGGTGTGCTTACGTACTGCAGGAGTGATGGCAAAGAATAGCTGTGGTTATTAGGTCACACAGCCAGTAGGAAACAGAACCAGTGGGGAGAAGTTCTCCAGTCTTCCCACAGTCTTCCTCCATCTCCATCTGGCTACAAAGGGCCTGGGATGTCAGCAGTCCTGGGCAGAATGTTGCATTCCATCAGGGTTGCCTGGGAGACTGATAGACAGTCAGGATGATTGCCACAAACCTGCTCTGACAGCAGTCTAGAAGACTCTAGAACATAATCAGCGAGCTGGAGTTATGGGAAGGAACTTGATGGAAGTTCATATGCACCAGGAAACAAAGGCAAAAGCTTGTGTCAGGAGGGGAAAAGAGACACAGAGATGGATCCGATGGGCTCTGTCTCTCATGCATGGAAGGAATCACAGAGGTTCGTGGGTGAAATGATCTATCCCATGTCACACCTTCTCCATAGTGTCCCAGCAGAAGGCTTGCCAGAGCGTTGCTGTCATTCTTCCCACACCTCCCTGTTCTTGGGCCTCTTTATTGGCTAGCAATTGCCTATTCACACAGGAGTAATTTCTTTCAGGAGTTCTTACTCCTTTTCAGAGGTAGTCAGTTGGATCCACACTCAGACACAGACTGAAAATTCTGAATGGGAATTCCACACCTGAATGAGGAGTTTGGAGCTCTTGAGGGTCAAAGAGCCATGAAAGCCTTCACACGTGGCTTCACGTTACAGAAGAAGAAAATGGGTGACCACCAAGAGAAAATAATTTGTGTGCGTTTATCAAAGCTGAGCTGGCGGTTCTGAACACAAGGTCTTCAGACACTCAACCCAAATCATCAATCATCTTCTTCCCACTGGAAGGCCACCCCCTTGGAGGTCTTATTTTGCAAAACTCTTCATGACAATCTCCTTACCCCACAGTGGATGTCTCATTTCCTGTCTCTCCTAATTCACAATCACTACTAATAGGTTCATGTGGTATGTATGTCTATCTGTGCAAACAGATGGATGACTTTTTTTTTTGCTGCCTTTGAGATATGCCTTTCCAAATATCCCACAAACATTCCTTGAAATACAATCTCCTCTTTTCGTAACCCATCTTCTTAAAAGAAAGCTGCGTCTTCTTAGCGGTTAATCAAGTCTTGATTTGATAACGTTTTAATTATTGCTTCTCCTGTTTGTATTAGTTTTCAGTTTATTTGGTCTTAATTGATCTTTAGGTAGAAGAAACCATCAGGGGGTAATTCTATTCCTGAGTGTTTGAAAAGAGCTGGGGTTTTACATATACAATATCCTATATGCCTTTCTCCATTAATAATAGTACTAATTAGTACTGCTTGAATAGTACAATTCAAGACAAAAGTGTGTCTGATTTGGATAACTCATTAAACATCTCTCTGGTGCACCCCTGTTCTGTCCCTAGCCTCTCCCATGGCAATGCCATCATAACCTCCAGTACCCTGGAACAAATCAGCCAGAACAGCATGGGCAGAGCCAGGCATCTTGTGTAAAGCAAGTGAACTGAAGGGCTCTGCATTTATAAATATGTGTTTATGTAAGGACATGACACCCTTTCCTTTTGCCTAGGGATGGGAACCACGTAAGTCCCCATGCATGGCCAGACAGCATTTTCTCAAAGACCTCCAAAGCAAATGACTGAGGTAGAGCGCAGATAAGCAATTCTGAATTCCAGGGAGGTGAGAAATAAATTATATACAAACATTTCTCAATAATTGGATGGGCCTTGCATTTATATATAATTCATATATAATATGTGATATGCTAAGATTTACACAAAATTCCAATTTAATTGAGCACAGACATTTCATGATTTTTAAAAGGTCTCAGAGACACTTCTTACCATCTAGACCAACTGAGCTGTTCTTGTTTGTTTGTTTGTTTTGGATGAGGAGACTGATATTTACAAAGGCAGAGCCGCATACTTCAGTGAAAGCAGTCCTGAGGGACAGCATCAGGACGGAGAGCTATTCCTACCTCCTGGTTCTCTGTCCATATTTGCTGACTGACATCAAAATAATTAATTGGATTATAAATAATCTAACCCATCTTGGTCACAATCACAGGCCCAGAGCAGGAATTATATTTCTTGGCAATGGTCACTCTGCTTTGCATTGAAAAATGGCTGTGGAGGATTCCACCTAACTGTGGCTGGGAAGCGGCTCTGCCTCCGCTGCCCCTCCCCCACCCCGGGTAGGAGGCCTTGCTTTAAGATGCAGACAGAGCTGGATGGGAGGGAGGGTGTTTCTCCACCATTTCCAGCAAACCCTCAGCTTTTTCCTATGGCTCATGGGTTTCCATTTCCTATACAAATGGTAGGGAAATGTGGTGTCAAGTAGCCGCTCGGTTGTTAAGGGTATTTCTTGTGTTCAGTTGGCTCTCCAGCAGGGGTAGGATGGAGTGGATTCCTGCTGGGTCCCTTCACACATCTGAAGAGCCACGGAGCAGGGTCTTGCATCTGACTGAACTTGCAGGGCTGGCATTCAGAACAACATAGATTTTTTTTTTTTTTTTTTTTTTTTGCCATTTAAAATTCAGTCCTTCTGGGAGATGCTGGGAGATGTGCTTGGAAGCCGACAGAATCGACCAGCATTTGTGAGAAGGTAATCAGAGCTATTCCTTGCCTGCTAAAATCGGTAGTGTGTACACTCTGCTCGGGGAATCTGTTCTTTCTGTTACAGAGCAGATGTCTACAAGGGGCTTGGCAGGCCCCACTCTGTCAAACAGTCCGGTTTTGACAGTTACTTGCTTGAGGGATGGCTGAAATGCAAAGTGCTTCTGATCAGAGTATCATATTCATCTGGCTGTTAATTACTGTGGCTGCCTTGGTATAAGTAATTAATTATGCAAAACCCACACAGCTGCTGCTGGACGGAGTTAAGTGACTTGCTGTCAAAGTCTCCGTTCTTAAAAGGAAAGTGGGCGTATTCCAGCCTGCTCTCTGGCCAGGAGACGGGGTGTTTATCATAGCAAGATAGGGTGTTCATCATAGAAAAGAGGGTCTTGTCAGTGATTGTGGTGTATGTTTCGGGCTGGTGGTGGGTTTAAATCAGGAACTATTACTGGAGCGGGGATGCAACTTAATCACTAAAACACTTTCCTTGGAAGACGACTGGAGCTCAGATCTCTACAACCTAGGTGCAAGGTCAGGGACATTGGCAAAGCCAGGAATCGTGGCATTGAGAGATAGGGAACAGAGAGGCAGGTGGATTACTGGAAGCTGTTGGACAGAGATGATGGAGGAAGGTCATTGGTTAATTATAATAAAGAAACTGCTTGGCCCTCATAGGTTAAAACATAGGTGGGAGGAGTAAACAGAACAGAATGCTGGGAGGAAGAGGAAGTGAGCTCAGAGGCCATGCTCCCCTCTCCCGGGCAGACGCCATGAAGCAAGCCAGGTCAGACATGCTGAATGTTTCCCGGTAAGACTGGTGCTACACAGATTATTAGAGATGGGTTGATTGGGATAGGAGAAGTAGCCTGTAAGGGCTAGAGTTAATGGGCCAAGCAGTGTTTAAAAGAATACAGTGTCCGTGTAATTATTTTGGGGCATAAGCTAGCAGGCGGCCGGGGTGCTGGGGACGCAGCCCCACCGCTCATATTAAAACAGAGAGACAGAAATTCCAGACTAAAAAGAGAGCCTGTTCCAGCAACAACAAAATCCATTGAGGTTTCTGAAGACTGACACCTGAGCTTGCTTTCTGACCACACATGAGCTGTGCATGTATGCAGTGCTCATGTACAAACCAGAGCCCACACGTACATCCATCAGAAGGATCTCCAGGTTCACACAAATTTATCCTCAGATCAGTTCCTTTGTCAAGGGCTATGGTAGAACTCTAGGAATGCAGATATCACTTTGAAGGTCATTGCAGTCCCAAATCTATATATAGCTTCTTACCCTCTTATATATCACAGCCCTGGGACTCCACAATCCATACTGTGATTAGGGTATCTTTCTGTAAATAGGGTATCTTTCTGTGTTCTCAAGTCAGCTCTGGGACCTCCAGTTGGGCCTTATCCCTTCTATGGATTTATAGGCTAGCCTTGCTCTGATCAGGAACACCTATGAGGATGTCTGGTCTACTGTGAGATGATAATGCATCCATTTAAAACATTTTATCTCTAATTGATCCAAGCGTGAATGACTCATGTTTAAATATAGCTCAGTGTTTGATTGATATATAATAAGTGCTAATTTCAAGTAGTACTTTGTTTTTATTTGGCCGAATACCATCTCATACAGCAAAAGTCATTGGGAAGGGAAGGGGAAATCACCTAAAAAAATGAATCTTTCTTAGACTTGTCAGATGGTTTGGAGTAAATATTGATATTTCTGTAAACAAAGCACACTGACTAGATCAGTTGTTTTTCTTATGAATGTGATAAAATACCCAACAGGAACCATGTCAGAGAAAACCTACCCTTGCTCACAGTTCCCACCCTTTATAGCAGGGAAGCTGTGGCGCCATTCATGGAGGTGGGAACCTGTGACAGCCACTAACTAGGAACTCACTCAGTGCCCCAAACGTGAACCGATGGAGGGTGTTTCAAATAAAAACAATGAACTCTGATAAAGCTTCCACAGGATGTTGTTACAAGCAAAAAACAAATACCTCCTTGGAGAAGGCACCAGGTCTGGGTGTCCACAGACCAAGGGGTCCTGGCTTTGTCATATCCCGCCTGTAACCTGGGACATGTCCTACAACATTTCTGTGATTCTGCTTGACTCTTAACAGAGTATGTGGAATGAAATGAGAGAAGTGACATGAACAACAAATGGGGGCAGTATTTAAAGATGCGACACAAGGCTCTGCCTTCTGCAGCTGGTTGTGTATTTAGTACGTCTAGTGACAAGGATGTCATTTTGGTAGCTTTGCTTGAATCTGCCTTTTTCTTTGATTCACAGAGAAAACTTTTCCCAAGTCTGCTAGCCTAGGTGCTGGGCCCTGTTGAGAATGGAAATCAATGGTATCTCAACCTTAGTGGAGAACAAAGTCTACTTTAGAAAATAAAGAGACAATAATAAATTCATCACACAAAAACGGGCAGTGTTGTATGCAAAAAAAATGGAATGAAAGGGTGGGATTTTGGGAGTCAATTTTACAGAGGAATTGATCATGTAAGCAGACATGCACATGAAACGGTGTTTCAAGAGTCATAAGAAGAGCCCGGTGGTGGTGGCACACACCTTTAATCCCAGCACTTGGGAGGCAGAGTCAGGTAGATCTCTGTGAGTTTGAGGCCAGCCTGGTCTGCCAGAGCAAGTTCTAGGAGAGCTAGGACTGTTACACAGAGGAACACTGTCTCATAAAACAAAACAAAGCAAACAAACAAAATAGTCAAGAGAAGACGGGGAGATACCAAAATGGGCACAAGACTCCTTGCTGAGTGTCAGGGAGGGGCATGAGTGGCTTTGTGTGACAGTAGGATCGTTGGTGAAGCCTGTTTGTCTCTCCTTGCTTGATCACCAAACTGAACCCCAGTCTTGCTCTCTCATGCTCTTTGGCAGAGGATACCCATTTGTCAGAGGGTGACTGGATATTGCTGAAAGAGCAACCTGAAGATCAGAGAGTAAAACAGCCCCACTGTTCAGCCTCACAGACCAGGCAGTGGTATCACACACCTTTCATCCCAGTACCTGCACTAGTTTGCCACAGAAACCAGGTGGTGGTGGTGCATGCCTTTAATTCCAGCCCTAGAGTGGAATATAAGATGGGAGGAGACAGTTCTTAGACACAGTGGCATTCTGAGATTTCTGGAGGCAGGATCGCCATTTCGGACTGAGGTAGAGGTATGAGCCAGTGGTTGGTTGTTTGTTTTTCTGACCTTTAGGTTGAACCCTGATATCTGTCTCTGGGTTTTTATTAATCATGCTACATTTGAGAAAATAGAGTCTAGAGGGGGAAAATACAGTGTTTAGTCCCTGAAGAAAATAGTCTAGTGTATCAATTAAAGTGGATTTTTGTCCTGTCTCTTATCACACATTGTTTAACAACTTGTCAAAGACACATGGAAGGTAAAGGAAGATGCAATTCATTGTTTAAATCCACACACATGCCACCATTAGCTGGAGACCAAAGAGAACACACAGACTAGGGCCGTGTGTGTGTATGTGTGTGTGTGTGTGTGTGTGTGCAAACAAATGATAAGAGTTAAATTGGAATAGGGGTCCTCTTTGCATTTGGAAAGTTCTGGACTTTACTAAGGTCACACTGACACATTTTTTCCCATGTGAATGTCGTGGAGATTTTGTTTTCACATCTGCATGTTGACAGCTTGATTCTTTGTGGAGTGTTAAACTGCCTGCAGACAGTGTGTGATATGTGGAACCTAGAACTAGAGAACTTCAATATATCTTTCATTTCCCCCAGCCAGTTTTAGAGGCTTCAAAAACTTACTAAGCTGCAGCTGGTCCTCCAGGGGAATTCTCAGGCAAGCTCCTGCCTTCATTCCACCATACCCAGTGTAGAAATTTTACCCTGGGGCCATACCAGACATATTGGGGTCTCGGGATTAGTGTGGTTAAAGAGGGCCTCAGCTTTTAAAAGACATCTGTGCCCGCTTCATCTGGGAGAAAGAAAGGTATTCAGGCAAAGATGAAAGACTAACAAAGAGGGAAGGTACATGATGATCTTGCAGATGGAGATTGCTTGTTCATTTTCTGGCCATCCTGACCCAAATAATCACATAGAAACTTTATTGATTACAACATTGTTTGACGTATGGCTTAGGCATATTCCTAGCTATTACATATTACATCTTAAATTAACCCATTTCTATTATCTTATATTTTACCATGAGACTTGTAGTTTGTTACCTCTTGCTTCTTGGGCAACTACAAGGCATCTGCCTCTCTCGGCAGCTACATGGCATCTCTTTTACTCTGCCTATTCTCTCTTTATAACTTTTCCATCCTGGCCATATTCTGCCCTGCTATAGGCCAAAGCAACTTTATTTACTAGCCAATAAAAGCAACACATATACAGAAAGACATCCCACATCATTATCTAACTTGGGACATGCTTTCAATGCCTTTAACTTCCTAAATTATTTGAAGTTTTAAAACTGAAACCCTAAAATGGCAGCTTGCCCAACAGTAAAAAGTAAGGAAAAAGGAGACACCATTGCTCAGGCATGCATACCTTCAACCTCCTTCTTAAGAAACAGCCAAGTTTCAACACATACAATGTTAGTTCTAGAATTTACCTTGGTATCTAAGCAATATGCATACAATGTTAATTTCCTAGCCAGGAAAGGTGGGATATCTGCCATCTTTCTCATGAGTTACTGAGTATCTCTTGAAATCTTGAGACTGTAACATCGAATAAGCCTTAGTACAAAGCTGCCTTAGATGAAGCACAACAAAATACCAACACAGAAACAAAGATCCCTCTAGAGAGGGGTCTGCTCTGTGGAGAATATTAAAGCAGGCACAGGAATAAAACATGGCTTTTGACTTTGGATTTTCAGACTCAGCAAAGGAATTTCTGAAGGTGTGATGACGTTAGTGGCCCAAAAGGGGAGGAAAGCAAAGAGTTTGAGAAAATCTTCTTGGGAAAGAACACAGATTCAGAGTCTGAGCAGGGGGTTGCTTTGGCTTGTCGAGAGACTGACAGGCCTAAGTGTTGGTGGGAAGAGAAGTTTGGTCACACACATCTAGGAGTGTACATGTTTTTATATTTTCACCAGATAAGACATCAGGAAGGCCCTGTGGGTGTCTTATGTGCTCTCAAACTACCAGGCTCCTGCTTCATAAAGGCCATGCCAGCTGTCCACGGTGCACTTTTCTGTCATGGGCAAACTCAGGGTACATGATTTCTAAGTCATCTTCCAACTTTATAATTCTTAGGTTAAGGCGGGGTGCCGTCTTTGTATTGTTGCTGCATTAATGTGCAAGGCTGGATGATTCCCTTCTACAGGCCAGCTGCAACTTGAATCTAGAACTAGGCACTTCAGGAAGCAGCCAGACGTGCAGACCTGAGAACTCATGTACCTAGTGCTTACAAATTTGATCTCATGAGATCTCTATGTTCTGGACAATGCAGGCACTGCATTCCCCGGTAGAGGGCCCCTACACACATGATTGTTCTCTGTGATGCCCTTGCATCCCAAGTGTGTGTTTGTTGGCCAGCCTTCCTCTCCCACTTCTCTGTGCCCTCCTGGGAAGCTGAGCCAACGGTCTTGAGAGCAGAGCTGCTTGGGGTAGTTTTAATAAGGTCATACATGCTTCAGCATGGCTGACAGAAATAATAAGTTAGCATTTATGAGAGAGCTCCATCCCGGAGCTGTAGTAGGCAGACAGCCAACAGAAATTGTTTTGTGGATGAAATATTTCCTAAAAATAGCTCTCCCAGCCCAGCCTAATGCAATTAAAGTTAGTGATGTACATAATATGAAAACTGGGAACGCTTCCTGCTAATAACCACTGTGGAACCGAGGCAATCCATTTCATTAATTTAATATACACTTTCATAGTCCCCTGGTAATAGAAGTATAATTAAAATGATATGCTTTGATAGGCTTTTCTTTCCAAAATGAAATTTTGCAAGTGCAGGTTTTGAAATATATATATATATATATATATATATATATATATATATATACACACTTTTTCTGTAATTATTATCCATTGCGCATTTATTTTGGATTCTCCCTCTCTCACCCCCCACCCCAAACTTTCCTCAGAGTTGAATCCTCTGGAGTTGGAGGAAGGAATCCTTTATGAGGGAAGCTGATTCAAGGAGAGCTAGTGAGAACGTGGGATGTAATTATTGAAGAGGGATAAAGGGGAGAGTTTGGATTGGATTTGAATTTGTTGAAGATTATTTACAAAGAGACCCAGTATTGCTTCTTACTCAGAATAACCTGAGACTGCACAGACAGACAAGCCCATGCAATCGCTCCTCTTCCTAAATCAAGAGTGAAAAGGGGTGGAGATGGTGGTCTCGAGGCTTGCTGAACCCGTGGCCGGGTGCAGCTACCGTCACTTTCTTTGGTCCTGTTTTCCCCATGATGAAGGTTACCCGTGTGCACGTGTTCTTTTTCTCCATCTCTGCTCACGGCTTACAGTTCTCCACAGGAAGGGCCAATAGGAGAAGAGGATGGCATGCCCTTTTGGTGACACAGGGAGCCCATTGTGGTAGCAGGAAGCCGTGTTGTGTGACTATGGACAATTCTATGACATGGATAAACCCAGCAACAACAAAACAAGCAACTTCAACTGAGAACTGATCATGCCCTGAGTACATGTGTAAGGAACACTCGTGGTGCAAATAACTGGGAACACAGTTGTGTTTTCATTGTTGGTTTTTAGTTTTAGCTTTACCATTCATTCCTCCTGGAACCAACTTAGTGTTCTTTATATGGCAATATTCTGAAGGAAAACGAAGCATGATCTTTGAAACTATAGCTTTGTGCACATGTTTTACAGTTGACACGCCCAGCAGGTCTCATACTGAATCACATTCAGAAGTTAAAGGAACACTGTGTTTGCCATGTCTAAAGGCTCCCAATATTACAGCTTGGCATGAATACACACACAGTTATATCTCCCATTCTGAGCTCATGCCAGATTGCAATGGGGTTTAAGATGCCTTCTCTTGACCTCTTAGACTATGAGTTGGAAATATGCTCAAGGGTTTGGCAGCCAATCTTCCACCCAAGGGTACATTTCAAGTCTATCCTTTAGGTAACGTTTAGGACTTGAAAGATGGTCTAACCCTTCATTCTGCTCTCAACTTACTAGCAGACCTGGAAAATATTTATCTTTAAAATCCGAGTCCTGATCCCATGTCATCCCCTTTGCCAGCAAACCTTTCCTTCAAAATAATTACTGCCCGTCTTGATTACTTTTTAAAAATTAGCTTGCCTGGGTTCAGCTCACACTACTGCCTTCTCCAACATCTTGTTCTCCTAGGGAAAATACGGCATGGCCTTTTATGTTCTTGCAAGTGTCTTCTCTTGTAGCTCCCACAATCGCCCTCAAGCATTGGATACCTGCTGTCCATCCTCGTCTTCCAACCCATTCTACATTTCCACCCTTTGCCACCAACTCTGCTCACACATATCAGCACAGGTTCTTCCCTTCTGACAGCTCAAGAAATGCCTCCCTGAGCTTTAGCTTTTTTCTGCTACCTCTGTGTTCAATACTTGCTTTATGAAAAATTCCAGGAGAAAACACTCCTGAACAACCTCCTCTCTCCTGCTGGGAGGTTCTTCATCCCTCAGAACGTCCAACATGTGACATAAGCATGTATTTACTCTCCGGTTCTTACCTTGCACATCCATGCTTCCTGATAAAATGACTATTTAAAAATCATTTATTTTCCTGGTATCCAGTACCAATACAGTAGAAACTAAATAAGCAAACTGGACTAGGTAAGTTAGTTGCAAAGATTAATTTCTCCTTATTTCATTTTAGCTGTTTGACCTAAAATATCATGATTTCTAGAAACTCAAAATGCTACACTTCATAATGAGAAGTCAGGAACCAGCTAAAACAGAATTTGAGATATCCTTGCTCCGGGGCTTTATGAGCTAATTGCTCAGCTTACTGATCGATCACGTTTGCGTCTTACATCCTTTACACTGGTTTTCGTCTTAAAATTTAAGATCAAATTAGCTGATTATAACTGTCAGGTTCAATAAAACTAGTCATTATGGACATGACAGAGCACATAATCTCTACACATGTCAAATGGAAAGAACTTTTCAAAACCTGATATGAAGGATGATTAATCCAGATTGACACGGAATTTAGCCGGGAGCTGATTATACCTCTCATTTGAATATTAATCTTAAATTAGCATGGACCTATTTTCTGATTGGTAATTTAGCAAAGCTTTCTCAATGTTAGAGGTATATTTTCCCTTGATTGAAAACAGTTCCAGACTTTTTGAATTCATTTGTGAAATGCCATTTACAGTATTAGAATTTTAAATCCATATCTGTGCGGGGTGGCAGATGTGTGCTCATATATTTTCAGCTCGTGGGTTTAGAGTGCATTCTAAAGATGGATGGGGTGACAGTGGACAAGAAAAGCGAACGTGGAAGTTACCTGGAGAGTGGGTGTGTTGGGGTGGGCCACGGAAAATTGGTAAATCAAGTAGAGTGCACCTGTTACCTAAAATTATTATTTAGGGACTATTTGATCTTGTTTTGACTAATACATTATTATAATTTTCTGAATCATGTTCCTTAACTTTGCACCAACTCTGTCATTTCTGTATGATTGGAACTACTGCATACTGTGGCAACTAGTCTTAATTGTCACCCTGACAGGGTTGAGATTCACATCTCGAGCTGTCTGTGAGGGTATTTACAGAATGCATGAACTCTGAAGAGTGACGATCCATCCTAAAGTGGATGATGCCTTCCAGTGGGGGGCCCTGATAGAAAGAGGCCTCAATCAAGCCTCTTTATGTCACCAGCCTGCCTTCAGTTCTGCCTCAGTCCATCCATCCCTGATGCTGTCCTTCACTAACGTCAGACATCCGTTCCTTAACCTTCCCAACACAGACTTCATACCAGCAATTCTTCAGGGGCCTCCAGGTTTTCAGAGCTGGCTGAGGATGCTGGGTCAGCCCACTTTGTCGAATGAGCAGCTACTGGTTCTTTCCCTCTCCAGAATGTAGCCATCAAAGAAAGCCACCACTCTCTAAGGTAATCTGTAAACCTCCTTTATAATATGCACACACACAGAGATGGATGCCTGCTAATAATATATATGTATGTATATATACATATAAATATATGTGAATAAGTATTATATGTCTAAGTATTATATATATGTATATATGTAAATAATTGGTTCTATTGGTTCTTTTTCTCTAGAGAAACCTGCCTAGTATATGTAACTATTTCATGTGTTTATAGATTGTCCAATACAGATTTTCACACACACACACACACACACACACACACACACACACACACACACACGAGAGTTTTCTGGTCTGTTTGCTGGTTGTTCAAAGGAGAGACTGAAAAAACAGATAATCAATTTGCGACTAGACCATAGCCCTCTCTGATCTGGGAATCCAGGCTAGAACTATTTATTTACCCTTGGGCCCGGATATTTGGAGCAATTCTTATTCCATCTCAGATATGCAGCTGCAAGTGTTAATAACACATAGTTATCCCCCCCCCCACACACACACACGCTGACATCTATGCAGCTCTGCAGTGAGAACTTGGAGCATCGTTTTTTGCAAGGTTATCCACAGCTGAGTCTTCCAGACGCAGGCTTGTGTTGCTTCACAGAACAGTGGGTTACGCCACCCAATTCTGGAAAAATCTTATTTTACTTATCAGAGTCGGCAATGTATTTATTTTCAATTAATTAACTTCGTGCTTTAGAAGATGGTTTCTTGCTGTGTATCCATTCGGACTCTAACTCACGACCCTCCTTCCTCAGCCTCCTCTTGAGTGCTTAAATGAGAGTAATTTGCCATGGCCAGCTGATGTTTTATTGTCATAATGGGCTGATGCCTATCATAAGGGTCATAGACATTAAGTGTTACAGCTTTCCTATGTTAATGCTGGTGACTCCTTTGTAGCAATCTGTATGTCTATGTGATAATCTGTGATTTCACACAGATATCTGGAACTTCCACATGCACCAAGACTCAACATGCTCAGTTTGTTATAGGGTGAGAGGACTCAGGATCAAATGATCATATAGTTTTCCCCATCCTTGTGTTAATTCAGAAAAACAAAGAGAAAGAGCCAGCATTCTGAACACTTTACCACCCAAGACCTGTCATCAAATCCCAGCTGTGTTTGGCCCCTGTTCCAGTTTCCTTTTCTGCCACTGTGAGAATTGCCACGACCAAAGGCGACTTGGGAGGAAAGGGCCTAGTTCATCTCACCTTTACAATCTGTCACCCATGGGAGCTGGGCAGGAGCCGAAGATGTGTGCTTGAAGAGGAAACCAATGAAGGGATGCTGCTTGTGGGCTCTCATTGCCTGGCTTGCTCAGTGTTTCTTACACAGCCCAGGCTCAGCTGCCCAGCTATGGCAGCACCCACCCACAGTCTATCTACCCTCTTTCTGGGAGACTCTAGGTTTGTGTCACGTTGGCAACTGACTGTGACTTGAAATAACCATTATCTGCATTCTTCCTACAATCTGTGGTGATATTTTTTATATTCGATTACATTCAATTCTTCTTGCTATGTTTAAAAGAGTGGAGATCTGGAGTTCTCCTAATACCAAGCCATGGGGTGGTTGAACGTTAAATACCTTGACGGGCTCATGTGTTTAAACACTTGGTCCCTAGATGGTGGCACTTAGGATGTTTAGGAAGTAGGGCTTCACTCAGTGGGTCATTGGAGGTGGGCTTTAGAACTATACAGCCCATCCCTTGTTGACTCTCTGCTTCCTAAATGTAGATATGCCCAGCCTGGTTGCACACCAACGCAATGTTCATAAGCCAGTCTCATGTTCCTGCAGCCAGGCCTTCCCTGCCTGGGGGGGGGGGTGTATTTTGTGTCACGATGGGCAATATCCCTCTGGAAATATAAGTCACAGTGAGTGCTTTGCCTCTTAAGTGACTTTTGTCAGCGCGTTTTCTCACAGCAGCAGGGAAAGCAGCCAAGACACCAAGCTATACTTCGCTGCCCAAATCACTCCTTACATCCCTTGTGATCCAGGAGAAGCACGTGCTGCCTGGAGGTAGCAGAAACAGAAGAAGACAGCGCTGAGAAATGTCCTGATGCAGGACAGGAAGATCAGGGAGCATCAGAAACTAAGTCAGCAGAGGAGGCGGATGGGTGGATAGAGAAAACTGGGAAAGCACCAGCGATGCTGAGACTCTGCATGAGAGAGTTTTCGAGCCCTAGCCTTAAACAGGTGGGTGTGAGCTGTTGGACCTTGTACTCGATTGAATTTTAACAGTCTCAGCTAGGACTGGCAATCTCCAGTTCATCACAGCCTTTCTGTCCTCATTGGGTTGCCTTATACATGGGATGTGCAAACAGCTGTATGATCTGACTGGGTCCTGAGGGGCTCTGCTCCATGGTCAAGGTTGGTTTTCACTTTAGAACTAGTCTGCGTCTCGATTTGTGTCCGGTTCCGCTTTATGGTAAGCTCCTTTCTATCTGTCCCTGGGACTGTCATGTCCTTGATGTGAAAACCACTCTCCCGAGCATCACAGATGTTATCAGAACAACGTCAGACCCAAGGGCAAGTTCAGAGCCATTTCCTGGCCCCACGGGGATATCTGTGCGCTGGGGTGCTCGCAGATGGAGTTTTCCAACTTTTCACTCATTTTAACATGAGTGACAGAAATGATGGTTTGAAAACTAACCCATGGTAGTTGGTTGTAGGTTGTATAGAAGAGAGGAAGGGGCAGAGAATGGGAGAGAGAAAGGGAAGGAAGGAGGGAGGGAGAGAGGGAGGGAGGGGGGAGGGAGGGAGAAGGGAGGGAGGGAGGGAGTGGGGAGCAAGAGCAGGAACAACAGCACCATAGCTATCTGGCAGAGGGTGGGACATTTAAGAGCTTGGGAGTTGGTCTGCTCCTTGCTGTAAAGTCCATTGTGTTTGCTTTGGGTGGATTTCAGCATTCGGTAGGCACTTCCTTCCTCTTCACTCTCTTTCATCCTAGCGTGAACACTTCACACACTCCCGACTTTTACCCACACTTTCAGAAATTCTAGGGAAATCTGTGTTAATCTAGAATCTTCAGATCCACATAACAATGGTGAGCTTACCTTCTCTGTGTTTCTTCAGATCAGGGAAAGAACCTATTTCTCCAGATGTTAGTGACTGGACTCCTGGGACTGTGGCATGGAGGGAGCAGTGGATAGGTGGAGAAAGGGAAGGGAGTCTGGGTGGAAAAGAACAGATGGCAGACCCTGGAGAGCCGTACAGCTGTGGATTGGTCAGCAACAAAAGCAGCAAACTGTCATTAAATAATTTATATTCTTTTTTTTTTTTTTTGCTTTTTCGAGATAGGGTTTCTCTGTGGCTTTGGAGCCTGTCCTGGAACTAGCTCTGTAGACCAGGCTAGTATTGAACTCACAGAGATCCACCTGCCTCTGCCTCCCGAGTGCTGGGATTAAAGGCGTGCGCCACCATCGCCCGGCAAGATTTTATATTCTACCCACATATTTGTTGTATTTATGTCTTATAACTATTCGTTAATATGTAAGTTGACACTTTACAAGAGTTGCATGTGTTTTCCTGTGATACCCTACAAAGGTGCTATTACTTCCATATAAACCATGAGAAAGCCAACTGATGTTGGATATCCCGAAGGCCACTGTTCTACTTTCCTTTTTATGCCTACAACAAAAGGCAGCTTAGGGGAAGATTTGCCTAGCTTGCACTTCCAGGTCACAGGTCACCACTGAGGGAAGGTAGGACAAGAGTTGAAGTGGGAACTTTAAGAAACTGTGAAGGTACAGCTTCTTGCTGGATCATGTACAGGCTCATTCTTAGCTCCTACTATCTTCCCAGAACCACCTGCCTCAGGATTGGTATTGCTCACAGTGGGCTATCTCTTCCCATATCAATTAACAATCAAGACAATCTCACACAAACATTTCCATGGGCCAATCTGATCTAGGCAATTCCTCAACCTAGACTCCCCTTTCAAGTGACTCTTGGCTAAAGTTGGCTGTTAAAACTAGCTAGGAAGGTAACCCAGCTAGACTTCATGCATACATGTTGAGTGCTCTACTACCTTCTGTCAAGCCTAGAATCTTTCTTTCCGGAGTAAAGATGTTCTAAAGAGACATTGTATCTTTCCCTTTCATTATCAGACTGCTGAAACAAAGGACCCTCAAGAAATTGTAATTTACCCAGAAATCCCATGCTGGGAGGAACAAAGTGTTGGGGTCTTTGGTGCCAGCCAGAGAAAGGACTTGTTTTCCTAGAAGAGGTGTCACCCATTTCTGGTCACCTTATTGGAGAGATTGGGACTCAGAAAAGAGTGATGGATCAGATCACACATTGACCCGGTCCACCTAGTTGAGCATGCCTCTGGCTTTCATTGAAACAAATACCTCATATTCAGGTCCTCAAGATAGATGTGGCCTATCACTGGACCTCTTTGTTCCCCTCACAATGTGGCCACATTAAACGAATCTCCTTTCATTGCCTTTTACTATTTGCTGGTACCTTTAATTAGTCTTTTGAGGATGAGTGGCTGAGCCTGATTTACTGGGCTGCCAGAACTCAGGCAACTAAGAACTCTGGACACTAACAACTCTGGTAATAGGGACACACTTATGGTGGAAGAAAGGGGAAAGGCTGGAACCTCTGTGCTAGCTCTGTTGAGGTCTGCCGGGGGCTGGATGTCTTATTCATCCTGAGCCACGCCTCAATCACTACCAATGTATTTGTGGTCTTCTCATTGATCATTGACCCTCCTCACATATCTGCAAATACTAGACTTAAAGCTGTCAGGAAACAGACATGTCTGTGACACCACCAAGAAAGGTAGAGAGCTCAGCACTGGAAAAACGAGCAATCTGAATTTAAAGTGGAAATATCTACACTAGACACCAGACTAACTCGGAGGTAGGCAGGGAGACACAAAGACGCTGAAGCAAAACATCTGCCTGGTAAATTCACATCCCAAGCAGCCAACCACAGCTCTGTAGAAATATTTGGCTGGCAGTCCCCCACAGCATCCACTGTGTGGTTGTCACATTTGGATGGTGACAAGTTTGATGGAACGAAGCCAGCAGACACAGTTGGAGGGTGCTGCAGTCCTTGAATGGCAGAGGGTGTGGAAACTTCAGACTGCAATTTCAGAAGTCGGGAGATGACCCCCAAAGCTCCCAGACAGATGGCTCCAATCTTTCTCGAAGTTCACTGTGGATAACTAAGCTACCAGTGATGTTATAGTTGTGGTGTCTTGTGTGCATTGAAGGTTTTGCCAGACAAGAGAATTTGTTTCCATTCTTTATTATTATTGCCTATGTGTGACTGCTGTGTGTATGTGCATTGAAGCACGCATGTTCATATGTATGTAAATGGATCTGTATGTGTGTGGGTCAGTACATGTGCTAGCCTGAAGTTGATATTGATATCAACCTTCATTGCTCTCCACTTTGTCTACCAAAGCAGGGTTTCCTTCTGTATCCCCAGTTCCTGAGCTTTTGAGTAGAGTTGATAGCCAGTTTGCCCCAGGAAGCTCCTGTCATTGCCTACCTAGTGCCGGAATTTCAGGTGGCTGCCATGACTGGTCTGCTTTCCCATGGTTCTGGGGGTCTAAATTCCAGTCTTCATGCATCAGCAGCCAATACCTCATCTTCTGAGTGATTTTCAGTCCAACGCTTTCATTCCTGAGGCAATTCTTATCTTCCTTTCTATCTGGGAGTCTTGGACTTTTCTAAAACCTGCGTGGCCCTCCTGCAAAACAACCTTTATAAAGACACATGTGGCCGGCCACATTAGTGAGCTTTTGTCATCTTCTAAGGCTGCTCCTCTGGCGCCCAGTCACAGCTTCAGCTGGTGGCTTTGGGAACAGCACAGTAGAACGCATGAGGGGGGCAATATACAGAGCAAAACGGTGTGCACCTGGACCTATGGCCTAATTGTGTATTCAGAGGTTTGGAATTTTGATGGTGTCTGTCTGAGGGGTTTTCTGAAGCAGGAAGAAAGAAACGCTAATGAAATGTCAAATTGTTACTGCTGGGACAGGCTGCTCACGGCAGCACTCTGTCTACAGATTTTAACAGGCGCTGTATAGGGACATGGGCACAGCTTAGCCTCGGGTGTATGCTGTGATATCTTAAACCCTCTATAGAAGACGATGACTCTTGGTCTTCAGGGGCAGTGTCTCATGACTAGAGCTTCAAAGACAGCAGTGAACAGCAATTCTTAGGAAGAGACTTCAACTAGTGTGAGCCAGATAAACTCTGTCACGGTTTCAGCCATGTGGGCCCACCCCCTGCTTCTCCAACAGTGGGGTGGGGCCACATTACAGTGCTCTGACCCCCTTGGGACCTTAGGGCAGTCTGTGGGGCTGGAGGACTCATCCAAAATGCCCTGTGGGTCAATTTTTAGCAATTTGCTGAAATCATTTGAAGGCAACTTTGGTTAAAAAAAATCATAGTTGTATCCACTGGAGTAGGGTTCTTTGGGATCAGCTTTTCTCTGCATTTTAATCAATTGGAGTTTTCTTTAACAGTGTCTGCATGCTGCAGAGAGGAGCCTCGTCTATGAGGAGTGGGACCACACTTGTTTGGGTATAAGGTTAAGTTATTTCGAGTGCAGTAAAGATCATGCTGGCTTAATAAAGTGCTGATTGTAGATGTTCCTCTAAGATTCATGGCCTCACCAGAGTTGCTTACATTTCCAGCACTAGGTGTGATTTTCCTCTTGTTGAGTCTGCTGCTAAGTCCAATTAGACTGCTGTTGGCTTCCACCAAAAAATGAGCACCATTATTGCACCATTAGAGATGTCTTGCTGTGGTAACTCTTCTGGGGAATATTCTGGAAAAGCACATCTTTTCCTACAGTCTTGGTTTTTCTCTAACTGTTCAAAAGGGTCTGTTGATTAAGGGTTCAGAATCGGTTATGATATGACCTGGAGACCATCTCCAGTCTGGGCATTTATCCTTCTGGAGAGAGCCCAGAAGACAAGCCCAAGACAGAATCTGTGTGGGTTTCTCAGTGCCTGTCTTGTTTCACTTAACGGGAAGTCAGCAGCTGGGAGGGTGAGTGTAGACACAAACAATCTGAACGTAGGAAGAAGCACAATCAGGGCTTTGGTATATTGCGTGTTCAAGAGAACATGCAAAGACTCTTGCAAACAGAATGGAGGGCGAATCAAGATTTTACAGTGGGAATATCTTTGTGTGGGGCAGTTGTGATAGAGGCTAGTCTAGACATATGTATAAAGTACGCATGCTTAAAGTAGCTGAGAATGATAGACTTGTAGATGTGTACAGAGGGAAAGGAAGTGTGCGGATACTAGTGGCTGAGGAAATTCAAAATGTTCCTATTTTTCCAGAAAAAAATACATATAACATATAATAGTATGTCTCTTTTGATGTAGCCAGAAGTTACTAATGTGTGTATGTGTATGTGTTTGTGCATGGGGGCCACAAGAAACAGCCTTGAATGTCTTTATCAATCAGTCTCTGATTTATTATATTTGAAAACAGAGATGGAGTCTCATAGAACCTGAAGCTCATCTATTTGGTTAGAATGGATAACCAGCAAGACCCAGTGTTACTTTGGTCTCCATCTACACATCTCTGGTATTACTGGATTGTACCGCTAGTGGATTTTTGTTGTTGCTGTTGTTTTTTTTTTTTTTGATACAGTGTTTTACTATGTGGCCCTGGCTATCCTGGAACTCACTGTGTAGACCAGGATGGCCTTAGTCCCTTTGCCTCTGTGTGCTCATCTCTGGGATTTCTGGATTGCACTTCTAGTATTTTTATTTTTATATACAGGGTCTCACTATGTAGCCTTGGCTGTCCTGGAGCTCACTATGTAGACCAGGATGGTGTTAAACTCACAGGAATCCTCCTGCCTCTGTCTCCCAAGCACTGACATTAAAGCTGTATGTCATTGTTCTGGCTCTGATTCTTTTTTATTTGGCATGGGTGGTGGGGATGGAATGAGAGTTTTCATTGCATGTACAGAGAGCACTTTACGGACTAAGCCACATTCCCAGTTCTCACGGGCACCCTTTTAAGACCAATAATACTCTGGTGTTCTCAGTTGGATAAACTTGTGGTCAACTACATTTTATGCTAGTTGAAAGACATTTAAAAATCAGCCTTACCCGCCTCTATTATTCTACACACCATGATACTACAAGCACTACGTAGAAATATGTATTAATATGTTTTCTGAGTGTAGTGATTTAGCCATTCTGTTAGCTATATGCAGTGCATAGCTAACAACTATGCCTAGAGGCAGGAAGCTGGCGCAACACACTCTCAATGCAGAGCGCTCACATCCTTGCAGGGTCCTCCCACTGGGTAAGGTAAGATCTTCTTTGTTCTTGCTTCAGCAGAACAAGAGGTATATTCCTAAACAAACACATCACAGTGCCCTCACATTGTCGTGAATGCATGACCTGTTCCCATCAGTGTATCTAGAGTTCTTTTAAGATAGTCCCTTGAAATTTCAGGTCCCTAGATGTAGCTTTAACACTAAGTGGCAAGATTTCTCAGTGGGTTGTGACACTTGCCACTAAGTCTGACAGCCTGAGCTTGGTTACTGGAACCCACAAGTTAGAAGGAGAGAAAGATGCCTGCAGATGCCCTCTGGCCTCCACATGAGAACCTTGGCATGCGTGTAGCCATACACATGTGTCTACACAAATACTTAAGCCTGCTAATGGATCTCATGTGTATTTGTCTGGTTTCTCCAGACCCTTCCATAGCCGAAAAACCAATATTTTCCCTATATTGTGACTTCAAAACTGAGGACTACCAGTATGGGGTGAAGGTTGTTTAGAACCACATAGAGAGTAACTAGGTATGTTCAAAACACACGCAAATTGAAATGTTTTGTGGCTAGCTAGAAACCTCCACCACATTCTAGCCTCTCATTGATTAGGGTTTCCTTGAGTGAAGTTGTTGAAAATTTAGTAGGAAATGGCTACGGATTCAACCTGCAAGATTGCCTCTACAGCGATGGGAAGGAAGGCTTATCCACAAGGTGAAGCTGAGCAGAGGAAACCATGCAAGAAGAGGGACAGGTGTGCTGTGTAACTGCTTTGGGTGATGGTGGGGTAGCCACTTCCATGCATTCTGTTTTAGTCTCTACTCTTCCTCTACTGCTAGACAAAATTATGACCCCAGCCAAGACTACTAGTGTGGGCTGAATCACCAGCTAGAAGAAGCCACACGGACCAAGCTCTGTTGTCGGAGGAGTGGGTATCAAGCCTCTGTTTTAGCCTAACATGTGTCTTGGGACCACTTGTGGCTGTCTTGGTTACCATCATCTGCGGTCTGCTGGTCCTCCCATCCTTTGGACTATGGGAGACCCTGCAAATACACTCTCTGGTACCCTGATTCTATCTTCAGGGGCATTTAGAGTATATTTAAGACAAAGTTTTGCAGACTACGTGCCATTGCTCAAAGTGGTGTTTTTTTTTTTATTGGTTTTACAAAATTCTTAGTTTCTGCTCTTTCTGTAGGCTCTGACTCTCCTTGGAATCTTCATTCTCTGAAATTTTCTTCCCTATTTATCTTTCCCACATTTTATCTTTTCCCCCCATCATATCATCATAATTTCTCCTATTCAGTGACATGTTTCATGAGCGGCTCCTTAGGAAAAATGTATGTGTATATGCATATATTCATTAAAATTTATATTTTCAAATTATAAAATATACAAAATACCATTTTTCTCTTTTACTTCTTGAGGTGATTTAAGTTCATTTTCCCTTCTTTTTCCTCCCTTCAAATGCTTATATACCTCTCCCTACTTTCTTTCAAATCCATAACCCTCTTTGACTTGTTATTACATGCATAGATGCATATATATTCCTAAATATAACTTGTTTATCTGTATAGTACCACTTTTATGTATGTTCTCAGGGCAGACCGTTTGGTACCAAATAATCAGTTGGCATGCTTTCCTCTGAAAAGTCCAGCGCTCCCATTCGCCAGCCTTCCTCACTAGCTTCTGGTTCTTTTTGTAGGGTTGAGGTCTCACGGGCTTCTCTCTGTCCACTCTGGCATGCTCGTTGGTGTCATTCTTGTGTGTCTCACATTTGGGAAGTCATGCTAGTGGGATTCTATGGCTGTAGCTTCCGATACCACTAGGAGACATAATCTCACATAAAACTCCCTGATGTTCTGGGTCTTGCAATCTGTCCACCCTCTCATCTGCAATGTTCCCCGAGCCTTAGCTGCAGGAGTGTTTTGCAGGTGTATTGGTTGTGACTCAACTCTACAACTCTGCATTTGTTTTCTAATTGTGAAAGCTTGGCCTTAGCTTAGGCTAGTTCCCGTGTAACTTAAATTAGCCAATTTCTATTAATGTAGCTTAATTAATTAATTAATAAAAAGCTACATGGCTCTTTTCTGCTCCTCCATGCTGTATGACTGACTCTCTCCATGTCTCACTGGCTTAATCCCTCTCTTCCTCACAGATATCCCAGAGTTCCTCTCTCTGCCCAGAAGTCCTTCCTAATCCTTCCTGCCTAGCTATTGGCCATTTAGAATTTTATGAAACCATTCACAATGACACATCTTTATATAGTGTACAAATATCCAGCAACATCTCTCCCTTTTTTGTCTAAATAAAAAGGGCTTTTTTGTCTAAATAAAAAGGAAAAGAATTAACTCTAAAACAGTAAAACTATATACAATAAGAACAATGATTAGGTAAGAATGGCAGTCAAAGTGTCCAGTACATTCATATTTGGCAAAATCACAGATTATATGCTATTATCTGTCCTCTCTTGGTGATTCCAAAGTTTTATATTCAAATAGTTATACCACTTTCTTTGCTACCAAATTCAGAAAAAAAGTTACAAAGGGTTATAAAGTTTATCATGTTGAGAGACATAAAAACCTAAGTTTTTATCTAAAAAATGTTTTAAAATCTAAAAAAATAGTTTTAGGTTGGTAACACAACTGTGTTTCAATTGGTTGTGGTTTTCTGTAGTGGTCTTCATCTATTACAGGGAGAAGTTTCCTTAATGAAGGTTAAGATTCCACTTATCTGTGGGTATAAAGGACAAATACTTATAGATTGTTGTTACAGATTGTACTGGTTCAGTAAAGTAGTGGTTGTAAGTTCTCTTCCAATAGACATGACTTCACTAGTAATGAGTAGTTAGCTAGGTTTCCAGGGAAAATCATAGTCTCCCTCTTGTTGAGAGGGTCTTCAGTTCAGTTGGAGTTGTTGGTTACCACCACTCCTGAACCCTTAGGGTTATCATGCCATACCAATGTTGGTGCAGTTCATAGGCATCAAGCTGGGTAGGACTGCTGTTGTCTTCCTCCTTTGGAAGCTTGCCTGGCACCTTTGGGTACACCAAAACTAATCCTGAGGAGGAGGTGTTCAGAATAGTTATAGCTCAGGAATCTTGAGACCCAGTTTCTAAAGTGCATAGCGCTTTTAGTAACAGGGACTTACCATCCTATTCTGGAGTTAGTCAAAGTATAAAACATACAAGATAGTCATTTTTAACTCCAACGTGCCAATTGATTCTCCCAGAATGCTTTTATTGCATTAGAAAAACATTTGGCCACCCAATCATAGGTGCAATCAAATGATGATTTGAGCAAATCAGACCACAGGTAAACATCTGATTACTGCCTTGATTCCATAGCAAAGTGAAGGCACTCACAAATGAATGAGCTTCCAGCATGATGCTGTTGTCTAGAGAACAAGGATGATAAATCAATCTAAGACATAGGTTTGTAGATATAGATGGGAATTCCATTGGTTTAGCCAAGATGTGTGACTTGCATGAGACAAGTTCTTAATGATGGGATAAATATTGATGTGTGCATGTGTTTGTATCTGTAGACCTTTCTCTGTATCTGTATATCTTCTTATGGATGTGTGTGTCTAGGTGTGCTGCTTTGTCTCTCTGTGTGTTTTTGCATTTGTGTCTATTGTGTGTTTGTATATATATATATATATATATATATATATGTATATATATGTGTGTGTGTGTGTATGTGCGTGCATGTATCTATGTGTCTGTCTGTGTGTCCATGAAACACCTATTGGCTTACAAACCTTTAAGTATGATCAGCATCTTTTTAATTTTTATCTATCACTTTAAATCTGTGTCATCAACAGAACCATAAAGCAAGTCCTCATTTGTGAGGTTAGCCTATGCTCATGGTGTAAAGGCTCCCACCTTGGTCTGTTCGCCATTTTATGTGAAACTATTTAATGTGGAATCATGGTACAAGCAAGTACCATGATGTATGGTATTTCTACCACTAAACACAGCAGAGATAACATAAGGATCACAGACAGAAGTGAATTCTAGAAACATAATTGGAGAGTGAGTGTTAAGTATTTATTACCTTTGTTCTTAATATAATTTATTTAATTGCCACTGAATATGTTGCTAAATATATTACAAACATATTTAATTATCATCATTTTTAAATGACGGTGCTTGACATCTGGCTTGCAGAACGGCTGAGAATTTAACCATGGCCTCTTGTAAGGCATTTGCAGTTGATGTAAAGCTCCATGTCTCTATAGGATCCATGTGCCTAGTATTCCTTCCTTACCCTTTTGCTAGTTATCTGTCCTTCTCCATACATATTTCATGGAACAGCTTGGTTGATCAGGAACAGGTTCCCCGATTCTCTGAACCATGCCACTTGTCCCCTTTCTCTCTTCTGGGATTTGAATCGTTCCTCTTAGATGATTAAGCAAACTTATATTTGATACTTGAGCAGTTATGGATAACATTTACATACATTTCCACATCTGTGATTCAGTTATATACTGGAAAGAGCTGTACCGTGTCCTTCCGGAAGTTGAGAAAATACATAGACATTTTTTCAACTGTTCTGCCCGAGTGGGAGATACAGACATGATACTGAATTCATGGTTTCTGAGTTTCAAAGAAGGTTTCAGTTTTAGTGTAAACATACGCTGTGGTGAGTCTAAAAAGGAACCAAAGGATGAATGTCATGAGAGAGTGTTACGGGAGGTCCTCCCACTCCTCCAGCCTATCACCGCTGAGATACCAGCCCCTTGGGGTGTGGTCTCTCTCCCTTTAAAAAAGCGGCCACTTCCCTCTCCTCGCTCTCTTCACTTCCTGCTCCGCCGGTGACTTGACTTCCTTCCTGGTTACGCAGAGGGCTGACAGTGATCTGTAAGTTTTTTCCCCTTTAAATAAATATCACCCTATTAATCATAATCCCAAATTGGTGTGGCATTGTTTGTGACTTACGCCTTCAAGAGAGAGTGTTGCTTTAGAGACACATGGCATTTAAGTGCTGATTAGCAATTATGACTATTAATTAAACACTGGGTGAACTGGAAAATGCTAGTTCATCATAGACCATTTTCTCTGTTTTTTAATTCCTATATGAATGTTGACTTCTTGTCCCATATAAGAGTGAGACTACCTGTGTAGGGAATTAGGAAAGGAGAAATGGTCCAGTCTTTAGGCAAGTGCAGAGTTTTCTCTTTCTTCACCCTCTCAGCTACCGTATGCCTCGTGCCATGACTTGGTGCTCATCACTCTTCTTCTCTAGCATGAACTGGATTCCCTCTCCTGGGTCCTCTGTCAGTCCAAAGCTGGGTCACCTGATGGTTGGTGCTCTGAACAACGCCTGCATCCTGTGGCTACTTTTTTGACAGGCGACTGCCAGTGGGTGGCTCAGGCTTCCAGACTTTGGGAGATCTGGAACAGTGTGGCTCCCATCCACGTACCTGACTTCAGAGTTGCCTGATGACCCCAGATCAACCTGGGTATTTTTGTCCAGAAAGATTTGATTCTTGTTGCCCCTGTATTTTTTTTAACTAGGTACAGAAACACCTACTAATCACTTAGGCTTCTGCCTTTTGATTTTCCTAATGGTTGAAAAAGGAACTGTAAGACTCCAAGCCTTCACGAACATTGCTACAGTCATATGACATGATACTTGTGTATCCCTGGCTCAGCATGTGATACTCTCTGGGTCCTCAGAAATGCCCCCTTTATCTCCTTAGTGGAAAAATCTTACTCCAGAGCTCATTTATGTAGTTAAAGGGGATTCTGTGCCAGCCACTAGACATAAAAGAACAAACAAACAAGCCTAAAACCATAGGGAGTTTAGCCACAAATGCACTTTTTATTTCCAGAGGGTGGGGTCATTAGCCTCAGAGCCCTCTCGCTGTTGCAATGCTTCTTGGTAAAGTTAGACCATGGTAGCAGTAATGTTAGGGAAATGGTACGGTGGACTGGCAAAGAACCTTAGACTCACGTTCCTGGGTTGGAATTCTGTCTTATGCCTTCCTTTCTTATGAGATGCTCTACAAGTTTAGCCTCCATGAGCTCCCATGTTATCTGCTGTAGGCAGAATTATGGTTCAATGGCTAGCTCTCAGAGTTACTAGGGGTCAATGTTGAACAAGAGACATCTGCAGTTGTAGCTGACTGTACTGCACAGCCCTGTGATTGTCTCTCTTGACCTTGTAGTTTGTTCCACAAGGATTCAGCTGGGTATGGGCCAGCAGGCACATGACAACATTGCCTTCTGGCGCATATGCTTGGATGCTTGGTCATCCAGGAATGAAGCTACCTGGAAAGGATTATGTATTGTCGCCTTGTTGGAGGAAGTGTGCCACTGGGGGTGGGATTTGAGGACTGAAGGCACCAAACCAGGCCCAATGTCATTCTGTCTTCCTGCTGCCTGTGATTCTGGATGGAGAATTCTCAACCAGCTCTCCAGCAGATTGCTGCCTGTTTGCTTTTATTCTCCCTGCTATGAAAACAGATTCAACTTCTGAACTGTAAGTCAGGCCCAATTAAATGATTTCTTTATAGGAGTTGCCATTGTCATGCTGTCTCTTCACAGCAATAGAACACCAACTAAGATGATTATATATATATATTCTAAGTAATGTCAGCAATAGAATTTGTCTTTCAGTGTGGTAGTACTTTGCTGACTCAAGTTCTAAGTGCTTGCTCTGTTTTTTTTTTTCTTACAACTTGTCAACTACAATTAACACAGTTGTAGGAAGCACCTGGATTATTTCCTGTTCTTCACGGTGACAAAAAGCCAGAGCAAAGCAACTGAAAAGAAGAGGAGCTTTTGGCTCACACTTTCAGTGGATCTGGTCTGTGGTTGATTAGGTTTATGAGCTCAGGCAGAACATCACAGTGACAGGAGTCATTACAGCTTTAGTTCATGGATACAGGAAGTGGATGGAACCACACAGGAAGGGATCAGGTCAAGAAGAGCTCCCCAAGGAAGGGCATGCCTCATGTGAGGGACTTATTCCAATCAGACTCCACATTCCACAGTTCCTCTGCCTCCTACATTCTATTTGAGTTTTCATTCCATTATTAATTGAAATCAGAGCTTCAAGAGTCTCTGGAGCTAGCTTCATTGGCAAACCCTGAAGTACATTTTTCAGTCTCCTGGGTGGGTGTTTCTTAATTCAGTGAAGTCGGCAGTTAAAGACTAACCAGCTCGATACCTTTTATTAAACATTTAGACAGAATCACACAATATCCGGTAGAATTCTCTTTGGAGCTTATTTTAGAGAATTCTCAACTGTGAGATTTCCTCCACCACAGGAAAAGACCAAGTTACATGAGCTTTTCTAGGAGTAGATCCTCAAGGAAGTGGAACTGTGACCACACTTTCTCTACTGTTGGCATCAGGCACTCCTATGGACCAACATGCTCCTATTTTTTGAAGCTACAATGAAACAGCAGGGACAACATTGGGGACACATGAAGACACAAACTCGCTTCCACCCGAACTGCCCGGCTGGCCACACAAAGGCTTAGTGAAGGCTAAAATAGTAACGGCTACACGCTTCAAGCAAGGTGTGTGGTTTCCATGGGCAAACCCAAATATTCAATCATGCAACTCCTTCCCGAATTCAGAAACTATCCCGAACACTGGAAATTTTACTGAGTTTTGTTTTAAAACCTACAGCCATCACATGCTGTTGTGTTCATGAGGAGATCACACTGTATTCCAGAAACAGATACATCTAACTAACGTTGTGGTTTCAATGTGGTTGTGATGTACTTGCCATGGGCTCACGTGTTTGGATCCTCGCTTTCCAGATGAGCGTGCAGCTTGGGAAGGCCATGGAGCCCTCCTTCATACTCTCCGTTTCCTAAGTGTGCATGCAATGTGACCAGTCACCTCGGGTTCCCGCACCCATACCTTTTCTGCCTTGAGGGGCAACATCCCTTTGAGATGTAAGCTACAACAATCCCCTACTTTGCTTTTTGTCATAAGTTTGGTTACAACAACAGGCAAACTAGTGGGGGTTAGCTTAAAATACTCTAATGAACAAACCAAGGGAAGAGTGGTCATAACTGATGCCAAGAGATGAGATTGCTGTGGAGGGAAAGATGGTGTTAGGAAATGACCTACCTCAGGGATGTGATATAGTAAGAACCCCAGGCTGATCTGCGTTCTAGTTTAGCTGCACATTTCTGGAAGGCAGGGTTCAGGTCTGAGGTTATCTCTATCTCCTCGTGACGGAGTGGTAAAGATTTGTGTTAAAGTGATTGATTAGATAGCTGCGTGAGAAATCAATATACACTAGTGGCATGTTATGCCCACTCTGCTAATGGAATGAGTGCATTCTATTTATGAGGAACCGGGGGCAAAGAGGGAAGGAAACAAGGAAGGAAGCAAGCAAGGAAGAGTTGGAGGGAGGAGAATATGAGGGTCTGTAGGTAGAAAATAGTCTTTCCTATGCTAAATCCCATCTGTAAGTATAATATAGTCTCTGGCCCTTAGAAGAACAAGGTTGGTTCTGACATCTTTAAAAACATTAGTGATTGCAGTTAGTACTAGAGAAGCATTGACAATCACATTTATAATGGAACAAGTCACGAGCAGCAAGTTTGTACCTGATACCACCCTTGTGCTGGCAAGAAATATATGTGCCCTCTCCGTGACAAGTCAGCAACTTTCATGTGCAAATAATCCTAGCTCTTCATAAACCCATAAAATCTCTTCTTACTGCAAATAAATTGATGTAAGCTGTATGACCTACACAGACGCACTCACACGCGTGCGCGCACACACATACATACTATATTTGTTAGATGAGACTAAATACTAACTAGCTAAGCTCTCTTCGTGGCTTTCATTTAATTTAGAAGTGTTGAAACTATCAGGATTTGACCTCAAGAACAATGGCAATGGGTTTTTGATCCTACTGCACGTACTGGCTTTGTGGGAGCCTAGGCAGTTTGGATGCTCACCTTACTAGACCTGGATGGAGATGGGTGGTCCTTGGACTTCCCACAGGGCAGGGAACCCTGATTGCTCTTTGGGATGACGAGGGAGGGGGACTTGATTGGGGGAGGGGGAGGGAAATGGGAGGCGGGGGCGGGGAGGAGGCAGAAATCTTTAATAAATAAATAAAAATAAATAAAAAATAAAAAAAGAAACTATCAGGATTTGCTGGAAAGACCTTAGGTTCCTGCAGATCCTTGGATGATGCACACAGAGCAGAGGTTGCTCTGTAGGTTCAGTTTCTTTTATAATTAAGATTTATCATAGCAGAACACAAACAGGTTAAAACATCACATGCAACAAAGTCCAGGATCCCTTAATGTGATTTAAGGTTCTTTTCTCTCATTTATTACAACTCTTCGATAATATTCCACCCTAGAGAGTGTGGGTGTGTGTTGCCTTTGTATAGTTTGTGTGGTTGTGTGTGCAAATGGAATGTGTATGGTGCCCGTACTTGTGATGGGGGGTAACTCTGTGTGTGTGTATCTATCTATCTATCTATCTATCTATCTATCTATCTATCTATCTATCTATCATCTATCTATCTATCTATCTATCTATCTATCTATCTATCTATCTATCTATGTATCCATCAAGTCTATGTACTTTTTCATGATGTATGTATGTTTTATATGGTATGCATGTGTGTGATCTGCGTTTATCTGCATGTGTGTGTTATCTGTATATACCTGCATGTGTGTAACCTGTGTATATCTGTAATATGTGGAAGGTGTATGACAATTAGTGACCCAGTTGAAGTTTTACTTTCACCTTCTATGTACTAATGCCTAATAGTTTATTTATTTTATGTAACCAGATTTTGAAAGAGACACATGCACGACATGGTGCCATGATCTCTTGGGTCACAAGTGCAGCCGGAGTGAGGAAGAGATCACCTGTGCTTTAGGGGAGGGGGTGCTGATGTGCAGTTAATAGGGCTCCAATGCAGTGGGGGAGGCAGCTCCAGGGTGGGGTTAGAGGAAGAGAAGGGCTTCATGGCCCCTCTGTCTCAAGGAGGGTGAGCCAACCTTGCACTATTTGCTAAGCACCTCCAGTAGCCTCCAAGCAGGAGAGCGGGTCCTGGCACAGCGACCTGACACAGTGGACTGTGTCGATGAGCAGAAATGTACAGTCTTTGCCTCTGAGAAGTCAGACTGCATGGATAGCATCCCTGTTCCACAGAGATGTTCTTCTGTTATATCTGGGTACCTTTTTAAAAGCCCTTTATTTCCACAGTTTTACAAGGTGGGGCCAGGGGGAATGAATTGACTTCATTTAAAAGACTCTTGCTTAATATTCCTTTAAAACTTGTAAGTTCTCAAATGGGTTCTATAAATACACCAATAAACCTAACTATTTTAGTGATAAGAAGAGAACGGAATATGTAGGAAATAGGAAATGGTGCACTTTGCTAGTGAGCAACATCCATGATACAAACGGAGTGATGTGGTCATGTCAGTACAGATGGGGCCCTGCATAAACATACATGATACAAACGGAGTGATGTGGTCATGTCAGTACAGATGGGGCCCTGCATAAACATCCATGATACAAACGGAGTGATGTGGTCATGTCAGTACAGATGGGGCCCTGCATAAACATCCATGATACAAATGGAGTGATGTGGTCATGTCAGTACAGATGGGGCCCTGCATAAACATACATGATACAAACGGAGTGATGTGGTCATGTCAGTACAGATGGGGCCCTGCATAAACATACATGATACAAACGGAGTGATGTGGTCATGTCAGTACAGATGGGGCCCTGCATAAACATACATGATACAAACGGAGTGATGTGGTCATGTCAGTACAGATGGGGCCCTGCAGAAACATACATGATACAAACGGAGTGATGTGGTCATGTCAGTACAGATGGGGCCCTGCATAAACATACATGATACAAACGGAGTGATGTGGTCATGTCAGTACAGATGGGGCCCTGCAGAAACATACATGATACAAACGGAGTGATGTGGTCATGTCAGTACAGATGGGGCCCTGCAGAAACATACATGATACAAACGGAGTGATGTGGTCATGTCAGTACAGATGGGGCCCTGCAGAAACATACATGATACAAACGGAGTGATGTGGTCATGTCAGTACAGATGGGGCCCTGCAGAAACATACATGATACAAACGGAGTGATGTGGTCATGTCAGTACAGATGGGGCCCTGCATAAACATACATGATACAAACGGAGTGATGTGGTCATGTCAGTACAGATGGGGCCCTGCATAAACATCCATGATACAAACGGAGTGATGTGGTCATGTCAGTACAGATGGGGCCCTGCATAAACATCCATGATACAAACGGAGTGATGTGGTCATGTCAGTACAGATGGGGCCCTGCATAAACATACATGATACAAACGGAGTGATGTGGTCATGTCAGTACAGATGGGGCCCTGCATAAACATCCATGATACAAACGGAGTGATGTGGTCATGTCAGTACAGATGGGGCCCTGCATAAACATACATGATACAAACGGAGTGATGTGGTCATGTCAGTACAGATGGGGCCCTGCAGAAACATACATGATACAAACGGAGTGATGTGGTCATGTCAGTACAGATGGGGCCCTGCATAAACATACATGATACAAACGGAGTGATGTGGTCATGTCAGTACAGATGGGGCCCTGCAGAAACATACATGATACAAACGGAGTGATGTGGTCATGTCAGTACAGATGGGGCCCTGCAGAAACATACATGATACAAACGGAGTGATGTGGTCATGTCAGTACAGATGGGGCCCTGCAGAAACATACATGATACAAACGGAGTGATGTGGTCATGTCAGTACAGATGGGGCCCTGCATAAACATACATGATACAAACGGAGTAATGTGGTCATGTCAGTACAGATGGGGCCCTGCATAAACATACATGATACAAACGGAGTGATGTGGTCATGTCAGTACAGATGGGGCCCTGCATAAACATACATGATACAAACGGAGTGATGTGGTCATGTCAGTACAGATGGGGCCCTGCAGAAATCTCATCTCAATAACCAAGCCAGACTGGTGGGGTGCTTTGTTATGTTGACGATTACAGAGAGATCTGAGAACGCTGATGTGTCGACTTCCACCTGTCTGGAAGGCTGCCATGGTCTGAAGCCCTGGATCCACAGCCCTGTGCTTGGCTTCAGCCTCATGCTTGCTACAGTCCCTGAGGCCTTTTCTGAAGATCCCAATGGTTTGCAAGGAGCAGGGGTGCCCATCCCAACCCTCTACTGTAGCTTCAGGGTGAGGATACTGACTTGACCTTCCTCCTGCCCAGGCTCTGGTCACCATGTGTGTTCTCAGATGGGAAAGGTCAGGGCTACTGCCAGCAGGGAATCAAGCAGGGGGAGAGCTGCCCCTCTGATTGCAGATGCACAGACACCCAGAGCCATTTGCGTAACTCAGCTGGCTCAGGACACGTACACAGAATTGCACACCAAGCGAAAAACTCTTCTCAGTTGATGGGCCCTAGAGCACTGTATTGATTTTTTTTAACACTTTTATTTTTTCTTTTTGTTTCCTAGTCTGTTACTTTTTTAATTTAAACGAATTTTAATTGACAAAGTCCAAAAGAGTCATACATTTTAATGGGCTCCCAGTGACGTCCTATGCAAGCATGTTTCGTGCCATTTGGACCTGGTTTAAAAGTTCTCAAATGTTTGTTATTTGGTTATGGTGAAAGCTTTCAAATCTTTTCTCTTGGAGTTTTGAAATGCACACTCTGCTGTCATTATGGCCACCTACTGTGTGATACGCCTGCTCCCCTGTAACTGTGACTGCACCTGTGTTGTGTGAGCCATTATGGCCACCTACTGTGTGATACGCCTGCTCCCTTTAACTGTGACTGCACCTGTGTTGTGTGAGCGAGGTGGTCACATCTTAAACAACCACCAAACAGTAAGACATGAATGAATGCAGGAGGCATCCTGCCTTCTTTGGCCCTTTCATTCTGTGTGAGGTGATACTCCCCACATTCTGGGCAAGTCTTCCCACCACAGCTAAACATCCCCTGGAACACCTGAAGGTGCTCCTCCTAGGTGGTTCTAAATTCCAGTCAAGGTGACAGTGAAAATTGACCAATTTCTCCCCACCACTTTCTTCCCTACTCTCCCTAGACTCTGTTGATCAATGCTCTACTTTCAACTACTAGGTATGAGCAACATTTTTAGCATCTATGTTCCTGTTTGAGGGTAAGGTATCACCTTTGAAGGGAGGAAGGAAGGGAGGAAGTGGAAATGAAGCAGCCTATGTGATGTTTGGTGTGGAAGAAAATGCCTTAGGTAGGGCAGACTGAGGCAAACACCGTGTGAATATTTAATCATATGATCTCCAGGAAAACACTGCTGGTACAACCCTATATTTTCTCTGGCAGGGATGAGATTGGAGCTCTAGAATCTGAGGGGAGAAATTTGCATGTTTCTATACTCTCTTCCTTGTGCACAGTAAGCCTGTGGTTCCAATTACCAGTAACTGCGGTGTCATAGTTAGCACACAAAAACAGTTTCGCTTTTGGATTCAAAATAGGTAAACGCATGTAGTGCAAAGATTGAAGAGACTGAATGCTCGGGATCCTGCGGCAGGTGCAGTTCTGGGTTCAACTTTGTTGTAGGGTGTCTAGTTCACATTTTATACTTATAAATAGCAAACTGATTTCAGTTGGGGGCACCCTCAGATCTGAAGTATTTTCAGGACCTTGGGCAAGGTAAACTTCTAAGCATCTGTACTTCAAGTTTGTATGTCCAAATCACTTAATCATGTGATAAGCAAAAGAAGGGCAGATGAGGATATTTAAGCAGGCATTGTTAAAGACCTTTGTTCTTGTGCTCAACCTTCCAGAGGCAGCATGAAGGATTGCTATATAGGTTACTGGAATTCATTCATTTTTAACTTTATAACTCTTGAGTGCGTTTGGTCACTCCTTGCTTTGCGGTCTTACAGTAACAGAATGAAAAGGAGTCACATGGTATACCCTCTTCCTCCAAGGTTTGGGGTAGTGTGTGGTTTTTCAATTAAGGAACACACTGGATTTTTATTGCTTTTCATTGAAGGCTGCAGGTGAGCTGGTCATTCTCTGCTCTAGGTTTCTGTGGATTAGACTTTCCTTAACTAATAGGTTGGAGTATGCGTGCATATCTATACATATGTGTGTATGTGTGTGTTCATGTTGTGCATGCCCATACGTATGTGCTCATACTTGCGTATATGTGCACTTTGGTGTAGAGATTATTAAGTCAAACTCAGGTGTCATTCCTTATTGCTGGGCCCTTGCATCTTCCCTCAGGGGAGGGGGTGAGAAGGTGCAGTGTCAATGTCTCAGACACTGGGAGTCAGGTAGAAATCATACAGTAGACTCATTTTATTTAACAATTGGTGAGGGAGAATTGTCTATATTCTGTCAATCATGATTTAAATAAATGCTGATTGGCCAGGCAGGAAGTATGGGCGGGTCAACCACAGGAAGTAGAGGCGGGGTGATGAGAACAGGAGTATTCTAGGAAGAAGGAAGCTTTTCCCCAAGTCCTGCGTAGACCACGGAAGAAGCAAGATGTGACCTGCCCCGATGAAAAAGGTACTGAGCCATGTGGCTAATATAGATAAGAATAATGGGTTAATATAAGCTATAAGAGCTAATAAGAAGCCTGAGCTAATGGGCCAATCAGTTTTATAACTTATATAGACCTCTGTGTAATTTTCTCAGGGAATAAACAGCTGGGGGACCAGGTGGGACAGAAACCCCAACAAGCAGTCACTCATGTTACAAACAATGGTGGAATACTTATAAACCCTCTCAGCACCCTGGCATTTTGATTCATCGACAGTTGACATAGTGTGGTTGTCCCTCCTTGACTAGGCACAATCAGGATCTCTGACAACATCTGTTACTGCTAGGTACTCAGGAAGCATCACTTGGTCATCCCTCATAGGCAAAGCATTATTAGAACCTCTGACAGCACTGGGCAGACTCCACTATGCTCATTTTGGCCTGCTAGGCCTTAACTTCCTACATATCTACCCTTTTTTTATTTGTTACATGGACTCTCAGAGGGAGTCAGAGATCTTTGCTCAGGCCCTGTTGACTCCGCCTTAGGAAGGCTCAGCAACTGAACAGTGCCTGTCTTAGGTTGACCTGCCAAATAAGCTTTTAGTCATTGATGTGGGAGTGTCATATATCAATCTGTTTATTTCATTGGTTAAGCAATAAAGAAACTGCTTGGCCCTCATAGGTTAAAACATAGGTGGGTGGAGTAAACAGAACAGAATGCTGGGAGGAAGAGGAAGTGAGCTCAGACTTGACAGCTCTGCTCTCTGGAGCAGAGACGCCATGTTCCCCTCTCCCGAGTAGATGTGATAGCTCTGCTTTCTGAGGCAGACGCATGAAGCTCATACCCAGCATGGACATAGGCTAGAATCTTCCCGGTAAGACTAATGCTACACAGATTATTAGAGATGGGTTGATCGGGATATCAGAATTAGCCAGTAAGGGCTAGAGCTAATGGGCCAAGCAGTGTTTAAATGAATACAATTTGTGTGTTGTTATTTCGGGGCATAAGGTAGCCAGGCAGTCAGGGTGCTAGGGACGCAGCCCCGCCGCTTCTATTACTACAAGCCATTATTGACTATCAGCCCTAGAAGAGCATTCATTCCTGAGGAGCTGCTATGGTTGGGGTGTAGGCAGTAGCCTTTTGAATTACAGGTAATGAGGCAGGTATAGCCTCCTGTGGAGGACTGTGAGAAGGATGCCTGAGAGCCATTAACACCTGAAGAGTCACCTTATCTGCTGCCAGCTGATGTTGGATCTGCCAAAGTAAACATTAAAAAAGAATAAAGATTAACAATACCACCCATCAATTAATGCATATGTGAGCATCCAGGAGGGATCCAATATCCTTTTGATATTATGCCATACTTTTTCTCAAAAAAATGAAGAGTCACGGGCCATAACCTTTGCCCTTAATAAATAAATCTATTTGGGGGTGCAATGGAGTAAGAAAGGGGAGTATATACATTACCCATCCTGGGTTATTTCCTGCCTGGTAGAAGCAGGCTGATCCATGGCTGGACATGCATCTCTTACTGGGACCCAGATTGGCATTGTGGCAGTCTGAGGAAAAGCACAAGCATACCCTCTCCCATGAGTTGTCAGGGAGGCTGGTAGCTGCCATTGGAGGGAGATAGAATCTCTCCATCTCTCCAGGGACAGGGTGTGTTCCTTGGTAGAGATGCCCAGTGCTTGTAAGCTGTGCTGAGCACCTTGTCCACAAAACTGAGAAAGTTCATATGCAAAAGACCTCTGTTAAGGCCAGAAGAGGATCTCTCCTAGCCTCTGGTGAGAGAGTCCTGGCCAACAGCTCCTTAGGAGCTCAGTTGGTCCTCTCCACAATGACTTGTCCCTGTAGATTGTAGGCAATGCCTGTGCTATGAGGAATCTTCCAGGACCCCAGAAAGTCATTGAATTATTGAGAGGTATAGGCAAGGTCATACATGTAGATACATAGACATATTAAAAATGTAATAATCTTCTACTGAATATATATACCATACCTACTATCATTTATCTATATATCTATCCATCTATCTATCATCAGTCTTTTATCTATCTTCTATCATTTGTCTATTTATATATTTATTTTACCTATCAGTGTGTCAATAAATACTTAAGTTTCTTAGGCAAACAAAGGTACTAAAGAGTCAATAATAAAAGGAGAAATAAAATTTTTAGAGAGATAACAGAGTTTTGACAACAGTCCCCAGAGTTTTGGTTTTCTTTTGTTCTTCACCAGGTGGCTCTTCTGACATGTGATAGAAACTCTGAATTTTTCTTTTCACAATATTCTTGGGTTTAGAGAAAGAGAGATCCATCCTCCAAATCCAAAGCCAGCTTTGATTTTTAATTGAGTCAGGACAACAATTTTCCTGAGAAGTAGAGAGATACAGATGCTAAGGTAGTGAGTTCTAGTATGTGATAGGTACCAGTGCTCAGTCTTTTGAGTTTTTATTGGAATCCAAAAAGGCCAGAATGATATGAGGGATGGATCTACCTCCTAGGGGATCAGCCCTCATATGGAGATGCTGCATGAACCAAAACAGAAAATAATGTGCCTTCATGACTGGATGGGCAGGCAAACATGACAGACAACACAAAAGAAGGAAAGGATGCGGGTCCCAGCGCCTACCTGCCGAAGGGACCAAGAGACCTTTCAAAAGAAGGAAAGGATGTGGGTCCCAGCGCTTACCTGCTGAAGGGACCAAGAGACCTTTCAAAAGAAGGAAAGGATGTGGGTCCCAGCGCTTACCTGCTGAAGGGTCCAAGAGACCTTTCAAAAGAAGGAAAGGATGTGGGTCCCAGCGCCTACCTGCAGAAGGGACCAAGAGACCTTTCAAAAGAAGGAAAGGATGGAATTTCCAGTACTTACTTGCAGAAGGGACTGAGGGGCCTTTTCACCAAAAATACACTGTCTTGGGGGCTCTGTCCAGCACTGTGAGTGAGGAGGGCATGACTAGAACCTATTTGGGGCAAAACACAATTACAGCCACAACAATAAAAAAGGACTCTGACCAGGTGAGCTCAAAGCCTGTGATAGCAGTCCCTGTTCCAAGTACCAGACGTTGCTGGGCCCTAATATCTTCCTTGGGAGAGGGAGTGAGAAGGCGCAGTGTCAATGTCTCAGACACTGGGAGTCAGAGACAAGGTGTACAGCAGACTTCCTTATTTAACAACAGGGTGGAGGGCAGACTTCCAAACCCCCTCAGCACCAGCATCCAGGCATTTTGATTCTCTGACAGTTGACATAGTGTGGTCGTCCCTCATTGGCTAGGCATTATCAGGATCTCCAATGGCACTGGGCAGACTCCAGGCTTGGTCCCTTTGGCCTGGTAGGCTTTAACTTCCCACAATTCCTTAGGAGGTGCCCACTTTTTTCCTGATTTAATATGGAATTTCTTGCAGGCCTAGCACTGAACAAGTAGGCTAGACTGCCAGGTTAGGGAATCCCAGGGATCCATTTGATTCTCCCTTCCCAGCATTGGCATTACAACCAAGTGTCGTTATGCTTGGAAGTTTTATGTGGATTCTGGGGGTTAAAACTAGATGCCCATAAATGTGGGCAGCAGTCCCTGTTTTGACTATGGTTCCACTGTTGAGAAGACTTCTTGGAGTAAGGCTGCAAGCAGAGTTATTCTGCAACAATAGACAAAACTGTTTAGAAGACAATTTAGCTGCATGCCCATTGGGCTAAACATCAGCAGGTTTCTCTGAAGAGTCTGTGGCTTCTACGTGCATAGGCTTTGGCCATTTTCATCTAAGACTTGGGATACACCCTGACAGGAGAAAGTGTTTGAAATCACAAGTACCTCGAAGAAAGGAATCACCTCCCACTCTACCACACAAGGGTGTTTATTTTTTCCTTTTACAAGAAAAAAAACCATTCATTATGCATAAGTCTGTTCATTTTTCAAAGTTAGTATTTGTGACATGGTCATTATTGAAGTATGCATGAATTTTACAGATAACTGGCTATGCTTTATGGCTTTTGAATAGAGTGATAATTCTAGGATTGTGATTTTGGGTCATTTTCCTTTTATTTCTTCCAATAAAGGAGGCTTTTAAGTCTATAGGGAACTATTGCTTCAACTAATCCACAAGGGCAGTTCAGGGATTTTTACTCCAATAAGCCTTAAAAATGAAGACCCAACTGAGAGAGATAGCATCTCCACAATGGAGGGAGGCATATTCGGAGCTTTGAAAAGACTCTGCTTCTTGTCTTTTCCAAATTTTCTCTGTATTGAGTGCATTGTTTGCCATTCATCTGTCTCATCATCTGTCAGTTATGTACAGAGGAAGATCTGAAAACAGAAAACAAAGTGTTCTGACCACACAGAAAACCCAGGGAGAACGTGTCCATGCTAAGTTGTTTTAGCTAGCCTGTTGTGCCTCGTAGAATCAAACTACGCCAAGTTACTGCACAACATGCAAAAGACACTTCCAAGACACCGGGTGGCTCCATAAGGCAGAATGCAGGCTGCAATTATGCCACAACCTGTTTGTGCCAGAGAGCAGCCAGCAGCTGCCCAGCATGGACCGTGATGCAGAGACTGATGAATCCTTTCTCCATAAAAGGTAGATAGTACCACTGAGTAACTTAGTAGCAATAAATCAGCAATGCAGGGACTTGCAGAACAGGTACTTGAGTCATCAAACGGTCCAGATTTCCCTCACCCACACCACATAAAACCAAGCACATCTTAAGGTTAAGGCTCATTAACTCTCACCACCTAGCATCGTGCCTTCTGGCACACACACCTCAGCAGCCGTAGGTGACAACCGGCTATCCCCAGGACTCTGGCTCCGCAGCGCCTCTGCTGCTGTAGGAGATTGATTAGTATTGCGCTTATCGCCAGTCATCAGATCCAGGGATCTCGGGCCTTGACTCAGACTTGAGCCATCTCTGCCTTGACCCGGCATTGAGTATCTCTGATATCTTTGTGAGGAGGCTGTTGCTATCTTGTCTATACACCTGCAGAACCTCTTCTGGCATCGGGTCTGCCCTCAGTTCTTTAAGACCCTTCTAGACCTCTTTAGCCACTCTGTAACCAACAGATCCTTGTGTGAGAGTGACCAAGAAATGGCATCAGGAAAGAGTGGAATCAAAGACGCTGTGGTTGTGAAAGCTCACACCAGGGGGTGAAGCCGGAAGAACTTCTATAACTACAGACAAGAAACAGATATGACTTGGGGTTTGTTCTTATCCCACAATGATCTCTGACACTGGCACAAGGCACAGACACACCTCTGATGTTGTGGTCAGGAAACTGGGTGGACGTGAGGTGCCTGGATGGCCATCTTCCATTAGCAACCTTGTTGTATACACCATGAAGACCCCTGATACTATCTAGAGAGTCAGTGAAATGGCTTAAGGAGGCAGAATAGATTTACTCCCCATGGCCAGCCAAACAGACTTGTCTGCTCATTTTTGAAGTCCAAGAAGAGATTTGAAGTTCAGAAAATAGAAAAAGTTCCATGTCCCATTCCCAATATAATCATGGACCTTCTGGGTACTCTCTCCTGCTGGGGTCCATGAAAATTCGGAGGGTTATTATGAGTCATGTGTTTATTTATATATTGGTATGCACACAGGTACACATGGCAGTTGGAGTCAAGCTTGGGTATCATTCCTTAGTTGTTTTCCATCTTGTTTTGGGGGCCTGCATCTCATCCATCAGACAAGACTGACTGGTGTGTGCACCTGTGTGCACACAACTGTATACAAACATATAAATAAATACATGATTCATAATCAGCCTCTGAAATCCCCTGCTTCTGCCAGGCCTTTTGCCTCAGTGCCTGGGATCAAACTCAGGCCCTACGTCTTGCACAGCAAGCACATTACAGGCAGAGCCATCTCCCCAGCCTCTGGGTTTTCTTTATACAGTGTTAAGCCTTTTCAGCCCAATGTCTGCTCATATAGTCAGCGGTAATCAGCCAGGTTTCATAGCCATAGAAATACTCTGCATGGGTGCTCTTTTCTTTTGCTCCCGGGTTTGAGTAAGTTATAACTAACCAAGACATTTGCCATTAATACCTGTGAAGCGCTTAGGCCAGTGCATATCACAATTCTCTTGATTAAGTTAACTGAAGAAGATACACCGTAAAGGTGGGTAGCATCATTCCCTAGGCTGGAGTCCTGCACTGTGTGAAAAGAGAAAAAAAAGTGGTTAAGAATAGGTCTCACCTCTCTCTCTCTTTCTCTTCCCCCCGCCCCATTCCTGACCACAGATGTAACATGACCAACTGCCCCGTGTTGCTGACGCCATACCTTTCCTGCCATGATGGACTGTACCCTCAAACTGTGAGCCAAAACAAATGCTTCCTTTCTTATGAAACATTTGTCACAATTTCATCACAGCAACAGAAAAAATAACCCGTACAGCACTGATCTGGAAAGGACTTGTTTGACACAGAATTGATAGCCGATGGCTTCTACCACTTCACAGTTCATGGTGTTCTGGGTCAAACATGAAGGAACTTTTGGTAAGGAGTGGTGGCGGCTCTCCCAAGGTAACTAGTGAGTCCTTGTTCTCACAAACTAGAGCCAATCTGTAAAGAAGTGGCTGCAAGGATTTGGAAGGAAGGAAGAAATTTACTAGACGGGTTGGAAGAAAAAAAAATAAGGAAAACTGCCAGAAAACTGTGGAAAATCATAAAGAGGTCGGTGATGGGATACCTTATAAAATTAGAGGTCATTTCTAAGGAGACACTTTTGGAGTGATTGACAGGAATGAGTCCTTCCGCACAGAGAGGAAGGAAGGTCTGCGAAATCACTCAACAGCAGTTCTCAGAGGCACAAGCCAGAACTCTGAAAATCAAGAAAGCAGCAGGCTGCATCAGGCTATCAGAATGTGTCTAACACTGACACAACAATTCTAAACAATCCCTAAGAAGAGGAAAAGGCTGCTTAAGCAGCCCTGGATTCAGAATGCCATTAGAATTTATACCAGCAATAACAAATAAAGAAAAACGATTGTGCTAGATTTATGTTCAACATCCAGCAAGAACATCTGTCAGGTATGTGGGCAGCATAAAGCCATCTCCAGGCTTGAGGGATGGTAAGGATTTACACAGTGGTGAAAACTCTAAAACAGAAGCCTGTGGGTAGAGAAACAGGGTGATCCCAGTTCCTTGACTATTAGGACCCAAATGGTTAATCGCAATCTCCAGAACAAGAGTGAAAGGGTTCCCCAGGCAATACCTGGGGCGGAGGGTGTTTCTCTTTCACTTTGAGGAGGATGGGATGTGTCTGGAAGCCTGAGGGAGGAGAAAGAAAGAAGGCTGGCACTTCAGAGTACTCTAGAGATAAATGAGTCTGAGGAAAAACAAACGAACGGATCACGTGGGTGAGAGTTCACCCCTAGCCTATATACAGGGGTAGATACATCTCCTCCTGTTTTTCTTACTTATCACTGAGGAAAACTATGAAAGCATTTTAAAAGATGACTAGGGTGGTATTAACATAACAGAGTGTGTTTCCCATCACTTTTGGAAGTACCTGCAATGTGGGGCATCTTTTGCATGTAAAACTTGATACTTTTTTTTTTCAAAACCTGTAACACTGTACCACATCACACCTTTTACAATCTATGTTGCATCTACTATTCTAGGTTGTGCTATTTGGTGGATTATTTACAAAAGGAGGCCAATAAAGGATGGGTTTATTGTCTACCAGTTGGAGGGTACAGTCTATTACGACAGAGATGAGCTGTCAGCAGGCATGAGACACAGTAGTTAACATCACATCCACAATCAGGAAGCAAAGAGAGACGAATTTTGGTGCTCATCTTAGTGCACTCTTCAGCCCAGGACTGCAGACCACGGAGTCATGACACATGCATTTAAGGTGGTTCTTCCCATGCCAATAAAATAATCTAGAAACTCCCTCATAGACATTCCCAAAGGTTTGTTTCCATGGAAATGCTAAGACCCACCAGGTTGACAGTCAAGCTCAGTTGACAGCTGATGGGCTATTGGAAAGTGAAGAGGATCTGACGCCCTTGGTGTTATTAATTGCTTAAGCCATTGATGGGTTCATAGGAAGGTGGCATTGTTGGGAGGGTTGGAAGACTAGGCGGTGCCTTCTGGTTGAAGGAACTTAGTTGATAAGAATATATGCTGCCCAGGTACCATTCCTTGTCTTTTAAAAGATGACTAGGGTGGTATTAACATAACAGAGTGTGTTTCCCATCACTTTTGGAGGTACTTGCAATATGCTTCTCTGCTTCCCCAAGCTTTTGAGTCCTTATGTTCTATCTTACCACAGGCTTAGAAACATTGGAACTGTGACTCCAGCCTTTCCTGCTTTTAAATTGTCCCCACAGGTATTTGTCACAACACTGGGAAGTTTGGCCAGTCTGCCTTCTCTTTTTACTGCAGGTGTTTGAGTATCTCTTAACAAGCCTCAATAACAGCTTGAAGATCTAAGAACTCATCAAAGTGTTTGGACTGTGTTCATCTTCACTGGTTCTCTTACGTTACCAGTTTGCTATGGCTAATCTTCATATTCTTATGTTCAACTTGAGCTTTGGACTCCTCCCACTTTGCCTCCCTCCAAGGCTTTGCTTTCCTGTATCCTGTTGGCTGTCAGCTCGGACCAGTGACCAGGGAGCAATTACAGTTTCCTTCTCTTGCTGTATTTTTCAGCATCAGGAAGACAGACTGCACAAACAATGTCTCAAGTCTCTTGACATAGCAGCATATCACTGCATTCCCTGGACACACTCACCCTCTTCCCTTTCAACGTGACAGCTTCCTGCGGGGTCTCTCATTTCCTGTTCATCTCCTCAGCATCTTTACCGAGCCTGCTGTGCTCCTTCCATGTCCCACCACACATGCAAGCTCTTTGCCAAGGTGTTCTCTATAGCTATGCTGTTCAACGTTGACGTCTCATCCCCAGCATTGTGTGGAATGACACTCTTATTTATTTTTCTTCTCACTGGGGCAAGATAACTCATTGAAGCAACTTTAGGATTCATTTACATTTAGGTTCACGGTTTTAAAAAAAAAACAAAACAAAACATTGCATCTGGGGCACCAGCGCTGGTGGTGGGAGAGCTTGTAGCCAGTTACAACAAGGCATAAAATCAAGTGAAAACAGACAGAGTCAACTCTCAGATGTTCAACAATCTCCTAAAGCCATCAGCACCTGAGGACTGAGTTTAAATGCAGGAGCCTATGGGAGACATTTCTCAGTCAAGCTGTAATATGGCCCAGAAGATACACCCATGCACCCATCCTTACTATATGGGGAAGGTTATTTAGAAAAGTGGTCTTTGTAAAGATGAGCTAAAGATAATGAGATGAGATCATAATACCTGTTTCTAAACAAGTCTCCTTGTGAGTGACAGAAAAGAAGCCCCAAAGAGGAGAGGTAAAGGCTTGTCAGGTGTCTTAGTCACAAAACACAATGGCAAATAAAACTTATAAAAGAAAATGTAAAATCAGGTTTACTGCTTCAGAGATTGGACTCCACGTTGGCAGAACAAAGGCATGGCAACAAGAATAGCTGAGAACTCACATCTCAAACCACAGCAGGAGATGGAAAATGAAGAGACTGGAATGGCAAGAGGCTTTGGAAATGTCAAAGCTCATCCCAAACGACACATCTCCTCCTCCCAATCTTGCTCTCCCAATCAGTTCTGTCATCTAGGACTAAGATAGTCAAACGTATGAGCTAATGAGTTCCATCATCATTTATACCACCATCGAGGAGAAAGACGTGCAGCTTGATGATGCCACCAGTCCAGCTGCTGGAAGAGTTTGTTGCTTGTCCTTGAGCACCATCAGAGGATGCTCTGCTCTGCCCACACCAGGCAATTTTAGATGTCTGGTCTCTAGAACCATAATGTACTACCCCCCGCCATGTTCCATTGAAGCTACAAGCTGCTTGCTTACTTGCTACCATAACCCCAAGAGATTGGCATCCCTATTGTGGGATGCACTCATCAGTCAGCTCATCTTAACAGGTTCTTTATAAAATTTCATTAGATGCTTCCTCTTGCCAAGTTTTAAAGGTTTTCCTTCTCAGTACATTGCATAAATAAATAAATTCTCCCATGGGAGAATGCACTGTGTTTCATGACCCTTTCTTTTTCTGTGTGTGCACACGTGCGCGCAGGTTTGTGTGCTTGTGTGTGGAGGGCAGAGATCCATGTTGGGTGTTTACTATGCTCCACCCTACACTTTGAGATAGGGTTGTTCATTGAACCTGGAACTTACTGATTGGCTTGGTTGACCAGTGAACTCCAGATATCTGTTGATATCAGGCTCTCCAGCTCTGGGATGACAGGCACAGTGCCATGGCACCTGGCTTTCAAAAATTACTTTTATTTATGTGTTTGAGTATATTTTGTCTGTATATATGCCTAGGGACTATTTGCATCCAGTGCCTGCAGAGGTCAGAAGAGGTATCAGAAGCCCTGGAACTTGAGTTGGAGAGGCTTGTGAGATGCCATGTGGGTACTAGGACCTGAAGCTGAATCCCTTGGAAGAAGAGCAAGTGCTCCCAATCCACACGGTCACCTCTCCTGCCTAATAGTGTTAACTTTTTAATAGAAGTTATTTTTTAAAAAGAAAATTATTTTATTTTCAGGGCTGTTTCAGTCCCATGCTTGTTTACCACACATGAGAAATGTCTGTAGAGGCCAGAAGAGGGCGTCAGATTCCTCTGATCTGGAGTTGCAGACTGTTGTGAGCCCCCAAGTAGGTGCTAAGAAACTTGGGTCCTCTGGAAAAGAGTTAGTTTTCTTAACCCCTGAGCCACCTCTGGCCTCAGTATAAACCATAAAATGTACTGATTGGTCACAAAGTTCCTCCTCTGTGTAACCCCTGGTCGTTGGCTCTGTTCAATGTCCTATGAAGTTGTAAACTATTTTCATTGATTTGTAGATACTCTTTATATATTCTTGATACAAATACTTTTTTAAGTGTGCAGGCCAAGCATAGTTTTCAATCTTTCAAATAACATGTTGTAGACAATACAACTCATAACATGTAGCTAAGTATGCAAAATGCTTCATTCATGAAACTAACCTTTTTGGGAGAAATTAGCTATGTGCCTGAAGTATAGTTCTCTCTTTATTCTTCACTAGTTTTTACCAGGTTCAAGGCCATCCGTCTGCTTGCGAAGGACACTCACACTGGGATCATTGAACTCTATGGTAAGCTTTCTGCCCACAGCAGCCATTTACCTGAACAAAGGTTCTAAGAGGCTTGAACTGGTTGCACTGAACCACAAGGGGGAGGTGTCTGACTTCAACTGAGATGGATGAAAATTACCCTGCTGACCCCTGCATGAATGAGAAATTAAAGGCACAGCACTCCCACCTGGCTGCCTGCCCTGGCGAGCATTTTAATTTTTTTCTCTCTCTCCTCCACTAGAGTCTGAGGCACTAACTCAATGAAATAATTTAACACACCAAGATGATTGAAGGACAGGTTTTGAAATGTAAACCGTGTCTTCTTCTGCCTACATCTTGACACCTGCCAATCCAAAGAACACCCAAGGTGGACCGGACGGAGCTGCTGGTGGAAATATCCACTTAATGCCTTTGAAACTCTTGTCTCGTTCTTCTGCAGACACCTGGAAAAATGCAAAGAGCACGTCTTGCGGAGTCTAGATTGCAGAATTATTAATCAGCGCTTGCGCCTGGCATGCTGTTAGGCTTCTCTGGCGGTTGAGGTCTCAGAACGGCAGCGATGAAGAATGGTGGCACTGGGGAGGGCATGTGACTCTTGTCTGGTTGAGTTTATCACAGCCTTCTGTTTACTCTTCATTACCTCAGAGCAAAGGCAAAATTGCTTTGAAGGGTGAGGCCAGTTGCTCGGTCGTCCGCTGCTCCCTTAATTGAGAATCCCATTAATCAGAAGAGGGGATCAGGCCTGGCTACTAGCTCCCTGGGTAGAGAGGGTTTGGGTCCACAGAGTTTGGTATGCTAATGACAACTGCCTCTCGTCATATGCTAGTCAAGAGTGACTCCCTAATCTGTAAACTGTGTGACAACCTGAGCATATGGTGACAGCTGAGAAGACAGAATGCTGTGTCCCACAGACAGGGGCTGGGGACTCGGGCTGGAGTTTCATTGGAGCAGAGGGCAAGGACACAGGAGGGCAGGAGCCTGAGAGAGCTGAACAAGGCAGGCTCTCACATTCTGGTCACAAATAACGAGGTACACATGTCCCTGCAGAGATTTTCTTGAATAGACCAGCCACAGAAGTCCTGTGTTCTTTTTTGTCCCATGTCTCATACTATTAAGAGTCCCACGCCAGGTTTTGAAGGAAGGCCTATAATAAATAATTAAAAGTTAAACTGGCCTTGCATTTCAGCCAATATCCTCCTGGGGGGAGGGGCCGTGGCTTAGGGCAATGATCTGTTTCAGAATGTTTCCTGGCTCGGGCTGCAGTATGACTCCCTTTTCCTAGCTGCCTTATGCTTTAGGGGCTTGGGCATCATCACAGACATAGTTTCTCTGGCAGCCTCTGTAGTTTGGGGAAGATCAATTATCTGATCAAGGCAGGAAGCAGATAGAGACCAGGACATAAGCCTTTTGGTACCCCATGCTCGCCCTGATATACATAATACCCCACCTTTGAGGCAAAGCTTTCCTTCATGCTACCCTTTAAGATAAAAAAACACATCAGGTAACCATTTGGAGTACGTGAGGGGTTGGAGGGCCTCACACCGCCAGGGTTCCTAGAGATGCAGGGGAGGGTTTAAGTGGAGCAGACACTGTGGAGGCCCTGACAGTGTGCGGATGCTTTGTTTGTGTTGGATGGCCGGGGAGCTGGCTGCTGGTCTTTGACTAATCGCTCCTGTCAACTTGATAAACACTAAAAACAAATGCACTAGAGAACAGCCGTGGCCCTTTCAGGTAAGGCATCTCTGGGGGGGGCACATTCCCCTGGTGGTCTTGGGGTGAACGGGTGCTGTGTACTGCCCTCCCATGGGCAGCGAAAAACCCATCCTAAGGCAGAGCAGGGACAGAGGGGTTGAACTTACGACCTGTGAGCCTGGTGTAACCCTTGATTTAGTCTCCAAGCACTCATATTTCTGTCCACTGATGTTACAGCACAGAAAACAATTTTCTCCCTGTGGCTGCTATGGTTCTTGGAGCCATAAAGTCTCCAAAGGTTAGAGGAACGGAAAGCGGTTGTGAGCAAGGCTTGGTCAGACAATTAACTTCTCAGAGTACAGGGAGCTTCTTGGTGCTGTTGGGAACCTCACAGCCCAATTGAAAGTGGAGTTTGCATCATCCTGGCTTTTGCTGCTGCTTTTGTCTCTTTTCCCTGTTTCATAGCCTCATGAGAATTCCCTCCATCCATTCTTTTCTTTTTGCTTTTCATCTTATCTTCCCAAGTTTGGGTCTCTTTGGAGCTGCCTGGTAGTTCTGTGTGTCCTCTGGTCACACTAGATGTGGAGACATGGTTTCTCTTGTGTTTCTAGGAGACTAGAAGAAAAGGGCTTCAGAAAAATGCCTTACTTATTTTAATTTAGGAAATACCTCCTGTACATTTGATGTGATTCTCAGAGTAACTGAGAATAAAGATTATGTGTGTGTGTTTATGTGTGTGTGTGTGTATGTATATGTGTGTGCATGTGTGTGTGTGTGTGTGTGTGGTTTTTGAGATTATTTCAGCCCCCTAGAACTGAAGGCTGTTTGCTCTGTCAACTGTCTTTTATATAAGATGAGATCTCTTTTGAGGACTTAATCTTGTGGGGAGTCACCACTGGGGCCCTGCCTTTGATGTGCTCACCCTTATAACATTATGTAGGGGCAGTTTCTACACTTCACATAAAAAGACACACACAGGGACCATTTTCTCAGGGATTGGTTACACCTCAAATTGGAATCCTGCATTTGGTCATGTGACTTACTCTTCACCAAGTCCTCTCTGACCCCAGGAAGACACTCCCCACCCATGCTGGAGAAGTTCAAGCTGGCTGAGGGAGGGGCAGGCCTGGACTCTAGCTGGGGAAAGTCACTTCTGGGAGTTTAAAGAATACACACTATCTAAAAGCTTTTTCCCCCTTTGTTGAAGTTACTTTTAACCCAAATGTGACTTTTAAAAGCTTGTTTCAATTATCAATCTGTCATCAGGTCCAAACTGCTGGTCCCAGATGCCTTTCCAGACAAAACAAAGATGAACACATTTGCTCAGGGCTGAGGTGGGGCACAAGGAAGAAAAAAAAATATCAAACCAATGGAGTAAAAGTTCTCTCAAGTCTGTGTCCTAAAGACCCATTCCTGAAGGAAATCCATAGATGTCTCATGTTTGCACACTTGGGGAATTTTACACTCTCAGTGACCTAGGCTACCATATCTACGCTGTGGGAAGATAATGAGGGGAAGTTATTTCAAGAGAAGCACGTCTGATTCTGAGGACCAAGGTTAACATGTTCACATAGCAAGCATCACAGATAGAGCTGTTAAGTAGTGAAACCCTTAATTTGGCCCTGTCATATCGCCCCATCATGGCTAAATTAAAAATGTCACAAGGTCAGTTTCAAAAGAAACTGGTATATTGAAATCCTGTCTTCTATCAATACCAAAAGAGTTTTGTTTTGGGAATGAGAATTCAAATCTTGCAGTAATTATTAACTCACCTCTCTCCCTCTCGCCTATGTTTATTCCCTCTTAGTTTCTAATCTCTCTGATTGCTAAGGACAAATACTTGTGATAAAAAAAAATTAGCCTTCTTTTTTGCCAGTTTGGCATATGGTCTCTCTCTCTCTCTCTTTCTCTTTCTCTCTCTCTCTCTCTCTCTCTCTCTCTCTCTCTCTCTCTCTCTCTCTCTCTCTCTCTCTCTCTCATCTCTGCAAGGGCAAACATTTTCATTAGCACCATGGTTTAATCATGGACTACAGCTCTGAGCTGTGATGTCATGCTGCTTCTAAAGAAGATTCTAGATAACAAAATCCTTTACATTTGCTGGTCCCGAAAGATACTTTTTGGAACATTATGTTCACCAGGCATTTGATGTATGAGCTGCATCTGATGTTATATTTTGTATTTTTCTCTCTCTCCCTCCTTCTCTCCCTCTCTTCTTCTTTCTTTACTTCTGCTTGCAGGAAATGACTTTTAACTCCTAGAAAATGTGATGTTGGAGGCAGTCTTAGAGGAGGAGACAGAGCATGTAAGGACTCTGCTGCCCTGGGTTGAATGTCAGTCTGTCTCACACCAAAGCAATAAACTTGAGTGTTGTGGGATGCAGATGGGAAACTGAGATATCAAACCGTGTTTGTTCCCTCCTAAGAGGCATCAGTGGAAACCCATTAATCACTTTGGTCAGGATAAAAATCACAAACACAATTTCCCAAGGGTCATCTTTGACCATTCAAAATTTAAATGTCACTTTTAGGAACATCAAAGAATATTTTAAAGTAACAATCATTGTGAGGTTGTTTAGCTGGAAGTCTTTTCTCTGACCTATCTAGTCCCTCTCTCACCTGCCAGTCCCTGCAGCAACTTAAGAAATAATTACTCAAAGGCTTAAAATTAATTATAATTGTTTGACCTATGGTTCAGGCTTATAACTTAGCCCATTTCTAGTAAGTTGTGTATCGCCATGTACCCCATGGCTTACCTGTAAGGCTCTGGTATCTTATTCCTCCAGCAGCTGCTGCTGTCTCCCTCACTCCACCTTCTTTCTCCCTGTATCTCTGTTCAGATTTCCCACCTAGCTATGTTCTGCCCTGCCATAGGCCCAAGGAGCTTCTTTATTAACCAATAGTTATAAAACATATTCACAGCATAAAGCGGAACATCCCACATCAAGGTTAAAAAAAGTCAATGTAAACAGAAGTGTTTATGTCACGTCTAACTCCTATTAGAGTCCTCCATCACACATCCCAGTGCCCACTTGATGGAGGAAGGTCATTGGTTAAATAAACTGCCTTGGACCTGATAGGTTAAAACATAGGTGGGTGGAGTAAACAGAACAGAATGCTGGGAGGAAGAGGAAGTGAGCTCCAGGGCAGACGCGATAGCTCTACTTTCTGAGGCAGACGCATGAAGCTCAGTCCCAGGATGGATGTAGGCTAGAATCTTTCCCGGTAAGACTGATGCTACACAGATTATTAGAGATGGGTTGATCGGGATATGAGAATTAGCCTGTAAAGGCTAGAGTTAATGGGCCAAGCAGTGTTTAAAAGAATACAGTTTGTGTGTTGTTATTTCGGGTAAAGCTAGCCGGCGGCCGGGGTGCTGGGGATGCAGCCCCGCTGCTCCTATTACTACAGAATGGCGCCCAACGTGGGGCACGAACCCACGACCCTGAGATTAAGAGTCCCATGCTCTACCGACTGAGCTAGCCGGGCAGCCAGGGTGCTGGGGACGCAGCCCCGCCACTCCTATTACTACAACCACTATTCAAAGCAATGTGTGAAACTCAAAGCCTTCATCAAGTACACTGAGATCCCTGTCTGGGAGCCAGCCTCACGCTTCTCTTTGAGATGAATTTTAAAATCAGCACAAAGCAAAAGTCCAGATAAGATGGCTAAGTACTCCACTATAGCCCATGGACAAAGTCTTGGTCACACGCCATTTACTGGGCCATGAACTGTCAAAAAACATGATGGGCATATAGACCACAAGTCCTCATGGGGCTTCTGCTACTGTACTGTCTGGTTTTGTGTCAACTTGACACAAGCTAGAGTCATCAGAGAGGAAGAAGCCGCAGCTGAGAAAATGCCTCCATGGGATCCAACTCAATTAGTGATCAATGGGGGAGGGCCCAGCCCATGGTTGGTGGTGTCATCCCTGGGCTGCTTGTCCTGGGTTCTATAAGAAAGCAGGCAGAGCAAGCCATGTGAAGCAAGCCGGTAAGCAGCACTCCTCCATGGCCTCTGCATCAGCTCCTGCCTCTGGGATCCTGCCCTGTTTGAGTTCCTATCCTGACTTTTTTCAGTGATGAACTGCAATATGTTAGATTAAGCCAAATAAAACCTTTCCTCCCTGAGTTCCTGTAGATCATTGTGTTTCCTTACAGCAATAGAAACCCCAAGACAGCTATTTTGATCAATTGCCTGTTAGGAAGGGACAATTGTTCAAGTCTAACACAGCTTTTACATCTCTCAATTCCAATGGTGAGTAGGGGAATTTTCTAGGGAGTCCTTGCCATTGCTACAAAAGTTACCACAGCAGTGATGGAGAGGTGAAATACACTGGGATGCTGATGAGATGCTCAAGCCACCCACAGATTCTGTACCACCCTGAGCCCATCAGCTTCCTTTGGCCAAATGAGCGGATATGTTTTTTTAAAAATTGTTTTTATTGAGCTATACATTTTCTCTGATCCCCTCCTTCCTTTCCCCTCCCCTTCTTCCCTTGCCCATGATCCCCATGCTCTCAATCTACTCAGGAGATATTGTCTTTTTCTACTTCCCATGTAGATTAGATCTATGTAAGTTTCTCTTAGGGTCCTCTTTGTTCCTAAGTTCTCTGGGATTGTAGGCTGTTTTTTCTTTGCTTTATGTCTAAAAGTCACTTATGAGTGAGTATGTATTATATTTTCCTTTAGGGGTTGGGTTACCTCACTCAGTATGATGTTTTCTATATCCAACTATTTGTCTGCAAATTCATGATGTCATTATCTTTTTTCCTTTGTGAAGTACTCCATTTTGTAAATGTACCACATTTTCCTTATCCATTCTTCAGTCGGTCAAGGGGTTTTAGGTTGTTTTCAGGTTCTGGTTATGACAAATAATGCTGCTATGAACATGGTTGAGAATATGTCCTTGTGGTATGATTGAGCATCCTTTGGGAATATATCCAAAAGTGGTATTTTTGGATCTTGAGGTAGGTTCCTTCCTAATTTTCTGAGAAATCATTGTACTGATATCCAAAGCAGCTGTACCAGCTTGGGCTTCCAGCAGAAATGGAGGAATGTTCCCTTTACCTCACATTTTCTTAAGTATAATTTTTCTTCAGTGCTTTTGATCTTGGCCATTCTTACAGGTATAAGATGGACTCTGAGTGTTGTTTTGATTTACATTTTTCTGATGGCTAAAGATATTGAGTATTTCCTTAAGTGTCTTTCATCCATTTTAGATTTCTCTGTTGAGAGTTTAGGTTCGTACCCCATAATTTTATTGGATTACGTGTTCTTTTGCTGACCAATTTCTTGAGTTCTTTGTATATTTTAGAGATCAGAGGCTGTGTTTTGTTGTATCGTCATATTGTTCTCTCATCTGCATACACCTGGAGTATGTTGGTGAGATACACCTTCTTTCTAGCTAGAGTTCCCAGACTTCTGCAGAGGAGAAAGCCCCCAACTGCAAAGTCCCTGTTCTTAGAACTGGCTGTAGAAGCTAAGAGAGATTCAAGTCTGTCTTCCTCTTTAGTGTGTGTTGTGGAGGCTTGAACATGTTGGAAAAAGCAGGTGCAGCCTTGAAGTGAATACTGGTAAAAGCTTGTTGGTCCTGCACAACTGGACACTTTTAAAACCAAATATCTTCCATCCTGATATTATACCTGTAATGGTCTGTCCTGTTCCTTTAAGAGACAAGCCCCCCCCCCACTTCCTCCTGTACATAGAAGCAAGCTATCTTTCTTTTGCTTCCAGCCTCAGTCCTTCCTTTAGATCTCTCTCCTGAAGAGGTAGCTGCTACCATGGCTCCCCCTCCCCCCTCTCTCTCTGTTGCTCCTTCTCTCTCTCTCTCTCTCTCTCTCTCTCTCTCTCTCTCTCTCTCTGCCTCTCTCTCCTCATCCCGCTTCTCCCTCCCTCTCCCTTCCCTTCTGTAACCTGCTAAATAAATATCCAACCTTACTCTGCATCATGTGCCTATCTGTCTCTGTCTCTCACCCACCTCGTGGCTCCCTGCCTGGGACCAGCTGCCTTCATGGTCCACCGTAAACTCATGGCCCACTGCCTGATATCACTTGGGAAACTTCAGTGTTTTATTCCTACCATAACATTTGGTGCTCATGACTCGGCCAGGCTCTTTCTGCATTTTGTAGACGCATGCAACCCTGGGCTCAGGAATCAGGTTTCTTTACAACAGCTCTGTGTTCTATTTGCCTGAATGCTGACCTCTATGTACACTAGCAGCTTTGATGGTGAGTTTTCCCCTTCTGGCCCCCAACCACAGCCTTCACAGCTATGGTTGAGACCTTTGCTATCTCTGGTTGCTTTCCATAGTGAAAAACGTGACTGGACTAACTTGGTTGGTCCTCCTATGCTAGCAATGCACACACTGTGAAGTGCCTTTAATTTGGAACCCAGAGTCCCTTCGATTTTTTTCTCCTTTTCTTTTCTCTTCTTTTCTTTCTTTTTCTTTTCTGTTCTTTTCTTTTCAACCATTTGTAAGTTGTCCCCACTATGACAGAACTTTCTGAGCAGCCTCTAGCCTCTCTGGTTTCCAAGTCGCCCAGACTGTAGCCTGTCAGGCTTCCACACCCTGCCTGTAGAGAAAATATCTTTTTCTATAGGCTTTGTGGTGTCACTGTTTCATTAACACCCTGACTGTAGAGAGGAGAAATTCTTCTAGCGGCCCTGCAGTGTTAGTTCACTGTTTTCATGTTTTCAGCTATTTAATATAAACCCTCAAACTGTCAGCCACCCACCTGGGAATGCTCTGCCAGTGTCCCTCCTGCCCCACTTTCCTCAAACTATCCCTGCCACTACTACTGCTGGGTCCACAGAAAATGACAAGATTAGTTGGAAACACAAGACAGCTGCTTTTAATTCCAGCCTTTGGTGGATCACAACTCTAGGTCTCTCTTGTTATTATGTGTAAAACTCCCTCAGCTCAAAAACATAGCTTCTCCATACAACATGTGACCGCTGCCATTTTGACTGATAGCCAGGTCAGGTGACCAAGTTCTGCCATCTTTACTGAGGTATACCCTGCCTGGTCCCCTGGTTTACTTATGTTTTTGTCTCTAAATTCCTCTTGCTGACTCTGTTACATGTGTGTTTTGTGCAGTGGCATGCCTTTGGTAGGGCCCACCAAGAGCATCCACTTCACCCAATTCTTGTTCATTGTGGTGTGTGTGTGTGTGTGTGTGTGTGTGTGTGTGTGGTGTGTGCATAATATAACTTAGATGCATTTATGTTTACTGTTAAATGTTGTAACTGTCCATTACATCTCATTCCAGAATAAAAAAAACCCAATAACTCTCATGTTTTAAGCTGGTGTGTACTTTTAAGTCTCTTACAATAATGCTGTATATTTAATCCAACCCTGCTTCACCTGTTGAGAGCCAGTACAGTCAAGCTCAGACCCAGCTCTCCAGGCAAATTCTATAACTTATCTATATCTGGTAAGCAGTCCTTAACTGCTCAGAGATCTGGGGCAAATATGGCATTTAAATGCTTAATTATTAAAAAAAAATCTTTTCATAACAAAAAGAGACAGGTTGGCTCCTAGCAGCAGCCCTCTATTTCCTCCCAAGAAGATAGAAGACAGATGGGCACAAAACAATGTCTATCTGCAATTTGTTTCAATTGCCAAGCACTGACCACTGTTCGAAACTTCCTTTCATCTAAACTGAAGATCTCCAGACATGAACAGAATTGCTGGAATCGACAGCCTAGGTCAAGGTAGGTTTGTCTTACTACAAATTTCTTAGCCTACAGGATCTTTTGGAGCCTGGCAGGCCCTGTGCTAAACAGGAAAAGGCAAATATGACCCTCAGTGACCATGGGGGACCATGAGGATTAGCTCTCGGTGCCAACAAAATAAGTTCTCTGTTGTTTTTAATCAATAACTCAAGTAAAAATTTATCCTTCTCAAAGATCTCTGATGCAGTTTGACAGCTGAGAGGGTTTGTTGTTTAAAAGGACAGCCTCACCAAACAAATTTCAATAGTTATTCTCTCTCACACTGCCTTTTATAGTCTTAACGATACTTTTCATTATGCAAAACATCTGTCACAGTCATTCTGACATAAGTATGTTAAAACTTATGTTTTCATAAACCCAAAAAAAATTCTTATGAGTTTCAGGGAGCTGAATTGAAGGATCCAATTTAAACAGGTCAGATACACTTCTCTCAATTCTCTGGTCCTATTTTTTTTTTCCTAAACTTAAGTTTGTCCTCTGTTCTGCCAATACCTTAAACAGGTGTAAGAGACACTTGACATTTCCATACCACAAACGCCAGACAGGAGCAAGAGACCAGCCCAGGATGTGACAAGCACCCAGCTTTCTTAGGTCTGCCCACCCCCAACAATACCACAAATAAGCAGGAAGCACTCTTGAGAAACTACCATCCCAATTCTTTTAACCTGTTGTGCCTAACCTCCCTCCTTTTAAAAAAGAGATGGGAATGTAATGGTCTGCCCTGTTCCTTTAAGAGACCAGCACCACACATTCCCCTCCTGTATGCAGAGGCAAGCCATCTTCTGCTTCCAGCCTGAATCCTTCCTTTCCTTATCTCTCCCAAAGAGGTAGCTGCTGCCATGGCTCCTCTCCTCCCTCCTTCTGTTTCTCTTTCTCTCTCTCTCTGTCTCTCTTTCCTCATCCCCCTTCTCCCTCCTTCTCTCCTTTCTCCTTCCCTTCCATAACCCACTAAATAAATATCCAACCTCATTTTGCATGGCATGCCTATTCATCCCTGTCTCTAATCCACTACATGGCTCCCTGCCTGGGACTGACTGTCTTTGTGGCCAACTGCCCACTGCTGCCACTTGGGGAACTTCAGCATTTATTTTTTTTTTTACCATAACAATACACTGTCATTTTTAGAGATCAAAATTATCTTATTTGAAGGACATATATACATTTTAATGTTATCTTAATTTGTCAAGATAAATAAGGTTGAGGTTTTATCAGCTAGCTTTGGGTTTTCTATTTGGTATTTTGCTGTTTTGTGTAATCCTTGGCTCTTGGTGCTTCTTTAGTGAGGTCAATATTTTGCACTGAAAATCAATTGTGTGGGTTTGGTTGAAATATAGTCAAAACCATTTGATCAGATATCAGTGAAGGTATCTTCAGACACAACTAACATTTTAATGAGTGGCCTATAAGTAAATCAAGTTAGTTTCCAGGGTGTGGGTGTGCTTCATCCAATCAGTTGAACGTCTTTTAAGAGAAAAGATCAGTAGCACCTCTGAGAAGAAAGAGGAAGCTCTTAGATTCAGAGCTGGCTTGAAATCCTTGGAATTCAAACAGCCCTAGGATCAAATCTGGCAAGGGCTTTCAATGTGATTGTCTGTCCGTTATGTTTCAGGTTTGCAAGCTCTCCTTCTCTCTTCCTGTCTTTCTTTTCCTCCCTCCCTCCCTCTCTCTCTTCTCTCTCTCTCTCTCTCTCTCTCACATTCTCTGTCTCTGTCTGTCTGTCTGTCTGTCTCTCTCTATCTCTGTCTCTCTCTCACACACACACAATTCCTTGTTAGTCTAGCCTAGGGATCGATGGGACTACTGAAAGCTGCAGGCCTGGCTGGAGGTCCCTGTCTAAACACAGTCAGGTCTGCTGAAGAGTCCCCTCTTTTGCAGTAGCCGTTTACCACTTTATCTGACCATCTGACCTCGAGGGAAGGCTTCACCAATCTTGTCTGGACTTTCTTATAAACTGTCTTCTTCCTACACAGTGCTGTGTGAGTAATGTGGTCTGTCCAATCTACTTCTGAGAAATCGTTGTTCAGGTATGCGTATAATTTACATTAGTAGCTGAGCAAAGTAGATACCCTCTCTAGGATGGATGGGTCATATACAATCAATTGAGAGTCTAGGGAAAACAAAGATGCTAACCTCTAAAGGGAGTGAAGTCTTTCTGTGTGGTTGCCTTCAAGTGGGATGTTAGCATTTTCTGTTATCAGACTGCATATACCCTCAGTATGATGATAGTGTTGATGGCCAACTGTGGTGATATTTCGTTTGTGATCTAACAAATAAACCTTGCCTGAAGATCAGAATGTGGAGCTAAGTTACTACTTAGCCTTAGAGGCCAGACAGTGGTGGGGTACACCTTTAATCCCAGCATTTGGGAGACAGAGGCAAACTGATCTCTGTGAGTTCAAGGCTACCCTGGCCTTCTAGATTGAACCAGTCTCAAAGAGAAATAAATCCAGGCAGTGTTGGCTTACACCTTTAATACCAGCTTAAGGACGTGGACACAAGAAGGGATATGGCTGGGGAAAGAGAGGAATATGAGGTAGGAGGAGAAAGCACATTCAATATGAGGATTTGTGGAGACAGCATCTTGCCCCCTTTGGTCTGAGGATTCTGTAGAGGAAAAAAGTCTCTCTAGAGGCTGGCCCCTTTGCTTCTCTGATCTTTCAGTATTTACTCTGATATCTGACTCCTGGTTTTATTATTAAGATTAATTAGAATTTGTGCAACAGTCAATTTGACAGAATTGGAATTCACATAAGAGACAAGTGTCCAGTCACACCTCTCAGGGATTGTGTAGATTAGGTTAGTTTTATGCATGCCTGTGAGGGTGTGTCTCACTTAAGTAAGGTAGGAATATGGTCCATAAGGAGGGTGGCATCTTGGTCATTCCTGGGTGGCTTGGGTCCCACACTGTATAAGAAAGGAACTTGTTGGACATAAACATGCTTACTGTCTGTGGGTGTGAAGTGACTTACTGTCTTGTGCCTGTGGGTGTGAAGTGCCTATCTCCTGCCTGTGGGTGTGAAGTCTTATTTCCTGCGTGTGGGTGTGAAGTGCTTTACTGTCTCCTGCCTGTGGGTGTGAACACCTTACTGTCTCCTGCCCTCGGGTGTGAAGGGCCCCACTGCTTCCAGCTCCTGCTGCAGTAACTTCCTACACCCTCAAACCATGAGCCAAAGTGAATATTTCTCCCTTGAGTTGCTTTTATCAGGATGTTTTATTACAGAATCAGAAATAACTAATACATTCAAGGTGAAATCGTTGGCCTTCACCCTTGGAGGGCATTCCAGGCCCTCCCACTTACTGCCTCACCATAGGGACAAAAGTTTCACAACCTCCATTAACGACAGTTGGCAAAGCTTAAGAGAAATTGATTCATGTTTATCTCCTACTGGTTCTGTTTCTGTGGAAACCCTAATATAGATCCGTCCATGGGCAAAACACTACACAATAAGCTACAACGGCAACAGAGACATGGTCCATGGTCTTACAGGAGTCTCCACACAGTGTAACATGAGAGGGATAAGGAAGGTGGAGGCCAAACATTGCTTGATTGAAAACAAAGGGATCTGAGGAGGAGGAGATTGGGCTGCGGCCTCCAGGATGAGAGGAAACCATTCTTCAAGGAACAAAAAGGGAATTGATGCCCAATTGTAGCACCTCACATGTGACAAGCTCCACAGTATATCACCCTAGAGGTGTACCACACTAACAAGAGCCTTCATGGGATGTCACCAAGCCTTGTCCCACTCCTGGTCCTGTCTGTAGAATGCACTAGAGATGCACCTTTGAACAGATACCTCCTTTTTCCTGAGACTCCACATCTCCAGGGACTGGAGATGGCAACACATTATAGGATTATGGAGAACAGTGAGATTTTTGGGACATGTCTAGCACATTCAACTATTATGTAAATGCTGGATGACTTCACTTCCCTAGTGTCCCTTCTGGGATCAGACAGAACAAATCTATCCCAGATCTGAGTGGGATATAATATGTTTGAATGTGTTTCCCCATCTGGCCTTGTTACCATTTATGGAATAAACTGGCTCATCGTTTCTTACCTGTCAATAAACTCAGCATTGAAAATTTCTATCTCATAATGTATTTTTTTTCTCTCAAAATGAATAAATAAAAGCCTCAGACCTCCTAGGCTTATATCATGCTAGAACAAAGGTGTTACAATTTTGGTACCATGAATTTCTTTTTTTTTTAATTTTAGAAAAAAATATTGTCATTTCTTTTTAAAATCAGAGCTGTCAATTATGCTGAAAGTCCTGGGTTCCTTAATCTCATTTTTATAAAAAAAATAATTGGAAGGATCGCAGGCAAAGAAAAGCATAACAAAATCCCTATTGCATGCATACGCACAGTCCGGCCTCTGTAAACTCTGTTATTTCCCCCTTCCTTAGTGGTTGAAACATTAGCAGGTAAATGGAAACCAGTGGAGAATCTCACATGATGGCTACCTCTCTATCCCAGCATGCGATCGTCATGAAGCAGGAGCTTCTGCATCACCAGCGTCAATCTGAAGATGTTGGTAAGTCATGGGGACCAAGCTGTCTTTTCCTAGACTGTACCGTGGGGTCACCTGACCAGCTCCCAGCCAGGGAGGACAGTGTACATCGTTCTTGCTCTGTAGTGAGCCCTGGTCAGTCAGTGTTCAGTCAGATTTCTGCTTTGAATCTGCAGCTATGCTAATAATGACATCTTGAATTTTGCAGGCAAATAGATGGAGCTAGAAAACATCATTGTGAGTGACATAACCCAGACCCAGAACGAGTTATCACATGTACTCACTCATAAGTAGTTTTTAAACATAAAACAAACAAACAACAACAACAAAAAAAAAAACAGCCCGCAAATCACAATCCCAGAGAACTTAGACAACAATGAGGACCCTAAGAGAGACTTACATAGATCTAATCTACATGGGAAGTAAAAAAAGACAAGATCTCTTGAGTAAATTGGGAGCATGGGAACCTTGGGGGAGGGTTTAAGCAGAGGGGAGAGGCAAGGAAGGGAGCAATAAAAATCAATAAAAAAATTAAAAATAGAAATAGTTGGTTGAGAAGATGAAGGAGGGAAGTAGAAGGCTAGAGAAGGAGAACCTCAAAGGTTTTGAACAGAAAACATATGGTTTATGGGTCATTGTTTAGACATGAGCCCACTCAACTCTACTATACTATCAATACTTCCCTGAGCAGTGTGTGGTTGCCTTGGGATGTTCTGGGGGTTGGAGTGGGTGAGTTCATAATGCTTTGTATATTAGCTGAGCCCCCAAGGATGCTCACACAACAGAAAAGGGGAGAGAACAGGTACAGCTGTCATTCATCTGCCCACCAGACAGCCCCAGAATGGACAACCGGAAGACTCTGCACCGATCTTCTACCTTCCTCCTGAATATCTGGCTCTTGGTTGAAAACTCTTTTAAAATTTACTTATTTATGCATATGAGATGAGGACTTCTTAAATGGATCTGTGCTCTTGGTCAATTCTTGAAAAAGTCTTAAAATTGAGTCTTGTTACTTAGTGATTTAGAACACACAAAGATGGATTTAAAGATTACCCTGCTCTCTAGTGATCAATTTCCCAAGTTTGAATTATAGTTCAATGGACTATTTAACTGAACAGAGAGTTGAAGGCGAAGGCGTAAGTCAAAAACAATCCCACACCAGTTTAGAATTATGATTAATAGAATGGTTATTTATTTAAAGGGGAAAAAACTTACAGATCACCATTCCAGACAACAGCCCTCTGTGCAATCAGGAAGGGAGTCTAGTCGCCAGAAGCAGAGCAGGAAGTAAGAGAGGAGGGAAATGGCTGCATTTTAAAAGAGACCACGCCCCAATGGGCTGGTATCTCAGTGGCTATTGGCTGGAGGAGCAGAAGGAGCTCCCACAACAGAGAGTGCCAAGTTTGCTTCTGTTTCTGTGATAAACAATGTGACAAAAATCAATTATGGGGGAGGGGAGAAGAAAGGGTTTATTTCATCTTCCTGGCTACAGCCTATTATTGAGGGATGCCAGGGCAGGAGCTTGGACTGAAACCATGGAGGAATGCTGTTGCTGGCTTGTTCACTGGCTCACTCTTAACTAGTTTTCTTATACAGCCCAAGTCCTCCTTTCCAGGAATGGTGCTGCCCACAGTGAGCTGGGCCCTCCCACATCATCAATAAAGACAATCCCTCACACAGCCACATGCTAATCTGACAGAGGCAGTTTTTCTGTTGAACTTTTCTGTTCCCAACAGGAGTTAGATTGTGTCAACTTGACAATAAATCTCACCAGGACAGATAAATATATAAGTGCTGCCTATATCTACTGCATGTATAAACACATGACCATGTGTGGGTGTGTAAAAGAGCACTATCAGGCAATGTTAACACATTGCTTTTACACTTAGGTTTTCAAATCATAAAACTGATATCAGTATCTTTTCCAATGTCATCCTTAGAGTTTCTTTCCGTTTTCATCCTTCATGGAAGAAAAGGCAGCATTAAGGGCTTATACACCATGAATTCCCATCTGAATTACAAGAGCCTCTTTCAAAAATGGAGCTGCCTCGGAAGCTGTCAGCACATTTTACAGGTAACCAATCTACTTTGATTAGCTTTCCCATAATAAACATATACATGCCATATAGGTGACCCCCGAGGAAAGCAAGTCCTCAGAACTGTGAAGGGCAATGAGATGAGCTAAATCCTCTTGCTATCCCTCTCTTCCACCATGTTAGAGCATTGGTTTGGAAGGACTGTCCCTTCTTCCTCTGCTCTGAAAATAACATTTCAATGAGCATTAGCATGGACCTCCCCTAGCTAAACTGCCATTTATTTAAAGTTGAGTTTTATTCTCACAGAGATGCAGGTCTCTCTTGTCTTCTTTAGCTGGTTTTTGAAAACCTGCCCCAAGGTTTTTATGCACACAATGGACCACTCATCTTTAGAGAGCTGAGTATTCCCAGATGTCAGTCTATTCTCTCTGGCTTGTAATCTTGGTAGTAGACACTTTCCCTCATATTACAGATGCCCTTTGCCTTGAGTTTCTGGTGTAGCACTAGGGAGTCAATATTTTTTTGACTTAAACATTTTAACCACTAACTCCCACCTTTAATATAAAACTGTTGAAAAGAAGAAACTGTGAGTATGCTCTGAAACCCAGGTCATTGTCTGTCAAATACAAAGTCCTTCAAGGTTGCAGGGCTTTTTAGAATGTTGGGATAATGGATACAGAATCATACTCAGACTTTTCATGTCTGCTTAGTCTCTGATATACAGACCAATTTTCTGAAAAATTAAATCTGTTGGGGACAGAGCTATCTGGACCAAGGAGCATGGTGGCCTCAACTGTGGAGCTTCTAACACTTGTAATTTACCATATCCCAAACCATGGAGTCAGAGCTCTGAGGCTCAGGCTTTGCAATGCAAACTTGACCCTAACTTGACCAGGTGTATCTGGTATACCCCTAGACAGTGGAAATGGTCTGCACAGTGTTCCCTGTGCTCAGTTTAAACCAATTAACAGGGCTCTGTGTAGAATGCTACCAGCTTCCCAATGGGGTCTTTTCTTGTACTTCTGTTTTGCCGATACAAATCTCTGGAGCTTTTAGGGGATGTTTTTATTTGAAGAGGTCATTGAAATGGATGTAGTCAGAGATCTGTAGATGCAGTTAGAGATTTTCTCATGAAGGTAAAAAAGTCTGGTAGTGAGTCTAACCAGTGAGATAAAAAATGTTGTTCTGACTCATCCTGTAAGTGACTTGCTTTCTACACCTGTTGGAATTTAGACCATGTTAGCAGTAGGAAAAATACCCATGAAATGCCAGCTTCCAGATGTGACAGGGCTGATGTACACATCAACTCATAACTGTGAGTGCCTGCCTGTAGGCAGGTTTCCCTGTGCTGCAGCCGCTTCCCAAATAACCGACGTGGAGACTCCCTATTAATAACAAATACTCAGTTGCTAGCTCAGGCTTGTTACTAGCTAACACTTACACTTAAATTAACCCATATTTCTTATCTATGTTTTGCCAAGTGGCTTGGTCCATTTCTCAGTACAGCGTATCTATCTTGCTTTCTTTGCATCTGCTGATGACTCTCTGGCTCTGCCCTTCCTCATCCCAGTATCTTCAGTTTGATGGTCCTGCCTAGATTTATCCTGCCTTGCTATAGGCTAATCAGCTTCTTCATTAACCAATGAGAGCGAAACCTATTCACAGAGTGCAGAAGGGTTATTCTATAGCCCTGCCAGTACAATTCCAACGTGGGTGAGGAGGCCACGGAGCCTCACCCCTTGTGGAGGAGGTATTGGTGGCTGATGGCTATGGATGGAGGAAGAGCCCTTTTCCTCTGAGGACTTGGTTCCTGGGAGCTGAAGTTGCCCACACATTACTAGATAGCTCTACACTCTGGCCCATATGGGAAATCACTAACTGGACTCAGAAGGTTATCAATAACAACAAATAAAGGCAGATGTGAAGTTGGGTGGGACATGAGTGGGGATTGCTACAAGAATTTGGAGGAATGAGGTAGCAGTGGAATAATACGACTAAAATACATTGCTTATGGATATGAAAGTTTCAAAGGTCAAACACAAATAACATGAGAGTAACCTGAGACTAAGGTAATTAATCCAAAATTTAATGACCATAGTTAATAGTTAGTTTAAGTCATTATTATTATTACTATTACTGTGATGTCTCTTTTTATAAGACAAAACCAGGTTGGAGGAGAGAATCTGAGCAAATAACTGAGAAGCAAGTGTTCCATTGTTTCAATGGTCCTCAAAGAGACTGAGTGCCCGTGAACAAGCATGACCATGGGAAAGAGGAGAAAGGAAGGTCGGAGAACACTCATGAGTAAACCATCAGGGAAGAGTCTGCCTTACTACCTGGCTGAGTAGATAGGCTGGGGATTCTGGCTAAAATGAAGCCAACTCTTGAATCCTCCTGAGTTCACTTCCTGGCTCTACTTCTCATGTTCTTACACCAGTCACTAGACTTGGCTCTATCAATGCCAAATGGTGACGGTGGCCCATGAACCCAGAGATGCTGATTTGAGTATTAAAAGTAGGTACAAATTTGTTTTCTAATCAGTTGTTTTAATTTTAGCTGCATTTATGTTTATCTTTCTATAGCTTTGTTTTGTTTATACGTTTATATTCAGTGAAATAGTGAAAAACTAATCTTTTTAGGGTGTCCTTTAATTTCTAAGTGTTTTGGGAAATGTCATGAGACAGGGGTATGAGATCTGATTTGTAGTCACCCCTGCCCCATCCTCTATAAGGGCATCCAGAAGGACTGTCCTTGTCTCTGCCTGACCATTGTATGTAGGCAACTGGAACTTGCCTATTTCTTTCCCATTTCATACAAGGGTCCTCTTGAGCTCATCAACGTACTATGCCACCCACCCTGTTCCCAATCTTTTTCACTTCCTGCATCTCTACAGGTTATGGGGAAATATCACCATTCATGCAATTACAGTTCAACATTGGGCTTAAATTACAGTCTTGGTTGGTCTCGGAATCATCTGCCTGACCTAAAGAAACCACTTTGTATCTTGTCCTACTGTTGAGACAAGGAGCCTATATTGCATGTGGCTTAACTCCAGCTTTGCCAGCATCTTCAACGACAGCCTGCTCCACTATTACCTCTGCTCATCTCTCGACCTCTGCAACCAAAATCCCTGTGGAGGCGAGAGAGGAGAGTGGGAACTCGGTGTGGTCTGTTGAGATCTAGGCTCAGTACTCATCGCCTCTATCGCTGCTCTCTTTACACCTTGCTGCATGCCTCGTCTCGGGAGTTGAACGGTATCTCTGACTGACCACGAGCTTGCGCCCCCAGTCTTCCGCTGGAACTTCACCTGCAGCATCGGTGAAGGACTTCTCCCCTCAAATTCCAACTGATGCTGTGTTCAACAAAGACAGAATTTCCAGTTTCAAAGAAAATGAGTCGTTGCTGTTATCTGATCGTGTGTCAGACAGTCTAGCCAGATAATCAGACAAGCAAAATAACAGAGAATGATTCAGCAGGTGTGGTGGTTTGGATGAAAAATGTTCCCTGTTGTCTTTGGTATCTGAAAGATTGTTTCTTGGTTGGTGGCATTGTTGAGGGAGATCTTGAGGTGGCACAACTGTGACGAGGAAAGTATCTTACTGGGGGTGGTCTTTGGGACTAACTCTCTCATCAATGATGGGCTCTAACCTTCTGGGACCACAGGTCAAAGTAACTTATTCCTTTTATAAGCTGCTTTCGTCACCATGTTTTATCACAGCAATGGAAAAGTAACATATAACAGGAAGGGAAAAATTTGTTTGTGCATGATGCAATATTTACAAACATGCATGACAATAGTGATCTTTTGAGAAATGTACAGTTGAGTAGTTTTGCTGATACGTGATCATCACACAAAATGCAAAAGTTTACCTCCACTACTGCAAACAACTGATCAGAAAATAAAACATTAAGCAGTCTAAGTAAGGGTAATAATAAAATGCCCCAAATATATGAGAATTGACAAATAATATCAAACAACCTATATGTAATCACAGAAAAAAAATGCCTAAATATCAAAGGATTGACAAATCAAAAACTTTGCCAAAAAATACATCAAAGGATAAAAAGAGTCATAGAGAATATACTTTTCCAATGTGGTGTAAAAAAGTCATTCCCAAATGAATGTCTAAACTCAATGTAGTTATTTTCAAAATCACAACAGTATATAAAAGAATTACCAAATGGAGTCTAGATATAAAAGAAAGAACAACTAGTTTGAAAATGAAGCTAGAGAAATCGCCATGCTGATTAAGAAATACTGGGGGAATTGAGAGATGTTTCTCTCGGTTAAGATCACTCATTACTCTTTCAGAGGACCTGGATTCCATTCCCAGCATCTGGCATGGGAACAGAACCATCTCTAATTCCAGTTCTGGGGGATACATTGCCATCTTGTGGTCACCATGGGCACCTGCACATGGGGTACCCATGCTGATGCACACAAACATACACTCATAATTAAAAATAAGTCTTACAGAATTGCATCACATTACCATCCAAGAAGAGACCAACAAGATACAAGTGATTGGTTGAGGAGCAATCATTCCTCAACCGGAAGCTGCTATGAGTGTGTCTTAGGTAGGATTTACATTGCTGTGGAGTGACACGGTAACCATGCAACTCTTATAAAGAAAACATTTAATGGAGGGACTTCACTTACAGTTCAGAGGTCTGGTCCATTAGGACCATGAAGTGGAGCATGGACATGAAGTGTCGGGCAGGCAGAAAACTGACTCTACTTCTCCTAACAGCCATCAATAGTCCATGATTTCTCAGCTAGTGGTGGGACTTTATGAGTCTCTTCTTGTCTAATCTAGGGTTTTAGGTCAACAATTTGACACTGCAACATGATGTTGCCATCTACTGAACTTCGTGTTTGAGAATCATACAACTGAGCTAAACACACAACCTTGCATATGTGTTCTCTCTCTCTCTCTCTCTCTCTCTCTCTCTCTCACACACACACACACACACACACACACACACACACACACACACTAATACCTCATGATGTTTTAATCTGTGATTTTTGAGGTGAGATTGATTTCTAATGCCTTAGTTTCATGATGCTGTGTGTGGGGCCCACAAGTTACAGGTTGAACACACTTGTGGGCCTTAGGGGCCTTGACGTATTAATATGGATTTGATGGAGACACACACATGGTATGCCTAGCAGGTGCAGAGACTTTAAAAGGAGCAATCAAAAGCATACTTTGAAAGGATTACTTTGTAATGTAGATGGTGTACTAACTATAAAGCCCAGTACACACAGTAGGATCTTCTCAGTGTTTGTGATTGTAGACTGGTCTACAAAGGCAAACAAAGTTCCCTAGGAAGCAGCAAGATTAGGTTATGTTAGAGGATCTATTGTGTTTTCATCTCAAGCCCCACTCCACACTGGCAGAAGCTTTATCTATAGAGAAATCCAGATGCACAGTTGCATCAGTAAGCATCCCTGGCTTCTGAAAGGACTGTGAAGCAGAATGCCTCAGATGGGAGGATCATGAATCAAACAATCCCACACCACCTCTGAATAGGGTATATTAAGGCTTTTCTTTATTAAAAGGGAAAACTCAGGGAACAGGAACAGGGGTCCAGCATCCAGGTGTGGAACACAGGAAGAGAGGGGTGAGTGGGTGGGACTGTGGCTCTTTGGTACCCCAAAACCATACCTTAAGCTTGTGCAGGTTCTCAAAGGCCATTGGCTGAAGAATATTCCCCATCATCTCTTCCTTTTGTCTAATAGAGTGTTCCAAACCTAATAAAAACTATGTTCAATAAGAACAGATATCAAGTATAAAATTAGAATTACAACCAGCATAAAAAATACTAAGCAAGGAACATATGCTAAAATGTTCCAATAATCATTCTATCTTAAGGAGTCTAAATCTTGTATTAGAAATGGCTTGGTTAAATCATAAGAGGACAATAACTACGACTATCTAATCTTCAACTCCATTGAAGGTCTGAGAAGGGAGATAATATTACTTGAGTAGGCAGGAAGTGCAATCAAGCAGCTTCTAGAATGCGCAGTAGATAACAGAGACAACTGACTACCTGGGCAATCACCCAAAGTCTCATTTGTAATGTTGGAGCAACCAAATTTGGCTGAGGCCTATAGTAAGTGACAGACAATTTTCAGAGGCAGGAAATTTTTTTTAAAACCGTGTTACCCTGTCTTGGCAAGGTTTGGTAGTCTTTTTTCTTATATCCTGTTTGTCCATTACAGACACCATGAATTCTGTCAGTGGTCGAGGCATGGGTAGTTCCTTTCCAAAGGCCAGTTTTTCCAAGAAGAAAATAAGCTCCAAGTGGAGTGTCTTTGGAGCTCAACATTCTAGCCCTTCTGTATATATGTTGCTTTTATTGATTATAAAAAAGCTGCTTTCAGCCAATAGCTTAACAGAACATAGCCAGGCTGAAAAAGATGTATAGAGAGAACAGGTAGAGTCAAAGAGAAGCCATGTAGCTGCCACAGGAGACAGCCACCTCCACTGGATCCTGGTGAAACTTTACAAGTAGGCCATGACTTCATGGTGATGCACAGATTAATGGAGATGGGCTAGTTTAGGACACGAGAGCTAGTTAGAAATACACTTAAGCTATTGGCCAACCAGTATTGTGAATAATATAGTTTCTGTGTGGTTGTTTTGAGTTTGAGTAGCCAGGAACGAACAAGCAGCTTCCAACAACAAAGCTGGAAGCTAAAGTAGGGCAGGGCTTAGCCTAGGGGCTCTGGTATATTCTGCCCATTCATCCTCTTGTTCTGCATTCAAGAGGTGCAGGTTCATTTCTTGCTGGATGTTAGCAACAGTTTTGGGCTTCAAGCTGCCCACAGAAGACCCATTTGAGAACATGACTTTTGGCATATTCTGACGCTTAGGACCTGCTACAGCGAATCAGAGTCCACGCTGATGGTCTGAAGACACCAGTGTGCAGAAAGGTCCTTCCCTGTGATCACTGTCTAGCAGCGAACACCTTCTGTCATTTCTGTTCTGGTTGTTTCAGCACAGAGCAACAGCAGCGCCCGCCGGCAGGGGTGGGGGATTTTCTCACTGAAGTTTAGCAAGGACTCCACCCAACTGGACCTCTAAACTGGGAAAGCATCAGGTATATTTAGCATAAAATGCGAAAGGAGAAGACTTGGGAAACAGAAGACAAAACAAAGTAGACATTCAGCAGAGGAAGTTGAAGAGCAGAAAGGTTAAGACCTTAGGGGAACGGTATACTTAGAGAAACTAGGTTCTCATGGCATGGTCTAGAGACTCCAAGAATTGATATTGGTACTTAAACAAATTCAGATCCCTGACGAGTCAAGCAGGAAAGTTAAACTCTGCCTGCTCACGGGCTGTTACACCAAGACCTCAAGGAGTCTGAGGCCTATGGTAAAGGAGAGCCCCATGTATATGGGTCCCTCTGTTTCCAGTACCCCTGAGGCCACCAAGCAGAGTGTATGCATTTCCAATGAAGTTTTCCTGTTGGTTAATGCAGTGCTGACTCAAGTCTCTGTGGGCCTCGGCCTTATTTAAAATGGGCAAATTGATTTCCTAGCCCAGGAACAGCACAGACATAAAAAGGGACATATGGCTTTTTGACATCAAATAGTTTTTTAACATAACAAACTATTTTGATAAATTGAGTGCTTCCAAATCAAAGCCAGATGGGAGGTGCCTGGACCAAAGGGCAGACAGACCATGGATAATTGCCCACAGTTCAAACAGGAAAGTAGGTCTAAGAGGTAGAAGGCAGGGCTGAAGGAAGTCCTTGGCTCATCACAGGCCTTCTCCAGGCGCCACGAGGCTGTGCTGTTAAATTCTCATTAGTCAGAGGGAACATAACAAGACTGAAAGGGAAACGCTGGTATTTCCTAGAAAGAGAATTTTGCCACTTTATGTGAAATATCTAATGGGCCATAGGCAGCAAATATATAGACTTAATGGTTTAATGGGAAAAAGAGAGCCCTCTCCCTCCCGGGATATGTGTGTGCATATGAGTGTATGTGCGTGCATGTTAGCTGTGGAGTGGATGAGGTCAGCAATAGCTTCATGCACAGAAGAGAGTTCATGGTCAGCATGAACAGAAGCTAGCCTGTAGCATCAGATGATGGCGATTTTGCCTGTAACTCCAAATTCCAACCTGCTTGCAAAATACGCCACGTTAGAAATGGAATTAAAGGGGTTGGAGAGAGACTAGTTAGTAAAGGGCTTGCTTGCGCAAGCGAGAGGGTCTGAGTTTGGACCCCAACCTCCACACAGAGGTCAGATGTGGGGGTGCCAGTCTGCAGTCTCAGCACTGTGAAGGTAAAGGAAGGCAGGTTCAGTGAGAGTCCCTGTCTCAAAAGGTTAAGTTGGGGCACAGTGGTGGAAGACACACAGTGTGAGCCCTAGATCCTAACATACATCCACACATGTGCATGAGAGAGAGAGAGAGAGAGAGAGAGAGAGAGAGAGAGAGAGAGAGAGAGAGAGAGAGAGAAAGAGAGAGAGAAGAGAGAGCAAACAGACCAAACAACACACTGACCTGTGTTACTGTCTTTTGCAGGTTGCTGGCTCTGTGGTAAGGTTCAGGTTGTGCGCTCTTCTGCCTCAGTTTACCTTTTATTAGCAGTTGCAATTTTACCTATCAATATATCTAAAGCCTTTTTACTTTATTTTTTCACCAAAAAATAAACATGGGGATACTAGCATGCACCTCCCGGGATTGACTTGAGAATTCTGTGTAAACTGCTGTAAATGAATCACTTGGGACAGGGCTTGCATTTAGCCAGCCGTCTGCCAGCATCAGATATGTGTTGTAGTTAAATACTGAGTGATGTAGATGCTGGAGAAATGCTTTTTACATTAGCGATAATTCATGAGAACTTTTATTATCTTCATAAAAATGTTATTTTAAAACCTATATTAATACTCCTGGAAGTGACATTTATCATTAGAGTCACCCAGGACTCTCAACTTTCAACCCCACACACACGTTTACAGCTCCCCTCCCCCACTCTGTCTTTGTACTGCTCAGATAATTTTCTCTCTAAATCCTTCATATTTTATATACGTGGACTCTCTCTCTCTCGCTGTTTACAATAGTAATAGAGCCATTCTTAAATGTATTAATTTTTTAAAACTGTAATTGAAGCATTTGTTGCATAGTTATAGGTGACATTTTATTTGAAAGGTGTTCCCATAGACAAATAGACTCAGCCATAAGAGGGAATGTTTTGCATATTACGGATTTTGTTATTTAAAAGTTTTATTCATTGAAGGGCATCTAGGTTGTTTCCAGGTTCTGGCTATCACAAACAATGCTGCTATGAACATAGTTGAGCATATACTTTTGTTGTATGATAGGGCCTCTCTTGGGTATATTCCCAAGAGTGGTATTGCTGGGTCCAGGGGTAGGTTGATCCCGAATTTCCTGAGAAACCGCCATACTGCTTTCCAAAGTGGTTGCACAAGTTTGCATTCCCACCAGCAATGGATGAGTGTACCCCTTTCTCCACAACCTCTCCAACAAAGGCTATCATTGGTGTTTTTTATTTTAGCCATTCTGACAGGTGTAAGATGGTATCTTAAAGTTGTCTTGATTTGCATTTCCCACACACTGAGACAATGGGGATGTTCTACTGGGAACTCACCAAGACCAGCTGGCCTGAGTCTGGAAAAGCCTGGGATAAAACCGGACTCTCTGAACATAGCGGACAATGAGGACTACTGAGAACTCAAGAACAATGGCAATGGGTTTCTGATCCTACTGCACGCACTGGCTTTGTGGGAGCCTAGGCAGTTTGGATGCTCACCTTACTAGACCTGGATGGAGGTGGGGGATCCTTGGACTTCCCACAGGACAGGGAACCCTGATTGCTTTTCGAGCTGGGGGGTGGGGGACTTAATTGGGGAGGGGGAGGGAAATGGGAGGCGGTGACGGGGAAGAGACAGAAATCTTTAATAAATAAATAAACTTAAAAACAAAACAAAACAAAAACAAGTTTTATTCATAGGAGAAATTCTACTTTTTTGTCTTTGTTTTTTTGTTGTTGTTGCTGTTGAAACAGGGCCTCACTCTGTAGCTCAAGATGGCCTGGTCCTGCTGGGTCGCCAGGGTTAGACTTGAACTCTCGGCAGTTCTCCTGCCTCAGGCTGGACTGTGCTGGGTCTTCAGGCACAAGCCAGTCCCAGCTTCCTTGTTCCTTTCATGGTGAATCCGCTACAGTGAGTCACATACAAAGAAATTGTACCCTTGTGAGCTAGGTAGCTGTGAAAGGTAGGAATCTTTTAACAAACTGCACAGGTGATTGTGGACAGTTCATTCTGTGCGTTTCTTTGGACTGTTAACAATAAAAACCCACTGATCTTTGCACTTTGAAAGTGCCCATTCTTTGCAGGTGTCCAGAAGCCAAGCACTCACCGCTGCTATGGAAAACTCTTGGCTACTTTTTGTCACGAGATCTCACAAATATTGATGCATTTTTATCATACATTGTAAAACACGCATTTGCTGATAGCACCACCAGTTAACTAGGGGAGTCTTTACTCCCTGGAAGGATGCCTGGGACAGAGTGGTAGACCTGAGTTTGAGAAGATTTCTTTTCTTTTTCAGTGTGTGTGTGTGTGTGTGTGTGTGTGTGTGTATGCGTGCTTGTGTGTGTATGTGTGTGTGTGTGTATGCGTGCTTGTGTGTGTGTATGTGTGTGTGTGTGTGTATGTGTGTGTGTATGCGTGCTTGTGTGTGTATGTGTGTGTGTGTGTGTGTATGCGTGCTTGTGTGTGTGTATGCGTGCTTGTGTGTGTGTATGTGTGTGTGTGTATGTGTGTGTGTGTATGCGTGCTTGTGTGTGTATGTGTGTGTGTGTGTAGGTCACAGGATAGCTTTATGTGTCAGTCTTCACCTTTCACATTGTTTAAGAGAGGATTCCCACAAACCAAGAAGAGATGACAGCAGGACCCTTGGATTGTTGGGATGTCACGGCAGGTCTAGGAGAAGACACATCAGGCTGACCACGGGACTTTTCTGGAGTTTGGAGATTCTCAAGGGGAGATCTGCAGGCTTCCCCCAACTCCTGAGACATATGTGGGGACCCTGGCATGCAAACTCTACTGCAGAGACCATTCATGTATCTTTAACATTTTCCACAATATTGGCACACTGAGTGTTTTCAAAGCCATGGCCACAGCTCAGGGCACTTAGGCACACGCCAAAGCATTCTCCGCTAGCTATATTTGCCATTGAGAAATAACAGCATGAAGAAAAAGCCAGATTCATGTAAGAATATACTCGATGAATCCATAAAAACCACCAGTTCTATCAGACTCCAGCCTTGATTCCCCGGTTTACGATTCTTGAGGAGGAAATCGAAAGTGCTTTTGAAACACGCTGGCTACACACTGAGATGTGAGTTTCTTCAGGAAACCCACTCCAGGACTCCAAGCTCTAGCGGAGTGATTTCTTCCACAGATCCGCCTTTCCTCAGAAGAGCTTTGACAACGTGTTTCGTCATCAGGCGTGAGTGACAACCCATCCCTATCCAGGAACACCATCTGCCTGACTCTTCCAGAAAACCAATTGGAATCTATTACAGTCAATTACAAAATTCACTTTCCATCAATAATTCGAATCTCAGACTGGGGCGGTGAGTGTCTCTGTGGAAAAAGCGTTTGCCACACAAGTGTGAGGATCAGGGTTTGAATCTTTAGAGCCTACATCAGTCTGCATGTGGTAGTGTATGTGTCTGCAGTCCCAGCAACCTGCCAGGCAAATGGGAGAGGGAGACAAGAAACTGCCCAGAAGTTAATGGCCAACACCCATGAGATCCCATTTTGAGATGAGAAACTAATCTTCATAGATAAAACACACTCAGGGACATGGTAGTTAATTCTTCTCTCCATTCTTCTTCCCTCTCTCCTTCCCTCCTTTCCTCCTTCCTTCCTTCTCTCCCTCTCTTCCTTTCTTCCCTCTCTCCTTCTCTCCTTCCTTCCCTCCCTCCCTCCCTTCCTTTTTTCCATTTCTGAGATAGGCTCTCAGGTGTGCCAGGCTAAACTTGAACTCACTCTGTAGCTTCTATGTTCTGAGTGCTTGGCTTACAGGTGTGTAACACCAAGCCTAACTCATGTGGTTCTGGGGAATCTAACTTGTAATCTAACCCCTTATTTGCCAGCCTAGCACTGTACAAACTGAGCTCTCTATTCCTCTCCCTAATGAATATTATTCAGAGAATGATTTAATAGAGGAGACCATTCAGCAAAGGCTGACTAAGTTCCTACTGAGCACAGGACATGACAGATGTAAAGGCTTTGCTCTAAATTGGCTTATGAGGGTAAGCAGACAAGATACAACCCAGAAATCTCTGAAAATAAAAATCTTGTTCTTCATTTAAGAAACATGCCCTCTCAGCGAAAGTAGAATCCATGAGAGACAGGTGTCTTGTGAGAAAGTGACATGGGTAGGACAGTTCCTTATGCGGGTTCCCAGCCACTTCCTGCAGAGGTGACTGAGTTCCTCGGGAATATGTCCACATTGTGCTAACGGCCGAGGGAGGGACAGACGTGCAGGATGCTCTGCTGTAGCCGCAGGCCAGTGAGCATCACATTTTTCTTTTCCAGACACCATGCATCCCTCCTCTCACCTGAAAACCTGGGATATGGCCGAAGGGAGCTTCCTCTTTTTGCCATCTCTCATCCCAGGTGCAGGCAGAGAGAAGCTTATCCAGTGAGACCTGGGGAAGAAAGCAGGGTGGACGTTGGGACCGGCATAGCATGAGCGCCATTGCCGGTGTTGGCATCCCCATACAACTGGCTCTGTCTGCTTCTACGTGAAGGTGATTTGCATGACCGTGAATCAGCCTTCATCTGGCATCTTTATTTCAACCTCAGTCCTGGGCAGGCTTCAGAGAAACCTTTGTCAGGCTCCACAATCTCCCTCCCTCTCTTCTCTCCCAATGTGCTGTAGTGCAAATCAATCTTTATTTCTTTGCCATTAGTGCCCCGTTCATAAATCAGTCTTGCCCACTCAGTAGCTAGCATGGTAGGGCCTCCAGCTGTCCGTAGCCTGCAAATGGTTCCTTTTTTTTCTTTTTTTTTTCTTTTTTGTAGCTCATCATTGCCAGCTGTTCCTGGAGCATGTCGCCCCCTGCATTTTTGACAAGTGTCTCATCTATAAAATCTTTTCTTTCTTCCCCCTCCCCCACTTTCCTCTCCCTTATTCCTGGCAGCCGCCCACAGAGCAGCACCCCAGGCGTTTGTCTGCAGTGTGCCCAGCACATGGCCATGGCTGGCTCTTAGGTAATAAAAGCTGGCTTTCTGTAAATCATGTGAGTAAGGAGATTCATGAATCTTGTTCTTGACTCCCTCCCATCTAGCCTCACTGTGATGAATACTGCAGTCCTGAGTCACTTGGCCAGACCACTGCTTTTGGACTCTGTCCCTGAAGGCCAGGAACCAGTGGGGGATGGAGCAGAGGTGGAGGGATCCTCTGGCCAATTTGTCTCTGGGTGGAAAGGAGAATGAAATTTGACGTTAGCAAATATCAATGGATCAAGTTGTGGCACTGTTTGCTGCTCTTGCTGGTTTGCAAGGAGAGAGTCCTACTTGCTTATATGGCTTAAAGATGGTGGCAGGCTGTGTGTGCCGAAGGATTCCTGACTTCTGCAGGAAGGCAGAATTCCCAAACTATCATCAGGGGTGGGATGCAGCTCAGAGATAAAGCTCCTGACTAGCTTGTGCGAAACCTGGGTTTGCTTCCATAAAGCAAAAGCTATGTGTGGTGGTGGACCTCAATAGTTACCTTGATGAGATCTAGAATAGCTGGGGCGTTTCTGGGGGGGGCGTTATATTGGGTAGTGTAATTGAAGTGGGAGGTGTCATCTCCTGTGGTAGCATTCCTGGGTGACATTCCCAGGGGCTAAGGTCCTGGGCTGTTTTGAATGCAGACGGTACGCGGAACATTGACATACATCTCTCTTGGCTTCTTGACTCTGGATGCAAGACAGTTGCTTCAAGCTCATGCTGCCTTGCTTTCCTCACCATGGTAGACCATACTCTGGTGCTGTAATCTAAAACAAACCCATTCTCTCAAGTGGCTCTTGTCAGAGTATGCCATCAAAGCCACGGGGAAGGACACCAAGACACCAAGTTCACTGTTCCTGGGGTATTCGGGACTTCGTCATGATTGTGACAATCAAGTGGCCATTTTGTTATTGTACAAAAGACTCAGCTGAGAAGGGGATCCCTGGAATCCTGGCCCTTGTTAGCTGCTAAGTTTCAGGTAATATATTGGTGAAGTGATCAGGTGCCTATGCCACAGGCTGTTCTCAAGGCAGGAACACTGCATATGGGAAAGCATGTGTATCCCATGGTTGCTGGCTCCACAAATGGCTTCCTGTGCTAGCTCCTTTAATGGGTTGAGAAATGCCCACTGTATCTTCATGAGATGTCTATCAGAGTCATATCAGGTGGGGAAAGGGGCATAGAATAGACCAGTTTTAGTCTTTATGTCATAGAGTTTGGTCATCCACACTTACCAAAAATAAGCTGTGGTAGACAGAGACATTCAAAGTAGCAGATACTGAAATGGTGGGGCCATATGAAATCCCCAGTGTTTTCCCAGTGTTCCATGCTGACTGTCCGAGGCCTCATCCTTACATGGCATAGCTGGCGTGGGACCAGGGTGGAAAGGCCACAGCAGGTTGAGAAGTAACTAGAGACATTAGATATTGTCCATTTTATACCATCCCCTTTCCTCACTGATGTGACTGACAGAAGAATCATGGTCAAGGGCTCATGCCTCTCTTCAGTATTCACTTTCGACCTGACAGGACAGCCTTAGCAGCCAAGCCTGGTATCTCTCATCCACACCTCAAACAGCCTCACTATTTATGAAGTAGCAGAGGAGTGGCTGTGTTTTTGAATTTCTTCATCTAATGATATTTTCCATTCTTTGCTTCTTCTGCACTCCGGAGTACCGGAAGCACAGCCACAGGGCTCAGATAAATTTCTAGGTGTTCCGTAAGTGTGTCTGTGGGGCATATGTTTGTCTGATGATTGATGTGGGAGTGCTCAGCCCACTGTGGGTGGTGCCATCCCTAGGCTGGTAGTCCTGGGTGGTATAAGAAAGCAAAATGAATAAGCCAAAAGGAGCAAGTCAGTAAACAGTGTTCTCCCATCATCTCGGCTTTCGCTCCTGCCTACAAGTTCCTGCCCCGACCTCTTCAGTGATGAGGTTTAAGATGAAAGTTAAGATAAAATAAAGCCTTTCCTCCCCTATTTTGTATTGGTCATAGTGTTTACCAAAGCGTGAAAAAAAACAAGATGGAACAACATATATATAGATGTGAATGCATGTGTGTGTGTGTGTGTGTGTGTGTGTGTGTGTGTAAGTGTATACCGTACATGTGTGAATGATCAGCATGGTCAGAAGAGGGTGCCAGATGCCCTGGAGCTGGAGTCACAGGTGATGGCAATGAGTTATCTATCATGGGTGCTAGGAACCAAACTATACTCTGCCAGAACAGTGTTCTTAACCATTGCGCAATCTTGATGACCCTGAGAAGTCACCTTTTGATGGCATGACCTATGGTGTCCAGCATGGACGCCCTTGCAGGACTGAGAAACATGTCTGCTTGGACAATCATCTGCCCCCTCATAAGCGTTTGACAAGAATGCCCTCATTCTCCCCACTCATAAATACATGATAGCCCTGAAATAAAACAGCTCAGACTGGATATTAAAATGTAAGTTGCTTTTTTCCATAGACAAGTTTCAATATGCAACTCGATTGAGGCTCTTCTTGGATGACCCAAGCATGCCAAGCTGACGATGAGCAGCAACAACAGAATGACCAGCATACACATAAATAAAAACTTACAAATAAATGTTGTGTGTTTTAAGTGACTTATTGTTCTGTTAATCCACACAGGCTCTAGCTTTGACCATGACCATGGATTAAGAAGCCTTGGGTGATTCTGTTCTTTGTCTTAGGAAACCACCACCAGTGTGAACCCAGGCCCAGGCTCTCCCAGTGGTAGATGAGAGAACACCACTACCAGTGCGAACCTGGGCCCAGGCTATCTGATGGCAGATGCGAGAAAGTCACCACCAGTGTGAATCTAGGCCAGGTTCTCCCGATGGTGGATGAGGACAATTCTTTCATCTGGGATATGAGTGAGTGTCTAACAATTTGAGCCTCATCAGAGGAGCTATTCAGGAGACACATGGCAGCCTGAGACAGGAAAGAGCCCAGAATAAAGTAGAAAAAAAATGTCTTTACATATTTCAGAACTACATGAATCAAATGATTTATTAACCTAAATCTTTATAGGTTTCATGCTGTTTTCCCAGAAGGAACTGTGGCAATAGATATTGTAGTGACCAGTTGTAGAATACCCCATTAGTGTGGCGTACATATACTCATGACTTGAAGGCTTGCCTCCCATTTTGTCCTGCAGCTCTTAGAAATGATTGAAACATCAGCAGTAAGGTCCAGCTTGAGAAAGGGGCCCTGAAAAGTTATACCCAGTCCCTGTCCGTCCCTCCTCTCAGCTCTCTGGCCACCAGGGATCTAACAACCTCTTTCTGCACACTCCTGACACCCATGATGTCTAACCTCAGCTAGGGTCTAATGTAGCAGAGCCACGTGACTAGAGATGAAAGCCTCAGGATCTGTGAGCCCCCCAGTAACCGTTCTGCACTTGCTTTGTTCCTCTCAGGCCTTTGGTCACAGTAAAAAGGGTCTAACGCCCCAATATACACAGGGAAGCATCAGTTTGGGGAACCTTCATCTTGGCCTTTTTTGCTTGCATACTGTTTCTACAATGCATGGATTTATTCAACCATCTTGCCTAAGGGAGTTATTCTTTCGGTTTTTAAGACTTTAACTCCTCACAGAGAGGTCAGACAGAGTAAATGACAAAGTCAGATAGAAAGCCTGCATAATTGGCTTATGGCAGGCTGTACCTGCCTTCTGGCAGCATCTTGGCAGAAAGAACTGTGCTCCTTGGTTACTCTGCTGGGCTGTTCGGAACCGGCACAGTGTGTCACAGGGATCCCAGTCGGGGAGAGGCTGACAACTTGAGGAGGGGTCCTCAACAATCTCCGTGAATTATTACAAAAATCAAGACTTGACTTTTGAGATTTGTGGGTTTTTAATTTTTTTCTTTTCATAAATATAGAAGACCTATGTTGTAAACTCAGTTTATAGGCGAGGATATGTTCTTTAGTGAGGTGTCTGTGTTCAGCACCTTTAATCATGTAAGATGTCGATGATTGCAAGCATTTGTGTGCCTGTGTGCATGTGCTTGTTGTGTGCATGTGTGTGTGCATGTGTGTGTTCCTGTGTTCATGTGTGTGCCTGTGCCTGTGTGTGTGCACCTCTGTGTGCCTTGTTCATGTGTGTGTGTGCATGTGTTTGTGTGTGATCATGTGTGTGTGTTTGTGTGTATGTGCATGTGTGTGCCTGTATTCATGTGTGTGTGCATATGTTTGTGTGTGTGTGCCTGTATGTGTATGTATGTAATAACAATAACTAAAGAGGAAGAGGTCACGAATTTGAGAAGGAGTTGGGGTACAGAGAAGGAGTTGGAGGGGAGGTAAAGATGTGGAAATAATGCAGAAGGATTACTTGTGTGTGAAAATCTCAAAAAAACATAAGATATTTAAATTTTGACAAAAAGACATAAAATACACTGACCCACCAGGGAAGGATCTAAGCTTCAGCTTTTAACTCTATTCCCTCTTAACATCTTCCTTTGGCATTAACTGGGTTACTTTCCTCTTCCTTCTCTTGATTATACCCACATGTAAATGAACATTCATTCCTTTCATATCTGAGTACTCTCCTTCCAGTGCACCTACCTGCCTTCAAAGCAGGAGAACCCGCAGTGCCTGACAGTTACTAAGAACATGGCAGCGGCGTCATATATAACACTATCACGGTCTACCATGGAAGCCTGAGAAAATTTCCCTTCACTGACATAAAAATCCTATAATTTTCTCAAGAGCTAAATGGCCGAGTCCCAGGAACGGATGAATAGCTAAACACGCCACTAAGAGCTCACATTACTCACACATTCGCTCTTTCACAGAAACCTGCTCCAGCACGTCAACTCACACACGCTGCAGTGCAGGCACGGCTAATGGCAGCTAAGTGACACTCGACAAAATAAAAGTCCATTTTCCTACGCTGTTGCTAGGTTACAGCGGCCATTAATTTGCAGGTCCACGAAAATTATATCAAGGCTACTAGCTTTAATTGGAATTACCAATTACCATGTGTAGAAAAAAAGAATGAGACCACCATTTGTGTTCCTAATTTTGACTCAAGATATGTGTGGGCTTACAGCAATTTTTAGTGAAATATGGGTGGATTCTGAAAATGTTGACATTAGCCCAATACCGCAGAAGAGATGGATTGCAGTATGCTATAGTTATAGATTATATATTTAAGTGCCTACATTTACAGTACAAAAGATATGAACATAGAAAAATTAGGGGCAGACTGAAGGAGCTAATGTATCAGCAGATGGTTTCTTAAGTGCACTTTACACAGAAATGAGGTGTGTGGAAGTCGGATGTTGTACAGAGAAAGAAACTCCAGGCTTGAATGGGTGTAAATAGTCAAAATAAAAGTTTTCCAACTTTTGTTCAAATGCCACTATAGCTAATGCTATCCTCCCTGTCTCCTATCTAGAGGTGACCAGGGGTGTCAGAGCCACAGGGTGTGAAGAGCAGACTGGGTCACATCATGATAGGGATTATCACGTGTTTTGGAGTTTCCATTAGATCATGCGGATCAGTTTCAGTCATTGAGATGAATCAGCGTTTGTTATTTGCACATGTCAGGGTGGCTAGGTTATAGAGCTTGGGCACTTTGTTGAAAGCAGCCGGGATATTGCTAGGAAGATGATTCCAGATGAGCAGATGCAACGGTTGATCTTCACTGTCGATTTGGCTGGTTTTATAATATCCACGGAGATATATCTCTGGATGTGTTAAGGAGGGGTACTCCCGGGAGGTTTCCTTAGACAGGGAAGCATCCCTCTGAAGTCGCCAGCACCACCCCATGAGGTGTGGTCCTGGATTGATTACAAAGGAAAAGACGAGCTGGGTACCAGGCTCTATTCCCTTCTGCTCCCTGACGGTTGTGCAGTCCAAAGCATCTTTCTTGTGGTGATGGATTACATTCCCTTCAGCACATAAGGAATAATCTCCTCCCTACATTGTGTCTCATCAGGTATTTGATAACAGCAAAAACAATAGCAATTAGAAGCCAGGCAGTGGTGGCACGTGCCTTTAGTCCCAACACTTGAAGGCAGAGGTAGGTGGATTTCTGTGAGTTTGAGGCCAGGGTGGTCTACAAGACCTAATTCCAGGGCAGGCACCGAAAGTACAAAGAGAAACCCTGTCTCAAAAACAAACAAACAAACAAACAAAAAATAACTAGAACAGTAGAACAGAAAACTGGTATAGAGTGGGGCTGTCACTGTGATTAGCCTGCGTGCATGGAACACAGAACACTTGTTTCAGTTACTCGGGAGAACCTTGGCTAATACATATATGTGGAATTATCTCTGATTAACAGTTAAGGAACTTGAGATTCAGATCTATGATCTGAAGTCAATACAAGACTGTGAGTCTAGTTCTTTTTCTTCTGGAATTTGGGATTCCCGAGAAGTTAATGAAAACTCCCAGTTTAGTTAGTTGCTGGGGCTGGTGAATTAGGCAAGACAACAGAGTTTGGAAGTCATATCTACTAATGAAAAGATAAAAAAAAAAGAAAAGATAGCAAATGACTAAGTGGCTTTATCAGACATGGTTGTGTGACCAGATTTATCAGAAAAGATCTAAGGCACAGAGTCTCATCTTCTTTTTTTCTAAATTCATCGTGATGAAGCAAGTTTTACATAAAATAAGGGACTAAGTATGGTTAAGAGAAATGTGAAAATCAGGCAAAAAGATGGCATTTGGTTAATTGAATTGTATTTACTGGTGGTCCAAGGGCAGTGTGAGACTGAACAAAGCATGAGAAGAATTTTTAATTCATATTCCAGTGGAAGAAGAAGCATGAAGGAGGCAAATGCAGTAGCTTTCTTGACTTATGAAGACATTATGGCTTGACAAATCCCTCATGAGTGAGTTGAAACTCTCTAATTTAGAATAAGAAGTATTTTACAGGCATAGAGTGGCTTAACCTAGCACACTTGAAAGCTCAGAACACTTAGTGTTGGCCTCTGCTGGGAAAAACCATACTGTACAAGCTTTATTCTATAATAACATTTTAATGCCATGTAGATTTTATTGAATAATTGACTGGAGATGGAAGACAGAATATTGTATGAATACTTTTATACACACAAACATACATCACACACACACACACATACATACACACATACACACACACACACACACACACACACCACAAATCAAACTGTGTTCCACCGAGGCGTCTACACAGGCATAATCATGTTAGTTGAGGTCTGGTACATACTACAAAGAGAAAGCTGGGTGTCTTCATGACAGACTGGCTCATTCAGCAGAGTTCCCCGTGGGTCTGTTGACAGTCTAGGGGTGCTCATGGCTCTTATGCTAGCTTCCATTAGAGTTGGGCTTCTTCTTAAACTGAGTTACTTTAATTCTTTCTTTCAATGACAAACCTAAACACGATGAATGAAGGAAATTTCCTCCCTTTCAGGATCTTCCTTTTGTAATTCATTTTTAAACTTGACACCTGCTACGGTCTCTGTCTTGCCAGTGATAAACGGACAAGCTACAAAGGAGCAGCCATGACAACTTTAAGCAAGGCATCGTATTTTACACATTTTTATAACCCTAGCTATTTTGTTTTTTGGAACCAGATGATTTATTTTATGAATGCATGCTAACATACGGGTCGAAGAGGAGTGATGCATGTGTCATGTTTCTCATCTTTCCCATCTCTACCATGTCACATACCATATTGTGCCATGCAATATTATGCCATGTATTGTGATATGCTACACTAGCTTCTTAGGTACAATGTCACATCGAACCTCATAGACCATACCACATTGAGCTAAAGTACGGTATATTACATAGCAACTATCATACAACCATTCTCTTGGGCTTAGCATGAATGAGGTCTCCATAAACAGGACTAGGTGTTGTTAAAACACTATGAAGATGAAGGAGAAACAGATTAAAGACCCGAAGACCAACTCTGGGGGCTGATCATGTAGGGGTTCTTCTGTAAGGAGACAGAAAAGGGAGGTTGTCCTATTTTTGTCCCATGAGAAGCCAGTTGGGTGAGGAGTGATGGGAAATTTATTTTAAGGCCTTTCTAACATGGTCAAGAGTAAAGAATCACACCTTCTCTTAGGGATGTCAGTTTAAGTGACACACAGGGCAATAGGAAATGTTTTGGCGCCTGGCCTTGCTCTTCTGTAACTGAAGGACACTGGGAAGTTTGTTAAGCAATTTTTCACCTCAGTGCCCTCTTTTGTGCAGCAGAGGTGATGTTTGCTTCCCAGAGCCAGGAGCACAGGAGATGAGACTGAAGGAGGACCCAGCATGCCCATGACGCTTGGTATGTGTTAGGTCCCTTTCACTCTTCTATCTTGGCTACAAAGATGAGAATCTGGAACAGAGTCTTAGCTAGGGCGCTGAGATCTCAAAACTGAAGCACACACTCTAGAACAAATTTTGGTTTAATATCTGGTAAAGTGAGACTCCACCCGGATGTCAAAGTACACTTGTGCGATTCCCACTCATAAGACCAAGGGGCATCTTTGTCTCTGAGATCTCTGGGTTACTCTTTAGAACACTTGCCACCTTATTTCCTCTCCATAGCTTTAATCTGCCTGTGAGTTAGAGAAGACACCCCTGGGGTCGCCACTTCAGAGATATGAGAACTATGTGGGGTGTCTGTGTTTCTCCGGTTAAGGAGATTGATGCTGAGCTGCTGAGGGGGAGGAAACTTGTGCAGAAATACCCAGAATCATGTCTCAATTGGAGCAGATGTTGGGGTGCTACAAACTAGTGCTGTTGCTTAGCTCGCATCTTGACCTACAAACGCACCATGTCATAGTTATCGCTAGCAAGAAGAAAAAAAATAATAATAAAGACAATGTTCTAAGACTTTTACTTTGCTTATTTGCTGTCTGATTTTGATGTCTGTTTCTCCTAACTACGGAAAGGGACTTTGTAAAAATATATGTCTAGGAAAAGGGAGAGAAACATTTTTGGGACAGATACCTTTATGATATGTGAGTTAAAATTGCTGTCTTCTCCACTGGAGGTCTAGTGACTTAATAACAAAGCATGGTTAGACACAGGCATCATAAAAGGTCTATTCCTATAAAGGATTTGGTAGAAACAAATTATGACATGGAATAAGTCTGGGGAGCCTTAACTTTGCTCTCACCAAGGGGGTGGGGGATGACTGATCTCATTTACTACAAGGGGGGGATAGTGACTCTCACTCTAGCATCGCATGCCCACATAGGAACAGCTGAGTCAAGTCCTTATTCAAATAGGAAAGAGCCTTTTCTTATATCTCACACTAGAACAACATTTAAATGGCTTCCATTCAGCTCTTTGTGCCTCTTCAAGGTTCTACCATGAGTTCCCACTGGTGCTTCAGACTGGAGACCAAGCCTTTCACACAAGAGCCTTAAGAGGCTTTCTGGACCCAACTTCAGTTTGTAATTCCTAGCTATGGGTCAAAACACTAACATGATTCACATATCAGCATGCTAGAAACTATGTTGTCCTTGTAAACTTATAAACAAATTACAGACAGGTAGGTACCACAGCTGGACTCCCACCCTAGAAGGAACAATAGTAGTGATATCTTTCCTGAGAGTAACTTATTCAGAAAAGCTATTACAAAATAAAGCGTCCCCATCTGGTTCTTTTTCTGGTCACGTGACTTCATGGATGTCACTAATGTTTTGTATTCATTCTTCTACTCTCTCTTCCCGTGTGTTAGAAACAGCAAGCAGGGCTATATTCTACTGTGTAGCTATCACTTCTGAATTGAAATACTCATTTTTCTGGGAGGATGGTAGCATTCAGGAAACGAACAGAACAGACAAAGTTCTGAAGTTTTAGCATTCTCAAGGTTTCTCCCCAAAGGCACCCTAGCAGCTGATGGTTACTAGTGCATCTGCCTACAAGTTCTGCAATGACGAACCAGGATGAGGCTTTCATGAGTCTCTGTGAATGTTGGGGTCAGCTTTCATGAGATGCTGTGAGTCAATCAATTAGCCTGTGGTTGAGCACAGTAGACCCATGGGTTGGCTATGCTAGGCTGGTGAACTCATTTCTTTGGTCTGATATTGGTACCCTATCTTTGCGTGAACACACTCTTGTCCTCATCATCCCAGGAAAAGCCATACAACACAACCATTTTTTATTTATTATTTGGCTTATCTGAATTGTGAGTTATACATTGATTTTTAAAGTAACTTTGTCAAAGGCAGGTAGGGGGGAGTCACAAACCCAGACTGTTCAGCCATCAATAACTGTATCATTTCTTTCAAACTTGCTTAAGAAGGAGGAAATGCTGCCTGCAGCATGGTGTAAAATGAGAACATAAAGGAGGTACTCTCTCAAATAGAAAGCTAGTTTGTGTCTGTCTTTGAAGTAATTTGAAAATAAATACTCCTCTCTGAGAGCAGATGGGGGTCAGTTTTCCGATGCTCCTTTTTCTGAAAGATGAAACCACACTCCCTGGTCACATTGAGTTAATCTGTATATGTTTTCAACATGTACTCCGCATGAAGAAGTGGACTCATCTCTCATCTCGCCATATTCAAGCCTTAGCAAAGAAAGAACAAAGGACTTTCTTTCAACCACAAAGCCAGAACAGTGTACCTCGCTACTGTGATTACCATTAATGAATAAAGAAACTGCCTTAACCTGTTGATACGGTGGAACTTAGGTAGGCGGGGAAGATGGAACTGAATGCTGGGAGAAAGAAGGTGGAGTCTGGGAGAGATGCCATGGAATCACTGGAGACAGATGCTGGGAATTTTACCCGGTAAGCCACAGCATCGTGACGATACATAGATTAATAGAAATGGGTTAAATTAAAATGTAAGAGGTAGCCAATAAGAAGTTAGAGCTAATGGGCCAATCAATGTTTTAAATAATATAATTTCTGTGGTTATTTCAGTACTGGGTGACCAGGACGAACAAGCGGACTCCCTGCAACACCTCACCTCTCATCTTCAGTGGATAGCAACTTAGTTATTTGGTCCAGGACCTGGGATGACAACTGTACCTGGGTGACAAGCTGTCTTGTCAAAGTGGGCAGGGTCATATTGTTAAAGGGGTAGATAGAAGATAGAATCCTGAGCAACTCTTAAAAACTGGTGCTCTAGCCAGGAAGAATGAATATGTCAGACTTCTGGAAGTAACAAGAATTACATGAGAAGGTAACTATGAGTCCCCGGTCTTCAGGAGAACAGAGTCATCTAAGTGTGCCACGTGTCTTCTCAGTCCTGCACAGCAATTTTACTAGGGCTGAAATAAAAGAAATGCATGTTCCCACAGTTGGGGGTGGGGGTAAGGTTTTAGGATTGAGATAAAGACTTGATAGGAATCTTTCTAGTTTGCTTGTGGTAGGCTTCCCCCTGGACCTCCAGGCAGTGAACAGATTGTTCTGACTTTTCCCAACATTAATAGAACACTAACCCTCCTCCCTCCCAGGAGACTCTACCATAGGACCCCATCTAGACCTCTCCATCCCTACAGGCCCACACTCCAAATTTCATTGCATTGCAAGTGAGAGTCTGGTGTATATAGCTTGTCCACATTCACACTCTGGCCTATTGTGGGAAAGTGCATTTTCAATGTGTTGGTGGTCACAAATGTTTGTGTGTGTTTGTTAGAATGGTTTCTCCTGTTTTCCGTGTAATATCTGTGCATAGTGAACATATTACGTCTGACGTGGTTTACTCATTGTATTCCTCAGCAGGGACATTTCTGCTTGAGTTCTAGATTGTTCTGTGCTATTGCAGAAATGTTGATGATGTCATATGACTTCTGTGGAGACAATAGTACTGTTGATTTTCACTATGCTTGCTGTCCACTAAAATTGGCATCTGTTCATCAAAACGGATTGTTTTCCTCTTTGCTGCAGCGTTACAATGTATTTTTGGACCTTTGTAAGTTGACAGCTCATAATTCCCATAATAGTTCTTGCTAGGACGTTTGCTTATTTTGAAGGGCTTAATCCCTTTCTCTTCCCTGCTTTGAGGAGACCTAGGAAAAGAAATGTAATTATTCCATAGCTTATGATAAGGACAATCAACAAACATGTGATGATCAGAGAAAGGGAGGGTTTAAGTGGGGAGAGAGAACCTTCTGGAGAGGGAGGGGCAAAGATAAAAGACAGGGAAACCCCTTCCTAACTCATGTGGTACAAATCACTAATTATATTCTCTGCAAAGATATTTCCAAACTCTGTACTTGTGGACATCACCGTACTTGGCAGCCAGTCCTTTAGAGATGCGATCAAGTCAATCATGCTAAACAGAAGTAAGTCTTGATTAAGGTGACACCAATCTAAAGACTGGAGCCCCTGTGAGAAGAAGACCTCCCCACCTGTCTGGGTCAGTAGACGGGGAGTCTGGAATTCCTGTGTTTGTGCTGTAGGGAGCAACAACGACTGACAGTAACACCAGATAGTAAAAGAAGCCAAGAAGACTTTGCCTCTGTAGGCTTTAGAGAAAGTGTGGTTCAGATAGTGTCTTGACCTATCTGGAGTGATGTATGCACTCCAGTGTGTCAGGGCAAGGCAGTGTAGAGGTTCCTCCATCTTGTATTCTTGCTGAGGTCATTTTAAGTTTGATTAGAATTTGATTTCCTCAATGGAAAATTATCTAACTCTCTTCTAGAACCCAGAGATCAAGCTGTCCAAGGTAGCTCACCTTAGCTTCTGCTATACTTCTTGTTTGTGTGGGACCTCCCTGTGTAGCTGCAGAAAAAGGATGTTACGTTTTCTGCCTTTAAAAGCCTCTTCTTCTAAGTCACTGTGTCTACAGATAGGTCTCTAAGACCTGAGTGCAATCCCAGAGGACTAGAATAAAGACTTTCAGTTGCCTATATTGTGTCTGAGTGGTCATCTCTGTTGGGCTCCCCAGAACCCCAGGACCACAGGAAAACAAGTTTCCATTACTATGTAACACTGAATGTGTGGTGGCTTGTATCAGTGGTTCCGGGTGATCCATGACCTAATGGCAGGAGGCCTCTGATGAATTCACCTCCCCCATCCTACTTCATAGCATCTCTGAGATAGACACTGAGCAAAATTGCTTGTGAAGAGCACCTCCTGTTCCCACAGAGCAAGTCAGACACAGGGAGTGCTCCTTCTTCTCTGGGCCAACAACTGTGGGAATGGGGACCCGGGTGAGAACCACAATATTCCCGCTTGTGGGAGCGCTTCCTTTCGTGGGTTTGCCACAGCCCACTCACCATCTGTGTAGATAATGGGAATAACAGCAACCGCCTCTATTTTTATAAACAGGAACTTGGTAGTAAATACGCTCTACATTCTTGAATCTCTATGTGCTGTGTATTTGAATTGCTGGGTATTTGAATTTGCATGTATTGTGTGTTTGAATTGCTGGGTATTTGAATTCAAGAGTGTTATTCATTTGAATTGTGCATTTGAATTGTTGTATGTATGAATCTGCATGCATTGTGTGTTCCCAATGGTGCTTTATCACTAGAAGATAGCCGTAACCAGCAGATATGGCTCCATTCTTTTTTTTATAATCCTAGTCTGAGTGGAAATCATTTTGATTTTCTGAAAATTTCATCATGCAATTGGAAAGACAAAAGTCTCAAATGTAGTACATCTCTAAGTATTTTGTTTAGCTGAGGAAGCATTAGATCAACTCGACGCTTGTTTTTAAAATATTTAAATAAAAGCATTACAAATGGCCATGTTAGAAAAGGCTCCTGGAAAACACTGGAAACAATTCCTCAGAAGAGTCGCTCCAGTGCTCTCTGTAAAGTGCCTGCTACAGGAGCATGAGAGCCTCAGGTAGGATCTCTCTCTAGCAACTACTAAAGCTGTGGAGTGAGGCTGTTATATTGGTGATGGGTTAACAGAGATAGTCCAGGCCAGTCTACTCAAATCTCCAGCCTACTCAAATCTCCAGCCTACTCAAATCAGTGAATCCAGGTTTGGAGTGTGAATTTGTCTCAAAAGTAATGTGGACAACAATTAAGGAAAACATCAAGTGTCAAGCACTGGCCTCCACAGGCATGCACAGACATGCATGCACACACACATTCATATATGAATGCATATAGAAACACACATCACACATATATCACACATACACAAATAATAATTTAGAGAAAGATCTGGGTTAGTTCATGAAGACCTTGATGGAAGCTGTGTGTAAGTGTGAACGTTTTCTTGCATAGCAGCATAGTGATGTATAAGTCTTTTTCTGCTTGCTTTTGTTTCGAGTCCTGGGTGTGTAACCAAAGGGCTCCCATATCCCAGACATCTATCCTACCCCTGAGCTCCCTTTCCACTCCACCCTTCTGTTTGTCTCTATGGGCAGAGCAAAAGTTTAAATACAAAAAAAAAAAAAAACAAACCCAAAACAAACGACAAACCAACCAAAACCAACAAAAGAAGCTTGAGGGCTTGACATTTCTATCCCAATCAGATGAACATGAGTTCTTCTTCGCATACTGGAGGAACCACTAGCTTCCAAGCTTCTGGTTCTACTTTCCAGTTATTATGTGGCATGATTAGAGTGAAATCTAGGTCTTTCTGATTCTGAAAATCTTCTCACCACAGTCTACCCTGAAGATCTTTCCACCATTCAGCTTGATGCTGTGTCTCTTAAAAATAAAATCCAGTGACAAAAAACAGAGGCTCTTCTCTTCTATCTCTTATTATTGAAATTTATTGTAAAGTTGCACTATTTTATTAATTAGCAACAAACTATAGAAATGATCCTTGAAAGTGTAGTCTTTGTTTTATTAGTTAGTCTAAACTTTTTGCTGGGTTGCTTGATTGCAGTGACAAATATCATGTGACCAAAATCAACAGGAAAGGGATTATTTGACTTACCTACCTTGATCATAGTTCACCTTTGAGAGAACTCAGGGCATAGCTAAAGGCAGGAACTGAAGCAGGCATCATGGAGGTACATGGCCTACTGACTTCTTCATGACTTACTTAGCCTGCTTTCTTTTATACCACAGGATCACCTGCTCAGGGGTCACAGTTAGCCGGGCTGTCTCATGTCAATCATCCAACAAGATAATATCCTATAGGCCAGTCTGATGGAGGGATTTTCCCAGTAAAGGTTCCTTCCTCCCGGATGACTCTACCTTGTGTCAAGTTGATTAAAAAAAAAAAACAATCAGCACAAAAAGGCATGTCAAAGATGTCAAAGGACTAAATCATATGTAGGCACTATTCCCTCCAATCATGCTCACTCAGACAGTAATATTCTCCAGAGTGAGGCGGGAACAGGAACAGGAAGAAGCGAGCAGCAGTGCTGTGGAGATATGGGGAAAAGTTCACATGCAAAGTCAACACAAGTGTGCCCCATTTTTTGAAAACAAACCATTTCCAGACAGACAGAAACCTTCATGTGAAAGGACAAAGAGACTAAAAGGGTTAGATTTTTTTTTTGTTTTTATTGAGCTATATATATATTTTCCACTCCTCTCCTTTCCTCTCCCCTCCTTTTCTACCCTCTCCCATGGTCCCCAAGTTCCAAATTTTCTCTGGAGATTTTGTCTTCTTCTACTTCCCAGGTACTTTAGATCCATGTATGTCTCTCTTAGGGTCCTCATTGTTGTCTAGGTTCTCTGGGATTATGAATTATAGACTATTTATTTATTTGCGATATTTTTGAAAGCCATTTATGAGTGAGTACACATGATAATTGTCTTTCTGGGTCTGGGTTACCTCATTCAGAATGATGTTTTATAAATCCATCTATTTGCCCTCAAATTTCAAGATGTCATTATTTTTTTCTGCTGTGTAGTACTCCATTGTGTAAATGTACCACATTTTCTTTATCCATTCTTTGGTCAAGGGACATTTAGGTTGTTTCCAGGTGCTGGCTATGACAAACAATGTTGTTATGAACATAGTTGAGCACATGTCCTCGTGATATGATTGAGCATCCTTTGGGTATATACCCAAAAGTGGTATTGCTGGGTCTTGAGGTGAGTTGTTTCCTAATTTCAGAGAAATTACCATACTGAAATCTAAAATGGCTGTACCGGCTCACACTCCCACTAGCAATAGAGGAGTGTTCCCTTACTCCACATCTTCTCCAGCATAAGGTGTCATCATTGTTTTTGATCTTGGCCATTCTTACAGATGGATGATGGAATCTGAGAGTTGTTTTGATTTGCGTTTCTCTGATGACTAAGAATGTTGATCATTTCTTTAAGTGTCTTTAAGCCATTTTGGATTCCTCTGTTCAGAGTTCTCTGTTTATGTCTGTACTCCATTTTTTTTATTGGATCATTTGTTCTTTTGATGACCAATTTCTTAAGTTCTCTTTATATTTTGGAGATCAACCCTTTGTTCAATGTAGGGCTGGTGAAGATATTTTCCCATTCTGTAGGCTGCTGTTTTGTCTTGTTGACCATGTCTTTTGCTTTACAGAGCTTCTCAGTTTCAGGAGGTCCCATTTATTGTTTCTCTCAGTGTCAGCACTGTCAGTACTACTGGAGTTATATTTAGAAAGTTGTCTCCTGTGCCAATGCATTCAAGTGTACTTCCCACTTTCTCTACTATGAGATTTAGTATGGCTAGCTTTATGTTGAGGTCTTGGATCCATTTGGACTTGAGTTTTATGCATGATGAAAGATATGGATGTATTTTCATTCTTCTACATGTTGATATCCAGTTATGACAGCGCAATTTGTTGAATATGCTTTCTTTTTCCATTTTATATTTTTTGCTTTTTTGTCAAAAATCATGTGTTTGTAGGTATGTGAATTAATATCTGGGTCTTTGATTTGGTCCCATTGATCCTCCTGTCTGTTTTTATGTCATTGTAGTAGTGATGAATCTTGGAAGTGCAGCCTGGGCAAAATCACCAAGAGCACAGTGTTTACTAAGATTCAACTTACATAAAAGAAAAGACCCTAAACAAACCAACAACTGTATATTGTCTTATAATTAAGCATGTAAAGAAATATATTAGGGAAAATAAGGAGGTTATTAACCCAAATGGAGGGTACTAAGCTAAGATTCTGAAAGAGAAGGGGAATCACAAAAGCACAAAGAAGAAATTATAACTGCATTGGCAGTTTTCACTTTCTTAAGGTCAATCACGTACCCATCAGTATTGATTTCATCCTTATAATTTTACAGATAACAATCTATTCAGTGCTGCATGTGCATGTTTCTCTAAAATATACTCAGGGTCGTTCAAACCCCTAGAAGAAATGCAGCCTTCCTGACACCTGGACTTTAAACGTCTGATTGTTCACAACTCTAGGAACACATGCATTGTTTCGCGCCACTGGGTTTGTATGGATATTGCAGCCATCAGAGGAAAGTCATGACCTACAGTCTGGGTTCCTACAGTTGTCCCGTGTACAGATTCAGATGGGAAAAGAGCAAATGCCATTTTGAGAATGCTCCTCTTTTGCTAGAGTCACTATCCAGTGGTTTCTAGCAGGACCAGGAAAGGAGAACGGCACAAGGAGGGAGGACGGAGGAGGACAGAGATAGAGAAAGACTCAATGAGATCCAACAGCGTTTTCTTGACCCTGAGACCTTGCACAGTATTCCCTCCTCCAGAACATACCCTCCTCTTCTTTCCTCTCGGCTCAGAGCACTTTTAAATCATAGCACACATCTTCTGAAGCTTTCCTCTTTCTCCTGTGCAAAATTGCATCTCCCAGCCCTGAGTGGCAACATGGATATTTCCCCTCCTCTGCATCTTGCTCCTCTCTCTTGTAGAATATTCTATCAGTTACTTTTCTCTTCCTGTGAAGAAACAGTATGTCCAGAAGGAACTCACAGATGGAAGGCTTTGTTTTGCCTTAAGGTTCGAGAGGGAGAAAGGCCTATCATGGAAGGAAGCATGGCTGTGACAACAGGCATGGCGACAGAAGCAGGAAGGCAGGAGATCACATCTCAGTCACCTAGGCAGGAAGAAGGGAGTTTGAACTGGAATTCAGGCTGGATTATAATCTCACAAAGCCTATCCCCAGTGCCATACTTCCTCCATCAAAGTTCCACATCCTAAAGGCTTCATCACCTCCCCAAAGACTACTATCAAATGAGGACCAAGTGTCCAGATACATGAGCCTAAGGAGAAAACTTTTCATTCAGCTCACCACAGATGCTTAAGTGATTGACAGTTACAGCAATAGTTCACTTCCTATACATGCCTAGCTTGGAAGGAGGTCATGAGAGGAAGATGGAGAAGGGAGATGGAGCGAATGATTGAGAGACAGTGAAAGCACCAAGAATGGGGAGCTGGAGAGGCAGAGACATAGAGACTGGCCTGTAGGCGGAACTGGGTAGGCCTGAATAGGTGGGCAGTTTCCCCAGAGAGTCTCTTGACTAGACCAAGAGCCCTTATCATGGTGACCCTTTTCCATATTTTTCCACAAGGTGAGGAGTTCCTGAGTCCGATGACATAAGCAATCTGACTTTAGCGTAGCTGGCCTTGACCTTGTAGGGCCACCACTCCAGTAGAGAGCCGACTTCACCTGCCTGGGGAAGCAGGTTCTTTTTATGGATAAAGTTAGTGTGTTCTTTCCCAGCGAGCACACAGGAGCTAATGTTCTTTCTGGTGACAATAAAGGGACACGCAGGTCTCAGGACACCTTCATTGTCCTTTCTCACTTGGTAGCGGTGTTTCAGGGACATAAAATTTGATGTCCTGCTTCTCCCTGGGGATCATACTAAGTGGATGTTGTGTCTTCCGGGCTCAGTGCTCCATCGTTGGTGTATGAGTTGTGAGTACATGTTTGGTGTTTGAATCCTTGAAGTAGGCAGGCACATAGATGCCTCTCAGTGAATTCACCCTGTGTCATGCTTAGCACCCCCTATATCATAGTATAAGACCCTCCCTCCTATGCTTTCCCTGGGATAGCTAAAAGCATCTTTGGGAATTTGCAAACTGTCCTTTTTGGCTCTGACCCTTTGCTATGAAACATGGAGGACACACTGGCACCTATGCTCTTCTGCAAAGTGTGTGGAGGACCCCAGGGTGCTGGCATACCCTGGCCCTTCCTACAAACTGCAACCTGATGCCTGGATTTTGAAGAAGCAATTGCAGCTTTTGTGTAGCCTGTGGCTCCGGTAAGGTACCAGGTAGAGGTATAAATCCATATGGCATGGCACAGATTTCAGAATGGCTTGCCCTCTCCTTCAAAATGGTTTATGTCTGGCTCCTTCCTCTTTCAGAACATCTCCCTGGGAGCTCTTAAATCCTCAGGCAAATAGGCCAGAAGCCCAGCTCCTTCCAATCCTCACCTGCTCTGTCATGTGACTCCAGCTTGCTGCAGAGGATTCAGACACACAGCAGGGAGCATATGGAGATGGGGAAATTTGTGTTTTCCCAGGGTGAGGCTTTCTGTAATATTTAGGTAGGCATGCTGATCGCCACTCTCATTGAGCAGTGGTGCTGATGCTTGTTACAAGAACAGCTTGTGGAGGGAGAGGGAGTCCCCAGCCCATCCTATTCCAGAGCAGCACAAGGATGCTGTCATTGTCAGCCCAAGTCAGGCTGGGTACCATCTCCCTAGCCACACTGTACTCACAACCATCTATAGCCAAGGGCTCTTTGTTTTGTTTACCATAATTATTCAGTAAAGAGAAGGTACCTCTTACTGTGAGCCCAAATGTCATTTCAGCACACACAGTGGTGTGTGGGCAGGGTCCTGCCTCCCAGAACCCCCATGGTCAGGCTCTGAAGCTGGATCAGCATTGAAAAAAAAATGGAAGAAACATCCAATTGGAGAGAAAGGTGTGGAAGTCTGCCTGGGTACTGTCTTCCTGACAGTGGCTTATGAAGCAGCAAGTCAGTGCTGTGGGTATGTTGTGGCTTGGGGTAGCTAGAGGGAGGTGCTGATGTGGAGTAACTGGGGACAGTATGGACAGTGGGCTCAGATCACCCCCCAAAATAACTGGGACTCCTCAGGGTAGAATACTGACATTAGGAAAGCACAGAGGCTCTCGAGGGCCACTAGAGAAACATCTGCCTCCTTACAAGGCAGGCCACTAGATCTCTGAGATTTCTCACACACTCTCTTTGGAGTTAGGAGTTCAGGAAATGCAAAGGAAAATTTTAGGATTTAGGGTATTTTTAAACAAAGTTTCATTGAACATGAAATGTCAGGTGACCTTCCTGACACTTCAGTTAGTCACTATTACTAGGGGATTCTTTGGGGAAATATTTTGACTCTATAATTACAAATCAGTTTTCCCTAAATATAAAGCATGACACATCTGTGCAAATATTTTTATGTACAGCGAGTGTTTAGGGTGAAAACTTTTCTAAGAATATCTGGTGTTTTGGTGCAATACCAATTCTCATGAGAGTGTATGATAAAGCCCAAGAGCACCCAGGAAGTTAGGTATTTTCTAGAAAAACTAGAGCTATGACAATATCTAGGGGCCTTCTCCCCATGACCCCTGCCTGAGGACGAAGCTGGGCTAGGCGGAAACTGGGTCCAGCAGAGTTTGGGTTAGGTGACCACATGTCTCCAGGCTCTGCTGTGACCTCCCTTCATGACCTCAGAGGGCAGAGAGGTGTCTTGTGACTCACCCTGGTGTACACGGTGTGGAAGAAGGTATTACATGCCTCTCCTACATCCACTTGACCCTGCAAGCTGTCGCCATGGTGATCCTTCCTCCTGAGGTGTGGCTTGAGAAAGGGCTGTCATAAACAGAGTATTCCACCCTTCAGGCCCCTGTGCCCAATCTTGTATGGTTCTCTTTTCTGAACTGAAGCATTTCCTACAGAAGAGAAGCTCATGGATGAAGGATGCTTAAAAGAAATCCCACACTAGCTCAGAATTGAGAAAAATAGAGGGCTATTTATTTAGGGGTAGACCCACAGATCACAATCCTCTGCTGGCACAGAGAACAGCAACTAAGTCCTGTAGCCAGAAAAGAGGCCGGATACATGCTTACATGGTCATAAATAGTATAGGAGGCCACGCCCAGGTGGGCGGGTAACTTAAAGGATATGGGAAGTAGGAATTGCTACAGCACATGGAGGTACAGGAGGCTAACAAAAGTTGCAGGCTCTAGCAAAGAAGATAAAACTTGCAAGTCTTAGGAAGCACTTGAAGCATACAGGATTCACAACTCACACTGATGTGGGATCCCCCTCTGTATGCTGTGAATACCATTGGTTAATAAAGAAACTGTCTTGGGCCTGCACAGGGAATAGAGGCATGTAGTAATAGGGGGCGGCGGTGGGGCTGCGTCCCCAAACACCCCAGCCGCCTGCCCTGCCCGGCTAGCTTATGCCCCAAATAATTACACGGACACTGTATTCTTTTAAACACTGCTCTGGCCCATTTCTAATCATCTGTGTAGCGCCCCTAGGTGCACTTACCGGGAAGATTCTAGCCTAAGTCCATCCTGGGTCGGAGCTTCATAGCGTGCGTCTTCCCTGGAGCAGGTAGCATGGCGTCTCTCCTGCGTCTGCTCCGGAGAGGAGAGCTGTCGAGTCTGACCTCACTTCCTCTTCCTCCCTGCCTTCTGTTCTGTCTACTCCTCCCACCTATCTTCTAACCAATGAAATGGGCCGAGGCAGTTCCTTTATTGCTTAGCCAATGAAATCAACAGATTGATATATGACACTCCCACATCAGAGGCAGGCAGAGAAAACTAAACTGAACACGGGGAGAAAGAAGGAAGAGTAAGTGAGAAGCCATGTAGCCTGCTGGACACAGACTCCAGAACTTTAGCAGGTAAGCCATGTGGTGATACACAGATGAATAGAAACAGGTTAAATTAAGATGTAAGAGTTAGTCAATAAGAAGTTAGGGCTAATTGGCCAAACAGTGTTTAAATAACATAATTTCTGTGTAATGATTTCGGGGCCGAGCAGTCGGGAATCAACAAGCCGCCTCCTCTAGCATCACACCTTCTTTACAAGGTTCTAGAAACAATTTCTGGGAACAGAAGACTCTCTTGCTAGAGGAACTGGTTCGATGGGCAGCTCGGCAGTGCTGAATGCAAACTGTGGAGGGAACCTCAGTGTTCCTGCTCTCACCAGCAGCAAAGCTGCCTCTGAGACACCTCTGTTTTGTAAGTAGCTCCAGTGGACAAATTGGTTCATGAGGCTGGATTTTCTTTGGTCTGTTGTCAGTGTTGTGGGGTAAATGGAGGCTTATTCACATTTTCCCAGAAAACGTAACAGGACATCCATCTACAGGTACGTACACTGCCCTTAGAGTCACCTGGAACAAACGTTACTTTTAAACAAAAATCAAGTTAAATTTTATCAAGCCCTCTTGATGGCTGTCTGAGAATGTCTAGCTTGCTATTACGTATAGCCAGTCACACTCTCAATAAGAAGCACGGACGTATATGGATAGAGTCTGACACACAACCCTGACTGGGTCACTGAGAACCCTTGCATGTAGTCTGTGAGCCTGGTCCTGCGGGCCTTGGTACTGTGCCGATGTATAGGCCTTACAGGCTAGGCTGTGCCAGGCACTCGCCAGGCCGTGTCTAGGTAAGCAAGTGCCTCGAGCTCTTTCCTTTGACTTTTCTTTAATTCTTCTTGCATAGGAAGTGAGCTTGTGATCACAGGCTGTAATTATGTGCAGGCCTCATGTCTGTGGAAAGACAGACGGACAGACAAGGCCCTCTTCCCCAAATCTAGGGAGAGTTGTTCTGTCTTATCAAGGTGAGCATGTAGTTTACCTAAACCCTGGGTTGAACAATGCCAAGTGAGCATCCAGCTGTGTTGGTGGGGGGAATCTCTCTGCCACCCCTGGCTGCCCTGCTGTGTGCCCATGTTGGTCTCCACTGCCACTCACTTTCAAGCCTTCTCCTTTTCCTCTTCAAGAAAGCCACTCCCTGGTTTTGATGGTCTATCTTCCTGGGTGCATATTCTCACTCATCTTCCAAAGTCACTTCCGGCTTGTTCCTACTCCCTCTCCATCCAGCCCCTGTGGGGAGAAGCGGCAGCATAGTGAGCCGCCATGAGCTCAATGAGGCATCTGTCTTGTTCCACCACAGATGGCTTGGCACCTGTTCCTGAGGAACTTCCTTTCCCTGAACAGCTGGCCTTTGCATCCTTCTCAGCCCGCAGCCATCCAACTGTCTGTCCACATTGGTGACTAACCAGAGATGATGTCTTGGAGTCAAGGAGTTCTTTCTTCAGAGCTTTATGGTCTAAGTTAGCTGTACTCACCTTGGGTGCTGCACCCTGATCTAAGACAGCATGTGCATCTTGCCCATACCCAGGGCAGGTGTGTGTGTGTGTGTGTGCACTTAGACTCTGTGCAAGCCCTGTATACACAGCCGTAACACTGATGGTACCACAGCAACCCCCTGATGGTACCCACTTTTCCGCAACCAGGGTTTTCATGTTTCTCCCTCTGCCAGCTCTGGTTCTGGCCAGCTCTAAGTCAACCAGCTCATTGCGTTTATACCAAAACACTGAAGATAAGTGACTTAAAAAGGGGATTTGTTTGTTTTGGCACAGTTTGAAGGTTTTAGCCCATGGTTGACAGGTTGACTGTCGCTGAATGCTTTTGGTCCTTGGAGATGTGGCTCGTGAGATGTGAATGCATAGGAAATGAAGCTGCTTGCTCCATGACTGGAATGTGGAAGGCAGTGGAAGATCCGGGTCCTACTGTCTCCTCCAAGAGCACAACTCTAACCACTAACATCTTTCCTGAGGCTCAAGCACCATCTCCTGACTGAACCATGGGCTAGGAACCAAGGCTTCAGCATCTAGTTCTTTGGGAGACTTCTCTCCACACCTTAGCAGGCTGTAAGTTTGGCACCAACAGTTGAAAATTGGCCTGGGCCAGTGTAAAGTCCTGATAGGCTCTTGTTCCAGCTGATAGCTGATGGGCTCTTTGGGACTCCTCTAGCCCCTCGCTTGGATCTTAAAGGGCTTTTAAAATTCAGAGACATCAGAAGCAAATGCTGTGGCTTCCCAGTCCATCTGGCTGAATGGTTACTTTCAGCTGTGATTCAACTGCATGGATGAAATCTCAATCATTTCAATACCTCATATTGGCAGAGCCAGCCTGCCTCCAGGTACAAACGTCTCCCGCCCCCATGGCATGACATCAGAGGCACTGCAGGGGCCACGTGCCTCCCCTAGTCTCACCTCTGCCCACATGGGCCTTGCAGGTGTTTGTGTTCTAGTTGCACACAAATTCTCTCCCCAGAAGTTCCAGCCATGGACAAATCCGAGAAGTCAGGTGACTTCCGGGAAGTCAGTCATCAGGACAGCTCTTCCAGATTGCAGGTCTTCTTAAACACATTCTTCCAGTTTGCCTGAATTTGATTAAGCTATGGTAAGAGATGATAACAAGGCAAAACTCACACTTTAAAGAGAAGGAAAGTGATAAACGTAAGATAGCATCAATTCTATTGAGGAAACTGATGTTAATGAGAGTTCTCTCTGGGCATCAGTTTTACTTCTCAGCATCATCTGGATCATCAGTGAGGTGAAGGGATTCAGGTTCCCTTTAATCCCTGAGACTGGCACAATTATTTATGTTCTACAGACGGGGCAGAGCGGGAAGGATTTGGGGAATTCTTCTCTGCCATCTCTGTAGTCCCAGGTCACCTGGTCTCAAGCCCTAGGTTTGTCCGGCCTCCCCTTTTAACATACAGATCCCTTGGGTTACAAGCCTGCTTGGTCAGGCATGGTGGCACACACCTGCAATCCAACATTATACAGAGAGGTTGAGGCAGAAGAATTGTGAGCTCAGGGACAGCCTGGCTACATAATGAGAGCCTAGCTCAATAGGCAAGAAAGCAAACAAACAGATGATGGTTCATAGTACCAGAAGCCAACTTTACCTGAAAAATCCACATGCATAGGTATGAAAAGAGAAGTAATGGGGCTCAGTCCAGGGGATGGTTCTTGTCTCTATTCTTAAAAGGGAATGGCATCTTCCACGCACAGGTAGTTCAGGGAAATTAATCTTGCTTCACTAAAAGAACCAGCAGGAGACCAACACTGAGAACACAGGTACATTAAATGCTCATCAGAGCACAGTTTATAGCATGGGAGCATTAGCCACATTTATGCTGTGTGTGACTTTTTTCTCCAAATGCCTCATTTGAATGCTGACAGATTGGTTGACATCACAGTGTCTGTGGTGTGCAATGACAAAATGGTGTGACTTCTGTTACCACTCTTACTCAGACTACTTCATGGCAGCATTTGATTGACAAAGAAGATTTGTGCAGAGAGAGGTATTTCCTGCCAAGGGGAGTGAACCTCGTGTGCTATATTATTAGTTAGATGATATTTAAAGGCATTTTCCCTCTGTGACCCATCACAAGCGAGACGGCAAGCCACGGAGAAGGGGCAAGCATGTATCCCAGCCAAATGCTTCCCCACACAGTAGCTTGTGTTGCCTTTTTTTCCTCTCTCAAACTCTAAATTAATTTCCATATTTTAGCATGGAATAAGATATGGAATCCCACATTTTATACATCTGGGTGAGAAAGAATACAGACCTCGTGTTTTCAAATAGCGCGTTTCTTTTGTTTCGATGTTTAAACAGCAAAACTCATGCGATGGCGTAAGGCAAAATGTGTAAGATGGGTGGAGAGAACACTCTCCCATTCCTTCACTGTCCTTCATGGTTTCCAGTTGCCTAGAATCCTTGCCGAGAGACAGCAGGGATGGGCACAGCATGATCCATCCTGTGTGGATGTGGCCTGTGCAGAGCATTTGCTTTCGGTTAGATTACAGCAAAAGGCTCTGTGTGCCTGGTGACTTTCTTCAAATAAGAAAACTAGGTTGTGCCTTTGGCATTTGGGTAGATCTGGAAGCAATGAAAAGATTCATGGCAGAGGTTACTGCTATAGAAGACTGCTTAATTTTTTGTTTGTTTCCTAGCCGCCCGGACTCCTGAAATAATCACACAGAAACCATATTATTTGTAACACTGTTTGGCCAATAGCTTAAGCATATTTCTGGCTAACTCTTTTATCCTAAACTAGCCCATCTCCACTAATCTGTGTATTGCCTTGTGGCTGTGGCTTACTGGGCAAAGTTCCGGCATCTGTCTCTGGCAGAGTTACATGGCTTCTCTCTCATTCTGCCTCATTTTTCCCAGCATTCGGTTTACCTACCCCCCCCCCCCCTGCTTACCACTATTCTGCTCCGAGCAGCCCCAAGACAGTTTCTTTATTAACCAATAGTATTCACAGCATACAGAGGGGAATCCCACACCCAATTACCAGGCATCTGCAGGTGGAATCCTTGTAGTGGGAGAGGAATGTACATATTAACCTCCTTTGGCTATTGTCCTGAATGCAAAAGCTCCTGTAGCTCAGCTAACAACTTCCGTGTCTCAAATGCCTTTCCCTTCCAAAGCAAGAAATGTTCACTGAGCCTAACTGAACATTAGAAACACAGAAACAATTTGCTTAGACATCTTATAAAGATACCACGAAGAAACGGTTTAGACTAGTTCATCACTGTGTGCATGCTCGCTTCCGGTTGCAGACAGGTGTGTTCCAGAGAGATGTCATCTGTTTTATTTCCACTTTTATAAGGTTGATGGAAATGATAATGAACATGTCTTGTCCAACAACTGCAGATATTACATCTGTCTGGTGACAAAGACAAGGGAAGAAAGTCCTCTCTGAAGTGCAGACTGTGATCACATGTAGTCGGTAATGCTTCTGCCCCAGTTTCTTCTCATCCCAACTACAACAGTCTTCACATTTCTGCTATCAAAGGAGGCAAATTCACTTGAGGGCAAAGTTTTACTCAGGCAAGAGGGTAAGTAAAAGCCTAGAGGGGTGGGGCAGAGCATCAGGGTCAAATGGCCACCCCTGTCCACACTTAGCGTCTTAGTCTACTGGGTTTCTTCCCTCTACCCACCCTTGATGTGGTCTCGGTTGGTCTACTATCTATCTGGAACATTTCTTTGAGGCCACTGCTACAGGCAATAGCTTGTATCAGAAACATCAGATACTAGAGTGTTTAAAAATCTAACATTGAGAAGTTTACTAGGGAAAGGGTACGATGCCATGTGGGTTCTCCTCACTGGGGCACTCCTGGATACTGACTGGAGTCTGCTGGGACAGGCATTGGTTGACTTGGATGTCCCCCCCCCCCAGAGATCTGTCCTTTCTTTTTCTGGTTAGCTTGACTGTACCTTCTCCTTTTGTGAGCCTTCTTATATGTCCTCACAGTGTCTCCACCTTCATCATTTTTATTTTAAGGTATTCAGGACCAAATGGCAGCAGCCACTCACTGGACACCGACCAGTGCCAATCATGGAAGACAAGGTATGGTCCTTAATCTCAACAATCATGAGAACCGCATTCTAAGGAACTGACATCATTCTTTATCCAGCATTTCTATGTCCACAGTGGATCCCTGGCAGTCAGAACTCTATGGGTTTTCAGCTCCAAGCTAGTACTTGCTATTCTCAGTCTTCTCTAACACTTTCAGAAGTCCATATCCCTATAATCCCCAAATCTCAGCAGCCTGTCAATATTTACACACACATCCCTGGTGGGGGGTTGGGGGAAGAGAAAGACAGAGAGAATCTGTAAATGCATGTGGTATATACCTTCTGAATATCTTGTTGAAGCCAGAGACTTATTTGAAGTCTGAGGCATAGAAGCAAATCTCTGGAAGAATGAATTTTGTTTTTCTTTAGTGTTCTTGATCACTGCATTGAGCTTAATCTTTGTATCCTGTGGGTTATAAGGGAAGGTGGGAAAACAAGCTTTGTGAATAGAATTGTACTCATTATGCTTTAAGTTTTGTCTTGGCTGTTTATAAACCCTGGCTCCTTTTCTTCGGGATATTCTTCCCTGCACTGGTTGATGCTAGCCTTATCTCGGCTCTGAACAGTTTCTCCTGTATTGGTCTTCTTCAGAAAGAATCTGTGTGCTTCTCTTGTTTGTCCAGAGGCAGACAAACTTGTCACCCAATAAAAATAAAATGTGCATGCCATAATTTCATGAACAGTGATCCAGAAGTAGCAAACCTTCCATCTCCACCAGGGACAAAGCTACAAAACTGGTTTTGAAAATATTGCTGGCATGGATGCTTTACATGAAAAACAGAAAGGGGAAAGAGAGTACATAGTTACAAAGAGAGAAAGGTGAAACTAGAATAGAAGGGTTAATTGGGAGGGTGATGGGGAGGACGTGGAAGAGGAAGGAGTATGTAGAAGGACAACTGACTCTACACGGCATTTTAAAAACCACGTGGAAACAGGTTACTGTAAAACTTCCTAAAATATGTATGAATACAAAAGGAATCTAGATGGAGTCACCACATAATGGGGGAGATAGTGCTCTAGCTAGATACTTAATGCCACTAAGTAAAACATTCAGTACTCGGAATGGAATGGATTACAACTTGTTGATTTCTTGACCAAAGAGACCCCATGGGAAACCCCTAGTTATAACAGGCTATTGTCAAGCCTATTGGTTTCTCTCTACAACCTGATGGTAAAGCTGTTGTGAGAATTACTTTAACTATGTAAATACTGTGGGACAATGGGGTTTTATCCTGTCCCTTGTATTATTTTTAATAAAATGTTGATTGGCAAGTAGCCAGGCAGGAAGTATAGGCTGGATGGCTAGGCAGGAACAAGACGTGGGGTGATGAGAACAGGAAAATTTTGGGAAGAGGAAAGGTCAGTCTGCAGTTGTCACCCAGAGGAAGCAAGATGAGAATGTCTTGCTGATGAAAGGTACCAAGCCATGTGGCTAACACAGACAAGAATAATGGACTAATATAAAATGTAGAAAGAATTAATAAGAAGCCTGAGCTAATAGGCCAATCAGTTTATGATTAATGTAGACCTCTGTGTGTTTATTTGGGAGTAAACAGATGTGGAACCTGGTGGGACAGAAATCTTGATCAACATGTAAAGATGTAATACATTTATTGATGTTGTGGACTATTACTTTAACTGTGTAAAGGTGTGTTACATTTATTTATGCTGCCTTTGTTAATGATGTAAAGATATGTCACATTTGTTTTTGCTGCATTTGTATCTAAAGATGTGTTGCTGTTTTATCTTCCCTGCCTAATGTATCTGATTGGTCTAATGAAAAGATGAATGGCCAATAACCAGACAGGAGAGGAATAGATGGAGCTGGTGTGCAGACAGAATAAGTAGGAGGAGAAATCTAGGCTCAAGAGAAGAATTAGAGAAGAGATCATCAAGGGAAAAAAAGAGGGATACACCTGGGGCCAAAAATCAGACAGCCACCAGACAGACAGACAGATATGAGAATCAGTGAAAGTAGGACATGTAGAAATAAATAAAGAAAGAAAGACACATAAAAACCCTGATGCAAAATATAAATAAAGAGAAACAGATTAAAATAAGAGCTAAGATAAGGCTGAGCATCCATAACTAATAACAAGTCTCGTCTCCCTGCTATGACTTGGAAGCTGGTTGGTGGCCCAAAGAAAAATCCTCTTACATAAAGCATATTGCTGAAGATAACTTACTTAGTTCATTGAAAATGGAAAAATTGAGGCAGTGCCTATCTAGAGGCCTTGCCCTGTACTGCCCAGAACTCAAGGTACTGGAAAGTGCTTTGAGTACCACCCAAGGAGAAAACTAATCATAAATCTCATCCAGCTGAAATCCTGAGACCTCAACAGCAACTCTTCTGCAAGATACACTGATGCAATAGTAACACAAATGTTAGGGGAACAACCAACCACTTCATGCCTAGATGTAAGCTGTAGTCCATGAGATGGAGCCCATATGTGATACTGCCCCTGTCATTACTGGGATCTTTTAGGTTTGATTGAAAAAATATGTTTCTCAATTTATTTGCCTTTAAGAGAATGTCCTGAGATAGTAGATATTATTTTTAATCAATTTTTAAAGTTTTTTTTGTTGGGATTGAGTCCATAGAAGGAGATTTTGTGTGGCTGTACATATTGGATTTATGGGTTGCATCGCTGATGAGCTGGTATGTTTACATGAATGAGGAGGTTAACATCTTCATTCCTGTCACTTTTCCTCTTTGCTGTCCCTGGGAGTATATGGGAGATACAAGACTAACTTAGCATTAATAATAATAATAATAATAATAACAGTATCATTGGTTGTAGTCATGAACATTACAGTAAGTATGGACCAGGAGTTATGCCAAAGACACAAAGACATTATTCATCCCATGATGGCTAATGTCTGTGTTTCATAACTGTTACTGTGTACAATGCCAGCCTTTCTCCCTAATATTACCTTAAAAGTATTCATATTTCTGTCTTTAAATATCTTTGGATGAACATGATAGAAAATGTTATAGGGAATGGGTTTTTGTAGGCCATGTAGGGATTAACGGAGGGAAAAGAGGGAAGGGGTGGTGAGAGGAGTCACACTTTCTCTACTGGCAGTCATTACTAAAGCAGGAATTACATTTGGCTAGACATGTCCCTCAGCTTATGGACCATTTAATCTTCACTGTCAGCTTAACTGGGTTTAGAACTACCTAGGAGACATCCCTCTATGCATGTCTTTCTGAGAGGCTTAAGGAGGTATTAAAATTCAGCCTGACTATGGGTAGCACCATTTTGTGGAGCTGGGTTTCCAGACTAAATGACAAGTTCTCAGAAATGAAAGTAAGTCTGACATCAGAGTACTGCAAATGGCAGTGTGTGCCAAAGAAGATAAAATGTGAGTTAGAGGTAAAATGAAGGTTTTTTTAATAAGTCATCAATTTATCAACCATTTATCATTTATATCTATATACTACCTATCAATAGTCTTTCTGCTATCACATATGTATGTATCTATATCATCTATCTATCTATCTATCATCTATCTATCTATCTATCTATCTATCTATCTATCTATCTATCTATCTATCTATCTATCTATCTATCATCTATCTATCATCTTTCTATCCATATCTATCTATCCATATCTATCTATCTATCTATCTATCTATCTATCTATCTATCTATCTATCTCTATAATGCGTCTGCCACTATGAGCTGGATAACATTCCAATATTTAAGAATGTTCTTGGCAAGATTGATGGAGTTATTAATGCATATTTTGACATTGTTATGAAACAACTTAAAACCCTTTTTCTTCTAAGTGAATCCTATGTGGTGTCGTGACAGATCCAACAGGGGCAAAAGTCCATCTAATTACAGGACAGAATAATGAATCCTAGTGTAACAAAAGAAGAGACGTATGCTCAGTGACAAGGTTTTATAATCTATATTGTGAGTAAATGTTGAAAAACTATCATTTTTCAAACGTAGAGATAATTTTAAAGAATACCATGCCTGGATATATGAAGAGTGTTAAAATACTTCCTCTTTGAATCTCAGTTTGCTTTAGATTTGAGCCAAAATTATCTCACACACATGTGCACTTGTGAAAACATGGCAGATTTCTACAAAGGTAGATACTAAAAATAATCATAAAAGTATAACCACGCCAATCTTTGCACTACTTCTTATGTTAAAAATGTTCATTTTTTCTCTCTTTTTATCTAGCATTTAATGTCTTCTGAGCTAGGAGAGTAAATCTTCCTTGAACATGAGCCTCCTAAGAGGTAATCCAATACCAATGGGTCACCCCTAAAAATCGTGCATCTATAAGCAACATGAGATGGACTCAGGTTAAATTTACATATTTATATGTATGTAAGCACATAGCAATAATAATTAAAGAAGAGAATAGAAAAAGGAAGCTCAAAGTTGGGTGGGTAAGTGAGGGTGTGTAGGAAGAAGAGGGCGAGGGCATATATAAAAAAATACATTATATGCAATTCTCAATTAAAAAGTTTTCAAAGTCGTGTATAGCGTGTCCATGTGGTGAAGAGCAATTGAAGAGGACATCCTGATGTCAATCTTTGCCCCCCACATGTGCCTGCACAGTTGAGTACAACACACACACATATATGCACACACACACATGCACATACATACACACTCACACACCTCTAGTCATAACTAATTTAACCTGTGTCGTAATGACATTTTTAATTTCAGTCTTTGAGAAGAGCTGTTACAGAATTCTGAATTTTCTTTCTTTCTTTTATGACCTCTGGCTTGTTGTGAAGATTGACTGTGTTGAGGAGCTGGAAACTTACCCACCCTTAGTTTGACACTCATGGACCTGGATCTGTGTTGTGCTAAAAACATGCAATATCCATCCTAGTCCATGAAGCAGAAGTAAGAAAGCTGTCAGTTCGAATGTCAAAGGGTTGTAGGAAGTGACTATGAAATTAAAAGGGACCATAAAAGTGGGAGTTTAAGTGATAAATAAATCTAAGAGTTATGGAGAAGAGTTAAATTTTTTAGGGGTGGGGGGAGTGTATACATGTCTGTGTGGCTTATGTGTAGTGTGTGTATGTGGTGTGTGTCTGCATGTGTGTGTGTATGTGTGTGTGTGTGTGTGTCCCATGTGCCCTTACTCACAAGGAAGCAGGAGGGTGACACCTTATTCCCTTGAGACAGGGTTGTTCAGTAAACCTGGAGGTTGCCATTGTTTTGACTAGTAGACAGCTAACCACAGTAATCCTCCCAGTTCTCCTCGCTACCCTGGGGATTTACTGACATTTTGTGTTGGTTCTGAAGGTCTGAACTTTGTCTTACACCTGTGTAACTTATGTCTTCCTGTATGTGCAGCAAGCACTCATCTTCCACTGAGGTAGCTCGTTAGGCCCAGAGTTAAATTGTGAAGAATAGGGAAGAGGCAGTGATTCTGGGTACACAAAGTTAAAGCTGAACCCCAACTCTGAGAGAAAGACAGCAGCGTGTGAAGAGGGGTTGAACATTATTCCCTTGGTGATTGTTTCTGGCCCTGCCTCTTTGTAATTGCAGCCCCCAAGCATCCAGTATAAGAACTTACTGCAATCCGCAGGAAATGGTTCATTCGCAGCCTCTGGGTAAGAAAAAGATAAAATTGACTTTGAAGTGGCAAATCTTGTTATAAATTGAATTCTTCTGATCAAGCAGCTTTTGGTCATTTAGAATTCACTTTGAAAGTATCCGATTGCGAGTTCCATAAAACGCAGAAGCCGGAGTATCACTGTGACCTTGGGGGGAAAATTGTGCACTGAATAAAACTGCAGGTTTAGCAATTTTTCTCATTGTTCCACAATCAGAGGCAGACTGTGTAGACAGGCAGTGGGTGTCAGAACAGCCCGCTTCTCCTGGTGGCTTCTCAATCAAGTGACTATTTGGAGGGAAAAAAAAAACATCCATTTTCCAGGAGGGTCCTCAAAGTTCTTTGTAGTCCGAGATTCATCCCCAGTAGACATTCATTCACTCGGTTTGTTCATGAAACTGGGTGTAGTAGAAGAAAGAAGACCAGAAATAACTCAAAGACTTGGCTACTTGGGAAAAGCCTTTCAGTTAGGAGGGATCCAGGAACAATGATTTGAATTTCTGTTGATCTGCCAAACCTGCAAAATTTATAGTCATTTACCAAGTATGTCATCAATAATAAATGCAATGTTTAAAAATTCTGTATGAAAGACACATTGTGCTAATTAATACTGTGTCCAATCATCTATTTCTATCTGTGATCTAGATTTATCAATTATCATCTACCATTTATTATTTGTTTAGCTACCACCTGTCAATCATCTGTCATTTATACCTAGCTACTATAACAATCTATCTTCTGTCATGTATGTATGAATCAATCTATCCATTCTCTTATAATCTATTGACCATATCTCTGTCTGTCTGTGTATCTATTGTAATATCTACTATAAAACAAGATAATATGAGTGTATCCTGTATTGCTACCCATGGTTGTTTGGTTGATTAGAGGGTGACTGATGAAGGCTGAGTACATCTAAGCATCCCCCATAAGCCCCTTCTCCTCCATGTTTGCATCAGGCTTCTGAGTTTAGCAGACCAGTTAGGTGTGCTCACCCACGGTGACAGAAGTGAGAGGGCAATGGCCACCCATAGCCTTGAATTCTCAGTGTGGGGTTCCCTCCACCACTTCCTCTTCCTTCAACTGATCAAAGCAAGCCACAAGGCAAACACAATCAAAGGAAAGAGAAACCCACTCTGCTTCCCCGAGAGGAACTTGTAGGCACACATCAAAGGGCTCAGACACAGGGTGGGTGAGAAGCCAGGGCCAATAATGAAATCTAGAAGGTTTGTATGTGTGAAAATCAGATTTGATCACCACAAAGGAGCCCTGTCAATGACCACATCTCCCTTAAGCAAGCCCATTCTGATCCTTCAGAAATCATCCCCCAACTCCGTTTTTAGAGGCTACACATAAGTTAGCCATGTGCTAGTACAAAGGAATACCACCCAGGAACAGACAAAGGGAATTGTCTTGAAAAAGAAAAATAAAATTTAAGGGATGAGTGAACTTTCTAGCAAATGATATTTTCTCTGTCTTTCATTTGCTTTTGTTTTAGCCTTAGCTGGGATGACAGAGGGGAACAGAGGACACCACGTGAGAGGGGCTCACTGAAGACAGAGGGGAGCCAGGCAGTCGAGCAGCTGAAATGAAGGTGGTATAAACCCTAGTTAATGTTGGTTTCTCAGGAAGGACTGTGGTATATGAAATGGAGGCAGTAGCAGCACAGACTCGGAGATCAACAATTAATAAATGGCACCTCCTGCAACCGAAAAGTTTCTGTAAGGCAAAGGACATGGTCAACAAGACTAAGCGGCAGCCTACAGAATGGGAAAAGGTCTTCATCAATAGCACATCTGACAGAGGATTCATCTCCAAAATACATAAAGGACTCCGGAAACTAGACATCAAAATACCAAATAATCCAATTAAAAAATGGAGTACAGGTATAAACAGAGAATTCTCAATAGAAGAATCTAACACGGACAAAAGACATTTAGGGAATCATTCAATATTCTTTGTCATCAGGGAAATGCAAATCAAAATAACCCTGAGATACCATTTTACACTTGTCAGAATGGCTAAGGACAAAACCAGTGATTATGGCTGATTTTGGAGACGATGTAGAATAAGGGAAATACTCCACTGCATGTGGGAGTTTAAATTCGTACAGTCACTTTGGAAATCAATATGGCAGTTTCTCAGTAAATTGGGAATCAATCTACCTCAAGGCCCAACTATATCAATGTTGGGCATATACTCAAAGGATGCTTAATCATACCAAAAGGACACTCGCTCAACTATGCATTATTCATAATAACCAGAACCTGAAAACAACCTAGATTCCCCCCAACTGAAGAATGGATAAGGAAAACGTGGTTACATTTACATGATAGACTATTACTCAACTGTAAAAAACAATGATCTCAAAAAATTTCTAGGCAAATGGTTGGAAATGAGAAAAATCACTCTTTCTTCATCCATTCTTCCATTGAAGGGCATCTAGGTTGTTTCCAGGTTCTGGCTATTACAAACAATGCTGCTATGAACATAGTTGAGCATATACTTTTGTTGTATGACAGGGCATCTCTTGGGTATATTCCCAAGAGTGGTATTGCTGGGTTTAGGGGTAGGTTGATCCCAAATTTCCTGAGAAACCACCACAGTGCTTTCCAAAGTGGTTGCACAAGTTTGCATTCCCACCAGCAATGGATGAGTGTACCCCTTTCTCCACAACCTCTCCAGCAAAGGCTATGATTGGTGTTTTTTATTTTAGCCATTCTGACAGGTGTAAGATGGTATCTTAAAGTTGTCTTTATTTGCATTTCCCTGATCACTAAGGAAGTTGAGCATGACCTTAAGTGTTTTTTGGCCATTTGAAGTTCTTCTGTTGAGAATTCTCTGTTCAGCTCAGTGTCCCATTTTATAATTGGGTTGATTAGCCTTTTACGGTCTAGTTTCTTGAGTTCTTTATATAGTTTGGAGATCAGACCTTTGTCAGTTGTGGAGTTGACGAAGATCTTTTCCCAGAGTACTACTCAGCAGTAAAAAACAAGGACTTCTTGAATTTTGCATGCAAATGGATGGAAATAGAAAACACTATCCTGAGTGAGGTAAGCCAGACCCAAAAAGAGAAACATGGGATGTACTCACTCATATTTGGTTTCTAGCCAAAAATAAAGGACATTGAGCCTATAATTAGTGATCCTAGAGAAGCTAAATAAGAAGGAGAACCCAAAGAAAAACATATAGGCATCCTCCTGAATATTAACCTTCATCAGGCGATGAAAGGAGACAGAAGCAGAGACCCACATTGGAGCACCGGACAGAAATCTCAAGGTCCAAATCAGAAGCAGAAGGAGAGAGAGCATGAGCGAAAAACTCAGGACTGCGAGGGGTGCACCCACACACTGAGACAATGGGGATGTTCTATTGGGAACTCACCAAGGCCAGCTGGCCAGGGTCTGAAAAAGCCTGGGATAAAACCGGACTCGCTGAACATAGAGGACAATGAGGACTACTGAGACTCAAGAACAATGGCAATGCAATGGATTTTTGATCCTACTGCACGTACTGGCTTTGTGGGAGCTTAGGCAGTTTGGATGCTCACCTTACTAGACCTGGATGGAGGTGGGTGGTCCTTGGACTTCCCACAGGGCAGGGAACCCTGATTGCTCTTTGGGCTGATGAGGGAGGGGGACTCGATTGGGGGAGGGGGAGGGAAATGGGAGGCGGCGGTGGGGAAGAGACAGAAATCTTTAATAAATAAATAAATAAATAAAATTAAAAAAAGAAAGAAATCACTCTTATTAAGGTAATCCAGACCCCGAAGAACAAATATGGTATGTACTCACTCATAAGAGGATATTAGAAGTAAAATATAGGATAACCAACCTACAATTCACAGCCCCAGCGAGGCTAGATAACAAGGAGGGCCCAAGGGGGAATGAATGCATTTCTCTGTGAAGGGGAAATAGAAGAGATCTCCGGGGTAAACTAGGGAAGGGAGGATGGATGGATGAGGACTTGAGGGAGCAGGTTGGCTGGGCTGGGTATGGGAGACAGGTTGGGAAAGGAACAGAGAGGGAGAGTAAAGAGACATCTTGATGGGGGTGCATTTTGGGTTTAGGGGAAAACCTGGTGCCAGGAAACTCCCAGGAATCCATTAGGATAACCCTAGCCAAGACTCCTAGCAATAGCAGACAGGCTGCCTGAACCGCCCATCTACTGTAATCAGGCTGGCGACTATCCTATTTGTTATCAGAGATACTCTATCCAGCAACTGATGGAAGCAGATGGAGAGATCTACAGTCAAGCACTGGGCTGAGCTCTGGTGAGTTCTTCTTCTTTCTGAAGAAAGGGAGGAGAAATGATACAAGCCATAGGGGTCATGGCCAGGGAACCTACAGAGACAGCTGACTTGAGCATGTGGGAGTTCAGGGTTTCTGGACCAAAGCTAGGGAGCCTCGATGGGACCAACCTAGGTCCTCTGCATGTGTGTGATAGTTGTATAATTTGGTCTCTTTGTAAGGCTCCTAGCTGTGAGATCAGGACCTGTCCCTGGCCCTTAGCTGGCTTCGGGGAACCTGTTCTCCATAATGGATTACTTTGCCCAGCAGGAGCAAAGTCCTGTCTCAACTTAATGTGCTATGTTTGGTTTGTTCAATCTTCTGGTAGGCCTGCTCCTTTCTGAATGGAGATGGAGGAGGAGAGGAAGGGGAGGACGGTAGATCAGCCAGTGGGGTGGGGCGAGAGATGGATACCTAAAGGAGAGGAGAGAGGGGAAACTGCTGTTGGTATATGAAATAAATGAAAAAATGGTATTTAAATAAAGTTTTAAAAACTTAAGGTGTTAGTTTGTCAGGATGGACAAACACACGAGACACGGGAAGCATATGTATGGTGGTACATAGACACTCATGACGTGGCAGACACGTGTCTAAGTATCAGACACACCCGAGACACATGGCGAATAAATACATGAGAGGGAAGACAGGCAGCATGGTGTCTCTTGCTTACTTCTGTTTACTGGTTAACAAAACCATGCCAGACAACAATGAGACTGCCCTCCACACCCTCGAGAACATGTTGGAGTAGATATTTTGGTGATGCATCTTGGACATATTGCGTCAGAAACCTGTTTGATGAGAAATTTGGGATTCTGTGATAACCAGGTGAAAATTCTATCATTGGTCTCAAAGTTCAAAGTGTGATTCAGTGTCGAAGTGGGACGGACAGGGGAAGAGTGCGTGGATGGGGGAGCGGGTAGATGAGAGTTGGGAGAGGGGACAGGAAGAAAGAAGGGAGGGAAAACTGGTCTGTATGTAAAATAAAGGAAAAATGTGTTAATTAAAAAATAAAACATGAAATAAAATCAGGTTAAACATAAAAAAAACCACAACAAAACAAACAAACAAACAAAAAAACTGGGACTGACCACTGTGAAGGTCACCATTAACAAAGTGTGACCCAGAAGAGCACAAAATCAGAGATATGTACAGGTCTGGTTTGAACCTGGGCCTGGTTTCAGCAACAGATTCTCATGTTGAAAGCTTATTTCCTATGCTGTGTACACATGTACTAACCATGAATTAAATTTTTAAGAAGAAATAGTATACACATAAGACAAAGAACAATGAATAGATGCTAATTCCATTGAATCTTGAGGGCCAGATTTGTCATTGAAATTTGTACAGATCTCTGATTAAAAAAGCAATTTTACCATTCTATAATCTGAAACTGTAGAGTGGCCTTAATTTTGGGATCTCCGATATTGCTTTGGCTCATGGTTCATAAACACTCAGACATAAGAGAGTATGTGTGTAGAGATGACATTTACCTTTGAAGTTATATCCAGTGATTATTGTTCATTTTCCCTTCCTTTTAAATGTCACCACAAAGACAGATGACTTTAACTCAAGTAAAATGAGATAGGTGATGATAATAACACAGGGATCCATGAACACATAAAGCAGCCTTACACCAAAGCATAACTAAAGGTTTTAAAATTGTGGGTAAGTGTGTGGCTTTGGGTTTGGAGAGTTCAACAGTTAAGAGCCCTGTGTGGGCAGCTCACAGTGGTCTGGTACTCTAGACACAGGGCATCTAACACCCTCTTCTGGCCTCTATTGGCACTACACATGGTTGCATATACACCCACATAGATACACACATATACATAACTAAATTTAATGAAAATATGTTTTTAAAGAGGGAAGCTTGACATCCTTCTATCTAAATGTCTAAATGGGAATCTGTGTGTTTAATTCTTTTGAGTTAATTGAACCTTTCTGTATATATTTATGTAAATTGATTTTTTAAACAAATTTTGGGACAATCTACCATTATTTTTTATCTTTTTTATGATTTTCTTATTTAAAAGTTGTTATTGGGGTGTTGTTATTTTGCAGTGTTGGATTTCAGAAAGGTAATTTATTTTAAATGTATCATATATCCTTATTTTTCTCCCCCACAGTTGTTTCTTAAAATTTCCCCTCCTGTTCCTCTTCTGCCTCTATCATCCTCTTTCTGTTTCCTTCTATTCCCAACCCCCTTTTCCTCCCACTAAGTCTGGCTTAGTTTTACATGGTTGCTGATGACCCATGGGTTTCTATGGAGTTCTTCGTTCATGTTTTCACATTCTGTTATTTAAACTGTATCATTTTAACTAACCTATATTCAAGTTCCCTGGTTCTTTGGTCACCTCAGGTTTGCTACTGAGTCTCTCCTTCAAAGTTTTCATTTTAGTTATTATGCTTTTCAACTCCAGATTAGCTTCTTAACTCTAGATTGGCTTTGTGGTCTTAGAAAAGCTTTGCACTAGGCCCCACATTTTATTCAATACTTTAGATGTGGATTTCAGATAATTATTGAACTTATTTATACTACTTTATTTGTATCCAGTTTACTCTTTGGGGGGTGGCCTCTTTCTTTGGAGTTCTGGGATTAAAGGCAAACACGACTACACTTGGGCCTCAATTCACATATTTATCTAGTATATCTAATATCTGGGCCCTCAGGAATAGTTTCTCTTCTTCTCCCTCTCCCGATACACAGGGAAAGGGGGAGGGGCAAGTTAAAAAAGCAGTGAAGCTCATCCTCCATGCTGGAATCCTACGCTATTTGAAAGATCTCCCTTTGGATCATTGCTTTTGTTAGAGTCATGGAAGTCCCCAGAGTCGTAATGCTTCCACAGAGTCATGGATTGTCCTGCCGTCCCACATGTACCTACCCTCACAATCTAGCATTTATACCCTGAAAGTTTGAGCGTGGGGATGCAGTTCCAGAGATGAAGCAAGGGAGCTTTGTAATATTTGATGACATAATGCCCTCTTTTCTTTTTTTCTGAAATTTGCTACTTTCCTCCACCCCATTAATCCATGTGCTCACTTCAACATTTAAAGTGGCATCAGGTTCTTGGGTGCTCAGCAAAGATTGCTGGTTCTTAGTTCTCTAAAATGTACTTTGAGGAAAAGAGAAAAACCAAACCAAACCAAACCAAAAGGATAGAAAAGCTTACGCATGAGACTCCTGTGAAGACATCCCAGTTATGAAAGTGGTAAGAGAAGAAAAATGACTCAAGAAATTTTCACGTCGGTTTCATGATGCTGTGTTCCAAGGCTCTACCCATCCTCAGCTGAAATCAGGACCACTCAGCAGAGATCCATCACACTGCACTTCCCTTTCCTTGGCCCCCAAGCTTCGATCACAACCTTCACTAAATATTTTTTTAAGTTGAATGATTCAGTTTGAGTGAACAGAATCTTACACTCAGAACAAATTGCGAGCCCTTTGTTCCAATTACTCCTTGGGGTGCCTAATGAAATGATTTGCTACTTGCTGGTTCCCTGTCTCTTGATGAGACTCTCTTCCTCATTTCAATGCCTGTTTTGTGATTCAGTTCTTCCCTTTAGATGAATCACACCACATTGACCAGTGATGTTCTGTGTATGACAGAAACGGGTAACCATAAACTCATCTTTAATGGAGGTTACCATTTTTATTTATTTTGATATTGAAATAACAGTTGGCTATGTAATATGTTGCTATTGGAGTTCTAGACATTGAAAATATGAATGTGAGGTAGACAAAGATACTTCTTATTGGTATTCACCTACTGATAGAAAGACAGATTGCCAGGATGAACTGAATTTGGTTCAACTGACTAAACTCAACAAAGGGCTGAGAGAAGCTTACTTTGAAGGATGAGGGAATTTCCTCTTCAGTTACATATTCTTTGTTTCATTTTTCTTGAAGATCATCACATGTCCAGTTGTTCTTGGTGATATTTATGTTTTCTGGTCGGTGGATAACTTCTGAAGAATCATAATTGAGAATGAAAAAGGCTCTTTGCGATGTCCAAGTTGAATTTCCTCATTCTAGGTTAGCAGGAGGAATGGGCTAGGCAGTGGGCAATCCCCAGCTGGTTGGGAACACAATGACCTTTAAGGTTCCTCCATCCACAGACTTCAGATCTGTGCTCTTAGTTGTTGGGGCTGAGCCCTAGAGCAGCACAGTATGGCTCTGTGCTCATTTCTCATGGCGTTTTATCACTTTGCGGTAAGTCATCGATTCTGGGTAACCCTCAGATGTGCTAGAAACTTCTGCAACATAGGAACATTCCCTTTCTTCCCAGCAGTTTCCCTGCTCCCAGAGAGCTCATTTCTGGTGTTTCCCAGCCATAGACTGACTTCCTCCAGGCCTAACATTTCCCTGAGAAACCATTTCTTCTTCTGAGGGTCTAATGAGAAGATGAGCAGTCAAAGGCACCTGCTGCTCCACCACAGTTTCAATGCCCATGGAACAAGCCAGGTTACTCCAAAACTGCTAGGAACTCCAGGTCCGTGAGATCCATTGCCCTCCACTGGCCTCTTTTGTGCAAAGAGGCAGACTCTTCTCGATATATGCAAATATATAAAGTAAATCTAGAGGAAGGGGGAATACAAATGGGATGTATTGTATGAGAAAAGAGTCTGTTTTCAAAAGATCATTTTTATTCCTTTTGAGCCTCAACTTTTCATCTGTGAATCAGATGTCACCCTGGAAACTGACATGCTATTATTTGTGAATGAGACCATGCGTGATGGCCTGCACTGTGGTCAGTGATGTCAGAGGACGCAACTGCTATCCTGGATGGATGCTTGTACTCTGTCTAGCCTTTTATGGAATAGCGCCATTCTGTCAACGACAGCTCACTTCTTCTTGTCTATCCTCCCTGTCGCAGTTCATCGTGTCTGGTTTTACTATTCACATTTCTGTTGGAACGTTATTTTGTTTCATCTGTGTTACTACTTTCCAGGCCAAATCATATCAAGTTAAGGCTAGTAGTGACACAGGGTTAATCATAGTATTACCTCAATATCTATTTAATATTTTACATGGAATTGGCACCAAATGTTAATGTAAGTGCAGAGTGGTATAACACATTAGTTACCCATGAAGCATTCATGGGGCTCTCACCCGACACTTTCTGTACTGCTGGTTGGCGCAGAACTGTTGGCAGAAAAGGCCCCTGATGAACTGTTTCAGGTATGCTCATGGTGGGACTAATAATAAAATCAGCCTCCGATGGTTTGGTTTTTGTAGTTCACTGTTGACTACAAAGCTTGATCCAAAAGGGGGGTCAGGTTCAAGATCATTAAGGTATCTGAGCTTGCTCTCCTCCATCAGCAGAGCAGCAAGTGAGGAATGCACAGCGGGGTATCTCAGTGAATCTGTCTGGAAGGAGAGGTAAAACGATGGCTCACGGCTCCTTCTCTCCCTGATCACAGTGGAGGGCCCGATGTCTCTGGCTTGATAGTCTCAGAATGTCTTGTGAACCTTAAATTGCTGTCTGTGAGAATCAAACCCTCCTGGGTGAAGCGAAGCCTCATAACTGCCAAGAGCAAACTAAGAAAAGAGAGAGTCCCCTTTAATGTCTCCAAACACCTTCTTGTGTTTCCCCTTGCTGTCTGTTTCTGTTTTGTGTTCATCTTCTATTACAGGCCAATGAGGCATTGGCTTTATGCTTCTGCTATGGCCCTGGGTCAACCTTTCTGGCTCTGGCCAGCCATCTGCAGGATGTAAGGAGAGAATCAATCTGGGCAGCTCATCTTCAATTTAGAGCAAGAAATAAACAGGAAAGAAAGAGGCTTCGTTGAAAGCAAATGCCATCCATCCACTGAGGATGTCTCCAATGAGGAGGATTTCCCACAATGCCTGTGCAGGCTCTATTCCTCTGTTTATATTACTCCCATTTTTTTGTTACATGACTGCTCACAGCTTTTTATGATGGGCATATGCGCATATTTCAAATGTGCTAGCGCACACTTAAATACCCCTATGTGTTATGTTGTGCTATGCGCTCAATGTTTCATTAAAATAGCACCAACAAAAGCTACTAGAAACTATTCCCAAATTTCAGATTTCAATCCCATTCTGTAGGTTAGTGTCGTCTTTCAGAAGTGGGCGGGAGAGCTGTCTGGTCAGATATTAAGCACTCACTTGCCATGTCTGCAGTCAGAGGCTGGATGTGCCTCATGCCTTTGTTCAACCTGTCCATAGGTGCTGAAGATGGCTCTGCGTTTCAGGGCAGCTGGGAGTAGCCGTGAGGAGGCTTTGTTTCAGAAAGCCTTTCTGGAGTAAGGCTAACTCAGATTCTTCTCCTTGTAAAGATCCACTGGGCCTCCTCAGAAGCAGTGACAGGCACATTGTCAGGCTGACCTTGGCCTTTCTTTGTCTTTGAGGCCCTGTCGCTCAGCTGAGACTTTTTTCCCCATTACTGAGATGAGGGCTCTGCAGCCTGAGAGGCCTTTGTCTCCTTTTAATAGGAGCAGGCAGGAAAGAAACCTCCTCGCTTGTACAGTGTGAGAAAGCAAGAATGAAGGAGTGTTGTTATAAAGAATAATGGGAACAGGACTGTCAATGAACTGTTTATTAATTAAATGATAATAAATGTTGCTTAGAAACTGGCATTTTTTTTTTCTCGGCTGGTAGGACAATGGGATCATTTATTTTGCTTCTCTTGATTTTGGAAGCATCGCTGCCAGCATGGAAGTACTTGGCTTTTCCTTCTGTCTGTTTACTTTTCTAAACACATTGAATGTGGGTTTCAGCGGCAGGCCCAGGTATGAACTTAGCTTGATCATACATGAAAGGAAGGCCCGGAGGACGAATATGGAGAGCGTGATGGAGACCAGGAGGCTGCAGGAGGGCAGAGCTGCATGTGTGCAGGGTGGCCACAGCTTTCATGGCAGGCCATGATCTGCTCTGAGTCGGTCACACACAATGGACCAGCCTGCTCTTGCTTCTCAAAGTGTAAGAGATAGTCACTACAACGTCACAGTCACAGAGCGATGTGGCTCCACTGGGTAGCCATTGTCAATACAGTGTGAGGCTCCCCCACCACCCATATATGTGTGTATTCCAGTCACAGAGCTGGGAGGCAGCCCCAGAGGAGGAAAGCCAGGGTTCCATGTGGAGGGCTTTAGAGGTAGAGGCCTATCCAGCTAAGTGTTTCTTTAGTCCAATCATTTGTTTGCCATCGTATAACCTCCATGTTTCATCCTCAAAACCCATTGCTTCTATTCCCTTTGATCTTCAGCATCCAGGAATCCTCCTGTGAGGAGGATGCACCCTGGATCCTGACTGTTCCAGCCCTCAGTGCCTAGCGGCTAGTCCTCTTCCGTTTGTGTTCACGACCTGATTCTGTGACATCCTTCCACTTATTATCTCTTTCTACTTTCTTCCTTCTATCCCGTCTCATTACACAAGGCCCTCCCTGAAGTCTATTTGCTCTGGGTCACTGACTGCTTTCAAACGTTGACAATTACTTTCATGTTTGATATAAACCTGGAGACCGTTGGCCTCCAAGAGCAGCACACGAGCAGCCAGACCCACAGAAACCAGGATGGAAGTTGATGCTGTAGGTTTACTGGCCTCCTGAAGGTCTGAGGTTAGGGGTTGTTTGTGGAGAACATCCTGTCTTCTCCACTTCTTCCTCTGTGGGCAAGCATTCAGGAACAATGCTTGGCATTTTCGTTCTGTTTTCCTGAATCCTTTTGAGACGTAGACCAGGGCTTCTTGATGATGCAGCCAGGACTCTTTTGACGCTCAGGGGATGGAAAGAGGGGATACAGTAATGAGATGATGGAGAGATAAATGTAAGAAGGATTGTGAAGGAAAACTACATCCTTTCACATTCCTCAGTGAGATAACCAGGCAGAATCAACAATGCATGAAGGATTCGAGCGTTTCAACATGAAGAGTAGAACTCGAAACTCTTTGAGCTTGAAGTTTTCCACTTTGAAGCTAGGACACCACTACACACCACAATGCTCTAGTACAGAGCTGTATTGACTGCAGGTGCCTAAGGCAGACCCCCTCCTCTCTCTCCCTTCCTCCCCCTCCCTCCTCTGTCTTTCCTTCTCCGCCCCCCTTCTCCCTCACACTTTCAGATATGTTTGTGTGTCGGGCTCTTGGTTCATTTCATGCTGGGTTTTCCTTATTTGTCCTGAACTTGAGAACTTAAGGAGCATGCTATTTTTCTTCTTCACCTGTTTTTTTTTTGTTGTTGTTGTTGTTTTGTTTTCCAATTCTTCTTCCCTCAAACAAACCATTCTTCGTGTAAAAATAATTCTCAGTGGTTAGTATGATTCCTTATGGAAAGCAAAGTCTTCCCATGGGGATTTAGAGGTCAGTGTTTGTGTGTGGGGTGACTGCCTAGAAGCCAATGTGTGTGTGGGTGTGTGTGGGGGGTGACTGTCTAGAAGTCAATGTGTGTGGGGAGGGGGGTGACTGTCTAGAAGTCAATGTGTGTGTGTGGGGGTGACTGTCTAGAAGTCAATGTGTGTGTGGGGTGACTGTCTAGAAGTCAATGTGTGTGTGTGGGGGGGGGGTGACTGTCTAGAAGTCAATGTGTGTGGGGGGGGTGACTGTCTAGAAGTCAGTGTGGAGGGAGGTGACTGCCTAGAAGTCAGTGTGGAGGGAGGTGACTGTCTAGAAGTCAGTGTGGGGGGGAGGTGACTGTCTAGAAGTCAGTGTGGAGGGAGGTGACTGTCTAGAAGTCAGTGTGGGGGGGGAGGTGACTGTCTAGAAGTCAGTGTGGGAGGGAGGTGACTGTCTAGAAGTCAGTGTGGGAGGGAGGTGACTGTCTAGAAGTCAGTGGGGGGGGGGGGAGGTGACTGTCTAGAAGTTAGTGTGGAGGGAGGTGACTGTCTAGAAGTCAGTGTGGAGGGGAGGTGACTGTCTAGAAGTCAAAATGTGTGTGGGGGGGGTGATTGTCTAGAAGTTAATGTGTGTGTGTGTGTGTGTGTGTGTGAGAGAGAGAGAGAGAGAGAGAGAGAGAGAGAGAGAGAGAAAGAGAGAGAGAGAGAGAAAGACTGTCTAGAAGTCAATGTGTGTGTGTGTGGGTGACTGTCTAGAAGACAATGTGTGTGTGTGGGGTGACTGTCTATAGGTCAATGTTTGTATGTGTTTGTGTGTGTATGTGATTGTCTAGAAGTCAGTGTTCATGTGTGTTTGTGTGTGGGGGTGGCTGTCTAGAGGTCAGTGTGTGTGTGTGTGTGTGTGACTATCTAGAAGTCAATGTTCATGTGTTTATATGTGTTTGTGTGTGTGTGTGTGTTGGTGGAGGCTATCCACTGCTCCTCGTCCCTCACACATTATACGTCCACCCCAGAAGTGGAGAGTGCCCAGGGAAAGCTTTTCTCCCTGCACGGGAAGTTTATTAGAATGATGGATGAGGTTTTGCAGGCAGTCCTGCCAGCGTCAAGTAGCCTTCTGTGGATACACTGCCACCCCTGCTGAGCAGGGACTCCCAGAGAAGGGACTGTGGCCAGCGCTGGGCCAATTGGCCAAGGTTACTGAGGTGCTTAGAATCCTCCACACAGAGTATTCCAGAAATTTCTGCTTGATATGTCATAAACTACAGATATTCCGACTCTCTCTCTGTATGGATCATTTTCTTGTGATTTTGTCTCCTGAGGAATAGTCGATATATTAATTTTCCTAATGGAACTCAGAGCTGACAAGGAATAATGAGGAGGCTTCCTAATGGTCCCATTTTCCATCTGTCCCCCCACGTGCATGTCATCTCAGGCCCAGTCGGGAGTGAGAGGCAACACAGCTTCCTACACATCACCAGGTGTGTACATATGTCCGGGGGAATCCTGGGGCCGAGAGTCGTCATACAGTCCAAACATACGAGAGCCGTCCCTCCCTTCAGTGCTGCAACACACTCCTCAAATTCCAGGATTCAGAGTAAAACAAATGTCTCTGCTTGCTCTTTAGTAGTATGCGAATGCTCTGGCATCCCTTACCCGAAGATTTCCAAAGCGCGCCCCATTAAAGAAGACTCAGGATCGGCATAGGTGCCTGCTATGATTCTGTGCCACTAAATCACATCTCTGAGCACATCTTCCACCCTGCGGCCGATGACAGTAAAAATGATTTCTCTGTTGTTGGGAGGATTCAAACAAGATGACCTAACAGGGCTGGATCTGGGCCTAGTGGGGGCAAAGCGACCAAGGCCTCCTTTTCAGCTGTGACATCGTAACACTAGGGCTCCTTATCCACCTGTGTACAACTCAAAACAGAAACAGTTAGTGAGCAAAGAGTGTCTTAAGCAAGGGCTGTACTCTATGAGGGTAAAGAGAAGGGGCAGGTACAACTGGGAAGCCTGAATGGATGGGACAAAGAGGTGAGAGAGGGCAGATGGCAGTCACAGAATGCCCTGGGGACTTAGCCAACTCAGAAGTGAGTCCAAGGCTTCCCTGCCAACACCCACACCTACAGTTCATCGGCAAACCATGCTGTGGATTCCTAATATTAGTATATCCCTGTGTCACTCCTCCCTTGTGGAGGACTCAAAGAATGGGTAAAGCCAAGATGGGGCATGAGACAGCCCTGTGCTAACCCACACACATATCTGTTTAACCAGTCACAGTCATCTGAGAAGATAAGCTTCTGCTGTCACCCACCCCATAAACAAAAGTCACCTGTGCTAGGGAGCCTCCTAGAAGTCCAGACTGGACAGAAAGAGCCCCCCCAGCAGATCCTGTGTTCACCCCAACTTTATTGTGGCCTCCAAAGCAGGGGTACAGTTTAATGAGCAAGAATAGCTCCTTTGCTCCACTCACAAAGTTCTGAGTATTGTATGTCATGGTTTAATCTATAACTTTCAGAGTTGGGGTTCACTGTTGTTAGAGCCTGAGTCACCCTCCTCCCCCAAACACTGACAGATGTGTTAGAGTCCTAATCCCCAATGCCTCAGTACTTGTAAAAGGGTCTTCCTAATGCTATCCAGTTAGAGAAGGGAAAATTAGGGTCTACCGTAGCACAGGGTAAAAGAAATATTCTGGAGACCGAGAGGCAAAGAAGACACTGGGAGGACATGGCAAGATGATTCCCTGTCACTTAGGGAGAGGGAGGCAAACAGCTCTTGAGATTGTTTTTCATTTTTTTGTCAAGCAGATTGTGGCATCATGCGTTAGCACCCCAGACAAGTTAATGCCATCATGGAGAAGAGCCAGGACAGACCATCCATGTGATGCAATTATGAATCCTGATATATATTTTGTAGCTATATCTATAACCCAAGCTGATGTCAAAAGTTCAAGCATAGGGCATTGAGAATGTAAGACCTAAGCCCCCTCCATCACACAGGATTCTGAGCCATGAGCAGTGCTAACAGACTTACTACCTTAGAAAGAAAGCTGCTGTCGCCGTCAGAAGTCCTCTGTGGATGGTCCTGGGTTTATGGTAGGCCTGGTTCATGTTCTTTCTTCCTATTTCCATTCAATCCATTGGCTTATCTGTAAGAAAAGTCATGAAGGGTGTTTGTTGTTGTTGGTGGTGTGTGTGTGAGCACATATGTATATGTGAGTATGTGTGCATTGTGTGTGTGAATGCATGTATATGTGTTTATGAGCATGCATGTATATGGGGGTGCATGCAAGTGTGTGCATGTATGTGTATGCATGCATTTGTGTGCACATATGTGTGGGTCACATTATCACCTTTGTTTTTAGGTCAGAGACTCAGGTGCTATTCCTCGGGTACCTACCATTTTTATTGGAGACCAAAACCTTTCTTGTACTGGGGTTTGATCAAGTAGTCTAGGCTAGCCAATCAGTGAGCTCTAGGGAGCCACCTGTCTCTACCTACCATCATGCATTGCTGTGTGTATTGCAAAGCACTTGGCTTTGTCCTTGGGTTTTAGGATTGAACTTACATACACATTCTTGTTAAACACTTGCTTTGCCCCCTGAGCTGTCATCTCTGCAGTCCATGAGGTGGCTTGTAATGGTGGCTTTGGTAAATGACACATCTTTGCATCTCGGTCTCTGTGAGGGTCTAACGCGCTCTGCTCTAGACAAACCCACTGAATTAATAAACCATGCAGTGTGAAAGAAAGCCATTTTCTTTCTGAAGACTTCAAAGCTCATTTATGTGTTTCAGATTTCGAGAGCTCTGCAAGCAAGTGTTTTTTTGTGTGCAGGTATGTGTGTATATGCATGTATAAGTGTGTGTGTGTATCTGTAGGTGTGTATGATGTGTACATGTGTGCATGTATATGTGTGGGCATTTGTGTGTGTATACTTGTGGCTGTGAGTATGTATGGTAAGTATACATATGTATGTGATTGTGTGCATATATTGGTGTGTACATGTATGTGTGTATATGCTTGTGGGTGTGCATATGGTGTGCAAGTGTTTAAGTATATGTTTGTGAGCATACATGTGTATGGTGTGTATGATGTGTGTGTGTGTGCGCACACACAGACACGTGCGTGCATGTGCACCTGTGTGCATGTTTCTGGAACTCTGCTGTGGAAATTCTTTTCAAAATCAGCAAAGTCAGTAGGAACTGGAAATGTATAAGCTCTAACCTGAGCAGAAGGCTTGGCAGGCAATGTCATCTAAGAACAAAGCAGCCAGCATCCTCCCTCTGGAGACAAAGCGTATTATTGCTGTGACATGCTTCTTCTCCATCTGCTCAGAGAGAGGAGTGACTCTCCCATATGCCTTCCCATTGGACTGGGCCTGCCTGTGAGAGCGGCTTGCCCCACAATACAGAATTGAGCGTTAAATAACTTTAGGCTGTTCTCATGGAAATAGCATATGGATACTAAAGGAGTCAGAACAAATGAATACCTTGATTATTTTGTTCCATTTTTATGTTAATAAAAGTGACTGCCGCTAATCACTGATAAGGTTCTAACGATCTTTTGGTAAATCTGTTTTTCATTCTTTAGAAGAATTCTCAAGTAATACCCTTCGAACTCACTGTTAAAATTATATATTCATGAAAAATTTAAATATCCCCAATTATGCTATATGGTCATATTTTCCACATAAACATAGGCATTTATTTCCTCTAGCTGCACCCAGATCCAGCACAATATGTAATTTGTGAGGCTATTTGGCAACCGAGAATGATTAAGACCCTGCTGTTTTCTGTTAATGTGGTGCAGAACTTGAGTTTGGGAGCAGGAGGGGGGCTGGCTACACTGGTCCTGAACTGCTTCTCTGCTGCAGAATGGGAAACTCTTGCTGATATCATGCCTACTCCAGTAGACTATTACTGCAGGAAAGGAGAGTATAGACAGAGACGGCTTGTTTGTTTCCCAGCCACTCTGACCCAGATAATCATACAGAAACCATATTAATTACAACACTGTTTGGCCAATTATTATGCATATTTCTAGCTAACTCTTACATTTTAATTAACCCATTTCTATTAATCTATGAATCACCACAAGGCTGTGGCCCACCTGTAAGGTTCTGGCTGATCGCTAGCCTCTTTCTCCTTCAGCAGCTACATGGCATCTCTTTGACTCTGCCTACTTTCTCTCTCTGTCTGTGGTTTTCCCACGTGGCTTTACTCTACTAAGCCATTGGTTGAAACAACATTTTTTAATAACCAATGGTAATAAAACATATTCATAGCATATAGAGGGGAATCCCACATTAGGAGTGAACAATTATTTTAGTTGGTAGTCCTACATTATATCCTTAAATTTCATATTTGATTGTGAATTTCTCACTTTAAGGGTGAGCACTAGGTTCAGCTGGAAACAGGTAGGCCTGGGTGTGACCCTCATACATGGTGAAGAACCACAGCATGATCATAGAGCCACTTACTCTATGTGTCACAGACGTCACCAGGGCTTGTCCTGTGGACAAAGGGAGTAGATCGGCACACGATGAGATCCAGTCAAGGGAAGGACCACAGGAAAGCAGAGTAGGTGGGTGCGAATTGGTAGAATCTGAGTCTGAGTGGATGCTGCTCTCCAGTTGTGTTTGCTTCTGTGGGGAGAAGCAAGAACATACAGTCCTTCAGATTGAATGAGGAAAGGGGCAAATCTGAGCGGAAGCAGCAGTCCACAGAGAAAAGATCTCTTTCTTGCTTGGGGAGCATTGCTTATCATTGTGGGAAAGGTCTCAAGATGTAGAAAGACCACCAAACTGACCGGAGAAGAAGGGAAGGTCACAACGCTTTGCCAATGCCTCCTGTTCAGCCTTGTAGGCAGGAGGATGGGGACCTCCACCACGGTGAAGGTTATAGCTCCCAGTAAAAAGTATGATTCCTTAGAAGGTGGGCTTTCTGGCCAGATTCTAAAAGTACTAGCCAACAAGGACAAAAGCAGTCTAGGAGATCAGATACAGCTGATAACAGTGCTCATAAATTCCAAAATCAAGAGCAAAATTAAATGAGTGAGCCTGCCTACTAGCAATAGGAACTTTCCAGGACAATGGAATAAGACAAACAAAAATATAGAAACAAGCAAGTTGCCAAAAAAGAGAAATATGGAGTAATGTTAGCATATTATTAGCTACAATCACAGGGCTGCGGGAGCTGGTCCAGAGAGGTAAGGATGAAACGAGCCCACGGATGGACCCCAAAAAGCTCCAGAATGCTTCCCTTCTGAGCAAGATGCTCACAATCCTGTCTGTGAGGGAATCTGCTAAGGTCATTTCAGTGTTACAGATCTGGCGCCCAGCAGCTCCTGCCTACAGTCTAACATGTTTCCTGCATCCCTTACTTTTGTATTGATCTAAAAATGTCTTGCGTAGATTAAAGGGAGAAAGGATTTGTTCAGGTTTACAGTTATAGAAGCCCCCCATTCACACCCCATCCATCACTGTGGGAGACTGGTACAGAGAAGAGTGGCTCATGCCAAGGTAGACAGATAGTTGCAAGAAAGAGAAACAAGATGGAGATTTGGAGGGCCCGTAGATGAGATACAACCCTACAAGATCCTCCTCTGAGTGATCTACTTCCTCTAACTACTTCCTAGTTTCCAGAACTTCCCAAGGCAGGTCCACAAATGGACCCAGGTCTTTAATGGTGGAACACCTTGAAGATAAATAGCTCCTTTGTGTATGAGTCTCTTTCTTTCTCTCCCTCCCCTGCTCCCTCCCTCCCACCATTCCTTTCTTCCTTTCTCCCTACTGCACCCTCTAACAAGGAAACATTTTAAAAGGATCTCTGTGAGAGTCCTGTGGTCTTCAACAGCCTAGGAGGAGGATTATTTGGGAGAGCAGGATAGGGAAGAGAGGATAAGGAGTAACCAGTAACATAGGTTCAGTATGAGCAAAGTACAGTGAGAAACACATAAGAAAATGAAACCTGATATTTTGTACATTTCTGAAAAAACAGGAGAATAAAGCTAGGTTGTGCTCAAAGAGGAGCTGTATATTTGTTCATCTTCCTTTCCAAACAACAAGGCTTTTGGGTAGAAAGTAGAGTTAGACAAAATAACCCAAATCCACTGTATGCCCAAGGAGAAACTGGACTATGGACAGCCAGCATGGAGTCAGGAATGAATTCAGTTTCAGCATGTGGGTCTGCATTTATGCTATCTAGATAGCAAATTGCATCTAAAAGCGGCATCCCGATCGGCAATGATCCCACCACACCTGCTGACTGCTGCCTAGCCTTGACAGTCGGGATTGCCGTGGGCTTTCCTTTGCTTGGATTTAAAAGCATGGAAACAAGCAAACCATGTCAGGAACAGACGCATAGCTGGTGTCATCAGTGTTCAGGAAAGAACACTACCTTTGTCGGCTCTCTTTCCCTCCAAATTCACCTGTTCAAGGCTCCCTGGGATTGGGGCGATGGATCAGTGCATGAAGCCCTTGAGGTGCAGCCTTTCTGAGTTTGGATCCCCAGACGTGAAAGTAGCCATCTTTACTCCAGGACCCCCATTTGGAAGACTACGATGTCTTGAAATACTCTGAAGATGCTTTCTAATCCCCCTAGCAACCCCAGGGACCCGTCGGGGTTATTCTTACACTGGCATCACTGGGTCAGAGACAAGAAGCCCAGAGCAAACTGAGCTTCCTCAGTCTGAAATGGCTAGTGTTCCCCTTGTCCTGATTCTCCTCGCTTCCTCCTGCCCTGTGAAGTCTGCAGCCTCCGCTCCTCCTAATGAACAGTCTGCAGGCTAATTTAATCTCGGTGTGACATTAGTCTAAAAGAGACATCCAAGGAAAAATTCTGCTCAAGTCTAGGTGTCCTTAGATACCATGATGAGCTTGAGCAGATAAAAATGGAAATCTCCAGCCTCAGGACACGAAGGATTTCTTTTGTTTTCAAAGAGAAAGTGTGTGTTGGCAAAGAAAGAAGGGAACAACTGAAAGATGTGGAGGAAAGGGGAGGTTAGAATCTGATGACTCAACCCACCCCACTCCTCTCCCCTTTGGTAACTTGGGACAACAACTCATCTTCCCGGTGCTTGCTTTTCCTGAGGTTAACTGGTTGTTTAAACTTCACTTTCTTGGGAAGTCCCAGACGGAATACAATACAAAACTCACACAAGCTCCTCCCGCATCCAGCAGTGCTGACATGACTGCAGCCCAGAGAAACTGCCAGGCCCTACTCCATGCAGGGTGCAAGGCACACCACACTGCTTGTGCTCTCCTCTCTCAAGGCTGTGGATAAGGCCATCTAGGGGTTCACTCCAGGGAGTCTGAGACCTGAGAACTCTGCAAAACTAAGGGCTAGAAATGAATACTTAAGCCTTAAGTGACCTTCATTTTTTCACTCGAATTTTCTGTGCTGTCCTGAGCTGCTTGTTGTATCATGCACTTTACTTTTAAAGTGTATTGCCTTCATTTATTTGTGTGTGTGTGTGTGTGTGTGTATGTGTGTGCGTGTACGTGTGTGTGTGTACGTGTGTGTCTCTCTGTGTGTGTATGTGTGTGTGTGGGGGGGATTGTATTTGTACCATGGCAGCATGTATAGGGGTCAGAGGACAACTTGCCGGAGCTGAATCTGTCTTGTCTCAACATGGGACCTAGGGATCCTCCTCAGGGTGCAGGGCTGGGAGGCAGGCATCATCCTGCCAGCCCATTGCTCGTTGTAAACATCATGAAAAGCTCCACACTCTCCTAAATTCTGGCCTCCATACCAAAGTACTGAGCATGAGAGGGGGAAGGGAGAGGCAGAAAAAGGCAGAGACACAGAGAGAGACATAAACAGAGAGATACACAGAGATGGGGGAAAGAAACACCTGATATGTTTGCTTTCATCAAGGAATGGAACATTTCAGCTCTCAGAACTGGTAAGATTCATATTTAAGGGCAATCTGAGGATACAATATATATCATGTGTGGTAGCCTGGGGTATCAAAGGGGGAATGTTTACAGGACCGCCACCATTTCAGATGAAACACAGCCCTTCTCATGCACGGCGCTGTGATCTGGCGCAGATGGAAACTTTGAGCCTTTCTGTTCCACTGTTTCTATCCATTACACAGGCAATAAACACTGGCCAAACCAAACTATAATTTCTAAGGTTCCTTATAACCGATTTTACCAGGGTCAGCTGCTGAAGTTTATGGATCCCCTGGAGAAAGCTGTCCAGGTTCCCCAGTTTTATAGGCCATTTGAAGGAGACCCCACAAATAAACTGGATGGAAAGTATGGCTGTGTTTTTAATACTGGAATGGTGAATGCAGGTCTCGTGACTATTGCACACCGTGGTTATGCGGTGGGCAGGCTCTCCTAACTTTTTTACTCATTTTTATTCCTTTCAAAATCATGTTCACGGTCGTCGTGGGGCTTTTTGGCTATGGTCTAGGGTTGATTCTGAAATGTATAACAGATTGCGAAGAGTCCTGAGGTTGAAGACCGGCAGCTTGGTGTTGAGGTCCTGAGAAAGCCCTTTGGACTCTGTGTGGAACTGGGCTCTGGCAGAAAACAAAGACGGTATAGCAAGTCCTCCAAAGAAGTTTCTAGGAAGAGAAGGAAGTGGGGAAGGGACTGAGCACGTTCAACTTGGAGTCCAGGGTGCCAACAATTACACAGTAGCAAGCCCATCTCCCACTTAGCTCTATCTCAGAGGAATGGGCATGTGTTAATTTGTCAATGGGGACTTTTTCAGGAGCCTTCTTTAATTTACTCACAGCGCACCCCCAAATTCAGCCCTATCATTCTCTTTCCTGTATCAAATTGACTTTCTGTTTTCAGGCAAGATCTCATGCCTCTTAGCTGACCTTGAACCTGACAGGTAGCTTAAGACAACCTTGAGTTTGGATCCTCCTGACTCTACCTTCCAAATACTGGGAGTATAAGCGTGTACTACAATGAACTGGATAAACCCCAGGGACTTTTGTGTGCTAGGTAAGATCTCTATCAATGGAGTCAAGCCCCCAGCTCTGGGTTCTCATTTTCATTGTGTGGTTTTTAGAAGTGCTGGTGTCCTACGAGGTGTGCCTCTAGAGTTGGTGCTCGGCAGGAGGTTTGATTAGGGGAGATTTGAAAGAAAGGCCCATTTCCAGGGCCCATTTCTACCATAACTGGTCTGATGACGATCGTGGTTCACATGACGCTGGCATGCTGGTTCACCTTAGTCTTTCTGAAGGCTGCCCTTGCCTTCTGAGGAACACAGAGCTACAGCTAAAACTGAAGGGTCGGCAGCACAGGGAGCAGCTTGAGTATCAGAGAGGATTCCAGTCTCCAAAGAGGTGACAGTAAGGTGAGATCAGGAGAGTCAGCAGCTAGAAGTAACCGGCAGACAGACTGTGGGTGGTGACTGTCTGTAGGGAGTTCATCCAACCCTTAAGAGTGATACTGTGTGTGTTGTCAACCGTTCCCGTGTAGGGATCACTTTAGGACCTCTTTATCAAAGGGATTTAGCAGGGTCTGTGGTCTTGTCTTCCCCTCACTGAAGGCTTCTCTGGGCCCTTTTGTTCACTAGGCTCCTACCTCAAGCCCCCTCCCTAGCTTGGGCCCAGCCAATCCAGTAATAGCAAAAGCTATACTGCTCTGCCGTCCGCAACTCTGAACTTCAATGAAATCTTTGCCCTTCATCTCTGCTCTCTAAGCCCTGGTCTGCCTTGAACGAGAATCTTTACAGGCCAGCATAAACAGTCACTCCCTGCTCTGCTCCTTGTTAGAACCTTCCAGCTGCCTTTGCCGCATTCAGTTTGAGCTGTACTGCTCTCCTATTGCAAGGATCTTGAGGAATGACTTCCTTAGTGTTTTAACAAATACGAGAATACCTTTGCTTTCATGTATTACTGGGTCAGGCTCTTGTTGTTTGTGTGTGTGTGTGTGTGCTGTGTGTGTGTGTGTGTGTGCATGCATGTTCGCATGCCTATGCCTTGCCTAGGCACCTGTGAGTAGACTTCAAAGATTATCTCAGGTGTTACTCCTAGGGTGTTATCTACCTTGATTATAGAGACAAAGTCACTTATTGAACTGGAAATCAGTAAGTAGGCTAAAACAGCCAGCTGGAGAGCTCCAGGGATCCTCCTGTCTTCAGTACCCTAGGACTGGGAATATCCAGTGTTTTGACATGGGTCCTGGGGCTCAAACCCAGGTCCTCACATGTATAAGGCAAATTCTTTACCATCTGAGCCATTTCCTCAACCCCAGACTCTTGCTTTTGCATTTAAAATTCTTCTCAGATGGCAGCGTCTGAGTCCCAGAACTTTCTGAAGGTCCATTGTTAGCTTAGTTGCTTTTCCTCTGTAGGGAGCAAATGCTGTCTGGCTTGACTGTCACCTGTTTGACCATAAGATGTTCTTGGGGTCCACTCCTCTCCACATGAGCTACACCACCCCTGTCCATCCCATGGTCCCAGAGGACACAAGACATTATCAGATGATCTAAGAAGAGCTGCAAAGCAGAGGCACCCATCTCAAGGCAGACAATGATCTCTTTAACCTTCTTCTTGGGTCTCCACCCACCTCTCAGGCAGACTGTGTTAAGAACATTTCCTTTAGTGTTGAGAAGCAGAACAAACCAGCAGATTCTTCTCCAGGACACATCTGCCCATGCCAGGTATTCCAAGATTGGGTTGTTCCTTCTTTTGTTCTACCATGATTCTCACCACCCCCCAAGCAGCCTCTTTTCTCTGTTCCCCAGTTGGCAAAGCCAAATGAAGTCTTTATAAGCTTTGTGAGTCTTTTCTCCTGTGCATTTTGTGGGAAAACTCCACAGACCCAGTGTGGATCTTTCTGAAGACTATTTTATGGTCACTTTGCAATGGGGGCTGATGATGTCATGTCAGGGCCGACTGTAGACTATAGCAAGACGGTCATTGTCTTTTTGGCATCTTAGCTAGATGCATGGATGAAGCCAGGGAGGACCATTCTTCTCCAGTTCATTTGAACAAAAATAAGACGTGTCTATAGTCTCGCAGCACTAGGAGGAAGAGGCAAGAAGAATACTGTGAATTCAAGAATATCCTAGTCTGCATAATGAATTTTAGGCCAGGCAGGGCTACAAAATAAGACTGTGTCAAAAGCAAAACAAAACAAAGCAACAACAACACAAAAAACCCATAATTTTAGTTGCAAAGTTAAGTTATCTCTTTGAAGAGTTCAAGAACGTGCAGCTTAAAGTGTTACACTTACTATCACTGTTACTGGAGTCTGATTTTTTGGTTTTCAGAATGAGTGTGAAATCTATGCAGTAATCTGAAAATCAGGAAGTTTGTAGACAAGGCCAGAAAGGGGAACCTAAGCAAGGTCTGAGAGGCTGGTGGTGTCAATTCCAGGTCTACCCTCAGTGCCTTCCATCTCTGTCTACTTTGCTTCTCACAGCATCCTGTCACTCTGGTGTCATTTTAAGCTGTTAGGTTGTTAGGTTCTGTGATGTTCACAGTCCCATGCTTCCAGTGCCACTGGGATCTAACTGAATGACAGAGGCAAGCGTTTCGGATGCAGGTTTGCTGTGGGACAATGATCTTGTGCCCTGTAAAGATTTATCAGTTGCATTCCTTTAATAATACACTGATTGGCCAGTAGCCAAGCAGGAAGTATAGGCAGGGTGACCAGACAGGAAGTGAAGTCAGGGTTATGAGAACAGAAGAATTCTGGGAAGAGAAAAGACTCTGTCTGCAGTCGTAACCCAGGCACAGAGGAAGCAAGCTGAGAATGCCTGACTGATAAAAGCTACCAAGCCATGTGGCAAACACAGAAAAGAATTATGGGTTAATGCAAGTTATAATAGTTAATAAGAAGTCTGAGCTTCTAGGCCAACCAGTTTATAATTAAAATAGACCTCTGTGTGTTTCTTTGGGACTGAATGGCTGCAGGACCAGGTGAGACAGAAATCTTTGTCAATGAAGGTTGAATTTTGTTTGAAGTTCACAATATCCAGCTTCTGACAAGGCCACCATGACACACTTGGGAATGCAGTACACAGGGGTTGGACATATGAATGTATGCATGGCCCGCAGTGGAAGAAGGAAATTGGTGGTGGACTCTTTGGGACTTACTGAGAAGCCTCCAAGTCAGTCATCGTAGGCCGGGAAACAGTGTTTCCTGCTTGTCATGGGAACTCAGTCAAATTCCCTACATACCCTGAGCTCTGGTGTCATTTTCAAGGTATTTCGAAGCAGCTATCTGAAGGCCCTTGGGCAGGACCAGTACCAGCCTCCTTCATCTTTGCATGGGCTTCTCCCTTCTTACCAATTAACTGCCTCTATTACCCGAAGGGCAGTCAGTTAAATTCTCTGCAACTGGTTTTCTTCTTGTCGTACAGCCATATTAATACCTGTTTTATCTTCGTGTAGAGGCTGTTGTTAACTGTCGTGTGAGATAATAGACTTGAAAGCATTTGGAAAATATCCAAACGTAAGTCACTGTGATTAATGACCCCAAGGGTCATTCCGACTGCACCATGGAGGGATGGAGGGTAAGGAGACCCGCTGGTACCTTCCTCCAGGCCTGGCAATAATGGTGTGGTCACACTGAAAACTTGTCTTGAGATTTTCCAGTATAAATATGATCTGTGAAGTTGTATGTATGCTGTTTGCTACTTTGAAATGCGCTTCCTGTCTGCTTTCTACTGTCTCCCCCACCCCCACCGCTTTCATAAGGGGAGATATACAAGCTACTTTTTAAACTTCTCTTACAATTTGGTATTAAATTGGGCACATGTTTATTTTATGTGTTTTTTTTTTTCATTTTGAGAACGTCGCTCTAGACTTTAGTCTGACACCTAACAAAGAGAAATGTAATTTAAACTTTGGCGTGGTTTAGATTCCTGTGATATTATCTGTCCTTATCTCGGGTGTGTATGCACATATCTTTCCAAGATTTCCCCAGCATCCTATAGCACTCTCTTGGACAAGCTAGTGGAGCATTTCCGAATGTAGGCACAGATGTCTCTGTTAAAATGAGCTGCACAAATCCCCCATGGAGCTGAAGAAGGCCAGTTCCCTAAAGAATTTACTCCTATCATCAGAGGATCATGATTGCAGTGTGAAACAGAGTTTAAAAAATGTGTAGGAAGAAAAAGAAGAAATAACCAGATTATGCAGTTGGTCCCTTATGTAGTCAAATGTCATGTGTACATCTTAACCACCCCTACCAGTGTTACGCTTCATAAAACTTATGTAAATAAATATGGATACACAGGAGTCAGCATGCAAAAGCCCAGGCATCTACGAAACTGAGGTCTTTTTTTTAATTAATAAATTCTAAAATGATCTTGCTATTTCTTAAAATGTCTACATTGCCCAACAGTAATATATATGCCCTTTCATTCTTGGCCTCAGAAGAGATCAAAACCCTACCAACTTTTTCTCTGAGGGCAGAGAACATATGTTGCCATGTTGAGACCATCCGAGCCCCATGGTGTGGCCTTTTCAAGTTGAACTTAAACCATTTGGTATGCGACTTCTTTTGGTTGTGGCCAAACATGACTTCCTGTTTCTGAGGAGAAAGGCTTAAAAAGTCCCATAAAAAGACTCAAAGGGCTTCTTGGATATCAAAGGCTCCTTACAAAGCATTGCTTGACGAGTTAAGTGTACAGAATAAGAAACACACGGAATTCATTTCCTTTAAAATGCACATGGGATTAAGAATTATGGAGAGTAGGGCTTAGAAAAATACATTTGAGTTTTTATCTAAGTTAAAATGTGTAAAACACAGCCCGAGTCGCATTAGGTGCACAAATCATGCTGGAAAAAAATCTCTAATCTGAGCAGTTCTATACCTCACTCTCACCGTCTGTGTATATATTAAAGGAGACTACTCCCCTGCAAAACAGCGAAAGAGATTTTTAGGGTTCATAACAGGAATTTTACATTCAAATAAGCACTCATTCAAGATGGGCATTTTGCAGTCTCTACACACAGCACCAAGTCTGAGGATGGCCAGTCTTCTTAGGCTTTGTGCCACCTACCAAATGGCTCACCTTCTCTGTTTGCGTGCTTTCTTCAGGCTTTGAGAATACTCGCCTTGCACAGCTCCCGTCCTCCTTTAATGGCCAGATTTTAGAAGAACAAGTTTCGTTTAAAGTTAAGACACATCTGGGGAGTTTAGGTTTAGAATTCAGGCTTACAAAAATCAGATGTGGCTTCTGTACTTGAGCCTGACAATGGCTTCTTTACTGTCACTGAAGAGGAACCCATCTTAGTTTCAGCAGATATAACTATGAATAAATTCATTGACTTCTTTTGTTCAGGGTGTGTGTATATGTGTGTGTATGTTTGTGTGTGTATATGTGTGTGTATATGTGTGCATGTTTTTGTATGTATGTGCATATATTTTTGTGTGTATGTGTGTGCTTGCATGTGTATGTATGTTTGTATATGTGTGTGTATGTTTTGTGTGTATTGTGTATGTATATATGTGTGTATGTATGTGTGTGTTTGTATATGTGTGTGTGTGTATGCAGGGAGTCTAGAGATCAATCTTAGCTATTGTTCTTCAGATATCATACACCTATCAGCCAGGCAAGCCCAGTGATCCTCCTGCCTCTACCTCCCCTGTACCAGGATTACAAGTGATAGCCACTATTCTGTTGCTCTTGTTTTAAACATGAGTTCTGGAGCTCGAACTCATGTTCTCGTGAATACAAAACACACACTTTACCTCTGAGCTACCCGCCTATCCCAGGTAATGACTGCTTGCTTTAGGAGTACGATGTCTCAAACAGGTTCTCCTCAAATGTAGTGTTTTCCCAGAGATAGGAGATCAATGAAAACACACTAGACCACATCCGTGAGGTGAGCCTCATGCTTGGAATAAAAAGCAAGACCCTGTTGCTCCCATGTTGATCTATCTTTGGCAGTGGGGAGTAGAAAGCTGGAATTCAGGGGTTTATGCAGCTCCCATGGCTAGTGGACCAAAGAGCATTTCCCTTCACAAGAGCATATGCAAGGTCCAGGAGGAGGGAGCACAGCATCCTCCACAATGTGAAAGCATCTCACTTGAGCGCTTCACAAGATGACCCTTTGACATTGCCTCCTTGTGGAGTGTTCTCACCAGCTGGCAACTGGAGAGGCTTTCCCTTCTTGAATATACACACTAGCTGCGGATAATTGTGAGTTCAGACCTCTCTCTGTCAGTCGTTCTGGAATCTGCATCTGAGGCAAGCACTAAGGCTGTGCTGGGAATGTTTGTGCAAAGACCCTTCAATATACGTGTCTTCATTGGAAAGTTGGAAATATGTATCATGTCAGAGCTTAGTTGTGTCAAGAATCTGTTCCTTTAAGATAGGGCCTTGCATAGGGATTAGGAATTCAATCGCCTGTATCGGCCTTGGAGAAGCAGTCAAGAGACAGTGATTAAATAGCTCAGATTTTTTTTTTCAAAACTAGATGTTTACACACAAAATTGGAATGCTACTGTCAATTATTGAAATATAATGTCCTAAACATGGAAGTGAAGCAAGCACACCTGCTGACACTTTCTTAGGCTGATGCAAATATCTCGGAAAGAGGAAATGTTTTAAGAACTAGCTACTCCCCAAATCTCAGTTCTTAGAGAGCACAGTGTAGGTTTTTCATGATGGTGAGCCAGATGGCCATTTGGGAAAATGTGTCTGGGACTCCATCCCTCCTGTCTCCCCTCTATCCATGTCTACTTTGAGCCAAGTGGAATGGTGGCCACTCTACCAGCCATGCATGGCTCCCTTCTCGTCCTCAGCCCTCCTTCCATCTGGACAATGTCCTGACACATGGGTTCCCTTCCAGCCCTCGCCACAGATGATGCCACCAGCTGGCAGAGGAACAGAGCTGCCAGCAAGCAGGGCACATGGGAGCCATGGACAGCCATCAGTGCCTGACACAATGCCTACTTTCCCTTTTGTTCTCCTTGCTTCTCATTTCTGTCTTGAATCTTCATTCCCACCAGAGAGCAGAAGCCTAGGAAAGCTGATAGCAGCAAAAGTTCCAGAACTTTCCATCTTTAAAAGTTGCCTCTGGTCCAGTCTGGTCAGGTTGCCCAATGGCTTGCCTTTCCAATGAAATTTATTCTGTGAGGGTAAGGTTGCTGGAGGACTCTCCAAGGGAATTTCCATAGGGGTCTGGTATACTATTTCTGCTCACTGACTGATGGAGACACCTCCTGCAATGTCCTTGCTCTCCTTTTGAGTCAAAGTATCACTTCTCCTTACCAAATGGTCCATAGTCTGGAGATCTTACCTTAGTGAGAAGTCAGTGACTCATCCCTGTCAAATGCAGTCAAGTGCCACAAGGATGCTCCTTCCATATTTACCTTGGCTTTAGAAATAGATTCTCGGATACTGGAGAAAGGATCAGGTAAGAACTGGAATAAGTCCTGACCCATCACTGCACATAGGAAGAAAGCCAAAGTAAGCCCCTTTGGTGCAAAAGCCTTAGGAAAATTATACCATAGTGTTTTTAAATACTCCAAACGGGGAAAATAAGACTATTTACCTCTGAAATTTGTAGGAAGAACCTAACTAATATCACAAACAGGACAAATTATTTTTTAAAAGATTTATTGTGTGTGTGTGTGTGTGTGTGTGTGTGTGTGTGTGTGTGCACATCTGTGCAAGTCTCCATGGATATCAGCAGGTGGTGTCAGATTACTTGGAATGGAAGATACAGGGGATTGTGAGCTACCCTATGTGGGTACCAGAATCTGAGCTCTGGTCCTTTGGTTGAGTGGTAAGTGCTCTTAACTGATGATTCATCTTGGCAGCTCATAGAGCAAATTCTTTTGTTGTTGTTGTTTGCCTCCTGTTCTTTGCTCATTACTCTACCTTTATTTATTTATTTATTTATTTATTTATTTATTTATTTATTTAACATACCAAACACAATTTCCCCTCCCTGTTCTCTCCTCCTGTTCTCTCTCCCACACCTCCCTTCAATTACCCCCTTCCACTCCTTCTCCTTTTCCATTCAGAAGGCCTCCCATGGGAGTCAACAAAGCATGGCATATCAAGTTGAGGGAGGACCAAGCTCTTCCCCATTTCATCAAGGATGTGCAAGACATCTCACCATAGGGAGTAGGTTTCAAAGAGCCAGGTCATGTGTCAGGTACAGATCCTGGCCCCACCACTAGGGGGCTCTTCAAAAGACCAAGCTTCATAACTGTTGAGTATTAGCAAAAGACCTACATACATTGTTCCAATGTTGACTCCCTAGCTGTTGTTCCATAATTCATGAGCTCCCAAAAGCTTAGGTCAGCTGTCTCTAGGGGTTTCTCCAACATGATCTTGAGCCCCATCCCATGCTCATGTAATCGTTCCTCCCTCTCTTCAACTGAACTCTCAGAGCTCGGCCCAGTGCTTAATTGTGGATCTCTGCATCTGCTTCCATCAGTTACTGGGTAAAGGCTCTATGATGACAATTAGGGTAGTTACCAATCTAGTTATAGGGAAATGCCGGTTCAGGTACCCACTCCACTATTGCTAGGAATCCTAGCTAGGGTTGCTGTGAGATAATGCTTGTACACTGTAAAGATTTGTCACTCATATTAGTTTAATATAACACTGATTGGCTAGTAATCAAGCAGGAATTATAGGCAGAGCAATCAGTTTAAGAGAATTCTGGGAAGAGGAAAGGCAGAGACACAAGCCAGATGCAGAGAAAGCAAGATGAGAATGCTTGCTGAGAAAAGGTACCAAATCATGTGGATAAACATAGATAAGAATTATAGGTTGATTTAAGTTATAAGAGCTAGTTAATAATAAGCCTGAGTTAAAAGCAAAGGAAAACCAACCTACAATTCACAACCACAGAAAACCTAGACAACAAAGATGACCCTAAGAGTGATATACATGGATCTAATCTACATGGGAAATACAAAGAGACAAGATCTCCTGAGTAAATTGGGAGTGTGGGGATCATGAGAGAGAGTAGTAGGGGAGGGGAAAGGAAGGAGGGGAGTGGAGAAAAATATATAGCTCAATAAAACATTCTAAAAAATTAATAGGTTGAGGGGTGGCGGGTGGTCAAAAAAATTAATAAAAATATTGTATCAAAATATTTAAAAATAAGTTTGAGTTAATTGGCCTATAGTTTATAATTAATACAAGCCTCTATGTGTTTCTTTGGGACTGAAAGATTGTAGGACTGGGTGGAGCATAAGCTTCTATCTACAAATGATGTCCAACTTTCAGCAACTACACTCACATAAAACCTGAGAGACCTTGAGAAGGGATTCTAGATGTAAAAGAACAGATTCAAGCATGGCTTCTTGGTAGCAACATTATCTAGGGTGGGCTCTGTTTTCTAGAGGTAAGCAGAGGTGTGGCTCCTTTAAGAGACACTTCAGTGTTAGCGGCAAAAATTATGAGACTTTTTAAAGAGGTGTTACAACAAAACACTTAACTTGTGTTTGTGAACAGTTAGAAGCATGCTTCTTGGTAGTGGGATGGACCTAGTAACTTCACAAAGTTGTGGCAACGAATGTGGATCCTGTCACCATACCTCCACCATGAAGCTAGATACTCAGGAAGCCAAAGAATGGGTTGAAGCCCACCTCCAAAGCAACATCTTTAATCCTAGCCATATCACTTAGCAGATTAAAGACTCATGGTCAGAAAAAGATAGAGATATATAGTAAATACAGATTTAGATGAAAAAAACTCCTCTAGATTGTTTATAGTGTGTTATAAAATATATGTAGGCTTGGGAAAGAAAGAAAAAAGGATAAAGTTCTAAAAAAACATAATAGTCAGGTGTGGAGAAACATGCTTTTAATCACAGTACTTTAAGGTAGAGGTGGATCTCTGTGAATTTGAAGCTAGCCTGGTCTACAGAATGAGTTCCAGTAGAGCCAAAGATACACAAAGAAACTCTGTCTCAAATAACAAAAATTAAAAATAAAAGAAATAGAGAAAAAGCCACGTAAATATGGAAAATACACAGAAAATCTGAATACTGAATACTATATGTTATTGTGTTGTCTTTGAATTGTTTGACTACTGAGGAAGGAATAATAGCTGCTAAGATACATTTGGTTATAAATGCTGCTGGATTAATCCAACCTATATATTTTGAAAAATGCCTTGATTTCAAAATTTAAGTCAAAGATATGTTATGTTGGAGAAGAGATTTTGCTTTTGTTTGCACAAGAAATGAGAGGCTGTGGATTCATTCTGGGTTAAGGAAAATAGGGTATGATTGAGGAAGAACCATGGAAAAATCTCGCATGGGAAAGGATAGCCCAGATGATCCAACGTTTCAAAACACCTCTGTTGCAGTTGCTTCTGAATTCTACACTCAGAACAGCCTCAAGCCTGCTGGGTGAGATGATCCAGCCTCACAGAATACTCCAATAAGGACTTGACCATAATTCTAAGTTTTCTTTGGGTACTCATAAGAATATCAGTGCCCTCAATCAGCAGGAAGTAGCCTAGAAAACTACATCCACATTTTCAAAAATTGAATTATGGATGTTTGTCTTTGTTTAGACTATTGGTTACAAGTTATTATGGATAATGGTCAGGAAAAAAGCCAAACAAGGGAGCTTAGAGTCAGAGTTCTTGCTTTGAAAAAAAATAAATGGGAAAACTGTGGGATAATTCTTTTCTACTCTGTAAAAGTTTGTCACACATATAGGTTTAATAAATCATTGATTGGCCAGAAACCAGGCAAGAAGTATAGGTGGGACAACCAGACTAAGAGAATTCTGGGAGGAGGAAAGGCAGAGAGTCAGTCACCCACCAGATGCAAAGGAAGCAAGATGAGAATGCCTCACTGAGAAAAGGTACCAAGCCCAAAAGAATTATGGGTTAATTTAAGTTGTAAGAGCTAGTTGATAATAACTCTGAGCTAATAGGTCAAGCATTTTATAATTAGTAGAAACCTCTGTGTGTTTCTTTGGGAGTGAACAGCTGTGGGACAGGGTGGGACAGAAACTTCCATCTACATTGAGTCATCCTGTGGTTTCCTGGGAATATCCCTAGAAACGGGTTTCTCCTTAATTCTGTAATGGCTCCCTCTGTCAAGATATCTCTTCCATTTTTCTCCCCATCTGACTCATCCCCAACTCAACCATCCTGATCCCCCATAACCCCTTACCTCTATTTTCCCCCATGGCCAGTTTATTCAGGACATCACATATATTTCCTCTTCTCAGGGAGATTCATGCATCCACACCCTTTAGGGTACTCCTTGTTACCTAGTTTATCTGAGGCTGAGGATTGTAACCTCACAGAGCAAATTCTTAATGTGTTATTTTGGTTATTATCCATAATTTTAGCTTAATTGCATCATCATACCTATGACCTGTTGGGCTCTAGTACTCCCTCCTCTTGAAGCTACTCAATAAATATTTCTTATTTCTTTGATTAAATATATATATATATATATATATATATATGATGTTTGAAACTACATGTTCAAATTAAACATTTAAATATCACAAAGAATATATGTGCTAAATATCAAGTCTCTTTGTATGATTGTCACATTTCTCTTCTTGAAGCAGGGACTCTGTCCATTAACTTTCTTGCCTTCCAGACATGTATATGTGTCTGTTATGTACAGACACACCAACTCCATCCTGGAAACTTATTCTGGATTCTTTATGTTCCTTCTTAAGCCCATCTTTCTGTTTTCCTATTCACCAACTGAATTTTATTTCTTTTCTCTTGTTTTGTTTTATGGTAACCAATCACAAATATTGTTTTATTTGCCTCAAGAAATGCATCATTTCAGTTACTCTTATTTTTATATTCAAGAAGAATATATCATTTATGTTTTCAGCTTTGCTTTCTTTCATCTTTTGCTTTTATCGGTATTAGCTAAATTTTTAGTATTCACTTATTTGGTGTATGAGTATGTGAGAAAAAGGGAGGGAACTAGGGAGAGAGGAAAGAGAGATTTGGGGTTAGAGGACAATTTGTGGGGAGTTGGTTCCCTCCTCCCACTCTGTGAGTCCTAGGGATGAAACTCAGATAAACAGGCAATCTCTCTGGTCCTTCACTAACTTTTAGAGCATTTGATTCAATGATGGAAAGATGAGATTAATATTAAAAGAATTCCTTTTACAAATGCTGTCATTTTAGTATGACTTCTGCAAGAACTGCTCCTTTTGAGATCTCTAACATATGTGGGAATCAAACTGTGGTCCAACTTCAAAACCATACTGGTGGTGACAGATGCACTAGCTGGTGTTAAAGCTCATGTTCCTATTAGCTGAACAGGAGCCAGTCTGTTAGGAGGCAGACACATTTCTTATTTAGAATAACAATGACTCACACAAATATCAGTGCAGATGGAGTCATGGTCCTGAGATGAAATTAATGGTTCCATGGCTTTGTCTTCATTGCATAACTTATAGCAGGCTCTTTTCTAAATACACATGATGTTAGTATATGTGTGTATACTTACACATACACAAATATACACATACAGAGAGAGAGGGGGTATGGGAAGAGGGAGGGAGGGAGGGAGGGAGGGAGAGAGAGAGAGAGAGAGAGAGAGAGAGAGAGAGAGAGAGAGAGAGAGAGAGAGGCCATAAAAGAGCTACGGCTCAATATTGCCTTTGGTACATTTCTAGAACTGGAGCATAAACAGAGATCACATGTCTACTTACATATCAACCAGATCAACAATGAGACAAATTCTGTTTTTGAGTCTAGGTGTACATTGTGAATCGATTCAGAATTGCCTGAAGATGACAGGGCAATGGTGAACAGGCAAGAGGTAACTTGGAAAGGCGGAAGTGACTTATGTCCTAGGTCCTGTGAGTTGGGGAAGAGTGAGAGACCTGTACTGGATATACATTACAGACAGGCCTGTGTGGCTTCAACTCCCCAAAATATCATGTAGAATTTGCTACACACTTTCTTACAAAGGGGGTACTGCTTCAGTAAATAACGTCTGAATTGCATCACTGATTCAACAAGACAGGTTTTGCTCCATGGTCCCTATGATGCCCTAGGACAACTGATCAGTCTCAACTTGTTTGCATTTTTGATTCTTCCCTTCTTGCCATCCCTCCTTCCCTTTCTTCCTTCTTGTTTCCCTTCCTCCTTTCTTTCCTCTCTTTCCTCTCCTCCTCCCTGCATTTTTCTTACATCCTTCCTTCCCTCCTCCCCTCTCTATCTCCCTTTCTCCTTCCTTCTTTCACTCTATCCCCTTGTCCTTTCTCACTTTTATTATCTCCTTTCTTCATTACACATTTGTTGGAAGATTTTTTTTTCGAGACTGGGCTTCTCTGTGTAACAGTCCTGGATGTCCTGGAACACACTTTGTAGAACAGGCTGACCTTGAACTCACAGAGATCTCCCTGCCTCTGCCCCCTGAGTGCTAGGATTAAAAGCATGCACCACTACAATCTGGCTTTTACATGGCAAGTATTATAATAAACTCTGGGGTTAAACAAAATACCCAACATGGTATACTCACTCAGACTCAAAAAGGAAAAAGAAACCAGCAACTTTCAATCATTTTGAAGGTGTGTGATGGGAGGCTGTCTTTCAAGAGGCCAGAGACACAAGCCAACATGTATTACTGGAAAGTCTTGTTATAACCTGTCCTCCTACTGCTCACAAACTGAGTCTTCTGTTAATAGGATGTCTTCATATTCATTTCAAGTACAATTTAATTGAGGCAGTGCCTTTTGTAGTGGGCTCAATGGTGTGTACTTTGTGCATAGCCAATAGAGGGGGACATTTGAAGGAAAAGAAAGATTGATTTACTACCAAGAGTGTCTCCAACATACAAGTCATGTCTGAAATCCCACTACTGCTCCTTCTCTTCCCTGCTGTGTGACAACATCTTGTGGTTTTTAAAGCCCCCCAAGCAGTTCAGCATGTCCAGAAAGCTCGTGTGATCCTGGTAGGGAGGGTGTGTTGAGTTGGCAAACAGAAATGCCTTCCTTCTTTTTCCAGAAACACCAGAGAGAGTCCAGAGTAACCTAAGTCACACTGAAAACAGAATAAAACAGAGCACAAAGCAGACAGTGTAAAAAAAAATAATCTATGTTCAATATGCCAGTTCTGTGGTGATCTTTTGTTGTTATTATTGTTTTGTTTTGTTTTGTTTTGCAGGAGTAGGCTACTTACTAAGCACATACAATAATAGCTGATCTTGAAAACATTATGCAAATGAGGGAATTCAATTACAAAGACCATATGTTACCATTCAGAATATCTGAAGCATCTCAGACTAACCTATAGAGACATGGAAAGCATATTAGTGACTGCGTGGGCTGGGAGTTGGGAGTGGGAGTAAGGGCCCTTGATCCTCATGGAAATACTCTATAATTGTATGTTGCTGGTGTTTGCTGCAAAACTCTGTGTATTCAGTAAGAGCCACTATGTTGCATGACTCAAATTGGTGGAATATATAGTATGTGAGTTGCATGACAATTAAGCACAAGCAATGCAATGCTGGATGATTCCAGGTTTATATTTCCTCAGATACTGAGTTGGGTAGGTCTCCAAGTTGCCTACAAAGGCCTCTTAAACATGCTCCAAGTGTGGTTATTTTAGACTGGGAAGGGGTGTGTGTGTGTGTGTGTGTGTGTGTGTGTGTGTGTGTGTGTGTGTGAGAGAGAGAGAGAGAGAGAGAGAGAGAGAGAGAGAGAGAGAGAGAGAGAAGAAAAGAGAAAGTGTGTGTGAGAGACAGAAAAGAGAGAGTAGCTTAGGTATACAAGTATATAAAATGGGTATACAAATCAAACATAAATAACTTTGATCATAAATTTATTTGCAAACAAGTCATTGACAGGCATATAATTTTGCCACATATTAAACATGAAAGCCCACATGTATGTTAATTGGGTGGATGTGCTTGTTTGCTCTTCCAGAAAGGATTAAACCCTGGCTGACTACTTCACATGGTCATATGATCCTAAAGCACCTGCAATACTTCTCAGGCTCAATCAATAATTCGTTTCATAATTGTCAATGGTGAGAATGCTGTTTTTCATGACATAGAACAAAACAGTAGATTAATGTTCACTATTATTTCATAAACTGTTGGAAATTCTGCTCTAATCCCAATCCTAAACTCAGCTAATGGTGTTTTGAATGAAGTCAAATATTCTAAGAACAAGAAAAACTAAAGACATGCCTAGGAATATTGGTAGGAAAGTACTAGAAGTATTATTTTTCTATGATTAAACCTTATGTTTTTGTAAGAGCAAAAAACCTTATACTTGGAATGAAATCACTACAGGTCTTAACACATAAAGTCTTTGACCTGAGCCAATGGATTTTAGGCAGTGTTCATTAGTGTTAAGTGGTGGAGGAGTCTACACAGTGCATTCTGGGTACTCAGAACCAAGGCTGAGGTATAGTAACATTGTGGAACATGTATTCAGGCTGTCACAATACCTCATATTCATAATACATTTGATTTTAAATTAATTTTTTATCATTTTGCAACCAGAAATCTTTGAGCATTGATTATTTTTGGTGGATGTCCATATTCAGTTATAAAGAAGCAGAAATGTCAGTTCACATAGTGAATGTCTTAAGCTACTTCCCTACCCCCACCATTGATAGACTTTTTGTTTCCTAAGGACTTCCTACACTGGGGCCATCCACAAGTTATCTCAATACACTCAAACTGCTGAAGGACAAGGAAATTGAGAGTAATCTACCCAATGGCAAAGCAAGAGGGTCAATAGACCTTCTACTTGCTTGATTTTCATGGGTGTTTCACCAGGCATAACTTCTTCCCCTATCATTGTGGTATTATTAATTATTTCTTTGAATAGGCTATGCTCTTTTGGAACTCACACAGATGGGGGTTCTGGTGACACTAGTCGCGTTCGCTCCTCCATCCTTTTGTTCATCCACCACCATACTGGCAGACCCACCCCCTTTTGTGCCAGGAACGTGCTGCCACTGGCACTATGCCCTACCCATACCCAGCAATAACCCCAGAGCAGAAGAAGGAGCTGTCTGACATAGTTAACCGAATTGTGGCTCCAGGCAAGGGCATCCTGGCTGCAGATGAGTCCACCAGAAGCATTGCTAAGTGGATGCAGTCCATTAGCACTGAGAACAAAGAAGAGAACAGGCACTTCTACTGCCAGCTGCTCTCAACTGTTGATGACCATGTGAATCTCTTTCATGAAATGCTCTACCAGAAGGCACATGGTGAACGTCCCTTCCCCAAAGTTATCAATTCCAAGGGGGGTGTTGTTGGCATTAAGGTAGATAAAGGCATGGTACCCTTGGCAGGAACCAATGGTAAGACCACCACCCAAGGGCTAGATGGACTGTCAGAATGCTGTGCCCAGTATAAGAAGGATAGAGCTGACTTTGCTAAATGGTGCTGTGTGTTAAAGATCGGGGAGCATACTCCTTCAGTCCTTGCCATCATGGAAAATGCCAATGTTCTGGCCTGTTATGCCATTGTCTGCCAGCAGAATGGTATTGTACCCACTGTGGAGCCTGAAATTCTCCCTGATGGGGACCATGACTTAAAGCGCTGCCAGTATGTAACTGAGAAGGTACTGGCTGCTGTGTACAAGGCTCTGAGTGACCACCATGTCTATCTGGAAGGTACACTGCTGAAGCCCAACATGGTCACCCCAGGCCATGCTTGTACCCAGAAATATTCCAATGAGGAGATTACCATGGCAACTATCACAGAACTGCATTGCACAGTGCCTCCTGCTGTCAGTGGAGTCACTTTCCTGTCTGGACGGCAGAGTGAGGAAGAGGCGTCCATCAACCTTAATGCTATCATCAAGTGCCCACTGCTGAAGACATGGGTCTTGACTTTCTCTTATGGCCGAGCCCTACAGGCCTCTGCTCTGAAGGTCTGGGGCAGGAAGAAGGAGAACCTGAAAGTACATCAAGTGAGCCCTGGCCAACAGCCTTGCTTATCAAGGAAAGTACACCCCAAGTGGTCATCGGGAGTCGCAGTCAGAGAATCTCTCTTCATTTCTAACCTTACCTACTAAACAAAGGTGATCTAAGGCTGCCCCATCAACACTCCAGGCCCCAGCCTACACACTTGCTTTTGAAGAGGGGGCCTTCAGGCTTTCCCATCACTCTTGCTGCCCTCGTGACTGGTGTGGCGTTGTCTGTGAATGCTAATTCTGCCGTCTTTTCCAGCCCACTGCCAATAAACAATTATTCAAGAGGGGGAAATAATTTCTTTGGAAGGCATTGTTTATTTTTTCCTCACTTCTACTAGACAGAACTTCAGGTTCTCCTAGAGGGGAAAAAAAGGCCATTGTGTCTGAGTGATTGTTGCTGAATCCATGCTGACTTTAGAGCTCTTCTTGGATGTTTGATGTTTTATTCTCTTACTTTTGGTTCTCTTCCCCCCTCCTCCTCTTCTTCTCTTCCCCTTTCCCTCTTCCCCTATCCTACCACTTCCTTCCCTGTGGTGGCTTGAATGATAATGGCCCCATAGGTTCATGTGCTTCAATAGTTGGTCTCTAGTTGGTGGATCTGTTTGACAAGGATAAGGAGGTGCAACCTTGTTGGAGAGGGTGTGTCATGGGGCACGGTGGCAGGATGGTGAAGTTGTGAGACTTAAAAAACCTCCCATTATCCCCAGATCAAGATGTGAGTTCCCAGCTGTTCCTGCCACCATGCTTTGTTCTGGCATCATGGACTCTAACCTCTGAAACTGTAAGCCCAATTAAAGCCTTTCTTTTAAAAGTTGAATTGGTAATGGTGCTTCGTCACAGTAACAGAAAGTAATTTGGGACATCCTCCTCCTCCTCTTCTTCTTCTGTTTTCAATCTATGATCTTCTTCAGTTTCCAGTATAGTAATCTGCTCCATTCATATAATATTCCTTTTATTTCTTCAGTTTACAGTATAGTAACCTGATTCATTTATGCAATAGTCCTTTTATTTTACATTTGCCCTCTTTAGTAATCACAGTGCCTTTCTATCTATCGTACACTCGTAAATATTTAACTGTATTTCTTGCATGTCATTTTGTTGTGTATGTTTTTAAAATACAAGTGCATATATTTTTAATTACAGGAATTTTCTTATAACTGAATTAATTTTATGATTATTTTAGTCTCTTGCTTCTTGATCACCATAAAAATGTGTCTAAATATCATTTATCACGTGATTTGGTCATATGTTTAAAGCAGTCATGTAAGATTAATCATGCTACTATAGCATAAGTTCTTTGAGTAAGAGCATATGGGTGTGATAATGAACCTCGAATATTGAAAGCAAGAACAGGAGAAGAAGGAGGAACAGAGTATGCTCAGCTCTTGCATACCTGCTTTCCTTAACTCCCATCTATGAACTCTGGCAGTAGGTTGTAACTCTCTCTATTGCATCCACCCTTACTGCTGTGCCCTCCCTGCCTCCTGACCTGAGCATCCAAGGGTGTTGTAGGAATGACAGCGAATGTTTCCCATCACAGTCTATCTCTATTGATACAGTCAGCCCTCAAAGTATTTAGAAACAGATTGGCCATGCATAAGCCAAGTGTTTGCTGATAGCTCATTAGTCCCAGATGCTCAAGTTGTTAGGCATTATTTCTGACACCACCTCCCACAGATCTGTATCAAGGCACATTTGTGTAAACATCAGACAGCTTAAAGGAGATTGGGTAGAAATGTGACAAACATTGACATGTTGGATATTTTAATCAAATCATATTGTTGATGGTTTTGCCTCAGTCTACTGTTGCTCACAAGGTATCGGTCATCAAGTAACCTAGGTCCTATCACTTTGAAATGGAAGGGTGTGTTCAGATTGGAAGCTATAGGTTTAACTGTCTCCATCTTCCTTAAAGCAGCAAATTCTAACAGTGATGGGTACAAGAGTTTGAACTGCATTTTCAGAGGGAGACAGAAATACCCTTTTACTAGCTTTTGCTTTCTTTCAAATTTATATATTCTGATTCTTTGAGCTGTCTTTTTTTATCAGTGAGCACACAGTGATTGTATTAGGTGAATTTTCTAGAGGCGCAAAGCCAATAGAATGTGTACATACCATCGAAGAGGACTTTATTAATTGACTTGCATGATAGGGGTCAGGAGTCCAGCAATGGTTGCCTATATGCTGGGCTGAATTGGTTGAGAATTGAGTTGCTCTTCAGTCTGTGAACTGGGTGCCTCAGAAGTTTTAATCTGAATGCCTGGAGGTCCCTGGAGAATTAATAATATTAAATCAACATGGGAATGCTAACGTCAGTGTAAGATCACAGTGGCAGCAACAGGCATTATCACTAAGAAAGAAGAAAAGAATCAAGAAACTACACTTCATTTCTTCTCTGACTAACATCTCTTTGTTGCTTGTTACCAAGTACACCAGGATGACTGGCCTAAACTTCTGTTTGCTGTCTTGTAGACCACTGAGATCACAGATGTACACTAACACACCCAGCTTAAGGTGAGATCTGAGGATTCAAACTCTACTCACACTCATACACTAAGTCCTTGTACAGTTACTATTCTACACTGATAAAATACTGTGGTCAAAAGCAACTTAAGAAAGTTTTGGTTCCAGAGGGTAAGAGTCCATTACGGTCAGGGAGGCAGAGTAGAGATGGAAGTTTCTTTTCCACCATGTTTCACAGCTGTTAAGTTCCAAAGAATCATACAGAAGCTTATATTAACTATAAACTGTTTTGTCTATTAGCTCAGGCTTATTATTAACTAGCTCTTACAACTTAAATTAATCCATAATCTTGTCTATGTTTAGCCACGTGACTTGGTACCTTTTCTCAGTAAGGCATTCTCATCTTGCTTTCTCTGTTTCCATCTGGTTATTTACTCTTTACCTTTCCTTTTCCCAGAATTTTCTTAGCCTGGTTGAACTGCCTATACTTTCTGCCCTGCTACTGGCCAAATAGTGCTTTATTAAACTAATATTAGTGACAAAGCTTTACAGTGTACAAGAGCATTATCCCATGGCATTTCCCCTTTTTTCTTTTCAAAACAAGAACTTTGAATCTAATCTCCTTTTTTAGCTTTTTTCCTGACTATTAACCATAGCAACTTGTAACCAACACTCTAAACAAAGACAAACATTCATAATTCATTTTTGGGAATGTGGGCATAGTTTTCTCAGCTATCTCCTACAGATTCAGGGTGTTGATAATCTTATGCACACCCAAGAAGAATTTAGGATTGTGATAAAGTCCTTACTGGAGTATTGTGTGAGACTGGATCATCTCACCCAGAAGTCTTGAGGCTGTCCTAGATGTATAATTCAGAGGAAACTGCAACAGAAATGCTTTAAAATGTTGGATCACCTGGGCCATCCATTCCCATTGAAGATCTTTGAGGGGTATTCTTTGATCAAACCTTATTTTCCTTAACCCAGAATGAACCCACAGCCTCTCATTTCCTGTGGAAACAAAAACAAATCCTCTTCTCCAAAGTAAAATATCTTTTGACTTAAATTTTGAAGTCAAGGCATTTTCAAAATATATAGGTTGGATTAATCCATCAATATTTATAAGCAAATGTCTTTTAATCCTTCCTCAGAAGTCAAACAATTCAAAGACAACACAATAACATATAATATCCAAACTTTCTGTGTATTTTCCATCTTTGGGTGGCTTTTTTCTTACTCCATTTATTTTTCCTCTCCCAAGCCTTCATATATTTTTCAACACACAGTAAACACATTAGATTTTTTTCATCTGAATCTGTCTTTACTGTATATCTCTTTCTTTTTCTGACCACATGAGTCTTTAATATGCTAAACAGCATGACTGGGATTAAAGTGACAGCTTCTGTGGCTGGCTCTGCCCATTCTTTGACCTCTTGGGAGTCTAACCTAATGGTGGAACCATTGGCAGGAGCCATGTTTATTGCCACAACTCTGTTCATGCCACCAACCAAGAAGCATGCTGCCAGCTTCTCATAAATATCAGTTAAGTGTTTGGTAGCAGGGCCTCTTAACAGAACCACACAGTTTTTGCTGTTAACACGGAATCAGGAAGCCTTTCTCAAAGGATGCATGTCTCTGCTTGCTGCCAGCAAACAGAGCCTACCGGAGTAAAGACAGCTACCAAAAAGCTGCATTTGACTCTGTTCTTGTCTGTCTAGAATCCTTTTATTTATGCTTTCTCGTGTGTGTGTGTGTGTGTGTGTGTGTGTGTGTGTGTGTGTGTGTGTAAATTCTTGCCAAACCTTTAAGCACCATTTGTAGATGGAAGTTGTGTGCTGCCTGGTCCTGCAACCATCCAGTCCCAAAGAAACACACAGAGGCTTTTATTAATTATAAACTGTTTGGCCTATTAGCTCAGGCTTCTTATTAATTAACTCTTACAACTTAAATTAATCCATAGTTCTTGTCTATGTTTAGCCACACTGCTTAGTACCTTTTCTCAGTAAGACATTCTCATCTTGCTTCCTTTGCTTCTAACTGGTTACTGACTCTTTGCCTTTCCCCTTCCCAGAATTCCCAGTCTGGTCATCACACCTATGCTTCCTGCCTGGCTACTGATCAATCAGCATTTTATTAAACTAATATGAGTGACAAATCTTTGCAGTGTACAAGAGCATTCTCCCACAGCAACATAGCAACAAACAGCAGGCATGACAACAGGAGCAACAAGCTGAGAGATCACACCCCACCTATAAGCAGAAAACAGAGAGCATAAACAGAAAGCGGTGAGAAGTTATAAAATTTCAAATACCACACACCCATGATGTACTTTCTCCAGCAAGACTATACCATCTCCTCTAAACAGCTGTGCCAACCAGAGACCAAATGTTCCATTGTCAGAGCCTAGGGAGGACATTCTCATTCGATGTTCTAGAGCCTTTCTACCCACTGGTTCATTCCCCAATCCTAGTTAATCTATTTGATCTCATATTTTACTTCAATTTTTTCCACTTTCCATGATCTATACAATTACTCATTTTGTATTTGACTCCTTACATCTTTTATTTTCATTCTTAACTTCATGTTGGTGAGTATTTTAATTGATTGAATTACAAATTGATATTTTCTCCACTTGCTTCATGGGAAAATTTTGACCCTGCTTTGTTATTGTCAATTCTGATAACATGTTGACATTTTCCTTATGTTGGAAAAGGTATAGAAAGGCCTTCTTTAATTAGTGTTTGCCTGTGCACAGATTTAGTTATTCCCAGGAGAATATAGTGCTGGAGAGGGTGTGTAAATAACTAAATACTGAGACTGGTGTTGGATAAAAACAAACATAAGGGACCCTGGGATCCCCCAGTGTAGTAGCAAGTCTATAGCATTGTTGTGGTGACTGGACATTCTGATTAAAAAAATGGAAGTGAGGGAGGGTTTATCCTACTCATAATCCGAGTTTCTAGTCTGTCATTGTAAGGAAGTCAAGTCTGAGACTTCATTAGCTAATCAGGTTACAATCATAGTCAAGAACATAGAAAAATGCATGCAGCCACAGGGTTTGCTTGCTAGCTTCCTTCCATCCATCTCTCTTCTGTCTCACAGAGCTCAGATCCCCCATGTCCCACCTACCTAGGAATGGTGCCAGCCACTGTGTATGGGTCTCCCTACAGAAACTAAAATCAGGACAATCCTTCATGGCAGGCTCACAGGCAAGCCTAACCCAGGCATTTTCCCAACTGAGTATCTTCAATGAATCTAGGTTGTAGTTAGTTGACATTTAAAACTAACAAAGAGGAGCGCCAACTAAGTCTATCAGCAAGAAGGGGCTCTCTCTCAGTGATATACACCTAGTCTTGGTAGGACTTTAGAGACAAGGAGCAGATTGCCATTTCTGGATAAGCTAACTATGGAGCCCTTCACCAGCATCATACTCATTCTTTATAGAACTATAGATACTTAATTAGAACATATCAGTATACTTATTCCTGCAAGAACTGTGGACAAGGCTAGCACTGGTGAATAGTGCTAACTTGAAGTGAATCTCTTACTGCAATATTACAGGGAGAATCAAGACCTGTGGAAAGGAAGTGTTTAGCTACCATGAGAAGTGAACTCCAATAAGGAGTTTTAGGTTAGCATGGACTCATACACTTTAGTAGAGGTGGGGTAGAATCTAATTCATTTCCCTTTTAGCTGCATCACTCAAAAAAATTACAGCTTCCCAATAGACAGAAAGTAAACATTTCCCTCTGAATAGAGAAGTCTGCTTCGAGTGGGAAGGATGGAGTTGTTGTCATGACAACAATGAAGAGCTTGTTATTATGTGACTGAACTGAAGGCAGTCCAGATATCCTGGGCCCCTGGTCTTGGCTGAAATTCTGAGAAGGTGTTGAGCAGGAGATACACTCCCTTTCATTTTTGTCCAGGCATATGATTCTAAACTTAAATACCAATATACATACAGTGATTTCTAGAACATCATTTACCAGAGTGATCCAAGTCATTTGAGTCTCTTGTTTCACATGTCTTTTTGGTTCTGAGAGGGCCATAAAGCAAAAAATACCATCCCCAGAGGCCCATGGAGAATGAAAGACTCTGTTCCTCAGGTTTCTGCGAGGAAAAGCAGAAATGTATAGGTCTGTATATTGAAAAGAGGACACAGTTCTAAGATTTGGGCTCTAAATGCTTCTCTTCAGTAGTTCAGCCTTTATTTATATCAACCAAATTGGAGGGTTTAGGTGTACTTAATTCAAAGACTCTTCTCCAACTTTTGGGCCAGTCCTATATGCTCTTAGAGATATGGTAATTTTTTTATCATTGCTTGGATTAATATTAGATTCACATAAAATATTAAATTAACATAGTATGTTATACATAAAGCTAAAATAATCTAATTCTTTTATTTTTGAGATCATAACATAACTATATCACTTATTTCTTCCCTTTCTTTCCTCCAAATTCTCTCATACACTCCTCTTTGCTCTTTTTTAAATTTATGGCCTCTCTTTTTGTTAAAGTGTTCCACATATATATGGAAAAAAATCTAGGTCTTGTACTCTGATTTATAACCGGCTGACTTAAGTTTTAAAGATTTAAATCACACATCTGGGTATCTACTGGTAGTTTGTACTTTTCGAGCTCTACTCTGAATGGTTGTTTATGGAAATGTGATGTTTCCTAAGAGGGTGTTAGGGGATCTATCTACCTGTCTCCCCACCTCCCTGGCTCTGGAATTAGAGAGGTATGCCATTGCACCTGGACATAAAGGTAAATGTGGATTTGAACCCAGGTCCCCATGTTTGTGCAGCAAACACTCTCCTGATCTATCTCAGCCCCAGCGTCCTTTGAACTAACAGTCTGCGTGGGTTTCAGAGGGAGAATGTTGAATTATGATAATACTCTGCTTTGCGCTGAAGTATGGACTGCTTCTCTTCTGCAGTATGCTGATAGACAGTAACCTGGAAACTTGTTACTTATGAAACGTGGGGCTGCATTCCTGCCGGTAGCAGTTGGAACCAGACTCCATGGTGGAAACATGTGAGCCATATTTTCAGAAGAAAACTCAGTTTCGGTTTGAGCTCTGTGCTGGCTCGAACTATATTCCCAGAAAAATCCATGTGCTGAAGCCCTAAGCCCTACAACCAAAGAGTGTGCAGCTGTATCTAGACACAGGACCTTTAAGAAGCCATTGTGATGAGTCCTGATTCAGAAAGACTGTTGTCATTATTGAAGGAAGAAGCTTGACCCCACAGAGAGGGGTACTAAGGCATAGAGAATTCTAGCCATTGGAAGAGACAGAGATGTGACCTGCTCCTTCTGATACTTTGTCCTTGGACCTCTGCTTCCCAGAGAAATGAGGGCCTGGATGTCATGGTTCAAGGTCTCTAGGCTGTGGTGTTTTGTTTCAGTGCCCAGTTAAATGAAGGCAGACTTTTGCTGACCCGAATCCAACCCTGTGCCAATTTTCATGTCCATGGATCCACAGATAAAGCATTATCCTAAGAGCAACTCCGAGGCATGTGGAGAAGTTTACGGATGATGTGACAGGCGTTTGATAAGTCTGACACAGTGGTGCTTCCAAGATGGAACCTGTCATCACTAGCAGTGTATTGCTGTTCTCGTGAAGGGTGTTGGATCTGTTTCTTACTGCCTATGAGCCATGCCATACCAATATCCCCCTCCCCGCACCCCCATATGACTTTTAAAATCTATCACTTTCTACCACACATGTCAGTTGCCTCCTTCTAGGTGGTTTCTGGAGTGAAATGAGGATGCTACGGCCATTTAACATTTGGAGAACTACAACTTCAGACCCAATGGCAGAGTCAGCTTTTCACTCATGTTGGTCCCTTGAGAACTTAGCTGTTTCAGCTTCAACCAATTCACTTCGATCCCAAACCTATAAATAAATGATTTAAAATGATCACGATCTGCCACATCCTTCCACATGTATGTATACATATTGGTCAGCATTATTTGGACTCAGTGTTCTGTACAAATGAATGGGATATAAAGATGGGAGGAGGAGGAATGGAGGAGTGACCTGAGTCGTGGGATGGGAAAGATGTGCTTGGGTATGTTAGTGATGTTTTGCTTATGTTTTAGCATATAAAGCTTACCTGAAGATCATAGTACAGAGATAAGACACTAGATGCCAGGGAGTGGTGGCATGCACCTCTAATCTCAGGACTTGGGAGACAGAGGCAGAGGGATCTCTTTTAGTTCAAGGCCACCCTGACCTCCACAAGATTGAATCTGTCTAAAAGAGAAACAGAGCTCACACAAAGGTTGTAGACAGAAATTCCTGTCCCACCTGGTCCCACAGCTACTTAGTCCCAAAGAAACACACAGAACCTTTTTATTAATTATAAACCAATTAGCCTATTGCTCAGGATTGTGACTAACTAACTAGCTCTTACAACTAAAATTAGCCCATAATTCTCATCTATGGTTAGCCACATGGTGTGGTACCTTTTCTCAGTAAGTCGTTCTCATTTTGCTTTTTCTTGCTTCTGGCTTGCAACCTTGTCTCTGCCTTACCTCTTCCCAGAATTCTCCTAGTCTGGTTGCACTGCCTATCCTTCCAGCAAAGCTACTGGTCAAACAGCATTTTGTTAAACCAATATGAGTGACAAATCTTTACAGTGTACAAGAGCATTATTCCACAGCAAAAGGTGATCCCAGCACTTGGGACCCCACACCTTTAATCCCAGAACTAGGGAGGTGGAGACAGGAGTTATATGGCTAGGCGGAGAGAGGAATATAAGGCAGGAGGAGACAGGAACTAATAAGTGTGAGGTTTGGTAGAGCCAGATGGAGTCTGGAGATGCAATCTGAGGACAGGCTCACCCCTTCAGTCTGAGCATTGGCAGAGGGAAAAAAATCTCTCTAGCGACTGGCTTCTCTGCTTCTCTAATCTTCAGCATTAACCCCTATGTCTGACTCTGGGTTTTTATTATTAAGACCAACTAGAATTCATGCTACTGAAATGAGACATTGTTATGAGATAGTCAAAGAGTAAATAAAATAAATCAGCTTAAAAAATGACGCCAATCTATGCTGGGAGAACATTTTCTGTTAATGCTGTGAGGCTTAGGACGTTTGGTTCTGTGAGCACAGATCAGAAAGGAGGTTGCATTTCTTTGCCCACAAATGTTTTTTTTTTTAAAAAAAAAGACAGAAATGAACCCGTTGTTTGCTGTTCCAGTTTGTTCACATCTTGATCAGCTTTCCTCACCAGAACAAAGTTCCGGGGGCAATTAGTGTATGAAGAGAAACACTTTCTTTGGGACAACCCACTGTTCTGTATCACATGGGGATTCATTGCCTTGGGTTCCTCATGTGGGTGCTGCATGGCAGTGAGGGGGAGCCTGTGTGGCATTCCTTAGCTATCTCTTTGTGATTGAGAGCTCTCTTAATTTGGTTGATGCATGATCCTCCTGCAGGCAAGCTCTCCATCTTTCCAGTCATGGCTTCCAGGATCACAGTGGCTACATTTTCCACCTTGGAAATCCTCTGGTTGACTTTGTTGTCAATTTAACTGGGTCTGTAATCAGTTAAAATACAAGCTTTCTGGTCATAGGTATGAATGATTCTCCTAGTTAGGCTACCTGAAGATGTAAGACCCACTCTAGAGTGGTACCTGCCAGGTATCTTGTAGCGTCATCCCAGATGAAAGGAGACCATATCACATTGTCATCTTGGGGACCATGCCTTCTCTTTCATTGCTGCCACCACTCCAGTCCTTTGCTGTTATCACAACCAGCTTCTTGGCGGCTCCCATGTGAACTGAAAGCCAGTGGCTCTCAGAATCCTCCAGGTCTTAGTGCAAGGTTGTTGCTCGTGAGACATTTAGCCTCGTGGGCAGAAAAGCTACCAGGTTCTCGCTCTGCAGTTTAAGACCGTCATTGTTGGACTCCCCAGGCAATATTGTGTAAGCCAGACCAAGAAACCCCTTTTAAATACATAGACATCCTCTCACATACGCTCTTCAGTGTGTGTGACTAGCATAGCTTGCATACATGAACACGTCAAACATGGCATGCCAGGTTTCTCCCTTCATATTCCTGGGGCAAATGGAAAGACAAGGATTAGAGGAAACAGGGAACCCCAGCTTGTCTCTCATAGGTCATCCAGTCTCAGGACAAGTGCTTTGCATGCCCTATGCTTTCTTTGGCTTTCACTCTTTCCTGCTTGGTTGCTACACTGTGGCTACGAATGTGGTTGTCACTGGTTGTCTTTACGTCCCGAGTACCAGAACGATGCTCTGCTGTGGATCCCAAATTCATAGATTCCCTCATTGACAGTTCTGGGGAATAAACAGGAAAAAAATGTGCTTGTGAATTAACATAAAATATCAACATGGTGGTGTTTTTATCTCGACGGGGGCTATTATGTGTTTTTATGGTTTGATATATTAGTGAAGGACCTAGAGAGATAACTCGGTAGGAGAGCACTTGTCTAGTGTGCAAGGGGCCCTGGGGTCAGTCTCTAGCACTGAAAATTAAGTACAGATGATGGAAAACTTTCAGAATGACTGAAACTCAAGAATGAAATCAGAAATGTAGCTAATCATACAGTAAGGAAGAGCAAGGGAGTTAAATATGGGCAGGATGGAGGAATGGTGGTGTGGGTCACATTTATAATCTCCATTTCGGGAGGAGCTGTCGAGACAGGGTCTTGCTATGAGATCATAGCTGTTTGATAGGCTCTGTAGACAAGTTAGCCTCAAGTTTGTAATTAGCCTCCTACCTTAACCTTCCGAGGGCTGGGATTGCAGATGTCCATCGTAGTCTTAGCACACCTGCTGAGGATCTGTCTGAAGACCATGGGCAGGTATCTAGGTAGGTCAACCCGCATCAGAGCAGGAAATGAAAGGAAGAAACTCACTCAACAGTGCAGTTGTGGCAGGAGGAGAAGTCCAACAGTATTTGAGGTCTAGCAAGCAGATCCACAAACACTGAGGGTAATAAATACAGCCCCCCCCAAAAAAAACTGTTCTTCAAACCCGTTTTCCTGGATATGAAGTGGGCCAGGTGTATTATGCCAGAGAGACGCCTGATAGCCATGATCTTTGTCTTGAGATCTGAGGAGACTCCAGGAACAAGTCTTTTGTGTCCGCAAAGGCATCCCTCTCTCACACAAGGCTGTGTGGGTTTCTAGAGATAGACTCTCCATTCACTGCAGCCAACCCTCTCGTTTTACCATCACGTGCTCCCTCCTGCTTCTTCACTTTGAAGCCCTCCCACTGTCAAAATCAGAGCATCTCTGTGTTTACAATAATGTATTGAGCTTTATTCATCTCTAGGTAATGTAGCCCAGGAGGGAATCTTTGTGTCCCTTAAGTGTTATCTGGCTATCCCAGCAGAAGAAAGGAGGCATAGAGGCATGCTGTCTGGAGATCCTGAAAGTGATCCCGTAGCTTTGCTGGGGAAGACAGCTGTTTGCGGGATACCACTCGCAGAAAGGGCTTTAACTGTTTCTAAAGGAGGCATAGATCTATTTGGCGTGACAACACTCTGTGCACCAGCCAAGGACACAATGCACCACTGTCAGAGTCCATGCTGTGAAGGCATGTGTGAGTGAAGAGGAATCTGAAAACTGAATACAATGGTTCTGGGGAAAGTACAGGTGCATCCCCACGTGCAGGTGAGAAGAAGTACAGGTGCATCCCCACGTGCAGGTGAGAAGAAGTACAGGTGCATCCCCACGTGCAGGTGAGAAGTACAGGTGCATCCCCACGTGCAGGTGAGAAGAAGTACAGGTGCATCCCCACGTGCAGGTGAGAAGAAGTACAGGTGCATCCCCACGTGCAGGTGAGAAGAAGTACAGGTGCATCCCCACGTGCAGGTGAGAAGTACAGGTGCATCCCCACGTGCAGGTGAGAAGAAGTACAGGTGCATCCCCACGTGCAGGTGAGAAGAAGTACAGGTGCATCCCCACGTGCAGGTGAGAAGAAGTACAGGTGCATCCCCATGTGCAGGTGAGAAGTACAGGTGCATCCCCATGTGCAGATGAGAAGTACAGGTGCATCCCCATGTGCAGGTGAGAAGTACAGGTGCATCCCCACGTGCAGGTGAGAAGAAGTACAGGTGCATCCCCATGTGCAGGTGAGAAGTACAGGTGCATCCCCATGTGCAGATGAGAAGTACAGGTGCATCCCCATGTGCAGGTGAGAAGAAGTACAGGTGCATCCCCATGTGCAGGTGAGAAATACAGGTGCATCCCCATGTGCAGATGAGAAGTACAGGTGCATCCCCACGTGCAGGTGAGAAGTACAGGTGGAAAACTCTGAAACAACCTCACCTTCCAAATACATCTGACCATTTTGGAGACTGTCTCACCATGTGGAAAATAGGCATTGGGCATTAGTTCTCAGCAAGCTGGTGTTTGGCCTAGAAGCTCATCAGAGGCAGGATCTGAAGGTGGTCAGGATGCTGCAGATACCACAGATGTAGGGCCCTTCTTGACCTTCATGGAAATTCTCTGGGGTGCTCCTTTTGATCTGGATAAAGTTCCCCACAGCACAGAATCAACAAGTAGCCAAAAGTGAAGGTCCTTGCAGTCCTGCCTGAGAGAGGCAAAGACTCTTCCCTGAAAACTGGGATACTTAGATGAATATTATTTCCAGATATAAATAGACATCTCTTTCTTTATCTCACTTTATGACAAAGCATATTTTTTTATTTTATTTATCTTCAGTATTCATTGTTTGTATACAGCTTAAAACATTTTATTACAGTTACGTGTGTGTGTTCGTGTGTATGTGTGTGTGTGTATTACAGTTATGTGTGTATGTGTGCACGTGTTCTCTTGTAGAAAGAGGCATACATGTGCCATGGTATTCCTGTGGAGATCAGCGACCAATAGTTGACCTTTATGGGTAGGAAACCAGAGCTCACTTACTATTTAAGGGAAGAGTGGGGAGCAGAAGGGAAACTGAGGTGTCTTTGGGTGGGACATGTACTAGAGAGCCATTTCACATTTAACACAAGCATGAGGATACTGGAGGACCAGACACATGTTATCACACTTGGCATGCTCCATGGAGAGTGTCAGTGAAGTGGCTCTGGAGCTGGAATTACGGGTAGTTGTGGGTTGTCAGATATGGGTGTTGGGAAGAGAACCCTGGTCCACTGGAAGAATAGCTCTTAGCAGTTGGGCCATCTCTCCAGCCACTTACGCATCTTTCAATGATGTCTTACTCTTGATGAGAATTTATTTAATTTTTAAATTAAAAACATAATGATGGGTATGCGTGCATATTATTTCACATTTATGAACAGATGCCCAAGGGATCCAGATGAATGAGTCTAATCCTTGGAACTGGAATTACTGCTGGTTGTGAGCTGTCTAACCTGGGTTCTGGAAACAGAACTCCACTCCTCTGGAAGAGCTGCCAGTGCTCTCAACTTCTGAGTCATCATTTCTCCAGTCCTCATGTGTCTTTTGTGAATCATACTTTAGGTACTCTATGTATCTATTACTATCTAAATTGGATCTAATTTGATTTATAAAATTAGATATAACTTATGTTCAAATAACAGTATTCTCTCTTTTCTTTCATCTATATATTTTCAGGTTTTAGATTTTGTGCATAGATCCACGACCTGTCTAGAGTTAACTTGAATGTGGAGGTGGATACTGAGTAACCTTTCCTTGTTATATAGGTAGACCAGTAGTCTCAGTTTTATGTGTGAAAATATTCTATTAACTCTGAATTACTTTGTTTCTTAGACAAAAGCATATTAACTCTTCAATCCTGAATCAATTTCTCCACTTCATAGTCAAGTTCTAAATATTAGAGGCAGCCCGTTTTCTCCTTCTAACAATTTAAGATCCACCTTGAATCATGTTTTCTCAGGAGTATGGCTAGAGCTGGTTATGTCTGTGGCCTGCCTCTGTGGATCACCATGTTTATTTGTTCTTTGTGGCTGACTGTCATGACTTGGCATTCATATTTATTATCATGTGACTCCTCCTAACTTCCTGTCTCCCTCACTTCCCATTATGTTCCTGTGCTGCCCCAAGTACATTTGGAATGACATGTGTCTTTCTGCATAAAATCCTGCTGAAGTTGATTTAAATTGCTTTATATTTGATTAGAATTAATTGCAATAGTAATTATTATAATAATATTTAAAGAGTTTTAATGTACAATACCTATTTAAGTAGATATCCCAGGGGCATGGAATAATTGCACTTATATTTCCCCAGTGCTTTCGGCCTCTGGATTTTGAGTGAATTTTCCCTCTTTTATATGTTATAAATTTTGGGTGCTAATGCAATGATGCCTTTTTTATTTCATTTTCTATTTTTAATGTGAGCACATAAAATTATCTTTAATTAGTAGATATTGACCTTGTTCTTGATAATTAATTCTCTAACTTATTTGTAGATTTCTGTGAATCATTTATAAATAATCATGCATCTTTGAAAAATGACAATTTTCTGTTTTGTGCTTTTTTTCCCTTCTTTCCAATATTCTTGATTTTTTTAATTTGATTTACTTAGTAACTAATGCCAAAACAGTGTTTCATAGACATAGTGTCAGTAGATATACTTGCATTATTCCTAATCTTTAAAGAAAAGAATTGCATTTATTACTATAGTTTTTGCTGTCTATCTATCTATCTATCTATCTATCTATCTATCTATCTATCATCTACTATCAATCTTTCTATCTATATATATCATCTATCATGTTGATTATCTATATCTTTGTATCTAGCACCTATTATCTGACATATAGGTATATATGAATGTATATGTATGCATATATGCATGAGTCTATCTATCACCATCTACCCATTTTCTTCTCTGTCTTTTGTTTTTCTAAAGGAAAACCTATAATGATACAAACAATGCTTCATACTTTATTAACAAATACAAATATTCTAGTGTATTTTAACCATTAATAAATTGTTCCACAAAAACTCTTTGGATTTATTCACAGATGATTACAAAGCAAGATGAATGCTGCCCCATATAACACGCTAATTCCACAAAGCTTTACTAGGTAGGAAACATGGCCAGGATTTAAAGCAGCAATGTGCAGCCTCAGGAAGGCAGGAGCTTTCAGCTAAGGGGATGAATCACAGGCCGGGCTCCACCACTTCTCGTCAGAGATTGGTGACTCCGTGTCAGGGGGCACGGGTTTCTATGCTCTGACCGCAGGATGACCCCTTTTTATGGAGGACAAGGTATTAAGCAAGGTCGTTCTCTCTGGAACCATAAAGGAGTGGGCAGGGAAGATTAAGTTCTGCTTTGTTCTGGGCAGGGCTGCAGTGCTTTTGCTAGCTTCCCCTGAACTTGTGATCAGGCAGCGGTCATTCTGTGCTCAGTGCCGGTGTTTACAGCAGAGTCTATTATGCTAAGTCTTCAAGTGCCTGTCTTGTGGAATTATAAACTTGCTTAATATATCATTTGCCTCCATTCAAATTCAAGCAAATAAACACCACAATTTTTTCCTCAGCCCTACGATTCTGGGAGAACCTTGCTCCAGTCTCAGCGTTTCCTCACATCCTGTAACGAGCATTCCTGTTGGAATGTCTTATCTCTACTTGTATTTATTATCTCTGGACTGTCAAGAAGGCTACCTTCTAGAATGTGTATACTCAGTCTAGTGAGGCTGTATTTCAGGTGTACGTTTGCGTGGTCTTTATGAGAGGCTTTAGATTTCTTTTCCCCATTTCTTCTTTGCTTCAGACTCAGGAGTTAGAAATATTTACACTTGTCTATAAAGAGGTTATGAAGTTGTCACAATTGTGTGCTATTCCCTTTATTTACAGCATCCAATTAGGTGAGTAATAAAACCCTTGTTTTTCAAATGAGGAATCCAGGCTTAGTGAGGAAAATAACTTGTCTGATGCCACCCAACTAGTAAGTAACAAAAATCGTATTTAGATGCAAGTTTGTTGTATGCTAAAATTTAGGCCTGTCTCCCACAGCTCCTTCTAAGGTTGTGGATTAGAACATCCTTCAAGACTTTACCCCCCTGATGACCCCTGACATCGATAGGTGCCACGTCATTTTTTTAAACGTCTTGCTGTTTACTCACTGACTGCGCGACATTGAGAATAAGAAAACAGGAAGGAAGGGGACATCAAAGAAGCTTTAGTGAGCCTTTAACCCCTCTCAACCCTGTCAGCATTGGCTTCATCACACGGCCCTCTATTCTGACTCCCTCCGGTGTCATTGATGGCCCTAGGATGAGAGGTCCTTAGTGAGTTACAGACACACTGTCCCAGCTCGCATTCCACATTCGGATACTTCATGTTGATCTCTTGTAAGAGGTGTCTGTCTCCCAAAGGTGGAACCTATGAATTATTGAGTCCCTTTTAGCCAAGGTCTCATTAATATAAGTCCTCTTAGTATGCCTAAAGGGTTAATATGAGAATTTCATTTAGACTATGCTTATAGAATGTACACAACTTGAAGCTAATGCTGAGAAATCTAAAAAGCACTATCATAAGCAGAGTGATCCTTGCTCCTTCTCGAGCCGTGAAGCCAGTTAGTTCTAGACCCCACTGCTGGTTTAAATCCTGCTCCGAATGCCATGGAGATACAGTTGTACCCATACCTAGTGTTGAACTCCACCAGGCTAAACAGCTTGCTTCATTACCAGATCAAAATGGGCTAGATTTGCTTTGTAAGCAGCTGAGCAGTTTAGCTGGGTTGTGGAAAAGGACTCCATATGACATTAAGTGACTTCCCAAAAAGCCAATTTCTCTCCCCCAACTGCTCGTATTAGAATCAATTTCAGGAGTCAGTCACAATGAGCGGTTTATTAGCTTCCCAAATGCATTTACTACATGCCAGATGTCCACTCGCACACACCAGTCTGCTGTTGTCTTTCACTGACCCTTTTGGGGGTGCTACCGCCCTGGATCCATCACTGAGGAAGCGTGTCACAGAACAGACTGTAGTTGGCATGTTGGGTCCCAAGGAGGGAGGAGTCATCAGCCAGGTGTGGTGAATGGCGTGCGGCTCAAGGGTAAGGTCACCATGAGGACAGATATAAATCATTTCGGGATGGATTCAGAAATACATTGTTTCCTTAGTCTGCCCAGTGCTGCTTACTCATTTAAATCTCCTTTGACTGGATGGGAAATGATTAGAAATGAACGTGGTACCTGCACCCTTGAAAGTCTTGGGGCTAAGCCACTGCTGCTTTGGACTCAATTTTTGTAAGTCGGTCTTATGAATTCATGATTTTCTGACAAAAAGATCTTCAAGTCTTTGTGTTTCACTTGCAGGGTGGCACACCCAGCTCATCCTGTCAGAAGGGCAGTCTGAACCAAGTGTGAGTTAATTTTAAAGCAATTTTGTCTTTGAACATGTCATAGTAGGATAAAAGAAAGAGCACAGTTTAAATGACATTTCTGGTCAACCAAATACTTAAAACATCTATTTCCTTAATCTATGGAGTCAACAATGTATTACACAGAGTTACGTAAAAAAGAATACAACAAATTGCTGCTTCTCTCCTTTGCATTGCCTTTGCTACAAGCCGATGACCATGTGCTTAGCTTTTGAACAGGTTCTCCCAACGATCCAGATAGATGGGATAAAACCCTGTATGCAACTCCTAAGTAACATTCAGTAGCATAAACAGTGCTGGAACAGGGAAAAATAATTATGGTTGCCCATTATTCCCTATGAAACATTGTAATATATTGAAAATACAATGGAAAGCATTGGCTGGATGTGATTTGTGGGTGAAATGGCTGACTCTTTTATCTGTGTATTCCTAGTGTTCTGTGCCCATGATCAAAGCCATGGCTATTGTAAAATCATTCGTTTTATGGAAGTAGATAATAAAAAGGTGAGCGAGGCACCCACAAAGAAGCTTCCATATGCTGCAGAGTGGGGCCCGCAGATGCACATGGGGTAACAAGCCCGGTGCTTTCCCAATGCCACACAGAGACTGGCTTGGAGTTTGCATTTCCACTAAAATACAGTCGCTAGAGACTATATTTTATAACATGGAATAAAGCTGAGCTACACTGAGAATTACTATGAGCATCTTAAAGAAAGTTCTCGATTCCTCAGTGCAAATGGTGTATTAAACCCCAACTCCTATAACAATGGGCCAAACTTGAAAAATGCCAAAACTTAATAGTACAGATGGAAGACTCAGAGAATGTTTGATTCTTTTAAGTGTGTTGACAGAGTTCGGGCAGGGGGTATCTGCCTGTTGGGTTCAGTAAGAAATTAGGCCCAGACTCTGGAGTACTGAATGTGTTCTGCAGCTACAGTGACCCGCTTTCTGTCCATCTGCCTGTTTCTGTAGACCAATGTTTCTTGCTTGAGTTTGCTCTCATTCTTACGAAGGTCAAGAAGCCCCTTGCTCTGGTGTGTGTCACCTAAAAACCAGGACAACAGGTAGAGATTCATTTCTTGTGGGAAGGCATGTAAGCCACAGGAAGACAGACGTCCCTGGCTAAGCAGAGACAGTGACTCTCCACCCTGTTCTGCTCAGGCCCTCAGCAGGGCAGGGTCACTGAGTCTGGAGGAGTGGCTCAGTCTACTCCGATTCTAAATTGAATCTGATGCTGAAGTGTCTTGGCTACCTGTGTCCTCAGAAATCCGGCATTTCAGCTTTGGGTTTTCAGGACAGCCTTCATCCCTAGGCTTCAGGAAGGCAGTGCATGTCCCCATCTCATGAAGCCTCTGATGACAGAGTCTAAATGGAGAGTAGCATATCTCGGAATGTGCGGGTTTGATGGCCTATGTGTGGATTTAACGACCATGAATGAAATTTGCAGGATTTATCATAAATGCCGCTGGAGCAGCCACTTCGCTGCTGCTGTGATAAGACACCATGGCCAAGAACAACTCAAAGAGTTTGTCCATTGCTCAAAAGCTAACAGTAACAGTGCACAGGCCACATACACCGTGAAACTGGCTGCATTTCTGGAAGCTTCAGGGGTTTCCAAAGAGAGCTGTCTTTCTTGGCATTCACTGAGAGGAGCTCAGTGCATTTTCCAATGCTTGTTGATAGCCTAACTTTCTTTGATCTTTTGTAGAAATTCTCATAGTGCCTTCGGTATCCTTTTGAAGCCCCTGGTACTTCAATGTAAGGTAAAGTGGATACACGGCAAAAAATTATGGGATGCAGAATAAAGCAGCATCTGAAACCTGGAAACACAAAGTTTGTTTTGGCATGTGTTCCAGAGGACCAGAGTCTATAATGGCAGAGAAGGGATGGCTTGCCTGTGAGAGCAAGAACCTGGCTGGTCACATTTTGTCATTCACACACAAGAAGCAGAGAAAGAGAACAGGAAGTAGAACAAGGTTATCAATCTTCAAACCTCACCTCTGATGACATACTTCCTTTAGCAAGGGTCCACATCCAAAGACACCACACCCTCCTCAAAGAGTGCAACCAACTGGGGACCTAGACTTCAAATACTTGAGCCTATGGGGACATTTCTTTAACAGCACATACCTGTGGGAAGGTCTCGGAAGCAGCACCACATGTGAAGAAAACGTAGGAAGGCACTGTCCTGTGTCACACCTACACTATGGTGACCACATCCATCTTATTCCCTTGAGAGCCTCTTGGGTGCTGGGGCCTCCAAGTGGAAGCATAACTCCAAGGATCCCAAGCATAACTCCCCCTGATTAGAACTCTCAATCATACGCGAGAGCCCCAGCCGTCCTGGGTTCTCTGATGGTGGAGACTTAGATATCTTGGCGATTTCTTTCTTCCTCGTAGTAGATCTTGAACCCAGAACCCATCAGTGTAACCTGCAGAGTGTGCCTAAGCTCTGACCACTGCTCTTTTCTCTGTAGCCCAAGTCACTGTCGCCTCTTTGGGTACCACAGTCATCTTCCAGCTCTTACTAGTTCATCTTTGTCCCTCGTTACAGGTCACAGTATATTTTAAACAATCTCCAGAAGAGACTCACTGAGATGGAGTCAGATAGTTTTACACGTGGGCCTCAAACCATTTTTTGCATGTTGGAAATATATTTAACTCTGTTCACTGCTTTGCTGAATTCATTAATATATTAATTAATATTTCATTGCCTTCTATACCGGGGATTAAATTCAGTGCAGATTAACACAGAACTCTCTTTGTGGTCTAGAGTTTGGCTCACACACCTGATTCCTTCTCAAGGCTGTTCATCACAACTCCACTTATGAAATTTCCTCAGCATGAGTATTGATTAAAACTGGGCCCTACAAACAGTATAGAAACGCTGGAGACTTGAACATCCTCCAAGGCAGCACAGTTTGCTGGGTTTAGACTGTATGAATACCAAATTGTTGTAGGGTTGGAGCTCAGGATTTAAAACACTCATTTATCTAACACTATTTAATGAAGAGAGATATAGTGAAAAAGCATCCCATAAGTTTGTTGTTAAACAAAGTTTAATCTGGTTGGGTAAGAAATGAATTCCCACAATACATTTATAGGATTTTTCAGTGTCTAGCCATATATGACAGAGTCATCTTGAGAGTTGCAAGACATTCCAGTATTTTGTCTTACTGTCAAGATTTCAGCTGGGGTGGTCTGGGATGTGACTCTCACGTCTGTCTGTAAAAAGCTTTCCAGGATTCTGCGGTTCAACCATGCTGAGAGTGAAAAGGTCCCCAAGGAATGAGCAGGTAATGGCTTTGTCTGCTCTCTCTGTGCTCAGCTCATAGACTACTGCATGCAACCTTCTCTTTGACAGGGGGCAAACAGCTCCATATTCATCTGTGGAAATGGGAAATTTCTGATTAAAATGACATTACTAATAACTTGTATGCAGAATGTGATATTTAAGACCATACTCTGTTGCTCTGTAATAAAAATAACAATAATGTAACCCTGGAACTTATGCCACTTTATAACTTATAATTCGGTCTGTTTAAAAAAATGGGAATTTTTTTCCTTGTAGAGTCTCTGTGCCATCAGCTTACAAACAGCGTTTAGTTCTTGTCAAAATGAAAGATCCTAGCAGGGCTGAGTTATTACACCTATGCCTGGACGCATGGGTACATATGCATGCCTGCCTACTCAAGTGTGCTGACACACATACTCAGCCATGGCTGTCCAGGGACTTCCGCATCCACTCTTTTTTCCCTAGTTTGCTATTTTATAGGAAATATAAAGTGTGGAGAACTTGTTTAGCAACACCCTGAAAGTGTGCTGAACAAGCCTGCAGAGTGAGAAACACCTACAACACAAGATTAAACAAGAAATTGTTGTTTCCAACCCTTGTGAAAGAGAGAGATGGAGGGGTGCTTAACAAATCAGAAAAGCCTTGATAGACAGGGACTGTCTACACCATGTAGACTTCGTTCAATCCTGCTTTACAAAGAGAGTGGAAATTATTTCATATTAAAGAGCAATTGGCTATTTGCATACTTCAGGGCTATTTGATTCCATTCAAGACTTATTCACATTATGGATGAAAGCAATTGTCTGTATAGTGGCCAAAATGGGCTTGTTCTCTTCCACAGAGACATTAACAGACAGGAGGAAACAATAGATGGAAGCTGAAGGAAGTAACTTCACGTATACCTCCCTGCAAAACTTCCAGGAGAAACGCTGGAGAGATAGCCCATTGGTTAAGGGCACTTGTGTACCTGGGTTTGGTTCCCAATACCCACATGTAGTTCACAGTCACTCACAACTTCAGCTCCAGTGGATTCAATGCCTTCTTGTGATTTCGGATAACACCAGATACAAATATGGTGCACAGACATTCCTGAAGGAAAAATATTCATAGACATAAAATTTTAAAAAACCTAAAAAGAATTTAAATATCAGAAGTTCTTCTAGAGTTCAAAATGAAATCACCTTGTTAATTTTATGAAGTAGACTTTATGTTGCTAATGAAAGAATACAGAGTTTGAAAAATAAACTCATCCCTATTGTTAAAAAAATAACAAAACCAAACAATGAACAAAAACTTTAAATTACTTTGACTATTTTTAGTGTCTCAACCTGTTTACCCTCTCTCTCTCTCACACTAGGAAGGAATTTCAAGGGAGCTTGATGATGAGTTGGGTGACCTTCCTGTGTGAGATCTATATTCAACCATGAAATGCTTCTCAGGGCAGTTCTTCAAAGGTATTTTCTGGGTGACCTCCCAATGTGAGGTCTATGCTCAACCATGAGATGCTCCTCAGGGTGATTCTTCAAGGGTATTTCCTGAAAGGATGGACTGAGTTTGGAAGACCCAGAGTTGGCAGCATGTTCCAGCAATGAACCAGATGGAAGGAGCTCCAAGACAAAAAGCTGTTGTTTTTTGCTTGCTTGCTTGCATGGCCGTTTGCTGGTAGGTGCCTCTGCTCAGTTGCTGGTAGGTGCCTCTGCTCAGTTGCTGGTAGGTGCCTCTGCTCAGTTGCTGGTAGGTGCCTCTGCTCAGTTGCTGGTAGGTGCCTCTGCTCAGTTGCTGGTACGTGCCTCTGCTCAGTTGCTGGTAGGTGCCTCTGCTCAGTTGCTGGTAGGTGCCTCTGCTCAGTTGCTGGTAGGTGCCTCTGCTCAGTTGCTGGTAGGTGCCTCTGCTCAGTTGCCTCTGCTCAGTTGCTGGTAGGTGCCTCTGCTCAGTTGCTGGTAGGTGCCTCTGCTCAGTTGCTGGTAGGTGCCTCTGCTCAGTTGCTGGTAGGTGCCTCTGCTCAGTTGCTGGTAGGTGCCTCTGCTCAGTTGCTGGTAGGTGTCTCTGCTCAGTTGCTGGTAGGTGCCTCTGCTCAGCTGCTGGTAGGTGTCTCTGCTCAGTTGCTGGTAGGTGCCTCTGCTCAGATGCTGGTAGGTGCCTCTGCTCAGTTGCTGGTAGGTGCCTCTGCTCAGTTGCTGGTAGGTGCCTCTGCTCAGTTGCTGGTAGGTGTTTCTGCTCAGATGCCGGTAGGTGCCTCTGCTCAGTTGCTGCTGGGTGCCTCTGCTCAGATGCTGCTGGGTGCCTCTGCTCAGTTGCTGCTGGGTGCCTCTGCTCAGATGCTGCTGGGTGCCTCTGCTCAGTTGCTGCTGGGTGCCTCTGCTCAGATGCTGCTGGGTGCCTCTGCTCAGTTGCTGCTGGGTGCCTCTGCTCAGATGCTGCTGGGTGCCTCTGCTCAGTTGCTGCTGGGTGCCTCTGCTCAGATGCTGCTGGGTGCCTCTGCTCAGTTGCTGCTGGGTGCCTCTGCTCAGATGCTGGTAGGTGCCTCTGCTCAGTTGCTGGTAGGTGTTTCTGCTCAGATGCTGGTAGGTGCCTCTGCTCAGATGCTGCTGGGTGCCTCTGCTCAGTTGCTGCTGGGTGCCTCTGTTCAGATGCTGGTAGGTGCCTCTGCTCAGATGCTGGTAGGTGCCTCTGCTCAGATGCTGGTAGGTGCCTCTGCTCAGATGCTGGTAGGTGCCTCTGCTCAGATGCTGGTAGGTGCCTCTGCTCAGATGCTGCTGGGTGCCTCTGCTCAGTTGCTGCTGGGTGCCTCTGCTCAGTTGCTGCTGGGTGCCTCTGCTCAGATGCTGGTAGGTGCCTCTGCTCAGATGCTGGTAGGTGCCTCTGCTCAGTTGCTGGTAGGTGTTTCTGCTCAGATGCTGGTAGGTGTTTCTGCTCAGATGCTGGTAGGTGCCTCTGCTCAGATGCTGCTGGGTGCCTCTGTTCAGATGCTGCTGGGTGCCTCTGTTCAGATGCTGCTGGGTGCCTCTGCTCAGTTGCTGCTGGGTGCCTCTGCTCAGATGCTGCTGGGTGCCTCTGCTCAGTTGCTGCTGGGTGCCTCTGCTCAGATGCTGCTGGGTGCCTCTGCTCAGTTGCTGCTGGGTCCTCTGCTCAGATGCTGCTGGGTGCCTCTGCTCAGTTGCTGCTGGGTGCCTCTGCTCAGATGCTGCTGGGTGCCTCTGCTCAGTTGCTGCTGGGTGCCTCTGCTCAGATGCTGGTAGGTGCCTCTGCTCAGTTGCTGGTAGGTGTTTCTGCTCAGATGCTGGTAGGTGCCTCTGCTCAGATGCTGCTGGGTGCCTCTGCTCAGTTGCTGCTGGGTGCCTCTGTTCAGATGCTGGTAGGTGCCTCTGCTCAGATGCTGGTAGGTGCCTCTGCTCAGATGCTGGTAGGTGCCTCTGCTCAGATGCTGGTAGGTGCCTCTGCTCAGATGCTGGTAGGTGCCTCTGCTCAGATGCTGCTGGGTGCCTCTGCTCAGTTGCTGCTGGGTGCCTCTGCTCAGTTGCTGCTGGTTGCCTCTGCTCAGATGCTGGTAGGTGCCTCTGCTCAGATGCTGGTAGGTGCCTCTGCTCAGTTGCTGGTAGGTGTTTCTGCTCAGATGCTGGTAGGTGTTTCTGCTCAGATGCTGGTAGGTGTTTCTGTTCAGATGCTGGGAGGTGCCTCTGCTCAGTTGCTGGTAGGTGTCTCTGCTCAGATGCCGGTAGGTGCCTCTGCTCAGTTGCTGGTAGGTGCCTCTGCTCAGTTGCTGGTAGGTGCCTCTGCTCAGATGCTGGTAGGTGCCTCTGCTCAGTTGCTGGTAGGTGCCTCTGCTCAGTTGCTGCTGGGTGCCTCTGCTCAGATGCTGCTGGGTGCCTCTGCTCAGTTGCTGCTGGGTGCCTCTGCTCAGATGCTGCTGGGTGCCTCTGCTCAGTTGCTGCTGGGTCCTCTGCTCAGATGCTGCTGGGTGCCTCTGCTCAGTTGCTGCTGGGTGCCTCTGCTCAGATGCTGCTGGGTGCCTCTGCTCAGTTGCTGCTGGGTGCCTCTGCTCAGATGCTGGTAGGTGCCTCTGCTCAGTTGCTGGTAGGTGCCTCTGCTCAGATGCTGGTAGGTGCCTCTGCTCAGATGCTGCTGGGTGCCTCTGCTCAGTTGCTGCTGGGTGCCTCTGTTCAGATGCTGGTAGGTGCCTCTGCTCAGATGCTGGTAGGTGCCTCTGCTCAGATGCTGGTAGGTGCCTCTGCTCAGATGCTGGTAGGTGCCTCTGCTCAGATGCTGGTAGGTGCCTCTGCTCAGATGCTGCTGGGTGCCTCTGCTCAGTTGCTGCTGGGTGCCTCTGCTCAGTTGCTGCTGGTTGCCTCTGCTCAGATGCTGGTAGGTGCCTCTGCTCAGATGCTGGTAGGTGCCTCTGCTCAGTTGCTGGTAGGTGTTTCTGCTCAGATGCTGGTAGGTGTTTCTGCTCAGATGCTGGTAGGTGTTTCTGTTCAGATGCTGGGAGGTGCCTCTGCTCAGTTGCTGGTAGGTGTCTCTGCTCAGATGCCGGTAGGTGCCTCTGCTCAGTTGCTGGTAGGTGCCTCTGCTCAGTTGCTGGTAGGTGCCTCTGCTCAGATGCTGGTAGGTGCCTCTGCTCAGTTGCTGGTAGGTGCCTCTTCTCAGATGCTGGTAGGTGTTTCTGCTCAGATGCTGGTAGGTGTCTCTGCTCAGATGCTGCTGGGTGCCTCTGCTCAGTTGCTGGTAGGTACCTCTGCTCAGATGCTGGTAGGTGTTTCTGCTCAGATGCTGGTAGGTGCCTCTGCTCAGATGCTGCTGGGTGCCTCTGCTCAGTTGCTGCTGGGTGCCTCTGCTCAGTTGCTGCTGGGTGCTTCTGCTCAGTTGCTGATGGGTGCCTCTGTTCAGATGCTGCTGGGTGCCTCTGCTCAGATGCTGCTGGGTGCCTCTGCTCAGATGCTGCTGGGTGCCTCTGCTCAGATGCTGCTGGGTGCCTCTGTTCAGATGCTGCTGGGTGCCTCTGTTCAGATGCTGCTGGGTGCCTCTGCTCAGTTGCTGGTAGGTGTCTGCTCAGATGCTGGTAGGTGCCTCTGCTCAGTTGCTGGTAGGTGCCTCTGCTCAGTTGCTGGTAGGTACCTCTGCTCAGTTGCTGGTAGGTGCCTCTGCTCAGTTGCTGGTAGGTGTTTCTGCTCAGATGCTGGTAGGTGCCTCTGCTCAGATGCTGCTGGGTGCCTCTGCTCAGATGCTGCTGGGTGCCTCTGCTCAGATGCTGGTAGGTGCCTCTGCTCAGATGCTGGTAGGTGCCTCTGCTCAGATGCTGCTGGGTGCCTCTGCTCAGTTGCTGCTGGGTGCCTCTGCTCAGTTGCTGGTAGGTGTTTCTTCTCAGATGCTGGTAGGTGCCTCTGCTCAGATGCTGCTGGGTGCCTCTGCTCAGTTGCTGCTGGGTGCCTCTGCTCAGATGCTGCTGGGTGCCTCTGTTCAGATGCTGGTAGGTGTTTCTGCTCAGATGCCGGTAGGTGCCTCTGCTCAGTTGCTGCAGGGTGCCTCTGCTCAGATGCTGCTGGGTGCCTCTGTTCAGATGCTGGTAGGTGTTTCTGCTCAGATGCCGGTAGGTGCCTCTGCTCAGTTGCTGCTGGGTGCCTCTGCTCAGATGCTGCTGGGTGCCTCTGCTCAGTTGCTGCTGGGTGCCTCTGCTCAGTTGCTGCTGGGTGCCTCTGCTCAGTTGCTGCTGGGTGCCTCTGCTCAGTTGCTGCTGGGTGCCTCTGCTCAGATGCTGCTGGGTGCCTCTGCTCAGTTGCTGCTGGGTGCCTCTGTTCAGATGCTGCTGGGTGCCTCTGCTCAGTTGCTGCTGGGTGCCTCTGTTCAGATGCTGCTGGGTGCCTCTGCTCAGATGCTGCTGGGTGCCTCTGCTCAGTTGCTGCTGGGTGCCTCTGCTCAGTTGCTGCTGGGTGCCTCTGTTCAGATGCTGGCCTTTGCACCACTGCTGCTACCACCTCTGCTCTGTTGCTGCATTTTTTTGTAGATGTTGGAACAGTTTCTTCATCCTTGCAGAAGGGATTGAAGCTCTCCAGTAACTCCCCAAGCATCAGCGCCAGATCGAGACTGCTGAGTCATCCAGCTTCAAGGACTAGACAGCTACTGGAGTCTTAGCTTCTCCACTGTTCAGAGAGACATAGTTGGATGGCAAAGGCAGTGTTGTGTAAATCACTTGTAATAAACCCCCTTCTGATATATTATTCATTCTGTCAGTGAAAACCCTCAAAACCCCCAAAGATATTTTTAATAATACTTCATACAATGTTCCATAGTCCTGTTAAAACAAAATCTCCTTGGATCACTTTGTGGATTTCTCAGTATTGCTGGTTTCTAATGGAATTATGGGTCAGTGAAAGAAATGCCTCTGATGTAAGAGGTGATGTTTCCAGTATGATAGAGGTGTGGAATGATGCAGGAATGAAGTGATGCCAAGAAAGGCTGAAGGAACCCATGGAACTACCCTCAGTGGTCTAGGGATCTCTCTTCTCTTGAAAGCTAATGGAGGCTGACCATCAGCCTCTTACCCTCTTGGGCATGCTAGTTTGCGATGTGCTGATGATTCAATGAATAATAAATAGTGAGAACTCCAAAAGCAGGGGACTGTTCCCAGAGCCTAGAAGTAGTACAGGCTTGGAGCTAGAGTGATCTGGGGCTTAACCAACTTATATCTCCAACAAAAAACATAGAAAACAACAACAACAAAAACCTCTTTGGATAGTTGTGGCTGAGCATCATCTGTCTCCTGGGAGAAGAACTTTATGGCAGTTACTCTGCTGAATTTCAAAGGCCATTGCATTGACTGCATTAAAAGAACAAAGAAAACTGGTGATTGTCAGCGGCCGCATTCTGCGGGTCAGAAAATCTAAGTGGTGTGAGAAGTGCCATCGGGTCACCAGCGAGAGCTGATGGAGGGAGATAATTATTGAGACTTGTGACGCTGTGCAAAACTGGGAAAAACAGCTCATTGGGAGGAATTATTTATTCTGGCTTCCTGGTTTGAGAGGCATCCCTCGAACATGATAGTGGGAAGGATGTGCTGTAGTAGAGCAATTTACATCATTGTGTGGGGAAAGGGACAGCCTCCAGCAACCTCCTTCTATTGGCGTACCCCAACTCCTAAAGTCCCCATCACCTTCAAAATCAGTGCCATTAATCGGTATCCAGCTTTAAGCAAATGAGCCCATGGGAGAGCCTGCATATTGAAGATATAAGTGATACTTTGTTCTGAGAGTTTTGCTTCTGCTCTGGTCTTTCTGGATCATCACCACAGATGAGAAGGCTAGAGGCAGTGTTCCTAGGAGGACAGCTCTGGCTCCAGCCAGCCTTCTGGTTTGTACCGCTATATGCTTTCTAGAAGTCTGGTTGGCCATAGTCTAATGGATCCTGCCTTCCAAATGACGGTTATGAGGAAATCAAAGCTTCTGCTTTTGTTGTTTTTTCATGGCGTGAGTGATGTGAGCACAGAGGTCAAGGTCAAAGGGCAGCCAGCATTGAGTAAGTCATAAAAGACAATGCTCACCTGGAAGGGCAGGGCTGGGGAACCTAGCAGAGGAGCTGTATTTTCTTCTCATCTTACTCATGGGCTTCCTTCATCAGCTCTGGGAAAGTTTCATGTTCTCTCTGTGTCTCAGTTTCTTTATGTGCACTTCAGGATGGTACCACTTAGTTCTAGGAATGGTCCTGAAAATGAAATCAATTAATATCCCAAGGCAAGTTAAAGCTTTCCTGAGCACAAAAAACCAGAGAGTCCTTTAAAAGAATAATACTGTAGTTGGCATTTATTCGTTGTACGTGGCTTCACAAGGTGCTTTTACGCAGATATATGGTATTTGAGTATACCCTGCCCTCTCTCCTTTCTCATTCTTCTCACTCCCATTGGTCCCCTTTGTTACCTTGACAGCATCATCTCTACTTTCACTTCAAGCACATATGAGCATATGCATTGAGCGTGCATGCACATGCACATGTACACACACACACACACACACACACACACACACACACACACACGGTTCCATGTTTGCTATTTGTATTTGTGGAGCTAAATTTAGTCGAGGGGAATGGAACTAAGACTGAGGTGCTCCACCACATCCCACTCTGCAGACTCCCCCACTTCAGAACACACCCCTAGGATGCTTGGACTTTCTCCACTCCTCTGGCCCAGGGTCTCGGAACTTCTGGATGAGACTCACTCCAACAGTTTTCCACATCCGCTATCCTCCCAGATGCTCTCTACTGGCCCCTTCCTGGTGTCACTTTCCATCTGATAGATGTCCGGACTCAATGGGCATGTCATTCTTCTCCAATTTTCATCCTACAAAGGGACCTGCCACCCTGTCTTGGTTTGGTCAGACTGTCTACCCCAAATAGGACACATCTCCACTGACCCACTGACCAAGACTTCCGGTTCATAAGATGTCCCAGCATATCTCAGATGCTTATTAGAAGAGCAGGTAAATATAATTACAATGATGTTTTCAAGCATGCTTAGGTAAATGGATAATAGTAATAATATAATTTAAGGGAAATAGAGTCACAGCTTGGCTTATATACATGTTTAGGTGAATAAAAATAAATTGATCCTTCTATGGCAGTAAGATTATGAGCTATTTGTATTATCTTTGTACTTTCCAGTTTTGAAAGAATGACCTCAAGAATCTGAGACAGAAAAGGCAACCGAGGAGAATGTTTGGGGGAAACAAAAAGGAGGCATTTGCCTAAACCCTTGGGTCATCATCAATACCCACCTTCCCCATTCGTTAGAATGAAATGCTCACAGGGATTTCGGTGAGGGGGACATTCAAAGAACTTTTGACTTTTTAGGACATTCTGGTAAGTTACTCATATTCTATGTGTAAACTAGAAGGGGAATATTTGAAACTCTAATTCTTACCCATGCCTCTGGTTATCATATCCTATGGGAAAGAGGATGTGAAAGCAACCTGGCTTATCTGAAAGGGTTCCAATCCAGTCTATCCGGATTCAAATGCCATGGCAGTGTGTTCTCCTCCACCAGAAAGACTCACTGTGGCTGAGGGCTTCTTGGGCCTCCACTTTCTCCCTGAATTCCAGTCCTTCTTATCCTTAGGGCTGGAGAAGTACGCATTGAGTCTAGGAGTTATGTGTGCCAGAGCCATGGGATATGGGGTAGCAGATGACCCTGTGAGGCATCCTATAGGGTAGCCAGGCTGTGGTTGAGCTCATTGGAAATATGAGTTTTTCCTGATGAGCAAGGCCAAACAAGTGGTTACACTATAGTTCTGATCTCCAGCTTTTCAAAGATACACCAGGTTTCTACAGCCTGGAAAAAGTTTTTTTTTTTAAGTTCCCAGTAACCACGTGGCCACTGCCTGTTAGAAAAACAAGCACCAAATGCAGTTTTCCATGTGTACTTACAAAGATGGAGAGCTCAATGAAGCCATCTTTAGGTATCAAGACATTATGAACTTGTGTTGAAGAAATTCTGGGACAAGTGTTTTAAGCATCACAGGGTTCATTTTGTCCCCCAGGGTTCATTGCAAGTCAGCATTGGGAAGGATGGGAACCTCTGCCTGTCTTTCCTCCTTCAGGGGAGCTGTTTGGCCCTGCCAATCATTTCAGCTTTGACTTCTGAATCATCAGTATGTGTGACAGCTTGTCTTGGCATCTTTATTGTCTCCGCACTGACTCATATTGTAAAGTTTATGACAGAATACTTACCGCAGACAGACACAAAGTGTTATATTCATTGGAGTATACTGCTAACCTCCTCTGGGAATGACGGCAGGGATAATCTGGGCAGGATTGTGCTGCTGAGGTCTATGTTTGAATTTGAATTGTTGGTTTGGGACACCTCTAGAAGACCCTCTGGGGGCTAAGGTGAGAGGCCCAGGCTCATCTGAGGCTCATGTATATGTCTACTAGGGCGGTCCTGCCTCCTAGACACATCTCTCCAGCTTCCTGCTTAATGTTGCAGGTTGGTACCAAAGGGTCCTTACTCACCCCCTAGGTGGGCAAAGGTGTCCAACCTCTATACGATCAGTCTTCCTTCTCCCCTCTCCAGAAACAGAAAGATAGGACTGAGAAGCCAGCCAAACCGCCACAGTGTCTGGAAGCACCTAACAGCCAACACCCAACATCACAGGACCCAACATCCAGTACCCAGAGTCTAGCACCAGCTTATACTTTAGAATTTTTCTGTCGGTCATGCACTCTGTTTCCGAGCCTGTCTCCCCCTGTACTCTGTCTGTTCTCACTCTGCCTAAGGTTGTCCTGCCTCTCTCCAGGCTCTGATTTCCAGGCTATACCAGCTAAGCCCTCAAGATGGGTGCTCGAGGTTAAGACCAGACACCTGTAAGTTTGGACCAAGCGTTCTGGGACCCTGAAGTTCAGGCTGAAGGAGTCCAGAATAAGCACAGATCCCGTGTAGACATTCTATCTGCTGCAATGTGCAGGAGATTTGGAAACCACAGAGGAGGGGCAGAGAGAACAGGGCAGTGGCTCCTCATCTCCCGCAGTGACCCAGTCCTCCATAGCAACATGCCTACAGGACAGTGCCTGGATCTGAGCAACAAGGAAAGTACATTTTAACATTCTGAATTTTAATACCTCACTTCCACAAACACACACTAATAATGCACCCAATTTGTTTATTTCTTAATCAGTTTTTTTGAGCACCAATTGTATGCTGGACATGATCCGGAACACACACACACACACACACACACACACCACACACACGCACTGGCAGGGCCTGAGTCAAGCTTCCCCCTTTAGCAGATTTGTGTCTGCAGCACACCCTTACCCTCTCTACTTCAATCTCTGTTGTATCCGATGTGACAAGCAGGCATGTCTCCCTGACCTGGTTTGTCTGGTGGTAAACTCTGAGGTGGGACATATTTTGAACTTACACAATACAAAATCATATTGACTGCCTACTTGCAGCGTGGGCGCCTGGGAGACCGGCCTTTCAATTGTGTTCAGTATAATAGATTCCAAAGTCACACTATCCCCAGGGTCTCCCTTGTTGGACAGCTGCGTGACTTTCAGAGTGCCTCCTAGCCAGCATCTTTGTCCCTGTGCCTGGGCAATTTCCAAACAGATGTGTATTGCCTATGCATCTGGAGTCTGGAAAAACCAAGATCAATGGCTGTGCTGAGGGGTTCTCTCTGCTTCATAGGTGATGTCATCCCTCTGTGCACTCCCATGGGATGGGCACCTCCCTTCAATACTCATGAGGGTATTATACTATCCTCATTCATGAGTGAGTAGATGCCTGACCCAGCATCCTCACACAGACCCCACCCCTATCACCACTGCAAGGGGTCTGGGTTCCAATGTAAGCTTCCAAAAGACACTAACAAGACCTCAGCATCATCTTTCTCAGTCTTCTGAGCTTCTTCAGCACCCGTGTCCGGCCCCTTCAACCAGAGCTGCCACTGAGACTCACCTGTTTAAGCCTTGTTGTGAATGAATGAAGGCACATGGGATTTAGAGTAACCAGAAAATGATAGAGTCTCCCCAATGAAGTTTTGTGAGATTAAATAGCAAGAGAGGCCTGCTGGAATCTACAAATCAGCAGGACCAGTAAGGATGCCAGGGACAGAGTCCAAGGCAAATTGGGCAGGTGAAGCCTAGGGGAAAGGCTAGGGTGCCTACAAGAAATGACTGCGGGGCTTCTGTGAAATAGCTAAGTCAGTCAGTCAGTCTCGTCTTTTTCACGATCCTGCTCCAAACCAGTCATGGTTGGATCTGAATTATCATCACTCGAATTAAATGACAAATGAAGTAACCGCTCCCAGACCTGCACTTCCTGTCTGTCTGTGGTGTGTGCGCACCCGGAGAGATAGCACCATGGCAAGTAGAGTGGATCCCAGGCAGGAAAGAACGAGCTATATGGCTGATATGCCCATCCCGCTTCAGGTTCGAATAGTCTGTGTTCAGCACTGGGAAAACACAGCAAAGCCAGCTCGAGGAGCAAGGGATGAACTCACAGCATCCCAGAGCCCAAAGTCACCACACTACTGTGACACAAGCACCCAAGAGCTGCTGTGAGGTGGTGTGGGATGGTGTGGAGACCAGCTTTACAGCAAAGAATCTGATGCATCCATCCATCTTATTTCTTCGTTCTCTAGCAAGGGAGAGGCTTGACAGCCCAACTATGGGACAAGGTTTGTCTTAAGAGAATGCCCAAAATTCTCAGAAGAATGATTTGTGATACCAGACATGACCTTCAGGCACATCAAATCAAAAGTGAACACATGCTTTTTTTTGTGTTTCTGATTTTTCAGGCCTTAATTTTTTTGGGGATTCTGCAGCTCTTGGGGGTTTGGATGGCTGCCAAGGAAGCTGTCCCCACTGCTCTCTCCTGGACTCAGGGCCAGAAGAAACACCTGATCTCTAGTGTTAATGGAGTCCTCCTTATGTATCCCAGATGGCAGGGGAGCACTAGGGAAGAGGGAGAAGCAGCCTGCAGTCCAGGGTGGGGCTGGAGGAGGGTGGCATCCTTTCCTCAGCTGGGATCTGGGTGGGTGTGGTCTTGACCACATTAAATCATGGATGCTCTATCATTGGGAATCATTCCAGCTGGTAGAGCTCAGTGCTCAGCCAGCCAGCAAGGCAGATGGAGACTGCTGGCCCTGAGCCACCTGCCACTCTTGGACAGAGGCCCACTTCAGTAGCTCCAACTTGCCTCAGGCTCTGTTCCAGTCTCTTGGAAGTTCAGCAAGGATGTGAAGGTGATGAATGGCTGAGAGTAAAGAGCATCGGGGAAAACCCCCTCCTACTTTGCAAAGCTATCTGGGAATCCACAAGGATGTCCCAAAAGCAGACTCATCACAAACCATGGGAAAGAAAGAGTAACATCTGGGGAGATGAGCCTTTAATGCACAGAGTATTCAACACTGTGGTGGCTTGAAAGAAAGTAGCCCTCATAAGCTCACAGGGCATGGCACTATTAGGAGATGTGGCTTGGTTTGGGTAGGTATGGTCTCGTTGGGGGAAGTGCCACTGTGAATGCAGGCTCAAGCTACACCCAGTGTAGCACATAGTAGCTTTTGCTACCTGTGAATCAAGATATAGGACTCTCGGCTCCTTCTCCAGCACCGTGTGGGCATGCATGCCACCATGTCCTGCCATGAAGAACATGGAGTAAATCTATGAAGCTATAAACCATCCCTAATTAATAGATTTTCTTTATAAGAGTTTTTGTTGCCATGTTGTTTCCTCACAACAATAGAAACCCTAACCAAGGCATACACCAACAAGTGTTTTCTTAGAGTTTTTCCTTAGACAATTTCACACACACATATTGGGTGATGACCACTCTTTCTCTCCACCTTCTCCCATTAACTAGTACCTCTATTTAACACCACCCCTGCTCCACAAGTCTCTCTTTAGGTTCACATCTATTTGTTTTGTTTTGTGAGTGTTGCATTTAGCTAAGATCACCCATGTAATCTTTGCATTTGAGCCTGTAGGGCTCAATTGTGGCTACTCAACTGGATAAAATGGTCTATTGTCTCTCAGCAGTAAGAATGGGGCCTCCAAAGTACCTCTGTGCCACAAAAGTATAGTCAGAGCCAATCTCTGTCATTTACTCCAAACCCTTACCAAGGAAAAGTAGGAAAAAGATGACTCCACCATCTACATTTAGGAAAATGTGTGAGATGATTCATGGAAGCCCAAAACTGGAGTAGAAGAGAAGAGTAGAGGCATAGGCTGAGCCTGGGAGTAGAGAAGGCAGAGGAAAGATGTTGACCGAGATTTCTGTCCTGCCTAGTACTTCAGCCGTTAAGTCCCAAAGGAATACACAGGTCTACATTAATTATAAACTGATTGGCCTATTAGATCAAGCTTCTTATTAACTCTTTCTTACATTTTTTATTGGCCCATTGTTCTTGTCTGTGTTAGCTACATGGCTTGGTATCTTTTTCAGCGAGGTAGTCACATCTTGCTTGCTCTATATCTGGCTTCTTCTGTGTCTGGGTGACAACTGCAGACTGATTATTTACTCTTCCCAGAATTCTCATTGCCCGGCCTCTACTTCCTGCCTGGTCGCCCCACCTATACTTCCTGTCTGGCTACTGGCCAATCAGTATTTATTTAAAATACAAGTGACAGGGTACAGACCATTGTCCCACAACAAGAAGAGGTCAAAGAAAGTACCTAAATAATCAATATTAGCTACACAAAGCGTCTGCCATTTTCCAAACTTTAACTGGGGAGCTTTATACACTAAAGAGTTTTCTTTAGCTCCCCGAGTGGACATCATATTATTAGCATCTTTGCTTTACATTTTCTCAAGCTGTCATTAGAAGTAAAGTTCATGTCTAATGTGGCAAAGATGGTAAGTGATGAGAATGACATTTGAGCTTGTCTGAGCATGACCCCCAAAGAACACTGGAGTCAACTCCAGATCTGCAATATGCTTCTCTAATCATTTGGTTTTTTTTTTTTACCTGCAGTCCCCTCCACATTCCAGCTATTTCTTTACACAGAATTCCCTCAAATGTCTCGGTTTCCTTCGTTGTGGTTAGAGACCAGTCTACCATGTAGTTTAAGTGAACTGTTTAGCATTTGCTGATGAATGAACTTCATGGTCATGATGATCATATTGTCACGTGGTCAAAACAGTGAATGAATGAATACATGAGCAAATGAGTGGATACATGAGTGTGATGAGGAATGAATACATGTGTGATGAGGAATGAATACATGTGTGAGGAATGAAAACGTGTGATGAGGAATGAATACATGTGTGAGTGAGGAATGAATACATGTGTGATGAGGAATGAATACATGTGTGGTGAGGAATGAATACATGTGTGGTGAGGAATGCATACATGTATGATGAGGAATGAATGCTTGTGTGATTGAGGAATGGATACATGTGTGATAAGGAATGAATACATGTGTGGTGAGGAATGCATACATGTATGATGAGGAATGAATGCTTGTGTGATTGAGGAATGGATACATGTGTGATAAGGAATGAATACATGTGTGATGAGGAATGAATACATGTGTGATGAGGAATGAATACATGTGTGAGGAATGAAAACGTGTGATGAGGAATGAATACATGTGTGAGTGAGGAATGAATATATGTGTGAGTGAGGAATGAATACATGTGTGGTGAGGAATGAATACATGTGTGGTGAGGAATCGATACATGTGTGATGAGGAATGAATACATGTGTGATGAGGAATGAATACATGTGTGATGAGGAATGAATACATGTGTGATGAGGAATGAATACATGTGTGAGGAATGAAAACGTGTGATGAGGAATGAATACATGTGTGAGTGAGGAATGAATATATGTGTGAGTGAGGAATGAATACATGTGTGGTGAGGAATGAATACATGTGTGATGAGGAATGAATACATGTGTGATGAGGAATGAAAACATGTGTGATGAGGAATGAAAATGTGTGTGTGAGGAATGAAAACATGTGTGATGAGGAATGAATACATGTGTGGTGAGGAATGAATACATGTGTGATGAGGAATGAATACATGTGTGGTGAGGAATGAATACATGTGTGGTGAGGAATCGATACATGTGTGATGAGGAATGAATACATGTGTGATGAGGAATGAAAACATGTGTGATGAGGAATGAATATGTGTGAGTGAGGAATGAAAACATGTGTGAGTGAGGAATGAATACATGTGTGAGTGAGGAATGAATATATGTGTGGTGAGGAATGGATACATGTGTGATGAGGAATGAATACATGTGTGATGAAGAATGAAAACATGTGTGATGAGGAATGAATATGTGTGAGTGAGGAATGAAAACATGTGTGAGTGAGGAATGAATATATGTGTGGTGAGGAATGAATATATGTGTGGTGAGGAATGGATACATGTGTGATGAGGAATGGATACATGTGTGATGAGGAATGGATACATGAGTGTGTGATTGAGTGTTTGCTGTGTAATGTTGACCACCTATCGTACATCCTCAGCCTTACTGATAGGTCCTATGCATTTCAAGATGTGTTCTGCCCTTTGTGTCAGTAAGCCTTTGTCTCCTACTTCCTCCCTGGAAAAGTTAAAGTCAGCATTGATGGTGTCTGGAGAGCTCCTTGGAATATCTTATGATCTTATATATATTCTATTTATAAAGCACACAGTAGCCTAAGGTCCTCACTCATCTTTATTCTTTACTGAGCACCATGCTGTAAGAAATGCCCAAAGTATTAAATATTCAGTTGTACAACCTGTTATATTATTTACATAATAGAATTGTGGCCAGCATAAACGTTAATAATAACGAAGCAATATTATTAGTGATCCCTTATATTTGCAAAGTGATAAATGATTCAGGAACCTCTTAATTCTTGAATGTAATCTTACATTAGATGGAAACTATCAAAGCATATTTTATTCATAGCAGACTCAACATTGATTCTCATCCAATCAACATACTGTGACTTTACAATGAGAGGAACTCTGTGCTCTACAGATTGAAGTTATCCTTGCAAATTCCTAGGCCACCCATACTTTCTCCAGGACTGTCCCAATGGTGCTGTGTTTGTAGAATTGTCACCTTGAAGGACAGGGAGAAGAAATACTCAGGATTCCCCAGTGTTCTAGCTTGCTTTCCACTGCTGTAAATAAACGCCATGACTAAAAGCAACTTGTGGAGAAAAGTGACTGTTTCTTCTAATAGTGTACAGTCTCTTATAAAGGCAAGTTAAGGAAAAAGCTCAAGGCAGAAACTGAAGTGGAGACCATGGTAGGACACTGCTTATGGACTTGCTCTTTATGGCTTGCTCTGCCTTCTCTTGTATGTATACCAGGACCACCTTCCTGGGAGAGGCATCATCCACAGTGAGCTTGGCTCTCCATGTCAACTCCCCCTCAATGACTAGTCAAGAAAATGGTCCCACATGTGTGCCTCCAAGCCAATCTGATGAAGGTATTTTCACAGTTGCAGTCCCCTCCTTATAGATGACTCTACTTTGTGTCAAATTTACCAAAAACAACAAAAAAAATGTAGAACTAGAAAAAGCATTACCTACTTCCTGTGGTTGAGAGGCCCACAGCCCAGGATTTATATTCTCAATGTTTGCTGGTCACAGAACCATTTTGTATGGTGCTATCCTCATGGTCTGAGTTGTGGTTTAGAGAATGGAGTGATTAGAAAGAAAATGGCCCCCAAAGGGAGTAGAACTATTAGGAGGTATGGCATTGTTGGAGAAAGTATGTCACTGTGGAGGTCCTATCTCAGAGTATCTGCTTTCCACGTAAGATGCCCAGACCTCCTCTAGACAAGAGCTGCACTTCCCAAATTATCTGCATTCCCAGTTGGCTGGAAAGTTGATTGGCTTCGCTGTATTTCCAGAAAACTTCCCACTTCCTCATCCCGTGATTTCCTGCAGGGATCTCTGGGAAAAAGTATATAAAGCTCCCCTGCCCCCTAGTGGTTGGGCAGGAATGCCTTCATAGGGAGTTCTACAGCCTTAAGAAAGGTAATGAAATTTCATTTTAATTCATTTTTTGCTTGGCCTCGATGAGGTAGCATTGCCTCTTCGGGCAGGAATTCTCGGTGTCTTGGTCAAGCCCACTGAGGAACTTCTGATCATGTAGAAGAGTCACAAGGCACATGCCACATTTTTTCTGGCCAGTTTGACTCTGAGATTCTAGGATTCAGGAAAATATGAGTGCCTCTTTATGAGCAAAATCAATTCTTATGCTTAAAAATGGAGCCTTTTTGGAAACTACAGCAGAAATAAACACACTTTTAAAGAAATAGCTCAGATTTCAGATTCAAGATCCACCCAGTTGAATGAAAGATGCTAGAGCTGACAAAAAAGGCAATATTGATGACTTAAATGTGTTTTTCTTAGTGAAATATGTGTGTGTGTACATTCGTGTGTACATGTGTGTATGTTCACGTGCTGTTTGCATGTGTCCATACATGTGTGCATGTATGTGTGTGTTTGTGTGTGTATGTGTGTGTTTGTGTATGTGTGTGTGTGTTTGTGTGTGTGTTTGTGTGTGTGTGTCTGTGTGATGGATTTACTTGTCAGTGTACCTGTATGCAAATCTGAGTTTGAGGAATTGCTCTGCTCATCTGTGTGTGATACTGATATAGAGGCCCAAGGTCAATGTCAGGTGTCTTTCCCTGCTGTTTTCCCCTTGACTTTTTGAGACAGGATCTCTAACTGAAACTTAGCCCATAGGTCAAGGACTTCCAGGACCCACCCGTCTCCACATATCCTGCAGAATTTAGGTGCAGGTGTTTATCACCATGACTGTCTTTTTTATGTGGGTTCTAGGAATCCAATCTCAGCCCCATCTACTTTCATGGTGGCACCTTACGGATAAGTCGTGCCCCCAGTCCCTTCATGGTGCATTTTGAATAAATGAGATCGAGAGCTTTGAAATGAGATTGGCTGATTAATTAATCTGAGGCTGTGAGCCCTGATTTAACACCTCTCCTCATCTCCCACTTATACTACCCACAGAGATTAGCAACAGGGCTTTTGTATTTCTGGAAAACTACATGAAAAGAAAAAGCATAGCAAAGGTCTTTCGATCTACCTGCAGTCTCGCTGGAACAGTGCCGGAGAGTAGTAAAAGCAAGCAGTCAGAGAGAGAGTGGCGGCTCAAGTCTGCATTCTCTGTGTTACTTGATAGGCATTGGGTTACCTGGACATTTGGCTTGCCAGTTGTTGTTTTTTTTTTCATGTAACAGAAACTTAAAAATAAGTCCACTAACTTTAACATAGTTTTGGTTAATCGATGCACACAAACGTTGTGTGTATTGAAGAAAATGTTCTGCCCTTTCTTCCTAAGAGAATGCATGCAAACAAAAGAGATATCAGCTAATAATATACAGGACAGAGTGTCATATGGGTGACAGTCAATTTCCAATGAGGCTGCTTCTGGAGAACCCCTGGGAAGTTCACAATGCATTTAATAAACTCTCCCACCAAGCTTGTAGCCTAGCAACTCAGTGTTCTTAGAGCAAAACTGTGGTCCTCTCCTCTCCTGATCCTAGGACAGACCCAAAGCCACGGCTCCCTGCAGCTATCCGCCTGCCAAGGAATAGCGTGGTACATATGGCTAGCCAGGAGAGATCAAAGTTCACCATTTGAAGTGTGATGTCGCCTAAACATGTATCCCTTTCACACCTTTAATGTCAAAAATCCCTAAGTCGAGCCATCTCAAGTTGGAGGACCATCTGCACATGTTCAGCCATCTTGAAAGGAGGATGAGAGAATAAAAGCATAAAGATTTTAAAAGCACAAGCTTAGTTCAAAGAAAAAGAAAAGATGATAGACAAATTAATAAAATTAACAAATATAACCAGAGTCTTTGCATCTAAAAGGTTCGGAAGGTTCCAATGAGAATGGTCCCCAAAGTAGGTAGAATCTGTACACTCGATCCCCATTGGAGGTGCTTTGAAGGGAGGAGCAGATGGCGCAGCATTGCTTGAGAAAGTACCTCACCAGAGAGAGCTTGAAAGGGTAAAGCCACATGCTGCTTGTAGTTCCTTTTCTCTGCCTCATGTGTAAAGGTGAAGATGTACGCGCTCAGCTTCCTTCTCCTGCTACCATGGCTGCCTATAAATACGCTGCCCTGCCAGGATGGACTCATCCATCTGGAGCCATGAGCACAAAGCAGCCTTCTTCCATAAGCCAGTTTTGGTCATGAAGTTTTACCATCACAGCAACAGAAAATAATAACAGGAAGGCATGGGACACCACATAGCTAGTACCAGACAGACAGGTCCAAACTCAGCATACTGCCTTCTCCTTAAATATTCGAGTGGACAGCCTGGACTCAAACACTGTGAATCTCTGTTCAGAATGTATTAAATTGAAGTGAAAAGTTCAGTTTTAGAGTCGAGGGAGTTATGGATGACTTGAATATATCTTTGTTCATGTATCACATATTCAAGTTAATGTAAGCCACTGAAGCCAAAAACATAATTAAAAGTGCTTTAAATAATGTCTTAACTAAAAGTGGAGGAGGAGGAGAAGGAGAAGAAGGTGAAGGAGGAGGAGAAGGAGGAGGAGTAGTAGGGACAACCTTGCAGCTCTTCTCAGAATGATGAATGTCTCTGCAACCACTTTCCTGAGGTCTTTTCGGCTGACCTCCACTTACACACTACAGACTGACGTATTTGAAGCCCAGTGACTGTACTTGTGTTGAGCAAGAGGTGAGCGGAGAACATCGTATCACTAGCCTACTCCGGGATACCGTGAACTTGCTTTGTTTTGTTTTGTTTTCCAGTGATGAGAACTCACTGAGGGGTTCCTAGTTGTTTGCTCATGAGTGGAAAGCAGGGTTTGTTTGTTTGTTTTGTTGTTGTTTGTTTATTTTTGTTTTCATTTTATTTTCTTTCTGATTTTAAGTGCTGTTTGTCTGGAAACCAACTTCAGAACTTATTATATTTCATCCATCTCTCTTAGAGCAACAAACCAACTGTAAAGAGAAAATACCAAAGCCATGGATTCCGAGGTCAGGCTGGGCTTTGCTCCAGTGTAAGGAGTACAGGGAGAAAATGGAATGGAACTCCATCTTACTGAGGGTCACAGAGGTCAGGCCCATGACAACTTTCTTTCTTTCTTAAATTATGTTTATTGATTTTATTGAGCTATACATTTTTCTCCGATTCCCTCCCCTTATACCCTCTTCCATGGTCCTCTTGCTCCCAGTTTACTCAGGAGATCTTGTCTTTTTCTACTTCCCATGTAGATTAGATTCATGTGTGTCTCTCTTAGGGTCCTCATTGTTGTCTAGATTCCCTGGGATTGTGAATTGTAGGCTGGCTTTCTTTGTTTTATGTCTAAAAGCCTCTTATGAATGAGAACATATGATATTTGTTTTTCTGGGTCTGGTTTACCTCATTCTAGATCCACCCATTTGCCTGCAAAATTCAAGATGTCATTATTTTTTCTGCTGTGTATTACTCCATTGTGTAAATGTACCACATTTTCCTTATGCATTCTTCAGTTGAGGGGCATTTAGGTTGTTTCCAGGTTCTGGCTATGACAAACAAAGCTGCTGTGAACAAAGTTGAGCACATGTCCTTGTGGTAGAATTGAGCATCCTTGGGTATATATCCAAAAGTGGTATTGCTGGGTCTTGAAGAAGGTTGTTTCCTAATTCTCTGAGAAATCACCATACTGATTTTCGAAGCAGCTGTACCAGCTTGCACTTACACCAGAAATGCAGAAGTGTTCCCTTTCCCCCACAACTTCTCCAGCACAAGTTGTCATCAGTGTTTTTGATCTTGGCCATTCTTACAAGTGTAAGATGGAATCTCAGAGTTGTTTTGATTTGCATTTCTCTAATGATTAAGGATGCTGAGCATTTTTTTAAAGTGTCTTTCAGCCATTTTAAATTCCTCTATTATAGGCTCAATGTCCTTTGTTTGTGGCTAGAAACCAAATATGAGTGAGTTCATCCCATGTTCCTCTTTTTGGGTCTGGCTTACCTCACTCAGGATAGTGTTTTCTATTTCTATCCATTTGTATGCAAAATTCAAGAAGTCCTTGTTTTTTACTGCTGAGTAATTAGTGATCCTAGAGAAGCTAAATAAGAAGGAGAACCCAAAGAAAAACATATAGGCATCCTCCTGAATATTAACCTTCATCAGGCGATGAAAGGAGACAGAGACAGAGACCCACATTGGAGCACCGGACAGAAATCTCAAGGTCCAAATCAGGAGCAGAAGGAGAGAGAGCACGAGCATGGAACTCAGGACTGTGAGGGGTGCACCCACACACTGAGACAATGGGGATGTTCTATCGGGAACTCACCAAGGCCAGCTGGCCTGGGTCTGAAAAAGCCTGGGATAAAACCGGACTCGCTGAACATAGAGGACAATGAGGACTCCTGAGAACTCAAGAACAATGGCAATGCAATGGATTTTTGATCCTACTGCACGTACTGGCTTTGTGGGAGCTTAGGCAGTTTGGATGCTCAACTTACTAGACCTGGATGGAGGTGGGTGGTCCTTGGACTTCCCACAGGGCAAGGAACCCTGATAGCTTTTTGGGCTGAAGAGGGAAGGGGACTTAATTGGGGGAGGGGGAGGGAAATGGGAGGCGGTGGCGGGGAAGAGACAGAAATCTTTAATAAATAAATAAACGGAAAAAAAATAAATAAATACCTCTATTGAGAGTTCTCTGTTTAGGTCTGTGCCCCATATTTTTAATGCTGTTCGGTGATGTGATATTAGCCCTCTCTCTGCCTCCTAGAATCTTTCAAAACAAAGTTAAAATGATAAATGCTGCACAATGTTCTTCATGGTCTCACTTTTGTCCCCTTGATTTCTTCTCTAGGCATTTCAGTGTGCAGTTTTCACAGCCATGAAAAGACACTTTCAACGTGAAAGGATTTTCTTGGGTTTCAGCTGTAGCTTCCATTCTTGGAAGAACTCAGTGGTGAAATGAAATTCAGCTTTACTTGCGGTGGACAGTCATGGCTTAGGAGCTCTGAAGCTGGGTTGACCCTCCGCTGAGTCTGGATGGACTTGTCATCTCGGTCACACTGAGTCATAGAGGGCGAGCGGCATGTTCTTCGTGGGAGATTTCAACAGTGTTAAGCTTATGTTGGAGCAAACAATGGGTTTTGTAAATGAATGATCTGAACTAATAGAATGCAGCCTATAGTAAACAAATGTAGTCGATGGAGGGACCCTTTCCCCCTTTCCTTAAAATCTTTAAAAATGTAAATACTCAGGTCAGTGAGATGGCCCAGGAGTCCACGCACTTGCTAGAGGTCAGAAAACCTGAGTTTGATCCCATGGGGAAGGGAGAGAATTATCTTTCACAAGTTGTCCTGAACTTCACTTGTGCATGGTAGTACTCACCTTCACACACACACACACACACACACACACGAACACAAGTCAATTTCCACATTAATGAAATGCAGTGTGTTTCCTACTCCCCTGTTAGAGGTGAAAACATACACGTATGAGCATTTTTTCTTTAAATGGTAGGTCATTTAGTTTTCTATTAGCCAAGAGCTAGTAGATTAGAGGTGACAAATACATCTTGAAAAGGAAGAATCTAGGGGTTCTGGGTGTCTGCCCAAGCTCTTGGCATTCACATTTTGATAAGGAGTTGTGGGTCCCACTGAGGCAGTTCTGTCCAGGGCTGTGCAGCCTCTGTCTGAACCCGTACATGTGGCTGGGCTGTGAGCATAAGATTGAAGACCTTCCATGATTGCAGCTTGTGAGAAAAGCTGACTACTTTTGAGATAGAGAGGAGGAATTAAATAATTGTTCACAGGAGAGGCTTTGAATTTTTTGATTTTCTAAAGACCGTCCTGGAGTTGATTACGGAGAAAAGCTGGGAGTGTGTGGTACCGACATCAAGTGCACGGCGAATTACAATCCATTTTTGGTGCACCGTCTGCCTAGACTGCCCTTAACAAGATCATCTTTTGTACATGAAATTTTGCACCTCATTACCCCTAATTACATCCTTTGAAAGGCAGGCTCCAAAAAATGCAGCGGGAACAATGTGGATGGAAAATACCTCTTCTTCTTCTGTTCCTCCTAATTGCTGAATCTTATTCTTGAATATGACTTCAGCATTTATCTCTTTCTATCCCAAATACAGTGTTTTATTCGCTTCAGAGTCTTTTCTATCAGAGACGAGGGAGAATGAGCCACTGTAGCAAACACAGGAGAGTTGCTTGTTCCCCACTGCTTCAGGCTTGCCTTTCTCTTGTCTCCATCACTGAGTGGTCCATGGTACTGAGTGAGCACAGCCCCCATTTCAGCTTTACAGCTGTGAAGTTGCTAAGGACACAAACAATGCCTTTCGAACATTACTTGGAGCGTAATAAGTACCTAAATTTGCCTTGTAGCTAGCGTATGTGTCTGGTAATGTTTTTGAGGACTATAGTGACAGTCACATGGTTCCTTTTTCATGTGCCATGATGCTGTCTGACAGTGACTATTTCTGGATATCAGAGATATTCTCCCTGTCAGGGTCATCTCTATTCATCTGATCATTTTCTGCTTTGTTGCACAAAGCCCTTTAGAGCCTTGCTAACTGGTCTCCCATGTTCCTGTGTTGTCTAAGTAGTGTTTGAAGAAAGCTGTACTGTGTTACTCAATGTGCATGTTTGTATGTACATGGGCTGCATGTGGACATGTGTGTACCTGTGTATGAAGTCCAGAAGTCAACCTCTAGGGTCATTCTGCAAGCATGATTTACCTTGGACTTGGAGACCGAACTTCTGTCTGACTTGGGGGTCACTGGCTGCCCTAGGCTGGTTGGCTGTGAGCTCCTCAAATGCACCTGGTTCTGCTTCTTCAGTGCCCAGGTTATAAATGTTTACCGTTACTTCAAGCTTTTGCAGGAGGGTCCTGGACATCAGAATTAGGTTCTTCAACTTACATAATAAACACTTTACCGATAGAACCCTGGTGCTGTTTTTCCATACCCTTCCCTACCTTCCCCAAAGATTCCTCTCTTAACTTCATATTCTCTGATGTTATCCTCTGAACACTGTCTCGTGGATCTGTTAAGCAGAGCTCATCAAGTCGAATTCAAAATAGTGCTCCTATTTAGCTGAACCACATAGAACTATTGTTATGATCACTCTGTTCCAACTCTGCCAATGCTGATGATGCTCTCTCAGCCACCTCACCACAGTCTTAAACTAAGACAGTTCATTTTCCTAAGACACCAACTCGTAGTTCTTCAGGCTGTGCTTCTTCCTTGAATGCATCTTACATTGTGGGGGTAATTATTTATCACTAGATTCCTCCCAGGATGATTGTGTTGTTCCACATTTTGTTTTTTGTTTGTTTTGTTTTGGAGATATGGGCTTTCACTTGACAAGTAGTAAGCTTGGCTGGCCGGCCACTGAGGTCCAGGGATCGACCAGTCTCCACATTCTCAGCACTGGGATTTCAATCATACACCACTGCGCTCGCCCTTCTTTTCTGGGTTCTGGGGTTCAAACCCATGTCTTCATGTATGCTTGGAAGCATTTTACAGACAGAACGACAGAACTGTATGTAGGTATCCACTCTGCATACCTGACTTTTAATTTAAGATGCGTTCTGGCCAGACATGGTAGTGTATTCCGTAAAATTTTTACTCTCTGTGATGAGGCAGGAGAACCATAACTTGAAGTGTTGGTTTGGCCCCCACACAAGACCCTGTTTTCCAAACAATGGTAGTAAATATAGTTATAATAATAGGATTTGTTCTGAAAGGTCCTTTTATTTCTGGCACCAAATTACTATTAAATACTGAAGTTTGTGTTTATATTCTAATCATGACCCAGTCTACCTTCTTTCAATCAAAACACCAGGTATGGTTTTGGGAATAACTCTACCATTAAACATAAAAACACACCTCCACCAAGCACTCTGAACACTATTTTTCCATTAAAATCCTATTGCATATGTACATGTGGTAGGAATGAGGGGGGAGGGGAAAGAGAGGGAAACTGAGATCCAAGCAAAGAACCAAGCTGACTGAAGAACAAAGATCTCTGATACGTGAGGGGTCTACGAATCCCAAGGTTCAGGCAGAAACAGCCAGACAATTATCTCAGCCTGTCACTGAATTCGCCCTATAGAATTAAGCAGGCTGCAGCCAGAGCTGGGTTGTGAATGATCACTAAACCTTGCTTATGAACTCGCCTGACTTCTATGGAACATGTGGGGAGGATATTTGAGGCATTATCAAACACCTGGAGAGCTTCCATTCCTCGTCTCTTGCTTGTGTGATTTATCAACAGTTCTGCTAATGTAGATAGAATGCAAGCCCCAATTACAGCCACGGATGAGGCTGAGCGCCTCACAGCCTATGCTATTCAGAGCGCAGAATATCTGCAGCCCACTTGATCATTTTTGAATCATCAGCTCCATCTTTATGTTAAATTAACAATTTAACAGCTGCTTTCATCAAAGTTCTTTTATGTCTACCAACATGATACTGTAATTTTTTTTCTTAAATGCATTTTCCAAGATCGTTTCTGTGTCTTTTTCGTCCCAGATTACCGATTTGCATGTTTGCTCAATTTGTATACAAATGTCCCAGCATTTATATCCCATCTAGGAAGCACGAAACGGCCGCCAGAGCTCTAGAGAATAATTCGATGCATCTTGCCACTCACTCACGTCAGTTGCTTTTTCATTAAGGACAGGTGATGAGAGAGTGCAGTGAAATACAACCAGGCACGAGCACACCAGCTCCTCAGTGAGAAATATGGGAAAGTCGAGGGGTAGAGGCGGGGGAGGGGGCCCATTTCCACCTCGTGCCTGCGAGAGGCAAACATGGAAAATGATTTCAGACTTGACATGAAAGATGTTCCTTTTGTGTTAGTCAACTCCAGCAACCATAGCAAAATTCAGAAATGGCGAGATGCAAAGAGGAGATGTTTATCCCTCAGTATCTCAGAGACTGGGAAGAACTTGGTCAAGGTACCATGGGTTCACGTCATAAAATTACCTTGTGGCTGGTAATGCTCCCACACCCAGGATGGCCTTGTCTTGTTGGGAGGCAGCACCCTTGTTCTCAGATCCTCCGTTTTGGAAGGCAGTGGTATCATCTGGCCAGGACACTACTCAGCAGGCCTCCTCCTCACCTAAGTACTCCATAGACTCCATCTGAAAACGCTACCGTGCTGGAGCTTCCCTGAGTTTGGGGAAGGGCGTGAGTTTGGACTGTAACATCTCTTATGCTTCAGGAAATACAAAATAAATGCAAAGAAAACAGAAGGTGGATAGGCCTTTGTCATTTCCTAAGTATCAACAAAGTTCTTCGGGTTTTTCTTCCTTTTTTTACTTAATGAACATTTTTTTTCATTTATTTTACATACCAACCTCAGTTTCCCCTCTCTCTTCTCCTCCCCCTCTCTCCTCCCTACTCCCATATATCACCCTCCCCATCACTCCTCCTCCCTTCTCCATCAACATTCAAGATGGGTCATGCTTCCTATGGGCTTGAACAAAGCATGGAACACCAAGTTGTGGTAGGACGAAGCTTCCCCCATCCCTGCATCAAGGTTGGGTGAGGTAATCCAACTTGGGGAACAGGTTCCCCAAAGTTGATCTCACTGCTAGGAACCTTACAAATAGATCAAGCTATGCAACTATCACACCATGCACAGGGCCTAGGTTGGTCCCATGCAAGCTTCCTAACTGTTGGTCCAGAGTCCATGAGCTCCCAGGAGCTCAGATCAACTGTATCTGTGGGTTCCCCATCCTGATCTTGACCCCCCTAGCTTGTACAATCCTTCCTCCCTTTCTTCAGGAAGCCTCCCAGCGCTTGGCCCTGTGCTTGGCTATGGCTCTATGCTCTATCAGTTACTGGATAAAGTCTCTCTGATGACACAGTTACCAATCTGATTACAGTAAATGGCCAGTCCAAGCGTCCTCTTCACTATTGCTAGGAGTCTTATCTGGGGTCAACCTTGTGGATTCCTGGGAGTTTCTCTGGCACCAGGTTTCTCATTAATCCCAAAATGTGCTCTCATCAAGATGTCTCTTTCATTACTCTCCCCGTCTGTCCTACGCCCAGTCCACCCAATTTGTTCCTTCAAGTTTCTTTCCCTTCATTCCTCCCACCCCAAGTTTATCCTGGAGATTTCTTCTATTTCTCCTTCCCAGGGACATCCTTGTATCCCTCTTTGGGCCCTCTTTGTTATCCAGCCCCTCCAGAGGCTGTGATACTGAAGGTTGGTTATCCTATACTTTACTCCCTATATCTATTTATGAGTGAGTACATAGCATGTTTGTCTTTCTGGATCAGGGTTACCTCACTCAGAATGTCTTTTCTCTAGTTCTATCCATTTTAATGAAAAGTTCATGAGGTCATTTTTTTTTTCACCTGAATAACACTCCATTGTGTAAATGTATCACATTTTATCCTTATCCGTTCTCCAGTTGAGGGGCATCCAGGTTATTTTCAGGCAGGTTCTGGCTATTATGAATAATGCTTGTATGAACATAGTTGAGCAAGTGTCTTTGTGATATGACTGAGTATATGTCCAGGATTGTATAGCTGGGTCTTAAGGTAGATTGATTCCCATTTTTTTCTGAGAAACTCCATATTTATTTCCAAACTGACTGTACAAGTTTGCACTCCCACCAGCAGTGGAAGAGTGTTCCCTATTGCACATCCTCTCCATCATAAGTTGTCATTGGTGTTTTTGATCTTAACCATTCTGACAAGGTGTGAGGTCGTATCCCAGAGTCATTTTGATTTGCATTTCCCTGATGATTAAGGATGTCGAAAAATTCTTTAAGTGTATTTTGGCCATTTGAGATACATCTGCTGAGAATTCTCTGTTTATATCTTTTCCTTTCTCATTTATTCTTTCCTTTTCTCTCCCCTTCCCTCCCCACCCCTTCCCTCCTCTCCTCTCCTCTCCTCTCCTCTCCTCTGTTCTCTTCTCTTTCCATCTCCTCTTCTCTTTTCTTTGCCTTCCATTCTCCTCCACTCTTCCCTTCCTTCCTCTCCCCTCCCCTCCATTTCCTTTTCCTTTCTGTCTCCTCCTCCCTTTCTTTCTCCTATTCTTCTCTTCTTTCTCTCTTCTCCTCCATCCTTGCTGTCTTCCCTCTCATCTCTTCTCTCTTCATTTCTAATATATCTCAGCCCTGATTTCTGTTTTAGAAAACTTGGCATCATGAACTTTTCTGAGACACTTTTATCAGTCTAAATTTACTAGAATTCTTGTCAAGATAACCAGAAGACTAACAAAATGACATATAAAAGAAAACCAACAAGTATTTTGGATCAAAGACAGATGTTGAACAGAGTGGGTATTATATGGGAGAATGTTCTTTTACTGTAGCTTCCTGCATAATGGGCACTTGACTGGGCAGCTACAGACATCAGATACTTTTTTCTCACATTCAACCAGGCATGTCACATACCAGGATCTGTCTTTAAGAGATCTGCGAAACATCAGGCTCAGAGGCTGTATCACAGGTATTAAATTTCCAAAATAAGCATCTTTGGGGGTCCTGGTACTTAAAAGATGAATCAGTGACACTCTTGAGTCCTAGAACACAGAGAAATGAAGCTAGTACTTAGCTGGAAGCTCATCTCTACTGGTTCATTTTCAAGGCAAAAGGTGTTATCTATGCTTCCTGGGTAGAACAGCAATCATCAGTCTTAGCCTGTTGGGAAAGCTGTGAGGGAAAATAACGACATTCTGGCAAGATGTGGCCCTTCGTGCAATAGTGACATGAATGTTATTGGAGAAACCAACCACTCTCTGATAGGATGTAAAGCCTGTTCCTAAAGATAGAACTCACACTTGGTGCTGTTAACAGAGGCCAAGAATCTGAAGCTAGGTAGGTCACAAGACCCAGGGAAAAACCAGCTACTACTAATCTGCTAAGTAGGCATGGAATTAAACTCACTCCTAATGACCAATGCTATATCCATAGATAAGGGCATCTCTCACCCCTCATCAGAGAAGCTTCTCTGTCCAGGGATTGTGATGAGCACAGAGAGCCACAGTTGGTCACAGTGCAGAGAATAGGAGAGTATGGAGCTCTCAGCCCTGAAGGTGACTTCTAGATTACACTTCCTCCTCCTAAGGCACAGTAATCAGTGCGTGGCAGAGAGGTTGTGATTTTAAAGACCGGAGGCAGTAAAACAGTCTTTTTCAGGACACAACATGGCAGCTGCACATATGAACTTCTACTAGCAGTGACTGCATACACAGGACATGCACAAGAGTGAGCCAGCAGAAGTCCAGTTATAGAAGGAGGAGCTCTTTGCTTAGGGATAGGACTTCTTGACCATCTCCACCCATCTCCACTTTCCAGATGGTCTAACCCCCTTGAGGACCTCCAAGGCAATAAAAGACCCTATCTCCAGAGACAAGGTTGTGTTACCAGAAGAATAAAACTGAATTTTGAACTCTGGCCTCCAAACACATGTGTAATTGTTCCCAAATACCATGTTCAACACACACACACACACACACACACACACACACACACACAAACACACACACACACACACACAGAGAGAGAGAGAGAGAGAGAGAGAGAGAGAGAGAGAGAGAGATGAAGAGTCAGCTAGCCTGGCTCCAACGTGCAGGAGCTTCCCCAGAGATGGGTGTTCAATGGCAAAGCCCATTCACACCATCCAAATTGGCAGAAATTCACCTTGTACCAAATGGAAGTGATCAGTCTATTAAGGGATATACGGCTGATTTCACGCAGAGTGGAACATCAGGAGCCAAGACAAAAATAGGGAGCACTGTACGTATTGTCTGCTGCCAGGAACAATCTAAAGCAGGTCATTTATCTGAAAATGGGGAGAATGCTACTGTAAGAGCATCCATTGGCTCCTATTATTATCTCATTGTGTTTTTTATTTTATTCCTCGACCTGGCAGCTGGTGGATCCAGATGATCAGAGGGCCTTGAATCTTAGTAGGAGGGGGAGCCAGAAATTCTCTTATTTCTATCTAGGGCAGTGGTTCTCAGCGCTGCAACCCTTTAATACAGTTTTTCGCATTTTGGTGACTCCCAACGACTAAATTATGTTTGTTGCTACCTCATCACTGTAATTTTGCCACTTTTGTGAACTGTAATGTAAATATTTGGTATGCAAGATAGCTGATATACGACCCCTGGGAAAGGGTCATTTGACTCCCAAAGTGGTTGTGACTCACAGGTTGAGAACCATTGATCTAGAGCAAAATTCGCATTAATTTTCTTATTTGTTGTCCTTTATAGCACAAATAGCTTTACTTATTATTCTTCTGCTGTCTTAGAATATTTTATGTCACACTTTTACAGTGTTTCTCTGTGGTTTGTGCATTGTTGCTGTGCACAGGGAAGATCCATGCAATGTCTGTGTTGCTCAAGTATGTGACCGAGTCCAGATCCATCTGGAAACCATGTAGAGTTCATGGGCAAATAATATGAAATAGGCCAAAACTTGCTAAGAAATATCAGCAGAAAAAATAAACCCCAGAGGCTTAATAAGAATCTGATAATTTTAACTCTTATCTTTCTTAATGGTGTCACCTCTGCTTGTTGAGGTAATCACATGTGATTTGAGTTGTCATGGAAAAGAAGACTAGCCAACAGCAATGAGACTACAATAACAAAAAAGGAATTCCTAAAGGTGGGGGTAGTGTGGTCCAAGGATATGCCCTTGGTCCCAGCCTCACGTGAGTTATCGGCATCATGATTGCCTGTTATCACATGAGACATGTCAATTTCTGATGTGGAACAGATGAGAAGAGTAGTTCTCAACCTACGACACTTTAATGCAGTTCTTCATGTGTTATTCTCATTGGTACTTCAAACTATAATTCTACTAATGTAACGAATCTTAATGTAAATATCCAATATACAAGCTATCTGATATGTGACCCCCCCACAAGGGATTTTGACCCACGGGTTCAGAAGCACTGGATTAGAGATTTTGTCCAAGAGGGCCAAATCTTAGATTCTTATTCATCTGAAAACCTATGTCTGGATTTTAGTGAACATCCCCACTGCTGGGAAGATGTGCTGCCCCTCTCTGAATTCTAACCGTCTCTATCTCCATCTCTGGTTGGGAGAGACCAGTAAGACATGAGAGCTACCATGGCAACCCTTACCTCCAGGAAGGACAATGAGTGTGTCTACAGATGGCATCGAGTCCTCTGCTTGTGGGGCTCCACTGTGCCTGGTCACCTCGTCTGAGTTGATGCTCTTTTTCTCGAGGTCTCCAGTGGGGCCTTATGGCATGATCTTTTCATTGCCATGGAGAGCTTGGTTAGGGACGCACACTCTGCATTTTCTTGTAGGACATGCTGACCTACACAGTGAGTTCTTCCTCATTGCTCATTCCTCCTACCAAGGCCCCACATCCTCCACCCTCTAATAAAGTATGGAGAGAGAGAGAGAGAGAGAGAGAGAGAGAGAGAGAGAGAGAGAGAGAGAGAGAGAGTCTTTGCTCTAGGCTTTACTTTAATCTGCTTCCAGAGAACTATTACAACACACTCTATTATCATCGGTTCTCCGTCCAAGCCAAGTTTGTGTACTCCTGTCTGACATTAGAATTCAGGTCTTGTCACCTGTCCACAGGCATCCTCCCTCCTGAGTACTGTGGCTCACCTGTGATGTTGGACAAAGCAGCGGCAGCCCACACTGGTCATATTATAATGTAACAGCTGGCTTCCCTTCCTCCACCCCACAGTTCCAACTTCCCTGTCAATACCCGCCTCTAACAATGTCTCTGGTGTCAGTAGGACATTTTCCCAACTAGTTTTACCTTAATTTCTGTGAGAACTAAAAATGCAAAAGGTACACAGGGGCAAAAACCTCATCATCCTTGCATGAAGATCTTATCACCGTTCCCTTGGCTGGCCATCAGCATCGGACTGACAGGGCTCCTCCATATGACACTTAGCATTTGGGGAACGCTGCTTTTGTATCCATTGCCCTATGGCTAAAACCGACAGCGCTTCACCCACCTCCCTCAAGCCCTGTTGTGGTAGACATGTTTTGAAAGCGAATGAACACGCACCCATATCTTTTCTGGGTGGGATCATCTCATAGCGGCGAGGAGTGTGCCTGTATGTGATGACTTTACAGCTCTTTGGTAGATGGCTGGGAACCGTGAAATTATCCAGAATTCCGTTGGTGCCGTGTGCGGCCCTTGTCTGACATTTACAGGATGGCGGTGACAGGGCGCAGCTTTCTTCTGGGAACAAGGCTCTGTTCCAGTTTGGGTTTAAGTGGTTCATACAGTGATTAACCTCTGACCTTGGACTCATTAACTTCTGTGAGTGGGGGAAACTACTCCAAGGAGCCCTTTGTGAGCATAATTTTCTCTGTATTACTTGGAATTGTGCTGGTCACCAGTGGCTCCGATGTATGCATTGGGTATGAGAACTCTGATGTTTATATTCGTTGCTTTTCCAGGGGTACAGAAAAAAAAGTTTCAAGTGATAGCGTGAAAGAGGGATGTGCAAAGAATTATAACTCTTGACTTACAAAAGGTAATAAAGATAAAGAGCTATGATGCCTCCAAATTCTGTAAGAAGCAAGGGAAATTATTTCACACCAACTGCCATAACAAAATGGTTGGACTGTTCCCTCTTCAGGATCTGGGGAAACTCTTACTATCAGTAATAAAGTTGGGCTTCATGTAGAAGAAATTCGCACCATTCTTTTCGTTCAGTGATACAATGCTAATTCCGAGTGTGCTGAGCTAGGAAGCTGTGTAAATAAGGGGCTGGTAGAGTGAATGTAGGCTTGTTGTTGTTGCTGCTGCTGTTGTTGCCTTCATAAAATCAAGAATCTCCTTCACAAAGGTGTGGGTTCTCCCTGGGTCTTACAGTGAGGCAGCAATCTAAACTACAAACATGACATCATCCATACACTGGCCCCAAAGGGCATCTGGTACCACTTTCCAGGAGGACAGGGGCACAGCAGGAAGAAACCCGATCTCCACACACATGTGGGTCTGCATGCCCCGGCACTATTTTACAATAATGACCAAGGCTTAGAAAGACCAAGTGGAGAGGCCAGGAAACAGACCTTTCCACCGGTGTGCCTGAAGAGCTCTTTTGTTCTTGGGGGGGGGGTTCTGAGCACAGACAGCCTCCGAAGAAGATGCTTGTTCTTCCAATCTTCTCCATTCCTGTTGCATCCTTGGCACCTGGAACCATCAGATGGATTGGAGTAGGCCCATATGGAAAAGAGACCATGGCCACAGCAGTGCTTAGAGTTAGTGCTTCTTTGGTGAGGCATCAAACGTTTGTTCTACATGCTTATTTCAATCCAAGCTGGACAGATGTTTTTGTAAAATAGAGACAACTTAAAATAATGTGGATTGAAATAAACAAAAGCAGCACAGGAGACAAGTGTCTGTCCCATCTGAAAGCCCTGAGGGATATCCACCCCTGAGGGCTATCCACCCCTGAGGGCTATCCACCCCTGAGGGCTATCCACCCCTGAGGGCTATCCACCCCTGAGGGCTATCCACCCCTGAGGGCTATCCACCCCTGAGGGATATCCACCCCTGAGGGATATCCACCCCTGAGGGATATCCACCCCTGAGGGATATCCACCCCTGAGGGCTATCCACCCCTGAGGGCTATCCACCCCTGAGGGATATCCACCCCTGAGGGCTATCCACCCCTGAGGGCTATCCACCCCTGAGGGATATCCACCCCTGAGGGATATCCACCCCTGAGGGATATCCACCCCTGAGGGATATCCACCCCTGAGGGCTATCCACCCCTGAGGGCTATCCACCCCTGAGGGATATCCACCCCTGAGGGCTATCCACCCCTGAGGGATATCCACCCCTGAGGGATATCCACCCCTGAGGGATATCCACCCCTGAGGGATATCCACCCCTGAGGGATATCCACTCCTGAGGGCTATCCACCCCTGAGGGATATCCACCCCTGAGGGATATCCACCCCTGAGGGCTATCCACCGATTCGCTATTCAGTCCACCAAGACAGAGCCGTGTCCATCACACAGTGGACTCTAGTCCTCCAGGCAGGGCTAGCAGGATTTAGGATGCATGGCACCTTCAGGGAACATTGGCCTCATCCCTCTGGTAGGCTTCTATGTGTAAACAACTTGGTACATGATGGAAGAGATAAGGAAATACTAAATGGTAAGAAGCGCAAAGGGCACGCAGAATCTGAGGATCATCTATGAAATTAATGAGGAGAGCATGCATGACCCAGAGGAGTGATCTCAGAATTATGTGGAAGAGGCGGAGACACCATGCCGCAAAAGCTCCAAGTATCAGGTGGTGTGGTCCTTTCTGTGGTTTCAGAAGTACCACTGAGGATGATAAACCTTGCCTTTCTGACTGTGAATTTATTATGCAGCATTATAAGCAATATAGAAAACCATAGCTAATATAGATTCAAAACTTCCAGAATAACATTTTTAAAAACCGGAGCCTCCGGTTGGCTCTAAGGTAGCAATCCCCTGACATAATATTTGGAAACTTTTCATTTATGTCAATTTTTTCCTTCATAATGTTTGAGAACACTTGATATCAAACCGAATGCGTATGGTAACCCAGATCTTCATTTTAGTAATCAACTGAAATAAGTGAAGCTCTATGTTTGCAGCTTGTCATTGCAACCTCAGCTACGAGTCACACATTCCTTCACAATAGTTGTTGTGATGGCTGGGAGAAGACCTGAGCAAAATCTGTCTCCTCCTTCTAAAGTCCCACGAACAAGCCAACGTTGGATTCCACTGAAGTTCTCCCTGGGGAACTAGTGAGTGTATTTGAATGACTTACAGAGCAAGAGTGAAGAGTTACTGACAGGAGCATGAGGCAGCACATGTCAACTTCACAGAAAAAATCTTCCCTCGGCATGTATGATGGCTTCCTCACAGCCTCGTGGGTGGAGCCCCTTTCCCTGGTGTTCTCCAGCCTGGATACCCTAGCCCTTTCTTGAGACCCTGAGGCCACGTGCAGTTAGAGCAGAACTGTATGGGCAGGGTACATGGAGACTCGGGGGGGGGGGGAATCCCATGATGCTCCCCCCCCCCCCCCCGCCTGCTATGCCAGCAGTCCACATGGCCAGTTGTGATGATCTTCTACAAGCAGGAACAACTGACCTTGTGAAGATGATGGAAGCCTGACTTGGAATATAGTTCTGTACAGTGTTAAATTTCTGTGAAATCTGATTATTTGACAATATAGAATAGCAGATAAATTGGTCCTGTGCATTTATAAATTGCCATAGATTTGTTGGGCATTTATATATTTCTTTGTTAAATACTCAACCAAGCTTTTTTATTTTCATTTGACTTCTTAAAAAGTAACTGATTTTCCTCCATGCGCATTAAAAATAAAGCACCATCGATCAGCCAAATGACTATTTTTTTTATTGTAAAGTCCCTTGTTCTTAAGTGTCAGCACACATCTACATTGTGAGCGTGTAGGTTTGTAGGCACATGTTATGTGTTTTTGTTACAGAGGCCCCTTAATGTGCCCAACAGATGACTTCGCTAGCTGTTCTTGGGCAAACAGCCTGACCTCTATGACATGCTTGGCCTTTCCTTTTTCATCTGGAGTAATAGCATTAACCATCTATAGAAGGTTTGTACTGGAGGAGTCAGAGAACGCTGCAAGCAGAGAATAATGGGAATTCGGGTTGGCATTTGGAAGCCCAGAACGCTGAGAGAAATGCTGGTGGTGGGAGCCCAGATCTTGAGGTTTGAGGAAAACTAGGACTTCACTTGAAATCTGGATATAGAAGCTATTAGTGATAAATTCTGGCAAAGGTTACTGCTGCTTTCTGCCCATGCCCTGAGAAGTTAAGTGAGACTGAATTTAAAACTTATGGACGAATGTGCTTTGGAAGAGGACGTTTTGGTTCTGGATAGAATCCTGTCCACAGAATGGTTACTGCTCACCGCTCTCACCGTGGTGTGGAAGTGAGAAACAGCAGAAAGTGAAGCAGAAAGATAGGAAAGGAACGTACAGTTTGGTGGGGAAAGAAGGTCGTTCCAAGTTGCCGCAGGACAGATGAGAAAGCAACAGAAATGTTTGAGAAGATTTGCTCCACTACAGCTCTTGACCTCATGCTAGGCCCTGGGCCAATGGGAAGAGTTCCATGAGGGCAGGACCCTGTCTACTGAATGCTGCAACTTGGGAAAATGCGAATTAATTTAAAAGGAGAGAATTTGAGTTGAAAACAGAATAGATCCTTGCTGGGAAGTCCCTATCGCTTTGTCTCCAAGGGTCCTTGGTATACACAGAGCCAGCAGCAGCCTAGATGGCATCGTGATGCATGAGAGATGCCATAAGGGAATCATGGAGGCTAGAAGATGAAGGTAGGATTAGAGTCCTTGCAAAGATGCCCTGAGAAGTTATTATGCTCAGCTAAGAAGAAGAAGCCTAGGTTTTAATGGAGACCCCACGACACTTGGGGTGCTAAACATTAGCTAAAGAAAGCTGAGGCAAGGAGAGGAACCAGTCCCATTCCCTACATGCTCTTTGCTTCCTGTCTATGGCTGCAACGTGACAAGCCCCCTCATGATACCGTCACCCTGCCTTCCCTACCATGTCAGGCTGTATTCATAAGAGGGCAAGGCTTAACCAAGACTACATCCCGACTAATCTGAGCTCCCCTTTGTACATCGTTCACACTTGCTTTCTATTTCATGACCCAAGAGGGCTGCTTCAGCATTTTCCTGCATATCCATGTGGACGCATGCCTTTCCCAGTAATCGGGAGGCAGAGGCAGGTGGATTTATGTGAGTTCGAGTTCGAGGCCAGCCTGGTCTATAAGAGCTAGTTCCAGGACAGGCTCCAAAGCTACAGAGAAACCCTGTCTCAAAAAAACCAAAAAAAAAAAAAAAGAATAAATGAATGGATTCACATTGTGCCTGTATTTTTGAGATCTACAAAAATCATAACAAAGAGTCAGCAATCTTCTCATCTGTTAGTGTGTTAGTGCATGGAACCATCAGTGTGTGAAGCAAACTAAATGGCCTAAGAACTTCCTGCTCCAAGGCTCTGTGACTCTGAGGTTTATCATGCAGCTCCTCCGCATCTTCTTAATTATTTACTAAATCTGTTTGTAGCATCCTGTTCTTGGACTTGGGTAAAGGAATCGTAACAAAAACTCTTTAGGCGAGGCTTGCTACCAACAGAGATACTGCAACAGAAAGGCAAAACACACATGTGCCTTCAAGGAATCAGTCTGTAAGATCTTCTGGCCAGTTAACTGCTCATGCTCTGGGAGTCAGGTAAGTTGGGGGTGAGGAGAGGCCTGAGTCACAGAGGAAGAGGCTATGTATGAACTGGTTTGGGGGTGGTGATACATATATTCTCCATCAGGCAGAGAGCAGGGGGCCCTGCAGGGCACCCTGAGAGAAAGTGGGGTGGTGCCAGACAGAGGGGGAGCTGACTTCCAGCCTCCTCAGTCATTTTGCTTAGGGCTGGCTTTGTGTGTGTGTAACTCATTCAGATAATTGCTGTAATTCTGTGCTTAGCTTGGCTGCTTAGACCCTTGGCTCATGAATATTCATGAGCTCTATCCACACCACACTATTACTTAAAATTTTCTAGACAGCTTTCATGCTGAGAGTGCCAGCTTGTTTGTGCTGGGAAGGAGATGGCCATGATTCCTTGTCTGAGTGGGAGTGGGCGAAGCGCGGCCTGCTGCTTCCCTACTGTCTACCCAGGTAATGGAAAGAAATGGCTTTGTTGCATCCGCGGCTGCTTCTCTGTGGCCTTTGTCTGGATTCTTCCTCCTGTATTTGACAGGGCAGTGCTACATACTGCGCCAAGTACAGAGTCTCTCTAGCACACAAGGTGAGGGGAATGCCAACCTACACAGCGTTCTGTGGTCCCCTCAGCAAAAGATGAGAGGGCCTATTAGGACACTGAGGATTGCAAAGACAGTGAGTTCAGGGTGCTTTGGAGCTTGGGATACGGTCCAGCAAGCAAAAAATTAAAAACAGGATTAGTAAAACTAAGAAGGGTTGGTTTTTCAAATGGAGACCACCATCAAAGGGAGGTGTTCGTAGAGGAAAATGTACATCCGCAGTGGAGAGAACACTCAGAATGTCCCTGTGTATGTTTGCACAGATTGCCCTATAGCTACACAATTCTGCAGATTTATAGTGAGTGGACCTGAAAAATGTGTGGTTCTGTCTGGGTAAAGGAACTTCAGGAAGATGGTTTTATCAAGATGGCAGCAGGGTGGCTCAGAGCTATGACTGCCTCCCAGCCATGGGTCTGGAGGAAATCTAGGCCTCCAGATAAAGATGATAGCCCTGGGCATTGCTTTCTGAAGGTGTGAAGAGTGCAGACAGCCTCCTCAGGAGGAATGGGATAAACCCGGGGGGGGGGGGGGGGACAGCAGAGACCTACACCCAGAATGTCACATTATGGGTGAATGGAGTAGAAGACCCTTAACCAAAACATCTTTGGACACCCTGAGTGAGGACTGGCTAAATCTCAGCTTATTGTGCAGAGATCAGCATATCTTCTGGTGCTGAGGTACAGAACTCTCAAGACACGGCATCTGAGAAGCCTTCTTTTCTATATTTCCACATCTCACAGTTGAACTTGGAGAGTCTGTCAGGCATGAGGCTCCCACACACTGGGGTGAAAACACAAACTCAACACAAACTGCTTATCTGTCCAAGATTATCCTAAATAAACACCCTCCATCAAAGGAGTTGGCCTCTTCTGAGGCTATTGCGGCTGTGTCTTCTAGGACATATATGTTTGGATTAAGATGACAGTAAAACAATCTAGTCATCCATGTAGCTATGGCCTAAGTATTTCCTAGAGTCCATATGTTTCACATTTACACTTAGTGGTTTAAGTCTGGGTGATCGAGGGGAAAGCTGGACCATTTTTATTTATCTCATCTGTACTGGACTATTAGAAAATGTCAGGTATAATTTAGAATAACAGAAGAACAATGTATTGAGTGTTCTTTTCTCCCTTATCACACTATCAGTAGCTTCCCAATGGTGGATCTAAAGAAAGCCTAGGATTCTGAATCAACATGAACCTAACCAAGAGGCCGAGAAGACTGTGGTGTAAAAGATAATTTGAAGGAAAGACAATGGAATGTTGGGCTAATGTTAGGCATTCTCAAGTAAACAGATGGAGTAAGGGGATTGCATGCAGGAGATGATTCTAGCACTCAGTGGAGCTCAGTGTCTGCCTTATAGAAAAGACAGAAGACAAGCGAAACCATGAGTTTGCATTTTCTTCAGTTGCAGTTGCTGAGCCATTTGTGGGCTTCTTCATTTGAATTTCAAAGTAAAGACCATGTTGGAAATTTTAATTTAGGTACCAAGATACTATACATTGTCATCAAAGTCTGGAGGGGGGAAGAAACGAGCATGAAAGACTAAAGAAGGGGAAGTGCAGAGGCCTTGAGTTGAGGCTTGGTAGCACCAGTATGCAAAGGGAAAATGGAAAAGGGGGAGCTGGAGAGATGGTGCCACGGGTCAAGTGATTGCCTTGCAAGCAAGAGAATCTAATTTCCTTTGGCAGAACCCATGTGGCATGGCATGCATCTGAAACCCCAGCTCTGGAGAGGCAGGTGCAGGAAGATATACCGGTGCTCCTGTGACATCTGGCCTAGTCTTGCCTACTTGGGAGGCTCCACTCCAGTAAAAGACTCTTTCTCAGAAGACAAGATGAAAGACACCTGAAGACCTTTAACTTTCATATACATACACACACTTGTGAGCACACACATACCAATAGAAAAGGAAAATGAGAAATTAGTTGTATATATGCAGGTGAAAGGCTGAGATGGAAAAATAAAACGAACCAAAAGCCACATCTTCGGCCAGGAGCGAGTGTGCTGCCGAGAGGGGGAATAAATGGCTGAGTGAGTTGACTCTTGGGATTTTGTTTTCTTCACTGTTAGACATGTGTGGAGATGTGTAGGTGAGCATCTTTCTCAGAGAAATGAGGGTAGTGCTCACAACCTGACCCCAGGATAGACCGACTCAGTGAAGGTACCAGAAGTCTGTAAGTAATCTACTCTTGGTCTCTTGGTTTTAACATCCTCTTGGTTTTGACAAGCTTGTTTAGGTGTGGTGGTGGTGGTGGTGGTGGTGGTGGTGGTGGTGGTGGTGGTGGTGGTGGTGGTGGTGTGAAGGTCAAAAAGGACACATGGATGTCAGTGCTTTCCTGCTTTGTTCTCCATCTTCTCCCTGTGAGACGGTGCCTCTCATTGATTCTGAACCTCGCTGGTTTCTTCTCAGGCCCCGGTCTTTGCTATTGGAGCTCTTACCCACTGAGACAATGCCCCAGTCCCTGTACTGCTTTTAGTTATAGCTTTGTACTAGAGGAGGAAAAACTATATGAACCACAAATCCTCAAAGATTTCCTGATTGGCTCTCTGTTATCTTTGTCTTAAAGCTAAAAAAAAAAAAGGGATTTTGATGGGGATTGCATCAAATCTATAGATTGCTTTTGGTAGAATTGCCCTTTTTACTATGTTGATCCTCCCAATCCAAGAGCAAGGGAGATCCTTCCATTTTCTAGTGTCCTCTTGAATTTCTTTCTTCAAAGACTTAAAGTTCTTGTCAAATAGATCTTTCACTTCCCAAGAGATGCCCTATCATACAACAAAAGTATATGCTCAACTATGTTCCTAGCAGCATTGTTTGTAATAGCCAGAACCTGGAAACAACCTAGATGGCCTTCAATGGAAGAATGGATGAAGAAAGTATGGAATATATACATATTAGAGTATTACTCGGCAGTAAAAAAAAAGGACTTCTTAAATTTTGCATGCAAATGGATGGAAATAGAAAACACTATCCTGAGTGAGGTAAGCCAGACCCAAAAAGTGAAACATGGGATGTACTCACTCATATTTGGTTTCTAGCCATAAATAAAGAACATTGAGCCTATAATTAGTGATCCTAGAGAAGCTAAATAAGAAGGAGAACCCAAAGATAAACATATAGGCATCCTCCTGAATATTAACCTTCATCAGGCAATGAAAGGAGACAGAGACAGAGACCCACATTGGAGCACCGGACAGAAATCTCAAGGTCCAAATCAGGAGCAGAAGGAGAGAGAGCATGAGCAAGAAACTCAGGACCGTGAGGGGTGCACCCACACACTGAGACAATGGGGATGTTCTATCGGGAACTCACCAAGGCCAGCTGGCCTGGGTCTGAAAAAGCCTGGGATAAAACCGGACTCGCTGAACATAGAGGACAATGAGGACTACTGAGAACTCAAGAACAATGGCAATGCAATGGGTTTTTGATCCTACTGCACGTACTGGCTTCGTGGGAGCCTAGGCAGTTTGGATGCTCACCTTACTAGACCTGGATAGAGGTGGGTGGTCCTTGGACTTCCCACAGTTCAGGGAACCCTGATTGTTCTTTGGGCTGAAGAGGGAGGAAGACTCGATTGGGGGATGGGGAGGGAAATGGGAGGCGGGTGGCGGGGAAGAGACAGAAATCTTTAATAAATAAATAAATAAAAGTTTAAAAAAGGTTATTTGTGTGTGTGAGAGAGGGTGGGGAGGAGGGAGAGGGGAGAGAGAGAGAGAGAGAGAGAGAGAGAGAGAGAGAGAGAGAGAGAGAGAGTCCTGTTTACCTATCAGCAAGCCCACCTTGATTGAAAGACGAGAGTGAATTATAGAGCAGCAGCCTTGGGTACACACGGCCTTAGGTGTGGTGTGCCAAACTCCCCATTACATCCTTCCTGTGGCACAGCTTTGGCCTGGGATGAGAAGGGCATTCAAATCCACAGCCCCGCTTGTCATACCCCATGCTGCATGTTGACATAGCATGGCAATCAATGAGTCCTCACGCTCAGAGCCACTGGACCCAGGTTGAATAGCAGTAACTCTTATGAAATCTGAGTCCAGTGCCACTGCCCTTACTCATGACCAAAGTCACTTGATGAACTCTTCCAAAGCCAGTTTTTCTCACTGAGACTCTATCTCCTACCTGAGCATGGGGTTTCAAAAATCCTACCAAGGGAGGGAGACAGATGAGTGAAAATAGCCTGGACTTGTTCATGAGGCAGACTTCTGAGACTCGCCCCAGGTCTGTTGACTCTATATAGATCCAGGAGAGCTTGGGGGGTACCCAAGACTTGACTGTTCCCGAGATGGTCTTTAATCCATATTTTGAAACTTGCTGGTGTACAGACTCCCTTCCAGCCCGGAGCTTCACAGTTCTGTGAACATTTGACTTGCTTTGCTTCATTTCTCAGATCATTCGCTCTTCTCCTCTTTCTCGTCTTTCAGCACTGGAGCACATTCAGACTGTGAGATTTAGTGTTGAAAAGGGTTGATACCAATTGAAATTTGTGTTATTATATCGTTTCATGCACTTAATTCCTGTTGAGACTTTAAATGCGGGCAGCTGGATTCCTTATCCCAGGTGCAATGTCTCAAGAAATGTTGACATATTTCCTGTCCACAGGACAGCAAAGCCCAGCTGCAGCAGAGCAAACAAATCCCCAGCTACGTTTAGCCATCCCTTGAGTGGGGACCATCTCAGAAGATGTGGAGACCCCAAAGCTGGCAGACTGGGTACGATCAAAGGTTCTCAGATACACTCTTTAAACTGGAGGAAGGAATGGTTTCTTCTAGATTAGTCATATTCAGATTCCAAGTATCATATCTGAGGAGAGAGAGAGAGAGAGAGAGAGAGAGAGAGAGAGAGAGAGAGAGAGAGAGAGAGAGAGAGAGAGAGGATGCTGTGGAGGATTACAGAAGGATGGAAAATCCACTTCCACACACCTCTTGTTGAGCTCTCCCCAACATCCAAAGCTAAAGGCTATTGGTCCCCAGGTTTTCTCTTTTACTGAATCACATTCACTCTCATTACTCTGGTATTAGCAATGATAAATTGGCTTTTTCTCTTTGACTTTGAAAGAGAAGTTTGTTACATATTTATAGTTGGGGGAGAGAGAGAGTCATGCCTTCGGAGTCAGGTAGGCATGGAGGAGAGTCACATGGCCGACAAACAGCTCTATGGCTGTAGGTGGGGTGGAGGGCTTCATGAAAGCATAAATTCGAAGTGTCAAAAAAGACAGAAAAGATACGCTTATTCTTGCCAGGACCCAAAAAAAAAGAGAGAGAAGTGGGGGTGGCAGGAAAATTTATACGAGGACTCAGAAAGGTGAGTGAACCCGACAGTTCTTCACGGCAGCTGTATTGGTAACCTATCTGTCACTGTGATAATACACCACGACCAAGACAACTTATATAGCAAAGGGTTTATTTGAGTTTATGTTTCCAGAGCGTTAGAGTCCAGGACAGAATGGAGGCATGGCAACTGGAAGCAGGCAGGGTGGGTGGGAAGCTGAGGGCTCCCAGCTTGAATCACAAGCCAAAAGGAGAGAGAGAGAGAGAGAGAGAGAGAGAGAGAGAGAGAGAGAGAGAGAGAGAGAGAGAGAGAGCGCAGCACACTCCCTCTAGAAAGGCCACACCTCCTGAACCTCCCAGGCAGCGGACATGATGAACCTCCCAGGGACAGGTAGTGCTGTTTCAAAGCAGTGTGGACTGCGCTGAAGGTAGAGAATTCTGGCAAGGAAAGATGCATTATCTCATTAAAGGGATACTTAGTCTTTCGATCTCTGTAGCTTGAGCTAATCTAGCTGGACAATTCAATTGCTAAGCTAAGGGACCACCCCTGATGACGGCTGGACCACACTTGGGAAGGAGGTAGATCCACTACAAAGTGGCTTTTAATGTGTGGGAATTTGAGCCTGCAGACAGGGGCTCCATAAGCTAAGTCATGTCACTGTTTCATAAGAGCTGAGTTTCTGCAAACCCCAGAGATCATAGAGCCTATTACATTGCCCAGGGTGGCAGGGATGTGCACCTTGGGGTTCTCACTTGGTTAGAGATTGAAGGGAAGGGAATCCAGGATCTACCGCTTCTGTTGTGGCTTCTGTTGCTGCTTTTTCCAGTCCGTCCAACCTTCTCCTTTGAGATTGGATCATGGCCACAGATGTTTGGGTTGTCTGCTCAGAAAATTCCTGTCCATGATTCTGGGTGTCACAAGTGTGCTTTGCCACCTCAGAACTTAGATACAACTGCTTGGAGAAATGCAAGGTAGCCCTAGTTAGCTCTTAGCAGCAATGAATGTTTCATGACCACACTAGACCACCAGCCTCACTCCCCATGACAACAGAGTCCCGGGAAGCTCTCTCTAAAAGAATGTCTTCTTCTCTTCCCCTTCTGCTGCAGGTATGCTTGTGCATGTGTGTGCCGCTTCATGTCTATTTGCAGGGGCATGTGCACTTGTGTGTGTGAACATAGAAGTCAGAGGTCAAACTCAGGGATTGTTTCCCAGGCACCACCCACCTTGTTTTCTGAGGCAGGGCCTTTCACGGCCCTGGAACTCACCAAGTAGGCTAGGCTGGCTAGTCTGTGGGCCCCAGGGAGTTATCTGTCTTTCTCTTTCCAGGACTAGGCTCACAAACATTCACCACACCATACCTGGCTTTTGTTTTATGTGGAGCTGGGGATCTGAACTCCTGTCCTCCCCTTTTCCTCTACTTCTGCACCCTCTCCCCTTTCATCTCTCTTCAAAACCTGTTTCTTCCGTAAGTAATTTTTCCATTCCATACCCAGGGAATGGTCAGGAAACCCAACAAACCAATGACAGGGACATCTAGAGAGATGCATGATCTTCTTATATAATCCATGAGTTTTGTTTAGGGGATCCTCAGAGGTAAAAGGCCTTATCAAAGAGTGAACATGAAATGAGACATTTTTTTAATCTGTCACTTGTTTTTTTTTAATTGAAAAAAATTTCCGCCTCCTCCCAGCCTCCCATTTCCCTCCCCCTCCTCCCACTCATCTCCCCCTCCTCCCACTCCTCTCCCCCTCCCTCTCCAGTCTGAAGAGTAGTCAGGGTTCCCTGCCCTGTGGAAAGTCCAAAGTCCTCCCCCCTCCATCCTGGTCTAGGAAGGTGAACATCCAAACTGGCTAGGCTCCCACAAAGCCAGAACATGAAGTAGGATCAAAACCCAGTGCCATTGTCCTTGGCTTCTCAGCAGCCCTCATTGTCTGCCATATTCAGAGAGTCCGGTTTTATCCCATGCTTTTTCAGTCACACTTCAGCTGGGCTTGGTGAGCTCCCAATAGATCAGCCCCACTGTTTCCGTGGGTGGGTGCACCCCTTGTGGTCCTGACTTCTTTGTTCATGTTCTCCCTCCTTCTGCTCCTCATTGGGACATTGGGAGCTCAGACCGGTGCTCCAGTATGGATCTCTGTCTCTATCTCCATCCATCACCAGATGAAGGTTCTATGGTGATATGCAAGATATTCGTCAGTATGGCTATAGGATAAGGTGAAATGAGACATTTTGACATCATGCATTAGTTTATCGCGGCTTCGACAACTAATATCAATTCAAAAGCAGGAAAGACTTTTCCAGGAGTTGTGGTGCAAAGTGGGCTAGCTCCACTGTTTGCATATGTGTGCACACGAACATGTATGGGCATATGTGTGCATGTGAGGCCAAAGGCACCACCTCCTGTGTTGTAGGATAACAATTGTGCACCGCTCTCATGGTTGTGTACGTGGGTTCTAGGGGAGGGAATTCAGGTCCCTGTGCTTGCGTAATAACCACTTTTCTGATCTAGATTTGATCCAAGGGTAGCTGGTTCCATGGCTGTAAAGTGGAAGTGAGGTAGAAATTCATGGTGACAGGAGTTTGGAGAGATGGAGACCACTCGTTTCCTGGCAACCAGAAAGTCCATAGTGACCAGAGAGGGCCAGGAACACAGTATGTATTTCACACCAGTGACCTAATTTCTCCAAGTAAGCATCACACCCCAATAATGCCCTCATCTCATGACCCCATCAAGGGATTAATCCATTAATGAGATCTGAGCTCATGGCACACAGTCACTTTCAAAAGTACCATTAGCTGGCCTGGGTGAGAAGGTATTTCGAGAGGAGGGGATGCCCAGTCCTGCAAGTAGGGTTCCCAGCTGTCAAATGGGGGCTTTTATCTATTAGATTCATCTCCTTAAAAACAACTTCGTCCCTCCCCACCTCATTTTCTCCCTTGGAAAGTGAAGCGATATTATGTTAAAATATGAATATATTACACATGGTGGCTGCCTTGGATGCTATGCCAGGCAAACGTATGAAAGTCCCACGGATAATGGCTGCAGTTATTATCTTTGGTGTGTGTAATAGCTGCTTATAGCTGCTAGACTCAGGAGACGTTTTTTCCCTTACCCTCTCAGAGCAGGGCAGAGCTCCTAGAAGACACTCTTGCTTTCATCCTCCCACATCCTTTTAGGGGCAGTGGCCGCCAGTAAAAATCAATCTCATCCTGCGTATGGAGAAACCAGAGCTTGGTGTGTTTCCACTCTCTGTGCTGACTCGTCAGCCTTGGCTCTGGGCCTCCTGCTTTAAATCACAGCGGGGATGCATGAAAGCCTCCCCAAAGACCCTGCCATCTTTTATTATTCTATTTATTTATTTATTTATTTTACAGCCATAATGGAATCTGTATGTTGATGGAAATCCTCAGGCAGGATATTTAATTCAAATCAAAACTGGTATTTGTGGGCATGATACTCCCGTCAAGGCACGGCATTCTCGCTAATAAGAATCCAGCGGACTAGGGTATCTAGTAGACTAGAAAGTCTAGATGCCAGCAATTATATGTTCTCCTTTAAATGGCAATGCCGCTGGATCTGAGAGGAAGGGGGTAGGTTTGTTTTGTTCGACAGCAAATTCGCTTTTGCCTACATGCAAGTGCAAAGCAAAGGCTGGGTTTGTGCAACTGTATTAATGTCCATTTTTTAAAAAAAATGAAATTGCTGCTGTTCTTGCCTATTCTCAGGTCCCAGGGCAGTCGCTTCCATTCTCACCAAGGGCATCGTTATGGGGAAGAACTATTACACTCATGGGATAAGGGAGGCAGAGGGGAGGTCCCAGCCTTATTCTAAAGCAGTGGCTCACAACCTTCCTAACACTGTGACCCTTTAATACAGTTCCTCATATTGTGATGACCCCCCAACCATAAAATTGTTTGCATTGATATTTTGTAGCTGTATCTTTGCTACTGTTATGAATCGTAATATAAATATGTGATATGCGATTCCTGTGAAAAGCTCATTTGAGCCCCCAAAGAGGACATGACCCTCAGGTTGAGAAAACTGTTCTAAAGTTCTTGGCTCCATGAGTTATTTCCACAGCTGTTGCTCTGAGCTCCCACCTCCTGATGCTTTTGGTTACCCATGGTCTTGATGAATATTCCCAGATGAGGAACCCAGCCAGGCTCACGAGGGCAGGATGCTTCTTTTATCTTTGGAGGAGGTATTCTCTGGTAGAAGGTACTGTGAGCCATGGCACCTCTGTGGCCTTGTCTGGGACCCTCTGCTCTCAAGAGTTCCATAGAAAACCATGAAGAGGGAAGAGATCTCTCTATTCTCCAGGCTGTATTTGGAGGCTTTAGTTTACCAGTTGTAGATGAGGCGGAGGGCACTGGATGGTCTCTGATGGATTCTTTCTGCACCATAATTCCTCAGTCCATACCTCATCAGACCCAGAAAGAAATGCCCCTGGGAGGCATTCAGGGCTGAATAAACCCAAGCTCATTAGCCCAGGTGGTCTCCCCACATTAGAAGTGAGGTCGCTGTTCTGCCTGTGAGAAGTCTGCTGGTGTCAGGCCATTTCATGGAACAGCTGGTCTCAAATAAACCTGTGTTTTAAACTCAGAGATTCCCCCCCCCTCTTTCTGCCCAGCTGGGAGTGTGTCTCAAAAAAAAATACAGAATTGAACACTCTTTGGATTCTGCAAATGTTATTTCTACTAGATACATATTGTATATCCGATCTTCATTTTTATTTATGTCCTTATTTTCAAGGAATAATGAGTTTGAGACTCATCCACACAATAAAACCCAGAGAGACAGCCAGAGGCAGATTCAGTTCCGGGAGTGGGGGTGGGAGTATAGAGCAGACCCGTCATCATGAAGCCCCTCAGTTTGTATTTATTTCTTCTTTTAAGGCATACCACCAGTAAACCAAAGCAATCCCTGGAAAGTAACTCCTCATACAGAATGACAAGGCTCTATGCCCCCAGGGTTCTTAGATCAGAGATTTTCCATCATTCCTCTGAAATGGTCCCTCTCCCGTTCTGTGCTTGGTGTTCACACTTCCAAAGAAAGGAGACAGGCCTCTCATAGAGGCCGCCCAAACTCTCTGCTCAGCAGAGACCCATCATGGTTTTCCTGGTTTCTCTGAACAAGACACTTGCCCTTTCTTCCTCTCCGCCTCTCCAGGCTGCAAGCCAGGCTGAAGGGAAACCTGCCAGGGTGCACAGGGAAGCTCCTGCTGTGGGCTGCTCCCTCCCAGGGACTGTTGTCCTGTGCATGGGTGTGTGCATGCGGGACCGTGTGCATGTGCCTTGCCTTCTCCAGCCTGCTCTTAATCATCTTGGTATTAAAAATGGATTCTGAGGAGTGTTCCCAAAGGGAGTGTGCTGTGCTCGCTGTTCCTAGATTTTGAAGAGAGCTGGGCATCCTTGTATCCAGTCTCCCCAAACAGCCTAGCCAACGGGGGGGGGGGTGATGGCTGTAGTTCTAGACTCGGGCAGACTACCAACAGCTGCACAGTTAATTATGGCACTCTCCAGCTCTTAAAAAAAAATCTCAGCTTTAGAAATGAAAGATAAGAAATTCTTTGGAGTAATTAGAGACTGCTGAACGCTCGTGGTAATAATGAGGGACTACGTTCAGACTGATTCACAGCAGGAAGAGGCAGGGAGAGTCGGCGATGCAGGTTAAAAAAAAATAATTAAAATCAGCTTTGCTACTATCTCGGCGGAGCTGTCAGTCAGCCTCCAAGAGAAAAGAATTGCTAATGAAATATTAATATGCCGCGTTAGATTTCCCATCACCGCCTTTGTTCCCAGGTACTGTTCCCATTTGTAAGGCAAAGGGGTCAGGTGTGAAAGGGCACCAGAGCCAGTGTGGTCAAGGAGGAAATGAGAACTCTCGGGCCTAGAAAACACTTGGCCTCAGTAGTGAGGCACTGAAGCTTAACACTGTCTTGCAGCCTGATTTTCCCTCCAGAGTCGGGCCACACTGCCCCAGCTGCTGTGTGCTTAAAGAGGCAAAGCCTTTGCTTATGCCCCTCCCCCTTCCTCTCTCTCTCTTTCTTCCTTTCTTTTCTCCCCACCCCAGGTTGACAGACACTAAATGTCGGCAATCATCATGGCTCAACTGGAGAGGGTTTTATAATATCTGTAAGTGGTTTTGAAGTCTGCAGATGCCAGACAGTTTGAAAATCTCAGGGAAATTGTATCTTGCAGGTTGTCTACAGACAAGACACAGCCCCCGCAGTCTTTTTTGTTCCATTAAGTCGATCACTCAGAGCTATGATAAAAACCTCTATGACAGGGCTTGGAAGCCTTGCATGTGAGGATGCGTGTGCATGCGTGCGTGTGTGCGTGCGTGCATGTGCTTGTACATACTGTATGTGAGCATTTTGCAAATGTATCCTGAAACCACCCCGTCATTCAAAGGTCCTTTGGAAACTTGAACTGCATCCTGTGAGCTATGGCTTAGGTACTTGCTCTGTGTCAGAGAGCACCCTAGCATGCAGGTTCTCCAATGCCTTGGAAGGAGGCAGAAGCTCTAATGCAGCAATGCAAGAGCCTGCACTGGAGATGCGCACGAGAAGCTAACAACCTTTCTTAAAGGTGCTTCTCATTTTGTTGAGCTTCAGCGAAAGGTGGGGAGGGCTTCCAAGGGACAGACCCAGGGTGGTTTTAATAAAGGCTGGGGACAAGGTAAATGAGACACGGAAAGTAGAAATTAAAAAAAAAAAAGATGCCTGAGGACAGAAGCCAGTGACGCAAACTCAGTCCCAGCCCCAGCACAAACCCATGGAGATCCGACTCCTCATCACTGAGACATGAGAAGAGGCAGAGCCCCCCTGGTTCTCTTGGAACCTGTGATCTGAGCAGGTGTTAAGAAAGGGCTCCTGTGCTAGTTTGGGTAGGAATGGCTCCCATAGACTCATCTGTTTGAAGGCTTAGTCATAGAGGAGTGGCGCTGCTTGAGAGGGATTAGGAGCTGTGGCCTTGTTGGAGAAGATGTCCTTGTTGAAGGAAGTGTGTCCAACTCTGTGGGTGGGCTTTGGAGTTCCAAGAACCTAAGCCAGGTCCAGTGGTTTCTCTCTCTCTCTTCCTTCTTCCTGCAGATAAAAATGTAGAACTCTTAGCTACTTCTCCAGCACCACATTTGCCTATGTGCCTCCATGTCCCTACCACAATGGTGGGACTAAGCCTCTGAGACTGCAAGCAAGCCCCCAAAAAATGTTTTCTTGTCAAGAGTTGCCATGAAACCAGGCGGTGGTAGCGCATGCCTTTAATCCCAGCACTCGGGAGGCAGAGGCAGGCGAATCTCTGAGTTTGAGGCCAGCCTGGTCTACAAAGTAAGTTCCAGGACAGGCTCCAAAGCTACAGAGAAACCCTGTCTTGTCATGGTCATGGTATTTCTTCTTGGCAATGAACACTGACTAAGACAGAGCCACACCATATCCCTTCTACCTGGGATCTGCATTTTGAGGCTTTATGAGACATCTGCTTGTTAACTGTGACTCAAATTATAGAAACTGTAGCTGGAGTTAGGATGTTTCTAGACTTCCAGGAAGAAAACCAGAGTAGTGTATAAACTATAGGGCAGGGAGAAACTCCCCTACACTGCTACAGGTACTACTGCCCCCCAGGAAAGGGCACAGCAAGCAGGACCAGGGCTACTGAGGAGCACAGACCTGTCGAAAGAAGGCCAGAGAGGTTTGAAATCCATAATGATCTCAGGTGAGTGACGCAGCCTGGGCATCTGTCTCCCACCTCCTCCATTTCCCATGAGGAAGGCTCCTCCTCTCCGTAGTTCCAGATGACAAGGAAAGAAACTTGCTGGGGCACATGTGGCTTTAGATCCAATTTTGGGGCCTCAGACCTTCATAATAGACAATAATATGCCCTTCCTGAGCTGTGGGTTGAGTCTCTATATCATTGGACAATTACATAGATACCGTGAGGGTTACCAAACAAAACCAAGAAAATAGAGTTTAGCAGAACACCTCATGGGTCTATCATGAAACAACTGTAGTGACCGTAGTGTCAGGCTCCAGAAAGGACAAACAGCATTCTCTGTGTGGAGAGCAGTTCTCAGGGCTTACAACCTGCAGGAGGACTGGGTCCAGCTCTCTCTGCATCTGTCTGAAGAGGTAGAAGTTTGCTTCTGCTGGGAGGGAGCTGATCTTTTGCACACTGTGACCCACTGTCACAGGCAAAAAGTTGCTGCTACCAAAAGCCTTTCAAATAAAAACATTGACGTGCCCATCCTTCCCTCCACACACTTGCCAGCCTATCCCTGGAATTCCAGCAAAGTTCCATTTATCTTCTAATTGGTTCCACGAATGTAAATATAAGCAGTAACCCCCTGTTTCCTTCTGGCACTGCAGTGGGGTCTCTCACCGTGCCGTCTATTCCAGAATCCACTTCTACACCTGGTAAAGGAACACACCTGAAGGGAACAGGAACGAACTTGGGCACAGCTTCTGCTCTTTGCTCTTCACCATTATTTGCTTAATGTGCTGTGCAATGCTGCTTCTTTATGTTAACCGGCTGTAAAATCTATGCATGGATGCTAACGAGGGAATTAATGTAAAGGTTTTTTTAAAAGTAGTAACTCTTAAATGCCTTTTAAAATATTTTTTTAAAGAAAATACTGATGGTAGAACAACACTGAGCAATTTAAACCAAACCCAGGATGAGTGCCTGTAATCAATATTTATAACTTATTTCCAGCCTTCTGAAATGGGCTGCTTTCCTGTGACCTTCACAACTACGGTAGCAGGTTGTATTGACATGTGAGATGACTGCAGGAAGCTCCAGGATAGAGGTGAGGAAACTAAGTCAGGGAAGGAGATCTTTATGCTACACGGTAGGTGGTACTGAAGTGGAGAGCGCAGCCTGGATAGGTGCTGTGCTGGCAAAGGCGAGCACTCCTGACTAGAGAACTCACTCTCGATTCCCCTAAGAGCTAAGGATGGGTTCGGCAAAGACTCCGAGAACTTCTACACATTGTTGGGTGATGGAGGGGAGAAGAAAACCATGCTGTCTGCTGCTGGGGTTGGTGAGCTCCATCACCCTGCCTCTCGGGGCTCAAACCTGGTACATTAGGTCTTAGAAATACTACCACACTTCTTATGTTATCTTACACAGACACTTGACTTTTTAAAATTTAATGCCTTAAGGATGGTTAAAGACCACTTCACATCTAGAAGAAAGCAATTTGAAACCCTGAGAATCCAACTGATGATAATTTATTCAGTTTTATACAGTGGCTACTGGCAAGGACAAGAACAAAAATTAAAGGGAGATACACTGTCTGTGAGTACCTGGACCCTGTCATCGCCTCTTGAGAAAGGCATATTTTAACACGTATAATCCTCAGAGGTGAGATCTTAATCAGCCTCTCATTCCATAGTGCTGGACAAGAATCACAGTAGACCCTGATCTTAACCCTCCTCTATGTGCCCACTTGTGGCTGGGGTTACAATTATTTGAAGGGACTCTTACCCATGTGATGCTTGGGGACTGAGGTGCCCTCTTTGTGTCTGTCTTCTAGACTGAGAGAGAGCCATTTTATGGCTACTGATTGGCTGTTGTGGGGGAAGCCCTTTCTGGTTCTCTCCTCCTTGTCCTGAGCTGAACAAATCCAACAGCAAGGGCAGAGCTGGGCTGGGGAGCTGGTGTACTGATGTAGATTGTGCTGTGGCACAGAAGACCCTTCATGAAAGGCAGGGGAGTCAGGCTTGGTGTGCACCAGAGCTCTAGAAGAGGACTCAGAAGCCCAGGCTCAGTGTGAGCTACTCTCAAAGCATGTCTATCCCATGGGCACCCACTGTGCCTCAACACTAGGGGTCTGTGACATATGCTAGACTTGAATTGGCACCTCAGAGTCAGAGTGATCACAGTCTCTTTTGGCCTTACCACAACTGATGAACTGAGGTCTGAGGATGATGTCTCCGGAGAGCTCAAAAAGAGATTAACTCCTGTCACAATAAGCATTGCAATAAAAGGGCATGAAGGTCAGGACATAACTTCCTGTGGTCCTCTATAGCTTTGTCTTGGAACCTATAGCTCTCTTTGTCTTCCTCGAAACCCATCAGCCATCGGCCTTTACCTCAGAATGTCACATATGAGCACACTGGAGCTATAGACACACAGTCTCTCTCTCTCTCTCTCTCTCTCTCTCTCTCTCTCTCTCTCTCTCTCTCTTTCTCTCTCTCTCTCTCTCTCTCTCTCTCTCTCTCTTTCTCTTATCTCTTTGTCTCTCTGTTTCTCTGTCTATCTTGTTCTCTCTCCTCTCTGTCTCTCTCTCTCTGTCTCTCTCTCTCTGTCTCTCTCTCTCTCTGTGTCTCTCTCTCTCTCTGTCTCTCTGTCTCTCTCTCTCTCTCTCTCTCTCTCTCTCTCTCTCTCTCTCTCATCCCATCCATATGCTGAAGTTCCAAACCTATGTGCCACAGAATTTGACTATTGGAATAAAAGAAAAAATATTCCTGATTAGGAGAATATAATCTCTAGCCCGTGTGGAGATATAATGGTTACTCCCTTGCCTGAGAAAGGCAGATCCTCTTAAGCCACGCCTCTTGGTGAACTGCATGTCTGTCTTAGTCAGTGATCTCTTGCTGTGAAGAGACACCATGAACATGACAAACTCTTATGAAGGAAGACATTTAACTGAGGTGGCAACTTTCAGTGTCAGAAGTTCAGTCCCTTATCACCATGGTGGAACATGGCAGAGGCAGGGAGATGTGGAAAGGTAGCTGAGAGTTCTACATCTTGCAGGCAACAGGAATTGGTCTGTCTTACTGGGTGTAGCTTAAGTGTAAGAGACCTCAAAGCCCACCCCACAGTGACACACTTCCCCCAACAAGACCACACCTACTCCAACAAGGCCACACCTCCTAATAGTGCCACTCCCTTGGGGGGACATTTTCCTTCAAACCACCACAACGTCCTCACTCACTTTCTATGGTGTGAGGATAGCAGCATCATTGCAGGGTCACAATGGAGGTAAGAGCTGAAGAAAGGAGCCAACACTTTCTTCTCAAACAGAGTGCCTGACGCCTGGAGCCCAGTCTGAATCCTTTGCCAGAGTGGACGCCACTGCTGTGCCTCTGTGGGAAAGGAATATCGGCACTCAGGGAAAGAACTGCTAGCACCCGAAGAGCTCACTGCTGTCCTTCGTTGCAAATGCAGGGGGTCTATGTTTGAATTCTGGATCAGTGCAGCTGTTCTCCTCATCCTAGCTGTGTCAACTGTGACATCAAGAAACCAAGAAGTCACAGCCAAACAAGCAAACGGAACAAATGGACCAGCAATAATAAACCAGCGGGAGGAGGGACAGTCTCCAAAGGCTCACTGACCTGAGTTTAATATCCACTCATCTCTGAAGCAGGTTGAGAATCTCCTTACACACATTATACCTTGATTTCCCCATGAGGAAAAGGATACTCATGGCAACTATACAGCAGCAGGGATCCCTGGTCACTGGAGGCTGATGGGCTTCTCTGGTTACCTTGGAAACCATCCTACAAGGATGTAGATCTCTGAGCTAAGCTGGAAAGGGATGAACTCACTCAGCAATGTGACCTACATGCCTGAGTTCCCAGACAGTATGTTCTTTTTACCACTCCATTCAAAAGCAAACCTCATGCTTCAAGATCTCCTCCGTTCTTATTTTGGACGTTGATAACTACCACAGAGAAACAAGAAATCTGAAGATGGCACCTCCTGTTGCAGCAGGAGCTTTGACTTCATGGGAGTGGAGCAGGGCATTCTCAGAGTCAAACCTACCTCTCACTTTGCCATAGCCAGAGTTTGCTTGAGCCTGGCCTAATTTCTTTGAAAGCCCCTGAGCTTAGGGGCCTGTGCTGGTTTCCATAGGTGGCCTACTTTAGGAAAACAGTTCTCTCTTTTGTGGATCCATTGTCTGTTTTGAGACAGAAACTTTAAAAGTTTGAAATTGCTTCATGGATAATTAGATGCAGAGTGTTGTGATCACTAATGCTCTAAAAGCAAGGTTCAGTCTCTCCCTGCATCTACCTCTCTGGTTGGATTAATTTCCCACTATAATTACTAACAAGAAGTCCAGGATTTAAATATGCTAATTAAATAAGATGCCAAAGTTCTTCATAGTCCAAGAGTCAGCCTTGATTCTGGGAGTATTTTAGAAATTGCATGCTAGCCATGTTAAGAAGCCTAACAGAAATATAGCTATCAGGCTCACCATTGGGGCCCAAGGGAGGGTGGTTTCAGAACGCCACAAGAGGCCGGTTTCCTGGCACTGGATGTTCAGTTACAGGGGTCCTATTGCTTCTGATTCTTAATCAAGGAATTCCTTAGCACCAACCAAGGTTAAGGTGATGTGCTATGCAGCACAATCTGTTGCTACCACAAAGCAAGTCATTTGTATGTCCTCAAGCCCCAAGCCTATATGTTGTCATGGGAACAGAGACTTTGACCACTGATGGTGGTGGCCGAGCCACTGTAATTCATATGGATGGACACAGAAGATTCTCACCAACCACTCACCAGTCAACCTGGGATTTCATGAGAGTATTCAAGGTCAAGTTCTATTCTCATGAGCACCCACTGGCCAAACTAAGAATGATTATAGAAGTTAAAGATATTTCAAAATACTAAGTTACTGATGGAGCAGAGCTTCCAAGTTGGAATTGTGCTTGGGCTGAATGAAGAGGGCTTCCCAACCTGTCATACATGTATTGTGCTGCTTCATGTTATCCCAGGGCGCTACAAGATGCTCAGCAGTGGGGGGCTGTGGGAGAGCACCATCTATGATGAGAACACAGCCCCCTTGGCCTCTGGCCAGCAGCCTATGCTGTCTTCAGAGCTTTCCTGCCTTCAAGACTGCCGTCTCCTCTAGTTTAAGAGCACATGAAGCTGAAAACATGGGACGTTTGCCATGATACACAAGGGTGACCACCCCTGCATCCATCACCTCCCCAAGCCTTTCCACCGCTGTTTGTGCTCCTGACCTTCCTGTTAGTTTGGGAATGAGCTGGATACTAAAATTGGTTGTAACTGAACACCACTGATTGAAAACAAACCTCTGTAGTAGGGAGAGAGGGCCTGCTTTTTGTCCCGGCCACCTGGCTAGCTTATACCCAACATAATCACACAGAAATCATATTAATTAAATTACTGCCTGGCCCATTAGCTCTAGCATCTTGTTGGCTAACTCTCACATCTTGATTAACCCATTTCTATTAAATCTGTGTATCACCATGTGACTGTGGCTTACCGGCAAAATTCTAACCTATGTCCGTCTCAGGCCAGAGATTCATGGTGTCTCTGACCTGGTGACTTCATGGAGGCTCTCCCTATCTGCCTTCCTCCTCCTAGCATTCAGTTCTGTCTTCCCGCCTATCTAAGTACTGCCCTATCAAAAGGCTAAGGAGGTTTCTTTATTTAACCAATGAAAGCAACATAAATACAGCAGAATCTCCTATACCAAAACTTCACAGACAAACAGACAGAAATATGATAGGCACTGAATTAAGGGTTCCTATGTTGAAAATAGCAAAAAAATAAATAAATTTAAAAAAGTTTTCAAGCTCAGAAGTTTCTTAAGAGAAAAGTAAATTTATTTCTGAATAGAGACATCCTTCATTCACGACCTCAGAATTTCTAGATATCCTCCTTAGCCAGATAGAGGCTTGCCCTAAGATATCACCAGCATACAGAAGGAACAATAATGGGGGTGTCACACATCCTAGCTGCAGACCAGAGACTGCGGGTGTCAGGATGCTAAGACAGACAACATATTCTCCAGGAGAGTGCTCAGAAAGAACAGAATGACCAAAGCTGGAACCCAGCACAAACTGCCTGCAACTGTCTACGGATATGTCTCCTCCAGTCACTCCCCTTTATGTCCCTGCAAAAATGACGTACGTATGTACGTACATGGAACCACTTACCTGCTAGCTTGGCGCATGAGGTGGGACAAGACTGTTGCCTGGGTGCATAACCCCATCCAAGACAAGATCAAGCCTTCCCATGGATCCCGACCTGGAAGTGCTTACCTAACCACGGCACAAGGAGGAGCCCGGGGGTGCTCAAGGGGCAGAGTATGGGGGCTTGCACACAGTGAACAAGACAACAGAGGTGAAGAAGGGGAAATCTCAGGGGTAGGAAGTCATATTTCATAAGAAAACTCAGACTGAAGGCAGTGCTCACGGAGACAAGCTGTTCCATTCTGTGAAAGGATTCACAGAACAGGCATCAGATCAAAGCTGGCGAAAAATTAAAACACCATGAACAAAAAGCAAGTTGGGGACAGAAGAGCTTATTTGGCTCATATTCCATATTGCTGTTCATCATCGAAGGAAGACAGGACAGGAACTCAAACAGAGCAGAAACTTGGAGATGAGACAGGAGCTAATGAAGAAGCCATAGAGGGGTGCTGCTTATTGGCTTGCTAAGGATGCTTTCTTATAAAACTCAAGACCACTAGCTCAGGGCTGACACCACCCACAATGGGATGGACCCTCCTCCATCAATCATTAATTAAGAAAATGCCTTACAGCTGGATCTTATGGAGGTATTTTCTCAACTGAGGTTCCTTCCTTTCAGATGAGTCTAGTTTGTGTTTCAAGTTGACATAAAACTATCCAGTATATAGCCTTCTGAATGAGAAAAGATGTTCACCAACTCTAAGTCTGATAGAGGGCTAATTCCAGAATATATAAAGAACTCAAGAAACTAGACATCAACAAACCAAATAATCCAGTGAAAAATGGAGTGCAGATCTAAACAAAGACTTCTTAACAGAGAAATCTCACATAGCTGAGTAACACTTAAAGAAATGGTCAACATCCTTAGCCCTCAGGGAAATGCAAATCAAAGCTATTTTGAGATTCCCTCTTCCACTTGTCAGAATAGCTAAGATCAAAAACACAAGTGACAACTCCTGATGGAAAGAATGTGGAGCAAGGGGAACACTCCTCTGTTGTTGGTAGGAGTACAATCTAGTACAGCTACTTTGGAAGTCAATATGTCAGTTCCTCAGAAAACTGGGAGTCAATTAACCTTAAGACCTAGCTATACCACTCTTGGGCTTATACCCGAAAGATGTTATATCCTACCACAAGGAGTCGGAGGAGCAGTCTTGTCTTAGCTATTTATACTGAACCATGTCTTGATCCTGTTCTAAATTATTCCAGTTCTTCCATTCTAGTGGCTGTCATGGCAGAGAAGGCCTTGTAAAGTCACATAGCTCCAAATGGAAGCTGGACTTCTAAATCAAGGAATAGGCTTTCAAAAAACAAAACCAAAAAAACCAAAAACCAAAAAACAGAAAAAAAAGACTCACCAGCACAAAACCAAAAGGGAAGGAGGCACAACCACAAATGAGGTGGTTCAAAAGAGCTGATTTTCCCCAGCTGATCAAATTATTTAAAACAACCCAAATCTTGCCTGGCCGATTTATTGTTATCCAATTAAATTGATGGTAAAGTATGTAAGTAAGTAACCAAAGCAAGCAAACAAACAACAAACAGAAAACTCAAGCGAAAGGATGCTTACTACCTAATTTCAAACTTCACCATCATTCCCATAGGGTGTGTTGACACAGAAAGAGGGCCCGGAAGTCTGTGGAAGAGAAGGGACAACTCGGGAATAAACGTTTAGTGTCGACAGTGGGTTTTTGCTGAATGCAGCTGGTGATTCCACGGGAAGGAAGGAAGTGAAGCCAGAGGGTGTGAGTAGATGCACAGAAAATAAATAACCCAAGAAAGAATGGAAGAAAACCTGTCTCCAGACTTGGATGGAAAGGGATTCCTCAAAGAGATCATACAGTACACTAAGGATATTCAGCTGATCGGACTTGCTAGAAATTTAAAACTCATCATCAAAATAAAAATGGAAAGTCGCGGAAGAGGGTAGAAGAGAAGAGGGGAAAAATGGAAAGGGTCAGAGAAAATGTATAGCCCAATAAAAATAACAAAAAAGGGAAACTTACTCTCTTTTAACCCTAATGGAGTTGGTGGAGTGAATAGTAGAAAATCTGAGCTGGACTCAGTGAATTCACCCTCTGGGAGTTTCCTGCTGAGAAGAAACTGGGACCTTGACTCTGTATGCCCTTCTGGTTGGACAGCCTAAGTAGGTCAACCCCACTATCCTCCAGTAAGATACAGACATGCCAGGTTTCACTGAGTAAAACTAGGAATTTATCTCCAACTTCTTATGAGAACCATAACACCGAGTTTCTCAGCCATAGGCATCTATAGAGTGCTCTTGGAGATGAGGCCAGGGCTCATGAATTTGACCTGAACTCAGGTGATACTAGGCTGAGTTAATGATTGTTGTCACCATTTGTGATTCTTTTAAGAATATGGACTCACACGCTTTTGCTTCACACTGGGCCTTGTGACATGTATAGCATTGTTGGCCTGCACACTGTTGATGTTGGGATGTTATTACAGAGCTTCCCCTGAACGCAGTTATGGGCATGTGGAGAAGAGAGATTCACTCGTCCTGAATGCTCACTCAGCACATGGGACACATCTTACAATCTGTATTGTTCTCTGCCAGACTTCACTGATCAGAAGGTTGACCACAGAAAGACCGGTGTTTCTGCCTCATTCCCTGGCCTATGATGAAGAGCTAGAAACTGGCCAAGCATCAGACATGGAAAAGCTGCTTCTTCTTGGTGGGATGTACTTGGTGCAAGGATAATGGAAGAGATTCCCACAGGGTGGTGGTGCATGCCTTTAATCCCAGCACTCAGCAGGCAGAAACAGGTGGACCTCTGTGCATTTGAGGCCAGCCAGGTCTACAGATCGAGTTCCAGGACAAGCCCCAAAGCTCAAAGAAACCCTATCTTGAAAACAAAACAAAACAACAAAAAAACAACAACATTAAAAAAGAGAGAGAGAGAGATTCTCTTGTTTTCTACCAGAACGTCCACCATATCCCAACTCATTCAGATTAAGTCAACCCCTTTGGTTCTTCAGGGCCTTTGAGGAGGAAGCCCATTTGTAAGAGACTAACAAATGGATACTATCTTTACACTGTTTAGACATGGGGGAAATAAACAGCTTACTCATTAAATTAAATATTCAATGAAATAAACATGAAAACTGAGTACTGAATATTAAAATTCCATTGTTCTTCTAATGGAACAACTATGAATTTCTTTATCTGCATTGAAGCCAAGTGAGAAAAAACCTGGAATTATGTGGGAGACAAAAGAAATATTATGCTTCTAGGTCAATAGAGATATGAATAAATATCAATAGAAACACCATATTTACACTACTTGGAAATAAAATAAAATATAAACATATTACTTAAAATATGTACATTTACATAATGTAGCCACAAAATAATTCCCTAAAATTATGCAATCTACAAGGTCTCTGCTTGATAATATTTTTATAATCACTTAAATAATAGCAATGCAAAGAAAGTAGAGAGTAAATCAAACTTATTTTACAAGAAAGACAAAATAAAATTCTTGCTGTGTTTCTGTATTATTTTAGGGGACTTATTTATAACAATAAAATACTATAATTATGCTACCTACAAACAGGGTAAAATTAAAGTAATTATCTTCTGAGTTACCTTTTGAATAACCTTGGAGTTATAAAGAAGTCGAAGAATCATAATCCTACTATGTTTCCATTCAGTCATCATGTAGTCACTTAATAGTTATGAAACTAAAGGGAAAAATGGGTTATTTGTAAGAATAGAAGGCATTTTAACATCATTCTGGGTTTTCAGAAATACTTTTTTTGGAAAATAACGGAAGAGCCCTCTGATTCTGTTTCCATTGTGTGCTGACAGAGCTAACTGGGGGTTGGGAGAAAAGGGAATGATGAATTTCATCAAGTCAGTCATTCAGAAAACATCAACCCTGGGGACACTGGCTCTGTCTTACTGGACCAGGAGGAAGGGTGAAGGCTTGTACCTCTTCCGAAGAGATGTTCAGGTGAAAGGTTGAACTTGGAGGAAGTCCTTAACATCTGTCACTCATTGTAATGCAAGCTCGGTCCTGCTCTTATGGGGAAATTGCTGGACCACACTCAGGTCAACCTGATAGGTGAACGTGGAGGGTTGGCACCTTGTCCACCTGGGAAACAGGATGGTAGATTTAGACATCCAAAGAGCTTGTATCTCTGGACATCTGGTCAATCTGAGGGTTCTTATAGTGAGACAGTGTGACTGATCTAACAGGAGCTCACCAAGGCCAGCTAGACTGGGAATGAACCAACGTGTGATCAAACCGGTCTCTCTGAATGTAGCTGACAATGAGGGCTGACTGAGAAGCCAATGATAATGGCACTGGAATTTGATTCTACTGCATGTACTGGCTTTTTGGGATCCTAGTCTGTTTGGATGCACACCTTCCTAGACCTGGATGGAGAGGGGAGGGCCTTGGACTTCCCACAGGGCAAGGTACCCTGCCCTCTCTTAGGACTGGAGGGGAAGGAGGAGGGAGAGTGGGGGAGTGGGAGAGAAATGGGAGGAAGGGAGGAGGTGGAAATTTTGAATGGTATTATTTATAAAGCAATAAAAATAGTTTTCTCAATTTATGCCAAATACTCTATAATCTTGAGCATATAGATGTTTTTGAAACTTGTACATTTACCTTTGATATTGTTTTATTTGATGTCTCCCCCACCACACACACAATACTCTTAGATGACTGAGGAACTGCTCAGTAAGCAGAGTTCATGATTCATAGCCACGTTTTCTCTTATGGACAATATGTTGGCTTTAGATTGCCCCATGGGATGGTTTATACTGATTATCAGTCGACCGGATCTTGAATCACATTGGAGACAAACTTCTGAGCATGTCTGTGAGGATCTTTCTAGATTAAGTCAAATGAGGTGAGAAGACCCACTCTGAATGTAAGCAGCCAACCTCACAGGCTTGGATCCTGGACTGCATAGAAAAGAGAGATCTAACTCAGAAAAAAATGCCTTCTTGGCTCTCTGCCTTAGTGTATGAAATGTAACCAACAGCCTCAGCAGCCTGCAGGTTTTCTTCAGGTGAATTTTTTAAAGGTGTTTGAACACAATGATGAGTAAGTAAATAATACAAGTGAAAGCTGTCAATATGGCTGAACCAACTTTGGTTTATATTTTAGACACATACAGAGTTTTGCCTACAGCATTGTTTACTCTGCTTTGGAAATATTCCTCTAACTATGATACATGATGAAAATCTTAGCTTTGCTACATTTCTGAGAAGACAGGATGCTGCTTTTGCAAATGGCTGCTCCTCTGCCCACCCCTCTTTTCTTAGCTATCTTACAGCTCTCCCTGGCTGCACACCTTCCGACCTCAACTGCGCAGGCAAGTCCACCTCTCACTAATTTTAGAGCATGTACCTTTGCTCTTCAAGAGTTCTGAAATTAATATCCCATACAGCTCCATCCATCAGTTTCTCCCAAGTGCCTGTGGCTTACCTTCCAGAAGCTCCTCTTCTCCTGGAAGATTCATTCTATCTATTTCTGGTTCCCATTACGGCCACATTTTCCTTTCTGAGCTCTCTAACCAAAGGTCTCCTGAGTTAGCAGCCTCAATCCAGGCTCACTCTAACTTCCTTCAGATTGTTCTAGACAATCTTTTCCATATGAGAACTTGGTTTGCTGGAGTGTCCACTTTTGCCCCACAACTTCATGAACTTACCTACCAACCTGGCACAGTATGGCACTTCCCCTTCAGAGCCTCTTTGTCTGAAGTTCTTTTCTGATGTGCAGCCTGTAACAGACACTTGGACTTGGGTGTGTTCTTATGGATCCTGTCAAAACAAAGCTTGTTATGATGCCATTTATCAGCTCAACTTGCTCTCAGAACTTAATCTTACCTGTAGTGTTTTTTCAAAGGCAGCTATTAGTTCTTAATAAAGAGGAGGGATTTCTGGCTCTGTGGTGGCCTTCCATGTGTGGCTGACTGCTACAGAAGTTGGCTCAAGACTTCTGAATGTGCATTTTTATTTAAAATTAATCAACCTCATTTATTTTTAATGTGTCAATTTCCTTTTTATTAATCATTTTAGCTAGGGTGGTTTTCATTGTCACATTTCATACATACATGTCATTATATATGGTTTGTGTTTGCTTTTTTACTCTGCCTATTCCCTGTAAAAACTATTTTTATTTTACAGAAAAATTAAGCAGAAAATGCAGAACTCCCACATCATCCTCCAAACACCCAGTATTCCCACTTGTACCCTCCCACATCCTCCTCCAAACACCCAGCGTCCTCACTGATACCCTCCCACATCCTCCTCCAAATACCCAGCATCCTCACTGGTACCCTCCCACATCCTCCTCCAAATACCCAGCATCCTCACTGGTACCCTCCCACATCCTCCTCCAAACACCCAGCGTCCTCACTGATACCCTCCCACATCCTCCTCCAAACACCCAGCATCCTCACTGGTACCCTCCCACATCCTCCTCCAAATACCCAGCATCCCCATGAGTACCCCACACTAATGTTCCAGTCTTCTCTTTCTAACTGCTCCCCACACTGATTCATTATGATTAGAGAAAGAGCTTAGCTCCCATTAGAGCCCATGTGTGGTGCTTTGTACCCTATACATCCTGCCAAGTGTACCCACATGTATCCATCATGATAGCATCCCGTAGAAGAGTTACTCTGTCCTAACACACCATTGAGATTCCATCTTTTCCGTTCTTTCCCTCACATCCCCATGGTAACCATTAGCATCTTGACTTTCTCTACAGTTTTGCTTATCTACACTATCTCATAGTTTGGAATTATGCCACACAAGCATCTTTCTTCCAAGTATCTTGTCTCATTTAGGAAAATGTATCTGAGGTTCTTCCAATGTATTTTTATAGCTTTCAAAGACTTCTTCCAGTCTTTGAAATATATTCAACCCATTGATACATATCATAGTTTATCCAGTCACCTACAGAAGTAAAACCTGGTAGCTTCCCATTTTTAACAATAGCAAAGAAAACTACAATAAACTCCATATGAAGTCTTTTTTTTTTTGTATGAATGCGTGCTTTCCACTTATTTAGGTACCAAACGTGTTTTCAATAAATACCACTTGAACTTCTCAAAAATGTGCTGTGCCTTCCAGGAAGGCATATAATTGAATGGCTAGTCTGTCTTTTAAGTATAGTCTCATAATGATTCAAAATTTACTGTGGCCAAAACCAACACCATTTTCTGAGAAAAGATGTTTGGACATAAATCCTGGCTAAAGAGTCCAAGCAGTGCTACAACCACCTGGCCCAGCAGCTACTGGGAAAGCGCTGACCTGGAACATACTAGCCACCAGCTGGTGCCCCAAGGTCTAGGGGACAGAGCTATAAATCACCCCCAGATACCTGGATCTGGTCACAACAGAATCCAGACACCCTAGCTAGCAGGGCATCCATCCTTACCTCGAGGAACCTGGCAGCCTGGGCAGACCTGTGGCAGGCTGAGAGGAGGAAGCAAGGCCTGCCTGGTGCTATTCCTTCTTGGGACGGGCTTTTTGCTTCAGTCCTTCTCAGAATTGTTTTTGCTCGTGAGGAATTGTTCAGCCCCACCCCACCTTGAATATTTAGGATGAAGAAGGCACCCAGAAGATCCATCCAGGGAGTCACTACTAAGGAGAGCTGAGGATGGACCATGGGGGACCATATGGGCCATAAATGACAGCATAAAATACGTGATAAGGCCATGCTGTCATAAATGATATACTTGGAGTGGGGAGGGACTGTTCTTACTACCTGCATTCCCACAAATGTCACGTGGAGAAGACACAGACATCACAGCAAGCCCAGGGTGCCCGCTTACATTAGAGCACTCGCGGATACCATATTCTGCCATTACATCATCTGCAAGCTTTGAACTCCAGATTTCGGCACTCCTTCCATTCTGCTGGGCTCAGGCAGGAAAGAAAAACCTGTCTCAGGAGCTCACTGGAAATGTGGAGAAGTGGGTTCTGGGGAAAGGCTGTGTGGGGAGTGCTGTTCTAGAGTGGGTCCTTGGCCACAGACGGAGAAGCAAAAGAACCAAAATCACAGCCTGGTGGAAGGCACTTGAATGGAGCAAACCACGTTGGGTATAATGCAATTAGAACAGTCACTGATGTGGCACTAAGAGAAATAAAACAGTACCCAGTGTTTGTAAAGAGCAGGCTGCTCCAAGCTGTCTCCTTAGAGTATTAGGTAAGACTCGTAAAAGGCAAATGAAGCGTGCATGGTTCAAATATGAAGACTTGTTCCTCAAGGAGACACGGAGTCCCAGAATGCCAAAGTTCTGCCAGGGAAATTTCAATGAGAACATGCTAAAGACCACAAGGCAGCAGCCAAAACCTGAGAAACAACCCTGATCTGCAGCAGGAGAGCATCCTGGGTGGTGGGAAATGGAAAGCAAAAAGGAAAATGTCAAGAGGATAAAAACAGAGTTAAGGGGGAGATGAAGCTCAGCTGAGTATCATATTTCAATGATCATATATGGGCTCAACTAGTCAGAATACATTTTTTGAATTGTCAAAGAGGTCACAGCAGGCTACCTAAAGGGGGAAATCACCAAAACTTGAAGTGAAGATATATAAAATAAATAGAAGCAAACATTTTAAGAAAATTGGACAAAATAAGCATTAAAGGTAAAGAAAACAGCATAAATGAAAGACTACATAATAGTCTTATTCATTTTATATCAACAATTATCAGAATCCTCAAATGCAATTTCTGTAAGGAAACTTCCAAAGCTACAGTAAGCATTTGCCAGTGTCATGTTTGGAGGTTTGATGGAGTCAAGTTTGAAGTCCTGCCTGGTTGAAATGCTTCCATGAATGAAGCTGACAAACACCAACAATGTCCTGAGCAGCAGCGTCAACCTCCAAGAGGAGAATCTCAACACAGAACGCATGGACAGATGCCTTCTGGAATGCAAAGACCTGATCTACAAACACCTACAAACTCTGAAGAGAATGCAGGTAGATCCAGGCCTCGGTTCCCTCTGCATCGAGGTGGGACAGGTCTGGCCATGGAACACTGAAGTGGCATTCAATGAGTTGCAGGTAGTGACACTCTCCTAAGATTTATATGAGGGGTGGGCTCTAGAATATTCGTTTGTTACATTTTATAACCGCAACTGGCTGCACACGTCACTTTGAAGGTGTGACATGTACAATAAATAGTTACT